>NC_133754.1:55015000-56265000 GCF_036562045.2 Rhinolophus sinicus | reverse complement strand
AAGGCAAATAACTCTGGAATTTGGTGTGTGCAGTATAAGATGATGTTGATTAAGCCTCAGTTCTGCCAAACATTTCCATATTTCTGCTCTGGATCTAGGTATAGCTCAAACATAAATTATTTTTGTGTTGCTTAATTTTTAGCTTGAGTAAGTCAACTGTAGGTTTAAAACATAAATCAGTAAAAGTTCATGTTAATAATATCCCTTTTTTCCTTCCCTCTTGCCAGACCACACTATACGTTATAAATTGGGAAATCTCAACCCCATGCTTTTGTTTTCTTTATCTTGTGGGTGAACACAACCAGCATGGTTGAACTCTTGAGGTATTTTTTTAGGAATAGTCTGAGACTAGAGATTGAACCAAGACTTTTCTGATTGACCATCGTCTAGATTCAAATGAACTGTTGAAGAAATTGATTTCTTTGCCATACTGTTGAATAATGGCAAAGAAATCAATTTCTTCAACAGTGAAATGTTAGCGTGAAACCCTTGGTACTTCTTTGGGTAAGATGAACACACTGGCCGTTTGTGCCGCCCAGGGCTGCATCCTGGTGGAACAGCCTGGGTTTTGCTCACTAATTAGCAGTCTGCGCCTAGACGGATCGCTTCTCCCTGAGACTCATCCATAAATGCCGGCATTGATAAAATGATATCTTTGTTCTAAGCGATGTTAATTTCAGAAATACTGTGGAGGTTGGTGGGGGTTATTTCCTCTGTAAAAGGAACCTAAAGACTGAGCTAGATTCAGGGAAGGTGAGTCTTATATGTATTTTGCATAAACCTCTTCCTGTGCTAGGAGATGTTAACCGTAAACATGTCCAAGGTATATGGGAGTGCCTAATTCAGTGCTTCATAAAACTCGTTGCAATAGTGTTGAAAGGTACTGTCAACTCTATTCTCTCCATCCTGCATAGGCTTTGCTTGTTATTTCTTTAGCATTGTTAGGTAAATGTTAATCATTTCTCCCCCTGTGAATCAAATTTATACACAAAGCAACCTTGAAGAAATTATTACAATACCCTTTTGCAACCTGAAGTTTTCCATGAGAGGGTTGCAGATTGTTGTCATTCGTTACTAGATCCTTTTTGTTCTTTAGACTAAGTCTAAAGCCTAGGGAAGAGATTCTGGTCCAAAGGGTCGTTTATATCTGCCTATTCAAAAATGTGTATTTCATATAATATGGGGAAAATCCTTAATCATAATGTGAACATATTCCTGCAAATGTCTTTTTATATATATTTTTTGTTCTTAAATTGAAGAACATCTTTTAACCTCATAAATGCGCCCTTTAGCTGGATCCTTTCAGAAGGACTGGATTTAAACTATTAGGGTCAGAATATCAAGAACATCTCTCTGTACTAGTTATGACTCTGGCACATGAGAGAAGCAGGGAGGAAGTGTCTTTCACAAAGTAAATCTGGTAATGCAAAGATAAAAGCTATTTTATCTCCAGAAGTCTATTTTTCTTTTATTGGTTCTACTGTCTTCCCACTGGAATCACTTCCTGTGGTCCAAGAAGTTGTCGACTGGAAAAACAGAATTGACTAGGTATTCCATTGCCAAAAGGATTTATTAAGGAAAAAAGAAGGATTTCTATCCAGTGTGTGCAGACATGGCAAACCACATGCACACACTGAACCAGAGAAAGATGGAGGAGGAAGTCACGGGGCAGGGCTCTGCTGTAAACACAGGCTTCTTCCTGTGGGGTTCTCACACTGACACAGGGTGTGACAACTCCTCCCATAAGCCCTTGCTCTGCCCACAGACCCTCCAATTATGTCCAGGTCAAAATCTCTGTCATAATTTTATCAAAGTTATGCTTTTCCCACAGGTGTGATTCTGCCAAACCAACACATTTTGATATTTCAATGCGGGCTTTACCCAAAAGAGGTCTTAAGAAGAGACCTGGCCCCTTCTGGAACGTAGTTCTACAGACTGCGTCATTATCAATTGCTGTTTTAACCCTCTTAAGACTTGAATCAGCCTTGCCCCTAACCAGGGGCTTTCACTACCTTTGGTTTTATTTTGAAATTGTAACGCTAACAAAGTGATACTGGTTTTGTTGTTGGGTTTGTTTTTTTGGATTCTCCACTGAGCACTAACTGCCCCTCTACCCCCATCCCAGCTTGTTTCTGAATTTCACAGATCCTGCCAGTACTTTTATATAAATTAATACCTTTTTTTTTAAGGATATACAAATGATTATTTAGGATGTTGAATAAACTCTGCTCTTGATGGGATGACACTTGTTGACCCATGAATATAGTTAAAGGCAGATTTTCACCATCACACTGTTTACCCATTTTCACTTAAACCAAGTGTGTGGGTGGTGGTATGCTGGGTTTGAGTGTCTAAAATAACTCCCAGCGTTAATACTGCATTTTTGCTCTGCTATACTCACGCCTTTGTCTTTGAGCATATTCTTCCCATGACGATGTCCTAAAATAGGTGTTTCTGAGCTTCCACACAGTATTTGAACATTGTAAAGAAAAGGCTGGTCTATGCCGTCATTCTTGGCAAGCTAGTATAATACCCTTGTCAGAATCAAGGAAAGGGAAAATGAAAAAATCTATGAAATATTGTTACAATGACAGGTAAGGGAGAAAAAAACTACTTGGACTTTTTTCATTGAAGATCCAGGGAGGTTAGTAGTGTCATGATAACTCGAAGTTAACTGTCAGGAGCTCTTGTGTGAGAATATGAATGGTGACCAGGTGTCTGCCTTTCCTTTATAGCAATCTGTTGTTAGGTCATGCTTGGGTACCTGGTTTGAATTCAGGGATTGCATTCAGCTTAGGGACTAACAGGAGATTTTTGCTTACCCTTCCACAGTGATGGAGAAACCATGAATGGCTGGGCGAGATGGTTCCTCAGTAATTTATCATGGGAGTTACTCCTTTATCTCTAATTTTAATTAAGATTTGTGAGCGTTATTTTACCCTTTAAGCAGATTACTTTTCATTATGTTTTAAAAATCTGGTCCACCACATTCTGATGGTACAACATTTAGTGTACTGTTTGTGAACACAGATCATCTGATTTCCGTGGATTTGTTTTTCTAGGTAGATTCCTTGGAATAAATGCTTCATGTCAAAATTTTTAAGAAAGTACTGGCTGAGGCCCTCTCTTTAGATCCTGACTCATTTGATTATATGAGGCAGTTAAATGTTAGGATAGGAGACAGTACCCAAGGCAGGCAGAGACATCCATTTACTTATTATCACCCGATTTCAGTCTGAGCAGCCAAGTTTTTGTGTGATTCCAGTACAGGCACACCTCGTTTTGTTGTGCTTCACTTTATCCTGCTTCACAGATGTTGATTTTTTTTTTTTAGGATGGGAGGCAAGACCCTCTACCAGCAAAAAGATTACAACTTGCTTTATTGCGGTGACCTAGAACCAGACCCACAGTATCTCAGAAGTGTGCCTGTAAATCAAATAAGATTATATGTCTGTCATGATAATGTCCTTTTCGCACCAAGGTGCAATTTAGCAGGGTCAGCTTCAGCTCCACCACTGAGGAATGCACTGGGCCTGCCGAGGTGTTCACAGCGGGCAGTAGCACCTGCTTTAGACCCTGGAGCCCCAGCAGGCTCATGACAGGGGAATTAATGTCTACCCAGCTTTTTATCAGCGTTTTCTTCTAATCCAGCATAAGTAAACTGGAAGGGTTGGGGCCTCGTTAACTAACTAGACCTAATAGGCAGGTGGATACAAGAAAGTGCTTTGAGAGAAGCTTTTCACTGTCACTTAGTGGGATTGACAAAGTACCAACAGCGTGCTGATTTTATGACAGTTCTCTTCCTCAAAACATTTTTTTTTGAAAACAGGTAAAATAGAAAACCTCTCCAGAATACTTTTGTTATGATTGGGCACAGTTTTGAAGGGATTTTTGTATGCCTCATCAACCCCCTGCTATGATCTCTGAGACTGTGATTAAGTGGTATTTATATGCTGCAAAAGCATAACTCGCAAAGTTTAAGGAAACAGTATGCTTTTATCTCTATGCCTAGGTAAACAGCACTAAAATGAGAGTAGAACTCAGATCTTCAAGAACACAGAAAACAAGACAGGATGCCCTCAAGAGGTCAACAAAATTTGAAAAATTGAAAGCACATAGACTCGTTAGTTATTTTAGCACCCCAGAGAAAGCTGAAATCCAAGTGCTTGCATATCTGGAAGACAAGGAAAGAAATGGCTGGTTTTCCCCCACAGAACACAGAGAAGGTCTAGGAATTGAAGGCACTGGCTGCCACTGTGGCATTGGGTCAAAACAGGAATATCCCATTAAAGATTGTAAAATTAGTAACAGGACCCTCTAAATGCCCCCCCCCCATTTGTATATGACGTGACCTTACACCCCACGTCTTCTGCAAGGGGAGATTAATGCAGATAGAGCAAATCAGGGTCAGTTGAGGCCAGCAGAGATTCCCACATTGAAAGTAGCAAGATTAAGTGAAAAGCACACACTTTTCGCAATGGACAGTCTCCTCCTCCTGTCCTCACCCATGTACCTTTTCTCAGTTGTTTGGAGCAGAGAACACGTGATATCCAGTAAACAGGAAATGCAGTAGCAGAGAGGCAGAGGGAATCCCCAGGACGATGGTAAAGGGAAGTCCTGGGACAACAACTGTGCAGGAGATGGAAACCAACCAGTTTAGATTGGAGTGGGAGAACAGAGGACCCAAGGATGCTTCCAGCAGTGTCACTGAGAGAATCAAGTGTCAGACGGTATGGAGAGATTTCCAGTTCTGCTGGAGAATATGGAGATGAATGAGAGATAGGCTCTTAGAAAATGGAGTAAACACCAATATGAGGTGATTATCAACTCCAAGGAAAACAAAAAAGCAAATGTCGCATAATGCACACATGGCTCAGGAGCAATTCATATCTACAAAGTCATAATAATGTAGGCACTGCAAATTGATGTACCTCCAAATTGTGATTACAGTATTATTTTAGTGGAAGGATTGTGGGTGGAGGAGAGGAGAAAGAGCCTGGGAGTAAGGGTGTGTGTGTGTGTGTAATAGAGCTAAGTGCTTTTTTCCCAGAGTTCCACAGTTCAAAGTCAATAGTTCATAATGAAACAGAAAAAACAAAAAGAGTTGAAAGAAGTTACTTCTGAGCAGCAGAATCAGAGGTAAATCGAGGGACTGTTATGTTCATTATAAGCATTACATAATTTTTAATTATGAACATGAGATACATGTATTGCCTTGATAAAAATTTAAAAATTAACAGCAAGGAAAATAACATACATAGGTACATAGAAGACTGGAATGATTTCCAGTGACTAGAATGGTTTTGTGTGTCTTAATTAACTTTGTGTTTAGCAAGTACCAAATAACAGAGATATCTTTTCTTTTTAATTGCGTCTTTTCCAAAACACTATATTCTAGCAGTGACTAGACGGTGTTCTGCTGCTGGCTGCTGTCAAAGTATTCAGTCTAGAGTGGAAATGTTACTGTAAGACTGGTCTTTTCTTGGAAAACAGTCCTTTATTTTGAGATTGTCCTTGTTACTCATTTTTATGGAATGATGGCGATAGTAGATAGGGTTTTGTTTTGTTTAAATTTATTTCCTCCCTTGGCAAAATGAAAAGCTGACAGTTCTATGTGGGTTCCCAAAATCTCTTTTGAAAATTTTCCTGTTTATGAAATCCAAAAGCCTCATTGCTACCAGATTAGATTATTTAATTTGGCTGTATTGCTTGCTTTAGATAAATTCTGTTTCCATTTGGTTTGTCTTCATTGCTTTGTCTAATGCATGGGAACAAATGCCATGCCTGGTGAGCTCTCTAAATGTCACAGTCCCCCAGGGATCGTTTTTTACAAGCCATTTGTAAAAAGAACTCTGCATGTTACCTGGCAAACAGTTTTTAACAGTGTACATTAACTTTATCATCATGTCTATAGTCATTAAATATAAATGATCATTTTTCTCACATATTTAAAAAATACTGCACTTAATTTACAAGGTGACGTAGAATTTATGTTTTCCTCAGTGTTCTAAAATTGTGAAGCACCCTTTATTATGTTACGTGCCTGCCACATCCCAACAAGTAAGGCTTACAACAAAAGGATCTAACAACAGATTATGGCATGTACAATCCAAAATCTTCTTTGAACATATTGGTATTGTTATAGTTTTCAAAAGCATGGCTTAGCTATCCAAATCCAGACAAGTTTTTGATGAATAAATTACAGTGCCAGAGGATTAGGGTATAACAATTAAAAGCAAAATCAGATGACTATAAAAGCAATGAATTTGAAAATCATTGTGCTTACATAGGTCAGAGAATAGTTACATATACTAAAGAATACTTTGGAAGTTAATCTTCTGTCTTATGGAAGGAGGTAGTGATTCACTAAGACCATAATTACTTTAACTATGTCCATGCTCTCAGGCTCTAAGGATTCCATTAAATCACATGTACAGCATGTTTTTGGACACTAGTTTGTAATGCCCACATTGATTTGAAGATGAAGGTCCTTTCGGAACCTATGTTGCAATTCTTCCATCTATACTTCAGTGAGAATACCTCTTCTATGTGAGATGCATATCCTCTTCCCAGGAGGGTTTTGACATAGTAATAGCATGTCCATTTTGGGAAAGACAAAGAAGACAGTGTAAAGTAGTGAATAAGAACATGGGCTCTGGAGTTATTTAGTCCTATGTTTGAGTTCCACTTTGCCACTTAATAACTCTGTCACCAGGGTAGGGTTACCAGGTTTAGCAATAAAAATACAGAATACCCAGTTAAATTTGAATTTCAGATAAATAATAAATAATGTTTATTATAAGTATGTCTCATGCAAAATTTGGGAGCACACTTATGCTTTAAAAAAAAGTTCATTATTTATCTGAAGTTCACATTTATCGACCTAGAGAGAAAGACAAGGCTACAAGACAAGAAAATCATTTACTCAAGGTCTTGAATTTAATTTGGGGACACAGATTCTGGCAGCAACCAGAAAAGTGTTCCCTCTGGGGATTAGACTCAGGAGCTTTTAAAAGAAAAAGGGGAAAAAGCATTCAGGTTACATTAGTTGTCTACCAAGAATTGTGATTGGAAGGAAATTTATCTTTTATAAGTCATTGGTTTTCCATGAACTTTTCTTTCCGTTACTGGGAAAGAAACATTTTTTACATAGTCCTTGAAAAGCACAGCTATTTAGGACGGTCCTTGAAAAGTTCTTTCTCAGCAAATAACATCTTTTTGGCAAATGAGCAAGGTCAGTGCAATTTGTTTGTCCAACAAGATGGAGTCCCCGTGGTCATTTCTTTTCACACATTTACCTGGGCGTCCTGCATTTGATCTGACAACCTACAGCCTACAGCAAGTAGCAATCTGCATAATCCCAGTTTTGAGATCAGTGGAGTACTTCACACTTACTTCGTAGGTTATAGAAGGTTAAATGGAAATATGCACATACATGCTCAGCTCAGAGCTCCGAACATGGTAGCACTCATTAAATTTCAACTATATGGAGGGTGTTCCTTCACTTGTCACACATCCAGCCTGATATCTCCTAAAGCAGAGAGGAGTCTCATTATAAAATAGTGTTAGGCATCCGGGTTTGGAGTTCTGTGCCGAATTCGAAGATCCTTGAAAGGATAGTATACTAGTTGCAGTGGTCAGAGACTGTGTACTCTTGTCTTTCTAAATTTTGGAAGAAGGGTTATATGGCAGACACTAGTTTGTATGCCCGGAAGTGCAGACAGGAAGTGAAAGCCTAGAATTTTTTTAAGGAAAAAAAATGTTAAGGAAAAAATTTAAAAGATTTTGGAATGAAACTGCCCTATGATTCCTTTTTGTGATCTGCCACTTAACACTTGACTTCACCTCTCTGCACCCCATTTTCCTCATCTGTAAAATGGGGATAATACACGTGGGTGGTGGTGAAGAGTAAGTGATATAATACATGTACAACTCTAGGAACAGGTCCTGGCACTTGTTAACTACTCAGTAAATGTTAGTTGTTGGCATAATTTGCCCCTAATACCAAACTGCCAATTTGATTCCGATTCAAAATAAGTGATTCTCCCCACGCTCAGCATATGTCTGACATGGGTTATTCATTCGCTAAGGGATGTGGAATGGACAGATTTTGGATGCTTAAATTCAAGTGTTCTATAAAGAGGACAGGAATAAGGACAGGAGTAGACTGGGTATAACAACAGTACCTCTTTTATTTATGTGGCGATTTAAAGAGTACAAATGTTTTCACAGTGATGGTTTCACTTCATCTTCATGATTCTGTGAGGTAGGTGTTATACTGTTTTGACGGATGAAGAAATCAAAGGTTAGTGTAGTGGCCTAACGCCACTAACAGCTGATGGAAGAGGCAGGTTCTTACAAGTCTACTGATTACTAGTCCATTGTTCTCTTTTTCTCCATTTGCTGCCTCTCATCGTAATTGTGGTATTAGGATCACTGTCTGTCACTGAGGTCCTTGTCTTCTCAACCAATGTTTGTTTGTTTGTGTCTGTTTTAAGTATGCTGTGGTCAAAAAAATTAGTGAGGCATTGTGGGGACTAAAGAGAAACAGAAGACTCGATCACTTGTGCACGGAGTTTAAAATATAGTATCATATAGAATTTTAGTCGAAACAGTAAGCATGCATGGGGTAAGAACCATTCAAACAGTACAGAGATTACACATTGAAAATTCGCTTTCCCACCCCAGTGCCCCTTTCCAGAGGCCATCACTGTCAATGGTTCCTTCTGTATCCTTTCAGAAATGTTGTGTATGAGCTAACACGCACACACACACACACACACACACACACACACACACACCTTTTCCACAAGATGGGAACATACCAAACACACTGTTCTGTACCTTTTCCCTTTAACAATATACTCTTATATATGTACCTCATTTTTAGCTTAAATTATTTTAAATAGTAATGTATAGCATTATTTCTCTGGTGCTACTGTCGAATCTGTCCTACCTAATATTTTATTTGTGCATGAGGTATGCAGAAATGGGCCACCTTTCTTCCATAATTTAGGAAGACAGCCTGATACATCCCATATCTCCCACTGCCATCACCCCATCCAGGTCACCTCATCTCTCACCCCGATACCGCCAGTATTACTGCCACTTCCCTGGCTCTCTTCCAATCCTTTCTCCACACAGCACCAGGGCAACCTTCAAGGACATAAATTAGGCAGGTTAGTCTGTCTCCTGCTTAAAATCCTCCAATGGCTGACCAGCACATGCAGAATAAACTCTTGTTTTCTGGTCAAAAAAGCCCTACGTGACCAGTTTACCTACTGTGTTTCCCCGAAAATAAGACCTAGCTGGACAATCTGCTCTAATGTGTCTTTTGGAGCAATAATGAATATAAGACCCAGTCTTATTTTGCTATAATATAAGACTAGGTCTAATATAATATAATATTAGTGTAGTGTAATGTAATATATTATATAATATAATATAATATAATATAATACAATATAATATAATATAATATAATACAATATAATATAATATATAATACCGGGCTTTATGTTAATTTTTGCTCCAAAAGATGCATTAGAGCTGATTGTCCAGCTAGGTCTTTTTTTCGGGGAAACATGGTATTTACTTTTATTTTAATTACCTTATAATAATTATCTGGTAGCCTACCAGAAAATGACAGAATCATCTTTATCTGTTTGTTTGTTTTCTTATTTCTTTATTGTCTGTCCACCCCCCATTAAATCTAAGTTCTATGTCTGTGTTGTTCACCACTGGAGTTATAATGCCTATATCTTATATCAGTACCTGACAACCTGACAGGTAGTAGAGACTAAGTAAATATTTGTTGACTGAATAAATGAATGAGTGAGTGAATAGTGTTAAGAGATTTTATTTATACTATACTGTTACAAATTTACAACTGTTATACTATACTATTCATGTTGCAAACATGAATTATAGTTTTATAGTAGTTATAAAAATATACTATTCTATATAAATACTGATAGTATAATATATGTATAATATACGAGGTGTGATCACGAAATACAGTGAATGCTGCTGCCAAGTGCTATCCAACAGAAAGGCAGGGATCTTCAATACAGAAAGCAGCACTTCGAACCTTAGTAATTGTGTGACAAGTTTCAGCTTGTTCAGTGCAGTCAGTTGGGTGTGAGCTATGGTTGAGAAAAGATGTGTTTGAAAGTGTGCCCATCATAACAATGTTCCGTGTCACACATCACTTCTGGTATATAGCAATTTCTGTCAAATACAAACATTATGGTGTGTCCTCATCCACCTTATTCACCAGATCTGGCACCGTGCAACTTCTGGCTCTTCCCCAAAGTCAAAATGATTCAGGGCATTGAGGTAGCCATGACAGCGCAACTAAAAACACTCATGAAAAGAGGACTTCCAGAACTGCTTCAGAAAGTGGGAAGAACATGGCATAAGTGTGTTCTAAGCTAGGGAAGTATATTGAGGGGGATTAATTGCAATGTGTCTTTTACTGTAATAAATTTTTATTTAAAGATTCACCATATTGTTTGATCATACCTTGTATACTATATACTATTATAGAAAAATACATTCTTATCATTTTCTAGTAGTTATAAAAAAATACTTTCCTGTGACATCAGCATATGTTACAATAAAGTATTTGTTGTAATTTTTGTACATTAGAAAAATACAATCATAGGAATTAAGGTATGCCATGTAGGCAGTTGGAACAGACAGATTATAAAGATTCAATGATATATTAAAGGAGAATTTGAACTACTGATCGTCAATTCGTGTATACTGTGATCATAAGTTTTCTTAGCTATGAACTTAGGATTATGGATTTCTTTCCCAGTGAAAACATCATTTTTAAATAAACTAAATAACAAGTTCTGGGGCAGCCGGATGGCTTAGTTGGTTAGAGCGTGAACTCTGAACAACAGGGTTCCCTGTTCAATTCCCACATGGGACAGTGAGCTGCGCCCTCCACAACTAGATTGAAGACAACAAGCTGCCTCTGAGCTTCCGGAGGGGCAGCCAGATGGCTCAGTTGGTTAGAACGCGGACTCTCAGCAACAAGGTTGCTAGTTCAATTCCCACTATGGGATGGTGGTCTGTGCCCCCTGCAACTGAAGATTGAAAACAGTGACTGGACTTGGAGCTGAGCTGTGCCCTCCACAACTAGATTGAAGAACAATGACTTGGAGCTGATGGGCCCTGGAGAAACATACTGTTCCTCAATATTGCCCAATAAAAAAAAAATTTTTAAATAAAAATAATTTCTGAGCTGATATAGTAGAAAGTAAAAAAAAGTAAGAAATTAAAGAATATGGATAGCATTGTTTGTTTTTAACTTCATAAACTCTCATTTCTGGTAAGTTTTTTAAACAAAGCATTTATTGAAGTTGCAAAATTTATCACTTAATTTATTTACATTAATTTAAAGCGTATATGTATATGTACAAGGTTCGACAATAAACTTCGCAAACTTGTTGCAACAATGTTGGTAACCTTTTTTGATATCAGAGGGAATTATTCATTATGAATTTGCACCAACTGGACAAACAGTTAACCAAGTTTACTATTTGGAAGTGCTAAAAAGGCTGCATGAAAAAGTTAGACGACCTGAACTTTTTGCCAACAATTCTTGGCTCTTGTATCACGACAATGCTCCAGCTCACATAGCACTGTCTGTGAGGAGTTTTTAGCCAGTAAACAAATAACGGTATTGAACACTCTCCCTATTCACCTGATCTGGCCCCCAATGATTTCTTTCTTTACCTGAAGATAAAGGAATTATTGAAAGGAAGACATTTTGATGACATTCTGAACATCAAGAGTAATACGACGACAGCTCTGATGGCCATTCCAGAAAAAGAGTTCAAAAATTGCTTTGAAGGGTGGCCTAGGTGCTGGTGTCAGTGCATAGCTCCCCAAGGGGAGTACTTCAAAGGTGACTGTAGTGATATTCAGCAATGAGGTATGTAGCACTTTTTCTAGGATGAGTTTGTGAACTTAATTGTCAGATCTTCTTATGTCAGTATTGGGTGGTGAGTAGGGCAGTTAAAGTACTTCAGACAGACCTGTCTTCAGCTCCCCAGCTCTGCTCTATGACCTTTGGCTGGTTACTTAACCTTCATAAGCATTAACTATGTTATTTCAAAAGTGGGAATAATAATACCTCTCTCATACAGTTTCTGTGAGGATTCAATGAGATTAAATGAAAATAAATCTCAGCACAGTGACTCACATAGCATGGCCGCATAGATACCTATCATCAGTGGAATATCAGCTCTTGAGAAATGGCTAGGTCATCATCACAAAGTCACAGAAATCTTATCAACTGAAACATCAAATATTCAGAAGTTTAAATCTCTAAATTATAAACCAAGAAGCTTTGTTGTATCTATTCAGTGATTCTCATTGTTTCTTCCCTGCAGTTTTCTAATCACATCATTCTAATCAGAATTTCAAAACTGGTGTCTGGTTGGACAGCAGATGTGATTTGTCTGGCCCACAGTGGTTTTGTTGTTTTTGTTACCACCCTTGAAAATTTGTGAGCCTTGAATAATTTGTACTTCTAGCTGCTTCTGAAAAATAGTGCGAGCTAACAGTAGTGACTCTCCATTCCTACTTGATTGAAATCAGGCTACAGCTGAGTGTTAGCTGCTCCTCTAAATGGAGCTTTCTTTAACTCCTGAGAGTCTCCCTGGCTGTCTTGACTCATTTATGTTACCTGCCTACTTTTCTAGATATTTGAGTTGTTGCTTTTTTTTTAATGTTGGACCAGCATTGGAACTTGATATTCAAATCAGTTCATTAGAGTATGTTTACATTTTTTTAATTGAGATAATTGACATATTAGTCTGGTATAAAACATAATGATTTAATATTTATACACATTGTGAAATGATCACGGCAGTAAGTCTAGTTAACTCCCATCACCTTACATGGTTACCAAAAAAATTATTTTTCTTGTGATGAGGACTTTTAAAAGTCCTCTACTCTCTTAACAACTTTCAAATATGCAATATGTTATTATTAACTATAGCCACCATTTGTCCATTACATTCCCTGGACTTATTTAATAACTGGAAGTTCGTACCTGCTGACCCCCTTCATCCATTTCTCCCACCCCCACCCTTCTGGCAATCCCCAATCTGTTCTCTATATCTGTGAGCTTGGATTTGTTTTTGTTTGGGGGGTTATTGTTTTATTTGTTTTAGATTCACATATAAGTGAGCTCATATTGTATTTGTTTGTCTTCATCTTATTTCGCTTAGCATATGCCCTCCAGGTACACCGTGTTGCAAGGGGCAAGATTCCTTTTTTTTATGGCTGAATGATATTCCATTGTGTTATGCATGTGTATACATATACACAAATACATACGTACGTGTGTGTATCACACTTTTATCCATTCATTTATCAGTGGACACTTAGGTTGTGTCCATATCTTGGCCACTGTAAATGATGTCAGAGTGAGCGTAGGGTGCTCAGATATCTTTTCAAGGTAGCGTTTTCATTTTCTTTGTATATATACACAGAAGTGAAATTGCTGGATCATATGGTAGTTCTAGTTTTAATTTTTTGAGGAAACTTTGTACTGTTTTTACAAAGATACATTTGTAAATTGGTGGCTGTAAATTCCCACAAACAACAGTGTGCAAGGATTCCCTTTGTCCACATCCTCACCAGTGTTTCTTATTTCTTGTCTTTTTGATGATAGCCATTCCAACAGGTGTGAGGCAATACCGCATTGTGGTTTTGATTTGCATATTTCCCTGATGATGTTGAGTATTTTTTCATGTACCTGTTGGCCATCTGTATGCCTCCTTTGGAAAAATGTCTATTCAGATCGTCTGCCCATTTTTCAGTTGCACTGGGTTTGGGGGTAGGGGGTTTGCTATTGAGTTGTGTGAGTTTTTATATATTTTGAGTATTAACATCTTATTAGATTTGCAAATATTTTCTCCCATTTAGTAGGTTAACTTTTCATATGGTTGATGGTTTATTTTGCTGTGTAGAAGCTTTTTAGTTGAATGCAGTCCCACTTGTTTATTTTTGCCTTTCTTTTTAGTGTCAAATCCAAAAAATCACCACCAAGACTGATGTCAAGGAGCTTACCATCTATGTTTTTTTCTAGGAATTTTATCATTTCAGGTCTTACATTCAAGTCTTCAATCCATTTTACATTAATCTTTGTATATGGTATAAGATAGTGGTCAAATTTCATTCTTTTGCATGCTGTCCAGTTTTCCCAGCACCATTTATTGAATAGGCTGTCCTTTCCCCATTATATATTTTGGCTGCTTTGTCACAAATTGATTGATGATATAGGCATGTTTATTTCTGGGCTCTCTATTCTGTACCATTGATCTTTGTGTCTTCTTTTATGCCAGTACCGTACTGTTTGATATCTATAGCTTTGTAATATAGTTTGAAATTAGAAAGTGTGATGCCTCCAGCTTTGTTCTTCTTTCTCAAGATTGCTTTGGCTATTCAGCGTCTTTTGTGATTCAATACAAATGTTAGCATTGTTTGTACTATTTCTGGGGAGGAAAAAATGCCATTGGAATTTTGATAGGGATTGTATTGACCTATCAATTCAATTGATTTGAGTAACATGGACATATTAACAATATTAATTCTTCCAATCTATGAGCATGGGATATCATTCCATTTATTTGTATCTTCTTCACTTTCTTTCATTAACATCTTGTAGTTTTCAGTGTACAGGTCTTTCACCTCCTTGGTTAAATTTATTCTTAGGTATTCTTTTTGATGCAGTTGTAAATGGGTTGTTTTCTTAATTTCTCTTTGTGATAGTTTGTTATTGGTGTATAGGAATGCAACAAATTTTTGTAAATAGATTTTGTATTCTATAGCTTTACTGAATTTTTTTCTTAGTTCCCACAGTTTTTGGTAGAGTCTTTAGGGTTTTTCATATACATATAATATGTCATCCACAAATCATGACAGTTTTACTTTTTCTTTTCCAAATCAGATGCCTTGTATTTCTTTTTCTTCCCTAATTGCTCCGGCCAGGACTTGCATTACTATGTTGAATAAAAATGGGGAGGGCATCTTTGTCTTCCTGATCTTTGACGAAAAGCTTTCAGCACATCACTGTTGAGTATGATGTTAGCTGTGGGCTTGTCATATATGGCCTTTATTATGTTGAAGGGTATGTTCCCAGTTTTAACAAGCGAAAAAAAATGTTTCTACTTAAAATTTTTGCTCAACAAGGAACGTAGTATAAATATGTGATTATTATGTTTCACACCTGAAACTAATGTAATGCTTTATGTCAATTAATACCTCAATAAAAACTCTTAGTAGCTGTTTAGTACTTAAAGTTTTGCTTAGATTTGTAATAATGTTATTTGTATTAACATATTAAGAAACTTTCCCTAAAATACAGTAGCCAGTCAACTGGAAGGTAATCGTAAAGTATAGAAAAAGCACTTTAGGAGGCATGTGAATAAATACTCATGATACTTTATTGACCAAGCCTACCTTCAAAATGAATGAATGAATGAATATGTACCTATATGAGTAACAGTTTGGACTATTGAATTAGTACAAATGATAAATAGCAGTTATATTTTTATTCACTTTCAGGATTGGTTTAGTGCACCTCCAAGAGTTGCTCACCAAATCTTTTGGGAGGTGTGCCTATTTGGTATTATCTTTGGTTGCATTTTTCCCCCCTTTGGTCATAATGAAGGAATGGTGGTTCCTATTTTAGCTCACAGAGATACATTTGACCGCAGGCAATCAAGCCACCCCACGTACCCCTCTGTCCCCTTAGAGAATCAAATCAATCACTTACTCTCTCTTTTTCTCTTGCCCTCCCTCCCTCTCTTCCTCTCTTCCTTTTTCATCCTTTTTCATATGCAATTTTAAAATATGTACTTATCAACTTACAAGGGTCATGTCTGGAGTTTGAGGGGAGGTAGTGATGCTGCTAATCAGCAACCAGGGCAGAAGAAGAAGTTAGTGGGGGACAAAGGAAAAGGGAGCAGGGATGAGGGAACCAGGTGATTTCTGGTTATTTTTTATGTAGATCTTTTTTATGTCGAATCATAAAATGGTAGCTCTGGAAGGGGGCCAAAAAAAAGATTAGCTTATGCAACCCTCTCATATTGCATATTTAGAAAAGAAGGGCCAGGCAAATGAAATTATTTGCCTTGAAAGGACTAGTTAGTGACACACACACACACACACACACTTCAAATTCTTACATCCTGAAATTGGGTCTATTCTGTCTTCTGTTTAATTTTTCTTTAAATACATATGCTACATTGTCACATATTAGATACTGTGTGTGAAAAAGTCTTGCACGTTGTTAGTAGGAAGTAAAAGGTGAGGTGATTCTTCTCACTGACTAATTTTCCATTAGGTAAAGTTTAGTCAGGTACCTTTTGTTATCCTTACATAAGAGGCCCCTGAAGACCGAGTGCATTCATCTGCACGTAGCATAATGACACTCTAGCCTGTAGAATGTACTCAAAAATGTTTATTATGAGATGAATTATACATGCTAATTATACTTCAGATTCCCTTTCAGTACGGTAAGGGCTTTCTAATTAATTTTGTAGTGTCTATTGTACACTGGCAAATCTCCTCAATGTAATCAGACACTTAGTGGTTATCTGCCATTGCTGGCTGTCTGTAAGGGCACAGCCACAAAAGGTTACATTAATTGTCCAGGACATAGATTTTGACTGTTTACATGCTGTCTGGATCCAAAAAACAGATCTGACTATAGATGTAGAAAAAAATATAAAGTAACTTATTTTGAGAAGCATGCTTCTGTCACCCTAAATGAGAGTTAAAGAGTTGAATGTTTACGAGGTTGCCTGTGAATATATGTTCTTTAATGTACTTAATGTATCCTCTTTACCCTTGGGTGCTTGAAAACTGTCCAGTGGGTATGGAGACACAGTTTAAAGGGAGTCTGTTTCCAGAAACTCTTTTTTACTATGTACCTTCTCCCTAAAATGGATCTCACTATGAATACTCTTGTCAAAGCTTTAGGCTGTTTATCCTTTTTCACCTCTGCTTGACAATTGCCTTCTGGCACTTAAAAAAACAAATAAGCATAGCTTTCACCCATAACCTTTTCTGACACATTGCACAGGTGTAAAAACCTGCAGTGGTAGAGGGGGCAAATTGAAGAGTCAATTGTAAATGTTGGTTTTAGGGAAGCATCTTTCAATGAAGGGGTAATGACATTTTTCAATATTTTAGGCATAGAGAAGAACATGAAAGTTGAGGGCCATTGCTTTAAGATATTTTGAGTTTTTCTAACCAATTTGAAATTTATTTGGTGTAATCAATGTTATCATTAATTTTGTAACCAATATCTTTTTCAAACACAGTCTTTCTCTGATAACACTTCCAGAGTGGTACATATTTAATTCTCTACTTAAATGTCTGCTTAATCTGAATATCTGCATGCGCAGCATTTGAAAAAGATCTGTGGTCTTGATAGTGTCGTTCTTCCTGGGTATAAATTTCACTGTGGTCACTGTCCGTCTTCCTGAGGGAAATTGCAAGGTATGTTCTCCTCTGTAGTTTTCATAATAATTCAGGGAGCACAGAGGAAAAAACCTCATTGGAATTTAGAAGTGATTGAACTAAAATAAATGAATTTCATAGATTGCCAAATGTGCTTCTGGAGAGAGAGAGAGAAAGATTCATGATTACACAATGCATGGTAATGGGGAAAACTTCAGAGAGCCGTGCGTGGGCTGTCAGTGAGGTGCTGAGCCTTGAATAAAATTGCATTTTATCATCTCAAGAAGCAATCAACAGTGAGGAACACAGACTTGAAAGTAAATTTAGGGGCGACCGGATGGCTCAGTTGGCTAGAGCGCGAGCTGTCAACAACAAGGTTGCGGGTTCAATTCCCGCTATGGGATGATGGGCTGCGCCCCCTGCAACTAAAGATTGAAAACAGCGACTGGACTTGGAGCTGAGCTGCGTTCTCCACAACTAGATTGAAGGACAGTGACTTGACTTGGGGCTGATGGGTCCTGGGGAAAACACACTGTTCCCCAATATTCCCCCAATTAAAAAAAAAAAAAAAGTGAATTTAGACCAAGATACCTTGATCTCTAATTTAAGCAATTTACTTTGCTTTCTCATTTTTAAAAATGATGAACTTCAAATATTGAAAAATCATTCTGTCCTGTTTAGTCTCAGTGGAGGTTTGTGTTACCTGGCTCCTGGGTTAAGTTGCAGGAATTTCAATTAGAGAAAAGACTGATAAACTTATAAAGCAGTGATTTTATTTTTTTTAACTGAGGTTTCATGTCTGAGTCTCATGTGGAGCATTTGGAAATATGCATGGATAGGTTCCTCATCCAGGAATAGGATTCAATAGATCTGGAATGGTGCTGAATTATCAATATTTTTTAAATTCCTTGGCTGATTCTGGTGTGTACCCTCATTACTTCAGTTGAGACCACTATAGTAAAAAACGGAAATATTTCTGAAAATCAACCTATGAGTATAATCATTTTTTACTCACACATCCATTTATACACTAGTGTATTAGTTTCCTAGGTCTGCTATAACAAATTACCACAAACTTGGTAACTTAAAAAAACTGAAATATATTCTCTCATAATCTGGCAGGCCAAAAGTTTGAAATCAATGTGTCAAGAGGGCTGCATTCCCTCCGGAGGACCTAGGAAAGAATCTGTTCCATGCCTCTCCCACCTTGTGGTGTTTGCTGGCATGCCTTGTCTGTGTCTAGTCACTCTCATTTCTGTGTTCATCTTCATGCTGCCTTCTCTTCTGTCTTAAATCTCGCTCTGCCACCTTCTTAGGTAGACATTACCCAGCCCAGATAACTCTCCCCATCTCAAGAATATTGATTTAATCATGTTTGCAAATTTTTTGCTATCTATGGAAACATTCACATGTTCCAGGGATTCAGAACCTGGACATCTTCTGGGAGATCATTATTTAACCTACCACAGCTGGTTACTACACATACTGCATATAATCCATATGGGCTGCTATGGCCCACTAAGATTAATTTGATACCTTTATTAACTTATTCCCATCTACCAATTCATGGCCATAGGAAAATGACAGCCTTCCATGACTGTTTACCCACAAACCTGCTCTCTTGGAGCTAGGTCAGATAACCCTTTACATAGCTAGAGATAAATTATTTTCCTGAGCTGTAGACTGTACCTCCACTTTCAGCCATTCATATGGCAAATGCCTTTGGTGGTAAGTGGACTGAGAATAGGATCAGTGCAGCAAAGCATTATCCTCACCCACACAGGCATTTCAAGCCGGAGTCCTAGCAACAGTGGTTCAAGTTTAAAGTTCATCTTTTAAAAATAGACTATTACAGTGACCAACATTATTTGAATGTATTCTGAGAGAGTTACAAGGCTTGTTACCTTTTCACATGGGTCTTGACTTAAGTCAATGCTGTAAAGTTTGGTTTTAGGAGGGGAGAGTGTACTTAGTTGATAGGAAAAAATGTGGTTTGTTGGCTATTATTACTTGATTTCTAAGAAAAATGTGATTTCTGAGTCAAAGGTTGTGAAAACCAGCTATAGGACCTTGAGAGAAGTTCATTCTCGTTGGGCTTTATTGTCCTCACCTATGAAGGGAAGAATTTGTTTCATGATCTCTAAGGCTCCTTTCCGCTCTGAAATTCCATTCTGTTGTTTCTTGAGTGGAAGTTAGAGAATTGTAACAATTTGTCCTGGAAAGATTATTACCAAAAGGTTTGTTCTTGTGCCATTAGTAGGCAGGTACAAGATGGAACAAGTGATAGAAAGACTCTGGCCGTCCTAGGATTCTGACTTGAGTATGTTTTATATTACCATAAACTACCTGTCCTTGGGCTTTATATGTAGTGTTTCAGTACTCAAAAATTAAATGTTTTATACCGCTAGAGTTTACTAAGATTGAGAATCTACTTTCTCTGTTAGTTCTTTACTGCATTTGTGCTGCTTCAGGAACGTCCAAGTGCAGCTGACATATAAATCTCAAGTTCACATGGGCTGAAGATAAACCCTTAGGTTCACTCACATTTAAGAGAGAAGATGATCACGATAACAGTAATGAGAAGGATTATCCAAGAAGATAGGAGACTGTATTGTGTCCCTGAAAATAAGGAAGTAAATATTTGAGCGTGTTCAGTGCTGCTGAAAGGTGAAGAGATGCAGGAACACCAAAAAGTGGACTTGCATTGAACAGGAAGGAAGCTGATGAATTTATTGTGATCAGTTTTAATGGAGGAACAGGGATGAAAGATTACCCGAATTGAAGAGAAGAGATTAAGAGGAGATAAGAATTGCAGAAACTTGGCCAAGAAAGAGGCTGGGTAACAAAGGTCAGTAGCTATATTGCAGCAGTGGGGTTGGGAGACACTTACACGTGTTTGAAAACTCATAGAAAACAGCCAGTAAAGGAGAAGATGTTACTACCACAGAAATGGAAGGTGTCAGGACCAGTGTCAGAGGCTTAGCCTTGTATAGGAAGGACACTCCTTCCCTTACCATCAGAAAGGAGGAAGGAATAGATGCCAGAATGGCGAAGATACATTTTAGGGAAGATGGCCAAATAAATGTAAAAGAGGGCTCATGAATGAAGGCTCTGCTTTAGTTTGAGATGATGACTCTTCAGTGGCATGAATTTGTGCTATTGTTTAATTTTCTCTGTTAGTGCTGAATTACTCACATACAAATAGGGCAGGCTGTGACGCTCAGGAGGGTTACCCTAGTGGCTAGGTCAATGCTGCCATCTCTTTAATAGATACCCCGCCCCCTTGACTTCAGGGATGGGCCCAATCATAGTACCTCAGCTCCCAACCACATGGATTAGTCCACAGGGAGAAAGAACTGTTTGTTTTCTCTTGTTGAGAGACACAAAGATGTGAGTGGGTGTTGCTTGTTGCAGACATGTTTCTTGTATAGTACAGAGACAAGGAATGGAGATGTTTGAGGTGGAAAGAGGAGAAGAATTGAGAGGAGAGAGGGGAGAGTTTTAAATTCTGTATCCCTGAGACCAGATTCATCTATCTCTTTCTATGATTTGGCAACATAAAATATTAAGTCCCCCTTAAGATAGTTAAGATAGTCCCCCTTGAGGTATTTGTATTTGAAATTAAAGAAACCTTAGCTAATATATGGGCTATAAATGTGGAGAAGTCAAAGTGGGACAGAGAAGTTGAAGATACTACCAACACTGGTTAAGCTGACAGAGTGTGGGGTCTGAGGCTGCACAGGAAAGGAGGTGATGACTGTTGGGTTAGAGGCAGGGGAATGAAGGGAATTCAGTTCTTAACTAAGCTAAGTAGATAAAAGGGTGGAAGTTGTGGTGAAGATACAGGAGTATTGGATGCATTTGTAAAGCAATTTTCCTTTGAGAAGTTGATTTGAGAGCTGCGCTCAAAAAAAGAAAAGAAAAACAATCATCATAACACTCTAAAAAGATTTCATGAAAATCCCTTTATAATTTGCTATTGAAAAAGGGTAAGGATAACATCCACCATTTAGATTTCTCGTGTTATGTAAGGGGGGGGGGGGGCCTTGACTCACCATGTGGCCGGTTTGTTGAATTTTACAAGATACTTCATAATAGATTTTTGTTGTACCATATGTGGCTGATTGGGGAACGAGAATTTTCTAATTTGGAGCTCAGTATCTCTTTAGGCAGAATATTCTCATGGGCAAAAAAAATGGAAAAAAATTCTTCGAGGGTAAAATTGAATGTATGAGAAAATTTTAGATAGCTATCATTTTCAACTATCTACCTTTATGAAGAGATTTTTTTTTCATCTTTACCATATTGTTAAATTACTCTGAATAGTATTGAATATGATGGTATATAAAGAGCTTTAATGATCTGTCTCTTTTCAATTGCAGTTTCTCAGCCCACTATTACTTATGGGCTCAAAATGGCTCATACAAGTAATAGAATTCATTTAAAAAGCATTTATCCGGCAAGTGTCTCCCGAGTCTTGAGTTAGACATCATCTCTCTGTACTTCTCTTAAGTGCAGCCTCATGAGACATTAACTGTATAATAGGTTGTAGTTCTTCCGTAAATTTAATTTCTTCAGAAAGAAGGTACAATTTACAATGTGGTCTTTGTGCCTTGATTTACCCCTTATTTTAATTTGACGCTCTATCATTTTCGTATTTGAGGACACGTTTTACCATGTCCTGATAATGACAAAATGTGTCCTAATTTTTATTAACACTCATAGTTACCCAGTAGTTAAATTGACTATTGTAGCCACACGGAAGAATTCCCACAGAATCTGTCAAGATACTGGCTAAGGATATATGTATTGAATCTTCAATAATATGAAATCAGTAACCTAAATATGTGAGTCCTGAATGTGGAAGTGTTTTTGCTGACAAGGGGATTCACTCCTGGTGTGAAGTCTTCTGTTTGCACATATGTAGACTGTCTCCTCCACTTGGACGAGACTTAGTGAAAGGCAGAGATAGGAACACATGGCAGTTTGCCCTCTGCTCTGCTACCTGGGAAACTAATTGTCTGAACCGGCCATTTCCTCTTTTGAAAGAGGAGGGATTGGATGGTATCTGAACCCCCTTTTCCATTTTCAAAGTAAATGAAGTTTTTGCTGAGTCTCATAGGTACCAGTCCTTTGAAGAAAAATGTTCCAACTTCATTAAAATGTAATTATGCACCTACCGTAGTTATCCTTTCCTTTCCTTCAGTATAATTTGCTGTTGTGATTTTATATCTTAGAGATGCATTTGGATTCTCTTTATAACATCTTACTCAAAATTAAGAAATTAAGATGTGGAGTAGCATTTTCTTGGATCGTTGTCATAGTGGAACAACTGGATTACAAGGAGCTTATAGGTAGTGGCGGGGCTGGGAGAGTCAGGGCAGCAGTCTTATGCTGCCTTTGTTGTTACCATCACCCAGGCTCTGAAGAAGCTTTCTGCCTCCCCCCTCCACCACCTCACACACACCCCTCGAAAACTAACTGTAAACAGAGTCATAAAGTTAGAGCAATAAAAGCTGCTTAAGTCATTGGTGTAGAGATTCTGACATTATTCTAAGATGGTTTTCATAATCTGGCTTTAATTCCCCTCCCGTGTATCTTGCTCATTAAGTTGTTATGAAAATAGTTTATTTCATTAATGAAAACGAAATGAGTACACCAGTATCCAAACTAGTGAAACTACAAGACCATTATTTTGAATAAGAAAAATAGAGTACATGTTCTAATTTTCTTCATATCCTATTTAAAATAGGACATAAATATGATAGTAATGTTTTACTGTGGTAAAATATAATACAGTACCATGTGTTTTATTTACAAAGACATGTTTTTACTTTGTGAAAAATCTGTTTCACATAACACCGCTTGCCCTGTGCTCATTTGACGCCCCTGTGCATTCCTCATCTCTGCGCAGGATGACCAACAAGGGGTTCGGGGTTGCTTGCTGACTCACTCAAGCCTTTTGGCTTTTGTCCTGGTCTGGATTCGAAATGTAGAACAGAACACAAATAATAATTCCGTCTTGTTTTCTCTCTTCACAGGCTCTGTACAATTCAATCAAGAATGAGAAGCTTGAATGGGCAGCGTAAGTATGCTAGATGGCAGCCTTGTAATACATCAACTACTTGCTCTTTTCTTACTCTTTCTTTATGCCTTAGAGGTGATTCTAGAGAAGGATTAAATGTGCATGGACAGTTCTCATTTTACACCAGTGTCTTGCCTACTTTGTATAAAACCTAAATATCCCGTGTCTTTTTCTTGGTACCCAGCATGCTCCTATTCTGCTTTTAATCTGGTTGCTACGCCTATAAGCAATTAATTATCTTTTTAATGTATCCTTTTTAAAAATAGCATTCTAAAAGAAAATCTGGTAAAATTACTGCATTCCAAAATCCAATACAAATAATTTTGGTACCATCCATTTAATCTTTCCTTACTATCATCATAGATCAAGGTTTTCCAATCCTATTTCCTGTGACACTTAATTATAAAAGGATATTAATAGATAAACTTGGAAAATGATAGATTAAATAAAGCTTTAAAAAAATGTTTAATTGCAGAACTTCCAGGAGCTTATACAATGTCAATTTATATTGTCAATCTCCAAGAGAAGAATAGAATTTGCAATGTTTCCAGAACCTATCTGATAGTAAAACGTAGTGTTTCAATGTGCATACTTTGAGAGATACTATTCCAGAAAAACTACACCTAATTCTATGTAGACCAACAATATCACTTTGTTAAATTTTCACTGATCAATGTAACAGCTAAGAATTTAATCTTTAAAAAATTGTTAGGGAAGAATCCTTACTAAATTTTTAATGAAGTTGTCAAGAAATTAGGTCAAAATATGTTTTTTAATTAGAACTACATGTAAATTTTATTTTTAATTTTCACTCATATTAAGCATTCATAAATATTTTTCTACCATGTGACCTAACAGCAATGAGCTTAAATTTACAAAATTGTAATGTGGGGGATAAATCCTACTCTTTCATATGCACGTTGGGGAAAAGTGGTTTAGCAATTGACTGCATCACACATATGCTAGAAAGAATAAAAAATATCAATGCCACTCGAATTGTTTCCAATAATTATAAGGTCATATGGTACTATTTTAAGTTAGGGATTCAAAGTTTAAGATGAAACTATAATATTTGTAAGTTTATGTGATAGCCCGTGTGTGTGTGTGTGTGTGTGTGTGTGTGTGTGTGTGTATCTCATGAAATTCACTTAAAAGCATTAAGTATCATTTCAAGGAAAACTCATTAAGATTAATAAGAATTCATGGTCTGAGATCCAAAGTGATCATTTTTGGACTTATCTCTCTTTAATGAAAGTGGGTTTCGTAGAAAAATTCCTTAAATGATGTACTTAGAATCTTACTGAAATATTAAAAGGCATATCCTGACCTATGCAGAATGTCTGCTCTAGAGAAGATTAATAAAAATGAAATAATTATAAACATATTCATACTAGGGGAGAGAATATTTTAAGGATTATTTTATAAAGTTGTTTTAAAAAGCAAATAAATATACTCCTGAGGATCTGTTTTGTAAATACAGATTTTTTACTTATTGAATTTGTTACAGTAGGCTTTATTTATGTAGTGGCAGTTTGGTGCAAGAAAGCTTGATCTTGGCCCTATCCAAGCATAGGCGTGGGAGTTTACCCAGGACCTGGATTCTTTTATCGCCCTCTTGTCAACAGAGCGTCCTGTTCAGGACCCCACATCCCAGAGTCAGATAGATTTGGGTTTGAATTCCAGCTCTGCTATGTACTACTGTGTTTCCCCGAAAATAAGACCTAGCCAGACCATCAGCTCTAATGAATCTTTTGGAGCAAAAATTCATATAATTATAGTAAAATAAGATCAGGTCTTATGTAATATAATATAATGTAATGTAATATAATTAATATAATACAATATAATATAATTAATATAATATAATATATACCGGGTCTTATATTAATTTTTGCTCCAAAAGACACGTTAGAGCTGATTGTCCAGCTAGGTCTTATTTTCGGGGAAACAGGGTAGCTGGGTCACTGGCCATGTTAACCTCTAGACCTCAGTTTCCTTTTACATATGATGAGCAATTATTGAGCTTAATATAACCCTCAGGATGACACGGTGAAATTTTCTGAAACACTAAGCATAAAGCAAGTTATCCTCAAATGGTAACAATATGGTTAAAGCTCTGATTTCTCTCTGCTTTATCATTTTCCTTTTCAGTTCGCTCTTGTTTCTATGCTTTCATAGTCACATTTATTCTTTATTACCTACCAAGAATAAGGCATTATAGTAGTTTATCATATAATTAACTTTCTTCACTTATAGAATGAAAAGATTGGATGAAATGGTCACAACTGTTCTTCCCAGTTTTAATAGTTTGTGAATTTTAAAATTTTACTATTAGTGTTTTCTCAAGCTGACTTCCTATAGAAAGAACACTGTTGTCTCTAGAGGATGTAAAACAGGGTTTATTGGTCAATGTGTGGTATACTCTTTGAATTCCTACAGGAGAGAAAGGGCCAACACCCCAACCTTTTTGATCACTGAGTCCTGTTTTGATCATAAAGTACCTTTCAACAGCTACTAAAACTAGGGTTGCCTAGAACACACTTTAGAGAACCCTGCTGTGTATCAATGAATGTGATCTTTCAAATCAAGAACGAAGCTTTTCCTTGATAAATCAGTATATGCATGAGTATCATTACATATAACACTGCACTCACCCCGTTCTCCTTAGGCCTCTCCGGTCACACTTTGTCTGATTCATTTCCCTCCTTTTATCCATTGATGTTGGTACCTCCCAAATATCAGCACTTAGAATTGTCGTTTTTCATACGTCCCTTTTCTCAGCAGTCTCATTCACTCCTAAAACTTCATCTGCCACATCCGTAGAACTTCTTCCCTGAGTATCTATATAGCTCTGACCTCTTTCCCAAGTTTAATTCATTGTTAGCAGCTTCCTATAGCACATGTCCAATGGCACTTAGCACCCATCCGCTGTCTGTAACTTTGTCATATGTTCTCCCTTTCTAATAATGACACCAGTACGTCCCTGCTTCGCTGGATTTGGGCCTCTGCGTCATCTTGGACTCTCCCACACCACCCCACCACCCCTCCTCTCCATGGCTGCGGCTGCGGCTGCGGCTGCGGCTAAATTCAAACGTTCATTCACACTTTTTGCCTCGTAACACACGTGCCTCTGTCAGCAGCCTCTTTCCTCTACTTCAACCTATTGGAAGCATTCCTGTGCTCTAAAACTTCAGTTAGGCTCTGCATATTCTGTCAGTAACTTTTTTATTTCCCAGTGTATCTTCACACAGCTGCATTTCACCTAAGCTGCCACTAGATGCAGTGCCCTGTACTTGTCCCATGTCTTCCTGCCTTTTTGCCTGTGTTCATGAAGAAACCTCCGCGTACAGTCTCCATCCTGCCATCCCTTTGTGTTCAGGCACACCGTTCTATATAGCCCAGCTCATAATGTGCCCCATGAACTCTCTCCTAATCTTATTAACCAGAAATAGTCCCAGCTTTTAAAGATCCATTTTATTTGTCTGATGATGCCCTCCGTTTCTACTCCGCACTGTAGTTGTTTGTAGGATTTTCCCATTAGATGTCAGTTCTTTAAGGAAATGATACATGCCTGGATTTGTTTCTTTATGTCCTGCTCTGCTACACTAGTGCTTATATGTAATGAAGTCTGCATAACAGGCTATAGAAGGAATAACACCAACAATGCAAGGAACTGCGTTTCCTAAAGGATCAGCATACAATTGTGTAGCTTAGACAATAGTTACAGGAAAGATGATGCTGCTACAAAATTTGCAAGATAATGTATACTTGTATGGGAGGTATCTTGAACCTTAGAAGAAATCAAATTATAGACTCATAGAATGTTATAACTGGAGGGATCTTAGAAGTTTTTAGTTCATTGGTTTTCTAACTGGGTTCCATGTAGCGCTGGGGTCCCAGGGAGATGTCTGGAGGCCTCCTTATGTGATGTGAGTGAGGGGGGAAGACGACAGGGACCCAGTTTTGTCTCCCACAAGCATCATGCCTCTTTCAACTTACCAAAGCAGCCCTACTTTTATCTTTTTTGAGTATATATTTGGAATTCTGTGACTGTGTATTTCTTTGTTAAAGGCATCTGTACTTGAAACAGTTTTTTTGGAAAAGTGCTACTCCAATCCAATGTTCTCATTTTCTCACATAAAGAAAATGAAGTTAAGAAGCGTTCCTTCA
This sequence comes from Rhinolophus sinicus, assembly GCF_036562045.2. Classification (NCBI taxonomy): domain Eukaryota; kingdom Metazoa; phylum Chordata; class Mammalia; order Chiroptera; family Rhinolophidae; genus Rhinolophus; species Rhinolophus sinicus. The sequence goes on along the minus strand of NC_133754.1, from coordinate 56,237,252 downwards.
CAGATCCAAAGTCACAGTTAGTATAGCGGCAAAGTTAGGATTTGTTTTCCCAGGTTCCCTGGCTCCCCATGGCAACACCAAGCAGCCTCACTTCTCTGTAGCCACATACTCATAAAGGGTTTGCTCGGCAGCAATCATCTCTGAATGTTTCTATGCCCGCTTTTGATACAGTGCAAATAAGAGTCTTACATTCAATTTTTACTCTCATTAAATGTTCCTAGAATTACTAGTATTCTTCCCCCCAGACAAGTTAGGTAGCTAGGATGATTATTCATCTATTCCACAAATGATCTTTAGGCAGCTGCTTCTGTGCCTGGCCGGGTACTGTGTGCTAGATACAAATAGGAAAAAGACAGGTTCTCTGCCTAATGAGAACACAACATGCCGGTAGGTGGGGCAGGGGGGGACTGTGCAAAGATGGAAACTTAAAAATTGGAGGGAAGAGTGCAGTTAGCCAAATTGCCTTGTGGAAGGTCTCAGCTCCCTCATACAGAACAATTACGATTTCTTCCCCAGTCCCTTTGCTCAGTTGTTCATTATTCATAAAGCATCTATTTGTTGAACTACCTTGTACTAGGCAGTTTGCTGGAAATCTCTGGGATCGAATGGGGTGAGGTGAGTTGAAGTGGATACAGGAGCTTATAACTTATGTTAGAATTGTTTAAAATTTAGCTTCATAAGGATCTTCAGAGAAGACACCAATTAACAGAAAAGGGAAAAGAAAATAAATGCAGTATTATTCATTAGGAAAATTAGTGGTCTTCTCTTGTTTATTGCTGTTATTGTACAACAGCAGTTAAGAATTGCAAGAAATCTTCCTTACCCTGTTTTTTAAAAATGTTAGCATTTTATGTATCCAGCTTCACTTTAATTAAGACACAATAAAACTCATTCTAAATAATGTACTTCTGGGCTCCCTCCCCCCAACTTCCCTTAACCTCTGAGTGGCAGCAGCATTGTCGTTGCTAACCATCCTGCACAGTTGTTCTCGCTAACTCTGAATAAGCATTTTTAAAACCTTGCATCGTGGAATAATCTTTGCTATTTTATATTACCCTAGAACTCATTTTGCGAGAGCAGTTTAAAATCTTCATCATCTTTGCCTCTCCACTAAATTGTTTCCTGTCTGTCCTCGCATATCCAATTGTCCTGGCTAATTAGGTGAGGCGGTGGACCATTAGGATCTTGCTCTTTCAGATCATGTGCTATGAAAGTCTTGAGTTTTAAACAGTATGGTTTTAAATGACAACAGTTCATTGTTTGACTTTTTTATGTTGTTTTGTTGTTGTTATTGTTGTGAACGTTAGTTATGGCTGGGCTTGTCAGGAAACCAGTGCTGCCTATTTATTGGCAGATATTAGAAAGTAGCGAAAACTCATCAAAGATTTCCCTCCTCTCTGTACCATGATGTGCAGTGCTGCCTTTGAGTGTGTGTGTGTGGACCTGTGTTTACATCTTCGTGTATTGTTGGAGAATGATGGATAAAGACAATGCAATAACTATTGTTCTTTCGTATGGCACTTTAATTCTTTACCCAATCTGAGGGTCTGGATCTGAAATTAACAACGGCTTCCAAAGTCTCTTTGCTATATAGTCTCTGAAAAAAAAAGTCTTTTTCCAAGAAAAGAACCCTTCTAGGACTCTCTTACAATTTCATTGCTTGGTCCCTTTTCATATATTACTTAACTCAGTGTTAATTCTCATTTTATTTTAGGTCATGATACTTATCAATTAAAATGTAATCTCAATTGTTGCTCTTTAGGAAATGGCCATCTGTAAAGATAGTTTGATTTCCACTCAAGAGAGTTTGTCTTTTAACTGACACTGATATAGATGAGCCACCTGTAGCTTATGAGTGTAATTTATTGTTTTACATTTAGGTTTTCTTTATCATTTTCTCTTTTGTTATAATTGTCCCTGATTTTTTTATTTGCCAACATTAGAATCCTCCAGGAACAAAAATTGAAATTCCCTATCTATACCTTTTAGATTTGAATTTGTTTCCTATATAAAAGGATGCTTCTTTGTCATATTTTGAAATATTTTTTACCCTGTGGTAATAAGAAAAGATAAATCATGGTAATTCATTTTTACAATGGGTTATTCTGTTAAATAACTTTATTATCCCAATGCCCTAGTGAATCTAGATATGTGGAATCATTAATCATAATAGTGTTTCTTATAGATATAGATGTAGATATAGATATAGATATAGATAAATGAAAACTTTCTTATGCAAAAAAGTTATTTTGGATCAAGACATTTATGTGGTACTTTGACCTAAGAAGTCCAAAAGTAATCTCGTTTTAAACTTCCAAATAGCTACCGGTAAGCTGATGATAATTACTGCTGGTAGTGAGAAAACTAAAACTTAAGAAAAGTTGCTGCTCTAGGTTGAATAATGGTTGTAGATAGAGCTAATACAGTAAATGTGTACAAAGAAACACTTGACTGTGTGGGGAAAGAGGTAGAGTTGGCATTAGGAGTTATAGCTAAAGAGAAAACTAACCTTGGAAAATCAATAAAACTGTGTGAGACATTTGACTATAAAGAAAGAATAAAACACAAGTTTCTATTTGGGATGCTCATACTATTAAGCATTTTTTGATATGCATTGTGCTTCATTGAAATACTAGACTAGAATAGGATTTAACATTCCCACCATTATTGCTATCTGTTAGATTATCCTTAAATTTCTAACATGGAGAATATACTACATCATATTCTACTCTTGGTAAAATAATAATTCTAATGTTAATATTAGATGGAATTCACAAATTTAGAAGACAATCTATATGAATATTAAGTAAGGGTAAATCTAAATATAGATAGTAGGTATGTAGAGGATATTATTTGTTTGATTACTCTTTTTATAAATTCAGTGAAAATGCATTGAATATTAGACAAGGAAAGAAAAGAAACAGAGAAATGCCATGGTTATGAAAAAAATGATCATTAACTTGAGGAAGATTTTGAGCTAAAAAATTGATATCTCTTAAAAGTTTGTTAGTTAAACCTGATATTGAATGTGGACCAATCTCCCAAATTTTGGTGTTTAAATGAAGAAAGATTTAAGGGTTTAGAATTGGGGAATATTACCTCACATAGTTCTATGAAATGTAATTTTATTAAGGATCTGAATCATAGCTCACACTTAACATTTAATCTCTAAGTACCTGTGTTTCTCAGCCATCTCAATGATACTGAACTCAAGTATATAGGAAACTGGAAAAAAATATGCTATCCAATTCTTAGCTTTCAAAGGGCAAGTTAAAAAAAAAGAAGTTCTGCTTTCTGTGTAAGTAGCATCTCAAACTGAGATTGAGATGGATACTTGGAATTTTTAAGGATCTAATTGTTATAACAGTTTTAATATCCATAAAGATGATGATGAAAGTGATGTAATTTACAAATATTGTTATCCTTGCTTCACATTATGTTTAACTTCAGAATATACAGAGCAGACAAGTTGGTGAACAGATGGAATGTGATTATAATGTTAGTAGCCTACTTGTCCCAAAGCAATTTTAGAATCACTGAAGTGCAATGAATTATGGAGATTGGGCTATGAGAAAAGTGGTTTTTCCCCTAATGTGCTGATGATTTACAATTTTGTATCTTATCAATTGCTAAGCCTTCAATTTTTGTTAAGGAATGACACAAGAAGAAAATGCAACAAACATTTCTAAATGAAGCATGATATGCATACAGTGGCTACTATAGTGCCTTGAGTATTTTAGACAATAGTTGTTTGTATTTCATTGAGTATTTTGTATGTGTACGTTGTGATATACATACATACATACATTTTCAGAGGTGAAATAAATTAGGCAGATCAATAACACTGAAGGAAGTTATTTTTAGTTGCCCATTAAAAATGTCCTAGTAGATCTTTTGGAAACATCTGACATCTGGTTTGACCCCAGTATACTCCCAACAACATTTTTTTTTAAACCATCTTAACATCTACAGTTAAGTTTTTTTTAGTTTGGAAAGCATGTTATACAATCATTATACATACAGTCAGATCCTTTATTTCAGAAAGCCAAGTTACTAGCCTATTTCTTCCTCACGTCTGGCAGCATTCCTCTTGGTAATAAAGGACTAATGACAGAGCTTGACATTTTTAATAAAAATGTATTCTTTTTTTACAGTTAAGATGCTTGTGTTAAAATAAGGTATTTTTAGAAAGTAAACTGTATTTCCTGTTTTCATCAAAATTTTTAAATTTAACTGCATGCTTTTTTATTTTTGGTAAGTGACAAAGACAGATCCATTTTAAACTCATTTACTTGTGACATAATATGATGTGATATAATAAAAATCCCATGACAAGTGAGCAAAGTTTTTAATAAGTTTATTCTTCACTTTATTTTCCAACAATTATCTGATCACAATATTGAGATGATACTTTAACTTAGTGTACTGTACCTACACTCAACCACTGTTCATTTTTTTAATTCACCCATTTAGGTCTCCAATTTCAAGGTATTTTGTAAATTTAGAGTCGCATGACAATCACCACAATCCATTACTGTCATTGCATAAAGATAAATCATGCTTCTAATTTACCACAGCTTGTAAACAGTCCGAGGAGGTCTGTTAGTTAGCCACTTACCATGGGTACTGCCTATGAGAGGTTCACCTGTCTGAACCTTGGTTTTTCATTGAGATGGTAACATCTACCTTTTCAGGGTGGTTGTGAGAATAAGAAATTAAGTTATGATGATGTTCATGGTAATGATTGGAGATTTGAGATGGAGTTTGATATCTGATGCATACCCCCACTCCTATCTCGAATGTTCTGGCTAGAGGAGTTTGTACACAGCGTACTGAGTCAAATGAAGTCAAGTATCTGTTTTATAGCCCAAAGTGCAAGGCACCCTAGGAAAGTTAGATTGGAGAATATAATGGAGATCTGAGTTACTGCCAAGCTTACTGAGCTCAGCCCACATAACTTGAATATGGACTGAGAAACCAGAATTAAAGGAGCCAGAAGAAAGCCCGACCCACTGGGTTTATTACACGGTAAGACAAAAGGGAGTATTCTGCTTGATGTTGGGAAGGGACTGAGAAGTTCATGTGAAGTTTACAGTTCAGAGGCACAGGCTCACTAAAGACCGTATCACAGAACTATAAAATGCTTCCCTTCCCTCCACCTTACCATCACATTACTGTAGGCCTATTTATACTAGCAGTTTCTTCTACCCAGTACATTGTCTCTGACTATCAAGAGAACATTACAAGGCATACTAAAATGTTATAAACATGGTTTGGAGAGACAGAGCAAGCATCAGAACCAGACCCATATGTAGCAGGGATTTGGAATTACCAGACCAGGAATTTAAAACAGCTATAATTGATATGCTAAGGACTCTAATGAATACAGCAGACAGCAGGAAAGAACAGATGGGCAATGTAAGCAGACAAATTGAAGTTATAAGAATCAAAAAAGAAATGCTAGAGATCAAAAACAGTGTAACCAAAGTGAAGAATGTTTTTTATGGGCTCATTAGTAAGACTGGACACATCTGAGAAGAGAATGTCTGAGCTTAAGAATATGTCAATAGAAACTTGAAAAATGGAAAAGCAAAGAGAGAAACACTGGGGGGAGGGGAAGATGGAATACCCAAGAACTGTGGGACAACTACAAAAGGTGTAACATACATACAAGTATAATGAGAATACAGGAAAGAGAAGAAAGAGAGAAAGGAACAAAAGAAATATTTGAAGCAACAATGACTGAGCATTTGCCTCAACTTAATCTCATACACCAAACCATAGATCCAGAAAACTCAGAGAACACCAAGCAGGATAAAAACTACACGTGTGAAAAAAGAAAAAACTACACCTAGGCATATTATATACAAACTGTAAGAAATCAAGAAATCAAAGAAAAGAAAAAATCTTGAAAGAAGCCAGAAAACACCTTGCCTATAGAGGAATACAGATGAGAATTATATTCGACTTCTCAGAAACCATGCATGTAAGAAGAGAGTATGGTGAGATATTGAAAGTGGTGAGAGAAAAAACTCACCAACCTAAAATTCTGTATCCTGTGAGATTATCCTTCAAAAGTAAAGGAGAGACATCAAGATGGCGGCACAGGTCGTTCTTGACTTCACTCCTCCTCACAAGAAGAACAGCTAACAACTGTTCATGGACAATACCACTGAGAGAATTCTGAAACTTGGGAGTGAGGCTGAAGCACCGCTGTGCACCACAGAAACCAAGATAAACCGCATTAGAAGGGTCAGAGAAATGGCTACAGGCTGGCTGCACTGTACCTCGCCCAGGCCTGCTCAGCACCGTGCTGAGCTGTCTCCCTTAAGCCTATAGTTCCTCCAATGGGAAGAGAGCTCAGGGTGACATCCAGCCCACTAGCATTGCGGGTTGCTTTGTGGGAGCCCCTACTCTGTGTTTTCCCCTTGGGGGTCACAGGAGAATCTGTGGGGCTCAACCACTGGGGACCTGATTGAGGTGGGGAAGGGAGAGGGGCTTCTAATAACCAACACTCAGATCTTGGCAGACCAAGTTCCTAACTGCAGAGCCCAGGCATTCGCCCCAACCGGTGGCTTTGCTCATCTGCAGAACCAAGTCGGTGGTTCAGTCTGACCAGTGAATTTGGCAGGGTGCAGGTCTGCCTGATTTGGGTCCCTAAATGAGGAGTTCTGCTGGTTCTTGAGCCTGGTGTTCCCACACTCAGGCAGAAGAGCTGAGTTATAGCCCCACCCATTGCAGAGCTGGCTCCAAGCCCCACCTGACAGGAAGGGCTAGGAAGATCCCCTGAAAGCTGCATAATTCAGCAACTCTTCAGAGCAAAGCCATTTCTCGGCGTGGAGGGTTCCCCTGCCAAACCCAGGCAGGGGAGTTAATTCACTGCCCCTTCTACTACAAATTGTGGTTCCTGGCCCCTCCCAACCAGGAAACCTGTTGTGGGTGAGGGGGAATTTCCTGAAGTAGACCTTCTGAATCCAGCCCAGGTAGGAGCCCGAGTCACAGACCCACCCACTGCCTAGCGGGAGCTCCACCATCACCACCACATCTGACAAGAAGGGCTGGTGAGAACACCTGGAAGCTACGTAACTCAGCAGCTTTCCAGCGCAAAGGTGAGAGAGCAGAGCTAATTACTCCAGAGCAAAGCCATGGCCCTGTTCAGCCAGAGAACGTAGGGCACCGATGGCTTGAGTCAAGACTGCAAAGTACATTAGTAGCCTTGGAGCTGTTTCTCTCACTGCACCCAGGCAGGGAGACTGATTTGTAGCCCCACTTACTGCTGAATAAAGTCCAGCCCACCCAACCAGGGAACCTCACCAGAGCACACAAGAAGCTGCATAGCCCAACAGCCTGCTTTTAGTAGCCCTTGAACAGGGAGCACAGTCCACGGCTTTCCCTGTCTGCAGAGCAAAGCTGCTGGCTGCATCTGACCAGGATATTCCGTGCACACTCTTGCCTGATTCAGGACCCCAGACAATGAACCATGTAGACCCTGGGTCTCGTTCTGCTGCCCCACCATTGCCCCACCTGCTGCTGAGTATAGTACCCTCAGAACTACCCCTGTTGTTAAGCGGTACATGACTATAATCCAATTTAAAAATGGGCAGAAGACCTGAATAGACATTTTTCCACAGAAGATATACAAAAGGCCAACAGGTATGTGAAAAGATGCTCAATATCAGTAATCATTAAGGAAATGCAAATCAAAACCACAGTGAGATACTATCTTCTACCCATTAGGACGGCTACTATCAAAACAGCAGAAAATAGTGTTACCAAGCATGTGGAGAAAGGAACCCTGTGCACTGTCAGTAGGAATGTAAACAGGTGCAGCCATGATGGGAAGCAATATGGTGGTTCCTCAAAAAAAATTTTTAATTACCATATGTTATAGCAATTCCACTTCTGGGTATATCCCCAAAAGAATTGAAAACAAGGACTTAGAGATATTTATACACCCATTTTCATAGCAACGTTATTCACAGTAGCCAAAAGCTGGTAGCAACCCAAGTATCCCTTGATGGATGACTAGATAAACAAAATGGTGTAATTATATATATATATATATATATATATATATATACAATTATTCATCCTGAAAAAGGAAGGAAATTCTGCCACATGCTACAACATGGATAAACCTTTAGGACATTATGCTAAGTGAAATGAGCCAGTCACAGACAAATACTGTATGATTCCACTTAAATGAGTTACCTAGAGTAGTTAAATTCATAGAGACAAAGTGGGATGGTGATTGCCTCTGGTTAGGGGAGCAGGGAATGAGAAGTTGTTATTTAATGGGTATAGAATTTCAGTTGGGATGATGATAAATTCTGGAGATGGATGGTAGTCTTGGTTTCACAACAATGTGAATGTAACTTAATGCCACAGAACTGTACCATTTAAAAATGGTTAAAGTGATAAATTTTATGTTAAGTATTTTATTACAATTAAGAAATAAAGACCGGATGGCTGAGTTGGTTAGAGCGCGAGCTCTCGGCTACAAGGTTGCCAGTTCAATTCCTGTGTAGGTTGGTGGGCTGCACCCCCTGCAACTAAAGATTGAAAACTGCGACTGCACTTGGAGCTGAGCTTCGCCCTCCACAACTAGATTGAAGGACGACTTAGAGCTGGAGAAACACAGTGTTGTTCCCCAATATCCCTCAATTTAAAAAGAAAAAAATTTTTTAAATAAAGGAAAGGCACTTATAAATGTGAATGCTGCAAGTGCCGTCTTCATTTCTGTACCTGGCGAACTAGAACATATCTTTATTGTCCCACCCCAATATCACATTCTTAGTGATGATTTCTCAATTTGAATAATAGTTCAATAGTTCTGCTCTGGAAAATGTTTTTTCTTTTTAACTGTTATTCCGCCCTGCTCTCCACCCCCACAAAAACCCACCAGTTTATTTTCAGTATTTAAATTCCACATAACAGAGGCCCTTCAAGGTAACTTAATTTTCGAATTTGGTGCTACCTTAACAACTTTGGTAGAACTGAACCCCACTACAATGTGACTTGCCAAGTGGGGGTGTTTCAAAATCTGCTTAGTGGCTGGTCAGTGTAACAATATTCAGCTTTTGTAAATTTTAGGAAGCAGTTGCTTTCCATTCTTTGTGGAACTTCAGTGAAATGTAAGGATTTGTATGATTCCTTATCTAACTTGTTTGTTTAAAAATAAAAGCACCTGTCATGAGTAAGGCAGAATGCAGGATTTACAGTTGCCCTTTAGAAAGAATGGAGAAGTAGGAAGGTTGTCCACACTCAGCACTAGAGCTGTTGTCATTCTCAGAATGAGCAGCATCAGGAAGTAGGAGGCGTGGACCCCCCAGTGAATCATACACAGAGAACAGATTGGTGTGAGGAATGTCGGGGGGATTTTATAGGTTGGAAGGTGTTAAGATGTCTGGTATCTCAGCAGGAAATTATCAAGAGTCTTTTTAAATGTATAAAATATTCATATATGAGTCATTCTTGTCACAGTTAAGACAGAGAGCCCTCTTGTGTCTTCTGTGTTTCACTTTTACAGAATCCTTTGTTTTGTCATTCTGAAAAGGCCTCCGTGGTTCAGGGTACAAGGAAAGTCCTGGTTATGGGGCTGTTTTCTATAAAACTGAGTCAACTTTATATAGAGAATTATTTTTATCAGAATACTGTATTAATTTATATCTGCTTCTCTATAGAGTGGGAATAACGTCCCTGTGGGGAGGCACTGGCATTTATGATATCTATAAAAACAATAAGATCCTGCAATGATAAAATCAGGAGTAACATGAAGCCAGGTATAAGGTGATTGGTTTTCCTATTCTCTGCCAGTTCTATGTCTCAAATGGAACCTGACACTAGTTCTTCGGGGGACTGGGCAGAGGGAGGAGGGTCCTCACAGTGTTATTATTGACAAGGCCTCCATCCTGGAAGTCCTAGCCAGCACACACCCATGTATAACAAAGGACAACCACCAGATTGTGCCAATCTGCATCTCTGTCCAGTTAGATTTTTACCATCAGAGCTTGACAAGGTCATTTCATTAACCTTCACAATATGAGGAATACTCGTTTTACAAGATTGAATATTTTCAACCCTCACTTATTGTCAGGGTTTTACTGAGCCATATTGTATTGAACATTTCTCCAGTTGTTGTCCTATTATTGACTTTTGATTTCAATATTCAAATGCTATAGACTATGCAAACCTTCCTAATAACAACCCTGTTTAAAAGAAATAATGTGTGCTGCATATGTAATTTAAAATTTTTTAATAGCCATGTCATAAAAGTAAAAAGAAATGGGAAATTAATTTTATAATGTATTTTTAAATTTAACCCAGTGTATCCAGAAATTATCATTTCAATACATACTCAGTATAAAAATTATTGAAATATTTTCCATTTTTTTGGACTACCGTGTTTCCCTGAAAATAAGACCTAGCCAAACAATCAGGTCTAATGTGTCTTTTGGAGCAAAAATTATAGTAAAATAAGACTAGGTCTTATATAATACAATATAATATAAAATAATATAATATAATACGGGGTCTTATATTAATTTTTGCTCCAAAAGATGCATTAGAGCTCATTGTCTGGCTAGGTCTTATTTTCGGGAAAACACAGTAAGTCTTTTGAAATCTGGTATATATTTTTTCATTTATGGCACATCTCAATTTGGACTATCCACATTTTAACTTCTCAGTAGCCATATGTGGCCAGCTTACTTGATAGAACTTCCAATGGCCAAAGCTGGAAAAATTTGAGCAACATATTAAATGATAGTGTTTGATTATAACCCAAAGAAAAATTAAAATATCCATACTTGCAGAAAAATTCCAATTAGTAATGTAGAAGAAATGTGGGAAATAAAAAATCATCATTAGATCACCACAATAATAATTAGCATAGGCAAGATCCACTGGTGAACGCTAAAATTTGTGGTCAGAAGTTGAAGGAGAGAGAGGATATTTTCAGTCATAAAATATCTCTCCCAAATCATTTCAAAGGAAAGTGGTAACTTGACAGTATAGAAACTTGTAAGACGCCACCTTAACCAAGTGATCAAGGTTAATATCACGATTAATAAAACATGTGCCCCTGATCTAATGCGCTGAGAAGGGTACATCACCTCTGGTATCCTTGCCAAAAAAAGTGTTACCTCAGTCTAATCATGAGAAAACATCAAACAAACCTAAGTTGGGGCTATTCCACAAAATGATTGACCAGTACTCTGCGAAGTGTCAAGGTCATAAAGTACAACAAGGAAAGACTGAGAAACTGTCACTGACTGGAGGAGACATGACAGCTGAATGTGCTGTGGGATCATGGATAGGATCCCAGAACAGAAAAGAAGGAGGGAGGGAGGGAGGGAGGGAGGGAGGGAGGGAGGGAGGGAGGGAGGGAGGGAGGAAAAAATAACTGGTAAAATCTGAAGTTTAATTCATCATTTTGTACTGTTAATTTCTTTGTTTTGAAATGTTTGCTATAGTTATATAAGATGGTTAACATTCGGGGAAACTGGATGATGGGCATATGGGAACCCTATGTGCTATCTTTGTAAATCTAAAATCATCTTAAAATAAAAGTAAAAGTAAAATACAGATGTCTAAGAGTCCAGTGTTATTTTCGTATATCTCACAATTATCAAATACCAATGGAGGAAAAAACAACTATTTTTCTCTGATCACCAAATAAACACTTTTGATGATAGTTATTTTTGTGATTTATTTTAAATGTATTTTGTTATTTTGGTTGAAATGTTAATAAAAAGATTTAATAATCAAAGTTTAAGAATGAAACCAAAGGTAATTCAGGAAGTTAACAGGAGCTAAGACAAATGCTCTTGTTATGGTGCTATGTTTTCTAGCAGTACATCTGAGTTTATTATCTTTCTTCTGTTCTTCCCTACTCTTTATTAACTGAACATAACCATCCATTTTCTGCCTTTTTATACTTAATGTACATTACAGTCTCAAGCATCACAATGCTTGAATGAAGAAAGACTCAGAAAAGGGGGTTTTCAGTTCAGGGCTTTCTCAGTGGCTGGTAGGGTGTCCCACACTTTTATGGCAATTGGGAAAGTCGATGCCAAAGCACTATGTATGGCACTGCCATCCTAACCCTTTGGTACCATTACCTGGGGTTTTGATATTAGCGATTAACCTGGTTATTTGGCAGATAGAGTCCAACACTATTCATTGGACTTAACCTATAATTATGTGTTGTATTCTGTATGCTTGGCACTATGATAGACCATGCAGAAATCAAAAGTCAAAATCATGATCTCTGCCAAAGAACTCCCACTCGTTTAAGAGAAGACAAACATGAAGGCACTGTAGCAGGTGGAAAGAGGAGAGGCTTTAGAGATTTTGCAATCGCATCCTCACTGTCTCTTCCGTTAATTACTAGGTCTGTAACCTTTAGTATTTATTTAAACTGTGAATCTGTTTCTTTATCTGAATATAGGCTCCTGATGGCAGTCTTACAAGATTGTCATGATCATTAGTACCTGGCACACAGGAGACATTTAGTAAATGATAGCTGTTATTATCATGGCTGTTATCAAGGCTGCTAGAACATTGGAAAACACGATAGCTTAATACTCCAAGTAACTCTGTTTATTGAATATTATGCTAGGTGCTCAATTTTTGTGGTTTTTTTCCCTCCCTTTAGAGATGATGAAGAGAAAAAAAAATCTCCATCAGAAGGTACTGATGAAAAAGCTAATGGAACACATCCAAAGACCCTCAGTCGCATTGGGAGTACCACCAACCCATTCTTGGACATTCCTCATGACCCCAATGCTGCTGTGTACAAAAGTGGATTCTTGGCTCGGAAAATTCATGCAGATATGGACGGAAAGAAGAGTAAGCATCATTTATTGTTATTTTCTATTTCGTTTATTTTATCTGAAGTAAATTCAAGGATGAAAATATATATATATATATATATCATGTTGCTCTAGAGAAGTAGTATTAAAGTTTGATAAAGCCTCTAATCCTAACTCAAGAAATCCACCGTGCTTAATATGTGCTAGACATCAAAAATATAGTAGTGAATGGACAGACAAGGTCTCTGTCTTCATGGTGTTTACATTTCTTGCAGTAAGGGAGAGGTTGAACTTATAACACATAGAATCATCAATAGTGTAAAGTCCCAGAGACAAAACGGATGGAAAGAATTGAGATCCAAGCACATGTAGAAGAATTGGCCTTTGTGAAAGATGGACAGGTGCAATGTAGGCAAACAGTATAATTAGTATTGGGCAATTGAAGGAGTCCCATCTGACAGCTCTGTGAAGTATGAGACATGATTATCTGCTGACAGATAATGTTTGAAGTTTGAGAGGAATGGAGTATGTTTCCATGTTTAGAATAATCTTTGCAGAGAGTGAAATAGCAACCTGATGTAGTTGAACAGGCTAAGATAAGCTGGTATGTATGCTAACATTAGTAGGCTATCCCCCTAGGGTGTCCCTACCCACCTGCACATACAAACATGCAGTGCTGGGATGGACAGTAAGTACCACAGTTTCCGTCTACGGCTGGGTACTTTTTCTCAATGCGTTCGCGTGCTCTATCAGACGACAGCGAAGAGAAACACTATAATCAAGTGACTTTGTCACTGACGTAACGACGCTGAGCAAGTTTCTTAAGGTTTCCAAGTTCTTTAGGAGAACCCCACAGCATTTCCTGGGCATCCTATACACCCGCCTACCTCACTGCTTAACTTGCTCTGACAGCATTGTGTCAGCACTCTTGTAGTTGCAAGGGACAGTAAGTTCCAGGGGCTTAGGGAAAAGGGCTAGGACACAGCTGAAGATGAAGGCTAGTCACCAGGATCCTTTCTCCATTACTGTCTTGGCATTATTTTTTTGCATGTCGGCTTTTTTCTTTAAAAGAACTCACTTACATGCCTGGATATATAATTATTAGCAGCACTATAGAGTATATGCTCAGTTTTGTCACCAAAAATGATTCTTTTCCATCCCAAACTTCCACATTAGTATATTCTGGGGCAGGACTCCGATTTGTGTGACTGAGGGAATAGAATACTGTGATTGACAGCCCCCACTGGGTTGCAATGTCAAGAGGAAAGTTCCCTCAAGAAGGAATAAGATACAGTTCTCAGAGAAAGGGAATTCTTGGTGAACAAAGCAATAGACATTCATCTCTTTGTTCCCAGCATGCACACATACCCTTTCTCCACACATTGAGTTTAAATGATGCTTTTGCCAGACATAGCACAGTCTTTCATTTATAACCACAGATATTTTCATCTCTGCCCCACATGCCGTGTCTAGCTGTGGCTCCCATCTCCAATGCTAAAATTTGCCAGTTGGTGTCCATTCTCCTCAGGTGGGGATGTAGCCTCGCTCTGTAGGCTAAATGACATAGACAGAAATATATGACACACTTCACATGAAGTACTAGAGGCAGAAAACACCCGGAATAACTGTAGTTTAAAATGCCAGTTCAAGAAAAGGCAAAAAAAAAAGGAATCAAAACAGCTCTCCCTGATTCAGTGAATGTTGCAACATCCTGCTGGGCTAGGATAAGAGTTAACCCACTTGAGCATCTTTTCATGGATTCACTTCCCTAGCAAGATTGACATACTTGGTTAACTTATTCCAACATGTCCCCGGATTCAGCCTATTGATTACATTTTCTTTGTCCATGTTTTCCTGGGCCCCCTGCGAGGATTATTGGAGAGAATTCCCCTGCTGAAAGATCTGTACCCTTAGCCCACTGCATACGAACTATAGGTCCAAAACTTGGGAGTTGCACAGCAGTTGAGCCCTCAGAGATCTCTTGTACCAGGCTGGAGGTGTTCCTGCCAATAAAACTCTGAGAACTTCTGGTTAATTAGGACAGTTTTAAGTATTACAAGGCTTTTGTCTTTTTCAGCAACGTAGAAGTTCTGCCTGTTATGTGCCTCTGCTTCTGTCTTTGTTTCTGCTCCTGGCTCAGAACACAAAAATAGAAGGGAAAAAATCAAGTAATCCAGGGCTAATTGGACCCCAGTCTCTACGTTTCCTTCCTGTCTGTTGCTTTATCACTGGGGGCTTTTTCATCTCTGCGTTTGAGAGGGGTTTTGGGAGGACTCTTGCAGTTTCACCTGCCTTTAATTCCTCAGGCTCTTCCTGGATAGTCTCATTCCAACTTTCCATGGTTTTTCAAATCACTTTAGTGTGGACAGATAATTCACCTTTTCCAACACAGAAAGTGCATAATTTCTAGTGATAATTGACCTACACCAAAACTTGAAGTATATAGTTTGAATTTTGAAAAATGTATGCTTTTGTGTAACCACTATCACAATTAAGATTTCCAAGTTCTTTAGGAGAACCCCACGACATTTCCATTACCTGAAAAAGTTCCATTGTACTTTCCAGTTAATTTTTCCTCTTTTACTCCCAGCCCATGGCATCCACTTATCTGTCCTTGGGCACTATACTTTTACCTTTTCTAGAATTACAGTAATTACATGTATTGTTTTGTGCTGACTTCTTTCACATAGTAGTGTTACTTGCAGATTCATCCATATTGTTGAGTGCTGTGTGAATTTGTAGTTTGTCTCTTTTATTGCTGAGTAGTATATTCATTCCATTGTTTGGCTATGACACAGTTTCTACACCTTCACCCGCTGGATATTTGGGTGGTTTCCATTTTTTGGCTGTTACAAATAAATATGCTTGGGACAGTCACACACAAGTCTTTGCATGTGTGTATGTTTCCAGAAATTACCTAGGAGTAAGGAATTGCTGGGGTGCATGCTAAGTGTACGTTTATAAGAAACGTCCAAACTAGCTATACCATTTTCCAAAATAGTTAATACCATGTTGCATTCCTGCCAGCTATGCATGTTATATCCACTTGATGAAATCCCTTTGTCGTGAAATGACTTTTCTCATTCCTTGTCATATTCCTTTATTTTGAAGTCTACTTTGTTTAATGTTAATATGGTGACTCCAGCTTTCTTTTCAGTTTTTGCATGATGTACAGAAATTTGTTTCTCACTCTTTAATCTATGATCTTTAAAATTGTTTTATACAACATGTTGAAGGGTCTTGCTTTTTTTTCAGCTGACAATCTGTCTTTTAATTGCAGTGTTTAGACTATTTACATTTATAGTAATTATTGATACAGTTGACTTTAAATCTGCCATCTTGCTACTTGTTTTTACTTACTCCATCTTTTATTTTTTTTTTCCTCTTTTGCTGCTGTGTTTAGGATTTTGTGCATGTATGTCTGTGTGTGTTTCTGTCTTTTCTCATTATTGGTGTATTAGCTGGGCTTCTTTGTTTAAAAATTTTAGTGACTGCTGTAGTGTTTACAGTATAATCTTTGACTTGTTATAGTCTACCTTCAAATTTTACCACTCATGTGGTTTGAGACCCTCATAGCAGGTTACTTCACTTTCTCTTTTCCTAGCATTTGTGCTATTGTCATACATTTTAATTATGTATATGTTGTAACACTCAGAGTATATTGTTATTATTTTTGTTTTAAACAGAAGTATGTGTTTTACTTTTATGCATGATGACCATTTCTGGTATACTGGGTCTCTTTTGGCATTTCCAAATTTCCATTTAATATCTTTTTTTTTTTTCTGCTTGAATCATTTTCTTTAATATATCATGTCATAAACTCTTGCTGGTGAGAAATGTTCTCATGTTTTATTGTTTTTTTAAAAAAATATGTACTACATCTTAATTTTAGGAATTTATGTTCAATTCTTTGGCAGTGCTTTCTTTTTCTTTCAGTAATTTTAAAATGTTGTTCCCTTGTTCCCTGCCCTACATGGTTTCAGACAAAATGTCTGATGTCATTCTTTGTTCCTTTGTATTTAGTGTGGTTCACCCCCCATCGCAGCTGCTTTCAAGATTTTTCTCTCTAGCTTTGATTTTCAGGAATTTTATTATGAGGTGCCTTCATGTGGTTTTCTTTATGTTTTCCCTGTCTGGTATTAGTTGAAGTTCTAGCATTCAGTGGTTTATATTTTTCACCAATTTGGCGAAATTTTTCAGCCATTATTTCTATAGCAAACTGTATATTGCTGTATATTAGACCACTTGATATTACATAAAAGGTTCACTGAGAGTCTGTTCAATTTTTTTCCAACTCTTTTTTTGTATTTTCAGTACTTTATTTTAATAATTTTTATTGCTATGTCATCAAGTTTACTCAGTGTTTTTTATTTCATATGTAGTATTTTTTGCCTTTGAAACTGCAATGTGAATATTTTATATCCTCCATTTCTCCTTACCAAGTTTGTCTTAATGTTCTTGAGCATACGTATCATATTTACAATAGCTGTTTTAAGATCCTTCTCTTCAAATCTCTCTCTCTCTGTCCTTTCTGGGATGTTACAGTGATTAATTTTTCTGCTTGCTATAGGTCATACTTTCCTAGTTTCTTTGCATTCCTAGTCATTTTATTTGAATGCCAGATATTGTGACATTTTTCGTGGCTTACATTTCTCTAAAAAATGTTGGATTTTATTCTATTGTGCAGATAAGTAACTTGTAGATTAACTGAATCCCTCAGAGGCTTGCCTTTCCCCTTTGTTATGGTAGATGCAGAGCAACCTTTATTCAGGGACTCATTTCACTCCATTCCCAAAGCACTATTACTCTTCTTTAGACTCTAGCCAATGCCCTGGTGTTATGAAGTCTTTCCACTCCGTATGATGAGAACACAAACTATTCCTAGCCCCGTGTGAGCTCTTGAAATTGTTCATTCCACTGTTTTTTGGTGGTTGTCCCCCGTGCATTCAGTAATTCGCTTTCACATGTGCTCAGACCAGTGCTCCGGCTAAGGCATGGGGATTCCTCTGCTGATCTCCAGAGCTGTCTCTGCGTAGCTCTCTCCTCTCCTCTTCTGCTCTGCACATTCTAGCCATCTTAGCCTCACCTACCCCCCTTTTTCGCTCTCCAACTCAGCACGACTTCCAAGCTCTGTGTAGGGACCCTTCTTTACTGGGGTTTAGACACTTCCGCCAAGCAGTAATCTGGGGCTCGTCTGTTCCCTTCTCTTTGGAATCACAGTCCAAGGTTGCCTGTTGTACAATGTCTGAAAACTTTTGTTTAATATGTATATTAAACAAATATAAAGTTGTGATAGGAGGGAATTTTCTATAGCAGTTAATCTTTCAAAGGCATATGTAGGACTAAACCTATTACTGATCCCTTTTGTAAAGAAATATCTTTCTAGTTGCCTCAGACCTCAAGAAACCTAACATTTACATAGCTAGGAAAGTTTTAAGGAATTCTACGCCTTTCAGTACCGTCAAATTCTTTAGATGTGTATTTGGAGAACCAGAAAGGAATTTGTTTCCTTCCTAGCTCATCTTCTCCTTGCTTCCCCCACCCCAATTTTTTGGACTTTGAATCCTCTCTGGTTGAACTGATTTATTTCAATGCTAGACTGCTGCTGCTTCTTGGGAATGTACCAGAATGTCTGAACTGCTTCTGAATGCATCTGCCTTTCTCTTGAGAAGCAGTCACTCTAAGCATTTCCAATATGTTAAAATATATATATAAATAAACAGTGGAGCTTTCCTGGAAACAGGAGCTCTAGATAGTTTTTGAGAAGTCTATGTAATGATACCTTTGGGGCATATTTATCTTGCTAAGTCTACAGGCATTTATTCGGATTCATCACGTTCAGTATAGCGAGAGCTATGTTGCCTTTGTACATATAAGTAAACATGCCCCAGTCCTCTGATGACATAGTATTACTAAACGTTTTTAATAAGTGAATATTTGGGTCAAAGCTCTATGGAGAGATTAAAACCCTGATTAACTTATCTCTAAATGACCACTTGTCTGACTTAATATTTGGTATCTTTTATTCTAAACTCAGTTTGTCAGATTGCATCCGTAATTGCTCACATAAACATTTTAAAAATCTTGGAGGTTTTATTTGTTTCATTTTATTTATTTAGCGTTCTAAAGATGTGCTCAGCTCAGAAAGTCTACTCCAGGAAACAAATCATGATTAAAAGCAAACATTGCATCTCTCACCAAAGTATATGTGTTTATCAAGCCCATTAAATCTGACATTAAAGGAAGGCTTTGAACAGTCACACTTGGAAAACAAAATGCATTTTCTGGATTTTGTCAGGTAGAATTTTTTTTAAAAATTCAATATAAGCTCCCAGTTTTACCAATCTGATGTAAGATACTTGTGGAAATCAATAAAGTGATGGGAAACAAGATGCTCAAAATATGAATGTTCTGGATGATGATAAAACAGTGATAGGCGATTCCTCAGTAGTAGAGCTGTGTCCTAACACTTCCTGCACTTACTCATTTAATCACTGCCCTCCGAAGCAGGCCCAGGCGTTGCTGTTATTGTCCCCGCTTACTGAGGAAGACATTGGTCATCAACATCCTCGCCAAGGCTGTAGTATAGAATAACAGGACATCTGCTGGGGCTAAAATCTGATTATCGCAAACTAATTGTAGCATGTCATTAAAACCAGTGCCCGTGAGAAAATTTATGCCTAGAAAATATTTACATTATGCATTTTGTGTGTGGTCAGGACAGTCGGTCACTATATAGCATGTGTTGAGATGACTGGCGGTCTCAAATTAGGGCCAGTGAAGCCTGAACATTTCTTTTTCTTTTTTTTTTAAATTAAAGTTTATTGGGGTGACAGTTGTTAGTAAAGTTACATAGATTTCAGGTGTACAATTCTGTATTACATCCTCTATAAATCACATTGTGTGTTCACCACCCAGAGTCAGTTCTCTTTCTGTCACTATATATTTGATCCCCTTTACCCTCATCTACCACTCCCCTCTCCCCTTACCCTCTGATAACCACTAAACTATTGTCTGTGTCTATGAGTTTTTGTTTCTCATTTGCTTGTCTTGTTCTTTTGTTGTTTTTGGTTTATACACCACATATCAGTGAAATCATATGGTTCTCTACTTTTTCTGTCTGACTTATTTCACTTAGCATTATAATCTCAAGATCCATCCATGTTGTCACAAATGGTCCTATTTCATCTTTTCTTACCGCCAAATAGTATTCCACAGCTCAGAAAGAAAATGAAAAGTCTCCAGAAAATAAACTTAAAGATATGGAAATATGTGACTTAAATAACAGAGAATTCAATGTTGCAGTCCTTAAAAAACTGAACATTTCTTTTACTTGGCCAACACAGTGCTTTTTTGTAAATTGAATTGCATGAATTTAATTAGGCATTTTCTGTTGACCATAGTTTCCACAACTCCCTATAGTGTCATACCAGGCGTTCTCACACACTAATTGATACTTTTCTAGCCCCAGAGTCTTTTGAAATTGTGACACACACACACACACACCCCATTTAGGTTGACATAGCATGCAAAAGATGGGGGCAAACAAATGGACAAGACTGTACGTAGTGCTATATTTGTATTTTGGTGATATCAGTGTGGCAAGAAACCAAGTGCTTGTCCAGTTTTTATTACCACAGCCTATCAGCTGAGGTGCAAGTAATGAATTTTTTTCCTGCATGAATTAAGTAAGCACTCACCAAGTACCTAAGACTGTATCTGTACAAAGACTTAATTAAACATAGCCTCTCTCCTCTAAGGAGCTTACGTCAGGAGTACTATACAGAGAGTAATTACAATCTAGAATCCACAGTACAAATTTTTAAATACATACAACCTGTTAGCTCAGGTACCACAAAATTGAGTGGAAGAAGTGCCATTGGGAGCATGCTGACGTTCTCCCCGATGACAAGACATCAATAGGACAGTGGAATAGAAAAAAGAGCCCAGAAGCAGCAGTTTAATGTTTATCATAACTTGATATATAACATAGGAAGTAATTCAGATAATTAGGGACAACAGAAATGTTTCAGTCGATGGTACTTGAGGGTGTGTATGGTATGTGGGTGGATGGAGTATATGGGGAGGGGGTTTTCCCTACATCAGTCCAACCAGAAAAATCTGTTTCAAGTAGATTAAAGGTAAAAAAAAAAAATTGAGGAGCAAAATCTGAAAATTTTAGAAGAAAATGTGGAACAATACCATGATGACCTGTAGGTAGAGAAGGATTTCTCCAAATTTAGAAAAAAACAAAACCAGTAAAAGAATATATTGTTAGGCCGGCCCCGTGGCTCAAGCGGTTAGAGCTCCATGCTCCTAACTCTGAAGGCTGCCGGTTCGATTCCCACATGGGCCAGTGGGCTCTCAACCACAAGGTTGCCAATTCGATTCCTCGACTCCCACAAGGGATGGTGGGCAGCACCCCCTACAACTATAGTTGAACACGGCACCTTGAGCTGAGCTGCCTGCCTCCCAGATGGCTCAGTTGGTTGGAGTGCGCCCTGTGAACCACAAGGTTGCCGGTTTGACTCCCACAATGGATGGTGGGCTGTGCCCCCTGCAACTAGAAACGGCAACTGGACCTGGAGCTGAGCTGCGACCTCCACAACTAAGACTGAAAGGACAGCAACTTGAAGCTGAACGGCCCCCTCCACAACTAAGATTGAAAGGACAACAACTTGACTTGGAAAAAAGGCCTGGAAGTACTCACTGTTCCCCAATAAAGTCCTGTTCCCCTTCCCCAATAAAATCTTTAAAAAAAAAAGAAAAAGAATATATTGATACATAAGATTACATTAAAAGTAAAGATTTTTTTCTATTACACTCCTCTTAAAAAGTTAAAAGACAATTCATAGATTGGGAGAAGATACTCATAGCATATTACCAATAAAGGATTACTATTCATAATATATAAAAAAGAAATCTTAATTAAAAAAGACATCTCAGTAGAAAAATGGCCAATAATTTCAACAGACCATTCACAGAAAAAGAAATTGAGATGATCAATCAGTGTATGAAAAGATACTCGACCTCACCAATAATCAAGGATATTCAATTTAAACACACGATGAGATAATCATATCCCACATGTCACATTGGCCAGAATTTGAAAGAATGATAATACCAAATGTTGACAAGGATTTAGAGCAATGAGCCCCTTCTACCCTGTGAATATGTCTGTAATATCACCACTTTGGAAGAGAGTTGGCAATAATCAGTGAAGTTGAAAATATTTACACTGTGTCTCAGTTAATCCTATTCCGGGTACATGTCTACAGAAACTCTTGCAGTTTTACAAGAGGCAGAATGTTCATAGCAACATTATAATAGCTGAAAATAAAACAGCCTAAATGGCTCTTAATAAGATTTTAGATGGGTTTTATATTCATATAATAGGAAACTATGTAACAGTGAAAAGCAAGGAACTGGGGTTCCATATCAATATGGATGACTCTCACAAACATAATATTGAATGAAAAAAGCAACTTGCAGAAGAATGTGTGCTTACAGTTTTCTAAAGCATGCAAAACTTCTTAGTAGGAATACATTCACATATAGAAATCATTCACTAAATTAGAGGACGGTACATATACGTTTACTTTATTGATAACCTTTGGATCGTAATGTTTCATAAGAAATTTTTTTAAACTTGATAGAACACCTGATTGCATAAGAAATTTAGAAAGCTGAGAATTTTTTTGAAATCTGTGCAAGAAAAATAACAATTAGAAAACCCCAAAAAAAATTAATCACCATCACTATAGTGTAATACTATTTTAAAACTTCACCATAATAATAGAATTTTGGTTGGTTTTCACATTTAGAAATGTGAAAATTTTAATTATCGTTACACAGTTAGAATGTAAATATTGTCCACCTTGACCCGGAAAGAGTACAAATGAAAGAAGTTGGGAGGTAAAAGTAGAGAGGAGAGCCGAAGGAAAGCAGGGAGAGAAAGCCTTATGCTACTCTTACAGAGAGGAAGTGAAAAGAGACTGCCTCAGTGGAAACAGAAAATAATGTTCTTAGCGTGCTCTTTAAAACTACTGAAGTAACCGGTAGAAATGCAAGTAACAAGTCAAGCAAATATATTGGGAAGATGGAATAGAGTGGTTAAATTTGCTACATCCTCATTTCTCAGCAGAAAATCAATACAGAATCTTACAATCTATTAATACAGTACCTTCTTTAGGGATATGATGGAAATTAATACCCAGAGAAACAGCTCAAACGTTAAAGTGTCTTCTTTTGGAAAATGGGATTGGAGGAGTGGGGCAGAAGTGATCAGAGGCTAATTGTGTAGACAGATCACTTTAATAATTTTGAAATATTTTAATCACATTGCATTGCCAGTATAGAGTCTTCAGTGATTTTTACCCACCTGAGATTTGTTTCTAATTTGAAATATTGAAATAGTCGATGCTTTTTAATGGCATGAGAACCAAATTTGGATCCTATTTCCAATCTCGTTTTAAATACTCTCTATATAAGGAGTGTTGGGTAGCAGCTTGAGAAAGTTAGCAAGGTTCACTCAGAGGGGTTTACACACTTGCCCATCAGCCATACTTTTGAAAATTTGGTCCCACCTGTCAAATTTGAGAGAGTAGATGTTAGGCTGAGTCACACATACTGAAAACAGAGTTTATAATGGCAACGCAGGCAGAATTCTTTGCTTTTGTGTAACACTGGGAACAGCGACACTATAATTAAGACATAATAAAAGTGGAATCTTTTTTTGTTGGTTTTTGTTTTTCCCCCAGAATACAGTTGTCTCCTCCTATTAGAGAAAGACTCTTTAAGTGCAGGTGAAGCAAAGCGATTATTTTAAAGCCAGGCTGAGGTCCCCCCTCCTTTCTACTTTGTGTCTGTGGCGGTGGGTCTATAATGAACCGGTTTGAGCTACTGACACGAAGTCAAAGAGCAGCAACAGGGCAGCCCTTGGAGTTCTCAAGTAGTAGTTTGGCTGGTGACAGTCTAGTTTGGGTGGCATTTTATCTGTTTTCAATGGGGGAAATGCCACTTCAGAATTCTACATTTAGACTAAAATGATAAGTTTTAGGTTTTTAAGTTCCATTTTGATGGCCCGTGTCTTTCATTTAAAATCCACCCTTTCCCTGCAGGGGAGGAAAGTTGTTTGGAAGAGGCCACCCACCATTCTCCTCAGAAGCAGTGCTTTTGACAAGGACCCGTTGAACAGAAATTACAATCTTTTAACACCCAAAAAATCTGTGTTCAGAACCTCTGACGTACTTCTTTCTGAAAGAGAAATGCACAGTTTTCACTGCATCTGATTATTCTCTTGGTACTGTTGACGCGTTCTGTTTACATTTTCAGTTTTGTTAACATTTAGGAGACAGAAGAAAATCGTGATGTGTCTGTTACGGTTATTTAATGCAGTGTTTCAAATCCTTCAGTAATCTGATGAAAATTTGAAATTAAAAATACTGGTTTCCTAAAGGAAATAACTGCAGTGATAGAAATTTACGTACAAAAATTTTACTACTAGATAGTACAGACTTGAGAACCTGAGCTTTGCAACCAGATAGGTCGTTCATGCATTTTAAAAACCACTTGGGTGCACCACCTGTGTGCCAGTGCACTCGCTCTGATGAGGAGTAAAGGTGTTACCGGGTTCGGCTCTTGTCTTCTCAAGGGAAAGAATTCAGTTGAGAGACAGCGTTCTGTGCAAGTCTAGGATAGTAAGAAGTTTATTAGTAAAGGCAGATGCACTCCACGATGTGGAGTGACAATCCCAAGAGGGGCCAAGGCTTCTCCTTCGGTTGTGTGAAGGCTTTTACTCCCATGGGTCAACTGCCTCCTCCCCCGTCCCTCCTTGTCTCTTTTTTTCCTGCTAAGGTACCTAGTCCTCCCTTTTGCTTCTCAAGGTAGGGTTTCTGCCAGTTTTCTTTTTGTAATGTGTTTGAGAAGCCTACTAAAATGGTCCTGACAAGCAGGATGTACATTCTGATAAAGGGGATGGATGTCTTCCTTCCCTCTCTGGCATTTAACAACAGGTTCCATTGATTTAGGGGTATGTGTGAGCCTGGAATCCTGCTGGGCTAGTTAAGGCGCTGGTGCCCTAGCTGAGTGCAGCTGCAAGGGGTCTTGACCCAAGTAGGAGCTGCAGCAAGGGGCTTTCTAACCGGGCTAGGTGTCCCTTCTCCTGCTCATTTCTGTCTATCTACCTCCCCTATCATAGGGAGGGAGAGGATATACCAGAGTAGGACCTCTGCTTCTCCTTTTAGGGGAAGGTGGAAGTCTAAATAGATGGTAGAAGTTCCACCTGAATTGGAAAAGCGGAGTTAAATGTTCAGTGGCGTCACGTCAGATGCAGCTCCCAACAGTGGGCTCTTTTCTGGCACCTGTGCATGAACAGCCTTGGAGTGAGGAGCCCCATTTCAGAAGGAAGAGCTGGAAGTCTCTCCTGAGGCCCCTAAGTTTGGGGGAAAGCAGTCAGACTGCTCTCACATTCCCTGGGGAACAGATTCTGGCTGGCAGCCGCCCTTCCTTGCCTCTAGTGATTTCTATTGACCTGCAGTAGCTTTCGCCCTGAAGCATTTCAAAGGCGCCCCTGGGCCTTGGGCTGTTTTATAATTACAATGGCTTATCTGAATCGCTATTTGTAGCTTGGACTCTGATGTTTCTTGGCCATAAGGTGCTTGTGAAGATGAAGAAAGGTGATTTGGTGTCATTGATAAGCCTACTTCTCTGATTCAGCAGTTACCTGTACTTCTCAGACAGACTGTAATAATTCAACCGTACATTTTATTTTAGCACTTTCCTCTGTCTAAGTTTTATAATGAGCTCTATAAATTACTCAAGAAATTATGTAAAAACCTTAATATGCTTGATTTTCTTCGAGTTCAGTGTTCATACCTTTCACATATAATGAAGCTATTGAACTTCAGTAATGTTTTGCTATGTCCAACTTTTTAAGATAGTTATTAAAAACAGCGTGTTCTCTACCACCTTCCTTCAGTTTATAAGAATTACAAGCATAGTGACTACAATTAACAATACTGTATTGCATATATAAAAGTTGCTAAGAGAGTAGATCTTAAAAGCCCTCATCACGAGAAAAAAAATTTTGCAACCATGTATGGTGACGGATGTTAACTAGACTTATTGTGGTAATTATTTCACAACATATACAAATATCCAATCTTTATGTTGTCCACCTGAAACAAACATAATATTATATGTCACTTATACCTCAATTTAAAAAATTATGACATCATGTTTGTTTCCTAGAATTTTGAAGTCCCTTACCACAGAAGTTCATTCTTTATTAACCCTTGAAAACCATAGTAATTTGTCAAGCTGTATTTGTTCTTTATGAGCCTGGGTCTTTACTGATATCTTATTTTCATATCTAACATGATCTTGTTGAAATAATCTGTACCAAAATTTTATACTGCCTCCTCTTCTCTTTAAGCAACCTGAGTTTTCTAATGTGTTTCATCTAAATAATAGAGAAAACATTTTTTTTTTTTAAATCGCTCGTATTTGTTGAGTCACATTATTTACATGCCTATTTAGGATATCTGATTTTCTTCTCGTGTGTGTGTGTGTGTGTGTGTGTGTGTGTGTGTTTAATCTGCTCTCTGGACACAACAACAAACCAAATAAAGTACTTGCTTGGAGGTTCCATTTGAGTATAGGGGGGAGCGCAATAATAAATATGTGATATATCAGATGGGTGTGAAATGATCCAAAGAAAAATAAAACCAAGGTGAGGAGAGAAGGAAGGAAGTGGGCAGGTGCTGTATTACATAGAGTGATTCAGGAGACCTCTGGATGAGGTGACATTTGAGCAGAGACCTAGTTGAAATGAAAGGGCAAGTCAAGATGATATTTGGGGGAGGAACATTCTAGCTGGAAAGAATATGAGGTATAGTTCATTTCTCAAAATTCTAAAAAAAAATTCTATGACTCTAGTACTTCTGTTTTTCCTGAAAAAAATATATATCCAGAGTCATTGTTGTGTTTCTTGCTGCCTGCGCGCTTTTTCCTGTACCCCTAACTTACGATGATATGTTCTCGTTATGTTCTGCCCCCGTTTCCAACCTCAGCACAGGTCCTTTGAATTCTTCCCATGCTTCTAGTAATGGCCCCCAGTGAAGCGTTCTAGCCAGGCGGAGAGAGATATTTGTTTATAAGTTAAGTTTGTACATTTTTGTAGCTTATTACTTAAATAAAATGTTCTCCGTCAGCTTTTGACCTTTCTCCCATTATTTACTTTTATTGTTTGCATTCATGTTCAATCTCTGCTACATCAAGACAGACTGGGACAAAATAGAAATAATAAATAAGTTAATAAAAGTGTTGCACACCACCCTCCTTTAAATTAAGGATTAAAAAGTGCACCTCCTTCCTGTTAAAAATTCATCAATAATGTCGGGGAGTTTTTCTTCTCAAAATATTGACAATTAACAAAGAAAAAATTCCTGACTATATGAATGAAATTTAAAAAGTAAATCTTTGTGCTTTAGCATGAAAATTGGATGCATTGTTTTTTAGCAGACAATATCCTTAAAAAAAATATATGTTGTAAAGGATTCACATATATTAACTCACCTAATTTTCAGAGTAAGTATGAAGTGGGCACTGTTTTATTTCTATTTTACAGAGAAAGGAAATGAAGCATGGAGAGGCTAAGTGACTTGCCCAAGGTCACTCAGGTGAAACCAGAATTTCAGACCAGGTGTTCTCTATAAAAAATACTAAGTTGACTTCTGTCCAGAGTCATCTTGATAAAGGATGATGGTAATTAGCAATGTTATGAGATTTCCATAATCGGGATCCACATTTTGATTCGGTGTCTTAGTCTAAATACGAGAATACTGTAGAAATGGTGAAGGTCAAAAGAAAACTTTTTTTTTCTCTCTTCAAAGTCCTGCTGAAAACTAAATCCTCATTTAAAATCTTCTCTGACTTCCAAATTTTATTCAGTATTAGAATTAATGACCTCGTCCTCTTTTCACCTACTTGAAATTCCATTGTGACTGTCTTAGGTTAGTGCCATGCTACCATTCGGTGTGTGCAGCTTATCACGTTGTACTAAGCTTCACTGTGAATGTAACTGCCTCTATATGGGCCCTCTAGGGGTAGGGTCTGTGACCTAATAATCTGTATGTAACGAACATTGTAACAACATTATAAAGTAATTTTGGTACACTTAGCATGTTCATTTTATAGGTTTATAACCAGAGATGTTAGGTGACTTGTCCAAAATCAGAGAAACAGTGGACATGATGGTGTGAATAAAACCCAAGTTTCCCAGCTGCCAGTCCAGGGTACTTTCTGCCAGTCTAGAAAGACTGACTTAGGGTAAGAGTCTTGATTTCTTAAAGGAATAGAATGAAATCCAGAGTGAACATCACCCCTCCAGGGGACTTCTTGGGCAAAATATTCTTCCAGTTCTCTTTTGTATCGTGTTCTAGTCTCTCTCAAGAATTTAAATGTATTCCTATCACAGAAAGGAAGGGAATCTTTTTCTGGGAAAAACAATCAGTATAGGTTGTACTTCTGGTTCCTTTAAGGTTGCCCCAGCTTTTCCTTTTATAAAATAGAGTTGAGTACATGTAATATAGTTCCCAATCTTGAAGAGAAAGATTGTAAGGATTTTCCAAAAATGTGTAAGTTCCTTACATGTTTCAAAACTAAGACATTTAGAAATATAAAACAGTAGTAGAACTATTTTATTTCTACCACTCTGTTGTAAACCTGGGGATAATGAATACTATCAATTGCTTAATGTCGTGTGACTCATCTCCCAAAGGTAACTTCCTTTATGCACAGCTGGGATTCCACGGCTTCAGGCAGCAATCTGAAAGTGTCTGAGTTACTCTATTAATTAAGGTTTAATAGTACTTCATGGTGCTGTCTGAGGATATTTTATGAAAGAAAGTTAAGGATAAATATACCAGGATTACCTTAACTTCCCTTAATGATTTGTAGGGCTATCATTGATGACTTTATCTAAATCCTTTGCAAACCAATCTCGGAAAGCAAACTCCTCCGCCTCAGTTGTGCCTTCAGCTGCCTTAGTGATGTACAACTGAGGCGCTTGCTTCCTACCAAGGTAGCACTTCTCTTCCTCCTATAAGAGAGATGCTTTAAGAATTTAGCCCAGATTTTGGATGTTGTCACTAAGATAATATAGCAACTTTAAAAATGTCTTGAGCAGGCCATTGTTGGCAGGTCTTGTTTGGACCACGGTGTCTTTTTAAAGCCATTTTAATTAGTTACCAACATTTTAAAAAATAAAGTATTTCACATAAACTTCCTTTTTTTTCATCCTCTCCTGAAAACTCAGAATGGTTTTATTTTCCAGTGTGGTCATTCACCAAGACTGAGGAGCAGCTGTTCCTTTAGATACGGGCGTGCACTCTCCCCTCTCCAGGAATGGCGGGTCACTTACTACAGTATCACCTCAGCATTAAGCATTGTCATCCTGGGCCCTATAGGGGTTTCATTTTGTGACACCTGATGTGTTGTGTTGAATACTGTTCCTACAAGACCATTCATTGCACATGGGATGAAATAATGGCCTAAATTTTCTGTATCAGATACTGTTTAACATTTAGGTCATCATGTCCCATATTGATGACTCCAAGCCGACCACGCAATCTAGGGTTTGTCACGGAGAGTTATCTATGGAGCGTGAATGAGCAGCACATGGACAGCGCTAGATTTCAGTCTCACTGCTTCTACTCCCTGACCTCAAGCCCTGGATATACCTAAGTTTACTGATACGGGGTTAATAAGTGCAGCTAGTTATAAAGCTGTTTTGAATAGTAAATGAAGTGATGCATATAAAAAATAAATGAAAACATCTTGTGCCTTCTGTAAATCTACTATAGATGTATTCCAATTGTACTCGTCGTATGTAAGAGCTTTTACTGAGCACATCTTTGTTTCCAAGTTCAGCAAGGTGTTGGATTTATTTTGCAATGCCTTCCTTGGTATTTCATTATATTTTAAGTGTCTTCCTCCAGTAATATGAGGAAATGCAGGCGTTTTGCATAGAACTAGCACATCCTCGTATTTCCCGTGTTTTCTAGCAAGGCAGGGTGTGCACTGTTAGGCTTGATGCTATGCATGACTCAAGAATTCTTTCTCATTAGTGTGGATATGGCTTATTGACCTGCTCCACTCTTTAGGCAGCAAATGGTATTTTTGTCATTTTATTGGGGCAGGGGAAGCGTGTTTTTCAAGCCAACAGAAAAGGTCAGTATATTAAAAAGAAAAAATAAGCAATGTACATATTATGTCTTTTTCTATGCATATTAAGTCTTCCTGATACTAAACTTGAACAAAAGGAAAAAGTAGATGATCGGGAAACCCAGAGTAAGGAGTGGTCAAAAACAGGACAAGATTTTCATGTAGGAAAATAAATTATCTTCCTTTTGAATAAACTAGAAAAATTGAACAGTAAGATCTTAAATACAATCTGTTCCCAGTTCAGTTTAGAAGATATTAAAGCTGGGGAGTACAGCATGTAAATAGAAACTTTTGCCTGAAGCTTATACCTTTTGGTGAATTAAAAATAGGTAGGTAGGTAGGTAGATAGACAGGTAGACAACTTTATTTCTGCCACATATCCATTATTACTCTTTACTGAATATTTTATTGCTCAGGAATCTTTTATACTTTTCTCTTAAGAAAAGAAGGATGACAACGTGTATTTTCATTCCCAGTTATGCACTTAACTATTTTACAAAGATCATTGGTAATAATTGAAGCCAAAATATTGTTCATTCTACTTTATATTTCCAAAAACATTTCTTCAAATATATAATAAAGAGAGATGAGAAAATTAATAAGAACTGGTTTGTAATATTGAAGATTTAATATTTCTAATACCCACCTGTGGAACAACTGCCAATTGTATATTCTGTGTGTATGTGTGTGTGTGTGTGTGTGTGTGTGTGTGTGTGTGTATGCGTGTGTGTGTGTGTGTATGCGTGTGTGTGGTGATGGTGGTGGTGGTGGTGGTGGTGGAAAATAATCACAGAAGCCTATTGACTTTTTATATGTCTTATTTTAACCCATAGCGGATAACAAACAGCCCCCAACCAGGGCTGGGGGTCAGGGTGTATGTACTGGTTCAGCTGTACAGACTGTTTACCATGGGTGTTCCTTCAATCTTAATTGAGCAGTGTTTTTCTGATAGGTCAGGGTCCATGCTGAATCAGCTCTTAATCAGAATTTCACCCCTGTATCCAATTAATCAAGACATTATAGCCAGAGTCTGATTTAACTGGTCTTTACTATGTCAGGGAAGGGGAGATTCCCCCTCTACCGTTCTTGAGTTCTTATTGCTGGACTAATTAGAAAATTGATACAAGACAGATAAACAGGAGAAAAACAATTTAATACATGCACACAGGAGATCAGAAATGATGCCCTCAGAAATGATGAACCAGCCAACTTTTTATACGTTTTAGACAAAACAATAAATTTGTGAAGAAATGACAGGACGAAAACACTTAGGTTTGGGTGCTCATTAGCCAGGAATCTAAACAAAGATTTGGCTTGCGTAGTAAATTAATAAAGCAGTGACACGGTTTGTTTATGGAAGCTTTTGGCCCTGGATTCCATAGCTGTAGTGATAAGGTGTCTCTCTCAGCCCTACTGGAGCAAGGGGGGACTTCAACAGGGGAGCTTGATTTACTGCATTCAAGGGGACAATAAAAGATCAATGTGCCCTTCTTGCACTGGTTGCTTATCAAGTGACTTGAAATCAAAGTAATCAATATGCCATTGTGGGGTATTTGGAGAAACTTGCCCTGGATCCCAACACCCACAGAGGGAAAGTGGCCAGTGCTAGGTGGAAACAATTGTTGAAGGTTAGGTGGGGTCTTAGATTCCACATCTATAAAGTGCAGTTTATACTAGTGCTCCCGCATAGAGTGGTGGGCTTGCGTTAATACGCATCAAGTCTTGGAGCAGTGCGTAAAACAGTATGTGCTCAGTCAATGTTAGCTGCTGCTGTTACTACTGCTATCATTATTACTGCTATGAGCATTGGGTCACAGAAATGTTGGCTGGGCAGTATGTGAGAGCGCAGGCAGACACGGGGCTGGTGCCTCAGTTCTGAAGTCCATAGCGGTGAGCTGGGATACCGTTGAAGGTACTGGAGTTGAGCGAGATTAAAGAACATGCCTGACTTGCATTCCCCTTCTGTCTCCTATTCTCCTTTCCCTGCCCCCTGCGTCCACCTCACTGAAGTAGCAGGCCTGACCATTACAAAGGATTGTCCCCTGTACGGTTTTTCCTTCCTAATGTACACCTACACGTGTGTCCTCATCTGAATTGCCCTGTACAATAGCTTTGAAATCTTTAGATATGTAGCCTCCTCAGTAGCTTCCTCTGCCTCTCAGAGCTGCAAATACAATTAATAATGGGGACATTCATGTGAAATGGAGACAGTCTATATCAAATTAAAAGGATTGTTTGGCTCCGATAGAACACACGTTTCTAAAGCTAGCCCAGTGCCCAGAGCCCTGCTGTATCGGTGCTCAGTGATATTGCCGTCCTCCCCTTTCCTTCCGTTTCTCTATCTTAATTTATTGTGCACCTCTGTCCATATTTTGGCTTTTTTCTCTCATTGGGGCAATTGTAACAACCTCTTTACTGGTGTTCCTTGTTCTAATTTATCTCATTCTGTCCTCAGCTGCTATCTCCTATATCCTACTTCAGATGAATTATCACTAGAATACAAAATTGTTGAATCCTTTCTATTTTTTTTAAGGGAAGGAAAAAAGCTGTTGACTATTTTTGTCAGTATGATGGCCAATGAATTCTGAAAGTCTTCCATCGAAACTTCCATCATAATAAAACATCTAAAAATGATAAAATATTTTCTAATTAAGGGAAGTAAGCTAACCCTGGGTCTGCTAAAATCCTCAGGGCATCTCTGGGTCTGGGTGCCCAAGGAGGCGTACTGGAGATAACATTACACAGCTTTTAGCACAGAGGGACAAAAAGGTAGAGAATATGAAGGAGACCCCTGTGGACTGGAATGAGAAGTTAGAGTGGCAGAGGTTACAATAGTGGAAATAGTGGAAAGAGACAGTATTCAAAGATATAATGACTACAGGTGTTTGGAAATGATACACGGGAAGCCTGAAGAAAACCAAACTGGATAAATTTAAAGAAAACTATACTTACACATAACATTTAGACTCAAGATAGATATCCCAACAATGACAGGCACCAGAAGATGGTGAAATAATATCTTCATAAGAAAAAGTAGTTGTCAACCTAGAATTTTTAATGAACATTTTTATGTAAACAAAAATAGAAAAAGATTTACGACCAAAAGACCCTGACTAAAGGAACTTTTCAGTATAGCTTACAAGAAGTATCTGAAAATGGCCTCCAAAAATCAATCTTAGGTACAGAAAGCAGTAATATATAAAGGTAATGGTAAACATGAGGGTAAATCAAAACAGACATGGTGGTTTATAGAAAAAAAAATGTTGTCTATTTCAGTAGTATTAAAAAAACTAAAGTAAATAGATGCCATTATCATGTAAGGTTGGAGGCAAATGATTAAAATTAAAATATTCCAGTATTTTGTATTTTCAAGAAGAAAGCAATTGATTATCTTTGGACTTTGAATATGCATATTAAAAACAGCCATAAAATGGAATCTTCTGATCAAGCTCAGTAAACACTCTTTCACAACAGGCACCCAGGTTTGTTAAAGTACACCTACCTACCTGCCAACTTCCTACCACCTTGTCATTAAAGCCTTTCAATAGGATACATTAGGTTTCCAATCAATAATCTCCCTCGCTCCTCCCATCGTGTATTATATAACTACAGTTGCAACTCTTTCCCCAGTTTTATATACTTAATATGTGCTATGAAGTCAGTTTTTTTATTAAAATTTATTGGGGTGACATATAGGTTTCAAGTGTACGATTCTGTAATACATCATCTATATATCACATTCTGTGATCACCACCCAGAGTCAGTTCTCCTTCCATCACCATATATTTGACCCCCTTTACCCTCATCTACCATCCCCCTCCCTCCTTACCCTCTGGTAACCACCTGAAATCAGTTTTAACCCATTCCTCAGTCATCGTTCTGAGGAACAATGGCCCTCATTCACTGATGTCTTACCCATGTGTTTCACACAAGGAGCCTCACAAGGGCACAAAAGCCGTAGAAGCGCTGTGTGCACTTGTATGTGGCTTTAAGATCAGGGCGGTTGAACCTGCCTCTAGTGAGCCTTCCCAGCCTGCTCTAGTGCACAGTGGTCCGATTCTTCTCTGAATACCACTCATTTGTGCCCACACCATCCCATGTATAAAATGGAAGTCATGATAGTACCTTATTTTTAAAATCATGATGTGAGTTAAGTAGGTTAATACATGTAAAAATCATTTAGAGCAGTGCTTTTATACCACACTAAGCTATGCATTGTTGAGCGTTTGCTTCTAAGTTATCTTGTTAGGTGGCTTCATTTAAGTGTTAAACAACTAAATTATAATGGGCCAAAAACAAGATTAAGTTTTATACTTCTGTGAGAGATGGGAAAGTAGAGAATGCAATACAGGGTTAATGCTCACTGACTTATAGCATTAGTCACCCATGGGTGACTTAAGATCACATTTCAGATGGAGAACCTGTTTCTAGTAGGCTGAGTGTGGTAATGACAAAGAGCTGTTAAAAATTTTATGCACATATGCACGGATTCCTAGAGAGCAGATTTCTACCTGAAAAGTAGAAAAATAGATTTGTCCATCTCTGAACTGAAGGAATCTCAGGATGCCACTGAACTGGTTTCAGGGCGTTGGGGAAAGTCTTTAGAATCCAGGACCCATGCGCCTCCTATTGAAAACACAAGAGGTTTTTTCTGAATTCCTTTCCGACACTAGCAAGTACTTCGCCTTGAGTTATGTGAACCGTCCACATTTTAAAATGAAGCAGCTGAAGTCCTGAGAAGTTGAGGGGCTGGTCAGGAGTTACCCAGGTCAGGGATGGTGGATGAGAGGATGGGTGTAAGACAAAGTGCAGAAGCCACCTGGTCTGCTTTCCAGGCAGGCGCCTCCGCCACAGCACGCTGCCCCCCGTTCCACTCCTCAATAGCTTCTGCAGCCTGTGCTTACGTCAACTATGTCAGAATTTGATGTCTATGGAACAATAGCCAATATTTGTTTTTCTATATATACCTAATGATCTGTGATTCTATTTATAGTAGTCACTTTTTTTCTTTATAAAGGAGATGATGGTATACTTTTTGTTCAATTACAGTTGACATTCAATATTATATTAATTTCAGGCGTACAGCATATGTTTAGACATTTATATAATCTACAGTGTGATCCCTTTGATTAGTCTAGTACCCACCTGGCACCATACATAGTTATTACAATATTATCATCTGTATTCCCTATGCTGTACTTTATATCCCTGTGACTATTTGGTAACTCCCAATTTGTCCTTCTTAATCCCTTTACCTTTTCACCCAGCCCCTCCCACCAACACCCCTCCCATCTGGCAACCATCAGTACCTGTCTGTTCTCTGTATCTGTGAGTCTGTTTTTGTTTTGTTTGTTCATTTATTCTGTTCTTTAGATTCCACATGTTTACGTGAGATATGGTATTTGTCTTTCTCTGGTTTATTTCACTTAGCATAATAACCCTCAGCTCCATCCACGTTGTTGCAAATGGTAAGATTTCATTCTTTTTTATGGCCACGTAATACTCCATTGTATATATGGACCACCTCTTCTTTATCCAGTCGTCTACTGATGGGCAGTTTGGTTGCTTTCATATCTTGGCTATTGTAAATAATGCTGCAGTGAACATAGGGATTCATATATCTTTTCGAATTAGTGTTTTGGATATCTGCAAATAAATACCAAGGAGTGGAATTCCCAGGTCATAAAGTAGTTCTATTTTAAATTTTTTGAGGAACCTTCGGACTGTTTTCCATAGCACCTGTACCAATTTTCAATGCCACCAGCAGTGCATGGGAGTTCTCTTTTCTCCACATCTTCGCCAATACTTGCTGTTTGTTGATGGTATACTTTTTTTGATAATTTATTTTTAAGTTCACAGTTTTAAACCTTACATAATGGAAACA
This sequence comes from Rhinolophus sinicus, assembly GCF_036562045.2. Classification (NCBI taxonomy): domain Eukaryota; kingdom Metazoa; phylum Chordata; class Mammalia; order Chiroptera; family Rhinolophidae; genus Rhinolophus; species Rhinolophus sinicus. The sequence continues at coordinate 56,201,327 of NC_133754.1, read as the reverse complement.
GATGGGACAGTTTTTTTTTAATTTCCCCTGGAAACCTGCAGAGCGGATGTTCTGAGTCCTTTTTTGCCAGGTGGCTATCTCAGTATGGTGTTGGCAGGAGCATACACGTCCTGTAGGTAGATAGTCACCCATGTTACAAGTGTAAGGATTCTTGAGTCTTCAGTCAAAGTAAATTTAAAGGATTTAAATCTTAAGAAGAATTCACTTCCAAATTTAATCAGGTGTCTAAGTTAAAGACAGCCTAAAGACACCCAAATAGGTGACAAAGGAATAAGAATAAATAGCCCTCCCTATCTATTTGGATAGACATGTTTAGAAAAATGGCCTTCAGGTAATATTTTCCAGTTACATATTTATTTTATTAAGATTAAGAATAAATAGTAAACTGTTTTACTAATCTGTCCTTTTGCTTTAAGACAATCTGTACAAGTTTATATAAGTCAATAGAGAAATTCTATATACTTTATAGTCCAGGAAAACAGAAAGAAAAGGAATGAGAGGGCGTCTGAAAGAAGATTCATTTGGAGAATTATTATGAGGGTGCCTAATGTCTGCCTTGCTCTGTGCCAAGTTCTATGAGTTCTAAAGATGAAGGTTATCTCACAATCTAATGAAAGAGAAATTTAGACAAAAGAATTATGTTACAGTGCAGCAAGCTCTGCAGCAGAGGTATGACAGGTTGTTGTCACAATAATTAAATAATGATTAAAGTTATAATAAAGTAAGAAGAATTAAAGTTATAATCTGATTGGTGGGTGTGGGGGAGAAATGCCAACAGGAGTCCTTTTATATTCTGAGACTTTTTTCTTATGATTCCTAGCAACGTCGGCGAAGCCATAAAGGCTCCGATACATGAGCCTCTTAAACTTTCTCTTACATTAATATCTATTTCCAGTATGCCTCTTTTGCTTTCCCAGTCTTTAAGTCATCTTTACTAGAGTGCAGGCTGTAGAACCGTGCTCTCTGGGTTCAGATTCCTCCTCCTCCTCTTTCTGGTTACATGACCATGAACAAATGACTTCTCTGTGCTTCAGTTTTGTAAAAAGCAAGAGTACTAGTACCTACCCCTCAGGATTATTGTGTTTTACATGACATGTAAAACATTTTGAGAACACTGTCTGTTATACAGTAAGGCTCAAGAAAATTTTCGTTCTCATGATTACTAGTTTTGGTAGCCACTAAAGCAGGAACATTGAAACACAATCATCGTGTTGATCATTTAGGGTCTCTTTCTTTTTTTTTTAAATTAAAGTTTATTGGGGTGACAATTGTTAGTCAAGTTACATAGATTTCAGGTGTACAATTCTGTATTACATCATCTATAAAGCACATTGTGTGTTCACCACCCAGAGTTAGTTCTCCTTCCATCACCATATATTTGATCCCCTTTACCCTCATCTACCACCTCCCTCCCCCCTTACCCTCTGGTAACCACCAAACTATTGTCTGTGTCTATGAGTTTTTGTTTCTCATTTGTTTGTCTTGTTCTTTTGTTGTTTTTGGTTCATATACCACATATCAGTGAAATCATATAGTTCTCTGCTTTTTTGTCCGACTTATTTCGTTTAGCATTATAATCTCAAGATACATCCATCTTGTCACAAATGGTACTATTTCATATTTTCTTACCACTGAATAGTATTCCATTGTGTATATATACCACAACTTCTTTATCCATTCATCTATCGAAGGACATTTTGGTTGTTTCCATGTCTTGGCACCGTAAATAAAGGTGCAATGAACATTGGAGCACACTTGTCTTTATGTATAAATGTTTTCAGATTTTTTGGGTAGGTACCCAGGAGAGGGATTGTTGGGTCATATGGTAATTCTATTTGTAATTTTTTGAGGAACCTCCACACTGCCTTCCATAGTGGCTGCACCAGTCTGCATTCCCACCAACAGTGTATGAGGGTTCCTTTTTCTCCACAGCCTCTCCAACACTTGTTACTATTTGTCTTGTTGATGATAGCCATTCTGACTTGGGTGAGGTGATATCTCATTGTGGTTTTTATTTGCATTTCTCTGATGATTAGTGATGTTGAGCATTTTTTCATATGTCTATTTGCCATTTGTATGTCCTCTTTGGAGAAATGTCTGTTCAGGTCCTCTGCCCATTTTTCAATTGGGTTGTTTGTTTTTTTTGTTGTTGAGTTGCATGAGTTCCTTGTATATTTTGTATATTAGCCCTTTATCGGAGGCACTGTTTGTAAAAATCTTCTCCCATTCAGTCGGTTGCCTCTTTATTTTGTCGATGGTTTCTTTTGCAGTGCAGAAGCTTTTAAGTTTGATATAGTCCCATTCATTTATTTTAGCTTTTACTTCCCTTGCCTTTGGAGTCAAATTCATGAAATGCTCTTTGAACCCAAGGTCCATAAGTTTAGTACCTATGTTTTCTTCTATGCAGTTTATTGTGTCAGGTCTTATGCTTAAGTCTTTGATCCATTTTGAATTAATTTTGGTACATGGTGACAGATGGCAGTTAGGGTCTCTTTCTAAAATGCTAATTTGTCTAATAAAATTTTTCATGTTTTTTCCTTTCTAGCTCCAAGAGGAAAGCGAGGATGGAAAACTTTTTATGCTGTACTAAAGGGAACAGTCCTTTACTTGCAAAAGGTAAAAATAAATAAATAAAAAGGGGAACCCTCAAAACTTTATGCAATGGTAGACAAGTTACCCCAAAAATATTCACTTTGTATAAAAAAGCTCACATAAAACACTCAAAAGACTGTTTAATTGATGTCTAAATTATTTTTCATATTTGCTTTGTTTCTGGTGAAATAATCATTTTAGGTATTGTACATGTGTATTCTATGTATAATATTTGATATACTGGGGTGCCAAAAAAATGTACACATTTTAAGAGATGTCATCTATGTATTACTTTTCGAAGTTGAATTGGATTATAGTAGCAATATGTAGTACCACGTTCACTCAAAAGGTGGCATTAATCAAATGAGTGCTAGTGTCATTTATTGTATTACAATTTTAATACAGGTTTTTTCCTTTCTTAAAATATATGTACCTTTTTTGGCACCCTCTGTATATAAAAGATTATATATATCAGTGTGTGTGTGTGTGTGTGTGTGTGTTTGAGTTTGATCAGAGGGACTAGATGAGCTGTATTCTATGTTGAATTAGAAATTTTGAATCTAAGTTAGTAAGTTAGACTTCATAAGGTCTGTGCAGGTACAGACCTGTGGCAGCACTTGTTTCAATGTATATTTGTACTGCAAATTTGTTATATCTTTTGTTTGTTGTTATTGAACACTAGATCTTTATTTAGTTATTTATCTTCATTTACATCCTACCTAAATCTAGAAACACAGCATACCAAAACTTAAAAGACACAGCAAAAACAGTACTAGGAGGGATGTTTATAGAGATAAACACATACAATAAAAAAAAGAAAATATCAACCTAACTTTATACCTCAAAGAACTAGAAAAAGAACAAACAAACAAAGCCCCAAGTTAGTATAAGGAAGGAAACATTAGGATTAGAGCAGAAATAAATGAAGTAGAGACCATGAAAACAATAGGAAAACAATCAGTGAAACTAAGAATTGTTTTTTTGAAAAGATCAATTAAATTGACAAGCCTTTAGTTATACTACTAAGGAAAAAAAAAAAGAAGACTCAAATCATACATGAAGGAAGAGATGTTACAACTGATGGCACAGAAATGAAAAGTATTATAAGAATCAACTTCGCCAACAAATTAGACAACCTAGGAGAAATGGATAAATTCCTAAAAACATGCAATCTGCCAAAACTGAATCATGAATAAATAGAAAAACCAAAGCAGATCTATAACTAGTAAGGAGATTGAGTCAGTAATCACCAGTTCACCGGTAAATTCTACCAAACTTTTAAATAAGAATTGATGCTAATCCTCCTCAAATTTTTCCAAAAAATTGAAAGAGGGCAACTCCTAAACTTATTTTATGAGCCAGCGTTATCCTGATACCAAAACCAGAAAGAAAAAAAGCACTGTAAGAGAAGAAAACTACATCTCTGAAAAATTCACCTCTGATGAATATAGATGCAAAAACCTCAACAAAATATTAGCAAACCAAATTCAACATCATATTAAAAGCATGCACCATGACCAAATGAGGTTTATTTCTGGAAAGCAAGTATAGTTCAACAAATGGAAATCAATTAATGTGATAAACTACATTAACAGAACAAAGGTTATAAATCACATGATCATCTCCATAGATACAGAAAAAGCATTTAATAGAAAGTCAACACGCTTTCATGATAAAAACTTTCAATGAATTAGGAATAAAAGGAAATTGTCTCACTGTAATAGAGGCCATATATATGAAAAACCCACAGCTCACAGAAGACATTTGTTTTGATTGGGTAGTTTATTCCATTTACATTTAAAGTAATTATTGATAGAAAAGGATTTACTATTAGCGTTTTGTAAATTGTTTCCTCTTTTGTAGCTTTTGTTTACCCTCTTCCTTTGTTGCTGTCTTCCTTTGTGTTTGTTGATATTTTGTAGAAACATGTTTTGATTGCTTTCTCATTTTCTTTTGTGTATATCTTCTATACTGGTTTACTTTGTGGTTACCGTAAGGCTTACATAAAACATAGTTCTAACAGTCTATTTTAAGCTGATACCAACTTAATTTCAATCACACACAGAAACTACACTTTTACTTCTCACACACACAGAGTTTATGATATGGATGTCAGAATTTACTTCTTTTTATATTGTATATCCATCAACAAATGTTGGTGTTTATAGTTATTCTTAGTACTTTTCTCTTTTAACATTTATGCTATGGTTAAAAGTGATTTGTACAGTATTCATTATTCTGTATTTGTCTACAGTGTTTCCCCGAAAACAAGACCTAGCTGGACAATCAGCTGTAATGTGTCTTTTGGAGCAAAAATTAATATAAGGCCCGGTATTATATTATATTATATTATATTATATTATATTATATTATATTATATTATATTATATTATACTATACTATACTATACTATATTATATTACATAAGACCTGGTCTTACATTATAGTAAAATAAGACCGGGTCTTATGTTAATTTTTGCTCTAAAAGACACACTAGAGCTGATTGTCTGGTCAGGTCTTATTTTCAGGGAAACACAGTATATGTTTACCTTTACCACAGAGATTTATATGTCATATACTATCATGTTGCAGTTTCAGTTCCTTTCATTTCAGATTCTTGTTTTCATTACACTTCTTGTAAGGCAAGTCTAGGACTGACGAACTCTGTCAGTTATTGCTTGTCTGGGAAAGTCTTTATTTCTCCTTCCTTTTTAAAGGACTATTTGCTTGGTATACTATTCTTGGTTTACAGGGTTTTTTTGTTTTGTTTTGGGTTGGGTTTTTTCCCCCAGAATTTTGAATATGTCATCCCACTCTGTCCGGACCCACAAGGTTTCTGCTGAGAAAGCCTATAATAGTCTTAAGGGAGTGCCTTGTGTATAACAAATCACTCTTCCTCTGCTGCTCTCAGAAATTCTCTCTTTTTTTACTTTTGACAATTTTATTATACCATGTCTAGGTGTGGATCTCTTTATCTTGATTTGAGATGCTTGGGCTTCTTGGATCTGATGTCTGTGTCCTTCCCCAGATTTGGGAAGTTTAGGGTTTTACAACAACAAGCCACCAGCTCTGCCTTGTTTGGAGCCGCAGCTAGGCATCCAGAGTATATCAGCTCCCTGTCAGTGCCCATGTTAGGCAAGGCAGACACCGTTTCCCTTGGGCAGCCCTCTGATGAGCCAGAATGCCAGACGAACACTCCACTCCTCCTTCTCCCTCCCAAGAGAGAAGCCTTTCTCCCAGTCTTTGCTCTTCTTACCGATTTCAATGCAGCTCTTCCTGGATTCTTGCTTGCCTGAAATGCTGCGTTGTCTTACCTGCAATCTGGCATTCTCATAAAGGTATTTTGAGTCACATATCATTGTTAAGTTGGCGTTTCTATGGGGGAACAAAATCTGAGACTTCCTGTTCTTACTGACGTCACTCCTGGGAAAAGAGTTTTAAATCTACTTGGACTCTGATGTAGCTTTGACATCCTTTCTTTTTATTCTACTTACTACCATAAACATTTTTAAATGAAAAATTTTGTAGCAGCATGTTTTTTGGTCAGTCTGGTATCTGATGACTGCAATGCTAAGTCATATGGTTTTCTTTTTTGCTCTTTTCTTAATAGGGTACAGAAGCATTCACTTTAATTGCTTATAATATTTTCCGTTCACTAGGTTTACCATAATTTATTCCTTTTCTATTTTCAGACATCCCCTCTTTTAAGTTCAGTTATAAGTATATCTATATGATTTAATATAAATATATAATATATAAATGTATATTTAATATATAATATAACTTTATTTAATATATATGTAATATATAAATTATACATATTATTTAATATAAATATATATGTATAAAATATTCCTTACCTAAGGAAAAAATATCTCAAAAGGATTTGTGTTAGATATGGTCCCTCCCAGTCTAGTCATCTGGAAAAAGTTCCAATAGAGAAATAAAACAAAAGAGAATTGTACACACAGGGATTGCCATCTGACTTAATACTGTACATGTTACGTCAAAGGGAAGGCCTCCCAGAGAAGCACAAGTGTGGAAGAAGTACGTAAGGACACCTATGTAAGGACACATATATAAAGTGTGTGCACTTATCTCTTTATTTCCTAAAGGTATACTACTGGTAGTGTCATGAGTCGTAAGAACAGGGTAGGAACTGTTTACAATTATAGGCATACCCTGGAGATATTGTGGCTTTAGTTCTAGACCACTGCAAGAAAGCAAATACTATAATAAAGCAAGTCACACAAAAGTTTTGGTTTCTCAGTGCATATAAAAGTTGTGTTTACACTGTACTGTAGTCTATTAAGTGTGAAATGGCATTGCCTCTAAAAAAAAAAAGAAAAATAAAGAACGAAACAATGTACACACCTTAATTAAAAAATACTTTATTGCTAAAAAACGCTACCCAGCATCTGAGCCTTCAGCACATTGTAATCTTTTTGCTGGTGCAGGGTCGTGCCCTATAGTAACATCAAAGATCACTGGTCACAGATCACCATAAAAAAATACAATAATGAAAAGGTTTGAAATATTGTGAGAATTATCAAAATGTGACAGAGACAGGAAGTGAGCATATGCTGTTGAAAAATCACACCAATAGACTTGCTAATCTACTCAGGGTTGCCACAAACCATCAATTGGTAAAAAACACAATATCTGGGAAGCACACTAAAGCAAAGCTCAATAAAATAAGGTATGTCTGTATTAAGTCATACTTCTAAATTACTTCTGGAAGGTTGAACCTTCATGCCCAATCGCAGTTTATAACAAACAATATCCGTCTCACCACAGCCTGACCTCACCACACTCATTATGGATATTTGGATAGTGAAAGAAGAAGATCTCATTCATTTTCTAGCTCTTTGTTTTCAGTGCACAAACACGTGTCCTTACGTACTTCTTCCACACTTGCGTTTCTCTGGGAAGCCTTCCCTTTGATGTAACATCTACAGTATTAAATCAGATGGCAACCCCTGTGTGTACAATTCTCTTTCTTTCTATTTCTCTATTGGAACTTTTTCCAGATGACTAAACTCGGAGGGGCCATATCTAACACAAATCCTTTTGAGATTTTGTTTCCTTTAGGAATAGCTTACGTAAGGAATATTAGAGCATGGGATACTTCACCTTGGACAAGAGCTCTCTTTGTGGGGAAATAACCTTTGCAGAGAGAGGTATGGAGTTAGTTGAAACCCACAGATTACCAAAAATGAAAATAAAAAAAGTCTTGTGGCATCTTTCTAAAATGTACACATTACTTGGAGGGATAAAACAATGGGAGAAACAGAGATAGTTGTTGATATTATATCCATCCTTTTAGGTGTCCAGATATCTTGTATTACCTTTATTTCCCTATAGAGTCAACACAGCTTCTAATTTATAAGTCAACAGCTTTGGCCTCTGCTAAAGCAGCATGTGTGTACATGCTGGGTCCACATTGGTCCTTTCAGCTAGCTTTGTCTCTGCAGGGAACAACCCTTTGAAATTAAATTTAACATATCACAGCTGTTTCTCCAGCATAAACCCTATTCTCTTGGCTAACTTTTTCATTTTCTCTAAAATCTCTATAAGGGGTATGGCTGTCTTTGGCAAAACCATTTCACTGAATACCTAGCCACAGGATTTCCACCCACTCCATCCCAGAGTGAGCCTGGGAAGAGAGAAAAATACTCCTTTATTCAACATTCGACAGAAGTGATACAAAGAGAGATGCTGTTTCCACGTTGCCAGCTTTTCCTATCTCATTGTCCTCTCTCTCAGGTGAATGAATCAGATTGAGTTGGGCTCATCCAGATACAGAAGAGACAGGACTAAATATGGACAAGAGAATAACTTTGTAGCTTCAGCGTCAGTTTGACTGACAGCCCCAAAATTAGATTGCGTCTCCATAGTTGTGGTACCTCTGGAGTGTGGCAAATGTGCATTTCGGGAAAGTTGGATGAAATTCCTTTTATAAAGTAAAATATGAGGCACAAAGGAAATGATACATTTGTGTAGGAGGGTGCAGAGTAGCGCTATGACCTAGCCATCAGGTTGCTGTTTCATTTGACTCAGTAAGAATCAGGCCTTGCTGCAAAATATCTTCTTAGGACGAAAGTAAGCCTGAAAAGGGCCAGCCACGTTTTCTATCCAGTCTCTATTGTTATTGTTGTTAATGTCCTTTCAAAAAAAAATGAGAGATAGAAAAAAATGTGACAAGTGCTTGAAATCCCATCATAGTAATCAACCAGTATGTGTTCCCAGGACCTTCGCACAAATCCTAGAAACTAGCTCATCAGTCAGTGGAAGCTTCATCATATCAGACCAGGTTCTCGTATGGACATATCTACTCTGTTTTGTTTTGTTTTAATGAGTGTCTTCCTGATTTGTAAAATTATGAAAAGCAAAAAGGCAGATAGGCAATACAAAGACGAAAATGTATACACCTGAAAATGCCAAGCACTTGTGAAGTTCACAGGGTGCTGTCTACTGCTGAACAGACCTGTGCTGCAAAGGCACCTTTGAGATACTGAGCTGCTCACCAGAAACAGTCCTCGGTACTGAGACTGCCTCTTTGAATTACCCCTGAGTTACAGAGTGTGTAGGAGGCTCAGTGCTGGTGCAGGGTGTGTCCTACAAAGGGCTTCTAATGTCCCATTGCTGGTAATTCTTAACCTGGCTGGAGTCCTCATCAGCCAGCACGTGATGGCAGAGGCTACACACCAACTTACATGATGCCGTGTAAGATAATACTGCAGGGTGGTTTGGGATTCGGACAGTTTGGGGTTTATATACTGACACCACCATTGAGAGTTCATCACATGTCAGTTACTAAGCTAAATGCTGGGCTTCCAAAGATGACTAAGACACAATCTCTGCCTACATAGAGCTCACAAAACAAGAGGAGAAACGGGTAAATTAAACATTCACCAAACAATGGGATAAATCAGTACAGGGATGAAAAGCCTTACTGAATAGGGCCCCCTAATCATGCTTGCAAAGGTCAGAGAATGCCTCCCTGAGGAATGAACGCATCTTGAACTGAGCAGGAGTTTGCCAGGCCGGCAAGGTGATAAAAAGCATTTAACCAAAGAGGGGAGAAATAATAGATTTGAGAGAGTATGGCATGTTCAAAGAAAAGCAAAACAGCTTTTTCCATTTGGATTTTAGGATGAATGGGAGGTGGCAAGTGGTAGAAACATGATGAAAAGTTGTTTCAAGTAACTATAGTGTGTCATGAAAATAAAAAAAATGGTGTCACAGTCATAAACTGTCCACTTTAGAAAAGAAACAGTTTCCTTCCCTGAGGGAATTTCAGCCTCTTGAGTGTGAGTTGTGTGCTGCTCTCCCGGACACCTAGGCGTTCTGGGGACTTAGACCACATGGGAACCCCTGCCAGGCAGCCCCTCACCAGGCCTGATGGACGAGGCATGTGCCCTAGTACTGGCACTTTGCCCTTCCTTCTGTGCCCTCAGAATGCCATTATTAGCATTCCTGAGATTCAAGTATAGCGGAGGAAAAAGGAGTCATCCCATCTCCTCCTTCCCACCTTTAGCCAATTCTCTGTTATTTGGGTGAGGGGTAATGAGGAAGGGACCACTTTTCCCCTAGCCCAAGACTAGCGTAATTCAGTTTAGCAAAGACTTACTTAGTCAGCATACTATGGGCGGGGGCTATGCCAGATGTGGGGGTACAAAGGTTGTAGGATCTAACGCCTGTTCTTAAGGGTCTCGCTAACACGCTTAAGTTCTGCCGTCATTCCAACCTTTTCATGACTTCCAGATTGACACTTAAAATTGACTCAAGCATCAATTCTCAGCTGAACCTTGACTAACAAACTACTGTTCTTATATTATACAGAGGGCCATAATAGGAAGCAAATCAATAATGAATGCATCTATTACATTAGGACTCTGCCAGTTTTTCAAAATATGTACACTGGAGATATGGTTGTGCACAAGCGAAAGTTCCTAAGGGAACTTACGCACCATCTGAAGAGATCAACAAATAAACAGCATTTCCATGCAGTTTGAAATGTGCTGCGAAGAGGGCAGGGTGCTATGGAAAAACATTTGGAAGGACACAGAATTGAACCTCAGGAAGAGAAGGAAGATTGTGGAAGAATTTGCGAAGAAAATGATATTTAACCTGCACTTAAAAGACACATCGAAGTTACATAGAGGATTCAGAGAAATCTGTGTGGAGACCTAGATGTGAGAGTGACCTCAGATCATCCAGGGAGCTGCAGGTTGAGTGCAGTGTGAAGATGTCCCAGGCAGATTATGACGAGCGTAGAAAGCCACGTTTAGAAGTTGAGATTTTATCTTGGAGCAATGTGGAGGGTTTTAAATGGGGTGTGACAAAATCAGGTTTATATTTTAGATCAGTCTGGCGATAGAAGGGGAAAATAGTTTGGAGGCAAATGCAATCAGAGACATAGAGACCAGACAGCTTAAACGATGGTAGGGGTAGCCGAAGGGAGCCCATAGCCTAACTAGAGTTCAGTTTTGCGGTGTTGAATTCGAGGTGTCTGTGGAATAGTAAATGGATCTGTGCATCAAGCAATTATGAATACTCAGATCTGGAGCTGAGGAAGAAGCCTGGAAATACAGATCTGGAGAGTCATTTAAAAATAGTTGGGAATTTCAGCCATGGGAATAGATGATGTCACTCAGGGTTTGTAGAGTGAGGAGATAGTGGAGTGAGGATAGACCAGTGGAACAGACACTTCCTACGTTCCCAAAGAGGAATAGACAGTGAAGGAGAGCCTGAACCGTGACCAGAGCCAGAAGCAAAACAGAGAAGGGGAGAGAGGAAGGGTCAGCCAGACAGATACTACAGATGTCCAGTAATGGTACAGTGTTGCATGTTGTAAAAAGCTTTCGTAAGATAGGGATTGGAAAGTGCCATTTGAATTCAGCAACAAGGAAATTATTGATGAAACAGTTTCAGTGGAGCGCTGGCCGTGGAAGCTAGATGGGAATGAGAGTTAAAGACATAGGAGCGGAGAGTATAAAGACAACTATTTTCAAGGAACTTGATTTGTAGTTTCCACTTGGCTCTTCCCTCCACTCCCCCTTTTCTGCTACCCGCCACCCCGTGACTTTTGCAAATAACAGATCCCCGGGGTCTAGCTCATTTCTCCTGAATCTCTTTTCTTTCCTGTTATTGATTTCTCTCTAAAGTGAAATAAGTCCTTTTCTTTCTTCCTTTCCCCTGGACAGTTTCTGACATATCCAAGCTCTTGTTTTGCTTCTCCAGGTTACACACACTCTTCCTCATGACCTCATTTTCCTTTCTGGTCCCCTCGCTTAATGTTATTTAGTCACATTTGCCTCTGACTTTCAAGCAAGCAATAAATCCACAGGATATTGTAATAGTAATGTCAGAACCATCAACAAAATGTCATCTTGGAAGCTGTGTGAGAAATAACATGGTGTCAACCCCCTAAACAAGCTTGGGTTTGCTGTGTAGATGAGAAGACCAGTCTTATGCAGTGAATGGCTAGTCACAGGATAGAAACCACGTGTATTGGTAAGTACTGGAAAAACATAGGGTGAATGGAATAAAGTTGGATGAATAACTGATTCCAGTTTCTAGAACTCTCTTAGGTAGAGCACAATGGGGCATTTATGGTACAGTGGTTTTGTCTGTCTTCCAGCTAAGTAAGAATGCATCCCTATCCTTATTTGGTTCTAGTACTTGCAGTCCCCTGAGCCCAGGTGCATGCCAAACAATGTAAATTGATAATTATTATTACTGGCATATAAAGTGTTCGTGGCAGAGAAGTCTAATATTTTAATGTAACACAGTCCATCTGTGCTTTAAAATTTTGAAATTGCTGTGAATTGATGATAAGATTATTTCGTTCCTGTTGGTGCTGATGATCCATCATTGTTGACATTGAGTAGTGACTTCATATCCATTTGTTAGCTGAGAGTGAGTCATCTGTTGGCCAATGCTTAGACAACACTTTGCTAACACGTAGCTTCAAAAGTCCTCTATCCATTTCTGTCATGAGCTTTGGGTCTGACCATGGCTCGTATTTCCCTTTCTCTTAAAGTTTTTTATTGTAAATTCTATGATGGTATTCTTGTTACAGGTTTGGTTGTGACAAAACTGAGCTCTGCTACCCTAAGATGAATTGTCAGGTGACTGATGGAATGGGTGTAGGTGGCTGGTTAGTGCGTGCTAGTGAGTTACTTGATTATTGTATTATTCTCCAGACCAGGCTCTTGAATATTTTAATGTCTTTTATCTCTAGGATCTAGAAAACAACTATTCAAACCTGAATATATTTGCCTTTGTTAGTCTTTTGAAAGTGAAAAATCAGCCTATTATCTAAAAATTTAGTTTGTTTTGACAGTATTCTGGGAACTCTCTGTCCTTGATGCAAAATCTTCTCTTCATTTCTTGGATTACTTGGAAGAGAGATTTGTTCCAACTGCCTATTAAGGTTTTCAAGAGTCTAATTGGAAAAGGAGGTTTTTGGTTTTTGTTTTGGTTTTGGTTTTTGCAGTGTTTGAAGTGTAGGTTGCATCCAGAGTGAGCCTGAGCCAGGCAGAAGAAAGATACTGGAGATTCAGGGTCTCCCAGTCTGTGATGGTGGCGGCCAGGCTGAGGCTGACATGCCAGATAACCGTAGTGCCAGCGGCCAGCTGATCACTGCCTGGTCCTGAGGGCAAAAAACACTTCACTGTATGCTCAGGGCATTTTGATTTCCTTTGGTGAAACGGCGGGCTCTGTGCCCTCTCGCACTTTGTAAAAGCCGTATAGACCCTCTCTCATTCTCTACAATGGAAAATGCACGAAAGAAAAAGTTAATTAGGCTTTGAAGCCATTCCTCTTAGGAAAATAATGATCATATATATGTTTTCATTAGTCATAATTAGATCAAAGACCCAGTGCAGTAGAGAAGAGTGACCATTATATAAGAGATATTTAGACATAATCATAATTCTGAAAAACTATAACATCGTGAAAAGACATTGCTTCTGGAGGCACAGCTTGTCTCTGGTTTAAGATATATAGGCTGTGCTCTAAAGATTTCTGTTTAAAAGCACAATTCCAATTCAAAGGCCTAGCAAACAGAAACTGGTTTGTTCCTAATGCATATTTTTGTCCCCACATGAAGAAATGATACAGTGCCTTGTGACTTCTTCCAAGTTATTCGCGTGTGAGATAGGTCCAGAGCTCAACTTCTGTCCTGTTGGCCATGCAGGTCCCTGGGCAGTGCTTTTCTCCCCTCTTGGTCTCTTTCCATTTCTTCCCACTTCCCTTCCTTTCAGTAACTGTTATAACCACAACAATTATATGAAAGTTCTAGGTGGAAACATATGAATTAGACGCTAACTGGGTCTCACAGGGCTCTGAACTGAGTGTTGGGAGGGGTCACAGACAGTGACAAGTGCAGCCTTTAACAGAATTTTAGTGAAGCCAGAACTAAGAGGAAAGCAGAATATAGCCTCCCACCAATAAAAACTCTGATCATTGTATTAGTTAGAAGAATGGAAGGGCACTGGTATTTTTTTCCTATTCAGAAACTCTAAACTGAAGTTTAAAGACTTAAGTTTCATCAGTTATTGAGTCAAGGAACGCTGTAGTCTTTTTGAAGGCTGCCGATGGTTATCTGCTCTAACTCTCTTCCAGTTCAGCTGTGTAATCATTAAAAAGATAGATCCTAACTCCGTGGGTCACATACCAGATTTATCCTAGAAACTTTCCTGTGCCTCACTGAAATCTGAGGCCTTACTGAGAAAGCATTTCACGTTCTTCAAGTCCTACGATGTCTTTAAGTGCTACCTCTCTATGTGAATTAAGGAGGGTTGCGATGCAAAGTGTTTCAGTGCTAACGAAAGCCCTCCTACTGATACTCCCACATCCTTGTAACCTGGCAGAACAGCACCACATACATGTTAATTACGCAAACTGGTATGAACATTTCGAATCCTTTGCCTTTAACTTGCTTCTTCTCTCTTAATTTTCCTTAGTACGGTAATATGGGACATCAAATATATGATTAGTTAAGTGGTAGACTCAAATATGCCTTCATTTGATTTGCTATTATTCCTCACTTCCAGATTTGTGGAAATGTAGCACTTTCTGTGGTTCCCTAGTAAAAGAAAAAAGAAGCTGAGTGATTTCTAGAAAAATATCTAACCAGAAATGCTTAGACATTTTTTAAAAGATAGTTGTCAAATTATGAAAAAATACTTTAATGCCTTTTAAAAAAAAATTAGGAGTTAACAGACAGTTTAGTATCCAGTTAACTTTAATTACTGGCATTTTTATTAATATCCTCATCGCTTCAAACAAGAATGTGTTCTCAGTTCCCCTGCCCATAGTCTCTCAGTGGAAATCAAGACCATTTCAACTTTATTTTAAATTGTTTTAGTTAAGTATACCAATTTGACCTATTTAATAAGACATGAAGTAACTACTTTGAAAACTAGAATATGAGCATGTTTTTAATGAATTTCTATTGAGATTTGGTCACTTTCCAAATCGGACTTTATAGTCTCCTGAGTACAAATTTTCAGACTGATGCCAATTATTTGTACATATATAGGTGACTTTTGTGTTAGTGTGTTGATTCAATTCCACAAGAGGTTTACTTAAGCTTTTTAGGGGAAAAGTGTTTCATTTCATGCTTTAAAAGAATTGAAAATAAATACATTGTGAAATGGCATTCTTGGTGCTTATTAGGGTGATGGAGTGCCCTACTGACTCATACCAGATAAGAAGATGTACGAGATTGCAAGTGAACACAGAGGAGAGTAACATGCTTTTAGGCATCATTTTCACCCCTCATTTGTTTGAGAAAATGGATGGTAATTAGATGTCATGGAGCATTTTCTTTTCTTAAAGAAAAATTTTTGATTGAATTTATCTTGTTCTCTATTTCACATTTACTTTGCACAGTAAAGAGTCTTAGATTGGAAATTATTTGATTGCAATAATTTATCCCTGTCCCTTATTCCTTCCCAATTTCATCATTCAAATACTATCTTTTACTTTAAGTAGTGAAAATAAAGATGTCAGAATGGACTTTGTAGGACAGTCATTTCTTTTTATCCATTGTCAACTCTAATGTTTCCAGTCTACCCTGGGTTTTGCTCATTTTTTGTGGACTTGAGTTTCATTTTCTAGTGGGAATTCAGAATTCCAAACACATTTTTTTTGTAGTTTGCCTTTGTGTGTGTGTGTGGTAAAATTATCTTACTATAAACTTGAAAAGGGGAACCTTGTTAAACTTAAAATTCCTAGGCTTTGGTTTCATCCTAATTAAACAGGTCCTGTTTACCATTTCCGTCCTCTGCAGTATTTTCCTTCCAATTTAAGACAAACTGACAATGTAGTTGCCTTAGAATCAAAAGCAATGCTACAGTTCTCCCAAGTTGACAATTGCTGTTAGCTCTTATTTAAGGCTATAATAAATGTTTCATTTTAAAAGTCTTCGCACATTTGGAGCAGTCTGAGAGTGTCATCCTTTAAGCTTGGTTTTAAATAATATTAGCAGAGAGAATATGCTCCAAGTGTGACGGTCTAAGTCATCCAGTATTAATACCTATCAACTGGTCTTGTGTTTCTTCTTCACCTATAGCAGCTTGTTAGCCATCATGATACATGTAGGAGTTTAACTGGTAAGAGTAGTTGTAATCATCCCAAGGGGTACTTATGGAATGAGAAAGGATGAAGGACAGTGGCAGAACTAATATCTGAAGGACAGGCTAAAGAGGAGCTAGCAGGGAGATACGAGAGAACCCAGGAGAGTACTGTAACAAGAAGCCAAGGAAGAATTTCAAGAATATTGTTGACTTCCTTGGATGCTGTAAGATGCGAACTGAAAAAAATCGATTGAATTTTGCAATTAGGGGGTCACTGCTGACCTTTGGCAGAACAGTTTCAATGAAGTGTGTACATGGACTCCAAGTCTCAGTGGATGAAAGATTAAGCTGGAAATTAATATATGAAAACAGTTAATGCGGACTGCTAACTCACTGTATATAAAGGAAAAGAGAGGTGACAGCTAGAGGAGAAAGGAATACTCAGGAAGGGACTACTATCTTACAAAGATAAGAGAGACCTTGAGCGTATTTACAGGCTGTGGGGAAGAAGCCAGTAGGTAAAGAATGATTTAAAATATAGAAGAAAAGTAGCCAATGATTTAAGATCCTAGGTAAGGTTGATGGAGGTTGATCTGAGAGCAGAGGAGTAGACTTGAGCAGGATTTCTCTGTTTCAGAAGGAAAAAAATAAAGGTGGTCATGAAGCACAGGTATTTATAGGGTATGTAAGCAGAAAGTTCCATATTTACAAGCTTGAGCTTATGAAATACAAGGTCAAGCTACATGCTAAAAAATTATTATTAGAAATTAACCACCTATCATTCGAGTGCTTACTATATGATGTGAAACATTAAGAGTTTAAAAAAACGATCTCATTTAATTTTGTCCTGTGACTCATTGAGAAAGGTATTATCACTAGTTTTCAATCAAAGAAAGTGAAGCTTAATGAGTTTAATTAACCTAAGGTCACAGAAACATTAAGAATCATATCGAACTAGTCATTTGAATCTAGAGGCTTCAACTTCTGGGCACCTGTGAGTTTGTGGTGCGTTAAGGGTTTTGAAGAGAATGGTGGACCTTTGGCAGGATGGAGCAGAGAGATTATCATGGACATGTAAAAAAGTTGTCATTTGGCACCGGGTGTAGCCGTAGCTGGAGACCATAAATCTGTGGTGGTACACGTCTGCACAACGGCGTTGATTATCTATAGCAGCAGTTGGCAGCCCAAGTGAATGATCATTTAAGGGAGAATTAGAGTGGGGAAATTTTTAGTTCCAAGCTGGATGGATGAAAATATTAAGGACTAGCCTAGCAGAAATTCCTGAGTTCTAAAGATAAAAAGAAACCCCTAAGAGCTTCCTAACAGAAAATACAAGAAAATGAAATAAGAACTATAGACTAGCTTTAGACTTTTGTGAAACTGGAAGGTAGAAACCAGTAAAATAGTATCTACAAACTAGTGAATAGAAAAAGAATGCAGCCAAGAGTTCTATACCCAGTTCTATACATGTCACAAGAGCAAATGGTATAAAATATAATGTAACAGAGAAATCAATAAACTTGAATACAAATACACACTCATCCCTCAGAGAATAAACTTTTTTTTGTATGCTTATGGAATATTAACAAAATTCAAAAATGTAGTTGGAAGACCTTAACAAATTAACCTTAACATAGTTTGAGGAAATAAAATAGACTTTACAGATCATATTCTTTGGTCACATGCCAATAAAATTAGAAATACATAATGACAAATAACTAAACCTTTAGGAACTTTAAATTTGAGAAACATTCTTTGACATGACTAGATCAAAGAAGAGAGCAAAAAATAAACTATAAACTGTCTAGAGAATAATAAAAACATGCTCTTCATTCTCAAACAATTGGTAATCTGTGCTCAGAGAAAAGATAGCCTTAAATCCTTAACTAAAGAAAATATGAAAATCAAAAGAACTAAGTAATCATCTTAAATTCAAACAAGAAGAAAAATGAACTAAAAGAAACTAGTGAGAGGAATTTCGATAAAAGTCCACGTCATGGAACCAGAGCATCAGAAATGGTGCCTACAAATTTCTAGTTTGATCTCTGTGCAAAGTCAAATATCAGATGTGTTAGAGATCGATGTGTATGGCAATGGAAGTAGCATGTAAATTCTCTGAAGGCAGTTTTGGCCCTGGTCATTTATCCCCACTCCCCGTTATTCACCGACCTCAGACTCCTATCTAGAACTAAGTGGTTAAGTTGAGTGGGTGGCCAGCTATGCAGGGTTCTGTTATAGCATAATCTAAAGACTGGAGGGGATTTTGTAGTCATGCTACCTCTGACTGATACTTCTACTACTCTAATATCACCTCCCCTGGAAGGGGATTTGTGAATCTTTGGAATGCTAAATTACTAATAAAAATCTCACTTAGAAAAGGCAAGACCCCAAAACATAACTAGATTATATTTTACGTATTAATAGTAATTATAGAACAGATACATGTAAATATATTGTATTTCATTTTAAGATTTCTTTTTGTTCTCCTTCTTTATTCATCATACCTCTCTAAAAAAGTTATTGTCAACAGCAGTGCTGTATTTTTGAGGCTTAATAAAATAGACTTGTTGCAATCTTAAAGTAGAAATTTCATCATTTTGTTATAAATGTAGGTAATCTTTATATTGCTATTGGTAGTTACTATGTATTTTAGAATTTCCTTTCCTTTGTATTTCTTAGGCACTGTCACTAGATTAACAGCTGCTGTTTATTTCTGACTCAGTTTGAATTGATGGCAATAGTACATTTAATTATTGCTTGATTTGTGGAGGGGAAGGAGAGGACGGGAGGAAGAGGTATGGGAGAGCATAATTTTAATTTTTAAAAAATTTATAAAACCAGACTGTGGTAATAGACAATGCCTTCCTTCCTTTAGGCTTTTATTACTAATTAGAAGGTGAGGAGTGTGTGTGTGTGTGTGTGCGCACGTGTGCTTACTCTTTACAAAAAATATACCAGTTTAGCATCTTGTCTGATACACATGGGAAGGGGGAAGAGGAGAACTTCAACACTAGAAAACATTTCCTATAACGGTTTATAATGTCTATTATATTTACATTGGTTTTGAGGCCTTTTTTATTCTAATAGACCCAGGAAAACTACTAGATATAATAATAATAACCAGCACCCATGAAAACTGCTAGATTTAACAATAATAATAATAACTGACAATAATAATAGAATATTTGTTTTTTATGTTTTTATTTTTTGTTTTTTTAATTTTATTGGGGAATATTAGGGAACAGTGTGTTTCTCCAGGGCCCATCAGCTCCAAGTCATTGTCCTTCAATCTTAGTTGTGGAGGGCGCAGCTCAGCTCCAAGTCCAGTTGCTGTTTTCAGTCTTTAGTTGCAGGGGGCGCAGCCCATCATCCCATGCAGGAATTGAACTGGCAACTTTGTTGTTGAGAGCTCGTGCTCTAACCAACTGAGCCATCCGGCACCCCTCCAGAAGCTCAGTGGCAGCTCGTTGTCCTTCAATCTAGTTGTGGAGGGCACAGCTCACTGGCTCATGCGGGAATCAAACCGTCAACCCTGTTGTTCAGAGGTCGCACTCTAACCAAATGAGCCATCCGGCTGCCCCTAAGCATACTTTTCAAATAAGAGCTTTTATGACATTTATGAAGTATCAAAGAGTTGGTTTTACTCACCATTCATTTCACTTTTTCTCATGCACTTTCATGAATTTTCTAAAGATTTTTCTCGTAATTTTAGGTTTTAAAAGGAGAAGGTGAAATCTGAACATGATCTTGTCTTTGTTTCCGTTGTTTGTGTCTATAGGATGAATATAAGCCGGAAAAGGCCCTGTCTGAAGAGGATTTGAAAAACGCTGTGAGTGTGCATCACGCGCTGGCGTCCAAGGCCACCGACTACGAGAAGAAACCGCATGTGCTTAAACTGAAAACCGCAGACTGGAGGGTCTTGCTCTTTCAGGCCCAGTATGTTTCGTTGCTTTGGTTCTTGTTTTTTCAGTTTGCACAGCACCACTTTATACTGAAAAAGAGGATCGAGACCTGCAGGGGAAATTTGTTGAGTTGGCACCAAGGTCATTAGCTGGTTGCATTAGAGAGACAACTGCCTAAGAATACTATAGAATGAGAAATATAAACCCTGGGTTCAAGTTTTTGGTTTACTGCAAATCAGCCCCGTGACTTTTATCCAGCCACTTACCATCTCTAGAACTTACTATCCTCATGAATAAAATACAAGGGTTTTATATACAAGTTCTATCACACAGTGAGTAAAATACACCTGGATTTGAATCACCGTTTCCTAGCTCTTTGTCCTAGTATGTAATTTAACCTCTGTGAACTTCAACTTGTCACTAGTGTAGATAATAATATTTACCTCATAGGGTTCTTGTTAGAATTAATCTAGATCATGTATAGAAAGTCCCTCATAGTGCCTAGCACATAGAAAAACTGTTTGATAATAAGTGTCGGTTTCCATTCATCCCCTCTTCTCTTGCTTTCTGAGCTCGAATAGTCTATGATTAAACCATAAGGCAGAGATAAAACCATATTATGGGCAAGGAAATAGGATGGATTACCAGCTTCATAAGGGTTCCCTGACAGCCTTCAGATTAGAAGCGGAACATTGCACACGGAGGATTCTGGGTTTGGTTAGAGAGAAACTAGATTTTCAGAATTGAGTCTCTAGAACAGGGTAATAGGAGCATGCGTGGCATGGGAGTTCTGGGCGGTGTTATTAATCACGGAATACCTTTAACAGCCTGAGCGTAACTTCAGAATCACTCTCAACACAACACTACCAATCAACCGCATTTGGCACTGGGGCTAAAATTTGACATCAAGAGAGTGAACACAAGTATCGGTGTGCTTGTCAGTCAAAGCAATGAAGGCCCCAAACAAGGCATAAGAACAAGAGCAGGCACTCTGGTGATTTGTGGATGTTGAACTTACGAGGGTATGAAATTGCTGACATCAGGTGAGGAGGAAGTCACAAGGAAATCCAAGTTCCACAGGATTTTTTTTAGTGTGGGAGTAAGACAGTTTTAACACTGCAAAGGGAGCCATAGCCCAATGTATAATTACAACTATTAGTCATAAAAGTCCTTCAAATTATTCTATTCCCCAACATTGTTGTTTAAAATCTAACATCCCGGATATAGCTATGGAGATTTCATCACTTCAGATAGAATTGATGCAGAGATCAGTCAATTGCAATAACAGAGTCAGGAAATCAGATTAGAGGGGCATAATGGAGTGCGTTGAGGAGACGGTACTAGTGTGGTGTCAGGTTGGTGTGGTTTCTCTTAGCGTAATCGGTAAAGGAAGTGATTTTAGACTGGCTGGCAGTTTGCCCATCTTCTGTTTACTGATTATGTACGTGGTGGATAATCTGTCCTTGTTCGCGGCTATTTCTACCCCTCACTGGTGAACTCACAAATATTTATTAAGTTCTGTCAGTGCTGGACTCTGCGAATACGTGACATCTAAGTTAAAAGCATGATAATGACGTCAAATGATCTCCACATCAGGTGGATTTTTTAGCATCCTATAGAGGTATACTTCACATACCACTTAATTTCACCTGCTTTGAGTGTGCAATTCAGTGATCTTTAGCAAATTTACAGAATTGTGCAACCATTACCACAATTCACTTTTGGAACACTGCCATCACCCCAAAGGGATCCCTCGTGCGCATTTTGCAGTCACCCCCATTTTCATCCCCAACCCCAGAAACCACTGGTCTCCTTTCTGTCTCTATAGTATTGCCTTTTGTGGACTTTTCATATAAGTGGAATCACACAGCAGGTGGTCTTTTGTGTCTGGCTTCTTTCACTTAGCGTTCATCCATGTTGTAGTATGTGTCAGTACATCGCACTTTATTGCTCAGTAGTATTTCAACTGTATGGAAATGTGCCACATTTTGTTTCTTCATTCACTAGTTGGTGGACATTTGGATTGTTTTCCCTTATTGACTCTTACAAAGAATACTACTCTGAACATTCACATGCAAATCTTTTTGTGCCTTTCTTTCTATTAGGTATCTAGCTAGCAGTAGAATTACTGGGTTGTATAATAAATTTATAGTTAACTTTTTAAGAAACTGTCAGAACTGCTTTCCAAAGTGGGTATACCCTTTTACACTGCATGCTGTCTGTCAATGTATCCCTCATTTGGATTTTAAAATCAAATTATGTGATTGGAAGAGATGAGTTAATTTTTAATTATTTTTTTACTTAGCCTCATATCAAACAGAAAGCAGGGCGTTAATAAATATTTACTTTCAAGTGATTTTGATTTTTTCCCCCCTTCTGCCTCCTTGAGGGATAATCACAGCCTTACACCATGATGAGCATACATTCCAGGGCCTTTCATTACCGTGGTGATTGCTGTTGGAAATGTTACATCTCCAGTGAAGTTTTGTCAGGGGTTAATTGTACCAAGAAGAATAAATGATTTTATGTGCCATCCACAGTCAGTAATGAGAAATGGGCAAGGTGTTGATGCACTTAGAAATACCCTAACATAAATATGTCTGTTTCCCACAGGAGTCCGGAGGAAATGCAAGGGTGGATAAACAAAATCAACTGTGTCGCAGCTGTATTTTCTGCACCACCATTTCCAGCAGCCATTGGGTCTCAGAAGAAGTTTAGTCGCCCACTTCTGCCTGCCACTACAACAAAATTGTCTCAGGTGAGTCATTTTGCTAGTGCTTTGAACTTGGAGAAAAGCACTTCGTAAAATAATCTTATTAATATTTGTATTTGAATAATGCTCCGTATCTTGGGGGCAAGGATGAGACTTTGCCCTGGAAGGGCACGTTGTATAAACAGGGCAAAATGCAGCGTACTGGGTTTTACAGTTCTTATAGGAAGCTGACACGATTGAGTCAAGGTTGGTAGGACACATACTTTCAATAGTACTACTCAAGTAGTCATACAGCCCTGTTTTTTGTTTTTGTTTTTACTAACAGCTCATATTTTTTAAATGACTGGCTAATAATGTTAGACATCCTGCTTTGAAACAAGCTTTTTATTTATTCTTTATTTTATTTTATTGCGCTTTTCCCATATCCTAGGCTGTATTTGATACTAAATATATAAAAGCATTTTCCCATATCCCAGGCTGTATTTGATATTAAATATATAAAAACATTCCCAGGGACCCACTATTCACAATACCCTGGGGCAGAGCCTTCCCTACCCCTCAGGGAGAGGAAAGTGGACTGTGTGGGCTTTCCAGCTAATCAGGACAAAGTACGTGAGAACTCTTTTCTAAATATGTTCACATAAGCTTGTCTCCTGTTGTCAGATTGCTCTCTCTAAAGATCATATTTTATTGTGTCCCTCTCCTACTTAAACTGCTCTTCTCAGGACGTTCCCTACAAGCCAGTTTTGCCGATTTCACACCTGTCTGCAGCACCCTATTACCATTGACTAGTTAGGGATTTTGGAAGCTACTTTGATGTCTTTGCGAATTTCTTGTTGGTACAATAATAGGAATAGTTTCATCTGGCACTTGATATTAACTGGCTCCTCTACATCTGATATCATGATTATCATTCACACATTTATTTAATAAATATGTATTATGTGCCTGCAATGCTTCAGAGACAATTTTAGGCCCTCGAGATAGAAAAGCAAATGAAACCCAGATGCTCTCTGGGATTGGATTGGCAAATACAAGCTAATAATTGTAATACAGCATCATTAGAGATGCAGGAAGTATAAGTCCAGAGTGCTACGGGGGTACAAGAAAGGGACCTCTTACCTAGCCTTGGAGGTGGAGGAGGAAGTGTGGTATCTAATACGAAGCTGAAAGGATGAACAGCAGTCAGGTGTGGTATGGGAAGACAGAATGATCCAGCAGAGGATAAAAAAGACCCGGGGGAAAAAGGACTGGGATGCAGGAACCACGCATAAGTTATCAAATATGACTTGAGCACAAAGTGTTAAGAAAAGGCAAGAAACATTCCTCTGGAGGTAAGCAAAGGCCAAATGATGAAAGGTCTGGTTTGTCGTGTGTAGAATTTTGGATGCTTCACTGGTTCCCCAGCATCCTTAGGATAATAATTTAAGCAAAAAAGTAATGTGATCCAATTTGTGCTTTAAAATTGTTCTTATTACAATATGGAAAAAGTATTAGAGGAGGAAACTCTCTAATACTAGGAGGAAAAAAAACAAATGAACAACTAGAGGCAAAAAAACACCTTCAAAGGTTGGGTTTTGTTCTATTAATCTCACTAGGGATTTTCCGATTGTTATTTTTCAATAGGTACATCTTTCTCACAATCACTCATATAAAAGATTCAGAAGAAAATGTGAGTTGACGTTAAGGAGGAACATTAATAAGCACAGAGCAACCTAAGTTTTTCCTTGTTCTTTCCTCACTATAAAATCTATATTTCTATTTACTTTCTACTTTAAAAAATGTACTACTGTCCTATTTATGTGTAGGCTATATATTAGTAAGTTGTTTGTACATGAAAATGAATGTGTTCATCTATTTGTGTATTTTTATCATGAAACCAAGCAAGCAAGCACCTTTACCAAGGCAGAATCTCTTATTTAAACAAATGTCTTAAACTGGAACTAAAAATAGAATGCCTAAACTTTTCAATGTATTTCCTCATTTTGAACATAAATCCACAGAAATGCAAAGTAATACATATGTAATTAGATCAAAATGATGGATTCACGATTTTAAGTAAGAAAGCCATAACCAAAAAGAAGAAGTGTCGTCTTGTGTTACATAAGACAAGATGACCAAGCCCTTTCAGGAATTTAATTTCTTTGTAAAAGAATATGATGATTTCCTTCCCCACAAATAAATCACCAAATCTTTGTGGACCTCAGTTTTCCATCTGGAAAATGAGATCATTCTAGAATATTTTTAAGGTTCTTCCTATCACTAGCTCGTGTGTGTGTGTGTGTGTGTGTGAGTTGCCCAGGTCATCATGTTTGTTTACTAAAAGTGAAACACATGTCTTACCTTTGAGAGTAAAAGGACAATATAGAAACAACTATGTAAAACCAAGTATGTGATAAAGAACAGGTTAGAAAGAGGGAGAGAAGAGGTAGTTTGCACATAGCCTGATGCAGGTAGTTGGGGAACCCTCCACTTCAAATAGAGACTCTTGGAGGACATCTTTGCTGCAGTCATAGTTCTCCTTCAGTGACTCCTGGAATGTGTCCGAATGTGCCCACGAGTTCTCCAGTACCTGGAAGACTGGTCGTCCTCTCCTGTAGCCCCGGCGTTCTCTACCTCGGCACTACTGACAGTTTGGCCTGGATGGTTCTTTGTTGTGGACGGCTGCCCTATAAAGTGTAGGGTGTTTGGCAATATCCCCAGTATTTCCCCCCGAGTTGTGACAACCAAAAATGTCTTCAGACCTTGCCAAATGTCCTTTGGTGTCAGAATCCACCCCCCTGTTGCTGAGAACCACTGCTGTAGCCCAGCCATCTTTCCTTTCTCCATACACCCACAGCCTGGCTATGACTCCCCTAAATGCCAGAACCACTTGGATAATTTCGATTTACAAAGTACATGTATAACATCGTGAGTGCCCTGCTGGAAAAAATAAATTAAACATTGTTAGGAAAAATCTAAACACTCAATTAAAATATTGTTTGGTGCTTTTAAAGACACACTGTGCATCAATCACCCTGTCGTTTGCAAGCTTTTCTTTAATTTATTCTTGTCTTCTATCCAAAACATATTAGCCTTCATTATTAAAATCGATTATTGTCAGTGCAGCGTGGTTGTTTCTGAACAACGCTGCTGTGTAGGAGGAGTCGCCTTCTTCACTTGTTTTTCACGGCAGTGTTGCCAGAGCATGTTTTTCTTCTTCTGTTGGGGGTGGAAGCCTAGTTTGAACATTTAAGTTTTGTTTCTCCTTCTGGTATAGCACTGTAGACTTCAGATTTCCTCCAGGATCTGTTCAGGACCTTTTCTATTCATCAGAACGCTCATTTTCAAACTCCAGTGTGCACAGGAATTATCTAGGGGCTTCTTTACAATTCACATTTCCCAGCCTGCCGAGCTTGATCAGGTCTGCATGAGGGGCCCAGGAATGCGTGCGCTTCTGAGACCTGTAGGCAGCGCAGGTCCTACTTAGAAACACTGCACTATTGTAATCCCTACCTCCTTCTCACTGCTTCTCGGGAGACCTATACCTCATGAACCTACCCTTTCCTGATACCTAGTCCTGTTTTCTTCTGTGAAATCCAGCCATTCTCCTAGAAAAGTTTGTGTCAATGGATGATCAGGAACTGCTAACTTTTGAGGGCCAGGCCTAGTGAGGAACACTGATCTGAGACAAAGGAAAGCCCTGTGCTTGCCTCTCTCCCCTCATTTTATCCTGTGCTTTGACCCCAGAACCGTCGTGCTAAGGACCAGGTGAGTGAAGCAGTGTTGGTTCCCAAACTGGCCCCTTTACATGGACTGAAAAAAGAGGCAGGCCACTCCAGATTGGTAGGTGGCAGTTTTAATAAGCAGGGGAACTTACTAGGCTTGTCTCGGGCACTGTGAGAAGAATAGATCTCTGCACCTGCCCGCCAGAATCTTAGAAGTTTATGTAGAGGCCTTAACTAGGTTCAGTCACATGTAACGTCAGGTGGTCTCAACAACACCTTACTCTCAAGGCTGTGTCCTTGGGGCAGCTTCTAGCTAAGAATAAGCAAGTAGAATGCACAGTCCAAGGACGGGAGGTGGTGAGGGGCCTCCAGTTGCCCGGGTCCAGCTCGAGGGTCACCCAGAGCTCATATCCTCTTGATGACCTCCTCCAGCAGGCAGGCATTCAGTGGGATTTCAGAGGAGGGAGTCAGTCTTGTAGTTGTTTCCCTCACTGGCCAGAATCCCACCCTTCCCATCCCACTTAATTTCATACTTTCAGTCACAAATCTGTCACTTCTACTTCTTAAATATCTTTCATATCCTACCCACATCCCTTAATTCAGACTTTTGTCATCTTTCACCTAGATCTTTGGTCTCCTAACTTTTTGATCATTCATCTTATCAATACTGAATATTTGAGCAGATATCCTCCGATATATGTATATCTTTTTAGAAAATATATTACATGTCCTACTACCAATACAACATGAAAAACCGCTAAACATTGTTAGTCATTAAGGAACTCAAAACCATTAGGATGGCTGTAATTTTTAAGCAGTTCTTTATTTAAAAAGGAAAATAATGTGTTGGATATGGAGAAATTAGAACTCTCATACATTGCTGTTGGGAATGTAAAGTGACACAGCTACTCTAGAAAACAGTTTAGTGGTTCCTCAAATGACTAAACATAATAAGAGTTAACATGTGACCCAGAAATTCTACTCCCACTTAGATATCAAGGGAATGAAAACATATACTCACACAAAAACTTTTACATAAGTGTTCATAGCAGCATTACTCATAATAGCCAAAGGTGGAAATTGCCATCAGCTGCTAAGTGGATGAATAAAATGTGATATATGCATACGGTGGGATGTCATTCAGCCATAAAGAGTGAAGTACTGGAACATACTCTGCAGTGCAGATGAACCTTGAAAACATTACGCTAAGTGAATGAAGCCGATCATAAAAGAAACATAATGTATGATTCTGTTCCAAAAGAGTCTCTTCTAGGGGAACTAAAATGTCATAACATTAAATCAAGGTGATAGTTGCACAACCCTAAGAATATACTAGAAAACACTGATTTGTACACTTTAAACGGGTGAACTTTATGGTATGTGAATTTTATCCAATGCTGACTTTAAAGTTCTTCCCAAAGGATTATCTTGCCTACGATGCACACACCCCACTTTGGAAAACTCTGGCAGACTGTTTGTATAACCACTCACAATGTCTTCCTCTGATATTGCTTCTCTCCAAACCATCCTTCGCAGTTCAGACTAAAATATGATTCAGATTATGTCACTTAATCTTAACTGGCTCATTTTTGCCAACAAGATGCAGCCCAAACTCTCTGTCATGGCCTTACATGGTGACTACGCTTTTCCAGAATACACTTCATATTCATTTCTTAGAGGTCTGTATTTAACATATATTAAGTACTTAGTAAAACAAGTAATTAAATCATATTGAAGTTATTATGCTGAAGTTCAATAAACACTGCTTAATTTAAGGTATTTAAAACTATTTTAACATGAAATGATGAAACAAAATCTTTCCAATACTTAAGGCAATAGCACCCCCTCAAACTGACTCAAAGGCATATGTTCTTTATTCTAAATCCAAAATTTAGAGGGTTTGATAAGGCTGCAATGCTTTGCAATTTCACTTGTAAATTGTCTATCAGATTCCTAGAAATGTCATTACTGTCTGAATCATCTACTTTAAAACAGGACAAAGGAAACAAGGTGAGCCCTACCCTCTTTACCTTCCTTTTTTTTCAATACTTCTGTTTACTGAAGGACTTCTGTACCCGGTGTGTGGGCATTATAAAAACAGCTAAGACAATGATCTTGGCTCTCAGCTAATGAGAGCTTAAGGTATGTGTTAATGTTCGGCAGGTGATATCTGTAAGCTGAAAACTCTGCTGCGTACTGTCTTCTCTGTTCAGCACTGCCTTAGATACTGAGAGAAGGATTTGAGAATTTGAGAAAAATAACCCTTTTCTGCCGTCAAAGAGCTTGTAATCGGTAAAGGAGATAAAATTCACACATAAATCAGAGTGTATTTTGCGATGAGCGTGTGCTGTAGACGTTTGAGTGTTATAGTGATGCAGAAGAGGTAGGGGTTGTGAGAGCTGGAATAGCACTGGTTTTGAGTGGAATTTGAAGAAGGGACCTGCCTATTTGAGAGCCATGGGAGAGAAAGCATGTTAGGACCCATGGAGTTTACAAGAATTTTGAAAGCCTGAGGTCAGCATTGATACATTAAGAAGCAACGTTTTGAAGCTTGTTTTCAGCAGCCCTGTGCATTTAAGAAGGTTGTTCCAAGGCAAGTTTATGACTGGGAGTTGGGAGGAGGGGGCCGCTGTCCCACTATCCTTACCTCTGTGGCCTTGAGCAAATAGTTGAACTTTCTAGCTCTCCATTGCCTCTAAGGAAGAGGTTAGAAGGGGCGATGACCAGATTCTTTTTCACCTTAGAATTCCTAGGATTCCATATTCCACTATTGGGAGGGGCAAAAAACAAAAAGATTGATTGATGGGGAAGAGGTTAGAGGAGGCAATGGCTAGATTGTCTTTCACCTTAGAACACCTAGGACTCTAGTAGGTGTTCCGTGAGCGTTGTGGATGGGTGACCTTTCTCCTCACCTGCTCTTTCTGCCATCTCTCTCTTCCTCACTATTCCTCCTTTCCTCTTACAATGTGCGTTTCTATATTGTCGTTCCCTTTTATTTTCCACAGCTTTTCTTTCATCCTTTTCTCCAGGAGAAGTAATAAGTCAGACTTATGCTTGGTTTGAAAGGATAAAGAGCTGATTTCTGGGCCTCGCTAGTGGCTGCGCCATCGGGCCGTGCTTCAGAATGAAGGCTCTGCCTCATCCCTTGACGCACTTGGAGACCTTGAACAGCCAGTTGTCTGGTTCCATTGCCTCCTCAGTTGGAAATACCTCATAGAGATGAAATTCGAGTTCAGTATGTTAAAACAAAATACAAAATTTTCCTCAAAGCACTAGATGAGTAGGAAAAAAACGTAAATCTTAGGTGATATCATCTGAAACTTGCCTTTAAACAAAGTTTCATTGTATGTATTATCAAAGGTTTTACCAGCTTACATCTGTTGACATGTAACCAAAGTAATCTCTCTTGCATCTAGTATTTTAATGCCACTCCTTAAGTTCTCACTATCTACCTTAAAACAGTTTCAATCATTACATGCCGTTTCCTCTCTCTGTTCCCTTTCTTTACACTTTGTCAGATGTATCTCTCTGCCTTCTCTGAAATCCATTTTGTTAGCATTTTCTCATAAGAACAATATATTTGTTCCCCCAATGAATTATAAGAGCAAAGACAAGGGGAGAAAAACGGCAGAGTTTCTACTTCGCCTCCCTTCATCATGTCTATTATAAACTTAATTGTCCTGAGTCTGAGAATGCAATATGTCGCCGTGGCTGCTGCATTTGTCCTTCTCCGTTGTTTTCCATTGGTTTTTGTCAGGAATCTGTGTATCTTCTTTAATGTGGGATTCTAGCATTGGAATAATTTGCCTGGTCTATGTATCTTATGTCCATAAGAGCTACGTGGTATTTTTATTTCACTGATCAGAATGGACAGATTAAGAAATGTGGTTTTTAAATGCTTTTATTTTGAGATTTCGTCCTTGATTCTTGCTGAAGGCAGTGGAGTAGGAGTAAAGCATTGCACATTGAATTTCAACATTACTTTCACAAGTTTCTTCATAAAAATATAGACGAAGTGACTAACCCTTTATGCTGTTATCGGAAGAGTCAGGTTTATAAACAATGAATAAACCCTAGTAAACCCAGATTTTGGTAGAAAAGTGACGAATATGCTTTGCATATGACCAGGTTCTTGGTCCAATATATCCTGGAATATAGTCCTCATTAAAATACATAAGTAGAAATTGAGATTTATTCAACAAGAAAGGACATTTGAAATTCAAAATTGAGAAGCCTAGATCTAAAGCTTTTTTAAAGAATCAAATATCTAAAAGAATATCTACACAGAGACAAAGTCCAAAACTACAGAGAATTTTAGAAATTCTTTTGCCAAATTATCTAAAATCTTATTTTTTAAAAAGTTAGTTTATGGATTCTAATCATTTTATTAACCAAAAAAGAACAGAATTCATTTTCTTAAAATACACTATAAATCACTGTACAAATCTGGACCCAAGAGAAAAGTAGGTCTAATATTTCAACAGCCAGTTCACAGAAGAAGAAATCCAGTAAGCATATGAAAAAAATTGTTCATCTTCACTGGAATCAGGAAAATGTAAATTCAAAATATAGTGGCTAATCATTTCATACCCATGAAATTAGCAAAAATTTGCAAGTATGATATCAAATTTTGGCAAGGATATAGAATAATGGGAACTTTCTAGACTACTATGGAAATGTAAACTGGTGGAAACACTTTGGAACACAGTTTAGAGTCTAATCTTAAAGATGTGCATATTCTAAAACCCAGAAATTCTTCTTAGTGATTATCCTGGAGGAACATTCCTCTTAGTGATTATCCTGCAGGAAAAGTCTTGCTCATACACAGTAGGCAACATATTCGATGTAGTTAGTGGCCTTTATAATAGCCCAAAGAAACCTGAAAACAACCTAAATATCCCTCAGTGAAATTGTAGTATGTCCTACAATGGAATATTATATGGTGGTTAACAGGAAGGAACTAGAGCATGTATGTGAATAAATTTTAAAAACATGTGAAAAAACAAGTTAACACAAGGAAGGTTATGAAGTATAAAAATCTACCGAACATACTCTCTATTTTTATGGATACATGCATTTGATAGGAATAGCATAGAAAAAAAATAAGACAAGTAAATAAATACATAAATATAGGGAGTTTCAACTTATTTTATTTCTTAAACTGGGTGTTAGATACATAAGTATTTTTTATATATCATTCAATATGACATTTTCTTATATCTGAAACATTTTGTTAAACGAAAAATACACATCATTTTTTTTGAAGTGGTCTAGTTACCAAATAACTTTTGTCAAAATTCTATTAAATAATGTACATGTTGCAGTAAATATACAAAAGAAAATTACTTTGAAAGAAAAAAAGCTATGAATGTGTTCTTTTTATTCAGCTCTGGCTGCCACAGCAAAATACCACAGACTAGGAGACTTAAGTGACAGAAATTTTTTTGTCACAGTTCTGGAGATGGGCCTTTCCAGATCAAGGTGCCAACAGGGTTGGGGCCTGGTAAGGGCTCTCCCCTTGGTTTTCAGGTGGCCCCCTTTTTTCTGTGTCCACATGGCCTTTCTTCCATGTTTGCCCTCGGAGAGAGAGTGTGCTCTCTTGCGTCTCTTCTTACGAGGCCCCAAATCCTGTCGGATAGCGCTGTAGTCTTATGACCTCATTTAACGGTAATTACTTCCTTACAAGTCCATCTACAAATATAGCCATATTGGGCTTTAACATAGGAATTTTCAGTCAATAATATAGTTGACTGTCTCCTTGGAGAAAGAAATAGAAAGATGAATGAGTAGTTGTAAATAAAAGCTACCTGAAGCATTTCTCATTTGTGTTCAGTATTATCAGCGTACAAATGACAGGTTTGGAGATGTAGACTCCTTTCTAAAATCTCAAAAGATGTTTCTTTTTCACTCCTCTATACTTTTCTGGGACATCTTTAGGAGTTTTGTTTTGTTTTACTTAGTTGGTATCTTTAAAAAATGAGTCTTGTCATCTTTAATTCACTCCTGTTACCTCTCTCATTCATTTTCCCATTCATGTACTCTGGTTTTTAAAAATGTTTCTTTGTTCTCTTCTATTGTGATGGCTTTAGACTTGGACTTTTTTCTCCCTTGTTTAGTTTTTTAAAAGATGTGTGTTATATAACAAATCCCTAAGCTATTTGAGTTTTATAATTTCTGAATACCTTTTTTTTTATTTATTTAGAGTGATAGTATATCATCTTACTTAATATTTATAATTACTCACTTCTGGTAGTTTTTCTAATTATTCCCCTCACTCTCCAAAACAGTGTTTATATTTTGAAATTATGTTGGTATTATACAAAATGTATTTACCACCTTGTTTAATCAGTTCTTCTTCATTTGCTTTCATCCATTTGTTATATGTGAAATTTGCACTCAACAAGAATTTGGATAATTACATGTAAAAGAGGAATAGTAAGCAAAGCAGTCATACAGTTTTAGGAAGGCAAGAGAATTCCAGTCTCTTTGTTTCATTTTTTAAATGCTGCCAGTGTTAGATAGTGTCTGTTGTTAGGTAGTTTATTGCTAAGGTGATATAAATGGTGCCTCTAGAATGGAAATTCTTTGACATAGGATCTGCCGTGGTGCATTGGCACATGGTTCCTGTAGTAGCACTGTTCAGGCAGTAATTCTTCTCTAGGTACATTTTAATTGAAAAACTGCTTTGGATCAGTAAAGTTGAAGGAAGTCAGAACCGCTGCTACTTTGGAGGAATAAAGGATAGCTTGCTGCATTTTTCAGAATATCATCTGATAGCTTTCAGAGAATTATTTCTTAGTGGAATTGCTTGTCTCATAAGGGAAAAAATATATATGTAGGCTCTTCAGTCATTATACCAGAGAGAGAAACTAGCAACATTTCTGAGTGGCCATGAAATGGAGAAGCCAAATTGTGTGGCACTCAGGATAGGGGCTTCACTGTTAGCGGGTGCCTTGCCTGTTGGAGTACCTTAGGAGGCCTGGTCTCAGCTCCGCTACAGTTACACCTGATAAAGGGCTCTGAAAGCGTTTGGTTTTGTGACAGGGCCGTTAGAGAGGCCAGACTTGGTAGCCATTTTGCAACAGTACCTGTGAACACAAGCCTGAGAAAGTTGGTAGGACGTGGCAGCAGAGGCACACAGGACTGTTTCGAGGAATAAAAGTCATTCCTCATAAGGGATTTTTGAAAGTGCTCTACAATTTCTTATTGATTTATTTTCAGACATTAAATGGCTTACTGTTTCCTGCAGGAGGAACAGCTGAAGTCTCACGAAAGCAAGCTGAAGCAGATCACCACTGAGCTGGCTGAGCATCGCTCGTATCCCCCGGACAAGAAGGTGAAAGCCAAGGAAGTGGATGAATACAAACTGAAAGATCATTACCTGGAGTTCGAGGTAAGTTGAACCTCAGTGTCATCAAAGCCTATGCTGGAGTTAGTTTATGATTTTTCCATGAGGCAGGTGTTTGTTTGTTTGTTTGTTTACTATAAGTGTAGGCAGTGTGCCTTGCCCCTGGCTCTAACTTGGGAGCTCTGGGAATGGTCTAGGTCATGGTGGCTATGTTTAGGAGTCCGTTTAAGCATCAAACAAACATCAAAGAATAGCTGTCAGTTTATGTGCTCAAAAGCAAATAGCCTGCCTGTGGAATACCGTGTGCCTGCTGTGAGGGAAAAAAACAGTAGATGGACATGCCAGGGTGGGCAGCTGCTTTCTACGTTTCTGCGTCTCTTTCAGCAGAGTTTGAGTCCAGAAAAAAAAAAAAAGAGTGGAGAAAATGAGATAGAGGGTGACATGAAGCATCAGCTTTTCCTTGCACATTCTTGCTGTTAGACAACACCCAGTGCGCGTCTCCTCTTGCCACTTAAAGCCCTTCAGAAGGAGAATGCTAAGTCGTGGCAATTCATATATAGCAAGTGTGGTTATTAAAAAGAATGGGGGGCGGTGTCTGTAAACTCTGGAATGGTGGGAAATTTAAAAGAAGGCTAAAAGCAGTGTATATAGTAAATGTTAATCTTCGGGGAAATTTTCTCCCAAATGAAAGTGTCAGGGGGATCCAGGGTCCTCTGACTCTCCTCCTTCAGTTGCCACTTTACAACAATAAAGTGTCTTTCTTCCCCACAGAATTTTTTTTTTTCCTGTGGGGTGTTCTGAATCCATCTTTAGCATTAGTCTGTTTTCCTTCCCGTCAATCATCCCTTCATTCCTGTCTTATCATCCTGTTTCCTCCTCAGGCTTGAAACTTAGAATCCTTAGAGCACCCTTCCCTTGGCCCTGGCAACCCCCCAAGATCTAATCAGGAGCCAGGTCGGGGCACTCTACTCTGCAGCGTCTCACACCCATCACTACCCTCCCGTTGCTTTTATACGTCCTCTGCTCACGTCCTGGGTTTTTCATCTCTCACTTGAACCTGGTGGTTGCCTCCTGTCTCTCTTCAGTTCATCCTACATACTTCTGACAATCAGTTTTCTAAGGCTCAATCCAGGTTACGGCACTCCTCTGTTCAAAGAGCTGCCCTTAATTTTCCCCTACACCTCCCCTCATAATTTACCTTCTGAATAAAGTCCCGATCCTTTTTGTTTTTAATTTATTTTTCAATTACAGTTGACATACAATTTCAGGTGTACACCATAGTGATTAAACATTTATGTACCTTATGAAGTGATCAACTCGATAAGTCTAGTACCCACTTGGCACCATACATAATTCTTACAATACTGAATATGTTCTCTATGCTGCACTTTAGTAACACCCCCCGTGACTGTATAACTGGCAATTTGTACTTATTAATCTCTTTCACCTTTTCCACCTATCTCCCTGATGCCTCCCTCCCATCTGGCAACCATCAGTTCTCTGTATCTATGAGATGTTTCCGTTTTGGTTCATTTATTTTGCTTTTTAGATTCCACATATTAGTAAAATCATACAGTATTTATCTTGGTCTGACTTAATTTAACTTAGCACAATACCCTCTATGTCCATCCATGTTGTTGCAAATGGCAAGATTTCATTCCTTTATATGGCCAAGTAATATTCCATTGTACATACCGTATTTTGCTGTGTGTAATGCACACTTTTTTTGCCCAAATTTGTGAAGGAAAAATAAGGATGCGCATTAGACATGGGTAGTACTAATTCCATACCTATGCAGATGTTTTTAATTCTTTATGCTTATGAGTTAAAAGTGTAACTGTAGAAATCAATAATGATATCGTATGCAAAATAATACCCTAGAATACGATAATCAGTTTTGTTGAACTTACAACGACGAGTTCTTGACCTTCTATGATGCGTAAATATTGTAAATGTGTTACCGGTACATAACATTTCTTGAACCTTGTATCTATTCTTGTGTTTTGTAATTATTTGTTACATAAAATTCTTGTACCATAATACGTTAAAAAATAAATGCTAAAATTCATTTATAATACAAAAAACAAGTACCTCAATATAAACAAGTAAAAATTTGAATTAAAAAATTAAAACGAAAGATTTTCTTTCTCTGAAAGTTTGGGCCAAAAACGTAAGTGAGCTTATACATGGCACAATATGGTATGTGCCATATCTTTTTTGTTCAGTCGCCTATCACTGAACACCTAGGTTGCTTCCATGGCTATTATAAATAACGCTGCAGTGAACATAGGGGTGCATATATCTTTTCTAATTAATGTTTCTCATTTCTCCAGATAAATACCCAGAAGGGAATTTTTGGGTCATATGGTAGATCTATTTTTAATTTTTTGAGGAACTTCCATGCTGTTTTCCATAGTGGCTGCACCAATTTGCAGTCCCACGAACAGTGCACAAGGGTTCCCTTTTCTCCACATCCTCAACAACACTGTTGGTTGATTTCAAAGTCCCAATCTTTATTCTGAGAGGATTTGGGTTCCTTCTGTCTTTCCACAACATCGGTTTTTCCACAACCTTGTACAAGTGTATGTCGTCACATTCTGCCCACTCTCCACTCTCCACACTTTTATGCCTTTGTTTATCACTTTTTTCTGCCCCAAATGCTCTTCCTCTTGTCTTCATTTCTGAAAGTCTGTTTATCTTTCAAGATGCAGCCCAAATCCCTCCTGTGAAAAGCCTGCTGTAAACCTACTAGTTGGGTTTACTCTGCAACGATCCTTGCCACATTTGACTTAAGGTTAAAGTTGTTTCACTTTGTCATCTATCTATCTATGGTGGATTCCATATCACCTCTCCCTGCCCAAGACTATGAGCCTTTGGAGCGTAGGAACCTCAAGTTCCTTTCTAATCTTTGCTCTATGCTTGCTTATTGAATTGGACAGGATTTATGGAAATTTTAAAAAGTCTCCTCCTGAGTTATAAAATTTTTGTTACAAAATGTGGCATTTGATCTATTGCAGATCCATGTACTAATTTTCTTTGTGGTAAAACAAAGTCCTTGTTCTGGGCTGATGAAGAGAAATTGTTCTTTTAGTAAAGGCAAAAGTTTATTAGCACAAACTGTGAAAGCCTTACCAACAAAAGACATGAACAAAATTTTTTTTTTTTTTTTTTTTAAAGCAAACATAAAAACTAAGCAGCTCATTTTTCCCTGGGCTTGTTCGTTCTTGGGAAATGGGAGTGCTCAAAAAGCAATCATAAATCTTCACACTTCTAGAGGGGCTTTCAGCTCTAGGCCTTTATAGTTTCACATGTGCTAATTAAATTTCTCAACACCTCAGTCCCAGCTTCTAACACTCAACACCTTGCTTTGCACCCTTGACTCTGAAGGATGAGAGCCTGTCCCCAGGTGGTGGGGACAGCGGCAAGACCATGGAAAGGTTACCACTGTTAGAAGCACTTCCTGCTTTTGAATCTCTGTAGTTCCCCTTCTCTGAAAATGTAACCCAGCAAGAGCCAGCATTTTCATCACCTGACATGAACTTAGACCAAGCTTTGTGGGGATCAGTCTTGCTTTCATCCAATTGTCACCTCAAGGAGCATGAAGATTGCATTCCAGGACCCTTGACTCATTAAAATGAGTCTTTAGTGCTAATTATGTCAAGCACGCTGGATGGTCTACCCAGCTGCATCAACCTCTGGAGAAGGATACCTCACTTTATAGGTGCTATCTCAAAAGATTTTTATAATACTAATAGGTTTTTTTAAAGCGAATCATTACTTTTCACTAGCTTAAAAATTAAAGTAGTGTATCTTGCGGGGTCCACTTTGCTATTATTTCATCCACTAGAATGTGTCCCGCATGTGTGCTGGTGCAGATCCTTTGCGTGGCTTTAAGTACTTGGCTTTATAAGCAAACGTTCCCTGAGCAGGCCGCTTCATTCCCCGAATAGGGGGTGTGAGAGTTATTGCTCACTTTATGCATTTTGTTTACTGCTCTGTCCTGCGCTTCTAGAGTATGGAATGAGTGCTCAGTACATATTTTTTGAATCAATGAATCAATGATGAATGAATGAAATTGTATTATTGTGAATACAATATAACATCAAAGGAAGTAGTTCTCTGAGAACGCTCAGTAGCTCCCCTGAAAACAAATCTGTTAGGCAGGTGGGGACAGACAACTGTGTCTGCATTTCCATGTGTCACCTCACATGGGCAGGGAGCGTTAATCCGTCTGCAACCTTGTCACCAAGTAAGAATCACAGGCAGGAATTAGCTCTCTCACCTAGTCTTACAGTCCGGGCCACCCTGTGGTTTCAGACCAATTCTTATCATTTTCCCATCTTGGTGAGGAAAATTGCTTTTATTCTGTTCGAACATTAAGCTCTTAGTAAGTACACTGAGGGTTACTGCTAACTTTATGCATTTCAGTTGTTTATTTCCCAAGTTACTTTGAATACAAACAATTCTTCATGGTGGGCCAAATTCACAACTCTTTCTAGCCTTAGAAATTCTCCAAACCCTGACTGACAGTAAATAATTCGCAATTCTGGCAAGTAAGTAGGTTCAGACTTTTTTTTAGTCTATAAAAAGTCTGCATAGAGCAAGGAGTCTTGCATCTTTCTTAGCCTGTTAGACTCAAAGCAGCAAATTTCACTCCAAATGGGCTACAACTGACAACATGCGTGCCTCTGTCTCTGCTGACTGTTAATTTCGGGGGTTGTTTTGTTTTTGACTGAACTGGTGCCCCCACGCTGTGGCTGTTACTTGTTTAGAAGAGTTTACTTGGAGTCTAATCTCACTTTTGAGAGTGCTGTTAGGCCTCACAAGTCAACGTTAAACTCTATCATTTACCAATTTCAAACGACAAATATCAGAAAGAAGCTCATTTCCTTATAAATTAACTTATTTCTACTTTATTTAATACCGATGGCACTTAAAAACTTTGAGTTGATCTTTATGTTTTTAGTGCATTTGGAAATTTATCAAGGTGTGACAACTGGATGGTTTTATGGGATATAAAAACTTACAAAGGTCCAACCAAAGCTCAGCATCTGGAGCTGTTCTGGAAACTCCTGGGCCCTCAAAGAAATTCCCTTAATGGCACTGTAGTTGGCCCTGGAAATTTGGCTTTATGTTTCTTTAGCTTTAAAAACAATAGCAGTTAGAAAGTGAAGATACTGAGAATGCGAAGATACTGTTTACGCCAGGATGTTTTTCATGTAACTTTTAAGACGTTTTCAGTGCTTAAGTAATGAATTCTAAGACCTAAGTAGGGAAAGGAAGAATGTGCAGCAGCCCAAACCTATTAAAAATATGACAAGATAAAACCATGACTGCGTTGGAGAGATGTTACAGGTTTGTTTCCAGACCACCACAATAAAGCAAGTATCACAATAAAGCCAGCCACACATAATTTTTGGTTTCCCAGTGCATATAACATTTATGTTTACTCTATATTGTAGACTAGTAAATGTACAGCTAGCATGTTTTCTAAAAAAAAAAAAACAATGTACTGGACATACCATAATTTTAAAAAAATGACTGGGCTCTAACTAAGACATTTACTGAAGAGGGATTACGGAGGGTCACATTAATAGAGATTCCTGTTTCATTGTAGAGCCTGGTGGAAACCAGGTGGCCAACACAATGCCAGTGAAATTTATGTGGCCACCAGACTGATGTCAACATGTTTTCTTTGGCCTGCAGTGCTGGTTTACATTGTGATGTGAATGCACTTAGGGGAGACAGGCAGTCTGCTCCCCACAACTCCATTAAGGCACATCCGGTAGGGCTTCACATTGTGTGGTCGGCCTGGCCCCTGAAGCCATTTGCACTTACCATCCCTGGTACAGAGGCCCTTTGATGCTGGTGGGGTGAGTCCCCCTGAGTGGGGACTCAAACCCTGGGGCAAGAGAGTCCTTGGTGTCACATCAGGAAGAATTCAAATGTGACCCAATCTAGAGTTTAAAGTGAAAGTAAGTTTATTTAGTCGAGAGTAAGTAAAAAAAGGCCACCCCGCAGACAGAATGGTGGTCTCTAATCACTAGTGGAGGAGAGATCCCCTCCATCTCCCGGCTAGGGTTTATATGTGTCTTCTTGTTTCTATGGAAAAATTTCTAGGTATGGGAAAAGGAGGAAAGAAGAACAATGGTAAGTTTATCTTTAACTTCTGTAAGGTGCAAGAATAGCGGCAGGTTTATCGTTAACTCTTGTAAGGTACAGACTGTGGCTTGTCTGCAGTAGGTTTAATTATGGGAATGGCCATAAGGGAATCTCTTTTCTCCATTGACTTCAGATGGTTTGTTCTGTGTGATTGATTAGCATCTGCCTGAGTTCTGTGTACTGGAGCACGTGGGCAGCAGGCTTACAATCCAACCTTCTAGTTCCTCCTTTTGTAAAACAATAGTCCTTATGCCCCTTCCCTGTATTACCTTCATGGTTAGAAAGTGGATACTTCCAGGTATTTGTGTCTTCAGGTTCCAGTCCAGCAGGAAAAAAAATTTTACTTCCCTGATGCCTCAACCCACATGCCCCTTGGCTTTAATGGGCTAGAATTCAGCCAAGTGCCCACTCCCAAATTGCAATCTGGAGTAGTATATGCTTATGGCTTAAGACAATTAGAACCCACACCAACCACATGGCTAGGAAGTTGGATTTTAGGAACAACATATGTCCACTACAACACAACATAAATGTCTTAGGGCAGAATATTTTAAATCTAGAAAATCGAGGACATTCTTGAGGCATGATGTATCATTTTTCGAATTTCTAATTTTGGGTGGCATATAAAATAGTATGATTCCTTCTGAAACGGATGTATTTAATAATAGGAGCACATTCCATGTAGCATCATTAGGGAAACTCAAAACAGCTCCTATGTAGAAGTGCCCATAATATAAGTTGCTAGTTGTAAACCCTCAGTTTTATTGTTGGGTTGTTTGTTGCAGGGTGGGTGAGTGGTCTGATGTATTTGTTTTTGAACAAACTCTCTGGTCATGATCTTAGTCCTGTTTCCTCAGATTGCTCATTTTTTATTTGTCCACATCAGAGAAGTAATTTTCACACTATGAACCATTTTTCTCACAGGAGCAGTGCAAGGGCATATCTCAATACAATGCTGTCTGTCACAGATCAAATCTACTTCTGAAATAAAATGATCGAGCTATTAATTTATAAGTGGCCTTGATCACAGAAGTACAAAGGCAGCAGTTATTATCCTTTCTCCCTGGTGAAATCCAGGGAGAAATTCCATTAACTTACTTAAAGATTAGTAGCAAGTCCCAGACTTAGCAACTGAGTGTAGCCTGGAATCCAGTGCCATCCCTTTTACAGAAAACATCACAAAGGAAATGACATGTGTGGATCTGAGAAACTAAAATATTACAGGTTAATAGAATTTTGGGGGAAATTTAAGAATTTTCTTTTTTTAATAGTATGCTAAGTATTAAAATTATGAGTCAAAAGCTGGAGACCTAAGTAAGATCAGCAGTCATCTAAGCGCTCAAGTCCAGTTAATGATAGAGATATAGTTCTTGCATTGCTGTTTGGAACTGCATTTTGTGTGACATGAAAGAGAGCTATGGAAGCTCTGAATTTATAAATGATGACATGTGCTTTTGAAAGGAGGAGAAGTTTAGCAACAGGATCCTTTGAATTACATTTTAAATAGATGATTGATAAGAACTAGGGCCATCTCTGAGAAGACAGAATAAGCAACCAGTCATGTGACTTGAATTCCCTGTCCCCAGATCCCTCCTTATGCCTGAAAAATCTGCTTTGAGGAGGGTCACTTCTTTGAGTTTAGGTATTGTCTGCAGAAAAAGGGCAAACACAGTAATCAAGTTAGTAAAATTGGGAAAATGAGTAGACTGGGAGTTAGGGCCATTTTGGTTTTATCCTTGACGTGTGTGTTACATAGCTATCTTCTCTGGTCCTCAGTTTCCTGGCTAGGAAATGGAGATAGAATCACGTGAGCTAATCTACAAGGTCCCTTCCAACTCTATACATAGTTTTGAAGAGAGTCATAATAACATCAGAGTAACTCACTCTCACGCTACGGTTGTTAAACACAGAACAGGAATATTGCAACTTGGAGATGTCAGGGGATCTAGACCAGTACTATCCAGTAGAGGTATAAGGTAAATCTCATAGGTAATTTAAAATTTTCTAGTAGCTACATTTAAAAATTCAAGGAAACAGGTGGGATTAATTATAATATTGAAATTTAACATAGTCTAGCCAGAATATCATTTCAACATATTATCAATATAAAATGTTAATATATTTTACATTCTTTTTTTCTTACTAAGTCTTCAAAACTTAGTGTACATTTTATTCTTACGGCATATCTCAGTGCAGACTAGCCACATTTCCGGTGTTCTGTAGCTACCTGCATCTTAGCGGCTGCTGTATTGGCTAGGACATATGTAGACCATGCAATCTGCTTAAAAGTCAGTCAGGGATTGAAAGGCCTGATAACAGGCTTGAGTACAGGTTTTATGCTTAACTGAAGAGAGAGAAGCTAAGCAGATATGATTTGAAGCTGTTGTACCCCCATAAGGCTTTACAATGGTTGGCAGATGGCATCCATTCTGATTTAGCAGTGCCCGTGCTGTACCAGTTGTTTAATATTTTGATTTTTACGTCTGGGTGGAGATACAGTAAAGAGGAGGCCCACCTGGTGCGAGTGCCTTGCAGCCTTTTCATATCAGTAACTTGTGAGACAGGAGAAAACTACATATTAGGTTGGTACAAAAGTAATTGCGATTTTTGCAATTGTTTTTAACCTTTTAAACCACAATTACTTTTGTACCAACCGAATACATTCCCTCACAAATAAAGTTCTTGTGCAAATAGTGGGAATCACTTCCTTCCTGGTTCCCTTATACTTTTCAGTAAATGATGCTTCCCATCCGTTTGCTGACTGCTGGTGGCGAATCCTTTCCTGGGCCAAGTCTGGAATCAGAACAATGAAAGGGAGTGTTGGTTTTTGTTTGTTTTTTATTTTTACCCAGAGTACTCTATCTAACTACATTAGGTTTCTTCCTATCATTTTCTAGAAGAATATGTATGCTTTGTAAGAGTTTTAAAAACTTGTTTGCTCATGTACCTGATATGAGATGAAGAGACTTTTTTGTGGGGAGCAGGCTATTGAGCTGTATCTAGTTCAAAATTACTCAATAGACTTATAATGAAAATTTAACATGTTTTCAAAAACTGTTTTCTCTGGAAATATTAAGACCAAAATCATATGCAAGCCAAGAGCTGTCTGTTATAAGAACTC
This sequence comes from Rhinolophus sinicus, assembly GCF_036562045.2. NCBI lineage: Eukaryota > Metazoa > Chordata > Mammalia > Chiroptera > Rhinolophidae > Rhinolophus > Rhinolophus sinicus. The sequence goes on along the minus strand of NC_133754.1, from coordinate 56,158,190 downwards.
TCAGCACAGCATTCATTGGAAGGCTAGGAATTGGTTTCGTTCATGTCGTAGACTTCTTGTAGGAGCACGCAGCAACTTGTCTCCATGTGTTCCTACTTGAGGAGTACACTTACAAGGGAGATAGTTGTGAGAAGACACAATACCAATCACACACACACACACACACACACACACACACACACACACACAAAGGAATAGGCAGGGTACTTTCACAGTGGCTTTCTTTCCTGACCAGGTTTGGCCTGTGACAAAATTGTGAAATAGGTAAATCATCGCTGCTTTTCCTGTTTCCTTTCAGTGCCCTGTTCCCACCTTGTGGTTCACCATTCCCTCCCAAAGATCAGTACTGTGACTTCTCCCATATATCTTGCTTCCAAGTACTGTGTTTCCCCGAAAATAAGACCTAGCCAGACCATCAGCTCTAATGCGTCTTTGGGAGCAAAAATTAATATAAGATCTGGTATTGTATTGTATTATGTTATATTATACTATACCTGGCCTTATATAAGACCAGGTATTATGTTATATTATATTATATATTATATTATATTATACCCGGTCTTATATTGGACCTTATATTGTATTATGTTATATTACATTATATAAGACCCAGTCTTATATTAAAATAAGACCGGATCTTACATTAATTTTTGCTCCAAAAGACACATTGGAGCTGATGGACTGGCTAGGTCTTATTTTGGGGGAAACATGGTAGCTCTCACCAACCTAGAGAAGGTTTACAGCTGGAAACTGACCCCATCCCATCATCCTGCCCATGTGGAACCTGAGACCAGGAAGGAGCAAGGGATTTATCTAAGGTCTGGTTGCTCAGTGTTCTGACTCCACAGGTTAGAAGGTGTGTAACCAAAACAAACTCAAAATTGGACACAGAACTGATAAGATGGTAGCTTATGGTACTTCCACTTAAAGGGACATTTGAACTGGGAATACAGAAGGTGTGAAAATGCTATGAGCACAAAAGCAATAAATCTTGGGGGTGAAATGTCATGGGAAGTTAGTGGGAAAAGTAGCTTCGAGCAGAGGCTTCAAAGCCTCCTTAAATCCGAGTTTAAAAATTTCCTGGAAAGACTAACCCTGTCCCCTTATGACTGGCATTGGCCTCTTTAAAGCTGTAAGTCTGTGACAAAGAAGCTGCAGTGAAAAACCCTGGGAACATACCTCAGAGGGATACCTTGTATAACTTTAGGGAATTCCAATACAACCAGAAACATAAACAAAATATAAACCGAAAGATTAGGAGCATGACCTATATAAAAATGTTGTCATAACAAAGTAAAATTTTGTTTTAGACATGCGTTCCATAAGGAAAAATTGAATGAGAGACAAACTTATATCCCACAAGAGCTAAATTCAGCCTTTTATCCAGAAAAGTAGTGTTTCTCTAGCTCAAATTACTTATCTTGGGTATGTAGAAACTTAACTTCATATCCCTGTGTTTCAACGGACAATTTTTTTTCCATTTTACTACACAGCAAATTTTTTAATCCCACTAATCCAATCAGGGTGAATTTTCTTTTTCAGTTATTTTATACACAAGGCCAAGCTGGACGGCGCTTTAGGGAGCTGGCGTAACCAGAGACCCCAGAGCCAAAAGCCTTGTGAGTGACATGTCTTTGTAGGACTTCCCTGTTGGTGGCTTGGAACTGGGCCGTTTCTTGAATTTTCCACCTAGGGGGGAGAAAATATGTGCTATTTTCTAAGTGAGTTTTGTGGACTTTTAAATTCAGAATTTTGAGTTTACATTTTTTAAAGATAAAAATCTGAGTACTAATCTTGACTGGATTTATAGAAAGGGTTTTGAGGGATAAAGAAACAAAATGTAAAGAATGAGAGAGGGAGCAGTGTTTTAAAAATCAGTTCTCAGCAGGAATCGGGATGATGGCGACCTGCCCTCAAAGGTGAAATCACCACAGGATCTGCCTGCTCTGTCCTGGCAGCCGGATGGGCCCTGAGGAGGGCAATAGCCAGACCAGGGGTCGGGGGACAGTCTGCTGATGGCCTTTCAGCTCTTCTTCATCTCTGAAGGGGCTGCGGGAGAGCTTTCGGGGGGTAGTGAAGTCACTCTGAGTTGGCAGCTGGTGAAGATTAGATACCATAGACGCATCTGGGCAGGGAGAGCCAGGGACACAATGATTCTCTCAAACCGCTTCTACAAAACCCAAACCTTTTTGTCCATATTACAGTTTTTTGACCTCTTCTGCTTATACTAGTATACAAAAGTAAGCTTTTATTTTAAAGTTTGTTGTGTTGGTTTTTGTTTGTTTGTTTGTTTGACGTTACAAAGTTCATTTAGAGAGCAATAGAGCCAAAAGGTAGACTGAAACAAAGGAATTGAATTCACACTTCCTCAGGTTTTCCCAGAAAGCCACGAATACAAATCATACAAACCAAAAATGTGTGCACGAGTATTTGCTGGTTTTAGGCAGTGGGTGCGGAAGCCTGATACGGGATTCGCACAGGGGACAAAAACTTTAAAATTTTATTTTAAGAATGTAAGTCCTAGCATAGCTTTCAGGTAAGAACTTATAGAAAGCTCTGTTTTGAATGTAATTACTTTCTTAAGTTAGCAAGTGTTGGTGGGTGAGCCAACTGATCGAAGAGAAAGTCTGTGCAGATCAATTCTGCCATCAACCCCCATAGAATGCAAAATGGAGACCACAGTCTCTATTTGAATAAGCGGTTTCTTCAAGAGCTCCTTGTTTGGTTTCCTTGTGTTTTTTTTTTGTTTTTTGTTTTTTTTTTTGGTTTGTTTCTTTGTTTTCCCGTGTAGAGATCGAGGAGCAAAAGGTGTTTTGCTATGTACATGACATTGGTTTTCTTCTCATTTCATTTTGAAATGGCCTTTTACCGTGTCTGCCTGAGAAAGAGAAATGTCAAGAGGAAATGTATTCAGTATTTGATAGTTTAGAGCAGTGAGGTCTGAATACAAATGGCAGTACTATGTTACACTTGCCAGTGCAGTTTTATTTTCATTCAGGTTGTTGCTGTCATATTCATATCAGAGGTCAAAAGGAGATAGTGTTCTATTAAATGAAATAAAAAATGGTATTCGGGGCTCATGAGAAAAGAAACTCCTCAGTCAAATGCATGTAAATTTGTACGTGGATGCGATTAAAACTCTTCAAATAATATCAATAGTTTTTTTCATTTTTGTTTTTGTTTTTTTAAAGCAGGCAATTAACATTCAATCTAGGCAGCAGCTTGCTAGGCCTTAGATGTGGTATTTTTTATTCCTCCTTGGTAGGCACTGCTGCTAGTGAACAGTAGATACAGAAGCCATTAAGCATTTGAATTGTCTTTGGCTCAGTCACTGAAGCCTTCACGAGAATAACAAATTTTAAGAAGGAAATTAAGGGAGAGAGCTTGCTGAACGGGCAAAACCACAAAAACAATGTTCAGACAGTTAACTGCAGAGAGTAGCTGCTGGACTCCGATTTGGTAAAATCCCATGTCAGGCTGTTTTTCTGATAGTGGAATTAGATTATGCAGTTATACTGCTCGAAATCTATTCACACTGTTGGAGAATTCCTAAGGAAGAATGCTGAGCATACAGCTCTGAAATGTTTTAGAATTGATCTGAGAATGAATCGACAGAGACTGAGACAAAATCTTTAATAACCTGACCAAAGGCAGCAGGTTGCCCCAGAGACGCATCTTATTCTCAAACTCTCTTTGCCCTTCTTAATGAAAAACACATACCTGAAAGGGCTATGTAATGAAGACTGAATAACGATTTAGAAAAATGAATTAATGCCATGCTTCTTAGTTAATGGCAGTATCAAGACCAGGCCACCTGACCCCTAGACTGTTCTTTTTACGGCCACCCTGCCTCTCATTTACATCCCATCTCATTTTTAACCCTACCTAGAGCTAGGTTAATTCTTGCATAGTGATTCCTTTGTGGCATGAAATTTTATTAATTAAAACATTCAGATATTTTTTATTGTTTCTTCTTCCCTTTTTATCTTCTGGTTATGAATATTGTCAGAGCAAACATATAAAACTTCAATATTGTTATTGTTTATTTGTTTAGTGTCAGCAGCAGATTCCTTTCTGTATTAATATTGATGAGGCTACTACTGTCTGACCCATGGGCTTAGAATCTTAGGTTAGTGCTGAAGCATTTACTCAAGGGTAAATGGCATCCTGATATGTTACATGTAAATTACATGTAAGAATGATCAGGCAGAGGAATTCATCAATAAATCTTTATCTTTTAAATGGCTGCTTTTGTTATAAGGTAAATTTAGAGGCTGCTCGTCATGTCAGAATGAGATCTAGTAACTATCCAAATGAAGAACCACTAGAATCCACGTATAGTTTCTCTTTATTTTTAAGCTCAACTTGGATAATAAAATTTGGTCTTCATTTACTGCTACATAAGAGATGCTCAGAAAACAGGCATCTTTTTTCTGAGCCTCAAAAGTATGGTATAAACTGCTTTTCTTTCTCTGTAGAGAGACAGCCCGTCAAGCATGCCAGCCTCCCCGCCCTCACCCCCCACCCCCGTGCCCTGTGCAGGGTTTGCTGTACATGGCCTCTTGACAGCCACAGTCGAGTGGATATGGACGTGGGGAGGACACAGACAAGTCTCTGCTGAGTGGTCATTCATGAGCCTCAGTACTGCCCCACAGGCTCAGACCTCAGTGTTTTTGTGGAAAACATGGGACTAGTGGAACGCTGAAAATGAAAGTGTGTCCCCAGAGGTTACTGACTTAGGAACTCATCAGGCATGTACCTCTACATCTATATATGTCCACTATATTTTTATCTTTCTAGAATTTGCCATATTGAGAGCTCAAAATATGTTTTCTACTAGATATGAGAAATTTTATTTTCTCATATTTGTCCCTTCTTTCCGTTCATACATTCAATAAATGTCAATTCGATGTGTACACTGTGTTCTCTGTGCTTGCGACATATTATTAGTAAACGAAAGCAAAGTCCCTAACCTCCTGCGATTGCATTCTAATATTGGCAGGGGACAGACAAACAAGAGTTTCTTTAATAAGTAAAATATAAGGCTGATGGTGAGAAGTGCTAAGGAGACAAATAAAGCAGTGAATGGCAGTAAGAGTAGGTGTTTGCAATTTTAGATTTGGAAGGCCTCAGTGTAAAGTGAGTGAAAGAGGTGAAGGGAAGGGAGCAAGCCTTGTGGATTTCTGGAGGAGGTGCTTTCGGGGCAGAGAGCACAGCAGGCACCAGAGGTCCTAGAGCAGGACTCTGTCTCCTGTGTTCAGGGAGAACCCAGAAGCAGAGGCTGATGCCTAGTGAGCACTGAGAGGTTAGACCAGGGAAGTGGGAGAAGGGTCGGCACAGATAAGGGTTTTCTGGGCCATTTTAAGCGTTTGTGGTTGGGAAGGATTTTTAAGAAGGAGAAGCCATTGGAGTCTTTTGAGCAGAGGTGATATGCTCTTAACTTACATTGTAATAGATCACTCACTTTTGAGAAGAGTGCACGTGGGAGGCAACGAGAGAATCAGGGAGAGCGGTTAGAAAGCATTGCAGTAATCCAGGCACAAGATGACTGTGCTTCATCCAGGCTGGAGGTGGTGCAGGTGGTGAGAAATGGTGTGATGCTGAATGCTCTGAAGATACAGGAACGGGAGTTGCTGACAGAATGCATGTGGGCTATTGGAGGAAGAAAAGAATCAAGGAGTGAAGTTTTTCTTGTCAGCTTTCCTTCTTCAGGATTTTTAGAAGTATCTCTAGCCTGCTACCTAAATAGTAGAATACTGCATTAGCCAGGTCAAGTAACTGGTATAGAACTCTCAATTTTTTGGTTCTCTTAGCATCTCTTAGGTAACCTACAGGTTGTAGGCTTATAGGGAAGGACTGAGAGAACTGTACTCTGGTACCCATAGAGATTAAGCAATTGATATAAAACTATTAACGGAAATAATAAGATAGCCACTGATTTCATATTCATTATGTGATCACTGTATGGCCTATAGTGGAATAATGTCCATCAATAATTTGTTGACTATTCAGACAAAACCCAGTAAAGCTACATCACACCAAAGCCTATTAATCAAGCATATATTTTCCTAATTAAAATGAAGACAGGAGTTACCAGTACAATTCAATTGGGATAATTTTTTTTATGAGTGAGACCAAGCTGAGTGTTGACCACTTTATTAGTTAAGAATGCTTTTGCTACAGATAACAGAAAACTTGACTATTTAAACAGTATAATCATTCCTTACCTCACATGAGAAAACTGGAAGTAGTCGGTTACTGGCTGCCAAGTGTTGCCATCAAGCCTGTGTCATCTTTCTAAATTTCTAATTTGCTCTGTTTAGCACATCTGCTTTTTTGCTTTCATGTGTAACCATGTCATGTCTCAAAATGGCTACCATAGCTCCAGACATTTCGTTCTGCCACTTTTTGTCAGGATCGCAAAAGCTGCTTTCACAAATATACCTTAGTAGACTTCTACTCCCATGTCATTAGCCAAGTCTAGACCACATGGCTACAGGGTTGACTGGCAAAGGGGGTAAGGGTTATCAAGTCTGGTTTAAACCATGATTCTTCTCCCGGGCTAGGCGTGTTGACATCCTCAATAAAAATCACAGTTCCGTTAGCTTGAAAGCAGGCGGCTAGGGAAGCAGCAGTGACTGCCACCACATCATGTAGCAGCTTCTTTGGCCAAGATTGACCATTTTGAACAGGACCACCGAGTTTTCAGTCTCTGAACTGGTACATCAGGCATTCTAAACGTGATTTACAAATACACTTCCTGCTTCTTCCTTATACACCAGCTTTAACTTAAAACTTAAATTTCACAATTGGTCTTAGAAAAAAAGAAAAACATCATATGTTCTCTGGAAGGAAGAAAGGAAATACACCCTCCCAAGGATACCACAATGGTGGCATAGTTAGGAAGAAGTATGACTTCCCCACCCCCCAAAAAGGAGAATATAAGGAAGTATCAATGAAGAAGGGACTTTCAACGTTATGTTCATTCTCATTGCTTTTCACGGCTTCATGCAGAGCTGTTTATCTCCCCAGAAGCAATCTTGTATCCAAACCTCCGGATAGAGATTGACGTATTTGGATGAGTCTGTAACCCCGAAAGGACATGGCTGAAACCATACCCACTGAGTAGTTCTGAGATTAAACATGTTTTCCTACAATGTTTTTGAAGTGACATCTGGTTTGGTTTCAGAGAATGGTAAAAAGCAAAGCTATATTACTGGGTTTCATAACCTCTGTCCCTGTAAGCCTTTGTAACTCAGAAATGGAGCACAGCCATTTGGAAGTTCATGAATGCTCTTCGGTTTCCATTTCCTTGTTTCTCTTTACACTGACTGAGCACTCCTGGATTTCTGGCTCCCTTTCACCCTTTGCTTTATTTTGTCTTTTCTTCTCATCTAATAATGACTCAGGTACTGCCCCTCAGGGCTGTGCCTTTTGTTTGTTGATTGACATACTGATGTGATTTGTTTGAGACAACAGCGTTTCAGCTGGAGCTGCAGAATGAGTGGATGGAATGGCCTTCCTTCATGTATTTTTTCCAGGTGAATTTTCCCAGTAGGTTCAGTTTCTTCAAAGACTGGTAGAAAACTGGCCCTATCACATTCTCTCATTTTGTCCCCTTTCAGGTCATCTCAAAAAAATTGTCCTGCATACCCCTTTCATCATATAAATGTCCCTGCTTCATGAACTAGGATGCCTTCACTGGTTTTCTGAATCTATTTTTAAACTGCCTTTACGTCATTTCACTAAAGCTTGTTCATATTGAGAGTAGTTCTTTCCTGCATTTTAATCTTGCCACCAAGGCAGTTTAGAGACAGATTAAGTAATAAATTCCTAAAATGAGTAGGACTTTAGAACCAGTATGCCTTTTGAATATTGTCTGGTTCAGTCCCCTGATTTCACTGATACATACATTGACTGATATGTAATTCCAATGACATTTTTTTCATTAGCAAATGCCCTTATTAAACTCTACAGAGCTTTCTGAGATAAGCTTAGTATTTTATTCTTTTACTTTGTTAGTTCTTTATTAAAATTATACTGCGAATCAGTTAGTAATGCTTTCAGCTACAATTAACAGTACCTGATGAACAATGGCTTAATAACCCCTAAGAATATGTATTATTCATACTTACCAAGATATTCAGAGGTAGTGGGGAATCTTAGAGTCGCATCCCGCTCATTGTGTCATCAAGACCCCAGGCTTTTCCTGTTTTTACATTCTCCTTACCTAGTGTCTTCTTGTGTCTTCATGCCTGTCGCCCATGTCACAGGATGTGGCTTTAGGAATCACATCCACGTCAAGGAAGGAATAAGAGCACCAGTGACTTCTCTAAAATATGTCCCTTGTATCAGAAAGGAAAATCACTTTCCCAGAAGATTTCTTACATCTCATGGGCTGGAATATCACACGGCCCATCTTAGACACGAGGAGGGCCGGGAAAGTAAATATTTGGGTTTTATCACCCGTTGTTGTGGGAAGGACATAGGAGAACAGGGCGCTGAGAATGGCTTTGGTTTGGCCAAACCACATGTCTGTCAGAGTCGTCATCCTAAAATACACATTCATATGTATACACGTATTGTCGTCTCTAGGGAGGAAATAGAGCTCAAGAGCACTGGGTTCTGGGGTCACATTTCCTCAGTTCAAATCCCAGCTTCACTTCTTTGCTGACTGTGACTTTGGATTTCTCTCTGCCTCTATTTGCTTTACTATAAAACAAGGATAACAATGTACCAATTGTGTATGATTAGTGTATTAATGACCTCAATTTAGCATGTGGGAACTCCATAAATGTCATCATGAACCAAAGCGTGGCATCCCCACATAGATACTGACCAAACCCCGAACAAGCTTAATAGCTAGCAGCTTTTTCCCAATTTTGAACTTTTAAAACAGCTTGAAAGTGTAGCTTCCAATAGCTTCAACTTCCATAATTGCCAACTTAAAACTGAAATACACAAAATCTCAATCTAAATTCCTAAAAGTTCCTAAAAGACTTATTTATAGTCATCACAGAATGTACCTGCCTTTGTTAGGGCAATTTATAACTGATATGTTCTTTTGTTTAGAAATAAAACGCATTAGGCTTTCAATAAACCCTTCATGTGTTGAAGCAGTAAGGTGAAAGATTTATTTTGACTAGAATCTATCAAATCAAGAATCTGAGACCCTTCTATAGTTTGCAATATATATAACAGTGCTATATAGTGACTTAGAAACCTAAAAAAAAAAAAAAAGTACCAAATAGAGTTACAGAAAAACATCTCTGCAATGTTCTTCTCAGTTATTCTTACAAAAAGATACCCAGAGACAATAGAGTCAGGAGCTGTTTAAAATATAGTGGACACTCAACAAATAATTGATGATGGAAAAAAATGTAGAATGAGAAAAGCATCAGAAAATGATTTGAAGTTTGGCAGGGAACCCAGAGCAGCTTCTGGAGAACGTTGTGGTCTCGTAGGAGACTGGAGAGTAGAGTCACCACAGACTGATTCCTCAAGCTTTTCTTTGAGTTTCAGGGAGTAGGAAAGAGAGTGAACAACCATAACCAAGCATGGGTCACATGAAGCCTCAGTCACGTGAGGAAAGTTCCGGTGACTACAGATAGCACTGAGCCGTAAGAGACTTTCAGTCACCAAAACCAGAGGTTACCCTCCTCTAGCTTACACGCTTCTTGTGCCCAAGTGTCCAGGAAGCAGGATTCCTCCATCAAATGGCCAATAATTAATTCCAAGTTGACATTCCTTCAAATTGCAGAGCAAAGGAGAACTAAAATGCTATCTTCTTCTGTAAAGTAACGAATCCGTCGTTCTCCTGTAGCTGTTGCCCACTTTGGGGAATGCAGTGAGATCTTCAACAGCCACTCGTTCTCTCTGGTAGTTAACACACTGGGTGTTGCACACAGGCATTTGTAAAGAGTGTACTGATGACCATTCTTGTCTGACTTTCCCTCCAGAAAACCCGTTACGAAACTTATGTCAGCATCCTCAAAGAAGGAGGCAAGTTGCTCCTGTGTAACAGTGAAAGTGAGGCCGCAGGACTAAAGAAGTCGCATTCCAGTCCTTCGCTGAACCCAGATTCATCTCCGGTCACTGCCAAAGTCAAGCGTAATGTGTCAGAGAGGAAAGATCACCGACCTGAAACACCAAGCATTAAGCAGAAAGTTACTTAGAATCCATCTGCGACCAGGAGCGCGCTGGTCATGGAGCAAAATAGTTTTTCAAGATCTTTCTGGTAAATCCGTGAATATATTTAAAAAAAAAAAAAGTCTGTGACTAAATGGTGCATTAGTAACCTTTTCTATTGTATATTTTTGTTAGTTTCTGTACAGATTGTCTCTTTGCACTTGATTTCTTTGATGATTTTGCTTCTTAATAACTAATGCACCTTTTGTGAGGGGGAGGGGATCATGATTTCAGAATGAATTATGTATCACTTCTCCTTTGGTTTTTCTCTTGTTTGCACTCAGTTTTTTGTATTCTCAAACCAACTGTTACACCTTTTTTTTTTTTAAGGTTAAAAAGTTAATCCATCGTGAAACACTTAACTGGACAAACTTTGTAGTTTAGTAAATTCTAGCCAGAGTTAATATAAAAGCCTTTACATGTGAAATCTTGCCCAGTCACAGAGGTGGAATTGAGCACTAACAGAAGTTCAGTCCAGAATTCCCGTTCTGGGAATCAAGATGTTCCACGGTGACGCGGCTGTGGGTGCATCTGAGCAGTTACTGTTGCGTTCCAACCCTGCTGGAAGCAGGAAACGGGTGCGAAGATCGCAGGAGTGGAGAACTTAGGAAGTGTGTCGTTTGCTTGAAGTTGACTCCATTTCAGCCAAGCAAGGAAAGAGGAAGTGGAATCTTTTTGCCATTGAAGGTGGAGGAAAGATGACACCAAGTTCATTTTATTTCCTAAAGGATCGTGACAATGCTCGATTCTTGGGGAGCTGCAGCAGTAGCATGTGTGCAGTCTACAGGGAATTGTTACCTCACTCCCACAGGGTCTAGTAGGAATCCAGAACCATCTCTATCATCAATACCCTACCATCTAGGAATTGGTGTTATCGCCTGGTTGTGAGAATATTGGGGTCTTAACCAAAATAAAATAAGAGAGGAAAAAGTTGTTGTCCAGCAATGAATATTGATTCCTTAAAATCAGTCTGAAAGTAATAAATCATCTAAGTGAATTATGGTTGGAAAACTGAGGAACCAGCTGGTTGCATATACAGAGTTACTTGGCTCATTCTTATCTAGGTCTCTTTGACAGCCACTTCACTCTGCTGCTGCTGAACTTGCCCCTAAAAATAAATACTTTATTTTAAATCATTTCTTTCTATCAGAATAGTCCTGTTAATCTACAGTCATGAGCTTGCTCCAGTGCTGGTCCCATTGAAATTCAGGGTGACAAACAGAGCGTTTTCATGTACAGGAAGAGGAAAGAGTAAAAATTGAGTCCACGATGAGTTAGAACTTGCTGATTTTGAAACCTTGAAATTTTGTGATCCTTAAAACTATAATCTCCACAGCTTCAGAACTAACAGAATCGCTTTGAATACTGTTCCCTCCCACAGAAATTCACTCTAGTTCTACTCAGTTTATTAGTTAAAGGTACTATGACCAAAGAATCAGGGGCTCTGCATGAATAGCGTGGTTCCAGTAAATTAGAGAAAACCTGCTGTTAAACCATGGTAGTCTTAGTGGTATATTGTTCTGACGTGCCAGCATTTAATTACATCATTACTTATTCACGTGTACTTCCTTCACCGATATAAATGGCCGTATTTGCTGGTGCGCAGAAAAGAGAAACCCCTCTCTAAAGTGGTAGCTGCTTCCCTTATGTAAGTGTTTTGCCACACCTTTGAAAAATTCACTCTAACCCTCTATCTTGTTTAGGTAAAGGCAATGACCAAATTTATGTTTCAAAACCGAGAAACAAACATGGTAGTTACCAATATGGCTCTTGGACCTGATTCATTTTTGTAGCTTCTGACTGAATCTGAGCTTCCCACAAGGGAATTGTCTTTCTTCCTAGAATCTGAATAATCAGCCTATTTGTCTTCTGCCTAGATATTTATCCTCAGCCAAGGGGAGAGAGGTACGTAAATCATATTGTCTCTGAGCTTCAATAACTAAAGAAAAATAAACATCCCTGACAGGCTTGAATGCGTTTGCCCACAGCGTGAGGGCATCTGTGTATATAGAATGTCCGTGTAGTTTACTTACAATGTACAATAGACACAGAATGGTACCTTGCTACTGTGTTTCTGACATTTCAAGTTCTAAAATAACGCGGTTAGCATCCACATCACAACACCACTGTTCCCTTTATAAGTCACTAATGTTATCTCCAGGAACGTCTGGATATGCTAATAAGTAATCGGATGAGAAGGGCACTTTTGAAGCTGTGATATACTGTGTTTTCATCGTTTATCTTTAAAGACAACTGCAAGGTTATTTGGTGAGCCCGGATGGCAGATTGCCCTGGCATGATGTCCATCTATAGGGGATGGGCTGAGAACACCTCCCTGCGGCCTCTGAGGTTACTGTCTGTTGTCAGTGTGCCTCGCAGGCCAAGAGTTTATCCTGTAGGAGGAGGTAGCCCCCGAGGTGACTAGATTCTGAGACTCTTGCCCATAGGCAATCACATTTTCTTTTGTGATCATTTCTTTCCTATGGTGTCTAGTCAGAAGAAACTGAATGTGTTTCCACAGCTAACCCAAGCCTACTGCCCAGTTCACAGTACGGGGAGCTCTCTTCTTTCCTTCTGAAGGTACTCCACCTGCCCCACCCAACCCCGTTCCTCACCCATACCTCAGCATCAGGAGCCTTGGCATTCCTCTCCATGTGATAAATCAGTATTCCCCTTCACACAAATACACTTAATATGGAATTTTCAGTCTAGGGAATCTTGATAATCACCAAAATACTTTGGTGATAGTCTTGTTGCACGATTGACCATAGAAGTGGTTCATGTAGAAAATTTTTGAGAGTTTCAGAGTTTGTGCCCCACTTCACAGGTTGACTTTTACAGAGAAGTGGCAGGAATTCCTTGTGAGCAATCAAAACTTTATTACTAACGTACAGAGTCCTTATTTTATTGCCAGGCCATAGATATTATTTGAAGTGCACTTTTCTTAACATCTTCTCATGAACTCTCAGCAATGCCTAATTAAAGCAAGCAATACTTCTCTGCATTTTAATTAATCTCAGTAAAGCCAACACGTGGGAGGGTCCTCTGGTGGAACTGTAGCTCCTGTATTATGTGTAACCTTTACTATTGCTCTTAGATAAACAGGATAGAAAGCAGCTGTGCAAGACCCTGTGTGCTTCTCCAACTGTTATCCTAGTTCAGAAGATGAGGACTATTTCCTAGTTAGAAGTGATATGAGGCAATTCATTCTAGGTGAGGAAAGTTGGCTGGCTTTCCAAGGCCAAGCTGAGGTTGGTATCTTGAGTTTGTATTTCACCCCGTGGCCAAACCACAGAACTTCGGAGGCTGGAGAAGAATTTAGATAACCAGCAGGGAAGGAGGTCCCTTGCTGCCTAAGCACAAAATTACAGAATTTTCTGCCGGCACTGCCTGCTGCTCCCTCTGTCTTGGGAAGAGCCTGGGAAGGTGTTCTTAGGTGAGGCCAGGCCTGCTGTGGCTAGGAGCTACACCTGTTCTCTGCCTTTATCCCTAATCGCAGATGACTGGAAGAAAGTTGGCCTTAAAGAAGCTTCTCCATTGTCTTACTATCAAGACTTGCTTGGGTTTAGTTAGTTGTCATTGGAATTTGAATTCCTTTGACATTTTTCTTGGTAGCGATCAGTTAAGATTTTTTAAGCCTGAATTCACAGGGAGTTTCTTAGCCTTGGAGGTCCAACGCTCTGTTGTTCAGCTTTTGTGGACCTGGTCAAGTGTTTAGCAGGTTGGTAGCCACCTTACTTAACTTCAACAGTGAACAATCTCTTCACTTGTCACATGACAGCATTTTTTCCAGTTGTAGAATAGCACTGATGAACAGGCGACCACAGTGGCATCCTAGGACTTGTTAAAAATTGAGTCTAGTTAATGAGTAACAGTGTGACTTCCGGTTTAAATGCTTTTCTCCTAGAGCATCTAAATCACTCTGACAGAAAAAGACCAGTCTCTGTAGTAGGCAGATGCGCCTCTGGGCTGACGTTGCTCCAAAGCGTTCTGGCTGGCACTTCTCAGAGGCTGGGTCACCAGTCTGCCCCAGGTCAACAGGTCTGTCCACCAGCCTTTTGACAGCTTCCATCACCAAGCCATCCAGAGGACGTAAGAGATCAGTAGTTCACCACAGAGTACTCCCAACAAGTGACGGAGAGGTGCTTTGTCACTGCTTCTCCTCTCGGGTTCCTTTTCAGTGTCTCATTCTTACATGGAGGACTCAAGTCCAAAGTCATCGCCATTCTCCTTTTGTACCGATAGTATCCACAACCCACGTGGGCAGCCTTCTCCTTAGGACAATAACTGGCCCGTTGCATGCAGAGAGAATGTCTTCATAGAGAGAATGCCAGTGAATACTTGAATCTGCATGGCAGTTTGTTGACTTGAATGCAACAGCAAGAAAATACTGCAAGTTAAGTAGTTGTATATACAGTAGGTTTCTTTCAGCCTCTTTGGCTCATCCTGTGTGATTTATGTGTGTATCTGTAGTGTTTCCAGCTTTTGGAAAATATTCATATAGGTAGTATGTCAGACTTCAAAGGAAATGCTTTCTGTTACCTGCCAATGTCGTATTTGTGGGTATTTATAGTTGTACGTATGTATATGTATCTATGTGTAGATTGTATATCAGTATATGGTATATGTACATCAAGTTTATTTTTGTCCTTAATAACCAGTGTGATATGAAAAGCAAGTAAAAACCTCATAGGATTGAGTATATAATGCAGTTATTGAGAGTATACATAGTGACACTGTTTTATTAAACTTAAATTCAAATGATATTTTGATTAAATTTTTGTAATAATAATATTTTATGCTAGAATATTCCATCTTTGAGCTTTGAATCACCAGGGCAAAAATGACTCTGAACTAACTTTGTGAAACTATTTCAGTGTACTGTGTACAATAGCAAGGCATAGGTCATTATAGTTTGGGATATACAGAAAAGAATTAAAAAAAAAAAAAAAAAAAAAAACAGGCAGCCTGTGCAGTCTTAGCAACTTCAGTATTAAGAACACTTAAATATAAAGTCAAACTGACAGTTTTGGGACTTTTTACAAAATGCGATGCTTTAACGCACACGTTCTTTATTGTTGTAATTAGTCCAGAAAAATAGAGCTTTCAGAGGAACTAATTAAGTACCCACCATATCATTTATGTACCTGTGTCTGTTTTACAGTAGATCAAACCACTCTTCTGGCACCACATTCATTCTTCTTTACTTTAAAGAAATATTACAGACGCTAAAGCATATCAGGGCCTCCCAAGATCGGGTACTATAGTCTAGGTTCGCAGTTGCACAAACTAGCATCTAGTGTCACAGGTAAAATAATTTTAGGACAGGCTATGGACCAGGTTAAAACTTTATCTAATATTTTTATACTTAGGTCTCTTTTCCTGCCTCTCCCCAAAGAAGAGCCACGGGCCTTAGTTGTTCAAGCTTATTGCTTATCTGACATTGTGTACATAGGTAACTAGAGATTAAAGCTTTATTAATGAGCATGTTTGGTGTATTTAAAGCAGCATCTGAGTGTGTTTGAGTGAGTGGTTGAGGGCAGTGGATCTGTTGAAACACACTGCCTCGTGTTCTTATATCTGAATCCGATTCAGAGAATTAGAGTTGTGGAGTGGGAGAGGAATCTTCGGCTCCAGGCTGCAGTGTTGGTAGTTACACTTGAGCTTTTTATTATTATTATTATTATTATTATTATTATTATTATTAACTCTACAGTCTCAAACTATTTTTGCAAATATGCCATATTTCCTAATTTGTTCTTGACGTGCAGTGAACTGGCTCTGTGACTGAGCAACAGGGTCTTTGTTCTGCAAGAGTGTGTTTCTTTCTGAGAATTACAGTGCTCTGCAAAAACATCCATTTGATTCAGAAATTATATAAAAAGGAGTAGCAAAAATAAACAGTTTCAGTTTGGGCCTTAATCATGTGAAATGTTTGGACTTTTAATATAAAGCCATGTAGTTCTTACAAAGCCAAGCAACCATTTGGCAAGGATGATAATATCCAGTCTGCAGAGAGTATATATGCACATTGATTTTTAATGCCATTAGGGTACGTTTTTTAAGCTATAGGAACAAGAGTAATCAGACCAAACAAAAGTTGGGGACGGGAGGAATGTGTGAGCTGGTCGTCTCCCCTTTGGGGTAGGCAGTCACGTGGTCAGTGCCCTGCTCCCAAGCGATTCAGAACCAGTTTACTGTCCCAGGAGGTGTGTAAGGGGAAGGGTTTACACATCTGGGCCTCTCACATGTGTACATATGCTTGCACTGTGTCCACGTAGTGTATGTTTTAAGTTACACGAACTTAAGACACAAAGGGCCCGAGTATTGTGAGGAGGTAACGGACAAAGGGGGTGGAAATTGCATCACAGGAATGTTTTCCAAGGGCCAGGGAGGAGTTTGAGCTCTAGTGTCTGACTGAGATGCACTGCATTTTTAACAAAGAAGTGAGGGGACACACATCATCCATCCATCACATCTGCTGGACCACCAAGTGGACGGCTCGCTTGTAATTCACAAGCAGCCGCTGTCCAGCATCCCGCAGTAGCCTGGGGAAGTTCCGGAAGGCAGGTGTGCACTGCTGTCCAGGGTGGCATTGCTGCTTGCTCTGGGGATCTTCCTTTGAGAAGGACGTGCAAACGGAGAGGCAGCAACGGGCGTCCTGGAGGAGCGCTGCTGTGCCCGGCCACATGCCCCTCTGTGCTGCCCGGGTGAGACAGAGCTCAGGGTGAAGTCTGCTGAACAGTTAAGTACTTTTCCATCAGCAGCAACGATGAGGATGGAAATAGGAAGGAACCTAGCTATGTTTCCCTGTGCAGGGTGGAGAGCTAAACTCTCACAAATAGTGTTATAAAATAAGCACCTGAACTCAATTCCTGAAAATGTTGATGAATGGAGAGAATTTTGGAGTTTCACTTATTTCCCTGTGTGCCTGCCTGGGTAAGTCTTCAGACACAAAGTCCAAGCCACAAAACTCAGTTAAGGGCAGCGGGGCAGGTCTGAGGCTCCTTGCTGTAACCCCTGAGTCCCGGGGGCGCCCCCAGAGGGTGGCAATGTATTGTCTCTACAAAGAGGAGCTTCGCCTGGCCTTGCCCTCCACTTGGGCTCCTGCTGAGCAGCACGCACATCCCGGGTTGCACACGCTGCTTCTCTGGCTGTCTGAATCCAGCTGTCCTGATCAGCCGAGGCAAGGTATCACCTCTGAGAGTGACTGAGTCACTGCGGGGGCCACAAACAATGACATTTAAGAAATTCTCTGACTCAGGCCAAGACCATGTCTTTTGCTCTTGCAAGACACAAGTTGGCACACTAAGCTGTAACCAGGGATGATACCCTTGCCTTTGCATGCAGATTTCTGAAAATGGAAAACGTTTCATTTCTGTGGGAAGGGTCAAGGAACGCTAGGCTTACCGCTTAGCCATTCTGCTCCGTCCAGATGAGAGCTGTTGGGTAAAGGCCTAATGGCCTCCCTGCATTCTCTTCTACCTCAAGTTTCACAGGCCCGTTTCTAGAACAGAAATTTGCACAAGTGGAGAATCGATACTGTCAGCCTTGATCAATGTAGGACAGACAGGCAGAGGGTGGTAGTTTGTGTCCTTTAATATAAAACAGGCTTGTAACTTGTCCGGCCTGTTAACTGGATTCTATTTGCTGTGGCTCAAACTGATTGGCAATGTGAAACATCCCTTTACCTTCAAAGTTTTCTCCACCAATCATTTCAGTTTCATTGCAGTCCTGGTGCCATATGTCCCTGCAAATCGTGAAAGTAATTAGTGACAAAATAGCAGTGTACTCCTTTATAGTGGCCAAACTGTCGGCATTAGCAGACTTGGGTAAGCCAGTGGTGCCGAATCACGTACTGGAAGACTGTTCCTCGTTACCACCCACCAGATTTAAGAAATGCCATCTCTTAGAAAATTAGGGCATTTGTGGTGGTCATCCTTCGAATGGAACAGTAATTTATGTGGATATTGTTAAAGTGTTTAAAGAATATTTTGAAAATTAAGTTTACATTTTACAATTGCTTTATTTTTTATTAAAATAGTTGTATATAAGTATTACCCTATTTCACTGTTATTGAAGTAAACCTAAACCGTGTAGTATGTATAGAAAGCTGTGATTTATATATAGTACATTTCTCTATTGTGTAAATGTTCATGAATATAACTGTTCCTGTGTTTTTATAAGTTGGGGATAATTTGTTGTTTTACCACAACAAAATTTATTGCATTTAAATGGTTTTTATGTAATAGAAATCATGCGAAATAGTGAAGGATTTAAAGTATGTATATGATCTATGTAAATGTACAAACTTTAGAAAGAAATAAATCCAACAAATTTCAATCACTCGGGAGAATGTTTTTATTGGCTTATGTAAGCAACTAATACCTTTAAAACTCAAAACAAGCAACACAGCACACCCTCTCTTCCATGAAAAGACAACCACAAGCCCCATGGTGAGAGATTTGGCCAGAGTAAGGTGCTGAGAAAGCCAAATTGTTAATTCTGACTCACCTCCATTGACTTCTGTGAAAATTTGTGTTTTCAAGATGTTGGTGAGACCTAAGACGCCTACTGTCTTCATCAAGGGGCTTTGAGCAGGGATCGAACAAAACTTTTTAATGTAATTTCAAGAATCCATTTGCATTCCCATTTACTCCTAGTATTTCACACCAACGCAAAGGACCAGAGTTAATTATTGCCCTAAAATGTGCATAGTGATCACTGCTTTATGGTGCCTTGTATCTACATGTGTGTTCTCATAACCAACTTCATGTAAAAAATAACATCTGTGGACTTGGAAAAAATAAATTCTACCCTAGTCACTTAACTTCTGAATATCAGAGGAGATGTCTTATGTTTGAGGTTTGGGCTTTTTGAAGCAAGATCGCAAGTTACATCCTCCTAAATATAAATAGAACTGCTGCCTGGAAAAGAGCAAAACTGCTATGATGTGTAAATCTCAAATAAATAAATGACTTGGGGTGGCGTGTGGGGGCAAGAGGGGAGATGGGTCTTTCAACACCCCTTGGCTTCCACTGAAATTCCCTATTTGGAATGTGAATCTCACATGTGAATCCTCTTATACAAATATTGAATCATATTGTACACCTAAAACTAATATAATGTTATATGTCAATTATATCTCAAATTTTTAAAAAGGTTTTTTAAAAATCATGAATCCTCATTGCCCGGTTGTCTGTCCTCAAGAGCCAGGCATTTTGTGTGTATCTTGTCACATTCTGTTTGTTGTGCAATTAATAATATGAGAACCAAAGGAACTGTAGCGATCATTTTTAAAAGAACACTCATGAAAGGAAACTAAAACCCAGAGCAAATTAAGATATTACAATGAAAAAACTAGCAACTCTAAATAATGTCTCATCTGTGGATTAATTCTATTGAGCAGTAGTCTGATTTACCAATGAGCCTGCTGAATAGCTCAATTTTTATTGAAATATCATAAGCAGTAGGGAAATTAGAGACAGGTATATTAGAGAGGAGTGTGAGTTCTGGATGCTGTAGACCAGTGAGCTTGGTATTAATTCTGGGCATAGTTTTAGAATACATAAAGGAAGCAGCAATTACTGGAGCCAGCCTGGGGCCCCAAGAAAAAATCGTTTCAGACAACATTCATTTCCCATTTTGTAAGATTGGGTAGGTTAGAAAAATGCAGTAGACAGAATATCTGAGCTGTAACAAAGAACTTAAGGTCTTTAATGAATTATGTATGTTTGGGCAAATGGAGAAACATGATCTGGATGTTAGAGTTGGTGGGTGTATAATCATGGGAATGGTGCCAATTAGATACATTTCAACATGGAAGAGCATTTCTGATGTCCTGCTGCAGAGTTTGCCTTTTGGCCCCATCTGTTCTAACATCTTTAATTAATAACTTGATGGAATCTACAAATGACAAGTTTTTTAAAAATGTGTATATCATAAAGCTGGGAGAGAATGATTATACTAAATGACAGAAATCAAGATTTGAAAAAAAATCTCTCATGAGACAGAGAAACGGAGCAAAGTAACAATGTGAAATGCATGTACAATTTTACAAGTCAGTTAAAAAAATTATACAAGGTAAAGGTAGGGCCTTGTGTTGCAAGCACACAGGAATGAAAGCCTCCAACTTAAATCCACAGCAAGCTCCATGAAAGTGAGAAGAGCAATACAGCCACCCAAAACGCAGGTGCTACCTCAGGCGTGCTCTCTGCATCATGGAAGTGCAGTCTCTAAGATGTGGAAGGTGAGTCGTACAGCTCTACCCTAGTGAGATGGCACCTGCATAAATGGCCTTGAGACTTGGGATGCAAAACCAGAGAGTATGCAAAAGCAGCAGCTAGAATGGCAAAAAATATGAAGCATGAATTGAGAGGAACATGGGCAATATATGGACGAGATGGTTAACCCATGACAGAACTAGTGAAGACTGGCTTTAAATATTTAAATGAGTCTTATGGGGGGGCAGGCAATGAGAACTGCGCTATAGCAATCTAAGGGGTTTAGCTAAGATTGGTCATTGGAACCTATGAGAAGTAACACAACAGCTCAATTCAAGGGAGAGCTTTCCACGCAAAGCTGGGCATGGCAGACAAGTCCTCTGCTAATAGAATAGTTCAGATGTGGGCTGACACCCATGGGTCGGGTGACAATATTGAGGAACAAGAGAACCCTCAAGTGACTAGTTGGACTGTAATAACGATAGTAGCTGACATTTAAAATATCTGCTGAGCATGTAGGTGCCTGGCAATTTGCTAGCTACTTAGCATGGATCCTCTTGTTCAGTCTTTACATAATTCTATGATGTAGCACTAATATTACCCCCATTTTGCAGATGAGGAAAAGCTTGTACCAGGCTCTGATGCTGCCTTATGTATAGGGTGGGGGACCATTTGCCTGAGGGTTTCTCTCAGTGTCTGTTCTGGCCTCAGCTTTAGTTTCTCCTTTTGTGCTGTACCTCAGTGGGGTCTTTCCTCGTGCTCCTGTAACACTTTGTTAGGAACTGAATGTTTGTGTCCCCCCAAAATGTTTATGTTGAAATATAATCCCAAACGTGATTGGGGGCCTTTGGGAGGTGATTGGGTCATGAGGATGGAGCCCTCTGGAATGGGATTAGTGCCCTTATAAGAGGAGGCCGGAGAGCTTTCCACCGTGTGAGGACACAACTAGAAGTCAGCAGTCTTCTGAAGAAGGATCTCGCCACAATCCAACCATGACCTTGGACTTCCAGCCTCCAAAACTATGAGCACTAAACATCCTGTGTACGAGCACGCTGTCTGTGGTACTTCGTTAGAGCAGCCCCAACTAACTAAGACACTCTCAACAGCGTTCCGCTGTTATCTTTTCATTTCATACTTGCCAGCCTGGTGGGGATAGTGGGGGGGAGGCGTTCTGGGTTCTAAGTCTTACTGTTAGGCAGGAACGTGTGCCCTGGATGTCAGTGCCGGTCTCTCCCCTAGCTGTAGTTCTGGGCCCGGCAAGTACAGTTGATCCTTGAATCACACGGGTTTCAACTGCGAAGTCCACTTATAATCAGATTTTATTTTTCAAATACAGTCAGCCCTTCCTATCCCGGGTTTCACATCCACAGATTCAATCAACCACGGATTGAAAACAGTATTTTCGATCCATGTTTGAGAAAACACAGTTGGGAATGTAAAAGTACTGTTTTCGATCCACAGTTGGTTGAATCTGCCGATGCGAAACCAAGGGATAGGAAACAAAGGGATACAAAGGCAGATTGTTAAGTTTTTGAAAGTCAAAAGTTATACCTGGAATTTCCATTGCACAGTGTCAATGCCCACCCCCCCACCCCACCCCACATCTGACCTGGCTCCAGAGGTTGAGATCTTTTCTGCTCCCTTGCCCCAGGGAAACAGGTTTTTATGGAGGTAGCCAAGGGGGATGTGTTGCTTTTTCCACAGCAGTTTAAGGCTTTTGTCTCCTGGGGAGAAGGAACCCCACAGGTTTTATGTCTTTCCTGCAGCAGCTGCTGTTTTTCTCCCCCAAACCTAATACCATGAGGGACGCTTTCTCAGGATTTGCCAATCATTTTTTTCAGGGCCCAGTGAAGTCCATGGAGAGAGCTTGCAAATGGATGCAAATACCTCTGATATTTGCAGCCCCAAGGTGTTCTATATTCTCCCTCTAGCCTACACTCAGCCTTTACCAATCAACATGGGTAAGCAAGGGAGCTTCTCCCATCTCTCCTGGAAGGCATTTGCCTTTACTTAGGTTGCAGGTAGGTAGTTGACCTGCAACCTCAGGCCTCTGAGGGAGTCAAGAAAAATTGTGAATTTGCAGATTATTTGCCTTTTCTTATTGTAACAGTGGGAACCATGCTCTTTCCAACTTTCTACATCCCAAGCAGAAGCCAGAAATCCATGTAATAGCCTATATTTTGATTGCTGTTTTCCCCTCGACGTTTTTTATTTTGCATATTTGTGCCTTTTCTCAGTTTTTTTCTTGATTAGGTTAATTACTGGCTTGTTTATTTCTGTGTTTTCTTCAAAGGATTTGTGTTTTGATATTTGTTTTTCAGTTCATTTCTGCTTTAATTTTTATTACTTTCTGCATTTTTTTATCAGTAGCTTTTTGAATTGCTAATCTAATTCCTTTTATTCTTGACTATTTACTGTTATTTATTAAGTATATAATGTTATTAAATTTTCCTCTGTTCACGATTTTAATTGTAAATTATACTGATATGTAGTGTATTCATTATAGTTTTAAAGAAATTTTGCAATTACGATGGCCATTTCTGCTCTAACCCAAGACTTTAGGTCTAAATTTTTAGGTATTTTCCACTCATGATCTGTCTTGGACAGCAAGTAGCATATTAAAATCTCCTATTATTTGTGTGCTTTTCTCAGTTATTAGTGTAGTTTCTGATTTGTGGAGGTGGTTGCTCTTTTAATTGGTATATTGGCATTGATAACCATAGAATCTTAATTGTGAAGTCGAACATTAGTATTTTAAATTATTTAATAATTTCCCACTGAATCCTACTGTTTGCTGTTGGAATCATAACCCTTTTTCTTATGGTTTGCATTTGCCCGGTATAACCGTTGCCTTGACCTTTATTTTCAAGCTTTCTACGTCACTTGGTTGTAGATAAGTCACTGGTGTGCACCAGAGAATCAAGTTTGCTTTCTGAGCTCCCGTGAAAACTTTTCTTTTAATAGGTAAGTCAATTCCATTTACATTAGTTGATGTTATATTTACCATGTGTATGGTGTCATATATTTAGTGTTTCTATGTGATTTTTTAAATCATTTTTACATTTATTTTTTAGTTGCTTTTTAAAATTGAGGTGAAATTCACACAACATAAACCATTTTAAAGTGAACAACTGAACAGCATTTAGTGCATTTAAAATGTGCAACTACCACCTCTAACTAATCCCCCGAAATTCCATCACTCTATAAGGAAACCCTATACTTAATCAAGCAGTTGCTCCCAATTCTGCGCCCCACTGGCGCCTGGAAATCACCAATCTGTATTCTGTCTCTATGAATTTCAAATTGCTTTTTTGGTGTGTGTTAAAATACATATAACAAAATTTGCTATTTTAACCACTTTTAAGTGTACAATTCAGTGGTGTTAATTATGTTTACAGTGTTGTGCAACCATCACCATTATTTCCAAAATTTTTCATTATCCCAAACAAAACCTTTATACCCACTAAGCAATAACTCCCTATTCTCCTCTCCACCCAGCTCCCGGTAACCGCTATTCTATTATACTTTCTATCGCTATGAATTTGCCTATTCCAGATAACTTCATATAAGCAGATTTATACAATATATGTCCTTTTGTGTCTGACTTATTTCACTTAGCATAATGATTTCAAGGTTCATCCATATTGTAGTATGTATCAGAACTCCATTCCTTTTTATGGCTGAATAATATTCCATTGTATATATGCACCATATTTTGTTTATCATTCATTTCTATGGACACTTGGTTTTTTCCACTTTGGGGCTATTGTGAATAATGCTGGTATGAACATTTATGTACAAATATATGTTTCAGTTCCTATTTTCAATTATTTTGGTTATATACTTAAGAATGGAGTTGCTAGATTATATGGTAATTTTGTGTTCAATTTTTGAGGAACCACTAAACTGTTTCCACAGTGGTTGCACCATTTATATTTTCACAAGCAATTGAAGATTCCTCACCAGAATCTGAGAGTTCCAATGTCTCTATGTCCTTGCCAACATGTTATTTTCCATGTTTTTTATTATAACCATCATAGTATGTATGAAGTGGCATCTTGTGGTTTTGGCTTGCATTTCCTTAATGACTAATAACGCTGAAATTTTTCATGTTCTGTTGGCCATTTGTATATCTTACTTGGAGAAATATCTATTCAAATCCTTTGCCCATTTTATTTGTCTTTTTGTTGTTGAGTTATAGGAGTTCTTTATGTATTCTGGATATTAAATCTTTATCAGATACGTAATTTGGCAAAAAACTTTTTTTTTCTCTCATTCTGTGGGTTGTCTTTTTACTTTCTGGATGATGCATATTTATTTTGATATTTATGATATTTTTTAAATGTATTATGGTACTGTTCTTTATAAAAATAAGGCCTCCCTTCCCTTGGCTTACTTTGGTATTCATCAGGTCCGTGAATAACGTCAATGTCATTGCATTATAATGTTGGTGAGATGCCATAGGAACTTCATTCCTGTTTATATTCATTAGCCTGTGGTAAAACTGGTTTCGTTATGTCGCTTCGCTGCATTTCCAAGAACCTATGGACTATGTTAAGTGAGGACTTGCTGTATTCTATTTTATTTGTCAGCTTTAAGTGATTTCTTTTCACACTGTTACCAATGTGGCAATTACTGAACAAATTTTATTTTTCCTTTTCTTTCTCCCTCCTCCTAGGTTTTTGGTTTTGTTATTCTTTTGAATAATATGAAACATAATATTCCTCCACCTTTGCCCTTGTACTTATATTAGTCTTTATAGAAAATTAAATTCAGTACTCACCAACACATTTTTTTTGCCAAAATTTCCCTAGGTATCTCGTGGTTGGATGAAGCTCATTTTTGAGTAGACTTTTAGGCAGGGTTCCTGAATGTTATATTTCTAAAGTTCTTGCATTTTTAAAACTTTTTTTCAGTACCTTTGGTATTTAAAGAACAATTGGGCTTACTGTAAAATTTTGTTGCTCACGTTTTCTAGAGGTTTTAAAGATACTGCTTTACTTTTATTTTGCTTTGTATATTGCTGTCAAAAAGTCTAAGCCAAGCTGATGACCTCTCCTTTACATACAGCTTGGTCTTTAACCTTGAGACTAAAAGATTTTTTTCCTTTATCTTAAAAATCTGATTGTTTTAATAAAATATATCTTATAGTTGGCTTCTCTGTGTCATATTTCTAGGTGAACCGTTGGTTATTTCATTGTGTATACTTAGTTCTTTTATTTCAAGGAAAATTTCCTTGGGTTATAATCATTTGAAAGATGAGTGCTGTTCGTTTTGTTTCCATTTTCTGGAACTTCAATTATATGTATGTTGGATCTTCTTTGTTTACCTTTTATACCTATCTCACTTTCTCTCTAATCCCTTTTACCTCTTCTTAATTTCATTTTCATTTTTGAGCTGTATTTATTCCTTTCGTCAGTGCTCATTATTATACTTTCAGTCAAATCATTTTCCTTGTGCCCCTTGTAATTTAATCTAAATTTTTGAGGTGATTTTCAATTTCATTCCTAAGTTTGGTCAACTTTTATTTATTTGTGGGGTGTTTTTTTTGGGGGGTGGGGGTTGGAAGATTTTTGGATCTCCAAGTTCTTGGAACATCTTGAGCTATTTTTTATATCTTCAAATTTTTGTTCAGGGATATCTATGATATTTGATGTTGGTTGAGAGATGAGTTTTTCCCTGCTCTTTTGTGGGGTGGGGAGAGGACTGAACACATTTTATCAAATTCTCATGTTCTGTTTTCTTCTTACATGTATGCATAGGAACTGCCATTTCTTTGTTATTTGAAATACATTATATTTTCCTGGACAAGCAGTAACACATGGTTTATTTTTAAAGTCAGGGGTAAAGAGTTTGCAGGGCTTATTACGTTTCTTAATTTGACTGTGCTTGCTTCTCTTAGAGTAGTGAGGTTCCATTTCTTTAATAAATGGTGCCTTATGGAGGAGGGGGTGTTAACAGAATTTGTGATTTCCTTTTGTTTCTTTAGGATCCTTAATTTCTAACACTGCTTTCTCCTTTCCCTTCCCAACCAAGCTTTCTGCTTCTAATTGCCTCCCGCTCTCCTAGAGGTGGTGCTTTCCCCAAATTATCATCTCAAAGTTTGAATGCTTTCAAATCCTTTCTTCCTAAGTCTGCTTTACCCAGTGCTCTGCTCCATCAGGTGTCAAATCTGTTCTCAGAATTTTTTCAATTAGGGTAGAACTCGATCTCTCTGGGAGTGATTTTACGTCTGTTCTGCCCACCTCATTGGTCTCCCACTATTCTCTTCTTTTTTCTGTGTAGTGTCTCTCTGATTCTCTACTTCTGCATGAACTCTAGAGTTATCTCAGTTTTGTTTTGGTTTTTTTTTATATTTCTTTTCCTACCTACCTGCCAATTAGAATTTTAGTACTCTTTCCTGCTGTAGGCATGTTTTAAGAGTAGTTTTACTTGAACTTCTCTGTGATTTGTATGGTGTTTGTAGAATATGTGGATATTTTGTAATTTAGAGAACTGCTGTTATTCCATCAGAACCAGAAAGTCTCTGTGCCTCAGATCCTTTATCTTAAAACAGCAATGTCTCAGTGTTATCTTTAGGATCAAATGAGGTAATGCAAAATGAATTCCTAGCCCAGTCTATGGCACCTATTAAGTGCTGAGCAAATTTTAGTAATTGTTATTATTGTTGTTGTTGCTATTCTGATTCACATTCTGAGGTTTCCCTACAGTGGAAGCTTTCACAGGATCCTCATGCATCAAGAATCCCCAGGAAAGGAGGGAAAAATCTGAGCGTTAGTTCTAGATTCTCTCATAGTAGCTCATGTGTTAACCCTGTTTCCCTTCCCAACTCAATATGAATTTTACAAGGAGTCATTTTCACCATTTCTAGAAATAATTTTTTTAATATTCCGATACTTTTCCACTGAGGATAAATGCTTCTTCAAAAGCAATTAATCATGAAAGCAGATGGTGCAGTAATGGATACAAGCCCCTTGTGGGTCCCAGCAGGAGGGCAGCTCCGCCCCGCTCCTCACTCCGCCTCAGCTGCCTGCTTGTGGTCCCTGTGCTGGTTGGTATTTTCTAAGATTCACTTTTCCAAACTGTTTCTCCTTTCTTCCACTTCCCATTTTCCTCTCCCTTTTCTTCATGCCTCATCCTTTTCTCCCTCCCCATTGTTACCCTCTGCCCTCGCCTGCGCCCTCCATCACAAATAGGTTATCACTCCACAGTGTGTCACTTGAACGAAGAGCTTATACTTAGAACACCTCTCCTCCCAGATTGGACTTAACGCGTGCCCTCTCATTCAGTTCCCACTTCTTTGTCCTGCTGCCTTTACTAACCCATCTCTGCCTCTGGTATAGACTATATAACATGCAATGCATTCTGGCTAAATGACTCACTTAGGATGGGGCACTGGGCAACAGCTGCCCTTGTACCTCAAGGCGTTCATGAACAATGCTGGTTCTTATATCATCCCTCAGGCAATGACATATGCAATGTCAGGGACAGTTGTGGCAGCACAGAGGTATAGAATACTCAATTCTTATTGCTCAGGAATCCATGGAAATCATTTTAGTCTAACTTTCTGACTTCAGAACAGATACTGTTTTTCCCTCTTTATTTCCCAGTACTCAAGAGAATGCCTAGTGCGCAGAGTTCTTGGGCAGTGTGGCAGGCTGAATTATGCCCTCCAGACACATCCAGGTCCCAATCCCTGGGGCCTGTGAATGCTACTGGGTCTGTCCAAAGGGACTTTGTAGGTGTCATTAAGTGTAGGATCTGGAGATGGGGAGATTATACTGGAATATCTGGGTGGCCCATTGTAATCACAGGGAGACAGGTGATCAGAGAGGAATTAGAAGACGCGTTGACAGAAGCAAGATGTTGGAGTGATGTGAGGAGGAGGCGTCACAGGATGAGGAATGCAAGTGGCTTCCAGAAACTAGAATAGGCAAGATTCTCCCCAAAAGCTTCTAGCAGGAACTAGCCTTGTCAATAGTACTTTAACTTTAGCCCATTGAAACTGATTTGGGACTGCTGTCTTCCAGAACTGTAAGACAATAAATTTGTGTTGTTTTAAGCCACCAAATATTTACTAATTCCTTACAACAGCAATAAGAAACCAATACAGGCAATGTTAGTTACCTCTTTACAAAATGTATTTACTCTTAACATTTAACTCCAGCAGAGGTAAGGGACTCATCCAAATTTAAGGATGGTTATAGTGTTATTAGAATTAGGGTGACCATATATATAATATATTATATTACATATATTACCTATATTACATAATATATATAATATATAAATAACCACTGCCTGGGTTATTATAAGTTAGACTTTGATGCATAACAAATAAACCAGGCAGTGGTTTAAAACAATAAACGTTGACTTAGCTAACAATTCTATAGGTCATAAATTTAAGCTTGGCTCAGCTGGGTAGTGTTTTGGGTATTGACTGAACTCATCCACGTACCTGCAGTCAGTTGCCAGGTCCCCTGGGGGCTGGCTGGTCCGCGAGGGCCTCAGTTGGCAGTTTGTCTCTGCTCCACCTGGTCTTCAACCTGCCTCAGGCTCACGTAGCTGTGTTCTCATGCAGCTGCGCAGAGCTCCAAGAAAAATAGTGCAAATATGCAAGGTAGGCTGAGGCCCTGGTGTGGAATTGGCTCATCACTGTGTTTTATTGACAAAACCAAATCGTAAGATGAGTCCAGGTTCAAGAAGGGGAACATTCCACTTTTTGTTGGAGAAGCTGGAAAGTCACATTTGAAAGGCTGTTGGTACAGAAGGAAATGGTTGTTTTTTTAGTGTACCCCATCATTTAATTTACATCTTAAACTGGGGCACTTTTGAGAGTGAAAGGGGATGCTTTTAAGAATTTTATCAAGACAGCAGATATAAACCAGGACTGTCCCAGGTATTAGGTACTGGGGACCTCTGTCCTGACTCCCAACCCAAGGCTCTTTGTCCTTTTCCCCATGTGGCATTATGATGCTGGGAGGAAGCCACAGAAACTTGCCTCAAATGGGAGTCCAAGCCATACATTAAGATGAATGATATTTCTGGTACTCAGGCAAATACCCATAAAGAATTTGGTTGCTCATTTCTCTCTCTATCCCGTGTCTTACCCTATAAAACTCTTTCCTGGAAGCTCTTGCACATCTGAATGGTTATCAAAGTGTCATTGTCAATAAAGAGAGTTGCTTATCTGTTTGATTCTTGGGGTGTGTGTGTGTGTGTGTGTGTGTGTGTGTGTGTGTGTGTGTGTGTGTAATGTGAACATACAGTTAATAAATATAAAAATGAAATGAAAATGATTTCTAGAGTTCCCAACTGAAGCTTTTCATCTAAACATGCATGTATAAAGCTCACCTCTGTGACTTAAAACCTTGACATAGATTTCTGTTGACCTGAGCTATAGGGAATCTGGGCTTCTTTTCTAATTCTGCCAAACCTTCCAAAAGCTTATTTCAAAAGCTTATTTTATAGGTTGGTTTATAAAAAGCTCTATTTTTCCTTGAAATAATACAGCGTTTTTGAAACACAGAGAATTTCTCCAACTTGAGACATTTTTGTACTATAGCTTGAAGTGGTGAACTGGGGCATTTTGGAACGTGTTTAAACCTAGAAATCCTAATGTATGTGTGATGGCTTTTTAATAACCTCCTAGCAAGCAGGCCGTTCTTGGAGAGATCAGTCAGCTGATAGTAGCTGATTTGTCAGTTCCACCACTTCCATCTTAGCATTTCTACATCAGATTACAGGAGAGCACCCAATTTCCCTCTTGATTAAGTCTAGAGGCCTCTTCTTGGATTTGCAATCCCTCTAGAACCAGGCCCTGACCTACTTGCCCAGCCTTATCCCTGCAGCTCTGAGACAGGTCATCTGCCAACCCGTCAGGCTGATTCTCTCACGTTCCCCTGCACATGCGATTCCTCAGAAATACACCTCACCCCTCTTCTGTTAGTGGAAGGCGGAGAAGAGTGCAGATGCCGGTGACGAGAGCAACCACAGCCAAATCATCGCGGGGCGGGGTGGGGGAGGGCCATGTGTGTCTTGACGCACAAACACCTATTGTCCCCTTTCAAAGCAGCTAACATGGGAGGCCACACTTTGCAGGAAAGGAGGACCTCAACTTTGCCCATCCTTCCCTCTCTCAGATTGTACACTAACCGTCCCCAGTGCTGTGCCTCCCCTTATTTATGTCCATGGCTCATCAGCTCCCTTCTTACCCTCCACCTCACCCTTTACTCCTGCCAAACTATGAGCAGGATTTCCCCACCCATTCCTCAAATGTGTTTTTGCACCCCTTAAAGTATAATCTATGTACAAAAAGTGCATATATTATAAATGTACAAGTCAGTGAATTTTTGTGAACTGAATCCACCCATGTAACCAGCACCAAGACTGAGAGACAGTATTACTGGTAGCCCAGGAAGCCCTCCTTCTTCCAGTCTCCATTCCCCACCTCCAAAAGTAATTACTCTCCTGATTTCTAATGCAATAGTTTGGTTTCGATCATTTTCAAACTTTATAATTAAACATCATATAATATGTGTTATTTTGTGTCTGGCTTCTTTTACTCGATACTATGTTTATGAGACTGGGCTATGTTGTGTGGAGTTGTATATTGTTTATTTTTTTGCTTTGTAATATTCTTTTGTGTAAACACCACAGTGTATTGACTCATTTTTTTGTTAATGGGCATTTTCAGTTTGGGATTATTATAAATCATATTGCTATGAGCATTTTTATACATGTTTTTGGTGAACACGTATGCATTTCTGTTGGGTATATACTTAGGTGTGGAATTTCTCGGTCGTTTGGTCTGGGTTTAGTTTTAGTAGAAACTTCCAGTAGTTTTCTAGGTCTGTTATATCAATTACATTCACACTCCCATAGGTAGTATGCAAGAGTTCTGTTTTCTCCACATCTTCACTAATACTGGGATTTTCTATCTTTTTATTTTATCCCTTCTGATGGGCGTGTCGGGTATGACATTTTGGTCTTAATTTTGATTTTCCTTAGTGGAGAGGATTGAGTTTTGTAAGCCTACATGTACCCCAGTGCTCCAACGGGTCCCATGGAACCCCAGGCAATCTACCACAGAGGCCTGGCGCTTGCCTGCTCTCTGTTGTGTTGGGGCAACCTCAGTGGGGTAGAGAGGCTGGTCAGTGGTTGGGGAAAACCTATACCGCCCCAACTCCAGGAACCGAGCACACTTTCAGACAGTCTTGAATCTTTGCAGTTCTTGGCAGTGGGCCACCATCCTTGTGGCAGGGGCAGGAGGACCATGGAAGGGCAGAGGCCATTCCAGAGAGATACTGGTGGCTGCAGTGCAGTTCCCCTCACATGTTACTTCCTCCTAGAGAGTTCTGTGGACTAGACAGAGCTAACTCCTAATGGAAACAATTAGAAAGGTAGCATCTGCTACCTCTCCGGAAACATGCAAGCTTATCATCGGACTTCCAGCCACAACACTTACCTATCATGTG
This sequence comes from Rhinolophus sinicus, assembly GCF_036562045.2. Lineage (NCBI taxonomy): Eukaryota > Metazoa > Chordata > Mammalia > Chiroptera > Rhinolophidae > Rhinolophus > Rhinolophus sinicus. Next base: position 56,126,302 of record NC_133754.1, on the reverse strand, counting down.
GCCTCAGATAAATTTCCTGACATTCTTTCTGATTTTGCAGAGGAGAAACCAGGCGCAGAGGAAAGACGTCACTTAGCTTGCTCAGTAATCCCATGAAATAGGTGCTATTATCATAAGCCCCTGGCAAAGAGATCTTCGCGGAGTAATTATTATTCCAACAGGACTGCCATTGCTCAAAACTGTTGTCGTCTTCTTTGAAGATGAATGAACAAATTGGATAATTGCCTTTGCAAGAGAAACTTGACATACTGAGATTGTTTTTCTTGAATGGGCCAAACAAAAGCCAAAAAAAAAAACGGTCTTCCTTTTCTACCCTTCCCTCCCCACCTACCACCAACCTCGGTTTCCAAAAAGTTGCTCCGGAGAGTGACTCTCATTTGAATGTTCCATTTCTGTATGTTCCTGGGGCAAAGCATCAGCCTTCCCCTTGCTAGGTGAAGACTTCCTGTCTAGCCGTACATGAGGTCTAGCCCTACCTGACGTCCTACTCAGTTGTCTCGTCCTCCTTTCAGTTGCCCTCCCCTCCTTTCTTGGCCTGATCTCGCCATGTTCACCTGTCAAAGCTGAGCCCTTTATTGCTTATAAAAGCCCTCACAGACCACTCCTTTTCCTGAGCTACAACACATAATGATTTTCACCAAACAATTTGGCTCCCAGTGGCTGTCTGTCCTGAGTAGCCTACTCTTTGTTTCCTGGTGTTTGTCTTTTCTGCAGCCCACAACATGATTACAAACTCTTTGAGGGCCAATGTGTCTCACTTAACCACAGACTTATACAGGTCGCACACTAGGTGCTCAGCACTTCCTTACTGATTATTTCAGTTGTGTTCTCAACCATATGAGTTAAAACATTTAGCTGTTTCCATATCTGTTTTTTGGGGTATGATCATTTTTGTATGTGCACCACTGACTTTTTTTCTTAAAGTCTTTTCCTTTGGGTATTGAGGAAGGTGGTGTCTCATCGGAAAGGAGGGCTTCTACAGTAGTTAGATGCTATCTGTATTTTCCCTTTCACTCTTGGCACAATGCTAATTCCCCCCATATTTTTCTGGATATCTTCTTCCATGTGGAAGGTTAGGAGTCCCTAAAGCGGAACTTAATAGCTACTTTGCAGCTCTTCAGCTGGTGTGCAGGTTCTGGGGAAAAGCACATGCAGATGGAGTTGAATGACAAAACTGTCCAAATTCGTGGCTCTGTGGAAAATTTAGACACTCTTTCTCAGATCTCTAGAACCTTACTCAAAGATGCTAATATTTGGATGATGTGCTTTGTGCATGGTTCACCATCAGGATAAAGTGCTTATGAGCCGCACATTTGCCAAAATGTAGGGAGAACCAGGAGAAAAGGCGAGGTCTGGATCATTTACAAGTCCAACCAATGGCATTAGCTCCTGGATAACTGCAGGTTAACTTCTTTACCTCTATATTTTCCCCTTCTTTCCCCCTGTCATTTTTCAAAGGCGTCAGGCCCACATTGAAAGAGAACATTCTGTTTCCTTGACCGTACTCTTTACAAGACAGAGTTCCTGAAGCTGCGGCCTCAAACATCTGACCTCCACCCCGCCCCCCACTTTCAGAGTGGCAGTTCCATTTCTCTTCTCTTTGTCCTTTGGCTTTTTCTCTTTATAAATTTTAATTTTCCTTGCACTGAGCATAATAAAATTTAAGAGTCACAGGATCTTCGTTGGTGACACACTGCCGCTTCCCTGATAACTTCATTTCCCTCTGTCATTGAAGAGGCCATTCTCAAAGTCACCCTGAGCCCTGAATAATGTCCACATAATGGCTATTCGGTTCTGTTTGCACACCGTCATTTTTATTCTTCGCAGTCATCGTAGCTTTATTTCCCCGGCTATGCTTTCTTTGAGCTAACATTAATAAGGTAATGTGGGGAAACGTTTTAAAATTTTCTTATCTAAGAAGAAGCCAATTCTGTAGAATGAATATTTAATAAATCAAACCTCCCCACCCAAACCCACCCCACCCCATCTCATCTCTCTATTCTTTACCAAGTGGCTTCCAAGGAGAGAGAAAGGAGGTGACCAAGCTAAGTGCCTGTTTTGCTTTTCTGAGTATGATATGGCAGTTGGAGCAAGGGCTGTGTTGCTTTGGGTTTGATCTGAAAAACTATGACCAGGAGAGAGTTCTTTCCAGTGCTGGACTAGTTCCCTGTCTTAATTGTGGTGGTGGCTACACAAAGCTAGACATGTGATAAAACTGTGTAGAAACATACACACGCATAAATGCATATAAAATCTGAGTAAGGCCAGTAGTCTAGTTAGCAGTGTTCTACCCATGTACAATAGTTATCTAGTTACCAAGCTGGGTGGGAAAGGGCACACAAGACCCTCTGCAACTGTACTATTTTATAATTTCCTGTGAGCCTATAATTATTCTTAAAAATGCAAAGTTAAAAACAACTGTAGTGCATCAATTGCTAATTCATACAAGTATGATTAAGCATGTGTGGCTACCTCATATTTACAAATTGCTGAGTGGCACTGTCACCACTTCTTCCCACCAGCACCCACTAGCTCAGTCCAGTGTCCTTATTGGTTCCCCGGAAGAAACCCACTAAGACAGGAGGAAAAGAAACAATAGCCATTATCTCTTTTGCCACTTTATTGAATTCTCACAGTAATCCTTGGAGGTTGGTGCTAGAGTTCCAGAATCAGCAGTGGGGGCTAAGTAAGCTGCCCGCTAGTTTCTGCCTGAGCGGGAATTGGCTGGGAGAGCTGAATGCTCTTCCTTGGAGCCCAAGGCCCGCTCTTGGGAGAGGGCTGGGTCCCCTTTCCACTCCACAGCCTTGGCGGAGTTTCTGCCAGAGGCACCGTGTGAGGCAACAGAAGGACTTCCAGGTCCTGGATGCTCATTCAACCTTCCTTTCCATTAGTCGCTCCTCCACTGGGAATGTCTGCCTAGGGTCAGTCCTGAGTGAAGGCACAATTTTCCAAGCAGATCTTTGGACAAACTCTCTGTAGGAAGTTAACAAGTATTGTATGGGAGAAAGGGGTCTTTTTCCAGCTGTGTTTGGGAAAAGGAATACCTCATGATAAATGGCTAAATTTGAGAATCTGCATTTCCAAGTTCAGGGCTCTCCCCTAAATTCTAACTAACTCAACTCTCATAAAAGGATCTGACCTCAGTCATTTACATTAGATAATCATTACAGCAGCCTTTTTTTTTTTTTTTTATTGTGCTGCCACTCCCACTTAAAGATGCTAATGGACAAAATAAAGTTAAATTACTTTAAGGATATACAAGCATTGGATGGAGGTACTTCAGGGAAGGAATTGGAGGAAAGACACCTAAAATCGCATCCTGTAGGTACCCACCTAACCCAACAAGCACTCCCCTTCTTCCAGGGCCAACCCTCCCATCCCTGTGGTTGCGCCCACCAGCAGTGAGCTGGGGCTGCCTGTGCGGTTTGGGTCCTGCCCTCGCTCACCAGCTCTTCCACATCCACGTGTCCAGCTGCTTCCTGGACGCCATCTCTTGGAAGCTCAAATTCAACCCATCCGAACAGAAACCCTATTCCGCCTGCCGACCCACGGCTAAAGCTTGTTCTCCCTCCTGGCATCATTTCCTACCCAATTGCCCAAGACAGAGATTGATTTTTAGGTCAGATTTATTGAGCTATGATTTACATGCAGTAAAATTCACCTTTTTGGGACTTTACACTATGAGTTGTGATACCTGCTTACAGCAGTGTAACCACTTCTATTAACAGGGTATGCCTCTAAAACGTCCCGTATGCCCTTTGTAGTCACACTGTAACCCAGCCGAGCTCCTGGAAATCATCGATCTGTTTTCTGTGCCAATAATTTTGCCTTTTCCAGAATGTAATGGAAGTCATATAAATGGAATCATACACTACATAGCCTTTTTATTATTATTATTATTATTATTATTATTAGTTTCAGGTGTACAAAGCAACGTAACAGTTAGACATTTAAACCCCTCATAAAGTGATAACCCACCCCCATAGCTACCACCCTTCTGACTTCTTATATAGCTATTACAATAACATCGACTATCTTCTATATGTTGTATTCTACATCCTGTGACTGTATATACCTATATATTTAGTTATAGTTGACATTCAATACTATTCTACTTCAGCTCTTCAGGTATATAGTGCATTGGTCAGGCATCTACACGTCTATGATGTGACCCCCCTGGTAAGTCCTGTGCCCATCTGGCACCTTACATGATCTTTACAACATTGTTGGTTATGTTCCCCACACTGTATTAACTATCAACTTGTATTTCTTAATGCCTTCACCTTTTTCACCCTGCCCCCAACCCCATTCCCATCTGTCACCCTGATAGATCTAGTACCTACCTGGCACTATACCTAGTTATTACAATATAATTGACTGTATTCCTTATGCTATTGAGTCTGGTATCTTTCACTTAACATAATACAATTGAGAGTCATCCATATTATTATGGATGTTGGTGGTTCATTCCTTTTTATTGTTGAATAATATGCCATCTAAGCCAGAAATGTTGAGTTGTGTATAATTTTTCTTTCTCTTTCCTTCTCTACCACATCTCAAGTCCTGTCAATTCTACTTCCTGCATCTCTCTCAAATTCATTCTTTGTTATCCTTACTGGTCCCCCTTAATTGAGACGTTTGTCACTTAGTGTCAGTAGCTTTCTAGCTGACCTCCCATGCTCCCCTCAAAGCTACACCGTGCAAACACTTTAATTGCGCCTCCACTGCAGGCTTCAGCCACACCCACTCTGTTGCAGGTCTGACTTCCTCCATTCGGTAAATCCAGTGCTCTGTGGAGTTCACAGCCCTCTGTGCACCCTGCGGTCCTTATTTACATTCAGCCAGGGTCGTGTCTGCATCTTAGCCTCCTAATGACCAGGCCACACCTCTGCCCTTTGGACATTAGCCCTTATAACTCAGTTCACTCACCAGAGCCTGGATGCGCCTCAGCAAGTACCCCATCCCTCTGAGACCTGGAGGAAACTGTCCCACAATGCTGTGCCAGAAACGTTCTCATCAGCATCATTACTGTTTCCATGCTCTGTAATTAGAGGTAATTTAAACTGCTACTCCAAGAATGTCAGTAAACTTTATCAGAGCTTATCAAAAGAAATAGAACTAATTAAACTGCTTTGCTCATTCAATCTTTCTTCTCCAGGGAATTCCTAATGACTTTGAACTCTGAGCAACATAAAACTTGGTAACATGTATTCTTATAAGGATGAAACATTTATAATTTTTGTCACCTTAAAATTGTTACTGTGTATACATACCAGTGTTAAATATTCCGGTATATTTGTTTGTGGCATATTGAAACTGACCTTTAACAATGTTACTGTGGCAAATCAACATAGAAATGAAAAGTTTGTATCTACTAGGAAGAGAAGCATCACTTTAGACTTTATAATCCCTTGGATTTTTTTTTTAATCTGGTTAGGGGAAGGCAAATCTGGTTATTTTCTGGATTTATATTTATATTTAATAAATCACTTCATACTTAAATGTATCCTGTTAGAAGTGAGGTTAATATTGCAGATTTGTTCAGCAAACATTAGGCCTCAAGAAAAAACAAAATGCAGGTGTACGTTAAGCTTGTGCTGGAAAGAATTTCATTTAAACATCATCTCAGCTTTCTTCATCTCAGTTTGTTGTTAAAAGCAAAATATATTTGCAGGAAGGGTAAGTAAAGGCTGACAGACAGGTCTGGGATCAACAAGATCAAAGTTAAGGAGGTGTCTTTCGTTTGTTTCCAGAAATATTTGACTACTGCCAAATAGTGACATTCTTTCTAAAAATGGCATTTTCAGTTGTTAGTGAGTTATCTTCAGTGTCCAAAGGAATTCACCCAGGTCCTCAGATACTGTGTTATGAAAGCAATCTGTAAACTGTGAGGCACTGTACAAATGTAAATGGTTATTATTTCCTAAAATCGCTTTCATTGTTTTTTCACAAATCAGAAAGGAAAGAAGTGGCTGGGGAGATGGCAGAGGAGGCATGAAAGGAAGCTGGGGTGGGGGAATGGGTGACCCTTGTTTAGACTGTGGGGCACCTTTTGCCTGGTTCAGGAACATTTAGCTAATGCACTGGGTGGAGACAGACAGCAAGTGAAAGGATTTGGGAAGAATTTTTGAGGACTGTTAGGAAATATCATAGTCTCATTTCCTGCTTGCTCCCCATTTCTGGCAAAAATAGACTCCAGGATTGTAAATCTATTCATTTGCTATCTCAGTTTTTCTTGGGAGACTGTATTGAGGGTGGGAGATAGGTATGTTTGATTACCCCAGAACTCGAAGGTGAGTAATGATTTCTTAACCTTGAGCCATTTAAATGGTTGATTTCCATGACAGCAGCTTTATGTCAAGTGCTGTTTGGATTTGCAGGGCTGGTGCATAGGAGCTGCCTTACAAGCACGGAGCCTACTGGTCAGGTCACTGCCACCAGGAGATGCCTAGGATGTGCACTCATGACCTAAACAACCAGGCTTTCCACCTACTTGCTAAAAACTCAACCATTAATAATAAAAAATAAACCATTTTTATTAAAATTATAGAATTTGCAAATTTCATATGCGAAGCAATGTCTGCAGCGTATGAGAAAGACGAGAGTTTTGGGGAGTCCCAGCAACTGGATTTTCATCCTGACTCTATGACTTCTTGGCTGTGTGATCTTAAGCAAATCAAAGTATTTCCTTGAGCTTGCTTCCCTATTCATCAAATTCAAATATTAATATTGACCCTAAAAGCTTGTCGAAGATGCAATTAAGTAAAATATTTAAAGAATTTTTTCATTTGCAATGCCTTATGCAAAAGTTAGTTATAATTATACCATGATGGAGAATTTCATTACATATAAGCACCGAAATTATTTTACACACTAGTCCCCTCAACTTTTATTGCTCTGAGATCACAACTCTTTAGATTTACAAGATTAGACAGTTTTGTTCCATTCTATTGTAACTCGACATTTTCTTAACGTTAGGTTTGTCTATGGCTTGCCTATATCTCCAGAATTTGAATACATTTTTCCAGGTGTCAAACCCAATAAAAGTATCTCCTTTTTCAAGGATAAGAACACTAAGTGAAAAAGGCAACATAGTATTTATGAGAAGGTAGTCAGGACAAGAAAAAAGAGAATTATCTTGAAAACTGACAAAGAGTAAGTCTCTTTTTAAGAGACTGACTACAAGAGTCAAAAGAAACTTACAGGGCAGGCCTGGTGGCTCAGGCGGTTAGAGCTCCGTGCCCCTGACTCCGAAGGCTGCCGGTTCGATTCCCACATGGGCCAGTGGGCTCTCAACCACAAGGTTGCCAGTTCGACTCCTGCAAGGAATGGTGGGCTGCGCCAACTAGCAACTGCAACTGGACCTGGAACTGAGCTGCGCCCTCCACAACTAAGACTGAAAAGACAACAACTTGAAGCTGAATGGCACCCTCCACAACTAAGATTGAAAGAACAACTTGATTTGGAAAAAAGTCCTGGAAGTACACACTGTTCCCCAATAAAGTCCTGTTCCCCTTCCCCAATAAAAATAATAATAAAATAAAAGAAACTTACAGAAATTGTTTGACAACCTCAGTAAGAAAAAAAATGAAGAGACATTTTTTTGGTATCCAATATAATGGTATCCAATATGAATGACGAGGGCTACAGAGAGGCAATAGGGCTTTGTGTGGGCTTTCTGTGGTAGAATTATGGTTCCACTGTTCAAAAAATATGGGACTGTGAACAAGTTACTTAATATTTCTGTACCTCAATTTCCTTGTTTGAAAAATGAGTATGATTTTTTTAAAAGAATATGTACTCATTGGTTGCTACAAATATTTGATGAATAAATCTTTGTTAGATAATTAGGGAAAAAAAGATATATGAACATATAGCTTCTGCAAAACAGGCTGAGATGAAAAAAACAGTAGGATGAGACAAAATATAAGATTGGCAAGATTTTTTTAAGTCTGTAAAAACAAAAAACATGGAAAAGAAATAGCAGAATTAAAGTCCGCAGTAAAGACAGAAGAATACAGAATTGACACTGGTGAAAATTTGAGTTGATGTGAAGGACATACCTGCAGATCAGAACACAGACCAAACAGACACAATAATTAAAGTCATGAGAGTAACAACAAATAAAGAGAACAGGATCAACCAAAGAACTGGGTATTCAGGATGAAAAGACTAAATTACTTGGAAAGAGAACTAATTAAAGCTTAGCTGAAGAAATAATTCCAGATTTGGGGGAAAAACAAACAAACAAACAAATGAAAAACTTATTATATAGATCAAAAGTGTTCACTATTGTCAAAAAAAAAAAAAGAAGAAGAAGACAACAAGTTCCAAATGAAGTCACTTGCGTTAATCCCCAGGTCAGCAAACCAAGACTTAATACCTAACCAGATTGCAGTTACAACCTCCCCCCAGGAATGTAGCATTAACTGGTGGAGCTGGAATTTTCTATTACCACCAATGAGGTGAGATAATCTGCCACATAGCCCCCTTTATATCCCCCAAAGGAAGATGAAGTAATCCACTCCCTTCCCCCTTCGGCCTATAAAGCTTCCATTTTGTACAGCTCCTCAGAACTCCTTTCTACTTGCCTGACTCATGAATCATTTAATAAAGCCAATTAGATCTTTAAAATCTACTCAGCTGAAATTTTTGTTATATAACACTGTGTTCCAGATGAACATCAACAAAGAATGTACCATAGTGTGTCATAGTATGGTCATAGTGTGGCAAATATCTTTCAATTATAATGTCAAATTTTAAAATCCTGTAAACATCCAAGCAGGAAAAAACTAGTTTCAAATAAATGAAAAAACATCAGTCTAACTTAAGACATCTTTACAATACTTAGCATCTGAAAAAAGTAGAGCAATTTATAGAGTTTGAGCAGAAACAATAATGATCCAAGAATTTTTTACTTAGTCCTGTGATAAGTGAAGGCAATCAAAAGATATTTTCAGATATGCAGGGCATAGGAAAATACACCATTCAGAGAAAAAATACACTTGTAGACATATACCATTTAAATAATGGTATATTTCTTCAAGTGTATTTTTCAAAATTAACTCGAGAAAAACAAAGCACATATGAAAGACTCAAGTTCTTCCTTAGTTCAAATTCAGTTGAGCACGTTGTCAGGGCGAATTCTCCTACAGTGCTTCTTCGAGGGTTTTGTTTGACTGTTTTTGTTTTGCCTTCTCTATTTTCTTAACAGAAATAAATTTCTTTCTTGACCCACATTGTTTATTCTAAATTCAGCTGGAATTTTGGTTTGATTACCATGTAAAACATTAAACACTAAACTACACTAGGGCAGTTGTGTCAGCATTTGCTGAAAGCTAAACTACCAGCTTGGGATGTTTTGCCAGAGGAAGTCCTGCTCAGAAAGATTAATGATTTGATTTTTACAGGCTCAGAGTCTCCTAGAATATTTTAACCTTGGGATAGGCGAAGATTTCTTAAAAGCAAGACCCAAGCATAAACATAAACAAGCATAAAGGAAAAGATCAATACATTGGACAGCATTTAAAATCAAGAACTTCTTTTCATCCAAAAAAAAACATACTGTGAAAAGAAGAAAAAGGAAAGCCAAAAAGAGGGAAAAGATTTTTACAACATATATAACTGAAAATGGGTATATATCCAGAATAAATAAAGATTGCCTCCAAATTAATAAGTAGGAGACAGTCTAATGGGAAAATGGGCGTTATATGTTAACAGATCAGTCACAAAAGAGAATAACCAATAAATATTTGAAAAATGCCCCATTAGTAATAAAGCAAATGGAAATTAGAACCATGATAAGTACCACTATAGACTCACCAGTACAGCAGAAATTGAAGACTGACACCCCCAGGTGTTGAGAAGGGTGTAGAGTAACAAAGTTCTCACATCCTGCTGAGAGTGTAGAGTGGTACAACCACGCTGCAAACTGTTAGTATCTACTAAAGATGAACATGTAATACCCTGTGACCAGCAATGTCACTTCTAAGTCATACTCAAAGAATTTCATGTATAAGAACAGATAGCGTTTTTTCATGATAGCCAAAGATTGGAAACAACTCAAATATTCGACAGTAGAATAAAGAACTAAATTGTGCTATATTCATATAATGGAATACTGTACAGCCAAGTAAATGAATACACTACAGATACACATAAAATCACTGATAAATTTTACATGAATAATATTGGCTGTAAGAGGCCAGAGACATAAGAATGACATTCTATGATTCCATTCATATAAAATTTACATACAGGTAAGGCAGGGTAGTGGTTACCTTTGAGGAGGAGGTGTGGCGTTTGGGAGGGTGCTTGGGGAAAGTTTGGAGGAACTTCCGAAATGTTTTTGATATTCAGTTTCTTAATCTCAGTGGTAGGTATACAGTTGTATTTATTGAGTTGCACACAGGATTTGTGTTCTTTTACTTATATCTATAAAACATCAATAAAAAAGTTAAAAATCATTACCCACTTTCTTCTTTCTCACACCCAAACACTATAACAGTTTCCCAATATGCTTCCTGCAAGTGTAATCTTTAAGAGGTACAATTCCCATCTCGTGACTTGACTGTTCATCCATCTTCAGTGACTCTCATTGCTCAAAGCCCTTGACGTGGCCATCTAGTTCTTCCTTCAATTGACCCCACGGTGACATACTTTCTGGTCTTAGCTCCCTCCTCCCTTCACACGCCACGCATCCCCTAACATCTGTTCATGAATGCTTCCCCACATTTCAAAGCCTAGCTGAATTTTCATCATGTACATGAAAGCTTCTCTGATAAACTGGGCAGATGCAAATAATGTCTTCTGAGTTATTGGTTTTTATGGTGTCATAGCACTTTGTACCTGTTTCATGGCTTTCATCATGTTCTGCAGTTAATATTTTAAACCCTCTACTAGATTAATTGCTTTTTATGGTCAAGTGCTCTGTCGTCTCCTTTTTTTTAAGCCCTGAAAAAAAATGTAATTGAATTTATAGAATTATGTTTTTCTTTCTTTTGAGCCTAGGCAAATTAATATTTTCTGCACCCATCCACTCACCTCCCCCTGACTCTTTTTGTAAATGGAAAAAGAAGTCCTTAAAGCCCTCTCATAAGGATGTAACACAAAAATGTAATTTCATCCACAGAGCTCCTTAAAAGAAGAAAGCATTACATTTAGATGACCACTTGAGCAGACATTATATATTCCTACTGTTTAATCCTCACAGCTAATGACACCCTCTGTGTGATTTATTTTCCAAAGTTGATTTAACCATTTTACTTTCCTTGCTTTTAAGTCTTAAATTTCACAAGCTTCATGAGTTATTGAATTGTTTTCCAGTTGCAGTTGTTATATTTCATTTTGGGCAATATTCATTACATGACCTAATTGCACATAAGCACAAGCACTATGGAGACATCTGTTTTCTTGGACATTTGTTTTTAATGTAATGGCTGTTCTAAACCTTTTGCACTTTCCTTTTGGCCCCAACGTGGCCATTCTCCTACTTGTTCTTAGCAGATGACCTTGTCTTCTTCTTTATTGAAGAGATTGATGCTATCTGTCTTGAAACTTCCCTGTTTCTAAATGTCTCAAAATTCCTCCACTCCCATTGATCCAGGGAACAAAGGATTTGTCTAAGGGAGTGGTTCTTAACCCTGGATGCACGTGAAAACACCCCAAAGCCTGGGTCACACCCCACAGAGAATCTGATTACTTGGCTGGAATGATGCTTTTATAACTTCCCTGAGTGATGCAATGTGCAGCCAGGGCAGAGAACAGCAGTCTGAAGAGAGCCCTTTCACTCTTGCCCTGGACTTTACCTCGTGGAGGACCTTGTTCCATTTGGTATTCTAGCTCTCCCATCCTCTCTCAAGCAAAAACATTTTTCCTCATCAGGCTTCTCTTTGAGTTACCATTCCGTCTCTGTTGTCCCCGCTGTACCCAAAGCAAAAAAGAAGTACACACGTGCTACCACTCATTAACTCCCTGATTCTTGCCAAAAATGCCATGCTAAACACTAGTAAATACTCTCTCAAAGTTGCCAAATACCCTCTTAATCATTATTGATGAAGTGATTTTGTGCGAGTTCTTACTTATCCTGTCTAAAGCACTTCACACTCTTACACATACTGTTTTCCTTTGACTTCCTGGTTTTCGCATCTTCTCCTTCCTCATTGAAATTGTTTTCTATCACTTGTAACTTACAGACCAGGTTCCAAACAAGTGCTAATTAATACAAACAATAGCTGCAGTGATAAGCTCTTGGAAACAAAATCACCTAGGCCTAAACCAGGCACTTAGATTTCTCACTACAGGGAGCAAACAAAAATGGCGCAAAGTGGACATTGCAAACAAAAATTGGCGAGAAGTAGGACAATCTTCTTATCCCCTACAATTGCCGTTTTTATCTGGAGAAAGTTATCTGTTCCATATCTCAGTTGCAAATGATAGAAACCCAAATTAAACTGGCTCAAGCAAAGTAGTAATATATTTGATGGTTTATAGAATTTATAAGACAAAGTGTATGCTACTTCACACACAGGTGAAACCAAGTACTCAAATGATGTAATCAGGACAATTCCTCTCTCCACCTCATACTGTGTTTCCCCAAAAATAAGACCTAGCCGGACCATCAGCTCTCAGTAGAACTGATGAGAGCTGATGGTCCGGCTAGGTCTTATTTTTTGGGGAAACATGGTAGCTGTTTTTTGCTTCCTCTCACCAACTGGTGAGAGGGATGGATACCAGCTGGTCTAGTATTTTATTCTACAAGCTCACCTACTCCAGAGAACTGTGAGCGTCTTTCTCAGTAATACCTACAGAAGTTCCAGGCCTGATTCTGCTCATCCTGGGTTGGGGTACCTGCTCACTACTACACACATCACTGTATCTCTGGTTGATCAGTCTTGGGCTGTGGGTTGAGGTCTTCCCCACTTGAATAACATGGGTTGAGAATGGGGAAGGACGATTTCTGAAGAAAGATCAGGGATCTGTTAAGATGAAATGGACAGGACAGGCAAAAACAACAGATGTCCTGTATCCTACCAGACCCAATCTCCTTTAAAAGATACCGACTCCTCTCCACTGTCCCCTTTCTCTCCTAGACATAATCACTTTGAGTGAGTCACACCCATGTTCCCTTTCCCTAGTGAAAGAAGATACAAGGACTTGTTATCACATCATATATTATCATGTCATACATTCCTGGAATTTTCTTAGAGGACACGGTTCTGAATGTGAAGACTGATACCTAGGTTTCTACCAGAACAAAAGAGAAGCTACATATTGTAGGCTGCTCTAAAAATGGCTTCCATTGTTCCCTCCCTCTTGGTGTTCATGCCCTTGCATAGTCTTCTGTCCTTGAGTGTGGATGTGACTTCTGACTTGCTGCTAATCAATAGAATATAGTAAATGTGATGGAATATATGGGATTCTGTAATTAAGTTCAGAAGATGGAAGTGTGTCTTGCTGGTGTCTCTTTCTCTCCCTGTTGCTGGCTTTGAGGAAGCAAGTGGCCATATTAGGGAACCCAAGTGACAAAGAACTATGAGTGGCCTCTAGAAGAAGAGGGCGGCCTCCAGCAGACAGCCTGCAAATGGCCTCTAGGTGACAGCCAATACGAACATGAGGCCCTCAGTCCTGCAGCTGTAAGAGACTGAGTTCTGACAATAATCACAAGGGCTTGGAAGCAGAACCCCCACCTCACACCCCACCCCACCCTGTGAGCCCCAGATGAGACCACAGCCCCAGCCACACCTTCATGGCAGACTCACAGAGCACGCAGATTCCTGACCCACAGGGACATGTGATAGTAATTGTTTTAAGCCAGTAAGTTTGTGGTAAAATTTGCCTTCTAGCACCCCTTTCTCCTTTTTTGATAACAGCATCCTGACTTTTTCTTTAGACATCCATCTCTACTCCACTGCCATTCTAAGTTAGGCTGGGCCACAAAGGCTGGTCAGGATTTGAAGGTGGGTGTGAAGTTGCTTTTACTCAATTTATAGCAAACTCACAACACAAGCCGTGGCAAGGACATCCAGCAGATGAAGGACACAGTTGATGTAGCTCTCCACCGCGTCGTGAAGCTATGCCTATAGTTGGATTTCAACATTGCTTGCACAAAGTGAGGAGCCCACCACATCGTAAGAGCTAGCCCAGGGGATTCCTAAGTACAGCTACAGATGGAAAGAAGAAACAGCATGAGAATTCCCGAAAAGTTCTGTAAATGAAGAGCAATGAGTGGGCACCAGCCCTACCAAACAAACAAACAATAAATCTTGGTAATTAAACCACGAGGTACCAGTGCATGAGTACGTAGAACAAACCACTGGGACATCATAATTCTAAAAGTTTATTAACATATATGTGGTGAGGCTGGGGAAACATGCACCTCTAGACATTAGTGGTGAGAGGAGAAATTGATGCCAGCCTCATGGAGGGCTATTTGGCTATGAAAGTTACAAGTGCACATGTCTTGCCCCCCAATAATTCCAATTCTAGAAATTTTTCTCTATAATAATACTAATATATATATAAAATAGCCTATGTTGATGGTTTTTCATTGCTGTATTATTTGTAGTAGCAGAATATCGAAAGCAGTCTACATGTCCAGCAATAGAGACTGGCTGAATAAATTATGATACATATATACAATGGCTATTTTATATGTATAAAAAGTAATAAGTATACTCTATGTATGGATGGGGAACAATCTCTAGAATATTTTGCTAAGTGAAAAAAGCAAGGTACAGGAGGATGTGTATAGAGCATGGTATTATTTTTAAAAAGAGGAGGAACGAAAAATATATCTATTAGCTCCTATATGCATAATGGTTCTCTAAAAGGAAAAATGAAAGTGTGTGTGTGTGTGTGTGAGAGAGAGAGAGAGAGAGGGGAAGATTGGGGCATATGCTGAGGAGTGGGAGGGAGATACCCATTTTTTAAAATCCTTTTTGTTATTTGAATCATGTAAATGTATTACCTATTCACAAAATTAAATGAAAGCGTCTATATCAAATGGTGCCAAATTTATAAAGAAAACGTGGAAATGTAATTTATCCTTGCCCTAGAATTTGCATTTTGGGCAAGTTTCATTTCAAACCGTTTATTTTCAGACACATGAGAGCCTTATCTTTCTAGAATTATTTTAACTTCTACTTACGAATTGTAGCCCTCACAGATCTGGTTTGTAGCCCCTGTAACACATGCCCGCAGAATTTCCCAGTGGCAGGAACTGATATCAATAGCTTCCTCATGAACCTGGCCCAGCCGGTTGGAGACAACGGAAGGAATTATAATGAATTATATGCGTGAATTATAATGCGTGGCTCAGAGACGCTCATGTTAGGATTCTACTTAAGATTTTTCTCTTAAATGCAGCATTTTATACTTACCCACTCTGAGGCTTTTCTGCCATTTCCCCTCCTACCCACGCTTCCTGGGAGGCCTTGGTGCAGTTTGTCCCTCTCAGTTTGGCATTTCTCAACTTAAAAGAGCTAGCCATCAATGATGGAAGAGGAGAAATTCCTGTGTGCTCTCTTCCAGTTCACTTTCATAAAAATTGTGTTTATTTTTGGTCATTATTCATTTGTTCAAGGAATGGGGAATTAACTTGAATTCCTATAGGGTCAGGAGGTGATGTGATGGAAAGAAATGCCCTGGGTGAGACAATAGGGAGTGGTGGGGACTGCAGTGGCCCAGTGCGGCCAATCTTCCCATTTTTTAAGTGCAGCCCAAATTCAATTTGTTAAATAAAACCTTTGAAGTTTTAAGATTCTGTGTGGGCTAAAATTAAATATCTGCAACACTGGTAGTTTCCAACCTCTAATTTTAGCCATTTCCTCATCCTTGATGAAACTTGCAAATCCTATAGTAATTTAAATGTTTAAATAGCTCTTTATATGAAATCCTGTACCACATTTTTCAAAGCTAAATATATTTTGTATTTCTTTTTGCCATTGTCTTCAAGATAACTTTTTAAATTCTAAAGAGATGAAATTCCTTTTATAGAAACAATATTACCTTTACTTTAATAGGTATGTAGCCTTGTCTAAGCATTTAAGCATTTTTGAAAGGGTTTGACCTGCCTAAAAATGCTCTGGGTAGCAAACCTAACAAGGATTTAGAAACTGTCAATATAAAAAGGCTTGTAAAAGAGGGATATTTAGGCTATGGCTGCAGAGATAACAGAATGCCCATTTTGCTCAATTTACTAATGTAAATGAAAAGTATGGATCAGATGTCTATGTGGGTATACCTGAGTGATAGCTACCTTTTCTGTGATAATCTCAGCTAAAGTTTTACAGACTTTTAAATAATTGTCCTAAATCTAATGCTGTTTGACTTGTGGATAAAATCATATGATAGTGGGCTATGAGAGATAAGCCACTCATCCATATTAAACAGAAAATGAGATCCTGATGGGGAATATATGTTTGTCAAATGGTAAGTATAGTGCTCGGACCGGGCTAGAATCAGGCCAGAACCCAACACTCCTGGCTCCTATGACTCTTTCATGTCTAAAAATACATGGTTATATATTTATATAACAAGCACATGCCATTCATAATTTTTGGAAAGCTGTGGATTGACATGTAAAGTTACTTTCTTCATTATAATGTTCCTTGATTATTCCATTTAAATTTTTGGATGCAAACTCAAGATGTTGGGGTCTCCGGTGTCTAACACTGGGAACCACAGGAAAAAATACCAGTTGTGATAATTCTCCAGTTCTCTCTGTTACGTAAATCATTTCACTGAATGCAGATACCTTTATAAAAACGAAGTCAGGGTTCCTAAATCAAAATACTTTCCATCTCTAGCGCTTCGTAGGCCCCAAATGGAGTTTTTGGTAATGCTCCAGGTTGGCACAGCACTGTCATAATGGCCGTGATGAATCCTTACACAGAACTGAACTGGGGTCAATGTGACATGAGACAGAAACTGAAATTGTTTTAGAGGCACCATGGTGATGCTAGTCAAGGCGTCCTTTGTTCCAGAAGTTGGATAGTTGCATAAGAGAAAGTCAAAGGGAATGAAAGCAGAAGTACAAAAATCTTTTTTTGTTCAAGTGAATGAGTCTCCTAAGTGTGTTTGAGATAATAATGAGCAAAGAAACCTTGGCAAGCAGGGCCCAGATACACTGTGACTGTGGTAGAGGCACTTGGGAGTAGAAAGCTGGGGGGTAGTTTTCTCTACTGGATGCAGGCAACTGTTTTCTTCTTGTGTCTCAGTCTCCCCATCTCTAAAGCTCACTCTCCCACCTGCAGCACGATGCACCGTAATTTCTGTAGCTACCTCATGGGGTTCAAGCTCTCTTCTTAGAGTCTACTTTCTGGTCTGGCTGAACTGCCCCTTGCACCCCACCCATGGACTTCTGAGAGAGTACATTGCCATCAGTAGCTGTTTCCTGTTACCTACAGTATTTCCAGACATCCTTGTCCTGTGGAGGATTGGCAGTTCCAGCACACAACACAGGATGTGGTTGGCTGAATGACAGCCCCCCAAGATATCTAGCTCCTATTTCCTGGAGCCTGTGTATGGTACCTTATACAGTAAAAGAGACTTTGCAGGTGCGATCAAGTTAAGGATTTTGAGATGGGGACATTATACTAGGATATAGGGTTGGGCCCTAAATACAATCACAATGTCCCTCTAAAAGGGAGGCAGAGGAAGATTTCATTGGACAGAAGAAGAAGGCGACATGACCACACATGCAAAATGGCTTTGAAGGGACCATGAGCCAAGGAACACAAGGAATGCAGCACTAAGAAGCTAGAAAAGGCAAAGAAACAGATTCCTCCCTAGAAACTCCAGACTGAGTGGCCCTGTGAAACTGATTCCAGACCTCTGACCTCCAAAACTCTAAGAGTATAAATGTTGTTTTAAGCTACCCTGTTTCCCTGAAAATAAGACCTAGCCAGACAATCAGCTCTAATGAGTCTTTTGGAGCAAAAATTAATATAAGACCCAGTCTTATATTATGTAAGACCCGGTCTTATTTTAATTTTTGCTCCAAAAGACGCATTAGAGCTGATTGTCTGGCTAGGTCTTATTTTGGGGGAAACGGGGTACTAAGTTTGTGGTAATTTGTCGTAACAGCCAAAGAAGACTAAGACATGAGGTATCCTAGTTTTCAGGAATGTTAGTCAAGTAAAATTAGGGAAATAAATGAAAATTCTGCAAAGATAGCTTTAGAGATTCATAAATAATAACTATGGAAAGTTGATGCTAACTGAGTTTTAAAATCTCACTGAAATGGATGATTGAGTTTTTAGAAAAAGACACATTATCACACTGACTGAAGAGTAGGAAATCTAAAGCAGGCACTAGCCATGCTTGGTATGTCTTCTCCACATGTGTCCAAGCTGGTGAAGGTCACTGCAGAAAATCCCACAACTTAAGGCTCTGTGTCTCTTTATAATCAATGTCCTAACTGTAGGTAGGTCCTCAGTGTGGCCCCTTCTGTGTTTCTCTAATCAGTTCTTGCTCATTTTCCACAGGAACCCTTTCAGGAATTCTCTACCTGTCTGAAAATCCTCATTCCACCACTCCTAGCAGATGGGCTGGCCTCCATTTTCACAGAGAAAACAGAAGCCATCAGATGTCCTCAATCTCCTGTCCTCCAAACCACAGACTCCCTTCCTTCCCTACTCATTCTGTTTCCCTCCTCATAACTGGAGACGTGTCTTATCTCCTGTTCCAGCTTCATCCTTCTCTCTGCTCTGCATGCCTTTTGGCTCTGTCTTCTCAAGGATTTTATCCGTTGATTGTCTTGTTTTTCTCTTATAAATCCAACCTTTTCATTTTTACTGGCTCCTTCCTATTAACTTGTAAACACATTTAACACTTATCTCCAAAAACAAAAACACAAAAAACTCCTCTTCGCATTAAAGCCTGCCTTTAACGACTCCTTCCTTTGTTTCATGGGAAATTTCTTGAAAGAAAAATTTTAACTTGTTATTTCCACTTCCTCACCCCTTATTCACTCTTCAGATGAGCATCATGTGAAGCCCACCCACTCTACTGCAACTGCTTTTGCTGAGGCCACCAATGACCTTCTTGTTAAATTAATTACCAGTTCTTGATCCTAATATCACTGTGTTTTCCAGTGTGATTTGACAGACACTGGCCCATTTCCTCCTTCACTCATACCCTTTCTTTCCACTTCTCTCCCTTCTGTTCAGTCTCTTTTGTAAGCTCCTCTCTATCTGACCACTCCTTAAGCATTTTTATTTTTGCCTTTGGCCCTTTTCTTTTTTTATTCTATGGTAATTTCACAAATGACTGCTTATTCTTTCATTGCTAACATTACCATCTGCTTATGGGCCTCATGTCTTTATTTCCAGCCAAAACATTCTCAACCTCAGAAGTCACATGCTTACGTTCTTCCTAGAATTTCTTCCACATACTGTCAACAGCAAACCAACCCCTAACAGACGTCATTAACTATTCATCTTCTTCTGCTCCTTCCTAGTGAATGGTGCTCAGCGATCTTGATGCCCTCATCCTCTTTCTCCCTTAGGATGGCATCAAACAATTCGTACATTCTGTCAGGCCTGCCTCCTAAATATGTCTCAGACCTGGCCATGTCACCTCCCCTCCATTGCCTGGCCGACCCTCCTTCAGGCCACTAGCATCTCTTCTGTGGATCATCACAGTTGCCTTGTAATGGAGCATCCTCCTTTCCGTTCACACTTAGCAGACACACAAGTCTGGTCATACCACTTCCTCCGTGAGACTTTTGGATGGTACTTCACTCTTAGGTAAAGTCCACATTCTTTAACATCCTTACAAGGCTGCATATCATTGTCGCCTCTCACCACCCTCCTGTCCCTCCTACCACATTCTAGGTCCAGCCTTGTTTCTCTTCTTTCAATTTCTCCGCCATGTCATCATCTCTTTTCTCATCAGGGCTTTGTGCCTACTATTTCTTTCTCTCTTCACCTCCCAAATAGCTAAACACTTTTCATCCTCATCAGGAAAGCAGCAAGGGGTAGTGATTATCTGATCTGGGAAGTTTATTTTCAGCTTTTCTGTCAGCCTCACCTCCAAGTTTGGATTAGATGCCCCCTCCCCTACACCCCCCCCCCCACGCTCTGTGCTACCATGGCAACCAGGACTTCTCAACGTCACATTTTATCCTGGATTGCTATTGACTCTTTACATCTCCATAACCCTCACTAGATCATGAGCTCCAAAAAATATAAGGAACATGTCTGTCTTGTTTACGTATTAATTCTCAGCGTCTAGCAGAGTATGTAGCACATATCAGTCACTCAGATACTTTCTGAATGACTTAATATTTTATCATATTAGGAATAACAATATCTCCTATGTTGACAAAGACCTATTTAAAAGGCCATGTTCAATCATTGTTGGGAAAATTTATGACCAAATATACTAAGAGTTTTAAAAATACTCAATATGGGTGAAATTTGAGGAACTATGTCATTCAAGACTATTTCTGTTGCCAGTAACAGAAAACATAGTAACCTAATTCACTGGGTTTATGAAAAGAAGAGTAGAAATGTATTTGCTCACATAACTTAAAAGTTTAAGGATGGGTGGCTTTAAGGCTTACACAAGGTCATCAGGACACAATGGTTCTGCATCTCTGAGTAACGCTTTCTGCTGCAAAGATTTCATTTTAAGGCTCTATGTGCTGCCTCCAGCAGCAAAAGACTCACAACTTCCCTTGTTCAACCAGCTGAAAAGAACTAATGACTCTCAGTCTGTAAATTCAATAAAAGCCTAGATAGACATGTATGATAGATGACAGATACTAGGTAGATGATTGATAGATAGATAGATAGATAGATAGATAGATAGATAGATAATAGGTAGATAGATGAGAGAGAGAGAGAGAGAGAGAGAGGGAATCTCTGCCTAGGTCACATGTTATCTCTGCACTAATCCCTGTGGTCACGGAGATGTGGGCTCTGGCTGGAATATATGGACAAATAAAGTGGATGTGGGAAGTTGAGGTACAATTATTAGAAGAATGAATGGATGCTGGTTGTGCCAGTTATGCATTTGTTTGTCTTTCCGCTCTAAATCTACAATTCTTTTCCCTTCTTTGAGTTACTGGAGCTGACCGTGTAAACACTTCTCATTGTCTACTTGGCACAAATGTTGAGCTTTGTCTATAAAGGGCGCGGGCGGCACACTGCAGGAGGAAGGTGCTTCCTTCCAATCTTTTGCTTTTAGGACAAACGCTCTTTCTTTTCAGTGTGCGTAGTGGTACTCATCCACTAGCAAGTTTTGCTTTTCAGTTCTGGCCTGTGGTTTCCTCCTCACCAGCCTTGACTTGCCAGCCGTGGAACTGGCTCTGCCAGTACAACCAGTGAATTTCACTGTCCACTGAACCACAGCCACCCTCTCCAATGATGTCTGAAACAGCCTTGGGGACAGACGTTCCTTTCTATGTTTGTGCCTTCTTGGGGTAGTCTTCCCCAACCCCAAACCCAAAAGGTAGAAACTTTCGTTTTTCCCCACCTTTTAGATGAGGAAACTAACACACAGATAGAGAAAAGTAGCCTGTGGCAGCCAAGAGCTGGCCTGCCACTCACAGCTAGTGTTCTCTCTCCTGTTGTACATAAACAATTTCACAAGACACCAGCATCACAGAAGGCCACTCTGTGACATGATGGGTCAAGACAAAAACAAGACCCCTCTGTCATCATGTCTGAGCCCAGACAAAACAAGAACATTGTCCAACCCCCTCAAATTAACCAAACATCCCCTCTCCCAGCCAGCCTGAGTGCCGGCTGCTGCTTTACCAATTACAGCTGTAACCTCACTTAATCTGCCCTCCCTACACACCCAATCATACAAGCACTCCAAATCCTGACAGCATCTAATCCAGAGAAAAGCCCCACTCCCTTAAATCCTCCCCCAAATCCCCTGACACAAGCCCAAATCCTCTAAGTCTGTTCTAACATTCTCTTACTGAACTGCAAGGTGTGCATGGTTTCTCTTGCTGCGGTGAGTAATAAATCCAACTTATCCATCTACAGGTGTGTCCCTGGGTGTCTCGGCTACAGGACAGTGCCAACAGCCTACATTACTTGTTAGAGGTCACACATCTAATAAGTCACAGGCAGGTAAATTCAGGTTGTGACTCAGGTGGTCTTTAGAGTTCTCTTGTGTCCCTTCTTAGTAGTTAACCCCCTGTTGCTAGTTAACAATTCTTTATGTTAAAATTCCACATTCAAATTACTGGTGTGGTTTCTGTCTTCCAATTGAAGCCTGAGTAATATTAAAAACATCTTTCTAGGGTTTATAAAAACACATTCTTTAAAGAGAAGCAAAGATAAGAATTACATCCTACTTCTCAGAAACCATGTAAGCAAGAAGGCAGTGAAGTATTTAAACTGTTGAGAGAAAAAAAAGCACCAGCATAGAATTCTGTATGCTGTGAGATTGTTCTTCAAAGGTGAAGGAGAAATTAAGACTTTTTCAGACAAACAACAATTGAGGGAGTTTATTGCCAGTAGACTTGCCTTGAAAGAAATGTTAAAAGAAGTTCTTTAGAGAGATGAAAATGATATAGGTCAGAAATTCAGATTTACATAAAGAAAGGAAGGACATCAGAAAAGGAATAAGTGAAAATAAAACAAAGATTTTTATTTTTTACTCTTAATTGATCTAGCAGAACAGTAATAGCAACAATGTATTCAATTAGGTATGCATATATATATATACACATATATATGTGTGTGTGTATGTATATCTATATATATCTATATCTATATCTATATATATATATATATATATGCTTATGTATACTTATGTATAAGTAAAGTGAATGAGAGCAATTCTACAAGGGTTGGAAGGGAGGAATGAGGATTATTTTGTTACTTGATACTTGTATTACCCATAAAGTGATATAGTGCAATTTGAAAGTAGAACTGGAAAAGTTGTAAAAGTATATTGCAAACTCTAGGGCAACCACTAAAAAAAGTTTAAAAAGTAAAAAAAAAAGAAAGAAAGAAAGCATAGCTGATATGCTAAGAAGAAAGGCGAGAAAATGAAATCATAAAATGCTCAGTTAAAATCACAACAGGCAGACAAAGAGTAGAATACAAAAATAGAAACAAAGAACAAGTGCAATGAATAGAAAACAAAAACAAATACAGTAGATATTAATCGAACTATATCATTAATCACTTTAAATGTAAATGGTCTAAATATGCTAATTAAAAGACAAAGAATGTCAGTGTATCAAGAAACAAGACCCAAGTATATGTTGTCTACAACAAACCCACTTTAAATATAAAGACATATATAGATTAAAAGTAAATGGATGAAGAAAGATATATCATGCTAATACTAATCATAAAGAAGCAGGAGTATGTTAATTTCAGACAGAGCAGTCTTCAGAAAAAGGAAAGTATCAGGGATAAAGAGTGGCACTACATCATGATGAAGGAATCAATTCTCCAGGAAGACAAAATGATTCTTAGCATGTATACACCTAACAACAGAGCATCAAAATATGTAAAGCAAAAACTGATAGAACTGCAAGGAGAAGTAGATGAATCCACTATATAGTTAGAGTCTTCAACACCACTGTATCAGAAATGGACAACTCCAGCAGACAGATAATCAATAAGGATGTAGTTGAACTTAACACACCATCAATCAACTGAATATAATGAGCATCTATAGACTAAGCCAACAATAGCAGAATACACATTTGTCTCATGCTTACATAAAACTTTCACCAAGATAGACCACTTTTTGGGTCATAAGACACATGTTAACAAATTTAAAATAATAGAAATCATACAATATCTTTTCTCAGACAACAATGAAATTCAACTAGCCGGAAAATGCCCAAATATGTGGAGGTTAAACAACACATTTCTAAATAATACATGGGCCAAAGATACAACTTCAATAGAAATTTAAAAACTTTTAAACTAAAATAAAATTACAACTTTTCATTATTTATAGCAGGGGTGTCCAAACATTTTTCAACGTTTTTCACCAACGGCCATATGTGGTAAAATACACAAAAAACCACCTACTCAAGGTGAAGTACTTATTGCCTCACCTGGTTTATTTAAGTAAACTAAATATATTTTTGGAATTTGCTGCAGGCCAATTAACAATGGATCATGGGCCGCAGTTGGCCCGCGGGCTGCAGTTTGGACACCCCTGATTTATAGGATGCAGCCAAAGCAGTGCTTAAAGGAAATTTATAGCAGTGAATGCATATATATTAGAAAAAAAGAAGGATTAAAGTCGTACTCTAGTTTTCCATCTTAGGAAACTAGAAAAAGAAAAGCAAATTAAATCCAAAGTAAGCAGTAAAAAAGAAATAGTAATTCAATTAGAGCATAAATCAATGAAATTAAAAATAGGAAATCAATAGAAAAAATCAATAAAACCAAAAGCTGGTTATTTGAAAAGATCAATAAAATTAATAAGCCTCTGGCCAAGCAAAATTAATTTTAAAAAAAGCAAAGATCCAAATTGCTAATATCAGAAATGAAATGAAAGGAAGACATTTCTATAGCTCCCACACTCTATTTCATTGTATATCTTATTGGCTGGAATTTAGTCAGATGGCTCTGTAGAACTGCAAGGAAGGCTGGGAAATAAAATTTCTAAATGTGTTGAAACAAAAAAGAATGGATATTGAGGTGTAGTCTCTGTCACTGGGACTCAGTCTATACAACTCTACGTCCTAAGTACTCTAGAAGTTTGGGGGAAAAAGAAATCAGTGTGATCTGGAATAGCAGGAAAAGCATCATGAAGAGCTTTCTTAAGTATGATTAAGCAGGATAGGTAGGATTGAAATAAATGAAAAACAAATTGTTTGCTTATGCGGTGCCACTATTCTCTAGAATTCTCAAAAATGGACATTTTCATAACATATTTAGGGAACAATATGCATTTCAGAAATAAGCATTCTCCAGGTGGGGAAGTAGCAATAGTAGGTGAGGTGTGGAAAGTAAGCTTTTAATAAATAGTATAGAGCTTTAAATGGCAGCCCTAAAGGCTCGGAGAAATAGCACAGTGCCCTGAAAACAGGGTTGATCAAATTGCTGTTAAACTGACTTGGGTTCAAATCCCAGTGTTGCTGTTTACTGCAAATCTATCTCTCTCTGAGACCTAATTCATTATTTGATCTTCTAACACCTCTTTTGCAGTCTTATTGTGAATTTTAAATGAGATAATTTTTTAGGGCATTAAGCCTTGTACATAATATTCTGCAGGCAACAAACCAAACCAAACAAACAAAAAACAGTTTAATCTCCATATGCAAAAGAGTATAAACTTGGAGTCTTACCTTATACCAGATATAAAAAATTAACTCAAAATAATCAAAGACCTAAATGCAGCAGTGCCCAACAAATGCATTTTTTAATTGTTATTTTAAATGGCATTCAACAATAGGCATTTATTTCTAGCTCAGGCATCTATGGGGCAGCAGGATGTTATTGGTACAGGGTGGGTTCGGCGGTGATTGGAGGCTACAAGTTAGGTCCAGATCCACTCCACACATATGTCCCTCTGCCTCCTTGGACAAGGAGTATTCAAGAGTGAAAGGCAAGTGTTCAAGGGAGGCACATTTCAAATCTTTGCTTACAGACACTTCTATTAAACCCAAAACATTTTCCTCTCAAGAAAGTTTCAAAACACATAGGCTCTTCCTCAAAACTATATGCATGAAATTATCTGAAAGAAAATTAAATGAAAAAAAAATGTTCTTTTTTTATCTAATTAAATTTTAGAGGTAACACAGGACAATTAAAAATTATAACTAGAATCTGTACTTCCTAATTTTGACATTCCCACTACCATTGTTTTGAAAGTTCAACTGACACTAACCTCATCAGATAACAAGCAACATGTTGTTAATACAGGGCAAAAAAGTTCTCAAGTGTTCCCATAGTTACCCAGATTTTATTCATAACCACTTCATCATTTTGAGAAAGCAGTATTTGGTGAAAGATGTTACTTATGCATGGTACAAGTTTACTGGCAAAGCTTATTCAATATGCA
The DNA here is from genome assembly GCF_036562045.2 of Rhinolophus sinicus. Classification (NCBI taxonomy): domain Eukaryota; kingdom Metazoa; phylum Chordata; class Mammalia; order Chiroptera; family Rhinolophidae; genus Rhinolophus; species Rhinolophus sinicus. The sequence goes on along the minus strand of NC_133754.1, from coordinate 56,100,298 downwards.
ATATTTTAATAACAAGAATGATAAGGACACTAGCATAGTGCCTGGAATATACGTAGTAAGCACTTCATAAATGCTAGCTGGTGCTTTCATTCCCCTCCTCTTGCCTGCATTCAGTAAAGCCAAGGTTATATTTAGACTCATCTTGTCAGGTCCTTATCGTGTTTCCCCGAAAATAAGACCTACACTGAAAATAAGACCCCATTAAGATCGTCAGACAGATGACGCATTTAGTACGTTATGACAATGTTCCAGAAGAAGATGACATGATTGTCTTAGAATAAATTGTAGATTGTTGTACATGAAAAAATAAGACATTCCCTGAAAATATGCCTTAATGCGTCTTTTGGAACAAAAATTAATATAAGACTCCGTCTTATTGTCAGGGAAATATTATATAAGATCTGGCCTTATTTTCAGGGAAACATGGTAACAATTTCCTGCTGTAGAAATTCATACTCCCATCACCATCTTAACTATTATAATCTTTGGTTAGAGATTTGGAATGCTCACTATCTTAAGAGGTACAATACTCCATTATTGGACAATAAATTTGTTAGAATATATCTTCTTTACTATGTCCAAATCTAGCTATCACTAATTTTTCCTTAATTGTCTCCAAACAATGCAAAACAAGTTTGATGATAGATAGCTTTGCCACTCCTAAGCCTTCCTTTAGAGAATAAATGTCTTCAATCCCTAAATCATTTGACATTGTAGTTGTCCTCATGAGCTTTGTGTTTTAGAAAGTTGGTTGGCTACAGTGGAACTCCATATTGCAGAAGTACCTGGGCAATGCAGATGTATTGCAACAGTGATTGGCATTACTCTTCAGGTTGAGCTTCAATTAATGCTGCACAAATGACCTAGAGATATTTGAGATAGCCTCTATCCATCAGATCTTCTCCACTACTTGATGAGAATTTTAGAAATATGATTTTTTTATGTGGTGAAGTGAAAATAATTTAAAACAGGTTTTTTAAAACTAAGATTTAAATTTTTACATTGTAAAAATTGTTTCCTCATAGGGAAAGAAATTTTCTGTCAAAAAAAAAAAAGACATATTTATCGTCTCTGTCTGCTTTTTAAGGAGGATGAGATGTGATCAAATATAAGGAAGGCCTCTTTTTACTGAGCAAGGTGAGGGTTGTAGGTTTGGAAGTAGAAACTGCAAGAAAGTCAAATTGTTCTACAGACAAAAGTTGAAGGGATCTGGCAGAAGCGGTGGGAGAATGGAGGCAAAGATGGGATTGCTGTCCAGGAAAGAGCAGGCTGAGATTTGGATGGAAGAGGAAGAGAGGAGACCCGATGATTTTAAGAATAGGAAAGAGAAGTAGTAAGATATGTCTAGTGTGCATTCTTGAAGTGCACACTGTGCGTTGTCCTCCTTATTTCTCATAAAAATTTTATTCAAACATTTGTTACTAAGACTCTAATGCAAGTGGTCTCTTTAAGCTGAACATAACAGAGTAAAAACAAGCTGCTTCTGGAGGCCAACATATGGCTTATGGTTGGTTAGGAAAGTGCCTGATATGCTGCTGTGGGTGTAGAAGTTGGGGTCCTGGTGGACCTGAGGGGCCATTTTTATACTTTTATCATTTCAAGAACATTGTATAAATGGAATCATGCAGTATGTAACAGTGGGGGATTGGCTTTTTTCACGCACTGCATAATTACTTGGAGATTAATCAAGTTGTTGTATATATCAATAGTTCATTCTTCTGTGTTGCTTAATGGTAGTAAATGGTAAGGATGTATCAGTTTTGTTTTGTTTTGTTTTGTTTTGTTTTAACCACTTACCCTTAACGCTTCACCATTCACTAACTGCTTTTTTCTGTTATTGTTTAACCAATCTTTCGGTTCTCTCCCACTTCCATATTTTAGTCTAGGTCATCTGGGTTATTTCCAGTTTTTATTTATTATGAATAAAGCTGTTGTGAACATTTACATACAGGTTTTTGTGTGTTTCATTTCTCTGAGGTAAAAGCCAGTAGTCCAATTGCTGGGTTGAATTGTAGTTGCATATTTAGTTGAATAAGAAATTTCCAAATTCTGTTTTCCAGAGTGAATGTATCATTTCTACATTCTTACCAACAATGTACTGAAGTACTTGTAAGTCTCTGCCCCTGGTTCCTGACATAGGGTTCCTGAAACCCTTGCAATTTTCTGGATTATAGGAGCGTCTTGTTCTAATGAGGTGACTGTGGATGGGCTCCCAGATGGCTCTTGGATGAGGGCTGGTCGCTAGAAAGAAGAAGTCATGATTATAAGCTTGAAATTTTCAGCCCCACCCCACTCCCCTTTCTCTTGAGAAGGGAACAGGGCTGAAAGGGAGTTGATGATAGAGCATGCCTTTGTGACTGAGCCTCCATAAAAATCCTAGTAGCAGTGGTTTGGAGAGCTTCTGGGTAGGTGAACACATGGAGATAATGGGACGGTGGGGTGCCTAGCGAGGGTATGGAAGCCCCTCCCACTTACCTTGCCCTACACATCTCTTCTATCCGGATGTTCATCTGTATCCTTTGTCATATCCTTTTATAATAAACTGGTAAACATACATAAACTGTTTTCTTGAGTTCAATGAGCAGCTCTATCAAATTAATCAAACCCGAGGAGGGGGTCATCAGTACCTATTTGTCAAAAGCACAGGTGACGATCTGGATTTGAGATTGGCATCTAAAGTGGGGTGGGGGCAGTCTTGGGAGACCACGCCCTTAACCTGTGGGATCTGATGCTATCTCCAGGTAGTGTCAGAACTGAGTTAAATTATAGGACATGCAGTTGGTGTTATAGAGAACTGCTTGGTGGGGAGCAAAAACCCACACACCTGGTGTCAGAAGTATTGTGAGTTTGCCAGTAATGTGACAGTAAAGGAGAAAGACACAGGATGCTGGAACTAAGTTTTTCTAACTCAAAAAAAGAATAAAGCAATATGCAAGTATGGAGCCTTGCATGGACAAAAGATGCTTGTTAGCCATAAACTAAGTGCAATTAATTCAACATGAGATTCAGGGGAAAAAAGTGATTCCTTTCTCTTCAGTTTCTCAATACAACCCAAAGCTTCTTTCTTTTCAGTCAGAATTAAATCAAAAGCAGTATTTTCCCTGGCTATTTATTTTACTCTTTAAAACAAAGTTGGCAGCTGAAAAACATTCAGTGTTTGTAGAATTGATTTTTTTACACTGGATAAAAACAAACCTGAAATATTGCCTATAAAATATTAGCTGAATTGAAATTGTGTTTAAGCTTCCTGGAGCACACGTAACCTCTCCTATTGCCTAAGAATCTTTAATGATAGTTCTCATTGCTGGCTGTTTTGTGCTAAGACTCCCTACAACTGTGTTATGAAAAAAGAATGCCAATCATATTGGGGTCAGTGGAGTATCTAATCTCATGGGAAAAGCATTAAAAACTGCCATTTGTAACTTAAAGTTAGAATCTTTTTATTTATTTTTTTAAACCAGAGTTCAAAACACATTGAAGGTTTTCTGCTGAATGAGGTTGATCATAACAGCCTTTCTTTCCATTTTGTAATAAGCTTTATTTCTTTATCAATTGTCCCACCAGTTATTCTAGGTATTTAGCGAGCATATCTTGTTAGAGAGTGTCTGGGTATCAGTTTTGTGAAGGACGTTTCCTGTGGCTTCTTCCTCCCTATATCTCCCAATTCCTGGCTTAGTGACTGTTTCCATCTGATTTATTGTGATTTAGTCAACAATACTCCAGTTTAAGTAACCGAAAACAGTCTTTAGATCTCTGTCCCTTAATATCGGTCAGCCCCATATGAAGAAGAAGCATTTAGATTCTCATTGTTTCCACAATTCAGATTAATCTATATAGATCTTTGAATTTAATTTCTTTTAAATAATGAACAGATTTTCCTAATTCAGAGTAAGTCGAGATTTGAAAGTTTCATAAATTTTTTTCACTAATATTCTTAGTAATAAAAAATCTAAGTCCTTAGTGTCTATCATCATTTACACGAGGGAACTGTTTTGATTACACTCTTGAGTCCCTCGTTATAGTTTTTCATTCTGGGGTGACCAGCAGATCAAATCATTCCCTTCAAGAGGACATGGGAAAGATGTGTTCAATGATTATCTGGTAGAAATTTGTCATAGGGTTTTCTGTACTAGGCAGGGAGTTGGACTCAGATCTTTGAGGTTCCTTCTAGTTTTGCGTCAATGAAAACCATATGCTGAAACTGGATTATAAAAATATTTTACCAAGACTGGAGAGTCTTCCTCAAATGAGAAGGAATATGGAAGGGTGGTCACAGATGGCACTTTCCTCACAAACGGTCTCAGACTAGGGCAAGAATATGTGAGGATTGCATGATGGCGGCCCTGATGATACTGGACCACACCCTGCAGTCTGCAGGCCTCAGAAAGCCTGCGAAGAATCACCATGATCACCCAGCAAGTTGGCAGGACTGCTGAGCCCACGTGGCAGGGAATGATGTGGGTGTGAAGGACAAGATTTGCTATGTGACCAGAGGGTCTAACTGTTGTCAGCTCTTCTAATGTCCAAGTACCTGTTCTTTCAACCACTACAAGTGAGTCAGTTTGCCTGGCTGTTCAAAACGGATTGTTAGGGTTCTTCCCCAGGGCCCACACTCCTGGTTTACGGACATGAGGATTAAGCCAGGGAAAGATGATGGTCTGATCTGCCCGTTTTATTGACATGGTTGTCTTGATTGTATATTTATTTTGTATTCAAGTTTTCCCCCTTTTTTTTGCCCTTCTCTCCACTGCACTTTGCCCTCTTCTTTCTTTTCCTTCTCATTCTAGGCAACAGAGAGGGATCTTTCAAAGGAGAGAGTAGATGGGAGAAAATAATTATTAAAGTAGAAAGATTTGGGGGGCAAGGAGTTAGTGCCCACTCTTATGATTCTATGCACCTCAGAAATGACATCATGGTGGAACTGTCAGAAAGTGAAATATACATGCACTCTCAATTCACTTGATTGAATCTGTTAGCTCCCTTATCAAGAAGCAGTGAATCAGTTAGAACAGAAATAAAATTAAGTTTCAGCTTTTCTAAAAACAAAACAAAAACAAAAACAGTGAATGAGTTTATATGGAGAGGACACTGAGGAGAAGGGGTTCATTTGAAAATGTCTTGAGAGCAAGAGAGAGTTGCAGTCACTCCTGACTTTGGCTCTATTTGATGCATGAAGGGATGATAATGACTGTTTATTATATGAGCGTGGAAGATGTGCTTCTCAAATAATACTCATTTCATAGGGTTGTTGTGAGGATTCCATGAATGTAATGGTTAACTGTATGTGTCAACTTGGCTGGGCCACAGGCTGCCCCAATATTTGGTCAAACATTATGATGGATGTTTCTGTGAGATTGTTTTAGATGAGACTGAGATTTAAATTGGTGGCCTTTGTAGAAAACAGATTGCACTGCATAACGGGGTGGGTCTCATCCAAACAGTTTAAGACCTGAATAAAAATAAAAAAAAGACCAAAGTCCCCCAAGCAAAAAGGAATTCTCCAGCAGACTGCCTTCGGACTTCATCTGCAACATCGGCTCTTCCTAGTTCTACAGCCAACGACCTTCAGACTCAAACAGGAACCTTGGCTTTCCTGAATCTTCAGCCTACCAGCCCATGCTGCAGATTTTAGACTTGCTGGCCTCCATAATCACATGAGCTAATTCTTTATAATAAATCTCTGTGTGTGTGTGCCTCTGTCTAACACACACACACACACACACACACACACACACACACACACACACACACATCCTATTGATTCTGTTTCCCAGGAGAACTCTGACAATGAGGTAGTATTACTTAATTTCACAGATAAGGGAACTGAGGCTCAAAGAGGACACAGACAGCACATGGTAGAGACAGGATTCAAGTCCAGATGTGTCTGACTTCAGAGCCACATCACCCCTTCTCCTCTACTTCATGGGAAGCATAAGAGAAGTGATAGCTCTAGAATTATACAGCCAACAAATCCAGACTTTGAGTTCTGGCTGCCAGTCTTGGCTTGGACTCCATTGTACAATCTCTATCACATCTTGCTGCCATGTTCCTTTTTGTTCTTCTTTTTTGTTAGGACACAATAGGAGGTGCTGGTTCAGTAAGGAAGTTCCCGGTACAGAGCAGCAGAGACCATCCAATTCCATGCAGGTTGATAAGGATGGCATTTTGGCATGGACTTCATGACCTGGGAGGCAGTCCCCTTGTGCGTCCTCTGTCACCTGTATAAACACAGTGGAGGTCGCTCACAGGCATTTCAGCAAGACATGTGGCCTCTGTAAGGTTATCAGCCAAACAGTACATTTGGTTTTCAAATCAAGGCATCTGCAAAAAACCAATTTGTCAGACTAATAAATTCAATTCTGCGTCACAAAGCCCCACAAGAGGATTGAGGCTTTGAATTCTTATTTTTAAATGTTTCATCTCTTTCCGAAAAGGAAAAGCCCTTTCCTCCCCCGCAGGGGTAAGATTATCTCATTCTGCTGACTCATATTCATCTTTTAAGACACAAGGTTTGTTCATAGTTCTTTCCTTTTAAAAAGTGGGCATCTTTTTATCTCAGATTTAAATAATAACTACATATCGCCAGTGCTTGACTGTTTCTGGAAATATAATTAATTTCATAAAACAAGTTAGCAGAGCACGCAGACTTGTACAATTTCCATTTTAATAGTACCATCGCAAACTGAAGTTTGGACTGAGATGAATTTAGGCCAATGCCTGGAACATTCTGAGTTTCCAACACTGCTCCTTTGTGGGAGAGATACTTATTTGACCAAAATGCTTTTTCATTTAGGCCCATGTTTGGAATATGAAGGCAAAAACATAAAACTTGAAAATCACTTGCTACCCCATTGCTTTGGGTTTGTTAGAAAAATGGATGAGCAGGATCAAAAATGGGCTAAAATAAGGCAACAACAAGAAATTCATTTTCGGTAAAGATTTATGAAGCCTGTAAGATCTCAAGGAAAGAGCTGAGGGCCATCAATTACCTGTGGATTCTGTGGCCTTTTTTCCTGCCTAAGCTGCTTTGCTAAAACTCCGATGAACTATGTCTTAACCCAGGTCACATGGGGCATATAATCACATTAGCATAATAACTTGAATCATGATGTATTCTTCCTCAAAAAATTAAATCCCTACCCCTCTGCCTCCCAACTAGAGAATGGGGATTAACTTTTTGGAATGTCAGTCACGTCATGTCAATATTCTGTGATTTGACCCTAAAATGATGTCACGGAACAAGAATAGACTGGGAGAGGGGAAACCAGGATTTAAAGGGAAAGACTGAAGCTTGTCTAACCTTCCTGGACCTTAGTATCCTCAAGAGCAGGGATTGGTCCTTCGTGAAAACTGTATGTTATTAAAAGAAAGGGAAAAAAAGAGTGTAAAAACTGAATTGAAAATAGTTGTCTATAAGTCATTTAACATATCCACTAATATCAGGGGCAAATAATATAAAATACACTGGGAAACTGTTGGGTATCAGGATAGCTGGAACGGTTCTTAAAGACGGTATATTCTGGTTGTCTACTGATGAACCATGAGTGGGGAATCATTGTCTTTGATTCGAACCACAGCCTATTATCCTGCCATTCACCTTGCTCTTAGAAGTTTCTGAGGGTGTTTTGAAATTAAAACAATATTGGCTTATTTCTAATGTATTCCTTTCTTTCCTTTATCTTTTCCTTTTTTAGTTCTAGAATAATTGCTTTCTGGAGGGAAAATGTCAAGGAGTATTAAGGGATAAAATTTTGATTACTGACTGATTTAAGTGATGTAATACATATAAGAAATGTCATTATATAAAAAATTCTCTGGAGATTCCTATCACCTTCTCTAGCCTTTATTCAAAACAAGGGATAGAAAGGTCTTATATGATCAAATTGAATCTCTCAGGGTGAATCACATTTATAAAACTATTTTCCTGTGTTGAAAGAAGAGCATGTCATAGACAAGAAAAAAAAATTGTCGAAGTAGTACATGGATGTGGAAATTAGATGAAAAAGACGTAAAATGTTCTAATTTGCTTTGTGCTATAAAATCCTTTCCCATGATCAGAAGTCAGTCTGGCTCAGAGATTAAATCCTACATTAATGGTGGAATTCTAGTTATGGGTAAATTGTCTTACTATCTCAGAAGATGGTACTAATTTAATGAGATAAATATTGATTTCCCACCATCACATTAACTTTACTTAGCTCTATGACTGAGGAGTTTGCCCTGACTTTAGGCCAACTGTCTGAAAATATTATAGTCATCACTGCATAATGACATTTTGACCAATGATGGACTGCATATAGGATGGTGGTCTCATAAGATCATAATGGAGCTCAAAAATTCCTATCACCTAGTGACATCATAATGTTGTAGGGTGACGCATTGCTCCCATGTTTGTAGTGATGCTGGTATAGACAAACCTACTGTGCTGCCACTCATGTAAAAGTGTAGTACATACAATTATGTACAGGACATAATACTTAATAATGATAACAAATGATTGTTACTGGTTTATGTCTTTATTATACCTTTTCTCATTATTTTGGTGAGTGCTTTTTCTACTTATAAAAATAACGTTTGCTGTAACACAGTATGCCAAGTTACACTGGCACCAGCCTCATACATCTGTGTTTACCACATTTCTTGATTACATCATTTACTGGGGCTTGATTTAATCTCGTGTTGTTTTGTACAGTAACATCCTGTACAGGTTTATAGCCTAGGAGCAATAGCCTATGCCATATAGCCTAGACTATGCCATCTAAGTCTCTGTGAATACAATCTATGATGTTTGTACAAGAAGGAAATTGCTTCATGATGCATTTCTCAAAACGTACCCCCATTACGGTAGGCAGCAAGTGACCGTAGTACCTATGGCCCAGGCAAGATTATGGATTTAAAACAACCCAAAAAACTTTCCCAACAATGTGTCTTATTAACTAGTATATTCACATTTGTTTGAATTCCTGTTTCATTATGTATGAGAAATATTTACTGATCTTTTTCTCGCCTCCACCCCCCGTGGTGGCTGAAACCTTCACTCCCCCACTCACTTTCCCGTCCCCTATATAATACAGAATGGAATTCCAAACACTGTGACAAAATGTTTTAATCAAGTTAGAAGCAGTGAGAACAATCTTTAGAGGTGAAAATAGACATTTAGGAAATGACAGTCAAATGAACCACTTAGGAATCTCTTGGTTATAACTAATTTAAAAAAAACAAAACTCTATTTAATGAGTTTTTTTTGTGAGAAATTTACTATCTCACAAAATAGAAAGGGTAGACATAGCAAAGACTTCAGAATTGATAGTGTCACTGGTTGAAAGATGAACATCAACTATTTTGTCTCTCAATCTTTTGCTCAAAACATTAGCTTTATTCTAATGCTGGACATACTCGTGGTTATAAAATTACTCCCACAAGTAAATGGGTCAACATGTTTTCTTGTTCACATCAAAAAGAAGGAAGAGCAAAGTGGTCCAAGCCTGGGGGAGAGTCTGGTTCATTTTAGGCAGGTGCCCACCCCTGCACCAATAATAGTGGCTGAGGAAATGCCTTACTTCAACCACTTGAAACAACAGAATCAGGCTCCCCTTTGGAAGTGGGAGTGAGGAGGAGGATAAGAAAACAGAGTCAAATTTCTGTTAGAAAGGACAAAGGAGGAATGAGTATTAGGTTGGCTAAAGACCAGAGGGTATTTGTTGGCAAAATATACAAAGTTATCCCAGTAATTAAAATATCTTAAATAAACCTTATTCCCACCAATGGAAAGGAGAGATCCATTTATTCCCAAAATCCTTTATTGACAATCTATTTGCTAAGCACTGTCCTAGGGGCTCAGTATACATAAGTAAATAAGGCAGTCCCCACTCTAAAGGGATTCATGACGTGTGTTTCCCAATAGAGCATGGGTTTCTGTTGGTTTACCACTGAGAGAACTATTATTGCATTTGTCTAGGCAAGAGAGGATGAAGGCCTAGTGTGTACCAGATGTGGTGAAGAAACATGTCTAAGAAATATTCAGGTAGAAAAATCCACAGGATTTGATGCCTGAAAAAATATGAGGGTGAAGTTAAGTATGATTCCCAGGTTTCTGTCTTGCTCAATGGTGGTGCCATTGACTGAGATAAAAAATATAGGAGGGTGGGTCTGGTGAGGTGGAATCAGGGTCAGAATTTTTTTTCCCCCCGTTCCCCTAGTTACTCTATTTCTGTATGTTCTCCTTTGCATGCTTATATATTTGATGAACATGAAAAATAACAACAATTACATGCACGTTTGCTTTATAGTATAAAAAAATATGCCTTCAGTCCTCATGCGCTCTATGATTTATAAAATGATTTTTTATTGCACATAGGATAATAGATAACCCAAATGTGATGGGTAGGAGAAGGTTCCACGATAACTAATGCTAAAAGGATTTCTTCTGGAACAATGATATTTGCTGTGAGAAAAGGTCCTCTTTAATCATTGTCTTGTAGCTGTGAAAGGAAGCACTACCAGAGAGCAGGCCTTTCTCAGTGCAGTGTCCAGGTGTTTGGTGCCCCAAGCAAAGAATTGAATGAGACACAGTAACACAGTGGTGAAAGAGCAGCTTATTAGAAGTGAAAGTACACTCCAAAGAGGTAGGAGCAGGCCCGAGCACAAAGGAGTGGCTTAAAAGGTGCTGGTGAGGACTTGGAGTTTTTATTTCCTCCTCTTCTAGAATGGGCTAGTCCTCTCTGGATGTGGGGCCACATGATTGGCACCTGTGATTGACAAAAGGTTATTGTCTTATCTTTTTAGACTGCACATCTTCCTTCCCAAAATTCAGTCTGTTATAATGATATTAATGAACTCCCCAGCATATGTATGATATTATAATGACGGTATAATAAAGCTAAGGTGAGATGAAGATCGTGGTTGCCTTTACTGGACAGATGTGAGTGACTGGTCTAATCTCGTTAGGTATTTAGTATTCTTTAGTTTCCTTGTAGTGCCTAATGGTTATGGTAAATAAGGGAACTTTTGGGTGGAGAGGGGAGGTCTTTTGGGTGGTTACTTTCTGTAGGCCATGTTGGATGTGTAGGAATGTTACCTGACGTATCCAGGCATCTCAGAGACCCAATTCCTGTTTCTGATTGCCTGCCTTATGTCCCCCTGAGAGACATGATCCCCATAAATCTCTATGGGAAGTTAAGGAACAGGAGATCTCTTCTTCTATATCTGCTTCCTGCTGAATGTGGCCATTGTCCCTACCTATCGGGGCTTCACAGGACTCTTACCCTATCTTATTTTAGATGAAGGAAAGGGGTCTCGAGATCCACCTGGAGGACCATGTTGACCTCTATGGTGGGGATGCACTGGAAGTCCTGGTGGGGCATCATTTGTATCCTACCATTTCCTACATGAGGAGAGATAGATTTTAGTTAATAGAGTTAAAAGTATTGGCCCAAGAAGAGGACTCAAAGTCATTAACGCAGGGTGACTGCATGATGAAAAATTTTTTCAGCTTCATGGAGCCTGTGGCCTTTCTTCTGGTTTAAGCAGTCATTCAGTTATTGTTCACCCAGAAGCTAGGCCTGGAAACAATGCTGTGCTACAGTGGCTACAGTCAACAAGCGTAAGTCACAAGCTGTATGGTAATTATCTAAAGCAGGGGGTAGGAGATTTCTATGGTTCAGGTTAAAAACAATCTATTGCTTATGATTAAGAAACTGATTTGAAAACTGATTACACCCAGGGGCTAGGGAGCTATGACACTAGGGAAAAGAAGACTTAAAGATTTTACAATGAGGGGCTCTCCTGTATCAGTAGAAAGTATCAAGGTGGGGGAATTGGAGACACTGCAGAGACAGAGTGACTTCTTTGGGGCCCTTTGGTGAGGGGTTCTGGATGTTCACCTCTTTCAGTTTCACAACCGTCCTTTTGTGCTCTTTTGGTAATTTGGGGTGGGAATCTGCAAAAGGTAGTTCTCAGATTCTTTGCCAGTGGTTTCCTATTTAGTTTTACCAATATGAGATACTGGTAGGAGATTAGTGGAAAGGAGGTGGGGAGAAACTACAGCTCCTTCTTGCTCTTGCTCTTTTCCTTTTCCTTCTATCTTCTTTACTTCTGTTTCTTGGAGGTATCTCCTCCAAGCACCTGTTTCTGAGGCCGTGGTGCCTCTGCCAGATGGAAGGGAGTCAGCAAGAGGACACTAAATAGCTCACAGGTTTACTTAATTAATATTCCAGTTTCCTCCTGAAGGAGGACAATGCATGCTGACTGTAATAGGTTGAAATATCAACTGTAATTGTTTAGTCAAGCTATACAGAATTTATCAATAATACGATTCTACTATTTTTAAATAATTTCTTCATTTCTAAATTTCCAGTTTAAGGGCACAATTTGGCCATCTTGTCTGGTGTAGCAATCCCTAAATTTTAGCAGGCTCCAAACAACAAGCTAACTGAGGTCTGGAGTGGCCCTATTAAGTGCCATCCTAATGAGAACTCATATTACAAAATTGCTTTCCAATATAACTCTTCTACAAACATGGTTTTCAAAAAAAATACAATCCCTCAAGGAATCCATTCCCTGAGGCCTATTTCTGCAAAGGGTTATCTGGATTTTTATCAAAAATGAAACAATAAAAATAAACAATGTTGTCAGTAAATTAAATTTAAATAGTTTTCTTTCATTTTTAAAGGACATTTTTATATCTTATTTTACACATCCTGGAAAGGAGGGTGAAGCATTTAGCAGCAAGCATCAGTGAAGGCTTTGGGGCAGGCGGTGACATAATCGGACCTGGGATGAGACATCTGGCAGCAGGAAGATACTGGAGTAGAGGGGTCAGTGAGAACTCTCCTGCCACGGTCCAGGAGAGTTAAAAATGGGGCCAGAACTTAGGGTGGCAGCCCTGGGAATGGGAAGGAGGGAAACAATGCCAGAAACACTGGTGGTTCAATGTCAGTATATGGTAATGGATTGGATAAGGAGGTAAGGGGGGGAAAGGTAGAATTTAAAGGCATCTATAAGAGTTCTGATTGTGGGTAACTGGGAAAAAACGGTTAAATGAGGAAGAAGAGCTTGTTGAGGGCAGGATGATAAAAATAGGGTTTTAGACATACTGAGTTTGAGATACTTGGTTAGATACTCAGATACGGAGTTTGATAGACAGGTAAATGAGGCATCAGAAATTAGGGGAATGTTTGAAGCTTAAGATGTAGATTTGCAGTTTATCTGCCTCAAAGGAATTGTTTAAGTTCTGGGAGAGAATTAGATGGTTGAATACAGGTCTGTTATAGGACACGAAGTTATTTCTAGGAACAGTAATTGGGAGGAAGTACTTGTAAAGGCTTTTTCTGTTAACGTTAAAATGAATAAGAGTATCTGTTCTCCTTGATCCAGAATGATTTTAAAAATAATACTAACACCTGGGTAATCACTAGAATTCTACACACTTAACTTTGTACCAAATAACCATACAAAGTTAGATATCATTTTTCCATGCTGACATTGAAAGTAGTAATTATATGGCTCAGTGATATTTTTAGGAATCATAAACATCTTTCCTTTATGCACGTACAAGGAAAATCCAAGCTATGCCAGAAATTTGGATTCTATAAAACGTTATATATGAGTCCTCTCCAAAAATCTACTTATGTGGACAAAAAAAAAATCAAGACAGCATTTCTTTCTCATCACTTAACCGAGTACAGAGCCAGGTACACGGCTAGGGTCGTCCGCAAAGCAACATTTGAGGAGAAGTAGAAAGATGTAGAATTTAAAAGGCCCTTTCTTCATGCCCACTTCATTATCTGATGCCTAAAGTTATACAATTTACTTAACACATGACCCACATTTAGCAGGGCTTCTCAACCCTGGCGCTACTGTATTAAACCACATAAGGTTTCAGACAATGATGGAACCGCATATACAGATGGTACTCCCATAAGATTATAATGGCGCTGAAAAATTCTTATCACCTCATGACATTATAGTGTCACATTACTCATGTGTTTGTAATGATGCTGGTGTAAAAATACCTACAGCCCTGACAGTCACATAAAAGCACAGCATATACAATTATGTACAGAACATAAAACTTGATAGTGATAATAAACAACTGTTACTGGTTAATGTATTACTATACTATATTTTTATTCTTATTTTAGAGTGTACTCTTTCTATTTATGAAAATGAAAGTTTGCTGTACAACAGTATGCCCTGTTATGCTGGCAGTGGCCTCATACATTTTGTGTTTACTGCATCTATTGAATGCATCATTTTCTCCTGTGCGTGATTCAATCTTGTGTCCTGTTGTTCAGTAACCTGTTGTACAGGTTAGTAGCCTAGGAGCAATAGGTTATGCCATATAGCCCAGGTGTATAGTAGGCAATAGCACCCAGGTTTGTGTAAGTGCATTTATAATATTCACACAATAAAGAAATTGCCTAATGATGTAATTCTCAGAACGTATCCCTATAATTAAGGGGTACATGACTGTATTAACATTTCAGGCTGAGTAATTCTTTGTGGTGCTGACCTGTGCATTGTAGGATGTTAACAGCATCCCTGTCCTGTACCTTTTGGATACCAGTAGTACCCTGTCCCCTGATTGTGATAAGCAAAAATGTCTCCAGATATTGCCAAATATCCTGTTGGGGGCAAAATCAACCTGAGTTAAGAGCCACTTCCTTCAAGGTAAATGCCACTGGGAGCTGTCATCAGTCTCTTGGTGAAGGAAGGACCAAAGAGAACTAGAATGGCTAAGGTGATGGGGAGATTGAACAACAGGCATTTCTGCCTTAGGGAGAATTTACAGAGACACCTCACAGAGAAGGTAAAAGCAGAAAGGGCCAGGGTGGCTATGGATGACAAGAGAAATACTGCCTGGTTTGCCAAGGATATGTGCGGTCTTGCGACGTCAACTACCACGCAGTGACGTGGCTCACCGCTAGCTGCTGTTCCGTGTCATGTTTATAGACAATGGTGCATTGTGTATGGTGGATGTCGTGAGCTACCCTTACATAACCTTAGCTTGCAGTGAGTAGACTGGTGGGAATTTCTTGGCTCATTTGGGTGGCATTTTTTTTTACTGAAGCATGAATGGTGGTATACTGCAGAGGTTGGGGGTTGCCCCACTGGAAGTGGACTGCCTGGGTTTCAGACACCAGTTCTCCACTTAATACCTTGGCCATTTCTCTATCTGAAAAATGGGTCCTAGACCTTCCTGAAGCCGTTGTGCAGTTTTTGTGCCGGTTCAATGAGTGAATAGATGTGAAGCAGTGAGAATGGGGCCCAACGCACATTATCAGTACTTGAATAGAGGAAGAAACATTTTAGTGGCTGCTGCAGATATGGCTACCTAAAACACCTATAATTCACTAGAAGTAAAACCATTAGATGTGAAAAGTTAGCTTACTAAAATAATCAAATCTAAATTAAATCTTAGAAAGTCAAACATGTTCTTAGTATTCAGCAAGAACGAGTGTTACAGATCTGAGTTGTGTTCTCCCCACACTCCCCATTCATGTGTTGAAGTGCTAACCTCCATATTAAAAGGATGTGGAATTGGCTTTGGAATGACATAATGGGTAGAGGCTGGAAGTGTTTTGAGGGGGATGCCAGACAAAGCCCAGGTTGCCTTGAAGAGACCCTTGGTAGAAACCTGGGCATTAAAAGTGCTTCTGGTAAGGCCTCAAAACAGAGGGAAGGCAGTCCTTGTTATAAAGTGGAAAAGAACTTGGCTGAATTGTGTTCTAAGGCAGAACACGTGAGTGACGAATTCAGATATTTAGCTGAGAAGATTTCTAAGCAAAGTGTTGAAGGTGTGGCCTGGTTTCTTCTTATTGCTGATAGTAAAATGTGATTCATTGAATTGAGAAGGAAGCTATTAGACCCAGAGGAAGCAGAACTGGAAGATCTGGAAAATTCTCATCTATATTTCAAAACACGAGACAGTGTGTTGCGGAGAGAAAACCTAGGGTGTACGTAGACAAATATTCCACAAAGAGATTATGGGGTGACTCCTGGATTTAACCAACCATCTCAGCAGAAATACTGCCAGTTTGGAGTGAAGGGAATAGAGATGGCCCGAAATGAAAGAAAAATATCAGACTTCTGAGATTCGGTCAGTGAGCCCAGAGGATAGAAAATGGAGTCAAAAAGGATTCATATCCAGCCTTAAAATCTAATGGGCATTTGCCTTGCTAAGTTTTAGACTTGTTTGGGACCCTTTCCTTGTTTCTGATTTCTCTTTTGGAATGTGAATGTCTGTCTTATGCCCGTCCCACCACTGTCTTTTGGAAGCAGATAACTTATCTGATTTCATAGGTCCAAGCTGAAGGGGAATTTTGCCTCAGGATGAATCATACCTCAAGGCTTATTCATACCTGACTTAGATGAGATTTTTGGACTTGGAGTCGAATGGATTAAACCTTCTGGGGCAATTGGGATGGGTGAGTGTATTTTGCAGGCAAGAAGGACATGAATTTGGGGAGGCAAGAGGGAAGAATGTTATGGGCTGGATTGTGCACCCTCAAAATTCATATGTTGAATTCCGGACCAGTAGTATCTCAGCATGTGACTATATTTGGAGATAGGGCTTTAAAAGAGATAATCAAAATAAAATGAGGTCACATGGATAGACCCTAAGCCAGTACAACTGGTGTCCTTATCAGCAGAGGAGATTAGGACACAGATAACACAAAAGACCATATGAGTACACAGGAATATGACCGCCATCTACAAGCCAAGGAGAGAGGCCTCAGAATAAACCAAACCTGCTGATATCTTGATATTGGACTTTTAGCCTCCAGAACTGTGAGAAAATGAATTTCTGTTGTTTCAGCCACCCAGTCAGTAATATGTTGCCCTAGCAAACTAATACAACCAGTTAGAAAACATAATGGGAAACTACCATTTAAAATAGGCGTGTTACAGGAGAAGAGACCCTCTCGTCATGGTGTTCAGTTTCTTGGTGCCTCGAGCAAAGAATTGAATGAGACACAGAAATACAATGGTGAAAGAGCAGTTTGTTAGAAGTGAAAGTACACTCCAAAGAGATAGGAGTGGGCCTGAGCAGCAGAGTGGCTCAACAGGCGCTGACTGGTGAGATTTGGAGCTTTTATTTCCTTCTCTTCTAGAATGGGTTACTCCTCTCTAATTGTGGGGCTGCTTGATTGATACTTGCGTTTGACAATAGCTACTGGTTATGGTAAACAAGGGAAAGTTTGAGCATAGAGTGGAGGTCTTTTGGGCAATCATTTGCCGTAGATTATGTTGGACGTGCATCAATGTTACCTGACGTATCCAGGCATCTCAGAGGCCCAATTCCTATCTCTAGAGGCCTGCCTTACATCCCCCTTGAGAGACGTGATCCCCATAAATCTCTATGGGAAGTTGAGGGACAGAAGATCTGTCCATGTTGAGCTCTATGGTGGGGATGCACTGGAAGTCCTGGGGGCGGGGGGCATCTCTTGTATCCTAATGGCCCCTACATGAGGAGAGATAGATTTTAGTTAATAGAGTTAAAAGTGTTGGCCGAAGAAACAGGACTCAAAGCCAGTGATGCAGAGTGACTGAGTGATGGAAAGTTTGTTCAGCTTCATGGAGCCTGTGGCCTTTCTTCTGGTTTAACCGGCCATTCAGTTATTGTTCACCCGGGAGTTAGGCCTGGAAAGAACATTGTACTGCAATGACTAGTCAACAAGCATAAGTCACAAGCTTTAGGGTAATTATTTAAAGCAGGAGGTAGGAGATTTCTATGATTCAGGTTAAAAACAGTCTATTGTTTATGATTAACAAACTGATTTGAAAACTGATTACAACCAGAGGCTAGGGAGCTAAAATAAAATGAGCTAAGAGACTAGGGAAAAAGAGACGTAAAGTTTTTATCATGAGAAGCCCTTTCGTTTGGCCCATATCATATGTGCAAGATAGAGGAGAGTCCTCTCTGGGCATTGGCCAAAGGCAGAGCTACCACTGAGAAAGTTATCCATTGTCCCTGTTGGCATTGCTTCCTCAAAACCAAGAGCTCTTCTACTTGCTCCAGATCCAGCAAGGTTCTGACATAACCGGAGAGCTCAAAGTTCTTAGCTATTCATCACCTTCACCAGTAAGTCATTCAAAGTTACTCCTCACTCTCTCAGCTGAGGCAATCGCACATCTGAAGTCTTTCAGGTCACACCCTTTCTAACCTAGCTTACACATGCAGCCTAGCAGGCAGCCTAGCGTAGATTAACCTTTGTTTCACTCCACTAACACCCGTGAGCACACACCACTGCTGCTTCCCTCATTCATCCCCCTACCAGATATACTTAATGTTTGCTCATAATATGATAATGTTCAGTGATCTGATAATTATAATATTTAAAAGGAAATATTTAGGGCACAATTGAGTCCATGATTTTTTAGTTGGTTGCCCAACTCTGTCCTTCCCTATCAAAATTTTCCTGGCCATTCTACTAAATGATTACTAAGTAACCAGTTAACACTTTGGCAAGATTTGGTTTATGTGTAAACTCTTCACAGATGAATCCATTGCCAGATGTTGCAAACTGACCTAAATTAATCTGGCCTATCTATCTATCTATCTATCTATCTATCTATCTATCTATCTACCTACCTATCGATCTTATCATTTGTCAACTATCTAGTATATCTATCACCCATACACATATACAGAGGGTGCCAAAAAAATGTATACACATACTAAGAAAGGAAAAGAACTGTATTAAAATTGTAATATTCGATGTATTTCAATAACAAAAGATGAATACAAGTCACATTTGACTTTTGCAATTACAAGAGATGCTCAAAGTGGTTACCATCAGAGTCCAGACACTTCTGATTGAAGCAAACTACTGCTTGAGCAATGTTGACCAAAGTGACACCTTTCTTAAACTGTGTATACATTTTTTTGCACATCTGTGTCTTTTGAAAGTTAAAAAATAGTTTATATAGACATATAACTTATCACTTGTTTTAAGTGTACAATTCACTGTTTTAGAAAATTATTTATAGAGTTGTGAAACCGTTACTGTCTTGGTGTAGAATTAATCCCTGGTCATTTGCAGAATGTAAAAAGAATTTGTGAGACTCTACAAGAGTAAGCAAAGATTTATTGAAAGGCAAAGAGAGACAGTTCTGGCAAAGGGAAGTTTTGCCAAGATAGAGCCAAATAGGGACAGCTGCCCCAATGAGAAGGAATGCTGGGGTTTTATACTTTTCTAAGCAGGATGTAAGGTGCTTGTCAGCTTGCATGGGGGCTGCAGTTACAATTGTCTTCTCCTAGGAACTGTCCCATTCCCATCTATGATGGATGTAAGCTTGCAGGAGGTTGCTGTTGCGATTGGGAACTGTTTACTGTTCTCTTCCCATCTATGATGGGTGATTGTTAGCTTGTAGGGGCTGCTGTTGCGATTGGGAACTATTTTGTTCCCATCTATGAGGAATGTAAGGTGCTTGTCAGCTGGCAGGTGCAGTGCTGGCCAGGGGAGTCACAGCCAAGGGGTTAATGTTTAAGCTCGCTCCTGGCAGCTTGCTCTTGTTAACTCCTTGGCCATCGCATCTTGCCAGCTCGCAGGCCAGCTTCTGTTAATTCTACTTGTCTCATCAATTACCACAATCCAATTTCCATGTCCCCAAGAGACACTCCCCATTCCTCTTCCCCAGCCATGTATGAGGGCTCAGTTTCTCCACAACCTCAGTAACGCTTAGCTGTCCTTTTGGTTATAGACATTCTTCTACATGTGAATTGATAGCCTTTTGGTAAATATAGGTAGCCCCGAATGCTTCAATGGCAGCCACTTCTGCTAGCTCGTTTTCAGTGGATTTCATCTTCTGAGCTCCCCAGGTCTCTATGAAAAAGTGTGCTAAGTCTGCCTGCTTATGGCCTACAAACCACCTCTCAATGATTTGGAGGCTGAATACCCTGAATTTGAATTGTTTTTGCATAAATTCCATGGTCTTTTTCCTCCCTGCCCAAAGTTCTGTATTTGGTGTGCATCTCCACCAAAACACAGTGCAGTGAAGAAGACCAGTGCAAAAGTAACAAGGAGATCTACAACGTGATTCACCTGGATCCCAGAACTCGGAAAGGTTTCCCCTTGCTGCATCTAGCTATCAACTTGAATCCAGCACTTGGTGATTTCCACACCAATGACATCTGCAGCTTCCCAGATGGGCTTGTCACTTAAGCTCCTGCTGGACTGTGGAGCTGAGCTGAACGCTGTGGACAATGAGAGGAACAGCGCCCATTGTATTATCGTTCAGTGCAGCAGGCCCATCAGTGACTTTTTGACTTAACACTCGCTCATCATTAACCAAGTTGAAGCTGGCGCTCCCACTGACATGGCAAACGGAATACGACCCCACGAGGCAAACGTTCAGCTGGGGCATCTGAAATACTACTTAAATTCAAATGTTTCATATGCTCTCCTAAATTACAGAAAATCAGATTTAAAACTTATTAAAGTTAAATGCTGTATTTAAGAAATATATGGTCCATTTGCTGACTCTCTTCCCAGCCTTGTCTCCCATCATAATGCTATGCACTACGACATCAAAGCAGCCATTTCCTGAACCACTCCATATTCTTTATTATCTTCATGCCCAAGTGCAGTGTTGTTTCTATAGCCTCAGCACATTTATTTAACAAAAATGTATTCATCTCTATGTCCTTTTATCAAACAGAATGCTAGCTACATGGTTAGCACCCAGTAAGCTCTGATCAACTGCATGCATTCCCCACGTAGTCAGAGATGAAGTTAGGCCAATAAATAAATAACACATCGTAATAAATTCTGTAGAATAGCCATACGTACGAGCTACAATTGGGAACACAAAGAAAAGCGCCATTATTTCTGTTTGGGAGACCAGAAAATAGTTTCACAGAAAAGGAGCATTTTAACAAAGATGTAAAAATGAATAGGAATTTTTGTATACTCCTCTAGGCCTTGGTTGTTTCCTTAGGGTATAAAAAACACAAATCGGGATCAGGAATGGGAGCGAGCTGGAGTGACTAGAGAGGCTGGGGAAGTAGGAAAGTGACAGGAGAGTGCTTTGTTTACCATACAAGGGCCACCGGAGGCTAATCAGCAGGGAACACCAGATGAGCCACAGTTCTTCCCTAGTTGTCACTTCTTCACACTGCCATGAGCCCAGAGCCTGCCCGCCACTTCCCGCATAGTGGTGTGACCTGAGGCTACCAGGTTGCCCTATTTATTCATTTATTTTCATTTTTTAAATTGAAATATCTTTGACATACAACATTCTGTACTTTTAAATTGTACAATGTGTTAATTTGATACACTCGTAATATTGTTTGTTTAAAGAGTATTTGAAATCAATTACCATGTGAGGCAAGGAGACCAAATACAGAACTAAGGATGAGGAGGGAGGAAGGGTAGTGGAAAGAAAAGTAGAATTTATGAATACATAATTCTATTGTCTGTGATTAAAGTTCTTTATTTTTTAGCACCACATTAAACGATCTTACATCTCCAGTCATTTAATGAAATCCGACAAGCTCTTCAAGAGTCCTGGGGATGTGGTCTTGGTAGTTAATGTCATTAGTCGGAACTGCTGGGGCAGCCAGCACTTGAGATTTATCTTCATTTCCTTTAACTGCAGCCCCTTTCTGGACAAAGTGCTGTTCATCCACATTCCTGTCTCAGTCTTCCTACTTCCCGGACACCACTGCAAGGTGGTGAGGAATTACAAGTCCAGGAGTTCTTGTGTATTACTTTGCCCTTATCTCCTGTATCCAAGAGAGTCTTTACCTCCACAGTCGCTTTCACAGTCCCCTTTGTTATGTCCCACTGCTACCACCTAGCGCAGGTTCTCATTTCTTCTCTTCAGCAGATAAAGAGCTGCAACTTCTGGGAAGTCTCTTTAGTCTCATTTATCTAGGATGAGCTTCTCTCTGTGCCTTTTTCTTTCTGTTCCTAGAATGAAAACATGATGGATTAAGCTCTAGTAACAAATTTGTATTTTTTTTCCAGCTTTATTACCTTATACTTGACATATAATGTTGTGCAAGTTTCAGGTGTACAATGTGATGATGTGAAACACATAAATATTACAAAATGTTTACCACAGTAAGGCTAGTTAACACATCCTTTATCTCACATAGTTACCATGTTTGTTGTTGGTATCATTGTGATGCTGTTATGATGAGAACAGTATCTCTAGTCTCATAGCAACTTACAATTCAGTATAACATTGTTAACTGTAGTCATCATGCTGTTAGAGTCCCAGAACTTATTCGCCTTATAACTGAGAGTTTGTACTCTTTGACCAATAGCTCTCCATTTCCCCCAACTTTCAGCCACTGTCAACTACCAGACTATTTTCTATTTCTATGAGTTCAATGTTTTTAGATTTCCTATATAACTGAGATCATAGCATATGTGCCTTTCTCTGTCTGACCTTTTCACTTATCGTAATGCCCTCAAGGCCCATCCATGTGATTACAAAAGTTAGGATTCCTTCTTTTTTTATATGGCTGAATAGTATTCCATTGCGTGTATATGAGTATAGCATAGTTTCTTTGTCCATTCATCTGTTGAGAGACACTTAGGCTGTTTTTATGTCTTGCTTGTCTCTTATGAATAACGCTGCAATGAACATGGGATATACACCCAGAAGTGGAATTCCTGGATCTTTTGGTAATTCTGTTGTTAATTTTTTAAAAACCTCCACATGGTTTTCCATCGTGGCTGTATCAATTTCCATTCCAATCAATAGTGCACAAGGGTTCCCTTTTCTCCACATCCTTGCTAACACTTGTTATTTCTTGAGTTTTTGATAGTAGCTATTGTCACAGGCATAAGGTGATATCTCATTGTGGTTTTGATTTGCATTTCCCTGATGACTAGTGATGTTGAGCGTCTTTTCATATTCTTGTTAGACATTTCTTTGGAAAAATATCTATTCAGGTCCTCTGCCCATTTTTTATTTGGATTCTTTGGTTTTTTTGCTATTGAGTTGTATGAGCTCCTTAGATATTTTGGTAACCCATCCAATATATGGTTTAAAAATATTTTCTCCCATTCTGTAGGTTCTCTTTTCACTTGTCAATTGTTTCCTTTGCTGTGAGGAAGCATTTGGGTTTGATGTAGCCCCACTTTAGGTTTTTGCTTTTGTTGCTTGTGCTTTTGATATTATCTCTGACACTGATGTCAAAGAGCTTCCCCATGTGTTTTCTCCTAGTAATTGTATGGTTTCAGGTCTTAAGTTTAAGTCCTTAGTCTATTTTGAGTTAATTTTTGTAAAGGGTGTGAGATAGGGATCCAATTTTACTATTTTGCATGTGAATATCCAGTTTTCCCAACACCATATACTAAGGAGACTATCATTTCCCCATTAAATATTCTTGGCTGCCTTGTCAGATACTAGTTAAGCTTACATGCATGGGTTTATTTCTGAGCTCTTAATTCTGTTGCATTGGTCTACTTGTGTATTCTTATGCAAGTACCATACTGGTTTGATTACTATAGCTTTGTAGTAGAGTTTAAAACCAGGAAGTGTAATGTCTCCAGCTATGTTCTTCTTTCTCAGGATTGCTTTGGCTATTAAATGTCTTTGGTGGTTTCATACAAATTTTAGAATAAAAAAAAGAATTCTGTGTAAAATGACATTGGAATTTTGATAGGGATTGCATTGAATCTATACATGGCTTTGAGTAGTAAGGAATTTTAACAATATCACTTCTTCTCATACATGAACGTGATTTATCTTTCCGTTAATTTCTGTCTTCTTTAATTTCTTTCATCAGTGTCTTATGGTTTTCAGTGTATAAATCTTTCACTTCCTTTGTTAAATTTACTCCTAAGTATTTTCTTGTTTTTGATATTATTGTGAAGTTCTTTTTAAAACATTCCATTAGTGTTTGGAAATGCAAATGCTCTATGTGTGTTGATTTTTTTATTCTGCAGCTTTACTGAATATGTTTATTAGTTCTAACAGTTTTTGGAGGATTCTTTAGGATTTTCTATATACAAGACCATGTCATCAGCAAACAGATAATTTCACTTCTTCTGTTTCAGTTTGGATGTCTTTTTTATTTCTTTTTCTTATTTTATTACTCTGGTGAGGACTTCTAGTACTGTGTTGAGTAGGAATGGTGAGAGTGGGCACGCTTGTCTTGTTCCTTATTTTAGAGACAAAGCTTTCAAATTTTCACCACTGAGTATGATGTTGGCTGTGTGTGTCATATATGGGCTTTATTATGTTAAGTTGTATTCCTTATATACCCAATCTGTTGAGCATTTGTAATCATGAAAAAATATTAAATTTTAACAAATAGTTTTTCTGCATCTATTGACATGATCATATGATTTTTGTCTGTCATTTTATTAATGTGATATATGACATTTATTGATTTGCATATGTTGAATCATCCTTCCATTTCAAGGATGAATTCCACCAATCATGGTGTATGATCTTTTCAACATGGTATTGAATTTGGTTTGCTAATATTTTGTTGAAAACTTTTGCATCTATATTCATCAGTTATATTGTTCTGTACTTTTCTCTTTTTGTATTATCCCTATCTGGCTTTGGTATCGGGGTATTTCTGGCCTTATAAAATAATTTTGGAAGCATTTTCTCCTCTTCATATAAATATTCGGTAGAATTCACAAGAAAACCATCTGGTCCTGGTCTTTTCTTCCTTGGGAGGTTTTTTCATTACTGATTCAATCTCCTCACGTGTTATTGACCTGTTCAGATTTTTCATTTCTTCATGAGTCAGTCTTTTTAGGTTTAATATTTCTCTAGGAATATCCATTTTTCCCCCATAGGTTACTCAATTAGTTGCTCTATGATTGTTTTGTTGTTAATGTTTGAAAATGCAACAGATTTATGTATGTCGATTTTATATCCTACAACTTCATTGAATGTGTTTATTGGTTCTCACATTTTGTTGGTGGTGTCTTTAGAATTTTCTGTATGCAGGACCATGCCATCAGTAAACAGACAATTTCAGTTCTTCTATAGTCTCTTATGATCCTTTGTAATCTGTGGCATATAATGTCTCTTCTTTCATTTATAATTTTATATATTAGGGTTCTCACATTTTTTTTCTTGGTAAGTCTAGCAAAATTTTGTCAATTTTGTTTACCTTTTCAAAAAAAAAACAACTCTTAGTTTTGCGGATATTTTCTATTATTTTTCTATTCTCTATTTCATTTTTCTGCTCTGATCTTTAGTATTTCCTTCCTTCTTTTAACTTTGGTCTTAATTTGTTCATCTTTTTCTACTTCCTTTTTCTACTTCACATGTAAACTTAGGTTGTTCATCTGAGATCTTTCTCTATTTTATACCACTGTGGTTGAAAAACATACTTGGTATGCTTTCAGTCTTTTATAACTGTATAAGATATGTTTTCTGACCTAACATATGATCTAGTCTACCCTGGAGAATGTTTCATATGCATGTGAGAAGAATGTGTATTCTGCTACTGTTGGGTGGAATGTCCTGCATATGTCTGTTAGGTCTATTTGTTCTAAAGTATAATTGAAGTCCAGTGTTTCCTTATTGATTTTCTATTTGATGACCTAACCATTGTTGAAAGTGGGGTATTGAAATCCCCTACTATTATTGTATAGTGTCAATTTCTCCAGATCTGCTAATATTTTTTAATACACTTAGGTGCTACAATATTGGATGCATATATATTTACAATAATTATATCCTCTTGAATTGAACCTTTCTCCACTATATAATGGCCTTCTTTGTCTCGTATCATTTTTAGCTTGAAGTCTGTTTTGTCTGGTATAAGTCCAGGTACTCCTGCTCTCTTTTGGTTTTTACTCGTGTGGAGTATCTTTTTCCATCCCTTTACTTCCAGTCTGTATGTGTCCTTGAACCTGAAGTGAGTCTCCTGTAAACTACATACAGTTGGGTCTTGATTTTTATATTTATCCAGCCACTCTATGTCTTTAGGTTGAAGGATTTAATCCATTTCAGTAATTACTGAAAGGTAAGGACTTACTATTGCCATTTCGTTAATTGTTTTCTAACTGTAGTTCCTTTGTTCCTTTCTCCCTCTCTTGCCATCTTCCTTTGTGAACTGATGATTTTCCATAGTGGTATATTTTAATTACCTTCTCTTTATCTTGTATCTACTATGTGTTCTTACTTAGCAATTATCATGACGTTTACTTGACTCATCTTATAGATATAACAGTCTTTTTTAAGTTGATGACAACTTTATTTGACCACATATAAAAAGTGTATTCTTCCATCCTGATACACATTTTATGTTTTTGATGTCACAATTTACATCTTTTTATATTGTGTATCTATTACCCAATTGTTGTAGTTATAGCTATTTTTAATACTTTAGTTCTTTAACCTTTATATTAGAATTAAGTGGTTAACACACTACCATTTTAGAGTATTCTGAATCTAATTATATACTTAACCTGTATCAGTATGTGGAATATTTTTATATGTTTTCATGTTTCTTTTCAGCTTGAACACTTCTTTCAGCATTTCTTGTAGAGCAAGTCTAATGGTGATACATCCCATTAGCCTTTGTTTTTCTTGGAAAGTTAATATCCCTACTTCATTTCTGAAAGACAACATTGCTGATTAAAGGATTATTTGTTTGCTTTTTTCTTTTTCTGTCAGTGCTTTGAATATATCATCCCATTCTCTCCTGGCCTGCAAAGTTTCTGCTGAGAGATCGATAATTGCCTGATGAGGGTCCCTTTCTATGAGAGATTAGTTTTTCTCTTGCTCCTTTTAAAATTCTTTTTGTTTTTGATTTTTGACAGCTTTATTATAATGCATCTTGGAGGAAATTGACTTAGATTGAAATTATGAGATGACCTGTTAACTTCATTAACTTGGATGTCCATCTTTCTCCTCCAGTTTGGGACATTCTCTACCATTATTTCTTTAAATACATTTTCCCTTTCTCCTCTTTTCTTTCTGGGACTCCAGTGATGTGTAGATTGGTTTTTTAAATGGTGTCTAATAAATCACATAGGCTTTCCCCATTCCTTTTCTTTCCTTTTTTAAATTTTGCCCCTCTGAGTAGATAATTTCCAATGATCTAACTTTCAGCTCACTGATTCTCTCTTATGTTGTTTCAGTCAGATATTGAAGTTCTCTATTGAACTCTTCAATTTAGTTTTGTATTCTTCATTTCCAAAATTTGTTTTATTCTTTTTTGTTTTTTAAAAATTCTTTGTTGAACTTCTCATTGTTTTCTTATGTTGTTTGTTGATTTCATGAAGTTGTTTGTTTGCATTCTCTTGTAGCTCTCCAAGTATCTTTAGAATACAGAGGGTGCCAAAAAAATGTATACACATTTTAAGAAAGGAAAACTATTAAAATTGTAATCCTCAATATATACTGATAACAAAAGATGAATTCAAATCACGTTTGACTTCTGCAATTACAAGAGGTGCTCAAAGTAGTTACCATCAGCGAGGCACTTCTGATTATGGCAAACTACTGCTTGAGCAACGTTGACCAAAGTGTCCACTTGTATAAGTTTTTTTGGCACTCCTGCTATTTATTTTGAATTATTTGTTAGGTAACTCATGTATCTCCATTTCTTTGTGTTAAATTATTGGAAGTTAACTGTGTTCCTTTTGGGTGTCATATTGCCCTAATTCTCTGTGATCCCTGTAGGCTTGCAGAGGTGTCTGTGCATTTAAAGAAGCAGTCACCTCTTCCAGAATTTATAGACTGACTTTGGTAAGGAAAGACTTTCATCGGCTGGTGGGGGTTGGTGGTGCTAGAGTGTGTTGTGGTCCGTATCTAGTATAGCAGAGTGCCGAGCTACAGGTAAGCCTAGTGGTACAGAAGCTAGACCTAACACTAACCCTAACCCTAGCCTTAACCCATAACACTAACGAACATGATTGACTGCAATATCTAGTGGCTGTTTAAACTTGGATGCATTATTTAGTCTCTATGAGTCGGAATACTTTCACGTATAAAATACAGATAATGACACACATTCTGCAGAGTTTGTAGGTGAATTAATGATAGTGTATGTAACTAAACTCAGCCCATTGTTCAAGACCCAGATGATGCTTTTTCTGGCTATGCCAGCCCAAGGCAGAGAAGAGAGGTGGAGGGAATGAAGCAGAGGTGCAAGAAATGACTAGCCTGTTCAGAGAACTGTCTGGCTGAAAACCTCTCAAAGATTACTTTTATGAAAAAATTTGAAGAAACCACAATATCTGTATCACAGAAGGAAAACATTGTTAAGGAGAAAGTGGATCAAAATATGTAATGCCTACTGAATCTTGATTCTAACTGGTTTAATCAGTCCTTTACTCCAAACAACTTGAATTTTAAGCACATATGTTGATTTTTGATAGAGACAGAGTGAATGATTACCCAGTGGGTAAATGACAGTTATAAGGTCAACATCCCAGGGTTTGGATACCTGCCCCTGATTTCCCTTAGTTGTGGAAAGGCAGTAGTGACATACCCTGCATATAAATGGCTTCCTTGCCTGAGAGCTGAGTTTTCAGGTGGACATTGATATCAGCAGATTGATGGAGGTCAGAACTAGAGTCAGTAAGAGAGAAAATAATAATAGCCTAGCAGCTACAATTACTCATCTCTAAATCCTGTCTAGGGGAGAAAAAACAAAGAACTGAATTCTTAAAAAGGAGAAATATGTTACTATATCTTAAATCCTGTTGCAAAGGGAATACTGAGGGTTAACTTCACCTGGAAATGATACTTGACAACATATGACAACTTTGGCAGATGAAAGGTTATTATTATTATTTCATTTAAATGTTATTGGAGAATAGTTAACATTGCACTGTGAGGCACAATTCTTCAATCTGGCAGCTAAATTTTATCTCTGAATCATTCACAATATTTGGCTTTTTTTTTCCATGTGATAGATGTATTGAAGGAAAAACTACTGCATCGTTTCAGGATATTTATCATACAAGGTGACTTCCTTAATTCATTGGTACCAAACAGCATGTTTTTCGTTGAGCCACCTTTTAATCTGCTCTGTCTTTGCCTACATCTCATTGACATGATCTTAGTCAGAATGTGAAAAAATCCTTTCTGCCCAAAAGAACCAGTAGGGACCTGACTTTGCTGCAAGGTAGCAGCAGGGCTGAACAAGGCCAATCAGGTAAGGTAAGGAAGATGGCAAGCTGTCAAATACTGAAATACACGTATATCTTTTATCCTTCCTTCCCACTCAGGCCAGGTCTCAGATCCACCTCTCTCTAGGATCTCCACCCTGAGCAGTATCTCCCAACTGTCACGTCAGTATATGAAGTACTCGTGAGCCTAAGTGACTTACGCTTTTTACTAACGTTTCTCCACTCCAGTCTCTGCTCTTCTCTTAAACTTATTGTTAACCAAAGAAGAGGATCAAGCCATTATTAAGAACAAAAGGCATTCATCTGAGCAAAAGGATTATAATTTGGGAAATGCAGATTCAGGGAGCAACCCAAATCGCATTCCAGAGGACAAAGAAAGGCAACATTTATAAAGGCAAAACCCAGAAAGTGTAATTCTTGTATGTGACTACAGGATTGAAGACTACGTTAACAGGGATAGGTTAGTTCCAATATGCAAATCAAAGAGGCAAAAACTACAAGGAGGAAATACGTCCTCAGTGTATGTCCATACACCAGTAGTTCCAGGACATTTAAGAAACAAGTTAGCAACTTAATAGCATCTCTGAGAACTAAGGCACAAGATGTGCATAGGCTGCACAGGCCTTCCTTGCCTGATAGCCTCCCGACTCTATTTTAAGTGATTCCCTTAGAAATGCTTATTCCATTTTATTTTTTCCTTATCATTGTGATAATCATAAGTTGAAGAGGGAGAATAATGTAAGAAGAAGTCTGCAGTTTAAATTAGAGCCCTGAATTCTGGAATTCACAAACAGAAAATATGAGTTATAGTAAGTAAAAACTCCAATTCTGAAGCACAAAGCCACAGTCTGATTTGGGCCATCTGATATCGTATTATTCACTATTTAATCATGGAAGAAGCAGGCAGATTCAGGACCAGGGTTTCAAGCTAAGAAAAGTAAGCAAGATGGAAGAAGTTTTATCAAATGCTGACTCAGTATCAAAACCATTACTGGCATTATTCATGCATTCTTTTAACAAATAGTTATTGAAAGTTTATTCTAAGTCTGGCACTTAATTTGTAAGTATTATCCCCATTTTACCTGACGAATCAGAGCCACAGATTCATCAAGTAATTCACCCAGTGTCCACAGGATTAGAACTGAGAGCTATATACTTTGAAGGTCGTACTCTTTCTTTTATGACAAAGTACAAAAGGAAGTAAAAGAATATAACTGGGAGATAAGAAAGTGGATATGAGAAAGACTCCACTGCAGAAAAATAACTTAGCCCCATTACATCCTAACTCTGCCAAACACATACTTTGTGGTGACACTGTATTAGCCAACATGTTTTAACACACAGTTCAGACACCAAGTTTTTGCAGATAATAAGTATTTTTAAATTCCAAATAATTATTACTTTTATACATAAATTACTTAATTCTGGAATTGGAAAATTCTAAATGTCAATGTTCCTTTATTAAGAAAAAGGCTACATGAAGAACTATGGTAGCAAAAAAGAACCATGTAAGAAATTATTAGTTGTGTCACTTTCTTGGTACTTAATCACATGTTGCTATGCATTGGTTTAAGCCTTGTGCTGAGAATTATCAGGTTATTTGGAAGCAGTGTCATGTCTCACTCTTCCTTGTTGCATTCTAATCCTAAATTATACATGTGGGTTTTTTGTAAAAGTTGGACGTTAGATAAATGCTGGTTGAATTTAATAAAAACGATTTCCTCAAAATTCCATTTACTGAACCACAGGTAAACATTTTCTATCAATTCAACATTCAACAAGTTTGGAAGTTTTTCTAGCAGAAATCACTATTTTCTCCTAAGAAAACCATAGGCAATCCATAAAATATCTTTATTATTATTAATTTTGAAAGGTGTGTGCTTATGTTTCTTCAAAATGTTATCTAAATACATATGCTCACACTTCCGAGGATGAAATGACTTGATGTCTAGAATTTTCTTACTATCATGTGGAATCATTGAGGAAATATGAGAGATAGGCTATCATTTGATACTTGGTACCTTGGGTGATAAATAAACAGGGGTTTATTATTTTAATCTCTCTACTTTTATATATGTTGAATTTTTTCTAATAAAACATTTCAGTGCCTGAAATAATACTGAAGACCATATTTACTCATTACTCTAAATGGTAAAAAATTTATCACCGTGTTTGGGCACAAGCTTTCCCTCCAAAGATATATTAAATACATTTTTCAGCTCTTCTTCTATTTCTTCCTCATTCAGTGTCTTAAATTCGACCAAATCCATATTGTCCTTATAATTGAATTTCCTATATGTGAGGGTGAAGCCTACTAAACACTGAACACCATCTGGGGTCTGCAAGGAACAAAACGACTTGCTTGTAAACACAGACGCTGCAGACTCCTGAAGGTATTTATTAACCAATTCAAAGTCTGCAATTGTTCGAGGTTCGAGAGTAAAGGAGTAGATTTTTCGGTACTTTTTCTTTTCCAGGAGGTCAGAATTAAGAAATTCTTGATTTGGAATGTACTGCTCTCTTCTGATTTGGTCCAGGTACCAATATTCTCCCTCTTCTGTCAAGCGGAAGATACAAGGCACCTGAGGCTGATCCTTCTCAGAAATTAACTCCAGAGGCTGCCACATCTGATAAGAGCGTCCAAACCCAGCATCGACTATGTAGTTCTTGCCGTCAATAGCCACCTTCAGTAGCAAGTGAATCATAGCACTGCTGTATTTGTTGGCTGGAGTATTGTAAACGTAGCCTCCCAACATTGTAGTCTCAAAACCAATTGTGGTCAGAACCCAGTATAGAAGATGATTAACTTGGAGACACCACCCACCCCGGTTCTTCCTCACAACTTGATCAAAAATGGCCTCCAAGCCCAATTCCATAGGTTGCCCACAATGGATATTAAGGTTCTCAAAGGGAACGGTTCGGATCTGGTGTTGAAGAATGTCAGTTAATGTTTCCAAGTCCAATTCGTTCCTAGAGTTCTTATAACCAATTCTTTTAAAATATCCTTCAAGGTCCATGATCCCCTAAGGCAAGGAGAACAAAACAAAACACATAGTATTACTTTTGCACTTGGATTTCTTTGATTAGCCTAATTATAACTAATGTATTTTAAATATGTAAATACAAACAATGGTTATAAATATCTGCAATCATAAATCCTTTGTTTAGTACTTTTGTTGTATTAATTGCTTTTACCTGCTTCAGTTCACTTAACAGTTTCAGTAACCCTGAAAGAAAAATATTATCAACTGTTCCATGTTGTAAGCAAGAGAAGTTGGAAATTCAGATTAAGTGATGAGCGAAAGGACAACCCTGTGATGAATAAAGGAGGTTCAAATTGGTATTAATTAAAATAGCGTTTAGAAATAGTTCTAATATAAACAGGAGAATTATAAAGGACATTGTTTGTATTCTTGACGCCTGATCCATTCAATTTCTCCTTTAGCTGAACCAAGTCAAAGTTTCACACTGAAAGATTTACATTCATTCACACATTGATTTATTGATTTATTCAATACAAATTCATGAAAACCTACTATGTATGCACTTGCTACTGATTTAGTATTTCCCTCAGAAATCTCACATTTTAGTGAATTGAATAAATAAATAAAGCACGCAATTTCTTAGATTGTGATAGGTACTCTGGGAAAAACTAAAGCAAAAAAAGGTAAGATGTGCACACAAATTTGATTTCAAATAACATGGTCAGAGAAAGCCTCACATGATCTTAAGGATGTGAGAGAATGAGCCATGTCCTCATGTGTGGGGAAGACCATTCAGGCAGAAGGAATAGAAAGTTAAAAAGCCTTAATGTAGAAGCTGCCTAGGAAGTCAGGGTGATTGGAGCAGAGTGAGTGAGAGGGAGTGTGTACTGACATAACAGTAGCCTTAAACCAAGTCTGTTGGCTTTTACTCTGAGAAGAAAAATCATTGTGAGAAGGTTGCAGTTGGAGCAAAGTGTACAATAATCATATTGGCATTTCTGGTTATTGCATGGAGAATGAGCTGTACTCCTCATTCTTTCTGAGCTGAATGGACAGACATGTGACCCAAATAGAACCAAGTCAAAGCACGTATGCTCTAGGACTATTGCTTTGCTCATGGATGGCATGTGACCCAAGTCAGATCAGTGAGACTATATGAGGAACATTTCCTAAAACCTAAGCAGATGCTTTCTACCACTGGGCTAGAAGCTGGGAGGATATTGGCTCAAAGCGACTGGGAGATCTTGCTGAAAAATAATATCACCAAAGAATTTATGGAGTTGAGGAATGAAAAGCAGGTGAAGGGAAGATGAGAAAAGACCTAAATCAAGTCCCAAGTTATCTCCACACATTCTGGTAAAACGAACCCCCTCCCCTCCCCACCAAAAAAAGAAAAAGAAAAAGTCTTTATTTTGTTAAATCCCATGTAGAAAAGATTTCTGTTCTTGCTACTAAAGTGTCCTAATCCAGTATGGACACCGATTGTAACAATGGTACATTACCATTGGTAATATGGCGTGAGCTGACATGGTACAAATGGCCCTGCCCCTAGGTAAATAAATGGTAATAAGCTAATTCATTCTATTGCCCTAAACGCCATTTCTTTGAGATTCTCCTATTTCTTTTTTTGGGGGGTGGGGGGGAGTGAGAATCAGCTGTTCTTCCCAATTCTGCTAGTGTTCCAACTTTCTCTGTTCTTGATGTGTGCAACATTGTTTCCCCCTAATCCATGAAGTTCATTTATTTTCTTAACTTGCATCAGTATTCTTTCTCAACATCTGCACAAGCACTAAAACTCTACCACTCAGACACAGAGAGAGCAACGGTGATTTAGCCAGACGAATCCAAACCCTCTTCTGCCTCGACATCCAGAAGCAATACTGAGTAAGTCAGGAGGACAGGTGACGTGGAACAGAATGAATATGGTTTAGACATACCTGGCCATTTCAACAAGGTTTTTTTCACCTGCTCCCAAAGAGCCTTAATCTACTGAGACTTTGATTTGCAACAGTGGTACACAGGCTCGAGACTAACGGCTTTGTACCATGGCACAGCCTGAGGTGACATAGTACAAAGGGCCCAGCCCCTAAGTTTAATGGTGATAAGCTAAGCATCTCTCTTTTCTCTCCTCATATCATTTCTTTCAGATTCTTCTATTTCTCTTTTTTGAACCAATTTTGTCAGTATTTCCAATTTTTCTTTTCTTGATATCTGTAGTATTATTTCCTTAAATCTATTAGTTTCATTGCATTTCTTCTCATCTCACCAGCATCTTTCTCAACATTCAGAAAAGCTCTAAAACTCTACCACCTAGGCAGAGGAGAACAACTGATATGTAGACAGACAGCCCCACACTCTTTTTGGCCCCTGATCCAGAACCTGTAATGAGTAAGTAAGAAAAGAGGTGAAGGTTGATGAAAAGGAATAGGGTGTTATAGAGTCTGCCTGTTGGATTCTTAGTTAGACCATTATTCCTTCTACTAGGAAGTTTTTAAATATTTCTTTTTAAATGTTATAGTTTGCTTCCTCGTTTTTCCTTTTCTTACTCTTCTTTCCTTCTTTTTTTTTTTAAAGATATAATACTGAGTTAGAATTTAGTAACTGCAAGTCCATTCAAAAGAAGCCAGTTTCTGTTAATGGCCTGCATGCAAGCAACACATTGTAACCAATTAATACTTGAATGTTCTGTGACTAAACATAAGCGATTGTATATTACTAAAGTTGGGATTCAAGGTGAAATACTGGTAACACTTAGAATGTAGTTGCCAGGGAAATAGAGGACCAAGAACACTACCCTTTCCTTTCAGCTTGATGATAAATAGAAGAAAAAACTCAAGGTTAGACAGAGTGAACACAGAAAGCCTACTGAGAACTCTCAGAAAGGCGCTTAATATCTTTCTAAGTAAATTGGATGTAGGTTGGTTTTCAGTTTTAATTCAGAACACTTAGAAGAAATTTCTTCTTCCTGGCCCAAACTCTAAAAATAATAGAAAAGATAGTGAAACATAATGTGACCTCCCTTGAAAACAAAAAGGTAGTTTGGGAGAGCCTAAATTATGGAAAAAAAAATCCCTGAAAATCACAAAACAGAGGGATCAGACTGAAGAGTAACGTGAACACCTGAGTTGCATAGGAGAGAATGCAGAAAGTATAACCACAGGAGCTGGAGCAGCACTGACACGGAGGTTGGGAAGCCATCAGGAGAGGGCTCAGAAGCAAGCAGCCAGACAGTTAGTTGCCATGGGATCAGCAAGATGCAGTGAGCCTTGTTTCATGCCCCTAATTGCTATTACCAGACTTAACCAAACACAGCAAAGCCCAGTAAGTAATGGTGGTAGCCCCTGTTCTTCCTTTAGGTGTAAAGCATTATTAGGGCTACTAAGGCAGAAAAACAAGGCATAATGTTCTTAATGTATAGTATCACCAGAAAAGAAGAAGAACCATCTATACAGGGAAGATCAGCCATCAAAATACCTCCTGTCATATTCATCTCCACTGAAAAGAGTGAGTCCAAGCCTGATCCCGGCTAGAAATCTCACCAGTCACATTAGGTTCAAGAAAAAAAAGGGGAAAACAAAGCTATATATGCATGACTATAATGAAAAAACTGAATGCAAATATACTATGAGATTGGGATAACAAGAAAATGACATAATGTACAAAAAAGAGACAAAAAAAGACAACCAACTCAAAGAGAAAAATTAATTGAAGACTGGAAAGAAACTTTTGTAGGTACTTAGAGCAAAAGAACGTTTAAAATGCACTTACAACACAGAGCCAAAAAAATGAGGTGATAAAATACCACAGGATTATGGTTAGAAGGATTTCAGACCTTAGGAAACTAAGAACAAAAACAAAGCTGATGTATAATTGATTATAAACAGAAAAGGACAATATAGATACAGCATCATATCAAATCACGTATGAAGAAGAGAAACTTGACACTCATAATAAAAGTTAATAAAAAGGCAAAGCCACTAAACACTTAGAGAGAAGCTAATAGACATAGCAAGCAGTCAAGACAATCCAATATCAAGGCAATTGGTACTTCTGAAGAAGAAAACTCAAAAAGGCACAACAGAAAAATGCACTTTAAAAAACAACAAAAACACTTTCCTGAAATGAAGCAAAGAATGAATCTGAAAAACAGCAAGATTCTGGGAAAGTTTGATTCAACATATTCAACATTGGAATATATTCTGACAAGGATGGGTGAACCATGTTCCATGTCCATTTCACATACCACATACAATCCATTATGAAGGCAATTAGTGCTTCTGATGAAGAGAACTCAAAAAGTATAAGGGAAAATGTATGTAAAGAAATAGCAAAACAAACGTTTTCCTGAAATGAAGCAAAAAAGGAATCTGGGAAATAGAACAGGATTTCAGGAAAGTTTGATTCAACATACTCAACACTGGAATACACTCTCATTAAAACATTGAAACTCAAAATCAAAGAAAACTACTCAAGTATCTGGCACAAAACCAAACAATTTTTAAAGGAGAAAACATCAGGCTGGCACCAGAATACTCCGCAGTAATATTTCTGCAAAGTTAAGAGGAAAGTCTGGTCCCCAAATACTATTCTCAGCTAGTATGTCAATTAATCATAAAAGCATCGTGGATGTAAAGATAATCTCAAACATGAAAGAATTTGAGCAATGCAATAATGAGCTACCCTGATAAAGTGTTACCTCTCCATTGGCCAGTGAAGATGTAAATCAAAATGAAAAAAGGAGGAAGAGAGGGGCCAAAATAAAGGATTCACGGGTAACATTGATTCCATTTGCTATAGAACAAAGAGTAGAAAAGTTATGAGAATTATGGCTAAAGAAATTAAAAACCATTTTTAAAATGTGACTCAAATGGTACCCATTAGACATATAGGCCTCCACCATAGGTCCGGAGAGGGAAGGAACAGAGCATGCTCAGTGTACCTAGAGAGGGCAAATCCCTTGAGTGTACATGGGATTCGTGAGGGTTCAGGATTAAGGCTAGTATCACCCAGATCCCTTCTGATGTCTTTCACCATTTCACTGTGCCCCTGGCCTGCCTTCCTGTTCTTATGCTTAAGGACCTGTACCCTAGACTCTCTTTGGAGCATGCCTTGAAAGCGACGGGAGCTGCTTTGCCTTCTATGCAGAGAGCTGAAGGAGCCAGGGAACTCATGTCCTGCCAGGGCAGCTTTGAATCAATGAATTACTGGTGGGAGGTGTTGAAAGCCCAGGGCCATGCCTGGAGCCTGAACACACTTTGACTTAGAATTCACCTCTAGGCTGAAATTGGGTTTCTCCCAGGAGCACTTCCTTAATCAGTCACTTGCTCGAGGATCTTTGCCTCCGTGACTGATTCTGGGGAACCTGATTTAAGTTATATTGGTGGTCATTCTGGAGAGTTGTGTGAAAGAAACGTAAGATACACGGGATGAGGCAACTTCCAGACGGCCTTGAATGTCAGGCAAAAGAGACTTGCCTTTTTCTCTAGATCAAAAGATGCTTGTTCTTTTGCTGAATGGTCAATTTATCCTTACGTGACACGGTACTTCAATTACAAACTCCTTTTTGGGATGTACCCTTGGAAAACAGGTTGCTATGCAGAACTCATTGATCAGTTCCCAGTATCTAGGATCTCTACATCTTTCATATACAGCAGTGGTTTTCAATTTTATTTATTTATTTATTTTTTTGGCTAAAGAAACCCTTGTTCTTTTTCCCCAAATGAAGTTGTAAGCAAGAGCCTAACTAGAAGAATTAAAAACAGATTGATCCAGAGTTAGTCCACCCATGGGAGTCTGCTGTCACACCTCAAGGCTACAAAGCAGCACTAGTACAATTACGGACTAAATGGAATCTTCTATACCGACTGCCTAGATTGCTGGCATTGCAGAACAGAGCAATTTTGAGGAGCAATAGTGAGTGGTTTTCTCTGTGGGTGCTTTTTTATTTCCTTCTTCATCCCTTTCCTTCTCTTTTCTTTTCTCTGTCCCAGTTAGAGCCACGGCACCCCGCTGGATTGGCTCTACAACCCTTCCCCTCT
Organism: Rhinolophus sinicus; assembly: GCF_036562045.2. Classification (NCBI taxonomy): domain Eukaryota; kingdom Metazoa; phylum Chordata; class Mammalia; order Chiroptera; family Rhinolophidae; genus Rhinolophus; species Rhinolophus sinicus. The sequence goes on along the minus strand of NC_133754.1, from coordinate 56,062,201 downwards.
CACAGGGGCAGGTGGACAACACAGGGGCAGGTGTGACTTCCTGGATGGAATGGAAGTTGCTAGGCTAGCTCTCTTTAAAGCCATGGTTCAACAGACCTTAGTGTACCGAGAGCCTGCACCTCAGCCCGCGCTCTGAATTAATGCCTGCAGAGGTCAGGGAGGTACTGCAGGTACACAGAGCAGGCCCGGAGAGCCAGTCTAACAGGGGAAACAGCTGCTCAGCTGAAAATGGTAAAGGACAAACAAAATAAGTCTCAGGAGCAACAGGGGTTGAGAGCTAACAATTTCCTTTTGAAGGAAGGAGTGGCGTCTCCTGTTTTGTGCTTGTGGAATGAAAATGAGGGCCCTGGGGAAGGAAATAAGCGCTACCATCATATTCAAGGCTACAAACAGTGCAAGTACACTTTTCGACTGAGGTGGAACCTTTAAACGCTACGCCAGGATTGCTGGTATTACTGAATAGATTTCTTAAAATTGAGGTGAAATTCGCACAACACAAAATTAACCATTTTAAAGGGAACAATTCAGTGTCATTTAGTACATTCACAATTCTGTGCAATCACCCCTTCGATGTAGTGCCAAAATAGCTCTACCACAAAATAAAACTTCATACCTGTGAAGTAGTTACTCCCCATTTCCTCCAGCCTTTGGCAACCACCACTCTACTTTCTGTCTATGGATTTAACTATACTGATTATTTCCTGTAAATGTAATCATATAAAACGGGGACTTTTGTAGCTGGCTCCTTTCATTTAGCACAATGTTTTCAAGGTTTATATACATTTTAACATATATCAATCTTTCATTCCTTTTAATGACTGAATAATATTTCATGGTATGGATACATACCATTTTTGTTTACCTCTTCCTTCCTTGGTGAGCATCTGGGTTGTTTTCACCTTTGGCTATTGTGACTAATGAGGCTGTGAAGGTTTGTGCTCAAGTACATTTTTCAGTATCTGCTTTCAACTCTTTGGGGCACATACCTAGGAATAGAATTGCCAAGTTGAATAAAAGGGTTTTCTTTTAATTAAATTTACTGGGGTGACATTGGTTAGTAAAACTACATAGGTTTCAAGTGTACAATTCTGTAACACATCATCTATATATCACATTGTGTGCTCACCACCCAGAGTCAGTTCTCCTTCCATCACCATATTGGAGGAATTTTAAGGAGTGTTTCTGAGTGGCTTTGTGTGTGTGTGTGTGTGTGTGTGTGTGCTTTTATTTTCTTTACTCTCTCTTCCCTTTCCTTTCTTTCCATTCCCCTCCCATTGCTTTCATTTTGGTTCTGAGGCCCACTGCAAGGACACTACAACCCAGCCTACTTCCAGGAGCAAGTGGCCCATCCAGTGATTTTTCCAGATGGCAAAGAAGTTGCCAGGCAAGCCTCACCCACACACCATCCTTCAATAGTGCTGAGTGCAGTGAAAGCCTGTGGAGCAAGCCCAGAAAGCCCCATGCATGGAAATCAGCTGTTACCGCAACTGACAAGTTCTGAGTGCTTTTGTTTGTTTGTTTCATTTTATTTTCCCCCTCCTCAGGAGAAGCAGAAACTCACACATGCAGGTAATGTCTGTCTATTTTTCAAATAGGCTCTAAACTTTTTAAACCCATAAAAGGCAAACAAATGAGTATATAGTCGGGGGGCACCTAAAAAGCTGACAGGAATTTGTTCCTTCCTTTTCAGTGAGAGAGAATGAAGTCAGCCATTTTGTGAGTAAGAAACTAAAATGAGGGCCCTGGGGAAAGGAAAGAGCAGTTTATCAAAAAAAGAGCCCACCTGGGTGCTGTTGTGGGCATCATGCCAGAGCCAGGGGCAAGGCCTGGAGCAGAGAGCCCTTAGGGCCCTTCCTGCTGGCGCTGTCTGCATCTGCAGCCCCCTGCTCCTATGGCATTCTACACATCTGTGCTCAGGAAGCAGAGTCCTCAGTCTGCCTGACAGGGAAGCACTTAATTCTTGTCCTTTATAGCTTCTGGAGACCCTCCCCATTAAGTCTCCTTCAAACAGTATGAAACTTGCCCCAGTAATTCACTCAAACATTGCAGACATCCCTGACCATTTGGGATGAGTAGCGACATTCTGGTCAGCTAATGTGGAAGGAGCAGGAAAGGTTATGAACCTGCTGCTGGCACGACTAACCGGACCCATTGGGACACACCTTACTGGACAGAGGAGCTGGACCTCCTGTTTCAGCTATCCAAGAGGGAAATCTAGTTCCCTGAAACATACATTATACACATTAGCTATCTTTTCTACACTTCTATAATCCTAACAACAACCCTTTTAAATAAGCTCTCTGGTCGGTTTCATTTTACTGACAGATAAACAGACTTTCAGATGTGCTAAGTGACCCGCCCAAGTCCACACAGCTAGGATGTGGTGTGATTGTGACTCTAACCCAGACAGTTTGAATCAAGGGTCTGTTATCCTCACCACTGCACTGTATAGTCCTTACAGCATAAGTTTTCAAAGTATATGCCAGCCAAACTTTCTGAATCACCTTTGGACTTGAGATTCAGGCACAGTGTAGTACCCAGTCTCCTGGACTTACATTTGACATAGGATTAAGCCCCGATTTCAAAACAGAAGTGAGTTCACTCACCGAGTTTCACTAGGACCCACACCAGGAACCAGGCTGATTTCACTCCTCCCACTTCAAAGGCCAGCACAGGAAGTGCCCTCACTGACTTTCCTAACTGCTCCTCCCCTGGAGTCTAGTTAGAATCACCCAGAGATCTCTGGGAAATGTAGTTGTTGGGCTTTACGTTTTCCTTGTGTACCTCTTTTTCAAATCTATTCACAGAAAAACAGTAGAGATCTATATTATCTGATGAGCCTGTGGAGGGTATGACCTTGCATTTGACACAGTTCCTGCCTTAGGAACCTGAAGCCAAATGTCCTATATGTAATGTGGCAGGTGAGGGTTTTGAGGGTTCCAGGAAAAGAGGATCCATCAAGAAAGAAGAGGCAGAAGAAGATGGATGTTTTAAATCAATTTTCAGTCCCATTCACCACTCCACTCTACCAAAGGTCCTGTGTAACGAGTGCATGTATATGGTACGAATATGATACATGTACAGTAATGTAGTGTTGCTTTTCTGCTTGTGTCTTTAATTGATAGTTATGACATTGGTCTATAACTCTTGCTGTTTCTTATGCATTTCCATCTACACTATATTTTAAAACTTGTCTACATGACACAAGCATTGCCTCATGCACTCGCTCAGGGACAAGTTCTAGTTCATACTTCTGGTCTGCTGCATAAACTTGGGAAGTCTTTCTCTTGGCCTGTGCTTGGGTAGGCTAGATGGACCTGGGACCACCACTCAGCCCAGCATGATGAGAGTTGGAGAATAAATACCGCCGTGTTCTACCACTCAAGTGGGATTATTCACGGGGCATCGACAACACTGCCTCCTAATGTCCTCCAATGAGTTAAGCTCCCCCTGTCTGCAGAGGTGAACTGCCAATAAATTACCCTTAATGGACTCTCGAACTGCCCCTGCCGTTTCCACTCTCATTCTGGTGTTTCCTTAAATCACCTCCCAAGTACGCCACTTGAATGCAAATCTTCATCTCAAAATCTGGTTTTAAAGGAAACCAACCTAAGACCATTTCACTTACCAATTCCACTAATGAAGAACATTTAGGTGACCTCCAACTGTTGGTTACTACAAACACCACTGTGGTGAATATTTTCCTACACATGCCCTGTATGTGGACATGAGAACTTTATATGGATATATATCAGGAATGGTATATGCTGGGGGATATATGTGTACTCAATTTCCCTAACATTGCTGTCCTCTTGTGTAGAAAGTTTTCTGTTCTCCTCATATCTGATGGACACTTTCTGTTACTACCTTCCAATGTCTATGGATCTTATGTGTCTAAGGTGATAGCTCAGTGTTGTTTTAATTTGCACTGCTCTGACTACTAATGATTTTAAGCAGCTCTTCACATTCATATTGACTCTTCCAATTTCTTGTTTGTGAATTAAATGGCAAGGTATTGAGCAAGCACTCCTCTGATACAGTAAGCAGGACATGGCAGAGATGAAGGATGGATTGCAGAGCAGATCTTGCTAGAAAAGCATTGTTCGAGAAAGATATAACGCCAGAATGCAACTTTGGTTGTGGGCTATTTTGCCATGAAGTATGCAAGAGGAATTGTTCAATAGAACAAGGCTATTGTCCTCTTGACTGATGGAAATTTGACACTTGGAATTAAAATCCGCATGGCAAATTGATAAGTTTTAGAATTCTATCATTTCAGCTAAAGTAACAGAGTCCCTTGAGGATCTCCAGCAAGAACTGTTACAGGAATCTGAGATCAGGAGGCTTGTGACTAAGGGTGTGTGTCCTGCTGTCTGATGGCCGTAATCCGTGAGGTTACAGGGCTGGGATGTCAGTGGGCTGGAGGACTTTGAACCACCAGCAGAATGTCTGTCTGAACCATCAAGCCAACATCTCAGTGCTTCCTTCTTTTTCCAGAGCAGAACTGGCAAATACTTGAACTGTCACTGAGCACTCTCCTCACAGTAGAAGGAACAGAAACGGAAGTGGGCTAAGACTAGTGATAGTGACAACATGAAGGTGAACTCCCTCAATTCCAACATGTGGAAGTGGCAAAGGTTAGAAGCATACTGCTTTTTAAAAACTAAATATAAAGTAATAGAATTAGTTCATGTATTATAATATTTACAATATGTGCTAAATCTTTTTATTTTAAAGATTAAAGTATGTGAGGTCATTATTTCCTTGAAAAAAATTTTAAAAAGAGAGCTTTATTGTTGCAAAGATAGGAAGATTGAAGTAAAACTTTCCTGTTTGATGATGGAATCCATGGAAGACACTGGCCTCTAATTCAAGATTTTCTTGCCAAATAAATCTGTTTTAATATTTGGTTGCCAAGACTTTCAGTTTCTGCTCCAACAGGTAAGATTTTGAAGTCAACACTCACATTCCCACAGAAAATCAACAACTCATTAAAATAATACAGATCCATAAGAGTATCAAGGTCATGAATCAAACTGCTTTCTTGAAAAACTGGAGAGACAAACGGATACATACATAGAATCACAGGTTACCAGCAACTGAAGCTCAGGGTTAGAAGACCATTGCTGAAGCTCATAATTCGGAACACTGAAAACCTTTATTTGATGATTTCCTGGAGATTCAGTGTAGACTCGTTTGAAAGTTAAAAACTGTGGGGGCGCAGAGTCAGGGAGGCTTCCACCCTGTTTTGAGTGTTATCTACAGGAACCCCACCATGTTCTGAATCGAGGACCAGAGAAAAGGCTTTTGGTGCCTACGATAGAAAGAGAAAAATATAATCATTTTGAAGTAAATTCTGAACATTCTCTTCTCTCCCTTCCCTCAAGGGAAATTATAAGAACCTAGTTGAAGTGAGGTAAGGAAAATACCCATCTCTAACCTCTCTAGCATTTCTTCCTCACCTTAGGGGGAAAACATTGGGAAATACTTTTTTTTTTAAAGGATAGTCAAGTTTTAACTGAAAACCTATATTACAAATACCTTGAAATTATGCCAGATTTTCTTGTGTATCAAAACCACTGTAATCAAAGTTTCCCTTTGTCAATTAAATGAGCATCAAAGATGTCAGTAAAGCTAATCTTTCGATTTTGCTAGTTGTTATGCAAGTTGCAGACTTCTTAGTTAAATAGGTGTAGCTAAATTGTACTTCCAAGGACATAAAGCAAAGTATTAGTATTTTTATTATTTTTTTTCCTCTGCCAACTATCCAAGGAATCCTGAACTATTCTATTACACTGACGACTTCTGTCATGAATCCCTGCTTCCTCCTGGCACCATCTTCATTTTAAATCGAGTATGTGAAAAGTTGTTTCAAATCAAGTGACTGAATTTTGTTCTCCAAATTTTAAACTATATACAAGCTTATAGAAAGATTAAGATGAAGAAACATTGCATAGACTTGAAAAAATCTATATAAGGTTATTTGCAAATATGACAGTTTTCTAAATGTTCAGAATAACAACTTTACTTTCTTTTGTTTCTACCAAAGATGAGGAAGTTTACTTAGAATATAATCACTGTGTTTAGGTTTAATTATTGGTACAAAAAAGCAACTGAAATTGTGTTAGTATTTGGGAAACAGCTCCGATAAGGGGGATGGAGCTCTTAGCGGGGGCCTGCCAGAGAAAAAACCATCCCGACAGTTTAAGCATATTTGTCTGGTGTTGAAAAAGAATTTAAACTGATGAATGCAGTAAATTAACTCCCCTGATTATTTTTTGTCTTTAAGAACTTTCCACTATGTTTACCTCTTACCATTGGAAAGCTCTTTGAAGCAACATTCCACTTGTTTTTCTAGACAGACTGCTTCATTTACTCATTTCCAGTAGCTAGACATGGAGGTGTTTTCAGTGAGCACATCCATGGTCTAGACCAGGGGAGTCCAAACTGCGGCCCGCGGGCCAACTGCGGCTCGCAATCCATTGTTAATTGGCCCGCAGCAAATTCCAAAACTATATTTAGTTTACTTAAATAAACCAGGTGAGGCAATACGTACTTCACCTCGAGTGAGTGGCCCGGCTGTTTGTGTATTTTACCACATATGGCCCTTGGTGAAAAACGTTGGAAAAAGTTTGGACACCCCTGGCCTAGACAGAGACACTGTTTGAAATTATCCAGGAACACAGTGCCACTGACCATCACTGAGTGACATTTGTTTCTGTTGGCTGTGTCTGCTCTGATTGCTGGTTTCTTTCAGATTGGCAGCTGGGATTACGCTGCAGCTACAAGAGGTGGAGATTGTAGTGAGGGTGGACTGGGCCTCAATTCTATACTTCTGGAATGTATAGGCTCAGTTAAAGGCACTAATGGGAAATCTGTGAATATTTTCAAAAATTTAGTTAGTTCATTTTACCTTAGTAACTTCCATAATACTATTGAGTAGATGTGTAAGTTAAAGTATTCTTTCCCTCCCTAATTTTCCTTTTCCCCTGAATTCTTATCGCTGCATTCTTTTTTAAAAAAATTATATTTATTGGGGTGACATTGGTGATTAGAATTATATAGATTTCAAGTGTACAATTCTATCATACATCATCTATATATTGCATTGTGTGTTTACCCAAAGTCAGTTCTCCTTCCATCACCATATGTTTGACCGCCTTTACTCTCTTTGACCATCCTCACTCCCCCTTAGCCTCTGGTAACCACTAGACTGTTGTCTGTGTCTATGAGTTTTTGTTTGTTTGTTTGTCTTGTTCTTTTGTTGCTTCCAGTTTTACATCCCACATGTGACTGAAGTCATATGGTTCTCAACTTTTTCTGTCTGACTTATTTCATTTAGTACGATAATCTCAAGATCCATCCATGTTGTCGCAAATGACAGTGTTTCATCTTTTCTTATGGCCGAGTAATAGTCCATTGTATATATATACCTCATCTTCATTATCCAATCATCTATTGAAGGACACTTTGGTTGTTTCCATGTCCTGGCCACCTTGAATAATGCTGCAATGAATATAGAGTTAACCATATCTTTACAGATAAATATTTTAGATTTTTTGAGTAGATACCCAGAAGAGGAATTGCTGGGCCGTACGGTAATAGTAGTCTTAATTTTTTGAGGAAACTCCATACTGTTTTCCATAGTGACTGTACCAATTTACATTCTGAACAGCAGTGTATGAGGGTTCCTTTTCTTCCACAACCTCTCTAACACTTTTTACTACTTGTCTTATTGACAATAGCCACCCTAACAGGTATGTGGTGGTGTCTCATTGTGGTTTTGATTTGCATTTCCCTAATAGCTATTGAAGTTGTGCATCTTTTCATATATCTGTTGGTTGTTTATACGTCTTCTTGGGAGAAGAGTCTGTTCAGGTCTTCTGCCCATTTTTTCAGTGGATTGTTTTTTGTTGTTGTTGAGTGGGTGAATTCTTTATATATTTTGGATATGAGCCCCTTATCAGCAGTGTTGTTTGTAAATATTTTCTCCCTTTCAGTTGGTTGCCTCTTTGTTTTGTTGATGGTTTCTTTTGCTGTGCAGAAGCTTCTTAATTTGATATCGTCCTGTTCATTTATTTTTGCTTTTACTTCCCTTGCCTTTGAGGTCAAATTCAAAAATCCTCTCTAAGACCAAAGTCCATAAGTTTAGTACCTATGCTTTCTTCTATGGAATTTTTGGTTTTAGGTCTTTATATTTAGGTATTTGATCCGTTTTGACTTCATTGGTGTATGATAACAGAGAGCAGTCTAGTTTCATTCTTTCGCACATGACTTTCCAATTTTCCCAGCACCATTTATTGAAGAAGCTTTCTTTTCTCCATTGTATGTTTTTGGCTCCATTGTCAAAAATTATCTGCCTATATATATATATGGGATTATTTCTGGGTTCAATTCTATTCCATTGGTCTTTGTGTCTGTTTTTCTGCCAATACCATGCTGTTTTGATTATTTTTGCTTTGTAATATAATTTGAATTCAGAGAGTCTGATACCTTTGGCCTTGTTCTTGTTTCTCGGGATTGCTTTGGCTCTTTGGGGTCTTTTGTGATTCCATACAAATCTGATTTTTTAAATTCTATTTATTAATAATGCCATTGGAATTTTGATGGGAATTGCATTAAATCTGTATATTGCTCTAGCTAATATGACTATTTTAACTATGTTGATTTTCCAATTACTGAATACAGAATATCTTTCCATTTCTTTGTGTCTTCTTCTATTTCTTTTAATAATGTCTTGTAGTTTTCCGTGTATAGGTCCTTCATATCCTTTGTTATGTTTATTCCTAGATACTTTATTCTTTTCCATTAAATTGCAAAATAAATGTGTGTGTTTTTTCCTTTTTCTGAAATTTCATTGTTAGTATATAGAAATGCAATGGATTTTGAACATTGATTTTGTATCCTACAACTTTAGTGTTGCAGTGTTTAGTTTATTGATTGTTTCTAATAGTTTTTTTTCTTTTTCTTTTTTTTTTGGTGTAATCTTTAGGTTTTTCCACATAAAGAATCATGTCATCTGCAAAAAGTGACAATTTAACTTCTTCATTTCCAATTTGGATGCTTTTTATTTCTTTCTTTGCCTGACTCTGCCTAGAAATTTCAATACTATGTTGAATAACAGTAGTGAGAGGGAACATCCTTGTCTTGATTCTGATCATAGAGGAAAATCTTACAGTTTTTCACCATTAAATATGATATTAGCTGAGGGTTTGTCATATATGGCCTTTATTATGTTCAAGTACTTTCCTTCTGTACCCATTTTATTATGTTTTTTTAATTACAAATAGATGTTGAATCTTGTGAAATGTTTTTTTGTATCTATTGATATGATCATATGATTTTTATCCTTTATTTTGTTTATGTGGTATCACAGTGATTGATATGTGTATGAAGAGCCATCCTTGTGCCCCTGGAATGAACGCCACTTGATCATGGTATACAGTCTTTTTAATGTATTGTCATATTCGATTTGCTAGCATTTTCTTTAGGATTTTTGCATTTGTATTCATCAGAGATATTGGTCTGTAGTTTTCTTTTCTTTTTTTCTGTTATCCTTACCAGGTTTTGGTATCAGGGTAATGTTGGCCTCATAAAATGAGTTAGGAAGTATTACTTCTTCTTTAAATTTTTTTGGAATTATTTGAGAAGGATTAGTAGTATTAAGTCATCTTTGAATGTTTGTTAGCATTCACTAGTGAAGCCATCTGGTCCTGGACTTTTGCTTTTGGGGAGGTTTTGGATGATTGTTTCAATTTCCTTGCTGTTGATCAGCCTATTTAGATTTTCCAGTTCTTTGTGAGTTAGTCTAGGAATGTGATATATTTCTAAGAACTTGTCCATTTCTTCTAGGTCATTGAATTTGGTGGCATATTGCCTTTCGTAGTATTCTTGTATGATCCTTTGTATTTCTATGGTATCCATCCTAACTTTTCATTTCTGATTTGTTTATTTGTGTCTTTTCTCTTTTTTTCCTCAGTGAGTCTTGCCAGGGGTTTGTCAATTTTATTAATGTTTTCAATGCTCCAGCTCCCTGTTGCATCAATTTGTTCTATTCTCTTTTTGTTCTCTATTTCATTTAATTCTGCTCTGATTTTCATTATTTCCTTCCTTTTGCTGACTTTGGGTTTCATTTGTTCTTCTTTTTCTAGTTCTTTAAGATGTAATGTCAGGTTGTTTATTTGGGATTTTGTTTGTTTGTTTGTTTCTTGAGATCAGCCTGTAATGACATAGATTTCTCTCTTATTACTGCTTTGGCAGCATCCCATAATTTTGATATGTTGTATTTTCATTCTCATTTGTTTCTATGTATTTTTTTATTAGTTTCAGGTGCATAAAACAATGTAATAATGAGACATTTATCATTTATATCCCTCACACTATGTCAACCCCCCTCCCCCCATCCACTATCCCTCTGACATTGCGCTCAGCCATTATATTTCCACTGTCTCTATTCCTAATGCTGTACTCTGCTTCTTGTAAATATATATAATTATAGTTGACATTCATTGTTGCTCAGCTTCAGCTTCAGGTGTACAGTGCAGTGATCAGGCATCTACATCTTCCCTGAGGTGGTCTCCCTAATGGGACAAGTGTCCATCAGATACCCTACAGGATTTTTACAACATTATTGATTGCATTCCCCAAATTGACTTTTGTAACCCCTTGGCAATCTTGTGGTTACTGACTGTGCTTTCTAATCCCCTCACCTTCCCCCTTATCCCCACCCGCCATCCCATCTAGCAACCCTCAATTTTTCCTCTATATCTCTGATTAGTTTATAGAGTTTCTGCTGAAAAATCTAGTGATAATCTAATGGGCTTTCCTTTTTTGGTTCTAGGAGGTTAGGATCCATATGAAATGAAGGTTAGGGCCCTTACGTACTTAGAACTTCAGAGCAATGACTTTTAAATTTTATCGTGGCCTCTGTCAGAGCATATATCATGCTGAAATGTGTGTGTGTGTGTGTGTGTGTGTGTGTGTGTGCATATATGTGTGTGTGTGTGTGTGTGTGTGTGTATGTATGTGTATGTATCCTTTCTTTGCCCTCACCCAGTCTGAACTCTTAGAGGTCAGGAACTATCTTGCTTTTTATTTTATTTTATTTTATTTTGTTTTATTTTTAATCTTAGAACCAAAAAAGATGCTCAAAAAATATTTATGATTAAAAATACCAAATATCCAAAAAGAGGCCAAAACAAACTCATTCTATTGAGCCAAACAGATAGGAGACATATTCACAAGTATTTCTTGTTGTAGGAGTCATACTCTTAATCATAATGTGGATTTTGACAGCACTTATAATTCAAACTATTATCTTTGCCTTGATTGATAACCTGTGGATCACTTGGGAATTAACAGAACTGCTATAATAAATTACTCTAAATCAGTACAAGGACAAACTCTTGTATGTGGGGACTGCTCTTTAAACCTGGAGTAGACTGGAGCTTGCTGGTTTGGAAGAATGAGGTAATGGAAAAATGCCACCTTTTTAATTTTTAAATTGAAAAATGTGTTTCTCCCACAGGGTGAAAGGGAATTCTATTTACACGTACATTGTCTCAAACACACCTCACATCCTGGCTTACACAAATGCTGCCTAGCAAGCAGGAGGAGAAGGCAGATGTCCTCCAGGGAGACAAAGTGCTAGCATATTGTGAGGCTTGTCATCGCAGTCAGGCTATGTTTCCCTTCCTGATGAGTTTTTGGCTGATGTTACCCTTTTATTCATGCTCAGATTTTAGGAAATACAATATGAAATTGATCTTCCTCAAAGATTATTTTTTCCCTTAAACTGAAGAACGTACTTTTAGTTTTGCTCTACACATTTTATTTAAATTCTTGGGTCTGGATTAGTAGCTCAGAGTGTTAATGGAAGATAAGAATGAGACTAAAATGGTGAAGAACAAAGAAAACCTGATAGGCTAAAGGATCAGTTGAAGAAGACCTCACCAGTGTACTTTCAAAACTCATTTTTCAAAAGTAGTTGTTTTAGTTTACCAACAATTTTGTCTCTTCTTATATTTTTAAATCAATAATTTATTATTTAATAACTCATATCTTTAAATATTAATTATAAAACATTTTGATATAATGACCCACTACAAAAACTATTGTGTCTGGGAATGATTGATTTAAGGCATTCTAAGAATAATAAGAATTATAAGAAACTCATGGGACATACAGAAAACATATATCATTTTGAAGGAAAAGACTGATTTCATGTAGTTATTCATGCCCGGTAAAAATAGATGTTTCTACGTTCTAGTTTATATTCATCAGTTTTGTAAAATGAAGTTCTTCCTTTTCATTGATTGATATTTGAGATCCATCTAGATGTTTGGTAAGTGTGGCTCTCAGTCATAGAGAGAATGGATTTATAGATTCTGAAATATGGCTTCTGTTTGGTGCTTCTCATTTTTACATAGGAAATCAAACAGAGTCCTCTGTTTTTTGCCTATTTGAGTTTGGATAGAATTAAAGAACATAGAAATCAGCCCTAAAAATTACATAAGCCATATCGTGTTGCCCTTTGAATTTTTGCTTTATTCTATGGCCTTCTCCTGTCTCCTGAAAGCTAAGGCACCTAGCACAGTATCCTTCAGGGACATCTCAAAATTAATGTTTTTCACTTAATATTTAAAAGCCATTTTAAAGGGAAGTAAATTAACATTTATATTTGGAAAATGATGTGGGATAAAAGAACATATTTGGGAGTGCTATAAAATAACTGCCAACATGAGTCGTCAACTCTCATCATTCTATTTCAGTCAGGAGGAGGACATAAAACACTGATGTGTCAGAATATACACACACACAACCTCCAGAGATGATTATGTTATTTCATATTCTTTTTCTCCCTAAATTTCAGAGCATCTATGGTTAAATGTTTGGGGTTGAGGGATTTATAAGCCTATTCTGACAGATTTGGATAGTTGAGTATATCTACAGTCCTGTTATTGAGTATCTACACAGCAGTTCTCACACTATTCACCAAGAAACAACAGACACTGACCATTAATGTAAAAAGTGTACATGCTGGTTATATGAAGTACCCAGCATGTGTATTTGTGTAAACATCCTATTAAAATATCAAGAAATATAGTGTTAAATGCCAGATTCGGTTCTAAAACTTATTTTTAATACATGAAGAATGTGCTTTCACTGAAAGTTTCATCCTATAGGTGATTTCAGGGTGAGAAAAGAACTATTCTTTCCAAAGGTTCTTTGTGAAAAGGAGTCATGTGGCCCTCAACCATTTTAGGGAATTTAGTGCATACAGTACCTACTAGTAGGAATGGAAGTCCCAGTGCTTTCTTCTGCCAGGCAGGCAGAACTTGTGGTTGCAGCAAGTGGCAGAGGAGACGGAGAGGGAAGGAGTTGAATGAGGAGAGTAGTACTGAAACAGAACTTCAGTAGATGACAGAGCAGAGGAAATGTTTATTAGCTACCCTGAGTGTGGAACATTGGGTAGAGGAAACAATGTCTAAAATGGATATTTGGAAAGTTTTCCATAAGATGTTTATTGTATAAAATCCCTTTATTTCTCCCTTTATAGGATACATAATAAAAATCAACTGTATTCTATCGACATAAGAATGTCCAAACCTGTAGAGAGTTTTTATAAAAATTCCCTTGAGGAACTCAGAGGATATGCCTGGAAGCAAGATCTCAACAAACAGAAAATGCTTCTCAGAATGGCAGTTTGCTGCTTGTTTTATGCACTTAGAGTTAAGGACTGGAACGTAAGGAATATTACTGGGAGGTGGAAGATAACAAGTGGGTGGGGATCTGATTACAGGATCGTTAAACAAGATTATGTTCTCTCTTGAGGGTGTTTACACTTCTGAGGGATCTGAAAAGAGTCATTTCAAAGGTGTATATATACAGAAATAATGAACAGAGCTTGCTTAAGGCAAAGATTGAAACTTTTACTAAATAAATTGTATATCTGGGGTCTGACTGCCCCACCATGACCTGCCCAGTTAGGAATTTATGATCAGATCACCCTGTGAGGTTACTTTCGGTCAGATTTATTACAGCGTGCCTTTTTTGTCCACAGCTGTATGTATATAAATGTATCTATCTCTCTTTAGAGGAGGATTGTGATGTTTATATCTCTGTATTTATTTTTCTTTTCCCTAGGTTTTTGCATTAGCCAGGACTTGCAGAATAAAGTTGAAGGAGGGAATAAAAAAAGACAGAGAGATGGTTGATGAGATGGTGAGAAGGAGCAATAAAGTATCTGAAGCAGGAAGACATGGGTGTGGCGGTGGGGGGGATGAAATGAGAGAATAAGAACTGTAGTGTTAGGGATTTCAACTGCTCTCAGACAACTACCTCTGTTAATAGTGGGACTTCCTCTCCTCAAACACTTGTGAAATCTAGAGACTGCTACTGTAGATTGCCTTTGATAGCACTTCTCTACTTCTACCCCGACCTTCTTTCCCTTTCTTCATTGGGCCATAAGGCATGGACACTGGCCTTGACTACTTGTGTGATCTTGGGCAAGCCCTTTCAGCGTCTCAGTGAAGATAAGACCAATGAACAACATCCTCTTAAAGGTAATCTGTCTCCAAATCTCATCCCACAATGTTCTCACCCTACAACATTTAGAACAAAACATTTGAAGAATTTGGGTTCCTTCAAAATTAAAGATATCTGGACATGTATTTAATTAAGCACACCAGGGACAAAGAAGACCAAGAAATGGAGTGGGGGACAATATCTACAATGTCCAGAATTGATAAGGGACTGTCTTGTGTAATATGTACTATATTCTTTCACATCACCAAGAATGAGATATGAATCTTAGCAGAAAAAGGCAAGATTATGAGCAGAAAGTTTACAGAAGAGAAACTGTAAATGGCTAAAAGCATGTGAAGAGATACTCTAATTCACTAGTAATCGAATAATTACTAATTAAAACAGCAATTAGGTGAGTTGGGTAAGGCCACAGGATTCCTTACCTATTTATCTTTAAATAAAGGTGGGAGGAAATTACATGTGTGAGGCTAGACTAGGACAGTCATTCTGGAGACTAAGCTACACACACACTTAGGAAACTGGGTGAGAATTCATTTAAAACATGTTTCAGAAGCAGAATTTCTGATCATTTCATATAACATATAATAGATTATAGATTCTGCTCCTGAGATACAGTATAAATACTCACCAGGTCCATAAAGGATAATGAAGACATTTGTTTACAGTAATGGTGAAGTGATAGAGTTGGAAACAGCCAAAGAGAATAGGTGGATAAAATGGGTGCTTGCATACCATAGAGTCAGTAGTAATGAATAGATGTACACAAAGCCGTAGAGATTAGAATTCAAAAACGATTGTGTTAAGTGAAAAAGTATAAAAACAGGAGATCCATTTAAGTAAGTTTGTGTGAAATATGTTCACACAAACCAACAATAAACATTTGATTTCTAAAGTTTTTTAGACATAAAACCCAGCCATTTAAAAGGAAAGCTATATAGTTTTAAAGGGGGATTTATGAGTGCTTGGCCTTAGAGAGCCCTCCCCGGTCTCCTCTGGAGGAGTCTGGTTGCAGTGTACTCTAGAAGATAGCAGTCAATAGAGCCTCTGTTTATTGGTCCTAGATAAAAAATTGGACTCGCATTTCTGTTTTCAAGGTGTCTGTAAACCTGTCCAGACAGATGAGAAACAAGGAGAGGAAAGAGAATGAATGTTCTACATAGCATGCATGCAACACAGAGTTACTATATCGCTATGCAGACAATACTTACAGAATTTGTTATGCTACCATGTCAGCACATTAATTCTATAACAACCTGGGGTAGATTACAGCATTTCCAGTGGAGGACCTCTAGAATCAAGACCCAAACTACAGCATTTCACAAATCTGTTTTCTTTTATTATGTAATTTTAAAGAAATCACTTTTAAAATTCTCAAAAAACAATGAAGTGTTCGATGTGCCATAATTTTTCTTATAATGTGTGGTTGCAACCACTGTTCCTAAAACGTGAACATTGTACTTTCTTGACCATAAGCTGTGCTGTTCTGAGGGAGGGATGATGTGGGTCAAGTCAAGCTGTTCTATTTACCCTCTAATGTGTCCAATCTCTCTCTCTCTCTCTCTCTCTCTCTCTCTCTCTCCCTCCAGTGGTGTGCTGAAAGTTCTCTGAAAACCTGCACTTCTACAACGGCCTGGGTCATTGTGTAAAACACTGTTCCCCAAGGCTCCTGGACTGCGGACCAGGGGTGGTTGAGCTGGTTCCCAGGCCATCACTGGGTCCACAGCCAGGACCCAGGTATTACCTGACACAGAGGTGGGTGAGACTCTTTCTGGGTCCTTTGGCGTATAGCTCCCACAAAGCACTTTGCCTGTGGTAGGATGAGGAGGCGACAAAGGCAAGGGGCATTTTATTCTGCCATGATGCTGATATCATTCCTGCTAATCTCACTTATACATCATGCTAAGCAATTGTCTAAATTTCTTATTAAACTGGCTTAAAGTTTGTTTTTAAAATTACAAAAGTAATGTCCTCCTTGTTGCAGAAAATGTAGAAAAAAATATAGAAAACAAAAAAGTTACCCATAATCTCGCCATTCAAGGCAGCTACTTTCAACATTTGATGAATATGTACGACTTTTTTTTTTTTTTTTTAATTTATTGGGGTGACAATTGTTAGTAAAATTACATGGATTTCAGGTGTACAATTCTGTATTACATCATCTATAAATCCCATTGTGTGTTCATCACCCAGAGTAAGTTCTCCTTCCATCACCATATATAAAATCCCCCTTACCCTCATCTCCCACCCCCCACCCCCCTTACCCTCTGGCAACCACTAAACCATTGTCTGAGTCTATGAGTTTCTGTTTCTCATTTGTTTGTCTTGTTCTTTTGTTGCTTTTGGTTTATATACCACATATCAGTGAAATCACATGGTTCTCTGCTTTTTCTGTCTGACTTATCTCGCTCAGCATTACACTCTCTAGATCCATCCATGTTGTCACAAATGTTCCTATATTATCTTTTCTTACCACCGAATAGTATTCCATTGTGTATGTATACCACAACTTCTTTATCCATTCATCTATCGAAGGACATTTTGGTTGTTTCCATGTCTTGGCCACCGTAAACAAAGCTGCAATGAACATTGGAGCACACGTTTCTTTATCTCTAAATGTTTTCAGATTTTTTGGGTAGATACCCAGGAGAGGGATTGCTGGGTCATATGGCAATTCTATTCGTAATTTTTTGAGGAACCTCCACACTGCCTTCCATAACGGCTGCACCAGTCTGCATTCCCACCAACAGTGTATGAAGGTTCCTTTTTCTCCACAGCCTCTCCAACATTTGTTACTATTTGTCTTGTTGATGATAGCCATTCTGACTGGGGTGAGGTGATATCTCATTGTGGTTTTGATTTGCATTTCTCTGATGATTAATGATGTTGAGCATTTTTTCATATGTCTATTTGCCATTTGTATGTCCTCTTTGGAGAAATGTCTCTTCAAGTCCTCTGCCCATTTTTCAATTGGGTTGTTTGTTTTTTTGTTGTTGAGTTGCATGAGTTCCTTGTATATTCTGGATACTAGCCCCTTATCGGAGGCACTGTTTGCAAAAATCTTCTCCCATTCAGTTGGTGGCCTCTTTATTTTGTCAATGGTTTCTTTTGCTGTGCAGAAGCTTTTAAGTTTCATATAGTCCCATTCGTTTATTTTAGCTTTTACTTCCCTTGCCTTTGGAGTCAAATTCATAAAATGCTCTTTGAACCCAAGGTCCATAAGTTTAGTACCTATGTTTTCTTCTATGCAGTTTATTGTGTCAGGTCTTATGCTTAAGTCTTTGATCCATTTTGAATTAACTTTGGTACATGGTGACAAATAGCAGTCCAGTTTCATTCTTTTGCACGTGGCTATCCAGTTCTCCCAGCACCATTTATTGAAGAGGCTGTCTTTGCTCCATTGTATGTTTTTAGCTTCTTTGTCAAAAATTATCTGTCCATATTTATGTGGTTTTATTTCTGGGTTCTCAATTCTATTCCATTGGTCTATGTGTCTGTTTTTCTGCCAATGCCATGCTGTTTTGATTATAGTTGCCCTGTAGTATAAACTAAAGTCAGGGAGTGTGATACCTCCAGCACTAATCTTTTTTCTTAGGATTGCTTTGGCTATTCGGGGTCTTTTGTGGTTCCAAACAAATCTGATGATTTTTTGTTCTATTTCTTTAAAAGGCCATTGGGATTCTGATGGGGATTGCATTAAGTCTATATATTGCTTTGGGTAATATGGCCATTTTAACTATGTTGATTCTTCCAATCCATGAGCATGGAATGTCTTTCCATTTCTTTGTGTCTTCTTCAATTTCTTGCAAAAATATCTTATAGTTTTCAGCACATAGGTCTTTCACATCCTTGGTTAAGTTTATTCCTAGGTATTTTATTCTTTTTGCTGCAATTGCAAAAGGAATTGTTTTTTGTATTTCTTTTTCTGAGATTTCATTGTTAGTATATAGGAAGGCAATGGACTTTTGTGCGTTGATTTTGTAGCCGGCAACTTTACTGTATTCGTTTATTGTTTCTAATAGCTTTTTGGTGGAGTCTTTAGGGTTTTCTATATATAGCATCATGTCATCTGCAAAGAGTGACAATTTAACTTCTTCATTCCCAATTTGGATGCCTTTTATTTCTTTCTCTTGCCTGATTGCTCTGGCAAGGACTCCCAACACTATGTTGAAAAGCAGAGGTGATAGGGGACATCCCTGGTACGACATTTTTTTGCCACTAAAACATTGAGATCATATCATGTATTTATTATTTTCTTATACATATAGCTTTGTTCCAGGAAAGTTTTAATTTGGCTTCTCTAAATACACATGAAATAAAATAAAATGTAAAATGAATGGAGAAGGACAAAAGAAAAATAAGACTAGAAAAGAGAAGGGAAAGTCAGGGGCGAGGTCAGTACACATTGCGTAATGAGCTGCAGTATATTTGGGAGACGTGGGCCACGCCTTAGCTCTGACCCTTCTCGCAGCTAATGCAAAGCATCCATGTCAGCCAGATCTTGCCTGGAATGGGCCGTAGGGGCCACAGAGTGACAAAGATTCTTTGCTTGACAAAACCTTAGTCAGGGTCCTTGAATTTTAGGCCCATGTGTGTGCTTCCTTATACAATTCAGTTTTAGCAAGAACCCTGCTGAGTCAGTTTGCCAGTTTCCCATTCTCCATGTCTGATTACCCTCAACATCTAATTGGGTTCCTCATCCTCCACCAGCCGCCAGAGGACGTTTCCTCACCCTGGCCTACCTTCTGCAGAGATCCTATTAGACCAGTTTAACCAGAATCTCCCGTACTCTTAATGTTTCCTCTTAGCAATTTCCTATTTTCTAAGCCCACCCTGCCCCTTGGCTGCAGATTCCCACTTGCCCATCCTGTATTCAGTACTGAGCCTGGTTCTATACGGAGGTATTTTTTCCCCTGCAGCTATAGACCTGAATAAAATCTGTTTTCACTGCTTTAATACTATCCACCTCTGGTTTTTCTTTGACAGTAGGAACAGTAAAAATTCCATATTGAGCAAAAATGGGTGCCAAATGTATTTGGTAAAGAGGCAGGATTCTGCTTAAAGGAGTAATAAGGAGAATGTGGAGATAGGTATTTTTTACCTGGAGTTTTTCAGTACTGTGTGGGTGACTGGTCCCCTGATGCCAGTGGGAAATGGCTTTGTAAACTTCTACCTAGAGTTTAAGCAATCTAAATCAGGTTGTTGACACTGGGATAGTAGGAATGGGTTGCATACTTCCTGGTACCCCTGAATTCTGCTCTCATAACTCAATTCTGGGGCTGCAGTTGAGTGATAAACACAAAAGCTACTCCCTACAACAGATACATAATTGCCCTGTAGGCAGTTGCCCTGCCTCATCTCTATCTTCAGGCACTAGGTAAATGAAATATCTGAAATATTTATGAGTAGAAATTACTCTATTAATAATGGAAAAACGGAAACAGCAACATGTGAAAAGAGAGAGTGCACTTCATTGAAATTCAGGCTCCCTTTGGCAGTGCATAGCTGCCTCTGATTGTTTTTTGTGAAGGCAGTTATCCCAATACTGGAAGATGGAGACATCCTGTCACACAGAGAAAGCAGCCTGAAGGAATGATTAAAATTGCTGTGTGGGTGTCAGAGGAAGAGAAGCCTTTATCAAGGAAAGAATGATCAATATCTTATTATTAATACTGTTGTGCCTAGAAGCACCTTGTGGGAGAGAGACAGAAGGACCCTGAGCATCCTTGGGGTTGGCAGAATGGGGGACTGTTGGGAACTGTGGGGACAGCGCTATGCGTCATTCATGACTTCAGCATCAACATCTCTACTGGAAAGAATGGTGGGGCCCCTCCCAGAAGGG
Organism: Rhinolophus sinicus; assembly: GCF_036562045.2. Classification (NCBI taxonomy): domain Eukaryota; kingdom Metazoa; phylum Chordata; class Mammalia; order Chiroptera; family Rhinolophidae; genus Rhinolophus; species Rhinolophus sinicus. The sequence goes on along the minus strand of NC_133754.1, from coordinate 56,041,815 downwards.
AGTCTAAGATAGAAGCAAAATGTTTACTGAGTGCTCACTATGGACTGAGCACTGTGCTAGTTGCTGGAATAGAGCAATGGATAAGATCATCCCCATCTTTGCTCCCGTGGGACTCACAGTTTAGTGGAAATGGCAAAGTAACACGTCAAATTCAAATAAACAAGTGTGAACTACAAAAGGGCTAAATAAGAAGATGTGGTTAAAGCTCCTAAGAGGGGATCTAAGTGTGTGTGGGTGGATGGGTGGTGTGGGTGGGGGGTGATCAGGAAAGGTTTCCCAAGGGAGACATGACTAAGTTGCAACCTGAAGAAAGAATGGGATTTAAACAGGAGATGGGATGAGGATGGAGTATTCCAGGAAGAGGGAATTCTAGGGCCATTATGTGGCCTGAAGCACAATTTTATGCAGTTTATTCTGCCTGAAGAATAGAGAACAGATTGGAGGGGGCCAAAATGGATGCTGGGAGACCAGTTAGGAGACTATTATAATTGCTCAAGTGAAAAATTATGATAAAAGGAAAATTGACACCCTGCCCTTAAATTAACCTCATCCATCATTTTGGGTAATGAACACCATGTGTCATAGATTAGAAGTTCTGCATCCCAAGGTAAATTTTATTAAAACTCACACAATCATTTATGCAAACAGGATTATAGCCTACCATATAAGAATTGAGCTGGGAGTGTTGCTTCTTTTCTCTATTCAGGAAGCCACTTTTTCTGAAGGTCTGGCTCCCATGCAACACAAGTAAAATTTTAACCAAACTTGTTCATAATTTTTTCTTGGACAATAATTATGTTTTGTACTTGGTGGTGGCTGTTGATATAGAGACCTATTTTGAAAACATCTACAAAGTGTTTTAATTTGGGTGACGAGGGAGGGAGAGAGGGAAGTCCAAAATGACCCCAGATTTCTGAGAGTGGGAGGCTGCCATGTGGCACCAGGAGCAGAAGCAAGTCTGGGCTGGAGCCTTGGAACTAGATTGCAGGAGTGCCTTGAATGTGTAGAAGAAGTAAAGATACTTTATCTAGAGGGCAAATGGTTCCTGTTTCTCACTGAAATGACCTACAATAGGAAAGAGCCTAGACAACATCAAAGAGAAAAAAGGAATGTGACAGCAAATTTAAAATTAACCTTTACCTGATGAGAAAATCACTGCCCCATGGATTTCACAGCCACCACTGGCTGCAGAAATCAACCCTTCATTTTACTCGTGTGCTGGTGGCCTGTGGAGGTTGTCACGTGCCCAAGATTATATAGCTAAGAGAACTTACCACTTCTTTATGTTGAGTAACTACCAAACAGTGTAAGTTGCTTAGCATATGTTTTGTGTATCCTTCTATAGGCCTATAACTACAACTTACCCTTCCTAAAAACTCCTTAAATTTTCTTTGCTATTAATGGAATAATTTATAACAAATTTTCCTTACTTAGCATTTATGTTTCTTCAATGGGGAGCCTCCCACTGTGGAGTCACTCACACATTTATTGAGAAATTGTCTCCAAATTTAGGCCCATAGGGATTTCCATACAATTACTGATCAAGGAGATTCTTGATGCCTCTGAAAATTCCACTGACAGATCACTGTTCTGTGCAATAATTTGGAGTACTATAAGTCTTCCAAGTTATTGACCTGTTTCACTCTCTTGCCTGTGCCTTTTCTCTTTTGATGTCCCTCTCTCCCAAACAGGATCAGACTGAAGTAAGTTCACACCCAGACCAGACCAATAACTTCAGGTACTTTAAAGTGTGTACAAGTGCGTGTGTGTGTGCGTGTGTGTGTGTGTGTGTGTGTGTGTGTGTGTGTGAAGTCATTCAATACTTATTTAACAGAGAGACTTACTGTGCTCCATGTGGAAGGGTAGAGGACAGCCATCAGGAACCACATCAGCCTGTCCTCTACTGTCCATCACTATTCCATTCTGGCCCCAATAGGAAAACCTATTCAGCAAGACAAGATTCCTGCTATGAACCAGAGCCACCCTCCTTAAGTAGAAGTTTGCGTATCTGAGCATTCCCCTTAGAGATTTCCAACCTGGTACCCAGCCTAAGCAGTTTATCAGGTAATTACTTTCAACTCTCTTGAGGAATTCTAGTAGCGTTAACTTCCTCCATCTTGTCACGTTTCCAGTAATGCATCCTTTACATCTGTCTGCTCCCAGGGTGCTCAGGCCCCTGTGGCATGCCTGCCCCAAAGTCTTCCCCGTGGAGAAGAACAGTTCATCACTCTTAATCACGCTTCTCCTCCTTCAGGTTCCTAATCTCAGTCAGAGAATTAAGTGATCTAATGAAATAGCCAATACTTTACTTTTTTGTAACACTCATGTTTGTAATTATTTGTTTCCTATCTGTTTCAAACTCTTGAATTTCTGGTGGTAAATAGTCTCAACTACCACTGCTGCATCCCCTTTTGGAAGCATTTCTCCCTTGAGAACTAAGACTTGTGGACCTGCGTAGCCCAAGGTCATGGAGTTGGGAAAGATGCTAATGGATCACTACAGGCAGTAGTCAGAGGATCCCCTCTCTTAGAAGCCACCTCTTGGATCTTAGGTCCGGAATCCTAATGGCAGATGAAGTAGCACCATATACTGGTTATTGATTTAGAGGCTATACTGCATCCTAGAAGATATTTCTCTAGCCTCACAAGGTGTTTCTGTCAGTTAGTGCTATGTCTTTAAAGGTCTATTCTCCAAATCTATCAGGCCATATGCTTCAGGGTAATAAAGAACATGGTAAGGCCAGTAAGTTCTATGAGCAACAGCCAACAGGTGCACTTCATTTGCTGTAAAATGAGTTTCTTGGGAAGAAGTAATTCTATATAAAATAACATAAAGATAAATAAGGCAGTCAGTGGATAGTGGTTCTAGCAGAAACTTTGCAGATAGGGAAGGCAAATCTGTATTCAGAGTTCAGTGTCTATTCCAGTGAGAACAAAGTGCTGCGCCTACTATGATGGTTAATACTACTATATCTGTCACCAGGTGACTGGCTGATACCCCGGAAAATGTGTTTTGTGAATTCTTGTGGCCCAACTCACTCCATCCAACCTTCCTGTAACCTTTGTACTTATCCCATAAGTCAAGCCTGTTAAGCTCCCTCTCAAATTGGCTGTTGTTTTTAGATTGGCCTGCCAACCTTGTATTCTGATTTGGACTCCTTCTTTTGGGTAAAGGCTCATTACCAATTTCTTGTTTTCCAAGTTCTCAGGGCCATCAAAAATTCCTTTGCCTTTTCTTCCTCCCGCACCATTTCTTATACTATGCGGATATTGCTACTGCCGGTTGTTTGACCCTCCCTAATCATATTTTGGGTTATTTGGAATATCTCGTCACTTTAAGATGTTGTCCATGGTTTTTCGTTGGTTTGTTTTTGCTATCCTAGTTGTTCCTTCTAGTTGCCTTTTTTGTTGAGGGAATGTGAGGGGATTCAGAGAGATGAAAAAATGATGCCTCTATTGCCACCATCTTGCTTTCAGTTTGCACTGATATATTCTCAAAGTTTCTCAGATGTGTCTTAATGTGCAGCCACAGTTGAGAATTGTGACTCTTGGTGGGTGGAGAGCATTTGAACACTTGGCTGAGCATCTAGGTTTGTGTTCGTCCTTCTGCTTCAGGACTGGAGGGGACTAAGAGGAGAGGTTGGAAAAGTCCTGTGAGGTCTCTATGCATCCAGGCCCAAGGCTCATCACATCAGCATCCACCAAGGGTCCCAGCTTCCCTTCATCTCTATGAGGATTCCAGGGCAAGGGGGAAAGCTCCCTACGGCTGTATGATTTGACTAAAATACAGCAAAAATGCCTGGGGCTTTCCATGGTCAGTACGCCCTGGGGTACTTTCTCACAGTCCTTCCTGACCATACCTGAACAGTGTATTTGACCCAAAAAATTCCCCACTTGCCACAATGCCTAATACATAGTTGGCTCTCTCATTAAGTAGGTCACAGGCAGCTCAGGCCACATTATATGTTTTAAGGCCTCAGCTATGTTCAGGATACCATTGTCCCATATTCCTTGATTTTGGCGTTCTCATTCAACTCAGGTTTTGGTCTGTGCAAAAAACAAAATGCAAACAACCCAAAATCCCCCTGAATTAAAAAACCCAACATCAAACTGTTCCCCAAATACTAGGATAATTAGTTATTCCAGCGTGGGAATGTTAGGCATAGAGGCTTCGGAATATCTGTCTCATACCATTGTGTTTACTTACCTACCCACTTACCCTTGGATTCAAAGTTTCCAGTGACTCTCTGAAGTTTCTCCGTGCATAGTTTCAGTTTCCTGAAATTTTACTGCAGCAGCTGCTACGGTGCTTATGGTCAGTAACTTGTTCCTCAAAGTGAGTGTCAGTTCGTCATGGTTTTTTTCTCCAAGGTATCAATTCTCTATTCTCATGTCTACCTTGGATTTCCTCTGAAGGCAGTTCTAGCACATTCCCTTATGCAGTTTCCAGGGTCAGGTAGTTTACTGCACCTCCCTTCCATGGGACAATACTTAGAAGGAATTTATTTAAGGCCCTCTAGAGACATGTCATTTACCCTCCCTAAGTCAGGAACCCTTTAGTCCTGGCTCTGCCAGTAACTGGTTGACCTTGCACTTAGTGCTATAAGCTCAGGTAGTACTACAGGGCAATTGTTGGAGGGACTAAGCAGGGCTGGGCTGGGGACGGGGCACATTCAGACAGAATCGGGGGCTTGTATGGGTCCTTAGTTCAATGGGCAGAGGTCTTCCAGTGGACATGGAGTTCATTCATTTTCCCTTTTGTTGCTAAGAGTCTTTTCCACTGATGTGAAATGCTTTGGGGAATGGTAACACTCCACCAGATGTCAGCCTGCATTCTGGATTGAACTTTTGCATGTTTCTCAGCTTTTCTGTGTGACTGGGATATAATTAGAACTGGGTCCTACACCCTTCCTAAGTATGCTCATGTGGGGTTTTTGTAATCTTGGTATTTAGGGACTATATATCCTGAGCATCAAGATTGGACTTTCCTGTGTACTTTATCAAGTGTCCTCCAGATCACTAGGTGAGGTCACACAGGCAAATGCCAAAGCTCACGCTGTTCCCTCTCATGAAAATTGTTCTCTACTTGTTATAAAAGGTTGAGGATTACTATGGTAAGGAAGGAGTTGTATGGGAGGGGGATGTGAAAAATATAACAAAATGAGAGCATCTTAGTCGCTATAAACTTTTTTAGAAATTGTGACCAAGTACATATAACATGAAGTTTGCCATCGTAACCATTTCTAAGTGTACAGTTCAGTAGTGTTCAGTATACTCACACTGTTGGACAACAAATCTCCTGAAGCCTGTACACATTAAACAATGACTCCCCATTCCCTTCCCCACTCCCAGCCCCTGGCAACTGCCATCCTACTTTTTGTTTTTATAAATTTGACTGCTCCAGATACCTCATTTAAGGGAAATGATACAGTACTTTGTGTGTGTGTCTGTGATCAGCTTGTTTCACTTAGCATAATGCCCACAAGGTTTATCAATATAGTAGCATGTGTCAGAATTCCCTTCCTTTTCAAGGCTGAGTAATATTCCGTTCTATGTATATGTCATATTTTATTTATCCATTCATCAGTGATGGACATGTTGAATAGTGCTGCTGTGAACATGGGGATGCAAATAGCTCTTGGAGACCCTGTTTTCAATTCTTTTGAGTAGATACCCAGGAGTGCAATGGCTAGATCATATGGTAATTTTATTTCTAATTTTTGAGAAACCTCTATACTGTTTTCCATAGCAGCTGCACAATGTACTTTCTCACCGACAATGCACAGGGTTCCAATTTCTCATTCTTGCCAACACATATTTTCTGTTTTGTTTTTCTTATAGTAGCCATTCTAATGGGTATGAAATAATATCATTGTAGTTTTGATTTTGATTTTCCTAATGATTAATGATGTTGAGCATCTTTTCATATGCTTCTTGGCCGTTTGTATATATATCATCTCTGGAGAAATATATATTCAAATCCTTTGTTGACCTTTTAATTGAGTTATTTGGTTTTTCTATTATTTTTTGTTTGTTTGTTTTTTGTTTTAAATTAAAGTTTATTGGGGTGACAATTGTTAGTAAAGTTACATAGATTTCAGGTGTACAGTTCTGTAATACATCATCTATATATCACACTGTGTTTTCATCACCTAGAGTCAGTTCTGTTTCCATCACGGTATCTTGGATCCCCTTTACCCTCATCTACCACCTTCCTCCCCCTTACCCTCTGGTAACCACTAAACTATTGTCTGTGTCTATGAGTTTTTGTTTCTTTATTTGTCTTTTTCTTTTGTTGTTTTGTTTTATATACCACATATCATATGGTGCTCTACTTTTTCTGTCTGACTTATTTCACTGAGCATAATAATCTCAAGATCCATCCATGTTGTCACAAATGGTACTATTTCATCTTTTCTTATAACAGAATAGTATTCCATTGTGTATATATAAACAGCTTTTTTATCCATTCATCTATTGAAGGATACTTTTGTTGTTTCCATGTCTTGGCCATAGTAAATAAAGCTGCAATGAACATTGGAGCACATATGTCTTTATGGATAAATGTATGTTTCAGATTTTTTGGGTAGATACCCAGGAAAGGGATTGCTGGGTTATATGGTAATTCTATTTGTAATTTTTTGAGGACCCTCCACACTGCCTTCCATAACGGCTGCATCAGTCTGCATTCCCACCAACAGTGTATGAGGGTTCCTTTTTCTCCACAGCCACCCCAACACTTGTTACTGTTTGTCTTGTTGATGATAGCCATTCTGACTGGGGTGAGGTGATATCTCATTGTGGTTTTTATTTGCATTTCTCTGATGATTAGTGATGTTGAGTTTCTTTTCATATGTCTGTTGGCCATTTGTATGTCCTCTTTGAAGAAATGTCTCTTCAGGTCCTCTGCCCATTGTTTAATTGGATTGTTTGTTTTTTTGTTGTTGAGTTGTATGAGTTCCTTATATATTTTTGATATTAGCCCTTTATCGGAGGCGTTATTTGCAAAAATCTTCTCCCATTCTGTTGGTTGCCTCTTTATTTTGTAGATGGTTTCTTTTGCTGTGCAGAAGCTTTTTAGTTTGATGTAGTCCCATTCATTTATTTTAGCTTTTACTTCCTTTGCATTTGAGGTCAAATTCATAAAATGCTCTTTGAACCCAAGGTCCATAAGTTTAGTACCTATGTTTTCTTCTATGTAGTTTATTGTTTCAGATCGTATGCTTAGGTCTTTGATCCATTTTTAGTTAATTTTGGTACATGATGACAGATAGCAGCCTAATTTCATTTTTTTGCATGTGACTTTCCAATTCTCCCAGCACCATTTATTGAAGAGGCTATCTTTTTTTTTTTTTTTTTTTTTTAAGATTTTATTGGGGAAGGGGAACAGGAGTTTATTGGGGAACAGTGTGTACTTCCAGGACTTTTTCCCAAGTCAAGTTGTTGTCCTTTCAGTCTTAGTTGTGGAGGGCGCAGCTCAGCTCCAGGTCCATTTGCCGTTGCTAGTTGCAGGGGGCACAGCCCACCATCCCTTGCGGGACTTGAGGAATTGAACTGGCAACCTTGTGGTTGAGAGCCCACTGGCCCATGTGGGAATCGAACCGGCAGCCTTCGAAGTTAGGAGCATGGAGCTCTAACCCCCTGAGCCACCGGGTCGGCCCGAGGCTATCTTTTTTCTATTGTATGTTTTTGGCTTCTTTGTCAAAATTTATCTGTCCATATTTATGTGGGTTTATTTCTGAGTTCTCAATTTTATTCCATTTGTCTGTGTGTCTGTTTTTCTGCCAGTACCCTGCTGTTTTGATTATTGTTGCCCAGTAGTACAAGCTAAAGTCAGGGAGTGTGATACCTCCAGTATTGTTCTTTTTTCTTAGAATTGCTTTGGCTATTAGGGGTCTTTTGTGGTTCCAAACAAATCTGATGATTTTTTGTTCTATTTCTTTAAAAAAGGCCATTGGGATTTTGATGGGGATTGCATTAAATCTGTATATTGCTTTGAGTAATATGGCCATTTTAACTATGTTGATTCTTCCAATACATGAGCATGGAATGTCTTTCCATTTCTTTGTGTCTTCTTCAATTTCTTTGAAAAATATCTTATGGTTTTCATTATGTAAGTCTTTTACATTCTTAGTAAAGTTTATTCCTAGGTTTTAAAATCTTTTTTGTTAAAATTGCAAGAGGAATTGTTTGTTTGATTTCTTTTTCTGATATTTCATTGTTAGTATATAGGAATGCAATGGACTTTTGTACATTGATTTTGTAGCCTGCAACTTTACTGTATTTGTTTATTGTTTCTAATAACTTTTTGGTGGAGTCTTTAGAGTTTTCTATATATAGCATCATGTCATCGACAAAAAGTGACAATTTAACTTCTTCATTCCCAATTTGGATGCCTTTTATTTCTTTCTCTTGCCTGACTGTTCTGGCAAGGACTTCCAATACTATGTTGAAAAGCAGAGGTGAATAGGGGACAGCCCTGTCGTGTTCCTGAACATAGAGCAAAGGGCTTCGGTTTTTCACCTTTAATTATGATTAGCTGAGGGTTTGTCATATTTGGCCTTTATTATGTAAAGGTGTTTTCCTTCTATAACTATTTTAGTAAGTGTTTTAATCATAAATGGATGTTGTATTTGTCAAACACTTTTTCTGCATCAATTCATATAATCATATGATTTTTGTCATTTATTTTGTTTATGTGGTGTATCACATTGATTGATTTGCCTATGTTGAACCATCCTTGTGCCCCTGGGATGAACCCCACTTGGTCGTGATGTATAATCTTTTTAATGCATTGTTCCATTCGATTTGCTAGAATTTTGTTTAGGATTTTTGCATCTGTTTTCATCAGAGATATTGGTCTATAATTTTCTTTTTTGTGTGTTATCCTTACCAGTTTTCGGTATCAGGGTAATATTGGCCTCATAAAATGAGTTAGAGACTATTGTCTCTTCTTCAATTTTTTGGAAGAGTTTGAGTAGGACAGGTATTAGAGCCTCTTTGAATGTTTGGTAGTGTTCACTAGTGAAACCATTTGGTCCTGGACTTTTGTTTTTAGGAAGGTTTTGGATGACTGATTCAATTTCCTTACTGGTGATTGGTCTATTTAGATTTTCCAGTTCTTTGTGATTCAGCCTAGGAAGGCTATACGTTTCTAAGAACTTGTCCATTTCTTCTAGGTTATTAAATTTGGTGGCATATAGTCCTTCATAGTATTCTTGGATGATCCCTTGTATTTCTGTGGCATCTGTGGTAACTTCCTCTCTTTCATTTCTGATTTTGTTTATTTGTTTCTTTTCTCTTTTTATCTTAGTGAATCTAGCCAAGGGTTTGTCAATTTTATTAATTTTTTCAAAGAACCAGCTCTTTGTTGCATTAATTTTTTTTTTTTAATATTTTATAGGGGAGGGGGAACAGGACTTTATTGGGGAACAGTGTGTACTTCCAGGACTTTTTTTCCAAGTCAAGTTGTTGTCCTTTCTATCTTAGTTGTGGAGGGTGCCATTCAGCTTCAAGTTGTTGTCCTTTCAGTCTTAGTTGTGGAGGGCGCAGCTCAGCTCCAGGTCCAGTTGCCGTTGCTAGTTGCAGGGGATGCAGCCCAACATCCCTTGTGGGACTCGAGGAATCAAACTGGCAGCCTTGTGGTTGAGAGCCCATGCTCCAACCAACTGAGCCATCCAGGAGGCAGCTCAGCTCAAGGTGCCGTGTTCAATCTTAGTTGCAGGGGGCGGAGCCCACCATCACTTGCAGGACTCAAGGAGTTGAACTGGCAACCTTATGGTTGAGAGCCCATTGGCTCATGTGGGAATCGAACCAGCAGCCTTCGAAGTTAGGAGCACAGAGCTCCAACCACCTGAGCCACTGGGCCACCCCTAATTTTTTTCTATTGTCGTTTTGTTCTCTATTTCATTTAGTGCTGCTCTGATTTTTATTATTTCCTTCCTTCTGCCAATTTTGGGTTTCATTTGTTCATCTTTTTCTAGTTTTTTGAGGTGTACCGTGAGGTTATTTATCTGGAATTTTTCTTCTTTCTTGAGATAGGCGAGTAATGATATAAATTTCCTTCTTAAAACTGCTTTTGTGGCATCCCAAAAATTTTGGTAGGATGTATTTTCATTGTCATTTGTTTCTATGTATTTTTTTTTATCTCTCCTCTTATTTCTTTTTTGACCCAGTCATTCTTTAAAAGTATGTTGTTCAATCTCCACATATTTGTGGGTTTTCCTTCTTTCTTTTTGCAGTTGATGTCCAATTTCAAAGCCTTGTGATCAGAGAATATGCTTGGGATGATTTCAATCTTCTTAAATTTGCTGAGGCTAGTTTTATGTCCCAATATATGGTCTATCCTTGAGAATGTTCCATGTACACTAGAAAAGAACATGTAGTCTGATGTTCTAAGATGACGTGCTCTATAAATGTCAATTATGTCCATTTCATCTAATGTGTCATTTAGGGCTGCTATTTCGTTATTTATTTTCTGTTTGGATGATCTATCCATAGCTGTCAATGATGTATTTATGTCCCCTACTATAATTGTGATTTGGTCAATTTCTCCCTTTAGTTCTGTTAGTAGTTGCTTAGTATATTTCAGTGCTCCCTGATTGGGGCATAAATATTGATGACTGTTATGTTCTTGTTGTATAGTCCCCTTTACCATTATGAAATGTCCATCTTTGTCTCTTGTTACCTTTTTCACCCTGAAGTCTGTTTTATCTGATATCAGTCTGGATACACCTGATTTTCTCTGGATACCATTTGCTTGGAGTGTCAATTTCCACCCTTTCACTTTGAGTCTATATTTTCCTTGTAGCTGAGATGTGTCTCTTGGAGGTAGCATATGGTTGGGTTTAGTTTTTTGATCCAAATCTGCTGCTCTGTGCCTTTTTATTGGTGAGTTCAGTCCACTTACATTTAGGGTAATTATTGATATATGATAATATTCTATCATTCTATCTCTGGTTTTCTGGTAGGATGGTGTCTCCATTGTTTCTTTACCTTTTTTGTTGCTGTCTATTATTTCAGTTCCAAAGCTCTTCAAGCACCAGTTTCAGAGCCTATGTGTTTCAGTGGCTATGTTTACTCCTACAGGGATCCGCCAAGATAGGTGAGGACAGGGACATGGTGAGTTGTGAGAGGTGGCCCAGAGCAGTGGTGGTGACTACCAGCACAGCCAAGGCTTCCTCCCCTTCGCCAGAACTAGTTGGGCTGCAAGTCTGTGGCTGCAGGCTGTAGTTCTCAGAAGTGCAAGTATTCTGTTCTTTTGATCTGACACTGCTTCTAGCACTGGGAGGGTAAGGGTGGGGCAAGCTCTGGGAAGGGGGAGGAGGCATCTAGGCTCCATGCTATGCCTTCCATCCTTTGCTTGGCAGTGAGGGCTTAAACCACCGTTTTCAGCCTTCTTCTCTCAGTCTTTGCTCCAAGGTCTCTGCCATGAGCGTTGGGTTCAGTGGTATTATATGCTGATCCCTCAGACAAGACTGTGGGCCATAAGCTGAGCACTAGCAATCCAAATTCTTCCCTCTCCTGTGGTAGCTCCAGAATGCAGGGAACTGGGATCTCCAAGCTCTGGTCTGCTCCTTCGCCTTGGCGGCCCATGTCTCCACACTTCACCCTACCCTCCTCCCCTCCTCACCCAAATTGCCCACCTTTAGATGATTTCTGTTGCGTGCCTCTTAGTCTTGCCTGTCTTCTGTGCAGGGAATCCTTTGTGGAATTATAGTTGCTCAATTTGTTGTAAATTCCTAGGGAGATTTCAAGAGGCTCACCTCACCCCGCCATTTTTATGACATAATCTTGCCTTTTGGTTTTTCTATTATTGAGTCGTAGGAATTCTTTATAGATTCTGGATATTAATCCTTATTAGATATAGTATGTGCAAATATTTTCTCCCACTTCCTAGGTTGCCTTTTCACCCTGTTGATTGTGTCCTTTGATGCACAGGAGTTTTTAATTTTGATGTAGTCCAATTTATCTATTTTTACTTTTGTTGCCTATGCTTTTGGTGTCATATCATATCTAAGAAATAATTGCCAAATCCGATGTCATGAATCTTTTCCTCCATGTTTTCTCCTAATAGTTTTATAGTAACAGACCTTACATTTAGGTCTTTGATCCATTTTGAATTCATTTTTATATATGATGTTTAACCACGATAACCTTTTGAGGTGGTTGATAACTTTGAGTGGGGTTCAGATGTCACACTGCATTTTGCTATAATGAGAAGCTTCCCAAGGGCAGTGAAGTTGCCTAAGACCTTGCAAGTTAGATTTATCTCTGACTTTAAAGTATATTCTGTCAACAACTTCAAATGAGCCACAAATACTAAGGCAGGTGCTAGACTGCTTATAACTAACAACTGTAAATGATTAAATGAGACCATTTTATGAAAGAAACTTGAAAAGTATAAAGTGATAATCACATGTGCATGGAATAATATTGACAAACCCACCACATTTTTAGTTGAATTTCTGTCAGGCACAGATAAGTAGGTATAACTAGAAACGATTAGATTTTGGTAATTAAAAAAGGATGGCTGTGTCAAACATATTATATGATAAATGAAATATGAATATTTATATTAATAAGTACAGATGTGTGTGTTTGTATGATATATATACATATATTTGCTTTTTCTTCTATTCTTTTTCTTGCTTTTCAGCCTTAATTACTAATCTGATTTCTTTGGCAAAGTTTGATCTAGAGCAGGTTCCAATCTAATATTAAGCAAAATAATCTTGTTAAATATGCCCTCTAATGCATTGTAGTTTTACATAAAATGAAATGAAGTAGAAGTACCAGTGTGTGAGCATTTCCAGGTCTGATAATCACGTGTCCTTGGCAGCACACATCTTCCCGGATACAGGGAATAGGGCACAGTACAGGACCATATGCTCACAGAAGTGATGGTGGCTTAATTGGAGCTGGGACAGTAGAGAGGTGTTCTGATTGTGTGAAGTGGTGCTGAGCAGTTGGCAGGTGTGTTTGGATGTGGGAGAAGAATTTGCATTTGGATAAAATCCTGGATCTGAGGGTGGAAACTAAAGATTAGATAAACAGGTGCTGGTGAGGTTCAAAGCTAAAGGAAAGGAAGGGAAATTGGGCTGAGTCATGGAGAAGGAAATCCACAAGAAAATGAAAATGTTTTTAGTTGGAATGGCTTTGGGGAGGGGTGCGAAAGCACTGATAGAAAGTCTGCAAAGCGGAAAGTCTAACTGTGAGGAGAGAAATTCACCAGAGAATATGGAAGTGGTACACAGTACTTAACTAGGCTAAAAAAGAACAGAACAAGAATGTAGAAGTCACTTCTATCCAGTAAGAACAACAGCATCCCATCTCCCTTTTTAGAGGAAGTTATGTGTGTGATAAAGAACAAAATTGTGATAATTGTATGAAGGAAATTATAAACATAGAAAAGAGATAAAGGAATACAAAGATACAGGAAAAGAGATTATTATTTTAAACGAGAAGGGTGAGAATAATTTTAGAGCATCTGAATTTTCTGTATTTAATTCCAGAACACACAAAGAATTTTGCCAATGGTCTTCTTAAAGCCAGAATTTATTTTTTCCTTTTCCTCAAGATATTGTCTGCCTATACCGCATTCTCACTTTTTGTATTTAGAATAAAGAAATATACAACAGCAAACATATATTGTCACAGCATTTTCTCTAACATTTTATTTTAGAGCATATTGTGTGTGTCTTTATTTCTCTGCCTCAGTGTCATAGAGAATGCTCATTAACTTTGAAAGATCAGAAGCTGTTAAATAAAGGATATGTTATATTGGAATCATGTAGTTTTAAATTATTTAGCTGCGGTTGTACTAGTGGTAACAGTACAGGGAAGGAGCGTGAGGACTATTTTTTACAAAAGAAGGAACTAGGAGGTTGGATTCCAAGCCTACTGCCTACATGCTCCAAGAGACACAACTCAGGCAGACGTTAATCAATCACACAGAACAAACCAGCAGAAGGCAATTAAGCAAAGAGATTTCACTCCCATAATTAAACCTGCCACAAACAAGTCACAGATATACCTTACAAAAGTTAAAGATAAACCTGCCCCTACTCTTGCACCTTACAGAAGTTTAAGATAAACTTACCATTGTTCTTCTTTCCTCCTTTTCCCATACCTAGAAATTTTTCCACAGAAGCAAGAAGACACATATAAACCCTGGCCTGGGGATGAAGGGGATCTCTCGTCCACTAGCGATTAGAGACCACCATTCTGTCTGTGGGGTGGCCTTTTCTTACTTACTCTCTACTAAATAAACTTACTTTCACTTTAAACACTATATCCGCTCACGTTTGAATTCTTTCTTATGTGAAGCCAAGAACTCTATTGGCTCAAGGCTTGAGTCCCCACTCTGGGGAATTTGCCCCACTGGCATCAGTAGTATTAGATAATAGTAGAGATTTCTTACCCATTGTGTTCTATGACAGGGGTGAGCAAACTTTTCTGTAAAGAGCTACATAGTAAACAGTTTGAGATCAATGTAGTCCCTGTTGCAATAATTTAACTCTGCCATCGTCGAGCCAAAGCTGTGACAGACAATACAACCTAAATGAGTGAGCATGGCTATTTTCCAATAAAAGTTTATGAACACTAAAATTTGGATTTCATATAATTTTTATGTGCCATACAATATTATTCATCTTACTGTATTTTCAATCATCTTAAAATGTAAAACACCATTGTTAACTCACAGATTGTACAGAAACAGGCGGCAGGTCATCTTTGGTGCATGAGCTGTAGTTTGCCAATTTGTGCTCTGTGAAACTAAGGAGAGATTTATTTTCATTCAATTTCTTTGTCAGCATTTTTCTTAATTTTTTTCTCAAGTTTTATTAAATGAATTCGTAGGTCAATATTCTAGATTCTTTTTATTTTCTGAGACTCTTTTGGCTACTTCTAAGAGAGATGCATGATTTTCAGAAATCCAGAACGTATGTCTCTTTTTACACTGGCAGAGTGAATTATTTTTCAAAAGCACCAGTCAGGTTTAATTATTAGAGTTATATCTTTAAAAAATTAACTAGACATGGGTCTTCAGAGTAAATATGAGAGAATGCCAAACATAAATAATTCTTGGCTCATAGCAAGCACTTAAGTAGAAGTTGAATTGTTTATATTATGATCTTTCTGGGACATTCCAGTTTTCAGAATTGAAATATTATACTAAACTTCATGAATTCAGACTAATCAGAGGAGTTCAGTCAAACTGATAGTACAATATGAAGTTTATCTGATAATACAGTTGATTAAATAGTCTTCAGAAAAATCTAATCCACTTTAATTTTTAAAAAGCATGGTTTAATGTAAATGGGTATGTCTAAATTGATTAAGGTTACTTAAACAGAATTAATATTCCTCATAGGCATAAATTATTTTCTTTAAAAATCATTCTTATATTATTTACTTAAGCTATCTACAAAGAAAATTGTACTATCCAAAGCAAAAATAAAGTTCAGTATAGTCTATTCAAATGCTTTCAAATACCAGTGTGAATGAATGAAACTTACATGCTTTATTGAGGTTTCAAGTGTCTCTAGGTACATGTTGACACATATTTTCAGATTAATAACTTTGGGAGTATGACAAGATGTCTTCGGTTTAGAGATGATGCTATGTGAAAAGAAACTACTTTCTAACTTTCCCACAAGGAAATGTTACTTGTACCTTTCAGATTGCTAAGCAAAGAGTTTAAACCAAGTGTGATCTCTGATCTAGTAGTTGTTGATGAAGAAAGGGAAAAGGGAAGACCAAAAGAAACGTAGGGTAAAAGGATAATACCGTGACTGTTGTTAGGTGGTGGATAGAGCTCAATGTACGTACAGCATCAATATTCCCCATCCAATTTCAGAAATCAATTGAAAAACAAAACAATGAAGTTAGTTTTAGAGGAAACCAAATTATCAGCTTTACAAAGGGTAAGGTGGTAAAGGAGGTTGTGACTTACACTTGTAGCAAATCATCTAATACCAAACTCCATCGTCATTAGAAAGCTTACTCAGCTAGTCACTGGTTGTCCCCCACTGAGGCAGGCCTTTGGTACACATTAAGCAAAGAAGACCATTCTGAGCATTACACTAATGAAAGTCTTTCCTGGTGGAGGGAATTCAGAGATTAAAGGAGAGAAGGTATTGGGTGAGGTAAGGGGTAGGTATTTGTAGATTTCAGTTTATTTACTCTCCAGTTGGAAAATGTTCAGATCTGGGTTTATGGTATAGATTATGAAAGGAAGGAAGGGAGGGAGGGAGGGAGGGAGGGAGGGAGGGAGGGAGGAAGCCAAACTTATCTCAGATCCCAGCCTTAATTTCTACTGCCCTCTTTTCCTTAGTCCTGACCATCACTGGTCATCCACATTGCATTGTGTGGGAGATTTTTGATTACTGATTCAATCTTCATGCTAGTTATAAGCCAGTTCAGACTTTCTATTTCTTTATGACTTAGTCGTTGTAGGTCTTATCTAGAAATTTATCTATTTCTTCTAGATTATCCAGTTTGTTGGTGTGTAATAGTTTACAGTAGTTTCCTATTATCCTTTTCCCCCTGTAATCAGTTGTACTGTTCTTTCATTTCTGATTTTATTTCTTTGAGTATTTTTTTTGTAGTTAGTTTAGCTAAGGGTCTGTCAATTTTGTTCCTATTTTCAAAAAACACAACTCTTAGTTTTGTTAATTTTTTTCTATTATTTTTCTATTTTCTATTTTTCAGACAGTATTTCTTTGAATAAGATTTGTAGTTGTTTCTCTCTCTTCTCCTTCTTCTGAGATTCTATAATGCACACAATGGTCTATTGATGACGTCCCACAAATTTCTTGACCTTTCTTCACTTTTGTCATTCTTTATCCCCTTTGCTGAGTGAATTATTATGAGCTTTCTTAAAGTTTGCTGATTCTTTCTTCTGCTTGATCTAGTCTGCTGTTGAACCCCTCAGTGAACTTTTTGGTTCAATTATTGTGCTCTTCAGTTTTATGATTTCTTTTTCATAATATTTCTATATGTTGAAATACTCATTTTGTTCATGCATTGCTCTCTTGACCTTGGTGAGAACCTCCATGAGATGCTTTAAATTAAATATCAAGTAAGTCATATTACTCTATTTTATTAGGGTCACTTTTGGAGTTTTATCTTGTTCCTTTGTTTGGAACATATTTCCCTAATCCTTCATTTTCCTTCACCCTCTGTGCTTATGTCTGAAATACACCAGGCAGCTCCACTCTTTTGGTAGGCATTGTCCCCTTCACATATTCCACATTTCTGAATCATCACACATTCAATGCTTTCCAAGGTCATCATGTGAAATCTTTAGCATTGTGTGTCAGGGATTATCTGTGTTCCACCTACCTGTAGGACAGCATTTTCTTCACTGGCAGTGGGTGAGATGGGACCAAATCCCTATCTTATCCTTTGATTCTCAAACTACTGATACCACTTGTATTAATTCAGGTTCTTTGTTAATCCAAATGCCAAGATGAGATTAAATGTGCAAAGATTTTATTAGGGAAAAGGCCAGTGAGAAAAAATGAGAGGAAACCTGGGAAGATACAAAGACCACAATGCAAGTCTAACCCCAAGTGAGGGAGAGAGAAAAAGAAGATTGTGTAGAAATGTCCTAGACTATGTGAAGTCTAAGGAAAGTGTAGCCAGGCCTTCAGGGTAGTCCTCATGACAAAGTTTCTAGAGAGGAACCCAATGTCTCCTAAGAATGGGATTTCTTTAGTAGCTCTCCCTTGTTCAAGGGCTTGGAATAGCCCCAGGTAAATGTGACCTCAGTGAAAACCTTTCAGTAGATTTCAGATAGATTTCAGAGTGCAGCAACTATGGCCCTTGGTCAATTTCAGTCCTTGGAACTGAATTGAGGCATATTCTCAAGGTCACCACACCTATTTGTCCAAAGACAACATGATCTATCTTGGGTATCTGTAGCTCTTCAAGATTTGATTGATCCATAACTCTGATATGGGCCAAACAAAAGGGCTTTTCATGATAAAAACTTTAAGTCTCCTTTTCCCTAGTGTCTTAGCTCCCTAGCCCTTAGTTGTAATCATTTTTCAAATCAGTTTCTTAATCAAAAACAATAGATTGTTTTTAACCTGAATCATAGAAATCTCCTACCTCCTGCTTTAGATAATTTCCCTAAATCTTGTGACTTATGCTTGTTGACTACAGTCAGTGTAGCACAGCATTCTTTCCAGGCCTAGCTCTTGGGTGAACAATAACTGAATGACCGCTTAAACCAGAAAGTCAGGCTCCATGAAGCTGAACAATTTTTCATCACGCATTCACCCACAGGCTTTGAGTCCTGCTTGTTGGGCCAATATTTTTAACTCTATTAACTAAAATCTATCTCTCCCCATCTAGGGGCCAGTAGGATACAAGTGATGCCCCACCAGGACTTCCAATACATCCCCACCATAGAGGTCAACATGATGCTCCAGGCAAATCTCAAGACCCCTTCATCTAAGGTAATATAGGGTAAGAGTCCCATGAATCCCCGATGGGTCCCTACCTACCAATGGCCACATTCAGCAGGAAGCAGATACAGAAGAAGACAGCTGTCCCTCCACTTCCCAGAGATTTATGAGAATCACATCTCTCAAGGGGGATGTAAGGCAGGCCATTAGAGACAGGAATTAGGTCTCTGAGATGCCTGGATATGTTAGGTAACGTTCCTGCACATCCAACATAGCCTAGGTGAAATAACCACCCAGAAGACCTCCCTTCTCCACTCAAACTTTCCCTTGTTTACCATAACAATTAGCCATTACAAGGAAGCTAAAGAACACAAAATACCTAACTAGTTTAGATCAGTCACTCACACCTACGCAGTAAAGGCTACAACGATCTTCATCTCACCTTAGCTTTATTATACCATCATTATAATATCATACATACGCCCAGAAGTTCATTAACATCATTATAACAGACAGAATTCTGGGAAGGAACATGTGCAGTCTGAAAACCTGAGGTAATAGCCTCTTGTCAATCACAGGTATCCATTAAATAGCCACACAATTAGGGGGGAGTAACCCATTGTAGAAAAAAAAGATAGAAAACCACTAAATTCTCTTTAGTCCAGGCCCTTGAGCCACTCCCTTCTGCTCAGGTCCACCCCCACCTCTTTGGAGTGTACTTTCGCTTCTAATAAACTGCTCTTTCACCACTGTATTACTGTGTCTTGCTCAATTCTTTGCTCAAGATACCAAGAACCTGGACACGGTGCAGAGAAGGGCCTGCTCTCCGGTAACAGCTCCAAACCCTTTCTCTTAATCAAAGGTCACAAATAGGACTGAGCTTCCAACACTACATATTAGATTTACTCCCACTATTTACATAGATTCTTCCTTTCAGGATACTGAATTGGGACAGATCTGGCATCTACTGCCTTAGGGACTGAGACCTGCCTTTTTTTTTTGACACTGAAACTTCACTTAGCTTTGGCAGTTCCTCATTTTCTGTCCCAAGCCATACCCATTTATGGTTAATATGAATGACACTTTTAAAATAACAGATGCTCTTGATTGCCTACCCAAATTTTATCCTCTCCTTCTGTCACTACACTGATTATTTCTTTCTGTCAATTTTTTTCTGATATCCACTTTGCTCTGTGGAATTGGGCTTTTGAGAGGAAGCTAGTGTGGGTGAAAAAATGGGTTCTGTGAAAAGTTATCTCACAGGGTGTTCTGATCATAAATTCCTAACTAAGCAGCTCACGGTGGGTAGTCATGCAGCAGGCCTGTAACTTTTTAGTAAAAGGTTTGTCTTAGCCTTAAGCAAGCCCGGTCCCTTCTTTCTGTGCATCTAGGTCAACACACTTTTGAAATAATCTTGTTCACTATCCTGTAATCTAATCCCCACCTTGCTTTCTCCCACCTCCATGTGATCTTCCTTACCTGCCCTCCTTAATTTCAAATGTATAAAAGTAGCTGAAAAACTGTTCTTCTCGGGAGCATTTGAGATCTTGATCTCTGGCATATGTTGTCACTTTGGCTCAAATAAACTCTTATAATAACTCTCTGCATGTTTAAGCACGGGCATGAGATAAATTCTAGCCAATAAAATATGAGGGATGTCTGGTAAGAAAAAGACACACACACACACACACGGATTCCCTTGCCCTTCTGCTGGACATCATTCTGGTTGTGATAGCTGGAACTGCTACACTGTCTTATAATCATGAAAGGGGCCATCTGAGGACAAACCTAACCCAAAAGTTTAGGACATACCTGCCAAGGAAGGAAGAACAAAAAGATGGAAAGAAAATAAGTTTTGTGAACTACTGCATTAAACAAACTTGGAGCTAACTTACCTTTGGACTGATTATACAAGATACTACATATTTTCTTATCATTTGAGCCAGTTGGATTGAATTTTTCTGTTACATGCAACCAAAGACATCATAAATGATACATAGTTCAATGCTAATTCAGTTTTTGTTTTCAATACATTATTTAACTAATTCTGTTATATCTCTGAGACAGAATAAACTATACAACAAATCCCACATACTGGAGAATAGTCAAAGAGAAAAATGGCTATATATATTTTATATATATATATATATATATCTATATCACTTGACTTTCAGGAAAGCTTCTCCATTTTTTTAAATGCGCTTCCAATTCACCCTGCTGTTTGTACTGCAAACAAGACTTCTTACCGTTGGTCTGCTTCCTCCCCTCTACTTTCATCCTTTAATCATGGCTTGTCGCTGGCAATCCAGAGAAGCAGCACTTACCAATAAAATAGTACTTCCCAATTTTACCTAGGAAAGGAACTACATCCATTTACTGTGAAAATTGCTTTGGGGTTCAGACTGCTGGCTAATAGTAATGTGGAGTCAGAGCTGGCAACGTGATGATGATGATTTCCGGGTTTGCAGTGCCCCCTATTCATGCCCCACAGCTTCTACATGGCTCCACATCTGCCTGGCGAGTGACCAACGTGCCAGTGATGACTATGTCTTATATGAGGAAGTCAGCTAGTACTCTGATCTGATCCTGCTACTCCGTGCTGAGACTATGTGGCAACCAGAAAAAAAACAGGCCTAAACAAGGGCAACATTTGTTGAGTCTTCACTAAATCTAGTGTATATAGTTTAGAAAGATTGGTAAGAGGATAGAAAAGAGCAAGAAAGAATGATTTGTAAATGGTTAACTTTAAATCATCACTTTATATAACTGTATAAAGTATATTATATATAGCATATACGTGATTCTAATAGATGGTCCCCAATAAAACTAAACTGAAACTCCATTATCTCTAATTTTTACAGAAAACACCAGAAATTTAGTAAAATGTTAAATTGGTCCTCAGATAGGCTTTAATTTACAGTAGGGGAAGGAGTGAGTGCCAAATGGACAAAGAGAGGAAGTAGTGATATGGCATTATAGAACAACCACTGGAAGAATTCAAAAGATCTCATTTATAACCCTAGTCCCTCTGGCTGTGTGACTCTCTGGTAAGTGATTTTATCATCTGGAATATGGACATAATTACATCTGTTCTGTCCATCTCACTCAGATCACACACTATAGATGGGAAATTTGGCTATAAACTCAAATTCAACTTACCAACACATTTTAAAATTGGAATTGTTAAGGTTGTCATTTCTTGTGATTAGTCTTAAAAGTTGAAAGTATAGCATTAAAGCATAATTCAACAAAGTCTAATTTCCAGTCTCAAATGCAACTTGCTCCATGAATGTAACTTTTTATATGGTACTAACTTACCCAATGATGGAATTTAGAATACTTATAGAAAGAGATAAATAGCATGTTCCTTAAAGTAATATCCTTGGTAATAAATTCCCTCAGCTGGGCCTTTGGTTTGAGTTGCAAAACAATGTTTGAGGCTCTAATCACCGATGAGGGCTTGATATGTAGACAACCTATTCTGCTAATTAAAGTTATTTCCTTAAATTTTAGTCTCTGGGAACTGGCGACAGAGTTAACATTTTGTTATGAAAATTAAGAAATCTAACCAGTATATTAAACCTCTGAAAAATATGGGACAAAGATCTGCATTTAAATCCAGGATTGTAAACAGGAAGCAACTTTAAGCCCACTTTAAACTTGAACCAGTGTTCTGTTGAGAAACGTAAAACTTCAGTTTAAAAAAGAACCCAGTATCAAATTTTAACAAAATATTCAGTAAACTGATGGTTCTGATAGTTTGAATATAATAGTCAATATCTCAAAAAATGGGGGTGGGGGAAACTGCTCTTTAAACATATCAATAAAATATCACATTAAAAGGGGTAATTTGGAGTTAACAATTTGGTGAAATTGGGATCTACCAGAATGAGAACACACTTTCAAATTCTAGTGGCAAGAGATCATTACTGAGCTGTCTTTAACTAAAGTGGCTAATCAAGATAGTTATGGACAAAGGGACTACCAGGTCTTAGCTAAGGAGAGTTCTAGGTTGTCCAAATGTAAAAGTAGTTGACCTATGACTATAGAGTGTGACATGTTGACGTAAGTGGAGCCATTTTAAAATGGAACCAGAGCAGCCATTCCAGAGGAATTGCCTTATAGGTCTTGTTTTGTGAAACTTTGGAATGTTTGAACTGGCCAACTAACCTTTTGATTGGGCCACAGCAACATTGTTTTCCATTCTGTTTGTAAGTCTACCAGAAAAGCAGACCTCCTGACCTCAAGAACTGATAATTATGAACATTCTTTATTATCAGCTAAAAATTATATGTTTAGTTAATGATTAACTCAGTTTGTTAACACCAATAGAAATTCCTTTCTTTTATTCATGTAATTATTTCTTTCCTTTTCTCATGAAAACCCCTTCCCTTCACCCTGTAATTGGAACACAATTTGGATTTCTGCCTCAATCTATGCCGTCAGGTTGCAATTCTGTGAGCTCAAATAAATCCTCGTTGCCTCTTACTTTGGCTTTCTATTTTTAGGTTAACAGGAGCGTAGAAAATTAGTCCTCACATACACCACTAGTGACCTGTGCTACAATCGCATTCCAAGTCAGAACTGTCCTGTTAGGAGCTCTGTCCCTAAATCTGCTGTTCTAATAGTCCTAACAGTCTAGTCTATGGCTTCCAACTGGGTTTTACTGTACTTGAGATATTTTTGGAAATAATGCAATATAGTATATACTAGTAAATGCAACTAATTCTTGGGCTGCTTCTTTTGTATTCTACCTTTATATTTAAATTAGCCTGGAGTTTTTTTTCTTTTTTTCTTTTTTTTTTTTTTGGCTGTTCCTGGAGAAGATCCTTGTGAAACCAAGAACAATGAGACAAGAGCCACATGTATCTCAACATCAAATAAACAAGGTGGGCTGAAGACTGTTAGTATTTTGGTAATATAAGACAGAGAAGAATGAGTTTTTCTGGCAGTTGATGTTGATCATTATAATAGTTTCTATTTGGAAAATATTAGCAACATATATTTAGAGAGTTTTTTTCACCTTGTGTTCAGTTTTCGCTCTATTGAGATTGAGGGATATTCTAAAGGTGAAACGACACTTTAGACATAACTGAAAATTACCTATCATCATGTGCAAAGATAGGCTATTTAGCAATTCATAAAACTGGTTCATAAATTATAAAGAATGATAAACTTTCTCTTGGATTTGTTTCACAATGTGCCATTCAGTGATAGTAAATTATGTCTGTGGGTAAATTTTGCCAGGTAGTTAAAAAAAAAAAAAATTACCAATTAAGATGTAGTCTCTGGGAGAATGTGCCTCTCACCTCTGGTAGACTATTGGTACAATTTGGAAGGAAATGGAATCTACTAGAATTAGTATACAAATGACATTGAATATGGTCTTACTCTTCTTAAGGGACTTGTAATAGAATTGCAGAGGACAAGGTAACATGATAGAAAAACATAAGCAAGTGAGACAATATTACAAAATTTATATAAACACTGGGTGGGGGCAAAGGCGGTACATGTGGAAGGTGGCAGAGAGCAAGAGACGGTCACATTCACAGTGAGGAGAATCTAGTCATTCCTGAAACAATGAAATAAGCCTTGATCCAGGCCTGAAAAAAAACGTTGAAGCATCGTGGATCAAGATGTGAGGAAACAGCATCTATTTGCTGCTGCTAGGAGTTTAATTACACAATTTCTGGAAGATAATTTGCCAGTATGTTTTAAAACCTTTGAACATAATACTTTGTCATAATCGAATAATTCTATTTCTCAGCATTTAATTTAATGACCTAATTTGAGATGCTATTAAGGATGTTTACTGTAGCATATTTTATGATAACAAAATGTTGGGAGCAAATCTAGATTTAGGGTTGGTTAGATAAAGTAAGATGTATTCATGGAGTTATGCTTTGGAGAAAACAGAATGACTTGGGAGAATTCCCAAGTGATCTTAAGTTTTAAAACAGCTGACAAAACGTCTGTAAAGTTATGTCTTAAAGTTTCTCAATGAAAAAGTATGGGGGAAATGGATGAAAGACTGATGGCCCGATATAAAATAGTGTAAGATGGCAACGGGTTATTTTAATTCTCTTCTTTAGGCCTTATTTTCTGAATTTTCTCTCTCTATATATATATATTACTTTTATGATTAATATTTAAGAAAAAATAGACCTATATGGAGGGGTGGAAAGACAGTCTTCATGCAGAGAGGCTGATGGAGAGGTGACAAGAAATTATCCCCAAGATGGGGTGGCCTGAAGCAGGACAGTTGGGCAAACGAAAGACCAACTTCACTGAAACCACAGGGTACTGTTGCAGCTGGATAGATGTGGGGTGCAGTGGACAGAATGCCGTAAATATTAGGCTCAAGAAATTAATCAGGGAGCTGCCCTACTCTTGCACAGGAAAACATAGTGCTAGAATCACAGTTTGTTTGGGAAGGTTTCTTCTGGAGCACTATGGCCATGTAAGTAGAAATGCATTCAGGCCAAAAAATACCGATCATGGGCAATACACTGTGTAAGTGGAACACATAACTGAAAGAAATAATTTGCCATTGTTTTGTAAATTTAAAAAAACAACAGTAATATATGCTATTTGTATACTTCTATATTACTTGTATTTCCTAAAAACCAAGTAGGAAGATAAAGTTTCATTCTTCCCTTCCTTCCTTCCTTCCTTCCTTTCATATACAAAATTGATAGCACTGTACGTGTTATTCTGTAACATCCTTTTTTTTTCACATAGAGTAATACATCTTTTCATGTCAATATACAGAGGTTATTTTAAGTTGAATTGTGACACATTTTCTCCTGCATCATAATTTGTCATCTAAATTTGTTCAGATCAGAAACCTTTACAATTTTGTTCAGAAAGCTTAGTAACATGTCCCAAATGACCCCAGCTCACAAATACTGGAGCTAGAAATAGAGCACTGGCCTTCTGACTCAAGCAAGTGTTCTTTCTACTCTGCTAACTTTACTTGCCCCACTGTGAGAATTAATGTACTAGATTCTTTCTAGGTAATAAGTTTTATAAGGGAGATATCTATGAACACTGTATGTTCCTTCATGAGTTACAGTGTTTCCCCGAAAGTAAGACCTATCCTGAAAATAAGCCCCAGTTAAGATCATCAGCCAGACGGACGCATTTAGTACGTTATGTTGATATTCCAGAAGAAGACTACATGACTTATTTGAATATATGTAGATCATTGTACATGAAAAAAATAAGAAATCCCCTGAAAACAAGCCCTAATGGAGCAAAAATTAATATAAGACCCAGTCTTATTTTCGGGGAAACTCGGTAATGTTTTACACAGTGGAGAAAAAAAAAATGCAGAGACTTCACACTGAAAAGACAACTTTGTCAACTTCTCTGAATTCCCCAGGATTGGCCAGATACCATGTTACGGTTAATAAAGGCGAGAAGCCACTCTATAGCTATTAAGAGATTACAATATGTGTTTCATGTTTTTCAAACACCAAAAAGGAAAATGGATTCTGTGGACTAAAACACAATAAATGAATAAAGCAAAAATAATCACTGCTCTGGCCAAGTTCTCAGAGGAACTGTGCACAAGTTCCTTGCTCAGAGCAAATTTATCATGCTGTTCCTAGGAAATCTTAATTCTATCGTTAGCCCAAAGTAAGACAGTAAATCAATTCACAGCATCAATATGATACATTTTCCATGGCGCTAGCAAGAATTTGGAGTTTAACCTTCAAAGCACTTTCTGAGCTCACTCCTCAACTCTCTGGTGGGGCAGGTTACAGTCCTGTGATTTGGATGCCACAAAGCAAGTTGGAGAGTTTGGGAGTTAAAGCCACGTGTCCCAGGTTTCATAAACATTGTGTTTGCATGGCAGAAGACAGATGTTTTGGAAAGATATTAAATGTGACTTTGTACTGCATAGACATTTCTTACTCAGGTCTATCTGAGAAAATACTTCATCGAAATATCTGCTGGGCACCAAGCCAAAACTTTCTGTCTTCTGAAGCACAAATTACACCTGGTCCCAGGCTGCCTTAATGCTTTCTTTAGTCAGTTAGCAGCATTCTGGAGACTGCTCTATTAGTGGAGATAGGAAAATGATACAGCCCTTGATGCTGAATTGCTCGTAATTGACTTGGGGAAAAAAGGACACAAGCATGATGAGAGAGCACAGTCATAGAACAATGTACTCACAAGTAGAAATTATTGTAGAACAATCCACCTCTTTATTCTTTTCTAGGACTTCAGGGAAAGGTAAATAAATAGATACGGAGAATGTTGATAAATAGTCTGGATATTAGCTGTCATGATTTATAATGAATATTAAGGAAGCATATTTCAAGAAGTAGATGAAGTGATGATTAAGGACTTTTTAAATTATAGGCAGTCACATCCACAATATAATATTTTCTTCTCTGCATAAGCTTGGCATCAGAATAAGAAGTATTTCCAAGAGTTGGAGAAACTGAGTGATTTTTGCCATATGAGCACCTCTGAGAAATTATTGCAGAAGATCTCTGAGAAATGTGCTAAGTGCTGGTTAGCAACAAGCCTGGTTCTCAGCCATTGATGGGAATTTAGTAAGGATTTCTAAGAAATAAGCAAGCGTCTAGTAAATTAACATCATATACTTGACAAAAATGAAACAAAAAGGCATGAATATGTTTTTTTAAATATAAAAAGCCCAGAAAAACATTGTATTCAACAGCTTGCCAAAGAAAAGATGGAAAATTCCTCACAAACCAATCTTCACCATGAGTGAGCATTAAGTATTAAGTGTTCGGCTTCAGGTCAAACAAGATTGAATGACTAGCCTGAACTGGAACTTTCCATTCTGATTTAGTTGGATTGCCCAGTGAGAAGCAAGATTCTGTTTGGTTCACAACGGAAAGCAATTTTCCTTTAAAAAGAAAAGAGAATGGAGAATATAAAATGTGTATGAAATTCAGTACATTAATAGGAGATATCTACTGCTCCAGAATTTTTTCAATAATTCATATACATTTAAGTTTGTATAGATATGTATATACACATACATATACACACATTCATATAGTCCTCTGAAGAACTGAGTGTCTTTTAAAAATGCTCATGACAATTTACATTGTTAAATTCAAATCAAACTTGTTTAATAATTCTTATAATCACCAGCTCTACCATTTCTTGAGACTAAAGCACAATACAAGGCATTGTGGGAGAACCAGAAAGAAACAGTGCATGCCCAACAAGCACATACCCTATAGGTGGGTTAAGGGGGTGGCAATAGATGCATTTTCTATTTTATTTGTGAGTTAAATTTCACAAGGAAGTACATGACTAGTTGCCAAGTAAATGGTTCAGACACGTGACAGTTAATTTTATGTGTCACCTTGACTGAGCTAAGGGATGCCCAGATAGCAGGTAAAACATTATTTCTGGGTGTATCTCTGGAGGTGCTTCTGGAAAAAGATTAATTAGCATTTGACTCAGTAGAGTGAGTGATGAGATCTGCCCTCACTGAGGTGGGCAGACATAATCCAATGTGCTGGGGGCCCCAATGGAACAAAAAAGGCAAAGAACGGGTGAATTCTCACTCTCTCTCTTCCTGAGCTGGGCTGTCCATCTTTTCCTGCCCTCACACAGCAGAGCTCCTGGTTCTCCGGCCTTCAAATTCCAGAATTTACACCAGCAGCCCTCTGATTCTCAGGCCTTCAGACTTAGATTGAATTACACCACCAGCTTTCCTGGGTCCCCAGCTACAGACCACAGATTATGGGACTTCTCAGCCTCCATAACCTCATGAGCCAATTTCTATAACAAATCTCCTCTTATGTATGTCTTATTGGTTCCCTTTCTCTGGAGAACCCTGACTAATACAAGAGGTAAGTCTAGTGGCTGAATTAATAAATTGCCTCAAAAACATGAACTAATTATTTAAACTACCCATTTCAGTCCTGGTACTGTAAGAGACAGGATGAACAAGGTCTTAACACACTTGAAACTCATATTCTAATGAATGGAGGGGCAAACTGCTAACAAGCAAAGAAACAACTAATGAGGTGATTTCAGCAAATTTTTGTTTCTTGTTCTCTGTTATCACCCCAGGGGACGCTCTCTCGCGCGAACACTCTCACTCTCCATCTATATAAAACGAAAGACCCTCCTTAGGTAATAGATCCTCCTAATTTAATTTCTGCAAAAATTGCCAATAATCTCTAAGAGACAGAAAGAGGTGAAGAATTTTAAAAATTACAATGATAGATAATTTTTGTAGGAAGAATTTGTGCTAAACAGACAGGTAAATTTCTGGTGAAAAAGTGGAGGAGTTATGAACAAAAATACATGAAAATTTAAAAAAATCATAATGAAGTAACAGACAGGGGATATATACAATTTAAAGCCCAAAGGTACTTTGCAGACAATTATTGATGGAGCTAAAATCCTGCAGTGTCGCTTCTGTCTTATATCTAATTTCCATATGTACATAGGACTGATGGAGGGCTGTCAGTTCTCTTCCATTGATCAGTTTGTCTAACTGTGGGCAAAACTACACCTTCCTTACTTTAACTTTATAATAGGTCACAATATATGCATCCTCCTCCTCCTTTGGGAGTGCCTTGACCCTTCGAAGCCCTATGCTTCTCTTTAGTTATTTAACAATTAGTTTGCTAAGTTCTTCAGGACATCCTATTAGGACTTTTATTGAAATTGCATTAAGTTAATAGATCAATCTGTGGAAAACTGACATATTCACAATGATATGTATTAGATCCCCAAAACTTATTCATCTTCGAACCTCAAGTTTGTACCCTTTGACTGACATCTCCCCATTTTCCCTACCACCTAGATCCTGGTAATGACTACTCTACTCTCTGTTTTTATGAGTTCAGCTTTTAAAAATTTTACATATAAGTATTATAATACCATATCTGTCTTGCCTTCTAACTTACTTCCCTAAGCCTATTGTCCTCAGGGTCCATCTACATTGTCACAAATGGCAAGATTTTATTCTTTCTTATGGCTGAATAATACCCCATTGTATATGTATACCAAAACTTCTCTATCCATTTTCAGACTCATAGGATGTTTATATCTCTTGGCTATCGTGAATAATGCTGCAATGAACATGGGAGTGCAGATATCTTTTCAAATTCTTCTTTTTTATTCCATTTGGATATACACCCTGAAGTGGTATTACTGGTTCAAATGGTAGTTTTCTTTTTAATTATTTAAGGAATTTCCATACTGCTTTCCCTAGTGGCTATACCAATTTACATTCCCACCAACAGTACACCAGGGTTCCCTTTTCTCCGTTTCTTCACCAACATTTACCACTTGTCTTTTTGATGATGGCCAATCTAACAGGTGTGAGGGAACCAACTACAAGTGTTTGGGGCTTTCATAAATGTCTTCCAGGGCAAAAATATTTTCATGCTTAATCCTCTGACAGGATTGATCCCCTCTCCTCTGGTAATTTTTCTTTCTTATTCTCTCCTCATTTGATTTTTGAGAACAAAGTGCTACTGGCTTTATAGAATGAGGAATAATTCTTTTTTTCTGTTCACTGGAAAACTTTTGAAATTATTTGGTAGTTGAAATTTTATTACCCTATCTGGGCTTTTTTATTTGCTTTATATGTGGGAGAAGATTTCAACTACTGACTACAATTACGTGGTTATAGGAATTGTCAGGCTTTCTATATATTTTTACCTTAATTTTGTTAATTTACATTTTCAGAACTTATTCATATTATTAAGTAGCTTTCAATTCATTGTATTTTTTTTTAAAGATTTTGTTGGGGAAGGGGAACAGGACTTTATTAGGGAATGGTATATACTTCTAGGACTTTTCCAAGTCAAGTTGTTGTCCTTTCAATATTAGTTGTGGAGGGCACAGCTCAGCTCCAGGTTCAGTTGCCACTGTTAGTCGCAGGGGGGCACAGCCCACCATCCCTTGGGGGAGTCGAACCGGCAACCTTGTGGTTGAGAGGACTGCTCCAACCAACTGAGCCATCCGGGAGCTCAGCGACAGCTCATTGACTTCATTCTAGTTGCGGAAGGCACAGCTCTCTGGCCCATGTGGGAATCGAACTGGCAGCCCTGTTGCCCAGAGCTCGTGCTTTAACCAACTGAGCCACCCATCCACCCTACATTGGTACGTTCTTTACTACATTTTCATAATACCTTTGTAGCCTTTGACATATCAGTAGTTTTGTGTGCTTTCTTTTCTTTTTCTTCAAAGATTTTTATTTAAAAATATAGCTAATATAGAATATTATATTAGTTGTTCAACATTTATATACCTAAAGAAGTGATCACCATGAGAAGTCCAGCAACCATCAGACACTATACCATGCTATCGCAATATTATTAACTATATTCTCCATGCTGTACATTGTATCCCCATGACTTATTTCTTTTATACCTGGAAATTTGGACCTCTTATTCCCCTTCATGTTTCCCCCTGTTTTTAATTTTGCAATTACAGTTGAAATTCAATATCATTTTGTATTAATTTCAGGTGTACAGCATAGTGGTTATACATTTATATAAGAAGTGATCCCCCTGACTAGTCTAGTACCCACCTGCCACTACACATAGTTATTACCATATTATTGACACTATTCCCTGTGCTTTACTTTACGTCCCCATGACTATTTTGTAACTACCAATTTATACTTCTTAATCCCTTAACCTTTTTCACCCACTCCCCAAACCCCCTCCCATTTATCACCCTGATAAATCTAGTACCCATCTGACACCATACATAGTCAATACAATAATATTGACTATATTCCTTATGTATATCCCTACATCCCCATGACTACTGTGTAACAACCAAATTTTTTTAAGAAATATATTTTTAAAATTTTTTATTGGGGGAATATTGGGGAAAAGTGTGTTTTTCCAGGGCCCATCAGCTCCAAGTTATTGTCCTTTAATCTAGTTGTGGAGGGTGCAGCTCAGCTCCAAGTCCTGTCGCCATTTTCAATCTTAGTTGCAGGGGGCATAGCTCACCATCCCATGCGGGAATTGAACCTGCAACCTCATTGTTAAGAGACACACTCTAACAAACTGAGCAATCTGCCCGCCCCTCTGGCAGCTCAGCTGCAGCTCGTTGTCTTCAATCTAGTTGTGGAGGGTGCAGATTTCCACATGTGGAGGGCCCATGTGGGAATTGAACCAGCTACCCTGTTGTTAAGAGCTCCCGCTCTAACCAATTGAGCCATCAGGCCTCCCCCAACAACCAATTTTTACTACTTAATCCTTTCCCCTTTTACACCCACCTCCCATCTGGCAACCATCAAAATCTTCTCTGTATCTATGAGTTTCTTTCTGTTTTGCTTGTTTATCTTGGTCTTTAGATTCCATATGTAAGCTAGATCATATTGCATCTGTCTTTCCCTGTCTGAGGCTCCACTCAGCACAGTACCCTCCAGTTCCATCCACTGTCACTTCAGAAGGCAAGAACCCATGCCCTTCCATGGCCGAGCAATATTCCATTGCATATATGTACTGCCTCCTCTTTATCCATTCTTCCATTGACAGACACCCAGTCTGCCTCCACATCTTGGCCATTGTAAACAATGCTGCAATGAACATATGGATGCACATATACCCTCCAAGTAGCGTTTTGGGTTTCTTTGGATAAATACCCAAAAGTGGGATTACTGGGTCCTTCTTTGTCTCTTGTTATAGCCTTTGTTTTAAAGTCTATTTTGTCTGGCATAAGTATTGTTACCCCAGATTTTTTCTTTGTTTGTTTTTTTCATTTCCATTTTCATGAAATAGTTTTTCCATCCCCTTACTTTTCATCTATGTATGTCTTTCAATCTGAAGTGAGTCTCTTGTAGGTAGCATATTTAAGGGATCTGTTTTCTTATCCATTCAGCCCTCCTATGTCTTCTGATTGGAGCATTTAATCAATTTACATTGAAAGTAATTGTTGATAGATATGTAGCTATTGCCATTTTATTATTCATAATTTTGATCCTTTTTCCGCCTTGGCTTAAAGAAGTCCCTCTAACATTCCTTATAATATTGGCTTGGTGGTGATGAACTCCTTTAGCTTTTTCTTATCTGGGAAGCTCTTTATCTGACCCTCTATTTTAAATGATAGCCTTGCTGGATAGAGTAATCTTGGTTGTATGTCCTTGCTTTTGATCACATTGAATATTTTGTGTTAATCCCTTCTGATCTGCAAAGTTTCTGTTGAGAAATCACTGACAATCTTATGGATGCTCCTTTATAAGTTACTAGTTGCCTTTCTCTTGCTGCTTCTAGGATTCTCTCTTTGTCTTCAACCTTTGCCATTTTAATTATAATGTATCTTGGTGTGAACCTGTCTTGGATTCATCTTGTTTGGGACTCTCTGTGCTTCCTGGGCTTGTATGTCTATTTCCTTTGCCGCCAGGTTAGGAAAGTTTTCAGTCATTATTTCTTCAAATAGATTCTCAATTCCTTGCTTTCTCTCTTCTCCTCCTGGTACCTCTATGATGTGAATGTTGGTACACTTGATGTCGTCCCAGAGGTCTCTTAAACTATCCTCATTATTTTGGATTCTGTTTACTTTTTGCTGTTCTGATTGGGTGTTTTCTTCTACCTTGCCTTCCAAATTGTTGATTCAATTCTCTGCTTTATCTAGTCTGCTGGTGATTCCTTCTAGTGCATTCTTCATTTCAGTTATTGTATTCTTCACTTCTGAGTGGTTCTTTTTAATGGTTTGTGCATCTTTTTTGTATGCTTGCTATCTCTTTGTTAAAGTTCTTACTGAGTTCCTTAAGCATCCTTATAACCATTGTTTTGAACTCTGTATCTGATAGGTTGCTTGCCTCCATTTAGTTTAGTTCCTGTTCTGGAGTTTTCTCCTGTTCTTTCATTTGGACTTATTTTTTTGGTTTCCTGATTTTGGCAGCCTTTCTGTTTCTTTCTATGTATTAGGTAGATCTGCTCTGTCTCCTAGTCTTGGTCAAGTGGCTTTATGTAGTACGTGCCCTGTAGGCCCCTGGAACAGTCTCCCTAGTCACCTACTCTGGGTGCTCCAGGAGTGTCCCTTGTGTGGGTTGCATATGCCCTCCTGTTATAGCTGAGCCTTGATTGCTATTGGCATGTCAGTGGGCAGCATTGGCCTTCAGGCTGATTGGCTGTGAGGTTTGGCCATGTCCACAGTTTACAGGCTGCTATGGGGGCGGGGGGCTTCCCCTGCTGAATAGCATTCACCCCAGTGGGCTCTGATGCCTGTTGAGACCCCCTGTTGTGTGTGCCTCTTGTGGAGCTAATTGGGTGGTGCTCTGCTGTGGTCTCAAGCCAACTTCCAAGTATGAGGCCTCTTGGGAGTGGCTCCAGTGCAGGCTCAGGTCACTCACTGCTTGTGACCAGTTGGGGACTAGCTGGTAGGAGCTACAAAGTGATTTGAAGTTCTTTGCTGCCTGTGCTAAAGTTGGAAGCACATGGGAGAGGTCACACTGCAAACAGAGGACAGCTGCCACCAGTACTGGGCCTGTAGTAGCTCTGCAAAAGGCCAGGACACCCCGAGGCCTGCTGTCACCTGCCAGCTCCCTTAAGGTTCAGCCATTGATAAAACCTCCTGAGGTATGCAAATTGGGTGAGGCAAGGTCTCAGGGAGTCACTAGAGAGGGATGAGTTGTGGTCACCAGGTTAATGTAAATTCTGGTTTGGTACCAGTGCTGAGCTTGGAGCTACTCAGCAAAAATCTCAGAACACACCAAGGTCAGTTGCCACCCACCTGACGCCCACAGACTCAGGGAGTTTTCCAAGAAAGGGTGCAATGAGGGTGGGGCTGGCTGCTCATGAGAAGGTGCCTCTGACGTTGGGGGTGTTGGGCGGGGCTAAATCCCAGTGAGCCAGCAGGGCAGAGCAGTGGAGCTCACCAACCAGACCAATTAGATTCAGATTTTGCCGGAAGTGTAAGGGGCGGGCTTAACACAGGAATGATGGCACCTGAGTGCTGGCTGCAGAGCTGTAGGGGAAAAGACCTCACACAATGCCAACTGTTCTCCAACCTTTGCTGTGAAACCACAACCTTCACTCTTCCCTCTGTATGTCTCCCAGGATTTCTGAGTTACCGTCCTTCTGCTGGAGCTCATGGTAAGTGTCGGCAAGCCAGTGAGTCTGTGCGCGGGCCATTTAAAAGGACATTTGGGTTTCCCGCCGTCTTCTGTCCCACCCAGATGGTCGGAATCCCCATTGTTTTTCACAGCCAATGTTGTGGGGGCTCCTTTTCCCAACCAGTACTCAAGGCTTGGGAGCTCAGTGAAGGTTGGGGTCCATTGCTCCTTCAGGGGAGAACCTCTGCAGCCGAGATATCCCTCTTAGATCTCATCTGCCACACACAGGTGTGGGGCCTATTCTGCATCTCCTCCTCTCCTATAAGTCTTGATGTGGCTTCTTCTTTATATCCTTAGTTATAAAGCTTCTGTCCAGCTAGACTTCAGATGGTTCTTCAGGTTGATTGTTCTGTAATTTACTTGTAATTTTAATGTGTTTGCGGAAGGATGCAGGCACAGTGTTTATCTACTTGGCCATCTTGGATCTCCTTTTTATGCTCTTTTATGCTCTTTCTAAATGTCTATTTATTTTTCTGGTTTCCTTGCTTGTGAGACCTGAAGGGAAGTGGGTGGGCACCAACAGTGTCTGCTCCAATCACTCTCTTTTACAAACACTGTCTTCACTTGGCTGCTCAGGTAACTCACTCTTCTGGTTTTCTTCCCACCTCAACAGCACCTTCTTCTCAGTCTCCTTTGCTGATTTGTCTTCCTGTCCTCTATCTTAGTTCTAGAATTTCTTCTCTTTTCTAATTATGGCCACTCTCGTTGACCTCATCCAATGTCATGGCCTCCAGTACCATCTATATGTGATTACTCCCAAAGTTGTATCTCTGTCTGTAGTTCCCTCCGCTAGGAGTTCCCGACATATTTATTCAATGGCCTGCTGGTCATCTCAACTTGGGAATTTCAACGAAGTATGTCTAAAAGCAGAACATTTTTCTTTTCCTCCCTCAAGCTTGTTCCTCTTCCAATGTTTCACATCTTAGTATCGCCATGTACTCAGTTGCTTGTGCCAAAAACCTGGGGTTCCTTTTTGCTTCTTTTTCTCTCACATTCCACTTACAATCCCTCAGCAAACCATGTGGGCTTTACCTTCAAAATATACCCAGATCTTTAACACTTTATGGTTTCCACACTCTGGTCTTATCTCATCTGAGTTACATCTCTTTTTTTAAATTATTGTTTTATTGATTGCCTAGGCTAAAGGAAGTGATGGAGAAGATTTCAACTTAAAAGCATGTTGTGCTGTGGCTGTTACATTTTGAATAGCACAAAAAAATTGAGGAAGCCTTCTCCCAGAATTGGAAAACTATTACCCAAATCAGCAAATAAGTTGCTTATGTCATTGACAAATGAGTGGCAACTCTGACATATGTTTTGTTTATTTCACTTTAATCACTTTTACCTTACTCATTAATATAAACAAAAATATCAACCAAAATTCATATTGGAATTCACATTGGAATCACAATATCGTTGTTAGACATGTAAGAGCATACCACCGCATATACCCACAATGTCAACATTACTTGCCTCTAAGACGCATAGGATTACGATTTGTTGTCTAACTGTGCCTCTGAAGTTTCCAAGTTTTATATAATGAACATTATTACCTTTATAATTTGTAAGTTATTTTTTTAAAAGGATTTGATATGGCAAAAAGTAAAACAAAATAAACTAATTGGTTCATGTCAAATTTATGACCTTCAAATAATTAAGATTACATTAGACCATCAGCTAATCCATCACTTTCAGGAAATAGCAGGCTGAGGTCAGGTCTATATGCCATTATAGGGGTGAAAATCCCCCAGAATCTTAGTATGAATAACAAAAGTGAATTACAGCATGCATACAACTTCAAAACAGCTCACAAAAAGAAAACAATCTATATATTTCACAAACCCTTATTATTCCAGCATAAAATAAAAAGCAAAAACTTAATAATCAAGTTAAATAAACATAAATATTTAAAATTTAAAAATCATTCATTTAACCTTTTTCCTCCAGCTTTATTGATGTATAATTAACAAATAATGTCATATATATTTAAAGCATATGACATGATGATTTGATATATGTATATATTGTGAAATGATTACCCCAGTCAGGTCAATTAACACTTCCATCACCTCACAGAGTTACCATTCATCTGGGTTATGTCTTTATTCCTCTCCTTGCTTTAACTATTGCTCCCTAGAATCTATTCTCTACGTCTCCAAATGTGTCATTCATCCATTCCAATTTTTCATTGGCTCTCCCTATCATAAAAGAACAAACCTTGGCATTATTATTTTTCTTTGTACCTCATATCACTATCTAATGTTTAATTATATATTTTTTATTTATTTGTTTTGTTATTGTCTTTCTCTCCTATTAGAATGTAAGGTCCATGAGAACATGGACTATCTTATTCACTCTTATTTTCTGGCTGGTACAATGTTTGGCAAATAGTGAGGCCCATTCAATGAATAGAAAATAAATGAATAAATTGATGGATGAAGTATAATTTTAATTGTGCTATATGCTCTACCTCCATACTGTGGTATATTAGTTAGAATTATGTTCTGCCTTTAGTTAGCAGAATACCACCAATAATGGCTTAAACGAATGAAATTTATCTTTCTCACATCATAAGACATCTGGAGTTAGGCAGTTTCTGGCATTGGTCCAGTAACTCAACAGTATCTCTGTTATTCTCATGGTCTTTTCTTCAGATTCACATGGTAGCAGCTACAAATGCAGCCATCAAATCTACTTTCAAGGCAAAGTAGAAGGAAGTGTAGGAATATTTCTCTGTGAGTCTCCAAATGACGTAGGGGACTTTTGAGTGAGTGAGTGCTGGCATTGTGTCTCGTGAGACCGAAGAATGGAAACACGGACCCAGGAGAGGCGAAGAGTTTTAAAAACAGAATAGTTTATTGAAAGCAAAGGGTCAGAGCTCCGAAGCAGGAGGGGGTTCCAAATGGGGGGTGCCTCATGACTGAGGCAAAAGCTCTTACTTTTATACCTTCCCTTGCCTGTTTGGGGAAGGGGAGCTGGCGCCTTTTAATGGCATTTGTCTACCAGGTTTGTTCTGTTAGCCCATCCTAAAGGGATTAGCAAAATAACCTATTCCTATCTGTCAGATCTGGTTTGTTTGTCAGGCCAAGAGGAATTTTGAGATTAACCTCAGGGCACTGTTTTATTTTGTCTTGGAGCGAAGGAGTGATTTCAAAACCTGAAGTCTCAGAATATGTCTATCTTTTGTTTATTCCACCAGGGACCTCCCTGTCTACCTAGCAACATGCTAACTAACCTGTCTCAGAAGGACTGCATGCTTTTTGCCCCTTTTAATCAGGAAAACAGTACATTTTCTAGACGCCCCCTACTCACCATCTTAGCAGATTTCTGCTTAATTCAAATGTGCCAGAATTTGGTCACATGGTCGCCCCTAGCTGCAAAGGTAGTTAGGAAATGAGCATTTGACATTTAGCTTCTATAGTGAGAGAAGTAAAGGGAGGAGGGGTTTGGGCATAACTTTTGTGTAGCCAATCAAAGTGCCTGTCTCATATGGCACAAAGCACATAAACCCAGCTCCATGGATTGAATTTGTTGTGACTAACAATAACCCATACATTTATTCATTAGGGTTTATCGGGTTCCTTACATCTACCAAGTATTGTGCTAGGCACAATATTATAATGCTGAATATGGCGAAGTCCTCACTATTCTGTGGATCGATAGGAAAAGCTGACAAATAGATGAATAAATAGATGAACTTACAGAGTTATTACAAGGATTAGAGCCCAGTTCCTGATAAAGAGCAGTACTTAATTACTATTGCAGTTCAGAGGACAAAGGAGTCACCAAGAATTGGAGGAATGGAGGGATAGGGTGTGTGTGTGTGTGTGTGTGTGTGTGTGTGTTAAAGGCAATCAGTGTTACATAGATGAACAGTAGATGATTGTTGCCATGGTTTTAGGGATCTCTGCCTGTAACATTTCCATTTTTATCTGTAATCTAAAATTCCATTGTTATATTGTTACGTTTCCATCCGGTATAGTGTAGGAAGCAGTTGATAGTGTGGGAAACCACGGGCTTTAGAGTTTGATAAACCTGGGTAGAATTTTAGTTCTGCCATTTATTAAATATGTAGCCTTAGGTAATTAACCTCACTTCTCTGAATCTCAATTTTTTTCTTTATAAGATTAAGTGATATCACGTTGATAAAATGGCTAGAACAAGGAGCTCAATACAAGTTATTAGGAAAGCAAGTCCTGCTTGAATCTACCTAAAGGAAATGATATGGAGAGAAGTCACGCAAGATGGAAATTTTAAACCTTCTAAGAAGAATGTGATCCAGCTGAGCATGATGAGGCATAAGAAATACAGATACGTAGAAATGGAATGTAAAAATGAGCAAAGATGCCAAAGGCCTAGAGAAGTGAATTGTCTTCCTGGGCTTATAGAAAGGCGAAACAGCCAAGATGCAACTAAACTACTGTTAGCTATGTGGCTTTGGTTTTTACACACCATTTCCAAGCTCCTCTTCACTTGTAAAATAAGAATGGTCATATAGAATTATATATATATAAAAAAAAGCATTGACCGTTGAAAAAGGGACCCAGAGAAGAATGAGATAAGATACCGAGGAGGCCTAAAACTCCTAGAATGAAAAGTTAAAGGGCTAGAGACAGAGGGCTACTAAAACATTTAAAGTGTCAATGGTTTGAACTTACTAGTAAGAGCAACGGTGACTTAAGTATAGGCCTTTGGAGAGAGATCAGCAGGAAGTGCTCCATGAAGAGGGCCCTTTTACGGGATTTTCTAATCTGCCCTCAGGGCTCACCTAGAAGGACTCACTGGTCTCAGTGCTCCAATGCCCAGGGCTTTGTTTACTGCCACAGTGATTGTAGTGTGTGTAGCTGAACTCTCATTTATTGCTCTCCATCCTCTTGTTATCATTAAATATATATATATATATATATATATATATATATATATATATATATCTGACAATCATCTGCCTATGTTTGGGGAATTTTTTACTCTATGAATCTTGTTGGGAAGCAAACTCTCCCTCTCACTCTAGAAATCTGAAAACACTGTGTATTTCT
The DNA here is from genome assembly GCF_036562045.2 of Rhinolophus sinicus. NCBI lineage: Eukaryota > Metazoa > Chordata > Mammalia > Chiroptera > Rhinolophidae > Rhinolophus > Rhinolophus sinicus. Next base: position 56,002,268 of record NC_133754.1, on the reverse strand, counting down.
TTTCCTTGGTCTGTGGCACTTGAGCTAGGGCCAGCCAATCAGATACTCCCACCGAGAAGCAAGGGTAATGGACTTCTCTCCCCTGTTGGTTTTCCCATAGCAGTGACATCACAGCTCTAGAGGAAGTAGTATTAGTGGTGCTGGGGTGCCCAAGGTCCAGGGTGCAGAGCAGCAGTGTCCTCTTCCTTGGCCTTACTTAAGTGCTGTAGCATCAAGTCTTGTCCCAGGACCTGGCCAATGAGGGAAGAGACCCTGCCTGGATCAGTGACTTGGAAATTTCAGTGTGTGTAAGAGCCACGGGGGTTTCTGCTAAAATCCCAGATACCCAAGCCCCACAACAGAGATTCTGATTCAGTAGGTGCAGGGGATGGGCTCCCAAAATCTGCATTTTTAACCAGCATCCCGGGAGATTCAATGCAAGAGATCTGTGGTAGATAATTTGAGAAATATTTTCTAAAATAATCAATGTAAATGATGCTAAAAGCAGTTGATCTGCAAGCAGATATTTAGGAGTCAACACTCTCCCTGTCTACTCACCATGGAAATTAAAATGTAGAGAATCACACAGAGTCTCAACTGGAATTATTCCAGAGACCCTCACATCACAATACAATGCTTTTGCTTGTGAATCCAAATTCTTATTTGATTTTATGGTTTTACAAAGTCTCGTTGGACTTCTTTTCCTTGTGTCATGTAGCAGCCTGAGATTGGCCAGAAGTAGGGTAGTTAATCTTGTCTGATCTGGATTGTTAGTGCCTCTTGACTCTTGGAAGCATTAAATCATTGCTGCAATTCTATTCCTTTATGCAAGAATCCTGGAGCACAGCACTGAAGACAGGCTGCTATGCAAAGTTTAACTCTGCAAAAGCAAATGAAATTCGGAGAACTTAATGTCTTCCACTTGAGTTGCCATCAACCACTATACTCATAAAAACTCTGCCTTCTTCTGTAGAAGCAGATGGGAAAGAGACCTATGGTTGTTTTTGTTTGTTTGTTTGTTTGTTTGTTTGTTTGTTAAAGATGAAAAGTAGAATTTCATGATAAAAGATCCTTAGCCATATTAAATGCAGCAAAATAGCCAGAACTTTTCTTTCTGTGATTTCAAACTGTCTCACAGCTGCAAACTGTCTCACAACATCTTTACTGGAAAATAATGATAATAATAATGAAAAAAAATCCTAAACCAGATGCGAGAAATAATACCTTAGAGTCATAGGATGAAAACTCCATGAACACTTTTAATCCTTCAGGGCTCCAGTATTTCCAGATCTTGGGAGGAAATCAAGTAATTTATGAAAAATCGTTCTTGATCAACCTCATTTTTTTCCTAAAGAAAAGTAGGCTTATAAAATTATTTTTGGTAGGATATATTTGGTAGGACTCAACCTACCAAATACAATAAGGAAAAATAATATGCAAACGATCTGTTGGGATTTTGCCCATATCTCCCTCGATTACAAGCTTTTCATTAGAATTTTTCTATGTGAGAACTGGCTCTCAGACAGACATCACTTTAAATGTAGTACCAGTTACATGTGCGTGTGTCGGTGCACAATGTCTAATCCACTGAGACTGCATGAAAAAGCATGGCTTCCTCATACTCCATTCTAATCATATGACTAAGGCCACTGTTGGTGTCACACTTGGGGAACCAGTAATGGTGAGCAACTATTGAGCCTCCAGGCATCTGAAATCTCCCCTTACTTCATTCCTGGCCATCTCTATGGCAACACACAGGCTGTCCTGTTAAAGTGAGTAACAGGCCTTTAAAATATGTGGTAGTGTCTAGGTGGAATAAAGCTGAGCTTCCCTACAGGCAAAAGATGCAAAATCTCTCAACAGTGGCCAACTTCTGCCAAAGACATTTTCAGGCTAATATGACCAGAGTTCCATAGATTTGTTGCTGCTTTAGACCTCAGTTTTCAAATTTGCCCACTAGATCCTCTAGCCAGGATTTTAAACTAATTGGTCTCTGTTCTATACCAGGTTCCTATGACCCTGAGAGATCTGAAACACACACACACACACACACACACACCCCATCTTGTGCCCTACCCCCACTTATGGTTGAAATCCTAATCCGTAGTATCTCAGAATGTGACCTTATTTGGAGATACAGTCTTTAAAGAGGTAATTCTATATGACTGGTGTCCTTATAAAAATGGGAAATTTAGAGACGGATACACACAGCGGGGAATGCCATGTGAAATGAAGGCAGAGATCACGGCGATACTTCTATAAGCCAAAGAATACCAAAGATTGCAAGCCCACCACCAGCAATGGTGGAGGAATGAAACAAATTCTTTCTTATAGCACTCAGAAAAAAACCGAATTCTGATGACACCTTGATTTCAGAGCTAGCCTCTAGAACTGTGAGACAATAAATTTGCTGTTTAAGCCATCCAGTTTGTGGTACTTTTTTACAGCAATCTTAGAAAATTACTAAAATTATTCCACCCCATATGGATTTCATCAAGATACAAGATTGTTACCTATTAATAATCAGAAAGGATTATTCTAGTAGTGGGAACTCTAAGAAATGAGGCAGGAGCAGGTAGTGCCACACTAGGTCAGAGAGAGGACTTTGTCAGGCCAATCTCTTGGTGATTGTGATGCTTAATTGTATGTGCAAACTTGACTGGGCCACAGGGTGTCCAGATATTTGGTTATGCATTATTCTAGCTGTTTGTGTGAGGGTGTTTCTGAATGAGATGAGCATTTGATTTGATAGACTGAGAACAGCAGATTATCCTTCCCCATGTGGGTGGGTCTCATCCAACCCACTGTAAGCCTGTATAGAACAAAAACGGCAGAGGGAGAGATAACTTTCTCTCTCTGCCTAACTGTCTTTGAGCTGGGATATTGGTCTTGTCCTGCCTTTGGACTCGGTCTTAGGCTTACACCAACTCTCCTGATTCTCAGGCCTTTGGACTTGGACTAGAACTATACCATTGGCTCTCCTAGGTCTCCAGCTTGCCAGCTACAGATCTCAAGACTTTTCATCCTTCATAATTGCATGAGCCAATTTGAGATAGATAGATGATGATAGATAGATAGATAGATAGATAGATAGATAGATAGATAGATAGATAGATAGATAGATAGATATTCTGTTTCTGTGGAGAACCCAACTAATACGGATTTTGGTTCCAGGAGTGGTTCTAAAGGAACAGAACTTTAAGGATGGATTTTCTGAATTGATTCTTATCACCAGAAGCAGTTTTATTTGATGTGCCAAAGCCAGAAATATACCTTCACTATTCTACCTTAGGAATATCAACTCTCCAGCTGTGTCATAATTCAATTTGCAGGAGTCTTGTTCTCCCTTCCACCAGATATCACACTGCTCCGTGGAATTGGTTACATGATGCTGATTGAACCTTGTGAGCAAGAAAGAACAATACTCTAGACTTATTTGCACGTGTGAGAGTGTAAAATAAATCCAACAAAAGTTTAGGGACCTGTAATCTCAATGAAATTTCTAGGGGTTCAGTGGTGTGGGGATTGTAGAGATACCCCTCCTACGGTGAAGAACAGGTTGTTGCATCTGGGTCCTAATAGTACCAAAAAGAGGCACAACACCTAGTGACATTCAGTGAATTTTGGAGGCAACACATTCCTTATTTGGATGTGCTACTCTGACCCATTTACTGAGGGATCTGAAAAGTTGCTGGTTTTGAGTGGTGCCCAGACCATGAGAAGACTATGCAACAGGTCCAGGCTGCTGTGCAAGCTGCTCTGCCACTTGGGCCATAAGATCCAGTAGATCCAGTTGTGCTTAAAGTGTCAGAGGCAGATAAGATGCTGTTTGTACCCTTCGACAGGCCCTATAGGTGAATCATAGCACAAGCTCTTAGGATTTCGGAGCCGATTGCCATCCTCTGGAGATAACTACTCAGCTTCTGAGAACCATCTCTTGGACTACTACTGGGCCTTACGGGTGACTGAAATCTTAATCTAGGATGACCAACTTACCATGCAACCCGAGTTATCCATCATGAACTGGGTGTTATCTGACCCACCCAGCCATAAAATGGGGTATGTACTACAGCAGCAGCAGCGCTCCATCATCAAGTGGAAGTGATATATATACATGGTCAGGCCTGAGCCAGCCCTGAAGTGACAATAATTACATGAAGAAGTGACCCAAATATTCACAGTCCCCATTCCTGCTACACTGCCTTCTCTCTCCCAGATCGCACCAATGGCCTCTTGGGGAGTTCCCTAGGATTAGTTTACAGAGGAACAGGAGACTTCATCTAGTTGTCAGATGACCACTCTGTGGATAGCTACAGCAGTACTGCCCCTCTCTGTGACATCCTCAAAGGACAGCGGTAAAGGGAAATGTACCCAGTAGGCAGGACTTTAAGCAGTACACCAGATTGTTCACTTTCTTGGAAGGAGAAATGGGCTGATGTGCGTTAGATACAGAATCATGGGTTGTGATCAATGGCTTAGCTGGATGGCCAGGGAATTAGAAGGAAAATAATTGGAAAATTAATGACAAAGAGGTCTGAGGAAAGAGGTATGTGGACAGGCCTTTCTGAAAGGGGAAAAAACGTAAATATATTTGTGTCCCATATAAATCCTCACCAAAGAATGACCTCAGCAGAGGAGGATTTTAACAGTCAAGTGGATAGGATGACCTATCCTATGGACACCCATCAGCCTTTTCCCAGCCACCCCTGTCATTGTACAATGGACTCATGAGCAAAGTGGCCACGAAGGCCGGGATGGAGGTTATATCTGAACCAGCAACATGGACTTCCATTCATGAGGGCCATCTTGGCTCTTGCCACTGTGGAAGCCGAATCTGCCAGCAGCAGAGACCAACACTTGAGTTACCAATATGGCACCATTTCCCAGTATGCTTAGCTCCCTGATGGCAGGTTGATTACATTGGACTGCTCTCATCATGAAAGTGGCAGCATTTTGTTCCTACTGGAATTGACACTTACTCTGCATATGGATTTGCTTTCCCTGAACATAATCCTTCTGTTAAAGCTTCCATCTGTGATCTTACAAAGTTATTTATCTACCATTATGATATTCCACATAGCATTGGTTCTGATTAAGAAATTCCACAGGGAAAAAAAAAATGTGGCAATGGACCCATACTTATGAAATTCACTGGTCTTACCATGTTCGCCACCATTTTGATCAGCTGGTTTAATAGAATGGTGGAATGGGCTTTTGAGCATTTAGTTACAGTGCCAGCTAGTGGCAATAACTGACAGGGCTAGGCAAGGTTCTCTGGAATCAGTGTCCATCACATGATGCTTTTTCTACCATAGCCAAGATTTATGGATCCAGGAATCAAAGGGGTGAAAATGTTAGTGGCACCACTCACTATTACCACTAGTGACCCAGTAGCAAAATTTTTGCTTTCTGATCCCACTATCTTTGGCTCTGCTGGCCTAGAAGTCGTAGCTCCAAAGTGAGGAATTCTTATACCAGGAGATACAACAATAATTCAGTTAATGAATGAGCAGTTAAAACTGTTGTCCGACTACTTTGGACTCATTATGCCTCTAAAACAATAGGCAAAGAAGGAGGTTGTGATGCTGGGTGGGGTGTTTGATCCTGATTTCTAAGGGGAAAATGAGCTGCTACTCCACAACGTACATAAGAAAACATTAAGTCTGGAATACAGGAGATTTCTTAGGGCTTCTTTTAGCAATACCATGCTCCGTGATGAAGGTCAATGGGAAACTACAATAACCCAAACCAAATAGGACTACTATTGTTGCAGACTCTTCAGGAATGAAGGTTTGGTCACCTCACAAGTAAAGAACCACAACCAGCTGAGATGCTTGTTTAGGGCAACGCGAATACAGAATAGATAGTGGAAGAAGGTAGTTATAAATATCTGTTGTGACCAGTTATAGAAATGAGAACTGTATTTGTCATGAATAGTTCTCCTTATTTTGTTATGAATGTATGTCTGTGTGTGTGTATTAGGTGAACATTTTCTTCCTTCTCATAGTCCCTTATGTTCATAAGATGTGTTGACTTTATATCATAGTATTTAAGTATAGTTAATACCATGTTTCCCAGAAAATAAGACCTAGCCAGACCATCAGTTCTAATGCGTCTTTTGGAGCAAAAATTAATATAAGACCCGGTCTTATATTGTATTATATTATATAAGACCCGGTCTTATTTTAATATAATATAAGACCGGGTCTTATATTAATTTTTGCTCCAAAAGACGCATTAGAACTGATGGTTTGGCTAGGTCTAATTTCCGGGGAAACACGGTACTATATTAGGTTGGTGCAAAAGTAATTGTGGTTTAAAAGGTTAAAAATAATTGCCGAAACTGCAATTACTTTTGCACCAACCTAATATCATAGTATTTAAGTTGTGGGATATTAAGCAGAAGAGTGAACATCACCCTAGGACTTTACTTTCTTTTCTGGGAAAGGTGTTAGTGCATTTCATTTTGTATGCAGGATAGTTTTATTATATCAAGTGGAATTATGACTTTGTTGTCATTATTTGGGATTAAATATATAGTTTAAGGGACACAATGGCTGCCTAGTTGACAAGGGGTGGACTTGTGATGGCTAATTTTATGTATCAACTTGACTGGATCATGGGTTGCCCAGATATTTGGTTAAGCATTATTCTGGGTGTGCCTATGAGGGTGTTTGGGATAATATTAATATTTCTTTGATGGGCTGAGAAAAGCAGATTGTTCTTCCCAACGTGAGTGAGTCTCATCCAATCCACTGAAGGCCTGAAAACAAAAGAGCAGAGTGAGAGAATTTTCTCTCTTGTTTGAGCCAGGATATCAGTCTCCTGTTTTTGGACTTGGACTAGAATTGACCGCATTGGTTATCATGGTTCTCAAGTCTTAGGGCTCAGAGTAGAACTTACGCCATCAGTTGTCCTGGGTCTCCGGCTTGCCAACTACAGATCTTGGTTCAGTTTCTCTGGATAACTCAGATTAATAAAATAACCTTCAAATCATGGCTTTAGGGTTGCACAACTTTTTACACCAGTACATCAAACTTAACTGTTTTTGACATCATGCTGAGAACTAGTTTATCAGAGTGCCAGGAGTAAAGTGGGTACTTTTTGAGATTAGGATATATAAGTTTTGACTGAAAAAAGTATACTATTGGATGATCTGTTTATGGATGTGTTAGAGAAAGGAGGAAGAGCTGGTCACATCACACGCAATCTGCTAAGAGATTGTAAAGGCAGAAAGAAATCTAACCCTTTTATATAGCCAAGAAGATTCAACCAATTACACGTTTTCAAGTTAAACAATAGCCAGTCCTCAAATAAGAGGACTTGACAACACCACTTGTCACACATAGCTCATCCCAGATTCACCTGGTAATTGGGGTGACCATCTGTGTTAGCTAATTGGCTTTATCCAGAGAAAAAACAAATTTCTCATGTCTTTATGACAAGAGATAGTTTTGCAACTTGATGCGAATGGAGTTAGATTTAGAGTTTAGAATCTAAAGTTAGATTCCAACTTTCCCACAGAAACTGGAAGAAAAAGTTACTATCTTTCTTGATGGTAACATTTCAAAGATATGCCTCCCAGGTCTCAGGTGAAAAAGGAATCTTGAGAAAGGAGTTTTATGTGTAACCATGCTAGATAAGATTGAATTAATTTATCATAAGTGTTTTAAAAATAAGCTTTAATACCAGTGGTGCACTTAGGTAAAACTAAAACTTAATTTTCTCGTATCTGCTAAAAGAACAGTTTTCTTAGACTTTGGTCTGCTTTATATTTTCATTTTTATTTTTTAATTTTTATTGGGGAACAGTGTGTTTTTCCAGGACCCATCAGCTCCTAGTCAAGTCCTTGTTTTCACGCTAGCTGTGGAGGGCACAGCTCACTGGCCCATGTGGGAATCGAACTGGCAACCCTGTTGCTAAGAGCTCCTGCTCTAACCAACTGAGCCATCAGGTCTCTCTGACTTTGGTCTGCTTTAGATAATAAACTGTGAAAGGTTTCTTTTTTTAGCTTTTAAAGTAATCTTCCTAGAAAGTAAAGATTTCGTGTCTTACCAACTGTGCTTCATGCTGTCTTTATCAGGTCTTTGGTTGCTTAAAACTGAGTCTTCTAATATTAAAAGAGCTAAGTTTTACTAACAGCTATTTAACTTACTATATTTGCCTGCAACGTCTTTGTCACCAGCGTTAAGCAGATAACGAAGTATTATTTCACAATGACATGTGATCCCATTTGACCAAGTGTTTTAAAACCTTTTGACTTCATAATTACATAAATGTCTAACCACTATGCTGTACACCTGAAACTAATATCAAATAATATTGAATGTCAACTATAATTGAAAAAAATTTTTAAATAATTTTAAAAAATCTTTTTGACATTTTTGTCAAGCCTCCCATAATTGCATTCTAACTGAAGTCTATTGATTTCATTGTGTTGCTTCCTGGTATTTTACTGCACAGGAAAAGGTTAGCATTTAGGACTGATGCAAATGAAACCAGGAGTCCTTATCACTTTCATTAAATTGAGTTTTAAATCCTAGCTCTAGAAATTCTCTCTCTTTCTTTGCCCCTCAGAGACCAAGCCTTTTCCCAGATAATCAGCAACCCCCGAGGCAGTAGAGGACAGTTGCCCGGACCTGACTGATGGTCACAGGGTCCGGACCTCTCTCAGGCTAAAGGTTACATCTTGACCTAAGTTAGGTTTCAGCTCCTGAGCCCGAAGGTGGACCAGCCCCCTGGCTATTTTCCATGGGACCAGACACAGGGACTCTGGAATAGACCTCAGAACTGTCCTCCAGATCTGAAGAAATGATACATTATCCTTACCTCACCTGATTGGTACCACCAATCAGTTTCCAACACGACCCCGAACCCCTAACCCATGGTATCTTGTGATTTTGCCCTATAGAATCTGTAACCTACACGCCACTGGGGAGCCAGGTCTCCAGAGCACTAACTCACCTGCATCTCCCGACTTGCTACCATTTCCCTAAATGAACCTCTACTCTCTTTGCTGCAAACTCCTATTCATGCCTCCTTTGCCTTTGACGTGCACAGGAAAAATGAACCCCTTGAAATTGATGGTAAGTTTTAGGACAGATTGAGGCATAGGTGTCTGGGCAAGCTAATAATTTCGAAGTCCTTCAAAACTTTTTCAATGTTTATTCAAAGACAGACCCGGGGGAAGGAGGGAAAGGAGAAGCCTGGAGGTGGCTCCGTCTCTGCTGTAAGCAGCTGCTCTGTGGAACAGCAGCGCAGCTCGGGCCTGCAACCCATACCCTGTCCGGCATAATAAAAAGCCTTGAATCGCCCAGACCACCATTGTGGAAGGGGTTTGCTCTTTGAGGTTTTTGTCATTCACATGCAACTTCTTTCCTCCTTCTCCATTATCAAATTATCCCTTCCAATTACACATTTCTTTCCTTGAGAGAGTTTGGGTAAGTGTAGTTTTCTTCATTTTTAACATATTTCTAGTGACTTTTAAAAGTATAACATAGATTAGATTAGGGCTTTAGGGGACAGGCCTGATCCTTAATCCAATTCAATTTGAGAACCAATGGCAAACAAATGAAACAAAAACAAACACCCTACAATGTCAATTTATTAGAAAAGACTGGTTCAAGTCATATCTCATCCTCGACTTTCTTGTAAACAATCGAGACCTGGATAACTCCTTGGCATTCCAGGTTGTGATTCTCAAAGGAAAAGGTAGATCCAGCCAAAAGAAGATACACACACACACACACACACACACACACACACACACACACACACCCCTTCCTTGTGGTTGGAAATGTGTTTAGTGAAACACATAACTACGGAATATGACAATTTAAAAGCGGAATGTCAAAGGAAGCTGTCAATTCTTTCACTTATAAATTTTATCGTAGCTGACGTCAACCATGCCAGATTTTTATGTAATAGGATGTAGGATTTCCTCTTTTTTTTTCTAATTCTTGCTTACCACTCTACCAAGTCATGAGAATGTAGTAAAACAGGGGCCACTGTAATTCTGCCTGTTTTGGTAAATTAGAGTGTTTGAGAAGGAAAGTGGATACGTTTTTCTTCTTGGTTTTTCTTTCAGAACAGAACTTCCCACTCATTCCTAAATAAGAGAAATGTGGGGGGAGACATATTTTTACCCAGAAGATTATGTTCTCTTTGCTGTGTATGCTATTTCAATGGAAAGGATGCTTTGGAAAAGGGCAATTGTTATTTATAAAGAAGGTTCTCTTTACAGGCAAGATTTGTCTAAAATTCTTAAGTGTTATTTTTGTTTTAGAACATTTCTCTGAGTTTCTCAGCAGTCTCATTTTTTCTCTGCACCTATTTAAAAGGGACTAAGGTCCTTTTGGAGACTTACTGAGGACAGTCATTTCCAGACAGGGCTATGCTGCATTTTAAAAATCCCCATGAGTTTTCTTCTCCTTCCCCTTTACTTCACCAGCCACTCAATGCCTTCCGAGGCCAGGATATCACACTGTGTCAGACTACGGAGGTCATGGCCTTCCCATCTGTCAGATCCACAGCTGTCTACTTTTCCTAATTTCTTCCTTAGGAAAAACTTTCTTTGTGATCGATCAGATTAGCAAAATTGTAATAAGGGAATGGAGTCACATTGTATTAGAAGGGACCTGCTCTCTTTCAGCTGCTCTCCTCCAACAGCAACGAGAATTTATTAAGCACTTGGCAACTACTGTTTTAAGAACTTCACATATATTAACTCCTTTGCCACATAGCACCCCTCATGATATGCTATTATTTTCTCCTTCTCAAGCAAGAGAAGGAAGCTTAGAGAGTTGAGTAACTTATATAAAATCTGTTCAGGGGCAGAGGTGGCCTGTGAACCAAGGCAGTCTCGCTCCGGAGCATTTCAGGTCACTGTGCTGCACTGCAATGTCCTATCCCACTGACCCAAAGGTGGAAAAATGGATAAGTAACTGACATAGAATAATTGTGTAAGTTTAAGGGGTACAGTGTGTTGATGTGATACATTTATATATTGCAATATGATCACCATCTCAGGTAACACCTCTGTCACATCATGGCATTATCCTTTTTTGTGTGGTTAGAACATTTAAGATCTAGTCTCTTAGCAACTTTGAAGTATGTAATACAGATTGTTGACTCTAATCATATGCTGTGCATTAGATCTCCAGGACTTCTTTGTCTTCTAACTGCAAACATGTACTCTTTGACCAACACCGCCCTAATTCCCCCACCCCCAATCCCTGGCAAACACCATTCTACTGTTTCTATGAGTTCAGCTTCTTTAGATTCTACCTGTAAGTGACACACAGTATTTGACTATCTCTGTCTGACTTATCTCACTTAGCATCATGCCCTTGAAAGGAACAAAATTTTGCTACCCTGAAGCTGCTTTTTAGGATATTGATTTTAAGCTGCTTATTAAGAAACAAGACTCAGAACAAATCTTTGACCCTTTCCCCGCTCTTTCCTGCCCAAGAGATTCAGATAGAAACACTTGCTTCAGGAAGGGACTCTTAGGATGCTCAGCTTAGCCTAATCTGAATTAAGTGTGGTAAATAACAGAGCTTCAAGCAGGGAGGGGCCTGTTTGCCTAGGTACCCCTGTGTCCCATGGTTTCTGACTTGCCCAGCAAGAATGTTCCTGCCACGTGTGTTCAGCTCTTCCTCAACTCTCCATAATTCACCCATTCTCACTGCTGAAACCTAATACCCCATCTGCCCTCTTTCTCCTTTGTCCAAAAATGTTATATTTACCCAATGTTCCTTCACCGTCTTTGGAATTTTCATTCCTATGTGAATTCCCCATATGCAAGTATTAAAATTTTGAGTTTCCCCTGTTAATCTGTTAATTTGATTATTGGCCCAGCTGGAAGAACTTAGAAGGTGGAAGGGAAAGCATTAATTTTTTTTACGTCCCACATCCTTAAGGTCCATCCATGCTTTTGCAAATGACAGAACTTCTTTCTTTCTCATGGCTAAATAGCACACCCACTATATATATAATGAAATCTTCTTTGTCCATGCATCCATTACCAGATCAATTGATTGCCATGGTACCACAGTGCTTTTTTGTGTCTTCAATTTCAACAAAAGTCTTGGAGTTTATATTGTACATATCTTCCATTCACATAGTTAAATTTATTCTTCGGTATTTTATTGTTTTTGATGCTATTGTGAATGGGATCATTTTTTTCAGATATTTTATTATTACATAGAAACGTAACTGGTTTTTGTATGTTAATTTTATATTCTGTAACTTTACTAAATTCATTGATTAGTTCCAACAGTTTTTTTGTTGTTGTTGAGTCTTTGAGATTTTCTATGTATAAAATCATATTATCTGCAAATAATGACAGTTGTACTTTTTTCTTTCATGTTGGATGCCTTTTATTTCTTTGTCTTGCCTAGTTGCTCTGGCTAGGACTTCCAGTACTATATTGAATACGCGTGGTGAGAATGGGCATCACATTCTTGTTCCTGATCTTAGAGGAAAAGCTTACAATTTTTCATCATTGAGTATAATGTTCACTTGGGTTGGTTTTCTATGGCCTTTTTTGTGATGAACAAACATCATAAAAGAAAGATTTCTTCTATATCCAGCCTATTGAGTATTTTTACAATGAAAGGATGTTGAATTTTGTCAAACGCTTTTTCTGCATCTATTGAGATAATCACATAATTTTTATCTTTCATTCTATTAATGTGATATATCACATTTATTGATTTGGGTATGCAGAACCATCCTTGTAGCCCAAGGATAAATCACTGTTGGTCACGGTGTATAATCCTTTTAAAGTATTCTTGAATTTTGTTAACATTTTGCTAACATTTTGTTGAGGATTAATGCATCTATTAATATATTCATCAAGGATATTGGTCTATAGTTTTCTTTTCTTGTAATGTTGTGTTTATCTGTCTTTGGTATCAGGGTAATGTTGGCCTGGAAGAATGAGTTAGGAATGTTCCTTCCTTTTTAATTTTTTTGAAGAGTTTGAGAAGGATTGACATTAATTCCTCTTTAAATGTTTGGTAGAATTCACCAGTGAAGCCATCTAGTCCTGGAGTTTTCTGTGTTAAGAGGTTTATGATTACCGATTCAATCACTTTACTTGTTTTGATGTGTTCAGACTTGCTATTTCTTCTTGATTCTGACTTAGAAGGTTGTGTTTTTCTAGGAATTTATTTATTTATGATAGGTTATTTAATTTGTTGGCATATAAAGGTTCACAGTAGTCTCTTTTGATCTTACGTCTTTCTGTAGTATCGGTTGTAATGTCACCTCTTTCATTCTAATTTTATGTATTTGAGTCTTCTTTCTTTTACTCGTCTAAAGTGTGTCAATTTCATTTCTTCTTTTAAAAAAAACAACAGCTCTTAGTTTCATTGATCTTTTCTATTATTTTTGTGGTCTCTGTTTCAGGATGTTCCCTGCATACTTGAGAAGAATGTATATTCTGTTGTTGTTGGACGAAATGTTTTATATATGTTTGTTAAGTTCATTTGTTCTAAAAGATGGTTCAGTTCAAATGTTTCCTTGTTGATTTTGTGCCTGGTTGATCTATCCACTGCTGACAGTGAAGTATTGAGGTCCCCTACTATTATTGTTTTATCCGTTTTTCCCTTCAGATCTGTTTATATTTGCTTAATATATTTAGATGTTCCAATGTTGGGCATGTATATATTTACAATTTTTGTATCTTCTTGATTTATTGACCTCTTTATCATTATATAATGACCTTCTTTATGTCTTGTTACTGTTTTTCACTTGAAGTCTATTTCGTCTGTTATAAGTATGACTACTCCAGATATCTTTTGGTTTCCGCTTGGAAGAATATCTTTTTCCATACCTTCACTGAATCTATGTGTGTCTTTAGATATGAAATAAGCCACCTGTAGGCAGCATATCGTTGGACCTTGTTCTTAATTCATGGCCATTCTGAGCCTTTTTGTTGGTGCATTCAGTCCATTTACACTTAGAGGGATTACTAGCAGGTAAGGACTTACTATTGCCATTTTACCATTTGCCTTCTTGTTGTTTATATCTCCATTGCTTATTTTTCCCTCTGTTTCTGCCTACCTTTTTAAACTTGTGGTTTTCCATGGTGGTGATCTCTGTTTCCCATGTTTTTATGTTTCATAAATCTACTCTAGGTTTTTGTTTTATGGTTACCATGAAGCCTACATAGTAGATCTTATCAGTAAAATAGTCCATTTTATGCTGATTGCAACTTATCTGTGTTTCCTTATTAAAAACTCCACACATTCACTTTTCCCCTTTTATATTTTTGATGTCACAATTTACCTTTTTTTAAAATTAAAGTTTATTGGAGTGACAATTGTTAGTAAAGTTACATAGATTTCAGGTGTACAATTCTGTATTATATCATCTATAAATCCCATTGTGTGTTCACCACCCAGAGTCAGTTCTCCTTCCATCACCATATATTTGATCCCCCTTACCCTCATCTACCACCCACCTCTCCCCTTACCCTCTGGTAACCCCTAAACTATTTATGGTAGTTAAACTATTGTCTGTGTCTGTGAGTTTTTGTTTCTCATTTGTTTGTCTTGTTCTTTTGTTTTTTCAGTTTATATACCACACATCAGTGAAATCGTATCGTTCTCTGCTTTTTCTGTCTAACTTATTTCACTTAGCATTATAATCTCAAGATCCATCCATGTTGTCACAAATGGTCCTATTTCATCTTTTCTAACCACCGAATAGTATTCCATTGTGTATATATACCACAACTTCTTTATCCATTCATCTATTAAAGGACATTTTGGTTGTTTCCATGTCTTAGCCACCGTAAACAAAGCTATAATGAACATTGGAGCACACGTGTCTTTATGGATAAATGTTTTCAGGTTTTTTGGGTAGATGTCCAGGAGAGGGACAATTTACTTTTTTTTATGCTGTGAATTTGTTAACTAATTATAGTAGCTATAGTTATTTTTAATATTCTTTTCCTTTAACCTTTGTATGGTAGTTAAATGGTTAACACGCCATTCTAAAAGTATGTGAGGGGAAAAGTGGGGGGGGGATATCCTCAAGTGGGGCACACCCAGAGGACTGTGCGTAGACCTCCTGCAGAAGACCCAATGCAGGCAGCAGGAAATGTGTTTCTTCAATGCCCTTTGATGCTCTGTTGCATCCTTCCCTTTCCTCTCCCTTCCCCAGGTTAATCCTCAGAAATCTGGGTGCTGCTAGAGGGAAATGGGTCCCTCCAACTGCAACACATACACCTAGGGCAGCTGGGCAGTCACTCACCACTTTTTCTGTCCACCTCCTCTGCGGGAGAAGTTGGTGTTTTCCACCTCTTCTGCCAAAAAGTTCACCATGGATGCTAGCAAATTCCAGTACCTCCCAGTGTCATCCTGAGGAGGAGGGCCACCTTGGCAAGTTCCTTCCTTTCCTCTGCTTCCAAACTCATCTATATCCCACTGTGATGGCATGCCAGATTCTCCCATCAGGCAGGCTGGACCTCCATAACTTCTCTTTTGTTATGGATATCCACCCAGTTTTGCGCGCTCCAGGTTCCCTTTGGATGTGCAGCGCCTACTGAAGTCCTATCCACCCATTTCAGATGCACAAATGTTTAGGAAACTCCTGGGCGTCCTGGTACCATGTGCAGAGGCACTTTTGTTCAACTATGGATGTCCTATAGTTGTGGACCAAAGGGAGAGAAAAGAGGACTCATGCAGCCAAGATGTTAACATCACCCAACCTCATTTCATGCGATGTAGTTAAGTACTCCTTTCAGCATTTCTTGCAAGCCAGGTCTAGTGGTAATGGACTCCCTCAGCTTTTGTTTGTCTAGAAGTCTCTATTTTTCCTTCATACCTGAAGGATAACTTTGGCATATAGAGTATTCTTGGGGGAATTTTTATCTTTCAGCACTTGGATATGTCATTTCACTCTCTTTTGGCCTGTGGTGTTTCTGCTAAGAAAATGGCTGAAATTAGCCTACTGGGAGTTCCTTTGTAGGTTATTTTTTTCCCCCGGGCTTTGTGGATTATTTTTCCCCCAGGCTTTCTTTGGTATTTTTTCTTTGTCTTTGATTTTTGACAGTTTTATTATAATGTGTCTTGGAGAAGGTCTTTTGGCACTGAAACAACAGGGTGACCTAGTATCTTCTTGCACATGAATGTCCAAGGCTTGGGAATTTTCAGCTAGTATATCTTCAAATAAATTTTCTTCCTTCTTTTCCTTCTCATCTTCTTCTGAAATCCTGATTATTCTGATAGTTGCCGTTTTGATTGAGTCCCATAGATCATGCAGGATTTCTTTGCTCATTTGTATTTTCTCTTTGTTCTTTTCTAATTGTGTTATTTCAAAATTGCTGTCCTCTAAATCATTTAGTCTGTCTTCTATCTGCTCTATACTACAGATGCTCTCCAGTGTAGTCTTCATTTCATTTATTAGTCTTCAGTTCCAGAATTTTTGTTCGGTTCTTTTTCGTGGTTTACTCATCTGTAAAGAATTTATTTTGTCATGTGTTTTTTCCTAATATCATTAAACTGCCTTTCTGAGTTTCCCTATAGCTCATTGAATTTCTTTAGTACAGCTATTTTGAATTCTTTATTAGCTAGATCACTGTTGTATATCTTTGAGCCAGTTTTTGGAGAATAATTGATATCTTTTGGAAATAGTATATTTCCTTGATTTTTTTAGTTTTTTGTATTTTTGTGTTGCTGCTTTCACATTTGAAGTAGTTTTACTGGTTATCTTGACGTGGGTACTGCGATTTGGTGTTAAGGTTTCTCTGGGGTTTCCCAGGGTTGTCGTGGATAGGCCGGCTTCATTCTTCTTGCGCCCTCTTGTGGCAGAACTTTTAAGCTCTGTGTGTTCTCTGATAACTCACTAGGCGGGCTGCTGGAAGCTTATCTTTTGTTTCCCAGGAGGTGGCGCTGTGGCTCTGGTTTGTGGTTTCTCTGCTGTCCAAAGACCCTGGTTCGTTTTTTCTGAGAACACTCCAATGACCCCACCCTCTCATACTGCCGTGCCCAGGAGTGTGCACAAGGAGCTTGCTGCAGAGTGGGAGAGGTGTGAGTTTAGCATTCGGGGGTTGAGAGTGCCAAGGACCAACTGGGGAGACCCTGGAGTAGAATACTCCCAGAGGGTATGGGCGGACTTCCAGCAGGAATCATATTTCCCTAATATCATTTGATATTCTTACCTGCTTCCTTCACTTGCTCCGCCCTCCCCCAGTCAGGGAGGCTCCACCTCACTACTCCGGATGATGCTGAACAGAAACGGGGTCTCTCCAGCCATGCCCCGCACACCTAGAGTAGTCCTTCACTCACTGCTCTCCACCTCCCCCACCGGAGAGGTCACCACTTGCCGCCTCCTCTGTGGGAGAGGTCACTGCTGCTGGACGCCTTAGCCCTGTGCAGTGTTGCCTTGGGAAAGCAGGGTCTCCGATGGAGTCCCTTCCTCTCGTCATCATCCAAACTCATCACTTTCCTGCTCTGAGGGCCTACTGGAATCTCCCTTCAGGCTAACGAAACTTCTACAAATTCTGTCTCACCCCAAGTCATGGAGGTCCGGCCTCAACACTGGCTGACACACACAGTAAACCAACAGGCGACTGACTGAAAATGAGAGAGACACTAATTCGTGCTACTCACTGGAGTACCAAGATTGCCCATCCAGACTTTCTGCACTTGCCCTTGGCAATACCCGTCATACTGCGGGTGCTGTAATAGCACTAGGTGAGGCTGATAAGATGTAATATGAAGGAAAAATTGGACAAAACTGCAAGACAGTGCATTTAAGTGCTATAGAAATGATGGCAACGTCAGCCTCAAAATGGAGTAAGGAACTGGGAGCTCAGTGATGGCCGGGATGGGCTGGCAAGGTGTCAGAAAGACGGAAATGGGCATGAGGCGTGATGAATACGTCAAAATTAAGCGAAGAAGATGGAGGAACATGACATGCAGCGGGACTTCTAGCTGCAGAGAGAAATAGTGGAAGATGGGTGGGAGAGACTATGACCAGATTGGGTTGGGAGTGGTCCTTGTAAATTAGGCCCAGGACTATGGAGGTACAGCAGATATAGCATGTGAATGTATGAGTGAGAATGTCTCTTTCATCCTTGAGTCCCCCAATATCTAGCTCTGTACTTTGTGCACTGTAGACTTTAATATATTGATTTGTACTGAATTGAAGTGAAGCAGTAACTCGTGAACTAAGTATCAAAAGAAGATCTAGTACAAGTTTTTCACTGCTTCTAACCTACTTGTGGCCTGTGACAAGTTTCTTCCCATCTCTGGATCTTTCCTGTGAAATGGTGCCCTTGGATGAAATGAGCCCTGTGATTAAAAGAGCAACACAGCAAGCTGAGAATCACACAGCACTCTTGAACTCACATCTAACTTTCCACAACATGACCTGCCTCACCACAAATAGCCCTGAGGCAGGATAACCGAGGGACGATTCATTGGCATGTGGTGCATTACCCACAGAAAGCAATTAAAGGAGCCCTTGAAATATCACCAGCAAGTGCATATCAGCCCTAAGGTTATCAATGTCGTTTTAATTTTTTTTTAATCTGCTGCTCAGGCTTTTGTTAATATCTATATCTATGCTCTGGGATTTTTAAATTTTTCCTGGCCAGATTTAATTTTTTGAGTGTTAACAGAAAACAACGCCATATGGAAAATTGCCCAATTCTTCTAAGTTTGAGACTTCAGAGTTCTAAATAACATTAAGGTTTTCACTATATTTTTCTTTCTTCAGTTTTCTACTATTCAAACCCAGGTCAAAAGCAAAGGGCAGATTCTATAAATGTTAATGGGACTAATTGAGTAACAGTTCACAATTTCCTATGAAATCTTAAGAATCAAGACATTTCAGGACATTGGGTGAGAACCTTTCTTCATGGACTGATGATTATAAACCAATGGATTTAAAAACACTTGAATTTACTGACGTGTTCCTTTATAATTTGCATTTTTCATGTACATGATCTCATTTGGGTTGAGGAGTTGAGTGACCAAGGGAAGTTTACAACTTACAGCAGGCATCTATGGTATTTTTTTCTGGAAGGAGCTAATTATGGCCTTTGATATTCCAAGTCCTGGGGCACAGGGAAGAAGGGAGAAACCAACGCAATCCTGAAATTGGTAGGTATATCTCTCTTTTACTCTAAGGACCTTTTGCCCATTTAGCAAAGCTGCATCTTCCAAGGCCCTAAACAAATCTATTTTTGTAGTGTTAATCAAGGCATTTCATTTGAGGATATTTGAGGGCCTTAAAGTTGGGAAGAAAGTTCCCATGAGGCTGTCAGTTACACAGCTATGCAATTAGACAGTAAATAATATGTATTGATAATGATTCTGCAATGAGTAAGTACCTTGGAGGATACAGAGAAATAAATATAAGCTCTGATTTTTGCTCTTAAGGAACTTTTAGTCTGGTTGAAACATAACACAGAGACCTATAGTAATAAAAATGAAACTGCCCCACTAAGTAATATAGACAACAAAGGTTATAGGTGTTCAGAAGTGTAAGGAATCACTTCTACAGTGAGACTCAGAGTGACTTCAAAGTTGAGTCTTCCTAAACACCACCAAGACCTTGAACTAGACCTGGAATGCTGGGCTGCTTGGACAGGTGGACACAAAGTGGGGTAATGGTAGTGTTAATAAGGATGTCATATAGGAAAATTACTGCAAAGCAAAGGGGCCAAGTCAGAAAGAGACAAGATTTATGGAGAACAAGTTTAGCTAGAACACAAGAACTACGTGGTTTTACATAAGGAAATATGACTAAGCACAGTAGGGGTGGCATTCTGAAACAAAGAAAACAGTCACTTTAGCTAAAACCGGGGAATACAACCTGGAACCCTGGTTCTTAAAAAATTATGGAACAGGAAACATTTCCACTTGTTCTCCTACAAGAGGAAGGTGAACAAAGCATTTTCTATTTTAGCTCTCACTGTATCTATAATTTAGAACTAGACAGGAACAATGGCTGAAGTGCTGGGTTTTTATAAATTCTTGTCTTAGGCAACAAGAATGGCATTAGATGATGCCATTTGGAACTGACTTATTTAAGAGTATAATCAATCAGCTCATCTTCCTTTTGATGCTTCAATTTGTGTATATGTAAGAAGGATGAGAGTAGCTACTATTTGTTATATTCCAGTGATCTGCAAAGGCAAATTATCATTACCATATTGGAGAACCTAAATATATAACGCAAATATTAATAAAACCAAGGGGAAAATAGCACTACAAAAGTAGTAGGAGACTTCCATACCCTACTTTGAAAAATGCGTAAATTATTCAAGCACAAAATCAATAAGGAAACAGAAGTCTCATATAACACTGTAGGCCAAATGGACCTAAAAAAAATATACATACCACAAGGATACACGTTCTTCTCAAGTACAAATCATTCTCCATGACAGATTATATGTTGGGCCACAAAACAAGTCTTAACAAATTCATCAAGCATCTTTTCTTCCCACTTCTGTATAAAACTAGAAATCAATAACAGGAAAAAAGCTAGAAAATGTATAAATATGTGAAAATTAACATATTCCCGAACAATAAAAGGGTCAATAAAGAAAGCAAAGTATTAAAAATACCTTTACAAAAAGAAAGTGGAAATACAGCTAACCGAAGCTTATCAGATGCAGCAAAAACAGTTCTGGATGAAAGTTTATAGCTATAAATGCCTACATTAAGAAAAAAGACAGAAGTGATGTCAGCATCCTAGAGGCATAAGTCCTTCCTCTTTCCTCTCCTTTTTTTAAAAAACAACTAATTATATATGAATAACCAAATAAAAGTGCCGCCACACCTCACACTAAAGGACCTGGGAGGATTCTTGTGTACCGATGTGTCAGAAAATAAACAAATAAGATGCTGGGATGGGCTGAGGATCCAAGGGAGTGCTGCACCCCCTTGGAGTGCCATCACCTGCTGTGATGGTGGCGGGGAGGGGGAACCTGGAGAATGCAAACCTGAGCAGGTACTCAGGGGTGAGAGAGACTATGTAGAAGTCCAGCCTGCCTGAGGGGAGATTTCAGCATGCCTTTGGAGGGGGATAAAGAGAAGTTTGGAAACAGAGGAGAGGGAGAAACTTGGCAGAGCCACACCCACCAATGTTTGGAAACATTGCAGGAGGCTAAGCTGTTTGGTGGTGGCAGCAGCAATATCTGCTGCAAAGGAGATGGAAACAGCAACCTCTTCTTTGGAAGAGGTGGAAAGTGGAAGTGGGAAGTGGCTGTCTCGCTTCCAGTTGTTCGGGTTGCAGGTGGAGAAACCTATTTCTCTCAAGGAGTACCTGGATATCTCAGGAGGGACCTCCATAACTGAGGGAAGAGAGGAGAAAGGGAATGAAGCAGATAAGAATATCATATATTAAAGCATGTGGTTCCTGATGTTTGCTTCAGGACTTCAGCAGCAAGTCTGCCCATAAGCCTCTGAGAGGACCCCACTCAAGGATCTCCCTACTTGGCCCAGGGAACCTCCAAGTGTTAAACCCGACTGCCCTCTGCTCTGCTGCTGACTACTTGTGCATGTGCTCCACTGCAGAAGTGAGAGCAGGCTCCAGCCATCAGGGAGTGTGCTAGGGAACAGTCAAGGTTAGGGGCAAAGGAAAACCCACAAACCGGAGCTATAGTGCCACCTGCTGGAATACAAAAGGAAGTTTCTAATAGCCAGCTTGCTAAATTCTAAGACCTGAAGAAGACATCAAAGCTCAGTTAAGGAGGTGTATGCTACTAAATATGAAAGCAGAAGCACTTCATTGCAAACACTGTAAAAAAAAATCAAGAAAACATGATATAAAAATGATAATTCTCCAGCAACCAAACCCAAAGGCACAGAATATTTTGATCTAAATGATAAAGAATTCAAAATAGCTGTTATGAAGAAATTCAATGAGCTACAAGAAAATTCAGAAAGGAAATTTAATGAACACAGGAATAAAATTGATGAACAGAAGTTCTTTACCAAAGAGAGTAAAATTATAAAGAGAACCAAACAGATATTGTGGAGCTGAAGAATTCACTAAATGAGATGAAGAGTGTAATAGAGAGAATCTATAGCAGGGAAGACCAGAGGGAAGAGAGAATAAGTGACTTGGAGGATAAGAATAAGCAAGTAATAAGAAGAGGGGGAACTAAGATTTTAGGAGTGAAGAAAGGCTATGAGAGCTCTTGTATTTGATCAGAAGACAAATGTTAGAATTAATTGAGGTTCCAGAAGGAGAAGAGAGGGAGAAAAAACCTCACTCTGCATTACAGAGTGGGTATCACTTCCATTACTGAAGTAACACTGAACACATCTTGCAAGCAGCTAGTTTAAAGCTTCTTTATAAATGTGTTTCTAAACACTTCACTGCATGCATTACAGAGTGATATTTCAATCACTGAAATAACATGTACTGAATGAATCTTGCTAGTAGCTTTTAAAAACAACTTTACAAGAAGTGTTAAACACTTCATTACATGCATTAAAGAGTGGGTATCACTTCCATTCACTGAAATAATACTGTGTTGAATGCATCTTGCAAGTTGCTTGTTAGAAATATCTTAATTAAACGTGTTTTAAACACTTTAATACATGCATTACAAAATAGGTTTCACTTATATATAAGGTGTGATAAAAAAATACGGTGAATGTTTAAATTTAAAAAAAATTATTATAGTAAAAGACATATTGCCATTAATCCCCCTCAAAATACTCCCTTGAAACACGCTTATCCATTGTTCTTGTCACTTTCTGAAGCAGTTCTGGAAGTCCTCTTTCGTGAGTGCCTGTAGTTGCGTTCTTGTAGCTGCCTCAATGTCCTGAATCGATTCAAAATGTTCACCTTTCATGGTCATTTTGACTTTGGGGAAGAGCCAGAAGTCGCATTGTGCCAGATCCGGTGAATAAGGTGGATGAGGACACACCATAATGGTTTTATTTGACAGAAATTGCCGTACCAGAAGAGTTGTGTGACATGGAGCCTTTCCATCGTGATCACAAAATACAGTGAATGCTGCTGCCAAGTGCCAGCCAACAGAAAGGCAGGTATTTTCAATACAGGAAGCAGCGCATCAAACCTTAGTAACAATGTGTGACAAGTTTCAACTTGTTTGGTGCAGTCAGTTGGGTGTGAGCTATGGTTGACAGAAGGTGTGTTTTAAAGTGTGCCGTAAATCATCCTCCATCATGACAACTCTCCATGTCACACATCCTTCTGGTACGGCAATTTCTGTCAAATAAAAACATTACAGTGTGTCTTCATCCACCTTATTCACCAAATCTGACACCAAGTGACTTCTGGCTCTTCCCCAAAGTCAAAATGATTCAGGACATTGAAGCAGCCATGACAGCACAACTGAAGACACCCATGAAAGAGGACTTCCAGAACTGCTTCAGAAAGTGACAAGAACAATGGCATAACACCTTATATACTGAATTTATGCTGTGATGAATTCATTTTCAAGTACCTTGTTAGATACATTTTGTTTACTTTTACAGTTTAATTTGCAAACAGAATTTTTATAACAATTTATTTTTAACCAAATCATATCTAAAAAACTGTTTATATAGAAAGCCCAGGGAAAAAGTGAACTATTCATTGTGTAAAACCTTAAATTACATTATTAGAGTAGAAAATACAGGAGGTAGAAGATAAATGAAAAGACTAATGCAAAATTAGATTCAACCCTAAAGCTCCTGTAGCTACTTAAAATATGGGTTTAAAAACTGAACCTTACCAGTAACCATAGAAACAGTTAAAATAACATTTACCATGAAAGCCCTTATATCATGCTTGCTATAGGGAAGTAGGAAGTTATAATGACCAGGACACATGAGACATGACATATTATCTACAACTCCTGTTCACTTTACTGAGGGTGCAGTTTCGTGAGTCCCCCTTCCCTCAAGTCGTGCCTGTGACCACAGCAGCCACTTTACTACCAGCTGCAAAATGAACTGACAGCAGGCTTAGCCTCTTCTGCTCCGGAAAATCCAAGCCTCCTCCAAGGGCACGCGTCTCCCTCAGATACATTTTTATAAGAAGTGTTCTTCAACACCTCACTACATGCGTTACCGGCAGGTTATCACTTCAATTCAGTGAAATAAGGCTGTGCTAATGCCTCTTGCAAGTAACTTGTTATAAACAACTTTACTAAATGTGTTCAACACTTCACTGCGTGCATGACAGAGTAAATGTGACTTCCATTCACTGAAATAAAACTCTGCTGAATGCATCTATCAAGTAGCTTATTATAAACATCTTTATTAATTATGTTGTGAAACACTTCACCACAGGCATTACAAAGTGGGTATCACTTCCATTCCCTGAAATAACTGTGCTGAACACACCTTCAAGCTTGTCAAACATCTGAATTAAATGTGTTCTTAAACACTTCATTAGATGCATTCCTGAATGCCTATTACTTCGATTCACTGAATTAACACTGTGCTGGATGCCTCTTAAAGTAGCTTTTTAGAAACATCTTTATCTTTATTAAATGTGTTCTTAAAAACTTCATGGCGTGCATTAAAAATGGTATCACTTCCATTCACTGAAATAACACTTGCTGATTGTGTCTTCTAAGTTGCTTGTTAAAAATAACTTTATAAGAATCTTTCTTAAACACTTCAGGTCATGCATGATAGTCACTGAAATAAAACTGTGCTGGACAAATTTCCAAGTAGCTTGGTAGACACATGTTTCTAACAAGTGTTATTAAAAACACTACATGCATTACAGACGGGGCATCATTTTCATTCTCTAAATAACACTGTTCTAAATGCAATTGCAAGTACCTTGTTAGAAACAGCGTTATAACTGTGTTCTTAAACATATCACTACATGCATTACAGAATAACTTCCAGTGGAACTAAAGTAACACTGCGACAAACTCATCTTTCAATTAGCTCGTTAGAACATCTTTACTAAATAAGTTCTTAAAAACTTCACTACATGCATTACAGACTGTCACTTTCATACACTGAAATAACACTGTGCTGAACGCATCTTGCAAGTAGCTTGTAGAAACATCATTAGAAGAGTATTTTAAACACTTCACTGTAGGCATTAAGAGTGGGTATAGCTTCTATTCACTGAAAATTTCTGTCCTGAACACATACTGCAAGTAGCCTGATAAAAACATTTTTATAAAAAGTATTCTGAAATACTTCACTACATGCATTACAGAATATTACATCAATTATCTGAAAAAAAACTACATATATGGCAGAATAATACTAGCTCTTATTTCGTGAGTCTCCCTTCCCCTCCCCCCCACGCCCCTCTCACCTCCCAGCGAGGCTGAGGAATCTGAGCACAGCCAGCGAGGTGTCCAGGCCCCATTCTCTGTGAGCTCATCACTCTGAGCGTCAGTTTCGTTCAGTAATGCACTTAGATACCACGAGTTGTCTACAGCTAGTTAGGCTCAAATAGTATGTTTTTGAGTTTTCATTTTTCTTTTCAGTGGCTTTTCTATCTCTTCTTTGCCAGGCATCATGTGTGCCTGCTTTTATGCTTCTCTTCTTTAGCTGAGGCTAGAAGATCAAATGATGGCACTTAAAATAATCATTTTTAAAGACATAAAAATGAAGGTATTCTATTAATACATTCTTGTACATTAATTTTGCACAGCAGACCAAAATATTTCTTCATTTAGTGTCTTCGTTGATCATGTGGTATGACTTTTGAGGTTTCTGGAAAAGTGAACTCCTGCACGGGAGCCATTACCATATTGACAGTGCTTTGAGACACAAAAGGTAAAAGCTTCACGTACTGGACTAACAACAGTTCGCTGCCAATGTTTAGACTTCAGAGAGTATCAAAAAAGGTCATGTGTAACTGTAAGCCAAATATTTTTCTGGGACTACCCTCTTCTCCAGTATCTCATAATGATGCATGGTTTCCTAAAAAGGTATCCTTACTGCCACCTTTAATGTGACCATGCTATCATCTTCAAAGGAAAATGGGAGTGTTAGGGTCACCGGCTACCTTAAGCGACTGTCGTTTACCAATTAGACCTGTGCTCCCAAGTAAACATAGTCTTTCCTATGACAGGCATTTATCCCAGGACCACATTCATGGGTGGAGTGTTCAATTAAGCAAAAACAAAGTTACCCACTATATTCACTCTGACATTTGGAGATTTGTTCTTACTGCTTTGTTTTTGACTGTAGTTCTGCATGTATGTAAAACAAGACATTTTAACAGGCTCGGTATTGTGTGAGAAGCTAGACTTTCTTTGTGATATACTTATTTTTTCATATAAAATCTTAACTATTTTCATATAAAATCATAACTAGTATTTCATTTACTGTATCTTGCAAACTGTATTATAATATTTTATTGAAAGAATAATTTCAGAAAAAACCCGAATTCTAAAATTCTGTCATAGTTCTGAAACCTTTTCTTTGAACTTTTTTTGTAACAGGAAGTTACAGAATCAGAGGAGTCTTTAAAAATTGACAGTGGTGCCTGTTGATTGGCGGGGGGTGGGGGAACAACATTTGGGCATTTTGCTGGCTGGATTGACGAGAAATATACATCCAGCAAACATGGGAGTATCTGTAAGTGCCAGATACAGGCCTGGGCTGGGCATACAGAGATGAACAGAGTTCCTGCTTAAGTGATGTCACAGTTTTGGGTTGTAGGGAGTATCCTTTCAACACTAGCATAATGTAGTCACCAGTAAATGGGGGTGTGCTCAAGATTCGGGGGGATCTCAAATGAAGATCCCATGGTTGTGACAGTGTTTGGACTGAGAGGGATTCATAGCGTAAGCCATGGCTCCATAGTGGTGGGGGCCAAATATGGACTCAAGAAACATCACCAGGCGTTGTGAACGATGGGGCCTATTGAGCAGCGGAGGACAGGAGATCTTTTCTCCTTTTGATAATCTTGGTGGGTTTTGGCTGAGTAATAAACAATTCCCTTGGTGCTAGACTGCTTCAATAAGAATAGATGTGGGGTGTGAGATTTAGAGTCCTTTTCATTACCCCTATGGAGAAATATCACTAACGAGCTAAAATTAGATATTGTTAGATGATTGTTTAATATTTAGAAATTAGAGAGGGAAGACCTGCAAATAGATTGAGAACAGTTATTTTTAAAGATATTCCAAATACAAGCTTTTGTGTTTCAAGACTGCTGAAACATTGAAAATTTTGAAATAAATGGTTTACATATTTTTCACCGTCAGCCCCCTCTGCCCCTACCTCCCACCCTATATTAAAAGATTTTATCTGGGAACC
The DNA here is from genome assembly GCF_036562045.2 of Rhinolophus sinicus. Taxonomy (NCBI): domain Eukaryota; kingdom Metazoa; phylum Chordata; class Mammalia; order Chiroptera; family Rhinolophidae; genus Rhinolophus; species Rhinolophus sinicus. The sequence goes on along the minus strand of NC_133754.1, from coordinate 55,975,059 downwards.
ACATTTTCCCTCTTTTTATCACAGATAAGATCATCAGAGATTTTCATCAACATAAGCAGCTTTTTTTATATACGGAAGTGATTTGGACAAAAAGGACACTGTAGATCTAGTGTGCAACTTTATCATAGGTGTGTTTCTAACAGGATTCCTTTAGACTTTATGAGATATTGAAAACAGCTCTTTGCCCCCTCATGGGGTTTGAGAGAATTCAGTTTTGGAACTACTTTTTGAATCTTTTGGCCCATTAATATGTCACATTTCTAGTGTGTTCATAGGTATTTAGTGGTTCAAGGATAAGTACTGGATCGAGTTAAGCCTGGATTTACTTTCCATATCTTCCAGTGACTCCCTTGATCTCTTAATGCCTCAGTTACTCCATTCTCTAGTTTCTTTTTTTGATTTCTACTTGAGTTTCTTGGGATAAAGGTGCTGTGAATAAAAAGTATAGCCAATATGCATAAAGAAAAATATGAGAAAATATGAAATATATGGCATTTAAAAATGAAGAACTTCCATATATGTTATTCTAACCAAAAGTGTCACTGCCTGCATGTTTGTAAAAAAAAAGTATACAAATGTGAATTTGGCTTGGTTGCTGTCCCATTAATTGAGAGCCCCAAAAAGCTGAGTAAAAGTATTGGAAAGCCTTCTGAAGGCCCTGTTTTGTGGGTGCCGTGGGTCTATTAGTTACTCTAACCCAGCCTGTAACGCCATCCAGAAGATAGTCAGCCTTGACACCTGAGCGCCTAAAGACAGCTGAAGTGAACCTACCATGCTGGCCAATTTCTGCTCTCTATTCTGGTACATTTATTCTATTCCGAATAGCAAGCCGTGTACCCATTTGTGCTGTTTGTCAATCGGTTGATTTTTCTTGAGTGCAATTGCTATTCTATGTTGAAACTTTCAGATTTCTTCGGAAAAGAATAGCTGTAAATAGTTTATGAAGCCCGTGAATGTAATTAGTTCTCAGGAATGTTTAGCTAAAGGACCAGCTCTCCTCCGTGGGAAACAGATCAGCCCTTCAGAGTTTTATCAAAGGCTCCTGCTGGAGCCAAACGTCCTCTGGCGCTGAATTTCCCGCTGACCGCTGACCCGCTAACAGGCGTGGCGGTCGAATCCTTGTTCTATCCCAGGCCCTCCGAAGTCCGGGCTGCAGGAGAGTGCGGGCAGTCTCGACATGTCAACCATCCTGACCACTGCTTCCAGGTGACCACACAACAGAGCGTTAGTCAGAGGTGCGGGTCCAGGGCCTACGCCGTGCAGCCCGGACACCAGACTCTAGGCTCAGGGTCCGGAGCCTGCGGCAAGCCCCCTGACCCCGTGTGTCTCCCGTGCGGTGAAAGGTGGCAGCATCGAAAGTCATAGGCTGCGGGGGATGGAGATGCAGAACCAGCAGTTTCATGGGGGGGTGGGGAACAGGCGGCAACTGATCTGAGGGGTGGGGGTGAGGGAAGGGGTGACACTGGGGGCAACCTCAGGCCTAGTTCTCGCGAAGTCTGGGCCAAGGCGAGGGGAGGCGGTGGATCTGCCGCGGGTACTGGATGCGATGGGAGCCGGGGCCCAGAGGCCCCGGGGTGGCCCCTGCTGCACAAGATCCGAGAGGGAGGGAGAAGCCGTGAGCCGTGGAAGCCCACTTCCACGGTGATTCGCCGCCGCGAGAGCCCGAGGCGCCTCCAGTCTCGTCCTCAGGCTGTGGGGGTAGCGCAGGCAACCTCGCGAGGAGGAAGGATAGTCCTGAGCGAGGTCGGGGCTGGGCGGTACTTGCAAACCTCACTTCAGAAAGGTGGGGCGGGGCGGGGTGAGGACCTGGCAATGCAGACACACCTCGCATAAGGAGGAGGGTCCTCAGCAAAGTGGAGAGTGGCGAGGAGCGGGCGATGCAGACAAACATCACGAAAAAAGGATGGTCCTGAACTGGGCAGGGACGGAACGAGGAAAGAGGCGTGGTGGGCGGAGGGGCGAGCGGGACGGGGCAGAGGAGTGGGGTGGCGGCGGAGGAGGGGGCGAAGAATGGTGAGATGCTGGGTGGGGCAAAAGGAGGGCGTCCGCTTCAGCACCGCGGACAGCGGCCGGGCAGCGGGGCTGCGAGCTCGTGGTTCCAGCAGATACTGGATTTTCTGCGCCCGCTGACGCGGTTTTTCTGGTTTGGGGAGAAAGAAATGTCTTTTCAACCTGTACAGGTATCCCGTTGGGGCTGAGAGGCTGGGCTCGCCAGCGCTGGGCAGTAGCTGTCCATACTGCCCGGGAGAGGATAAGAGGTATTATTTTTCACCGGGGCACAGATACTAAGCGTCATGCCAAGAGTTGTCTGGTAGTAATGACATGATTGCATGAAAAAGAACTGTTATGCTCAGCCTTTTCTGACCTCACTGATGTCTTTTCAGTTTTTCAACCCCCATTACTCTTTTGACAGCCATGTTTTCTATGTACTCGTATGTATTTATTATTATTATTATTATTATTATTTATTTTTCACCTGTCGTACATTTATACAATGGAGCATTACTCGGCTATAAAGAAGAATGAAATCTTACCATTTGCAACGATATGGATGGACCTAGATAGAGAACATTATGCAAAGTGAAATAAGTCAATTGGAGAAAGACAAATACCATATGATCTCACTTACATGTGGAATCTAAAGAACTGAATAAATGAGCAAAGTAAACAGAAATACAATGTTTCCACAAAACTAAGACCTCACCGGAAAATAAGCCCTAGCATTTTTCAGGATGGCATCCCCTGAACATAAGCCCTAATGCATCTTTTGGAGCAAAAATTAATATAAGACCTGGTCTTATTTTCGGGGAAACACGGTAGTATCAGAGATATAGAGGAAAAACTGATGGTTGCTAGATGGGAGGGGGGTTGGAATGACAGAGAAGGGGAGGGGTTTAGAAAGCACAAATTGGTAACTACAATATAGTCACAGGGATATGAAAGACAGTTTGGGGGATATAATCAATAATGTTGTAAAGATTTTGTAGGGTGTCAGATGGACACATGTCTTATTAGGGAGACAACTTCATATACACTTCTTAAATGTTCATAAAATATGTGTTTCTATGGACTCCTGGTTTAGATTTTCTCTGAGCATAAACACAGGTCACTAGATATTGAAATAATTGAAGGTTAGTACAGTAAGAGTGAAACAAAACCCAGCCAGCCTCCTTTCCCCAGGTGGTGATCCGGCGCCTTCCTCCCAGCCTCACCAAAGAGCAGCTGGAAGAGCAGCTACACCCGCTGCCTGCACACGATTACTTTGAGTTCTTTACTGCAGATCTCAGGTGAGCAGCTGTTTACCAACATTAAGAAGCTGATAGGTGTTGTCGTTTGCTGGCAAATTATTACAGATAATAGAAGCCATCTCCACTTCCATCTTATTTCCCACATGTACCCAGAAATCAATGCAGATCTTTATTTCTGCCAGTTATTTCTAAGTAGGCAGATCATTAAATTCCTGTAAAATAGATTTAAAATATGCCTCCACTAGCACCACCATAGTCTAAAAAGAAACACATGCCAACTAACAACATATTAGTTACTTTATGTATTTTGGATATCAACAAACCTTATTTCACAGAGGTTTTTTAAAGTAAACTGTATTGAGATATAACAAAGGAAAGTAAATAAAAAATAGGTATATAACCCATGAATTTTCACAAATGAACATGCCCATGTAACTTAACACCAGATAAAGAAACAGAATATTCCAGACCCTAGAAGCCCCTTGTACTGCCTACCATCACTAACACCCAGACCCCACACTACCCCTCTCAAGTTGTATCTTTTTAAATTCCCTTTTACAGCTTTGTAGTTAGATGACCTGACAAAACTTCTTACTTCCAAATCTCTCTTCATTAACAGAGAGAGCCAACCTCAGGTTAGACCTTCAACAGGTGACAGTTCATCAGTGATTTAGTGATTTTCACTATATTTGTATTATTCTCTTTATTATCATTATTATTCTTTTTGTCTTCAATATCATGAGTTCTCATTTATGGTAGCCATATAAACTTTCCTTCTGAATAAGTACATTTAAGTAAAAGGTGTCAAGTCCATTCAACTAAAAATACCACTAACAGGTAAATATAGATATGGTTTTAAAAAACATGAAGATGATTTTCAAATGACTAAAGTTTAGGAAAATTGGTACAGTTAAAGGAGGACAGATGCTGGACTCATAGAGTGACTCAGATTGGAATCCTAGTTCCACCTTTTAACTATCTGCACTCTCTACAAGTACCTAATTTCTCTGGGCCTCAGTGTTCTCATCTGTGAAATGGGGTTGAAAGTTACTGCCAGTGAGGGAAACTGTTAGCTGTGAGATAGCAGACAAAAGTCTTAGGTCTTCTGCAGAGGCTGTAACATGTGCTACAGTAAATCATCTTAAAAACCTAAAAGTGTTCTTTAAATCAGTAAAGACTATTTTACAGTATAACATTTTCTTCTATGAATGAATCACAACTAGGTTGTATTGCAGCCATGATGCATGATTAGGTATGACCTTTGAATAACCTTGCCTTTGGTTTTCAACCTCTAAGGACCAGTATTGTAACCCTTATTTGTACAGTAGAGAAAGTGACCTAAAGTGTTTCTCCCAAATCATTAAAGAGATCTCAATTAATGTTTTGTTTGTTTGTTTTGGGGGTTTTTGCTCAAGAATATCCAGATTGTTGAGATGTGTGGAGAGGTGATTCTCTGGCTTAAAGGTTTTATCTGAAGTAGTTTGTTATATCCAGACAAGGGAAAAAATAGCAAAATTAAAGAAGTCTTATATTTGTCACTAATCATTTTCACTGTTATCTCTTATTACAGTCTTTATCCTCATCTCTATTCAAGAGCATACATTAATTTTAGAAATCTTGAAGAGACCCTTCTTTTTAGAGATAATTTTGATGACTAGATCTTCATTGACAATAAAGGTTGGGTCATTGGCATTTTAAACTCCTTGTGATAATCTCTAAGTACATTAAGTTTTGCTGGAAGCTTGTGGGTTTTAATTAAGAAGTTCTCAGATAATAATCTAAAATTATTTTATAAATTTTGACTGTTACTGTGATTGTGTGCTTACATTAAAAAATTAAAATTATATATAAACCAAGGAGTTCCAGCAATTCTTTGTAATAGTGACAACCTATTTATGTATTATCATCAGAGAGTGAAGTTTTTCATTTAAATGAGTTTTCTGGATCAGTGAACTTTATTTTTTTATTTCCCAAAACTAAATTATTTTAGCCATGCTTTAAAGAAATTTTCTAAAATATACTATTCACTTATATTAACGCCTTCCTAAACAGAGTATGCTTCATAATTACACAATTTCAGGATGACATCATGGGGGGAGGACACTGTAGTAATAAACATCAGTTTTGATCCTGTAAACAGCATTGTCTGTGAGACAATGTAATTTACCTCTACACTAAATGTTTCCAATTCTCTTTTTGGGTTCTGCTTTGATTTTTTTTGTGCTTTTCCACCTATCCTGTGAGACTGTCAGCTGGTGTGTTTGCTGCTATCAAGTCTGTACACTTTTAATAGCGTATTATTTTCTATAAATCCCTCTGAAACCAAACTCTTCCTACTCTACCCCAACCCCACTACTGATAAGTGTTTCCTTCCCCTCCACTGAGGGGTCACAAACTAGAAAAGATGGTTAAAGAGTGACTAGGCTGAGGCCAAGAGATTTTTCCTATGACTAAAAGCAAGTTTAATGCTTGAATTATTTGACATTTGTGTGGAATGCTCACTTTTTCTGTAATTCATTTGAGTGCCTGTTTTCTTTTTTTAAAAAAAAAAATAATTGTGGTAAAATACATATAACATGAATTTATCATCTTATTCCCTTTTAAGTGTACAGGTCAGTAGTGTTAAGTATATTCATATTGTTGTGCAACCACTCTCCAGAACTCTTTTCATCTTATGAAACTGAAACTCTATACTTGCTACAGAAATAGTCCTCATTTCTCCCTCTCCCCAGCCCCTGGAAATCACTCTTCTACCTTGTTTCTATGAACTTGACTACTCTAGATACCCCACAGAAGTGGAATCATACGGTACTTGTCTTTTTTGTGCCTGGCTTATTTCACTTAGCATAATGTCCACTAGGTTCACCTCAGTGTTGTAGCATGTGTCTCCCAGAAAAACAAGAGATACAAAATCATAGTCACCTGGTGCTTCCTGACAGGACAAAAAGTGAGTGCTCAGTGAGTTTAGAGTCAAGGTAGAGTGTTCTGACTGATGATTAAGCATATAGCAGATTGTCTTAGCGATCATTTCTATGTTTATGTTTTCCCCCACATAAAAACAAAATGAGTTTCTAATGACTTTAATTTTAAAATTTTCTATGTAAAGCAAATATTACCTGAATGTTATATATACTCTGAAGCCCACTCTTTAAGCCAAGTGTCACTTCTAAGTAAAGTAGTTTCCTTGAACTCATATAAGATTCATAATAAAATTAACCTTTTAAAATTTATAATTTTTAAATGTGATTAAGAAATCTATATAAAGATATTTCATGATAAACTCTTGGTTTGAGAGAGATCTGAGGTATAAATTGTATATGGTCAATTCACCCTTTTAACATGTTCAGTTTGGTGAATTGTGACTGTATTCAGTCATGTAACCACCACTACCACATGAATTATGTTGTTTAATGCATAATGACTTCTCCTTTATTTAAATCATGACTTTGACATGCTAAGGTTACAGTGGCTTGAAAGTATAATTAAATTATAGTTTAAACAGTAACATTATCATTGCTATGCTCAATCCTTAAATTAGCTATTAATAGATCTTTTTTTTTTTCCAAAATGAATATAGTAGAATTTCAAAATGGTTTTTGGAATTGTTCCCTGTGATAGGCCTAGAATACCCTGCAGTGGTAGAGTTGGCTCCATTCCAGAAGATAGCCAAAAGGAAGCTAAAGAAAAAAGATGCCAAAACAGGAAGCATTGAAGATGGTGAGTCCTTTCTCAAAGGATGGATTATGGAGCTACTGAGTTAAATATACTGATCAATTGTGAGTTCTCTCCCATATATGGGGAAGAATGTATGTATTTTCTTTATAAATTTACAGATGTAGAATATAAGAAGTTTTTAGAAACTTACTGTGTGGAGGAAGAGAAAACTAGTGCCAATCCTGAAACTCTTCCGGGAGACCAAGAGGCAAAGACAAGAGAACTTATTGGTGTGTTTTGCTCATTTCTTTTCTTTACTTTATTAAGGCATGTATTTATAGAGTATGTATTTATTTCCTCTTTTCATGATTATCATAAAAAATTGACACTTGTGACAGGCTTGGTAGAAATGTAGACTATTTCTTAGTTTTGAGAAAAGGATGGCAAGATGGAGGCTTGGGAAAACATTCTGAGCGTCTGTCGATGGAGCGCACCTGAGTTATCAGTGAATTCGTTTGTTTCAAAGCTATGGTGAATGAACAGTAGAGAAGATATTTGAGTGCTCTGTGCCTGGCTGCATCGGGAAGGAGCATTATGTCTCAAAGTTGAAGTCCGTCATCTTTGCAAAGAGCAGCACAGAAATCAGATGCTTGACTTAAGTAGAAGGTTATCTTGCTGCTGCTATCAAAAAAAAAAAAAATAACAAGCCTCCCAAGCAAGCCAAGCAAACAAGATAAACCCAGCCAGATCATAGAACCCGGTTTGAAACAGGCCTTTACCTGCAAGTGGCGTATTTTAGAAATGGTTATCTCCTAGGAGCAGTCCCCCAAAAGTAAACAGTAGACATGAGACACCTTTTTCTGTCATCAGACACTTTCATTGTAACTCCCAAAGATATCTGTAGTGTCTCCTTTCCTATCTGACTCCACTGAGTGCCAGGCCTCCCCCCAAGGCCCCGTCTGTGCTCACCCGTGAAGAATTGTAGAATAGACATTACACTGTTCATAATTTATCTTCTTATTTGTCCATCTCCCTCTACATAAACTCTCTTCTCATTTTGTCTCCCCGCTCCCCATCAGAACTGTATTTTTGTCTTTGTAGTCCCAGCACACAGTACATTGCTTGGACAAGTTTAGGTATGTAGTAAATGTTTGTTGAGTAAATTAGTAAGAAAGGTCAACATTATTGAAATATTCTTCATTTGTCTAATAATGAAGTTTTTATTTTATAATAGTGGATTTAACGTGTGGCTCAAAGGATTTTTAATCACTAAAGTAAATACTTATTAAGATGCACTAAGGACGCATTTGCTCAGTTTTATTCATCGCATGTTGACTGGGTACCGACTCTGATCCTGGGCCTGGGGACAGAACATAAATAGGATGCACGAGGCCTCTGCCCTCAGGTACCTGCCTTTCTAGTGGGGCTGCCTATGGTAAACACATGCAGAAATCATCGAGCTTCAAGCCAGAACATTTCCATACGTGGTAAGTGCCACAAAGGTCATGAAATGGATGATGGGATAGCGAGTAAGGCCCGTATTTGAGCTGAGACCAGCTGTGCTAAGGTTGGAAGTAGAGGGAACTTCCAAAGGCAGGGGCTAGAAGCTGGCGCTTTGGGCCTGTAGGAGCAGGATGTGTGCTTGTAGGGTTAACACATGGTGGACAAGGAGCAGTGTGGCTGGAGAGGCCGGTGGACACACCAGGTGGAGCTGGTGGGTAAGAAGTTTGGATTTTATTTGTGGGACACCGAGACACCATTGAGAGAGTGACAAGGTTTGATTTATTTTCCCTGTCATTCCAATTGATCCACACATGACAGATTATGGGTGCCAAGAGGAGAACCTGGGCCTCTGGTTAGTAGGCTCTGGCTATAGTCCAGGGAAGGCTGCTTGAATGAGGCCGCAGAATCAGCATATATTTTGAAGGGAGAACTGACAGGACTGAGTGATGGATTGGATGTGGGAGGTAAGGACACAGAAAGAATCAAGGCCTCCAGGAGTTTGACTTGAGGAGATCGGTGGGTTATGGCATCGTTACTGAAAATCTTAACTTCATATGATGACAAACATTGGATTGGGGCAAAAATAATTAAAATTCTAAATGACTCCCTCTCTATTTGAAATTTTGTGCAATATTTACAAGTAAAATATATTTTAAGGCCTTATCTTTTGGAATCTTTTGCAAGTGTTTGATGGCTGCCCAATGTCATCCAAATCAAGAAAAGATCTGTAGGATTATGTTGTCAGGCATGTGAACTAACAAATCAGATTTTCCCTGACAGAAATTCAAAGAATAATCCAGTACTTCTTTCCCAAACACTTTCTGCATCTGCTCTAAATATCAGCAAGAGAGAGAGATGGGGGACAGAAACAGCTTAGGTTATGACAGGCCAACTCAATGCCATCCACTCTCAAAAAGTCACCTATGCTTTTTCACAAATAATACACCTATCTTTATAATAAATCCATATTTCCACTGGAAAGGATCATATCATTAAGAAATCCTAGCTTACTTAAGTTGAAATAATAGAATCTCATATTTATGAAGTTTCTTACATTTTTCCTGATGACAGCTCTTTGAAGAGACAGTTATTGTTACCTTTGCACATTTATCCATTCATCAAATTTTCACTGAATGCCTCTGTGTGGCAGGTACTTTTCTAAGGATCAAGCGTACAGTGTGAGCAAAGCAGACGCTTCCCTAACTTCACAGGGTCACACCCTTCCTCTCACATAAAAGGAACGGAAACCCCCTATAAAGTCACGGTCTTCATCAAACCCTCCGGGTCATAAATGGCATAACCAGATCCTCTTCATCAGGAATTCTTAAGCAGAAACCCATGCTGGGGGCTATCGTGACACTGTTGTTCTTCGTGTCATCCGTGGGTTCCGTAAATTAGTGTCACGATATTATGAGTGAGCATATCAAATATTTTTCTATGGAATGGTCTATGTTAGCTTTCATCAGATCCTCAAAGAAATGACTTTTAGAAAGTTACATTTTTTATACCTTAGCTTGTCAGTAATTCAGCACGAAATTGTTTTCACAATCTTCTTGCTCCAAAATATGAAACGGAGCAATTCCATATTACACGCAAAAACTATTGCTTGAAATAACAGACACTTCATATTCTGTCTCCACTGAAAAGTGGGCAAGTCATCACTGTCTCCTTTCTTCCAAACAGGACCTACCACTGCCTGCAGCCCACCCTCCCACAGCCCACCCCGTCCCCCACCAAGCCCACATGGCTCAGGCCAGGTCTGATCAGCGCAGCCCCCAGACACAAACCAGTCTGCTCCTAGCGTGTGCCGGGTGGTTGTCATGGATCGAGTTGTGGCTGCATGACCTCAGTGAGTCCAAAGAGACGGCAGGCCTAAGGGCGGTCAGCCTCCAAACGGAGCCAAAATGTGCATGCACAATGCAGAGGTGGAACCACCCTGGGCCCCTGACTGCAGTGGTGGAGCTGCTGGACCAACTCGCCCTGAAGCCCCTAACCCCTTGTAGACTTCTGTTAGGTGAGACGGGGCCTTCCTTGCTTTGTAAGCAGTTTGAGTCGCGGTATCAACTGCTTTCAGTCAAATCTGATCTTAACTGACAGGTTTGGTTTTGCTGTAACGTATGAGAAATCTTTGACTCATAGGAAAACCACTACTTGCGCTGTAGTCTTGATGCTCAAAATGTGATTCCTCAGGCCAGCAGCAGCTTGCCTGTACTCGGGCACTTGTTAGAAACGCATTCTCAAGCCCTGCCTCAGAACTACTCATATTCTAGGGCCCAGCCCTCATCCTCCAGGTGATTCTGATGCCCCGAGAGACCCCCCCTTCACCACCGTGCTGCCTGTAAGACCAGGAGTCCACACCAACATAGACCCACAACCTCGTTTACAAAACAGCTGCAAAGAAACACTCCAAAGTCTCAAAGTTCTAACTTAGAACTAATAGGTTGTAATGCAATAGAGCTGTGGTTCCTCTTGCAATTTTTGCTAATTAAACAAGAAATATTTAGAAAAATTCTAAGCATATCAAGTTTTCCTGGAAACTAGCATTTCCATGTAATACGCATTTCGATAAACCTCTTGTGCTGCTTCCAAGAGGCACATCACAGGTGCTACCCCGAGGAGTAAAAGGCAGATCTGCATGGCCGCCCCTCCACACCACAGACAAACTCCCACTTGCCAAGGGCCCCCCTACACAGGACTGTCATTCAGTCTAACCACACTCGTCTGGGGGTGTGTCTCCTGCCAGGGATGGTCAGGATACAAAGCAGAAGAATGCTGACAACGGGCTCTCCGTTTGGCAGGGAAGTCCACGCACATGGATGGACCATTACAGTTCACTGGGGAAAGGGCTGAAATAAGACGCAGACAGGAAATAAGGATATTTTTTATTTTATCAGTTACCTTTTCCCCAAGTACAGTGACCGATTTAGGAGGAATAAACATGTGGGATCCCTTGCCCCTGACAGCAGGAGGCCAGAGCTCAACCAACAAGGCGTTCCTGCCCGTGACCCTGGCTCACTAGTGCAGAGGTGAAGCGATGATTCAGTGCCATGCTGGGCAGCTGCATGCGGTGGTGGGGATAATGGCACTGCACAGGTGACAACAGTGATGCACGGGGCCTGGTATGTGCTTTCTGCATGTTACCCTCTCTCTGTTGGTTCTGAGCCTCATCTCATTCTCCAGAGCCTCCCAATAATTTCCCTTCTCTTCTTCAGTCAGCCAGGATAGGTTGCTATTGTTTAAAACCAAGAACTCCAAAGAAAAACTGATAAACAGGGAGGGAGTTAGAGGCAACAGTAACAGAGGGAAATTTGGGGAAATAAGTTCCACCGCACTGAGTAAAAATCCCATCAATACCCAGGAGTGAGAAGCTGGCAGACCACAGTCAATGGGATAACGGCTAATTACCTGTGGTCACCTGAAATAAACTGTTCATTATGGGTCAGGTTTGGAGAAACGCCCTTGCCACTGCCATAGAACAGTGTAGAAGGCAAGAGGCTCATAATACCAGCAGGGGCCAGGGAGCTATGTCCTACACAACTAGACGGAGAAACAACGGCTTGAATGAGTGGGGGGAGGGGCAGGAGGCAGAAGAAAGGAGGGGAAAAAAGAAAATTCATTTTAGACAGATGGAGATTTTTTTCCAGTTGGTTCAAATATTGACAGATGAATCCTTTTTATTAATAGAATAAGATGATGTTGGACAATTCTATTCCAGTTTTTCATTTTTATTACTCTAATTGCTGAGAAACCTTGTTGAAATAAAAGGGAGCAGAGGAGTTTGGTTATAGTATTACATTTAATTCTTTTTTTTTTTTTTTGTCATATGCCAAATGTCCATAGTTATCTATAATCAAAAATTACTTCTAATGGTCTACCATCTGATAGTTCTTTCAATTTCATTGAGAGCAAAGAATTAGAAACGATTTGATTTCCCCCTCCTCTTCTTCCTCCTCCCCTCCCCTGCTCTGGTTCTATCTGACTTTTAAAAGGACTTGTTATTCAATCACTAGAGTCACTTAGTTTCTCATTTTCTGGGAAGGAGACATAAAAGTCTTTTTCAAGATTTACAAACCTCTTCTGAATGAATGTTTAGCAAACATTTAAAGACTATCAGCTTGAAGGGGAACCAACCTATTAACCACATTGGGCACCGACGTGGCTCACTCATTCTGGCTTCATCTCAACCCTCTTCTCTCCCTGAATGTAGAGATCACAATTTAAAAATTGAACTCATTTGGCCTCTTCTCTGCTCATTTAGATATTGAATTTTACAACTCGAAATACAGTATGTGTTAAGATGTTCCTGCTTCCACAAATGTGATTCACAATGTACACAGCCACTTTCTCTTAATCATGTTTTTCCTAACAGCTCCGTGAAGTAGATATCATATTACCTTTTTAAAGAAAAAAAACCGAGGTGTCAAGTGAAGCTGCCCCCTTACTTGACAGCAGATCCCCTTCCCACATGGGGAGTGTCTGTTACCACAGCACAGGTGGGTGGTGGGTAAGACTGAGGTGGGTTATAGACTAATAAACATGGTCTATAACCATCATTCTTAACCTTGGCTGTTTGGAAGCATATGAGACTCTAGAAAACACCCAGGCCTGTGCCCGACACCTGAAATACTTCACTGGTCTGGGGTAGGGCCCAGGACCCAGTAGTGTTTAAAGCTCTCCAGGCAATTCTAATGTGTAGCCAGGGTTAAAAAATGACTGACAGGTAACACTGTGTCCGTGGGGAAATGCTGGGTAGCAAAGAATGCCCCATCCTCTCCTCACTCAGCAAATACTTCTTCTATATTCCAGGAAGAACGCATGCAGAGCTCTGCCTTTAAGGAGGGGGAGACACTCCAATAAAAGTCAGTACCAATAGAGTGTAGGTGTCTGGGTGCCCTGCCCAGCCATGGAGGCAGGAAAGTCTTCTGGATGAGGAAGTGGTGCATGGGCTGTTTTATCCAGGGCCTGAGGCCTCCTTTCTGTGGTGACAGCACAAAAGGCGAAGGGAAAATCAAGTATGACTTCTTGCCCACTGGAGCTCCTACACCAGGGTGGGAGTCCACCATGAGTATTTCCAGGGTGGTTACAAATTGGCTATTTATAACTCAGATGTTTGATAGTGTCCAATCCAAAGGCTCTAACTCATTGCCAAGAAGCGGTAAGCCATAAAACCCTGCACTTTCAATATGAACTATTTTTCCTACTAGTGATCAAAGTTCTTCTTAGTATAAGTAAATCAGAACATGAAGTAAAGACAGCATCTAACATTTATTAAGTACATTCAGTGTGCCAGGCCCTCGAAGTGCCCAGAGCGCTTTCTGCTATCTTATGCCAGTAACAACCTTATGAGGTAGGTCCTACAAGTCACCTTGTTTTGCATTTGAGGAGACTAGGTCGCCCAAGTTCACCTTCAACACACAACACACACACACATACACACACACACACACACACACAGTGATGGAGGTAGGTTCAAATGCAGGTTTGCCTGACTTCACAGCCCAAGCTCCCAATCGCTGTGCTTGTTATTCCCAGCATGAGAGGAAGCGTGTGCTTGTCAAGCCTTAAAGCTGTAATATCCATGAAAGCAGGTCCTTAGCCTAGCCAGTGTCTTACGTCAGTTGTGGTGATGACTAGGTAGTGGAAGTCCTTGCTCGGAGAGGGAGCCTGGCTTCCAAACTCATACAGAACCCTGGGCAGGAGAGAAGTCATGAACTTGTCCTGCAGCTCCAGTATCCAGCAACAGGAAACAAGCCTTCAAGGCCAGGTTGGTTTCTATGCTCACCACTCCTATGTTTGCCACCAAGAGCAGGCGACATTCACTCTTGGGGCAGCCTGCTTGAAGCAAAGTGCCCTCTGACTTCCCCTTCACAGGAGCAAACAAGACTGTTGGAAGAGGTTAAGCTTCGCACTTACAATACATGGGCCAGGCATGAAGGCACTCATCTGGCCAGTGTGTTTCCTGGTAGCCTTTCACTTGTACGTGTGTGGGATGCCCACAATGCACCAGGCCCTGGGGAGTCAGGAGGTCCTGTCAGTTCCCACCTGACATACCCTGGCCGGCTGTGTGCATCTTAGGTTGGTCATTCAGTAGAGCCAGCTCTGCCTGGTGTGAGAGAAAGAGCCCCACTTCCACCAGTAGTTTTCTGGAGGCTTGGCTCCCCCTCTGGCTTCCTCCTATAAGGTGGGCTCATGATGGTCCTCAGGCCACGGTTGGTCATCCAGTTGTCTTGCTGAGGTGGAAAGTTTCTGCCTCATCCACCAGACAAGACATTGTGATGGGTGTTTTCTGTTAATATATGCCTTATAGCCCACAGAGCATATAGAGTATTTGCCTGTGGTTTTTGTCCCTCATTCCTTGTATTTGTCTTATTTTGCATTTAGTTGATTTTTTTTTGTAGTGAAATGTTTAAATTTCTTAATTTCCTTTTGCATATGCTCTATAGCAATTTTCTTTGTGGTTACCATAAAGACTAACATCCTAAAGTTATAATATCCTAATTTGAGTTTACAGCAGCTTAACTTCAAAAACATACAAAAACTCTGCTCCTTTATAGCTCCATCCCCACCCCTTTATACAAAATTACATCTTTATACATTACGTGCCCCAAAACATAAAATGCATTAGTCTCCTCAATTATGTAGAAAAAAGATTTGGAGTTATATAGTCATAGTAATGCTAGTTTCACACTAATTATTTTATTTTTAAAATGTATTTTTATTAATTTCAGGTGTAAAAAACAATGTAATAGACATTTATACCTCTCACAAAGTGATAACCACCCCCAATCTACCACCCCTCTGACATCATATATCGCTGTTACAATACCATTGACTATATTCCCTATGCTGTACTTTACATCCCATGACCATATATATGTATATACATATATATATATATATATATATACACACACATATATGTAGTGTGTGTGTGTGTATATATATATATATATATATATATGTATATACATATATGTAGTGTGTGTGTATATATATGTAGTGTGTGTGTTGTGTATATACACACCAACAAGAGCAGTATATATATATTATACTTGACATTCAATATTATTCTACTTCAGCTTCAGGTGTACCGTGCAGTGGTCAGGCATCTACAGTCTATGAAATGATGACCCTGATAATTCCGATACCCATCTGGCACCCTACATAGTCTTTACAACAGGGGTGTCCAAACTGCGGCCCGCAGGCCAACTGCGGCCCATGATCCATTGTTCATTGGCCCACAGCATATTCTAAAAATATATTTAGTTTACTTAAATAAACCAGGTGAGGCAATACGTACTTCACCTCGAGTGAGTGGCCCGGCTGTGTATTTTACCGCATATGGTCCTTGGTGAAAAACGTTGAAAAAAGCTTTACATTATTGATTATATTCCCCATAATGTATTTTACATCCCCGTGACTATAACTACTACTTTGTACTTTCTAATCCCTTCACCTTCTTCCCCATCCCCACCCCACTCCCATCTAGCAACTGTATTTTTTTTCCTATATCTGAGTCTATATTTTGTTTGTTCATTTATTGTTCTAGATTCCTCATATAAATGAGATCATATGGTATTTGTCTTTCTCAGTCTGACTTATTTCACTTAGCATAATATTCTCTAGGTCCATCCATGTTACAAATGGTAAAATTTCATTCTTTTTTATGGCCGAGTAATACTCCATTGTATGTATAAATGAACAACAGTTTCTTTATCCAATCATCTATCGATGGGCGTTTCGGTTGTTTCCATATTTTGGCTATTGTGAATAGCGCTGCAATGAACATAGGGGTGCATATATTTTTTTCAAATTAGTGTTTTGGATTTCTTTTGATAGACACCCAGGAGTGGAACTGCTGGGTCATTAAGGTCGTCCCATTTTCAACTTTTTGAGGAACCTCCATAGTGTTTTCCTTAGTGGTTGCACCAATCTGGAATCCCACCAACAGTGCACGAGGGTTCCCTTTTCTCCACATCCTCACCAACACTTGTTGTTTGCTGACTGATTTATTGATAGCCATTCTGACAGGAGTGAAGTGGTATCTCATTGTGGTTATTTGCATTTTTCTAATGATTAGTGACATTGAGCATTTTTTCATATGTGTGTTGGCCATCTGTCTGGCCTCTTCAATGTCTCTTAAAGAGACATTTTTTAATTGGGTTTTTTTCATTTTGGTGTTACACTATTTTTTTCTTTAAATGTATTAGTCTCTTAAATAGTGTAGAAAACAAAAAGTACAGTTCCAAACCATTGCTACAAAATCAGCTTTTACAATTCACCATATATTTACCTTTATTAAAGATATTTTTTTGCTTCGAGGTACTGTCTACTGTACTTTCATTTCACCTGGCTGAATTACCTTGAACATTTCTTGCAGGGCATGTCTAGTGGTCAAAAGCTTCCTCAGCTTTTATCTGGGAATGTCTTGATTTGCCGGATATAGGATTTTTGGTTGACAGGTGTGTGTTTTTCTTTTAGCACTTTGAATATATCAACTCAGTGTCTTCTGGCCTCTAGTTTCAGGTAAGAAATCTGCAAATCTTATTAAGAATTCCTTGTATGTGATAACTGTTTTTTACTGCTTTCAGTGTTTGCTTTTTGTCTTTGGCTTTTGAAAGTTTGATTATAATATATCTCATTGTGGGTCTCTGAGTTCATCTTACTTGGAGTTTGCTGTTTCTTGAGTGTTTATATTCATGTTTTTCATCAAATTTGGAAAGTGTTCAGCCATTATGTCTTCAAATATTCTGTCCCCTTTTCTCCTCTTCTCCATCTAGAATTAATTCCACAATGCATATTTTTGTCTGCTTGATGGTGTCCACAGGTCCCTTAGGCTCTGCTCACTTTCTTTTCAATCTGTTTTCTGTTCCTCATCCTTGATAATTTGCATTGATTGATCATAAATTTACCTCACCTGGAAGTCACTTCGGCGGGAGCAGGGGGGGCTGGCAACAATGGGGGAAGGTACAATAAGAATGGCTGCCCACCTCTTTGCACTTCTGTGAGCAAAAGCAGCAATTAGCAATCAGAGCTGAGATCCCCAATATTTGGAAGACATGGTCCTTTTTGCCCACCCTAGCTCTCACAGGTTGTGTGCAAGATGCTCAGATGGCTGGGGTTGAGGGAAGGGTGGCTGCTGTATGAAGAACTGAAATTAACTAAAATTAACCATAAGTGTCTACCCAAGCCTTCTCCAGAGTTCCAAAAGTTGTATCAGATTCTGCCAGTACAATTACTATGTAGATAGGCAGACAGATTCCCGGTGCTTCCTACTCCAGAATCCTCTCCATTTCACTGCTTTTGGTTTACTATTTTCCAATGTAGAGGCAATTCTAGTGGTTTCCAACTGGCCTTTGCCACTGTAATAGGCCTCACCCCACAGGTCAGAGAACCAATGTAGGGTAGGAACTGGGATACTGCCAGTTCCTGAGTATGTCTAATTATACATTCCAGAACTGGGGAAATAACCACTGGATGGTTTGGGGACCCACTGAACCCATTGTGAGATGTACCTGAGCTGAAATTCCATTGATTATCTGACCTCCATAAGCACCTACTCTAATTGGAGGGCTACAGTGATGCTTGGCGTCTCCTGGAATCAATGTCAGTTCAGAGCCATTATCTAGGCATTTCTAAAGGGTCTGATTATTTCCCTTTCCCTAAGCAGTCACTCAGGTAAATGGCCATAGTTCTCTTTGGGGAAGGCCATGAGAGGGATTAACAGTATGTTTTTTGGCCATGTACTGGGGTCCTCGCTCAAGGGGACCTGGCCTCCCTTTCATTCAAGGGGCTCTGGGTCTGTAAACTGGCTCAAGTTTGGGAACTGATTGCAGAGCCATGTCTGTTTTTATAACAAGTTATATTTTTGTTCACTTGACCTAGAACTCAAGTTTACATTTATACAAATCAAGAATTTAGTAGTCTTCCTATTTCATTTAATCATCCCTATGGCCTACGGCAAATATTTGCAAGAGATTGGCTGGTGTTAGAAGCAAAAAGTTAATTGACGTCATGCTCAAACCAACTAAACTACTAATTGATCAGCATCAAAGGTGTTGAAACATCAGATTTTATTCCAGCAGTATTTTTAGTATTGAGTGTAGCGTCCAATCTGGGGAACGTGTAAATAAATAGCATTCCTGAACTAAATTAACAGCAAATGAGGGTTTCTTTTTTTCAGCTCATAAAATAGAAAAAGCAGTTTGGCAAGAATATCCTTGGCAGGTGGAGAGAACTGTACCAGGCTTAGTGAGGGTAGGACTTTAATAGGAAAAAGGGTGTGCATTACAGGTTGGGGAAGAAAAAGCAATGAGCAAGGTGGGGTGGGAAGGTTACTTGAGTTAGGTATCGTTTGTCAATGCCTTAAGTAACAGGATCTTAAGGGGTCATTTTGTATTGAGAATGCAACATAAAATCCGTGTTGTGGAGACCTTATTTTGGTGTGTAAAGGGTGGTTAAGGGTTGACACTAGAGGCCCCAGACTATGAGTCTCTACTACACCAATCTGTGCACACAATGATGAGGGAGGGCCTAGACCAGTGAGGTGCTAGCAACAGATGTATTGCCAAAGAAACCCAACCAGACTTGCTTAAGCCAGAGGTACCAAACCCCTCATTTCCAAGCCCAGGTGTGGTACGCAAAATGGCCCCCGAAGATGTCCAAGTCCCAACTGCCAGACTCTGTGAATATGGTAGTTTATATGACAAAGGAAATCTAAGGTCGCTAACCAGCTAACTTTAAAACAGGGAGACCATCCTATATTATCTGGGTGGCCCAATGTAATCACAAGAGTCCTCAAGTCAAAGAGGGAAGCAGGAGAATCAGAGAAAGAGATGTGACAGCAGAAGCAGTGTCAAAAAGATGCTATGTGATAGCTCAAAGATGTAGGAAGGGAATCATGAGTGCAAGTGACTTCTAGAAGCTGGAAAAGGGAAGGGAATGGATTCTCTTCTAGCACCTCCAGGAAAGAATGTAGCCCTGCTGACACCCTAACTTTAGCCCAGTGAAATACAGAACTGTCAGAGAACTAAGCAGGTACTGTTTTTAAGCCACTTAAGTTTCATTAATTTGTTATAGCAACAATAGGAAACTAATACATCACATGATCAAAATAACGTGAACAGAAACAGCTAGGTGGCAAAAGCAGTACAATTTCAGAGTTTTTTAGACCTAGGGAGTAATTCAATTTTAAAAGGTAGCCCTCTACATTTTGTGATCAGAGATCAGATTTGATAAGCATCCATCTTCATCCAAGACAAAGATGTAGCATCCCCACCAATACTAAAAACAAAAGAACCTGCTATAGACACATCACAATTCACGTAGTCAAATTAATGAAAATTAAAATGGTCACCCAAAATATAAGGGCATCAAGTCCATGACTGTTGAGTAAAAGATGTCACAATAATCGATTCCCTTGCAGATTAAGTAAAATTACTGGTTTGAGAATTCATTAGTTGTAATTACATAGGAAAATAAGAAAATGAAAATGTACAGAGGGTCATATTAGAGGGATGCTATTGTACAGGAGGCAAAGTTATCAATGTTAAAAAAAAGGTATCACGTTCTAAAGTAATAGCACAGCTTACCTTACCTTAGACGTAAAAGAAGAAACATTTTAGTGGGAAGCCACCAGTAAGGGGAGCCAAGAACATGCTGATTTAATTAAGTAGGGTTAAGGCCTTAAGGCCAAAACTACACACGCATCACTACCACTTGCCCGAATATCCTCTATTCTATGACAATATTATGAAAAAACCCACATCAGATGGCAAGTCACGGGATCTAGTTGGCTCCATCTTGAGCAAAGGTCTAGGCAAAAAGTGTGATGTCCTAAGGAAAAGAATGTTGCATTAACATGGTTGGTTTGAGATTGCAGGCTTCAAAAGGGTTTCTGGGTACTGCAGACCCTTTGTTTTCCCATTCATAATTGTAATCACGTCAGTATAGATGAGAAAAAGACAACAGTAGATCCAATACTTTACTGGCCTACTTGCTGGCATCGTGCCTAGAAACTCCAGATTTGGAAGCTTGTTCTCAAGGTGCACAGTGTAAATTAAAGACAGAACCAACTATTCATAGTGCTTTCCTGCCTGACTGTGCTCAACAAAGTGATAGACCTGAAACTTTTAAGACCTTCCTAGTAGTATCTAAACATTAAGCCTTCCCAACTGGCATACTAATTTGGATGCCATGGAAAAAAAACACTCCTTGTTCAAAAATGTCCAGGAACACCTTATTTAAAGGCAGTGTCTCAATCCTGGCTACATATCAGAATCCTTATGGCACTAAATGCTTCACATTGTTTAAACGAGGCAGTCAGGACTGCCATCTGCTGGGATTAAACCTTTAATAAGGTAATGTGCACTGAGATTTTCCACAAGGAGCACGTGGTACAGTGATTCTCTAACTTACCTGACCACAGAACTCTTGAGAAAATGCTGCTCCAAGTATGAAAAAAATTAGTGTGCTGAAAAAAAGTGGAAATAGGCAAAAGTAATAGAATTTGGATATCATACAATGAAAAAGAAAACACACACATGAAGATGTTGGTGACATGAAAACCTTTGTTTTTAATTTGGTTGATACACATTTGACAAAATATTTTAGAATAAAATAACCCATGAACAGTCTCACAGTATTTACAGTAACAACTTTAAAAACATAAAATTGACACATTCTCAAACAGAAATGCTATTTATAAAATTTTCCATTGTGAATCTGGAAGACTTTCAGTTCCTACTCATTACCTGATCTGAAGCCCCAACAGGCAGCACATAGGCCCAGGAGTAGGAGGTACATCTCTAACACATTTGGCAATTACGGATCATCTGTTGGTGTGAGCTCACAGGGAATTGAAGAGCCAGATCTTGGGATAAGAGACAATGGAAGACTCCAAAGGAAATAATAATACAAGACCTAAAATCATACTCACCTTTTTCAGTTTCGTATAGAAGGCTGCACACAATTTTTTAAACTTACTCAATTTTTCCCCTTTTAGCAGAAAATCAGCAACTCTGACTCCAATTTTCCATGACATAAAAGTTAATAAACATGTAGAAACTGTTCAAGATTATTATTTAAAACTAATTTTGTACGATCAAATAAACTTCAAAATAACTTTTATGATCTGAAAGTACGTTTAAGAGAACAAAATTTCTCAAATTTTTCATGCCTAATTCTTAAACATTCCAACTAAGAATTTCCATTGTCTGAAATTAGTTTCACCAAAAAAGATACACTTTTAACTAGATGATTTAAATTGAGTACAAATTGCTCTTGATTGTTAAATGGAACGCCTACATTTTTGTTATTCAAATGTACTTAAAGAAATTAGATAAATTTTACCCATCTGGAATATACAGTATGAATTTATTGACTTACAAGACAGCCACATAAACAGAGACCATGAAAAAAAAATAACCAAATGCTTATTCTCTGTAGTACTACTGAGACAACTAAACACGGTATACCATACACATCAACATCTACTGATCCAACTAGACTATTTGACTATACTTTCAACAAATGGTTTCAACAACAACTTTGTAGAGCATATATCCGCACTGTTTAAAAATCAAATTTGCTGCTCCTCCAGTGGTGGTTCCAGAGCTTCCATTAGCTTTTTATTTGCCTCTTCATTATGCCGGCTTTGACAATGAGTTAAATGTTTCTTGAAGCCTCGTGGGAAATTTGATTCAAAATTACAACGGGGACATTTAAGTAAACTTTGCCCATGGGCTGCTACATGATTTTTAAGGAGGGATTCCAAAAGAAAAGCCTTTCCACAAATTGTGCATTTGTAAGGGCTATGGACATTATGCTTATTAACCAAATGATGCAAAACAGCACCTTTTTTCATAGCACGACAGCAACAAATTTTGCAATAATACTTTCCTTTTCCACGCTTCATATATTTTGCAATTTCTTCTTCAGAGATAAAAGCTTCCTTTTCTTCGTTAAATTGTAGTACATTTTTGGACTGCTCTGGACTACTCATGTCCATTTTGTTCTCTTTACTAAAATCAATAGATTCCACATCAACCTGCTCTTGATCACTGCTTGATTCTTGGCCCTTACTATCTATTGCATCCAAATCTGTTTTTATATATTCACTACTACTAAGCTCAGCATCAGAGTTCTCTTGGTTGTCTTTCTTGAGCTTCTTTGAGGAAGGAAATAAAGTGTCTTCTAAGAGTTTCTTAGGTGTAGCTAGTAGTTCTTCCTGAACCAAAACGTCACACTTTTGATCATCTATGGCATCTGTCTGTAGTTCATCACCAAGCTCAACTGCCTTTTGAGCTTCTGAGAAGATAGCAGACTTGGGAAGTTCAGGGAAAAGGGCATGTTTCCGGGGCTCTGGAAAAAGAGCACGTTTTCGTGGTTCAGGAGAAGCAGGAGGAGCTGTTTTGGTAGGCTCAGAAAACAGGGCAGGCTTTCTAGGCTCAGTGTCAATGGAGAGAACAGGCTTCCAGATATCGGAGGCCACTTTAGGGGACTCAGATGGCCCAGAAGGTTTCCGGGTCTCAGGGAAGACAGGTTTCTGAGGTTCCATAAAAAAGGAAGACTTCCAGAGATCAGGGGAACCACCACGGGAACTTTTCTGGGACTCAGGAAAATCAAGTGAAGCAGGAGAAGTCTTCCGCTGATCAGGAGAAAGCTTCCAAAGCTCTGGAGACCCTGAGGGTTTTCTGAGCTCTGGAGATCCTGCTGGACTACGGATATCTGGGGACAATGGTGGGCCTGCTTTGCGAAGCTCAGGAGACAAGGGGGGTCCTGCTTTACGGAGCTCAGGAGACACTGGGGGAACTGTCTTCCAATGTTCAGGTGACAAGGTGGGAGTTGTCTTTCGGAGTTCTGGCGGGCCAGATTTCCATGACTCAGGAGACGC
Organism: Rhinolophus sinicus; assembly: GCF_036562045.2. Lineage (NCBI taxonomy): Eukaryota > Metazoa > Chordata > Mammalia > Chiroptera > Rhinolophidae > Rhinolophus > Rhinolophus sinicus. Next base: position 55,951,761 of record NC_133754.1, on the reverse strand, counting down.
AGGGGGAGATTTCCAGGAACCAGGTGAGACTGATGAAGACTTCCAGGATGCAGGGGGCACAGATGGAGTTGGTTTCCAAGGTCCAGGTGATATAGAAGGAATTGGTTTCCAAGGTCCAGGAGACACAGAGGGAGCAGGTTTAGCTGGCTTCCAAGGTCCTGATGATGCCGAAGGACTGGATTTCCAAGACCTGGGGGACCCAGGTGGCCCTGGCTTCCAAGAACCTGGTGACACAGCTGGGGCTGGTCTCCTAGGCTCTGGGGAAACAGCAGGGAATGGCTTCCAAGATTCAGGAGACTCTGATGGGGATGGCTTCCTCGGCTCAGGGGAGACTGCCCGGGCTGGCTTCCGAGACTCTGGAGATGCAGTGGGGGACGGCCCCCAAGGTTCAGGGGAAGCAGCTAAAACTGGTGACTCTGGAGACGACGCTGAAGGTGGCCCCAATGTTTCTGGAAAATGGGAGTGTTTCTGAGGTTTGGGATTAGTAAGAGTAGCCTTTACTGGCTCAGGAGAGACAGGAGCAAGTTTCTGTGGTTCTGGAGAAGGAATAGGGACTGGTTTCTGAGATTCAGAAACAACAGGGACTGGTTTTAGAAGTTCAGGAGAAGAAATAGGGGTAGGTTTTGGAGGCTCAGGAGAAGGAAGAGAAGGTGTCTGTGGCTCAGGAGAAACAACAGGGCCAGGCTTCTGAGGCTCCAGGGAAGTAAGAGGAGTAGGTTTTGGTGATTCTGGAGACAAAACTGGACAAAGTTTCTGTGTTTCTATGGAAAGGGCAGGTACAGGTTTCAGGAGTTCTGCTGAATTAGAGGGCATTTTCTGGTGTTCAGGAAGAGGAGGACTTTTCACAGAATCTGATTCTTTGTTCAACTGATTTTTTGGTTTCTCATTCCATTTCTCTGAGCCTGAATGTTTGGATGTGATGTGATAGTATACATTAGAGTACATCTTGCTGGTGAAGAAGCATTTATGGCAGTGAAATAGCTTTGCACTTTTCTGGTAAAATATCATTTTACCTAATCCACCAGCATCCATTTCATCACAAAATTCTGGATGGATGGTGCCCATGTGAATTTGTACATTTTCATAATCTGTGCCTCTGAAATTGCAGTGGTCACACTCCAAACGTACTGATGGTTTACGAAGTTCCTGGAATACTTCCATTTTCTTTTCTGTTACAACACACACGATTATATCTTTAAAAACTTTTCAACAGTGCTGCAAAAAGTAAAAATAAATTATTTTCAGAAAATATGATCTTAAATGAAATGCTGTTCTAGTTAATTCTAAAACTGTGTAATTTTAAGCCTAGGATGGCACATGAATTTATTCAATAACATCTCTATCAAGACTTTGAAGAAAAAGAAATCAAACTAATTTTTAACTGAGTTCCAGGAACTCTGCCATGTCTATATACATCACTTTATTTAATCTTCCTTAACAATATGACTCAAGTATTATTTTTTTCATTTACAGATTTCAGAGAAGTGACTTATCCAAGTTATGTGACTATCAGTGACACAAACCTAACCTCAGAATTATTTACTGCATGTACCTTAGACCTTGACTCTAAAACTCTGAACATCAACAAGCTGTCAGCACACAAAGCTAAGTAAATATCAAAATGCAAGCTAGACTATTTAGGCTGAGCAAGAAACTTTCAATCCATTTCAGAAAGCAGTTTTACTAAACTATGAAAAGATAGCTTTTAAAAAATATCAACATATAATGTTTTATCCATCCTAATATTATTTTTCATTTATTTAATAAATGAATTACTTTGTGTCCCATGCTTTTCTAGGCACTCAGGTTAAAAAGGGTGTCTTGCAATATGGTGCTTACATTAGTAGGAAGGTAAGAGTATGGAAGGCAACGTAGAGAAAGCTGTCAAGGAGACACTCGAGCCGAGTTCCTGAATGTAAAGGAGTCTGCCAAGAAAAAGGGCAATTCACATAGAGGACAGCCTTGAGGCAGGAACTTGCTTGCCAGAAAATGACTTTTTAAACTTTTAAATGCAACTTCTTAAGTGATAAAGCAACAGCAGCTCACTGTTAAAAACATACTCATTTATGCAGTATAAGATAGTCACACAGCATCACTCCCAAAGGAAAGCCACTGTACTTATATGTCACTGAAGAAATGTGCCATGTATGCACAAATGTATAACCACATTCTACACAAATGGGGTGTTAAACATATTGTTCTGCAACTTGCTTTTATTCAATGAAGAGAAAGTGTGGGGGAAAAGAAACAACAGGATTCTGAGACTCCAGGGAAGTAAAAATCATAGGTTTTGGTGATTCTGAAAACAAAACTAAGCTAAGTTTCTGAGTTTCTATGAAAGGGCAGGTATGGGTTTCAGGAGTCCCGCTCAATTAGAGGGCATTTTCTAGGACATTTTTACATACAGTGTAAGCACTGAATTTCCTTGTACATGCAACTTTGAATGTGAGGGTATATCTGAAGGGAAAATTTCTAGAAATGGATTACCTGCTTCAAAGGCAATTTGCAATTAAAATTGATACATTTTACCAAACTCTCAAGAAGTTACAGCATTATTACATACCAACCAACAGTATATATGCAGAACAATTCCCCAACTAACTCATCAACACTGAGTATCATTAAACTTCTAATCCTTGGTATTTCTTAAGTGAAACCTGGTCTCACTATTGTTTTAGTGTTCTTTTCTTTAATGAAAAACATTGAATATTTTCCCTTATTAGCCATGTATATTTTTTTCTACGATATACTTTGTCCATTTTTCTTATTTATAAATAGCTTTTGTACATAAGAGGAATCAGCTCTTTGACTAAAAATATTTACAGTTTATCATTTGTTTCTTGACTTTACTTACGATATTTTTTTTTACCACACACAATTGTTTACATAAAAATTAAAAATTGAAACTATTTTCTTTTTAGTTAAAGTTTATTGGGTGGCAAGTGTTAGTAAAGTTACATAAATTTCAGGTATACAATTCTGTATTACATCCTCTATAAATCACATGGTGTGTTCACGACCAAGAGTCAGTTCTCCTTCCATTACCATATACTTGAACCCCTTTACCCTCATCTACCACCCCCCTCACCCTTTACCCTCTGGTAACCACTAAACTATTGTCTGTGTCTATGAGTTTTTATTTCTCATTTGTTTGTCTTGTTCTTTTGTTGTTTTTGGTTTATATACCACGTATCAGTGAAATCATATGGTTCTCTACTTTTTCTGTCTGACTTATTTCACTTAGCATAATAATCTCAAGATCCATCCATGTTGTCACAAATGATCCTATTGCATCTTTTCTTACCGGCGAATAGTATTCCATTGTGTATATATACCACAACTTCTTTGTCCATTTATCTATAGAAGGACATTTTGGTTGTTTCCATGTCTTGGCCACTGTAAATAAAGCTGCAATGAACACTGGAGCACACTGTCTTTATGGATAAATGTTTTCAGATTCTTTGGGTAGATACCCAGGAGAGGTATTGCTGGGTCATATGGTAATTCTATTCATAATTTTTTGAGGAACCTAGACACTGCCTTCCATAGCGGCTGCACCAATCTGCATTCCCACCAACAGTGTATAAGGGTTCCTTTTTCTCCACAGCCTCTCCAACACTTGTTATTATTTATCTTGATGATAGCCATTCTGACTGGGGTGAGGTGGTAGCTCATTGCGGTTTTTATTTGCATTTCTCTGATGATTAGTGATGTTGAGCATTTTTTCATATGTCTATTTGCCATTTGTATGTCCTCTTTGGAGAAATGTCTCTTCAGGTCCTCTGCCCATTTTTCAATTGGGTTGTTTGTTTTTTTGTTGTTGAGTTGTATGAGTTCCTTGCATATTTTGGATCTTATCCCCTTACCAGAGGCACTGTTTGCAAAACTCTTCTCCTATTCAGTTGATTGCACCTTTATTTTGTCAATGGTTTCTTTGGCTGTGCAGAAGCTATTAATTAAGTTTGATATAGTCCCATTCATTTATTTTAGCTTTTACTTCCCTTGCCTTTGGAGTCAAATTCATAAAATGCTCTTTGAACCCAAGGTCCGTAAGTTTAGTACCTATGTTTTCTTCTATGCAGTTTATTGTTTCAGGTCTTATGCTTAAGTATTTGATCCATTTTGAATTAATTTTGGTACATGGTGACAGATAGCAATCCAGTTTCATTCTGTTGTATGTGGCTTTCCAATTCTGCCAGCACCATTTATTGAAGAGGCTGTCTTTTCTCCATTGTATGTTTTCTGCTTCTTTGTCAAAAATTATCTGTCCATATTTATGTGGTTTTATTTCTGAGTTCTCAATTCTATTCCATTGGTCTATGTGTCTGTTTTTCTGCCAATGCCATGCTGTTTTTATTATAGTTGACCTGTAATATAAACTAAAGTCAGGGAGTGTGATACCTCCAGCACTAATCTTTTTTCTTAGGATTGCTTTGGCTATTCGGGGTCTTTTGTGGTTCCAAACAAATCTGATGATTTTTTGTTCTATTTCTTTAAAAGGCCATTGGGATTCTGATGGGGATTGCATTAAGTCCATATATTGTTTTGGGTAATATGGCCATTTTAACTATGTTGTTTCTTCCAATCCATGAGCACAGAATGTCTTTCTATTTTTTTGTGTCTTCTTCAATTTCCTTTAAAATGGTCTTATAGTTTTCAGCATATAGGTCTTTCACATCCTTGGTTAAGTTTGTTCCTAGGTATTTTATTTTTTTTGTTGCAATTGCAAAAGGAATTGTTTGTTTTTTTATTTCTTTTTCTGAGATTTGTTAGTATATAGGAATGCAACGGACTTTTCCACGTTGATTTTGTACCTAGCAACTGTACTGTATTCGTTGATTGTTTCTAATAGCTTTTTGGTGGAGTCTTTAGGGTTTTCTATATATAGAGCATCATGTCATCTGCCAAGAGTGACATTGTAACTTCTTCATTCCCAATTTGGATGCCTTTTATTTCTTTCTCTTGCCTGATTGCTCTGGCGAGGACTTCCAACACTATGTTGAAAAGCAGAGGTGATAGGGGACAGCCCTGTCGTGTTCCTGAACTTAGAGCAAAGGGCTTCGGTGTTTCACCTTTAATTATGATATTAGCTGAGGGTTTGTCATATATGGCCTTTATTATATTAAGGTATTTTCTTTCTATATCTATTTTATTAAGTGTTTTAATCATAAATGATGTTGTATCTTGTCAAATGTTTTTTTCTGCGTCAATTGATATAATCATATGATTTTTGTCCTTTATTTTGTTTATGTGATGTATTACATTGATGGATTTGCGTATGTTGAACTATCCTTGTGCCCGTGGGATAAACCCCCCTTGGTCCTCATGAGTAATCTTTTGGTCTACAGATATTGGTCTGTAATTTTCTTTTTTTGTGTTATCTTTACCAGGTTTTGGTATCAGGGTAATGTTGGCCTCATAAAATGAGTTACGGAGTACTGTCTCTTCTCCAATTTTTTGGAAGAGTTTGAACAGGGCAGGTATTAGATCCTCTTTGAAGGTTTGGTAAAATTCACTAGTGAAGCCATCTGGTCCCACACTTTTGCTTTTGGGAAGGTTTCAGATGACTGATTCAATTTCCTTACTGATCGGGGTTTTTAGATTTTCCAATTCTTCATGATTCAGCCTAGGAAGGATATATGTTTCTAAGAACTTCTCCATTCTTCTAGGTTATTGAATTTTGTGGCTTATAGTCCTTCATAGTATTCTTGGATGATCCTTTGTATTTCTGTGGCATCTGTGATAACTTCCCCTCTTTCATTTCTGATTTTATTAGTGTCTTTTCTCTTTTTATCTTAGTGAATCTAGCCAAGGGTTTGTCAATTTTGTCAATCTTTTCAATGAACCAGCTCTTTGTCACATTAATTTTTTTCTATTGTCTTTTTGTTCTCTATTTCATTTAGTTCTGCTCTGATATTTATTATTTCCTTTCTTCTGCTGCCCTTGGGTTTCATTTGTTCTTCTTTAGCTAGTTCTTTAAGGTGTAACGTAGGTTATTTATTTGGGATTTTTCTTTTTTCTTTTTTTTTTTAGTTAGGCCTGTAATGATGTAAATTTCCCTCTTAAAACTGCTTTCGCTGCATCCCCAAAATTTTAGTAGGATGTATTTTCATTGTCATTTGTTTCTATGTATCTTTAGATCTCTCCTCTTATTTCTTCTTTGACCCAGTCATTCTTTAAAAGTATATTGTTTAATCTCCACGTATTTGTGGTTTCTCCTTTCTTTTTAAAGTTGATATCCAATTTCAAAGCCTTGTGATCAGAGAATATGCTTGGGATGATTTCAATTTTCTTAAATTTGCTGAACCTAGTTTTATGTCCCAATATATGGTCTATCCTTGAGAATGTTCTGTGTACACTAGAAAAAAATGTATAGTCTGATGTTTTAGGATGAAGTGCTCTATAAATGTCAATTATGTCCATTTCATCTAATGTGTCATTTAGGGCTGGTATTTCTTTATTTGTTTTCTGTTTGGATGATCTATCCATAGCTGTCAATGATGTACTTAGGTCCCCTAGTATAACTGTGTTTTGGTCAATTTCTCCCTTTAATTCTGTTAGTAGCTGCTTGGTATATTTCGGTGCTTCCTGATTGGGGGCATAAATGTTGATGACTGATATGTCTTCTTGTTGTACAGTCCCCTTTACCCTTATGAAATGTCCATCTTTGTCTCATTACCTTTTTTACCCTGAAGTCCGTTTTATCTGATACCAGTATGGCTACACCTGATTTTTCTGGATACCATTTGCTTGGAGTGTCAATTTCCACCCTTTTACTTTGAGTCTATGTTTGTCCTTGTAGCTGAGATGTGTCTCTTGGAGACAGTATACGGTTGGGTTTAGTTCTTTGATCCAATCTGCTACTCTGTGCCTTTTTATTGGTGAGTTCAGTCCATTTACATTTAGGGTGATTATTGATATATGAGGATTTCCTATCATTCTGTCTTTAGTTTCCTGGTAAGACTGTGTCTCCATTGTTTCTTTGCCTTTTTGTTGTTGTCAATAGAAAGTTGTCAATACCACCACAATTTCTGTGTGGTGGTATTCTATGATTTTTCCCCCTGTTTATTCTTTTATTCCAGTATGTATTTCAGTTCTGGATTTTTTTTTTTTTTGAGTGGTTACCATTAAGTTTATGTGAAAGAAAGTTTGACATTTAGAGTATTCCATTTTCTTCAGCATGCTTACTTTCTCCATTCCTATATTCCGGTTCAGGCCTTTACTCCCCCCCCCCCCCCCGCCTTTTATGCTTTGGTTGCCACAAATTGTCCCTGTTGATGGTGGTCTAATAGCCTCCTTTAATATTTCTTGTAGGGCAGGTCGTGTGTTAGAAAATTCTCTCAGCTTCTGTATGTCTGGAAAGGTCTTTATTCCTCCTTCATATCGAAAGGATATCTTTGCTGGATATATTATTCTTGGCTCACAATTTCTCTCTTTCAATAGTTTGAATATTTGGTTCCACTCCCTCCTGGCTTGTAGAGTTTCTGCTGAAAAATGTGATGATATTCTAATGGGCTTTCCTTTGTAGGTTACCATCTTCTTTTCCCTGGCTGCCTTGAGGATTCTTTCTTTGTTGTTGATTTTTGACAGCTTCAATACAATGTGCCTTGGAGAAGGCTTGTTGGGGTTGAGGTAATTAGGTGTTCCATTTGCTTTTTGGATTCAAGGATCCAATTCTTTCCACAATTTTGGGAAGTTCTCATCAGCCCTGTGGGCCATAAACGGATCCCTAACAGTCCGAATTCTTCCCTATCCCGCAGCTGCGGTAGTTCCGGGATGCAGCAAGCTCAGAGCACCAAGCGAGGTCTGCGTCCTGTGCCCCGTCTCCGCACTTCTCCCTTCCCTCCTCCCCCACTCATGCAATTTGCCCGCCTTAAGGTGACTTCAGTAGTGAGCCTCTTAATCTTGCCTGACTGCTGTGCAGGGAGTCCTTTGTGGAGTTACAGTTGTTCATTTTGTTGTAAATTCCAGGGGAGATTTCCAGAGTCTCACCTCACGCTGCCATTTTTATGACATCTGAAAGTATTTTCTTCATGACTCTTTTAAATCATGCTTTCCCACTTCATTATTTTTTAATCAATATTTTCTCCTATGATTTTGATAATTTCATTCTTTTTTACATTTGTATCTTTAATTCATCTGGTATAAAGAGGTGAGGTAGGGATTCATCCTATGTTTGCACCCCAAATGAATAGTTCAGTTGTCTCAACAACACTAATTACACAACCCTTTTTCTCACTGATACGTAACGTTCCATTTATTATTTACTAAATTTCATGTACATGATTCTATTCTGGACTCTATTCTCCACCAGTTCCATCTAGTATGCTCTCCTCAGCATGAGACTCCAACAAGTGCTAAAACATATTCTATAACTAACATATACAATGAGTTTATTCACTAAGTGGATTGCAAAATCTTTTCTCATTAAATTACGCCCCATTAAATTTACCAAAAGTAACAGCCATTACTAAGAGCATACAATGTGCTTTGCGTTAACGGTAACTGTGGTCAAAATATACTCTTTCCATGAACTGCTCCTCAAAAAAAAAACAGTACAGATTAGAAATACTTACTTATAACCACAGGATCTCCCATTATTAATTTAAAAAACAGTAATTAAAAAAACGTACTATCATTTCTAATTTTGATAATTTGTTTTTAAAGATGTTATTAATGACAATATTGTTTTCTATCACCCATATCAGTGGTGATTCATTTGTATTTTTGAGGTGTCTAAAGTTAAAAAGGTGATAACTGGAGAAACAAACTAGTGTTTTGGAAAGCATCAGCTCTTTCTGAGTTACCCTGCAATTATCCTGTCTTTTAGAAAATTGTGTTTAGGGCTAGACGAACTACAAAAAAAAGAAAAACATAATCACTTAGTAATAAAGAATATTCTCTAAAAAGAATCTTAACTTAAAAACATAATGAAGAAAACATGGAGAAATAATAGGTTACGTCAGTAACCCCATCTGGCTTTAAGTGACAATAATGAACAGTCAAGTGATACTCATATTAGAGAGGTGAGGTATATTGTCACATATCATATCATTATATCATATCATTATCATGTCATGTGTCAAATATATTATGGCATAAGAGGCTGAGCTCAGGTTTGCTGGTTTTGAGTCCTGGCTCCACTATGTGGCTTTTATCAAGTTACTAAACCTTTCTATGCTTCATTTTCCTCAACTATAAAATGGATGTAATATTTTATAGCATGATTAGAACAATATCTGATAAACAGCAAGCACTCAGTGTTAACTATCATTATTATTATTATTATTATTATTATTATTATTATATTACTATTCTGGACACTACCATGTAGCCTCTAAAATACAGACTCCTTCAGTTTGTGGTAATTAAATAGTCCCAAATCACCTTGTAGCTGACCAGCACACAGTAGCTTATCCAAAACAAGTCTTACTTGTGACAGGCAGAGAAGCATTACTTTCATGATTTCTGTCCGAGTTTCTTAAGCATAATTAAACAAACTGTTAGCTATAGAAACCTTTCCCAATTTCTCAAGCAATTCGTATACAGTATGGAGAAAGTACTTTTGTTTTCTCATTTCAATGTAGTACATACTTAACTACACACACCCCTTTTTGCATAATGCATAGTCTCATTAACAAAACAACTTTCTTCCTTTCCTATATGCTGCTTCATAAAGTTTTACCAACAGTAATTCATAAACTAGTTTATCAAAAAGCCCATAAGTATAATACACGGATTAGATTATAAACTTTAAGGGTAAAGCACTTTGTCTTCTACTCTTGCAGAAAAGTCTGAGGACATTGTTCTATAGTTAGGGAGGTTTTCTAAAAATGCTCTGGCAAACTTACCAAATAAAATACAGAATAAAACAAAACCACATCTCAAAAATGGACGTCTCTGACACAGTGCAACAGTAGAGAGCTGGTCCCTCTTTCTCCCTTTCTTACCTCTTTGGAAATTTTATACTAACCCTACATTTTACAGCTGCTCCTATAAATCAGTGCCTGTTTTTAATGAATACCACTTAGCCTAATGCCCAGTGCTCTTGCCTCAATCACCTCCAGCTACCTCAGCTTCTCCGAGTAAACGGAATCCTTTTATCCTCGATTGCTGCCTGCTCAATCTGTCCATTCACCAGCTTTCCCACCCTTCATCTAGGGCCATTCAGTAAATATATCATCCGTTTCCATTCCCTTTCAGTTTGTATTAAATCCCGATGTCTCCTCAGACTTCCATATCATTCCCTCTCTCCCAACTGGCCCTCCGTCTTTTCTCTTCCTACCAAAAACTCTTCTGGACAATCTCAAAATTTCTACTACCCATACCTGCCTACTACTAAGCCTCACTATCATACTCCAATAACTTATTCGTTTAAAAAAAAATTAAAAAGAATGTTACAGAATTTACCTCTCTAACCCCAAATTCTATCAGATACATCCATATCAACATACTGTGTTTCCCCGAAAATAAGACCTACCCATACAATCAGCTGTAATGCGTCTTGGAGCAAAAAATTAATGTAAGAGCCGGTCTTATTTTACTTATCTTATTACAGTAAAATAAGACCAGGTCTTACGTTAATTTTTGCTCCAAAAGACGCATTAGATTGTCCGGCTAGGTCTTTATTTTCGGGGAAACACGGTATGTTCAGACATCACTTGATATGGTGTTTGCTTTTATAGAGGTTTTTCTCCAAGAAATCTAAGCACTTGTCAAAAATGTTCTCATCATAAAATATTCTCCTAAGCTTTTTAAAAAGAGAGAAATGTTAAAAGCAAACAAAAATATATGCAAAGAAATGAGTAACAAAGCCACATCTCATAAATGGACGTCTGACACAGTACAACAGTAGAGAACTGGTCCCTCTTTTAGCCACACACCCTTTCCCGATTGCTATCCCAGTCTTGTGGTCCCTTTCAGTAAGTAAAGCTCTATTACCCTCTCCTTATTTCTACTTTCCATTGACTGTATTTCTGCCTTCCTTACCTCTTTGGAAATTTTATATTAACCCTACATTTTACAGCTGCTCCTGTAAATTAGTCCCTGTTAGAATAATACTTTATAAATCCAGGACAAGTAGAGTGGGAAAGAAATAAGGACCAACATGCTTTTCCCTAGTAGACTTACCAGCTGTCTTAACAGAAATCTTAAAAGTGGTCTTCAAAGGGCAGCAAGTCTACATGGCTTTTTGACTAAACCACAGAAAACAGTCTGTAGTACATGAAGGACAAAGATGAGAAGTTGAACCTAAAAAAGATAAAGAAAACGTAATCAAAATTACATCTCTGTGATAATTAGTGCCCCCGTAATACAATTCTGCCTATTTCTCTCCCTAATCTGCCCCCTCCAACAGTGAGAGAAGTCCAATCCAATCAGCTAGGATACTTATTTAATGAACTGACACCAAATACAGTAGATACTATCTATGACACCGTCCCTGTCTCATTCCACTTTAATAATAATGCTCACGTATATAAACAACCCTTTTTCAAACCCACCATCTAACTTCAGCTGATGTGACAAGCTCTTAGAAGACTGCTGTCGTAACTACAAACTACAAGAGCAGCTGCCATTTTGTCAATTATCCATACTACCCAGCAGAGCAGCAAATTAACAGGCAGTGGAAGGGACAACATAATCAACAGAACAAATAGGCAAAGAAAGAGGCGTCTGAAAAAAGGATGGTGGTGCTTCATTGACTGTTCATGCCTTTTCATGCATGAATTTCAAAAAGACTAAAGGTCAGGGTAAGTTGTTGACTTGAACAGAATGAGATAAACTGGCCATGAAAAAGCTAGACAATGGCTCACATACTCTTCTGATTAAGTTCCAACACATTTATCTACCCTTCCCTCTATTCCCTACACTTCTCAATTGCTTTTTTTTCCTTCTGCTTTAATTCTGATGCCTTATCTCCCTAACACTAGTCTCACTTCCTTCCAATCCACTCATCATACTGCTACCAGTCATCTTCCAAACATAAAAACCTAATGTGACTTGTCTGCTCACAATTCTTCAAGGTAAGCCCAACACCTACAGTACAAAATTTGAACATGGCATATAAAGCTTTTCACAATCTGGCCCAACTGTACTGCATTCTCAAAGTACTTAAGCACCTGTAATTCCCTGACAATTCAAGCTTCTGGCCCTTTGCTCAAGGTATTTCCTCTCCTTTACATTCCACATCTTGCCACCCTGTCGCCAGGCAAGTTCCTCCATTCTTCAGGTGAGACTGCTTCTTAAAAACTCGTCAATTCCCCAACCTTTCCCAATATTCCTTGGACCCCCTGCCGTATACACTCCTCCGATGTAGTGGTCACCCTCTGGCACTACAGCCTGATCCCATACCAAGGCATGGGCTCCTGGAGGGCAGGGACTACCCATTCACCTCGGTAACCCTTGCACATCCCTGGTACATAGTACGTGCCCAGGAAGTATCTGTTAATCTAAAATATTCTCTCATGAAATTGGGGGCTTGCTCTTAGATTCACAGGATTTTAAAACTATAAAGACCTGAGCTACCATCTAGTTTCGAAGTCATTGGATTTTCGGATAGGAGAAGACCCCAGGAACCACCTAGTTTAAAACTTCAATTTATAGTCGAGGAACTCAAACCTAGACATTAAATAACTTGCTCAAGATCAGGCAAATAATCAGCATCTGACAGAGGACCAGATTAAGGTTCTGCTATCTATCCAGGTTCTTTCTTGTTCATCTTGACAAACCTAATACAGTGAAATTCAGTTAAGATCTTGAAAAGGCAGTACAGTAGCCAAAATCAACAAGATGAAATTTACCAAATATTTAAAATCCAAATATCAGATATAGAGAACCTTAGAGAACTACATTCCATATTCTCCATTGGGCAGGGTATCCCAGTGGATCACTGTCTCCAACTCTTTAAAAGAGCAACTAACACTAGGGAACTTGCAAAAGAAAACAACTAGGAAGGCAGGCAGTTTTTAAAAGCATATCATTTGTGAGTACAGGCACTTAACTTCAAAAGGGGAAGAAATATGGACAATATGTAAGCTATCTTAGAAGCAACAAGTGGAAGCCAGCAAGAAAACAGATTTCAAGCTCAACATATAAAGTTCTACGAACTACTCAATCATGGACTACTCTACTCAATCATAGAAAAGACTGCTTTGTCAGGCAGGAGCCCTCCATATTGGAGCCAATGATCAAGACAGGACTGGAAGGAACCTCAGAGGACTTGAGACCTACCTCTTCATTTTACAACTGAGAAAACTGATGCTGAGGGGAAGTGACTTCTCAAAGATCACACGAATTAGGTTAGAGGAAGCAACAGAAGACCATAGTTTCCTAATTCTAGATCTCTGCTGTAACACAGTTCTGTCTTTCACAGGAATGTTGCAGAATCAAGTTCAGAATTCAACTGCTGGGTACAAGCTAGACACTGACATTCCTTCCAGTTTTAAGATTCTAGCAATTTTTTTTTTCTAATTTTCAGAGCTCCTAAGACTAACCATGAAAGTAACTCAAAAGTACCCAGTTAATAAAAATTTACCTCACCTTACTTTTTACCACCCTCTACAGGCTTCATGTTGTCTCTAAAATACATAAGTTTTAATCATTAGTGTTTTGCCAGTCCATCATCCTGTATTTTTCAACGAGGTTCTATGCCATATGGCATCACACCTATTTTCCATTCCAATCCAATTTCTTCCTTAAAGTCTAACACCATTGGTCATTTTAAAAAACATTTTGATGTCAAGATTTTAAAATTAAAACTCAATAGGTAGGGCATGTTTAAAGCTAACTGGGTTCTATGCATATAAATACTAGCATTGTTCTTTAACCTAGATGATTTTTTTAAAAATTAGTAAACTTTATTTTTAGAGCAGTTTTAGATTTAAAGAAAAACTGAACAGAAAATTCTGTTTTCACATTACCTGTCCGCACATTTCTCCTATTATTAACATCCAGTATTAGTGTGGTATATTTGTTACAATTAATGAACAAATACTGATATATTATTATTAACTAAAATCCACAGTTTACATTAGGGGTCACTTTACATGTACAGTTCTGTGGGTTTTCATAAATGTAGGGTCATGTATCCACCATTGCAGGACAATACAGAACACTTCCACTGCCATAACAATTCTCTGTGCTCCTACTGTTTCCCTGAAAATAAGACCTAGCCAGACAATCAGCTCTAATGCGTCTTTTAGAGCAAAAATTAATGTAAGACCCGGTATTATATTATATTCATTATATTATATTATATTATACCGGGTTTTATAGTAAAACAAGACCAGACCTTATATTAATTTTTGCTCCAAAAGATACATTAGAGCTGACTGTCCAGCTAGGTCTTATTTTCGGGGAAACACGGTAACAACCATTGATCTTTTCACTATCCCTGTAGTTTTGCCTTTTCCTATACATTTAAAAATATTGTGTTAAAAGATAACAGAAAACTTACCATTCTAGCCATTTTAAAAAACACGATTAAGTACATTCACAATATTGTAAAACCATCACCATTATCCATTTCCAGAACTTTTTATCATCAGAAACAGAAACTCTGTACCCATTAAACAATAACTTCCCATCCTTACCCCACCTCCCAGCCCTTGGTAACTTCTATTTGATTGTCTCTATGAATGTAATCATACATTCGTCCTTATGCGTCTGGCTTATTTCACTCAGCACATCTATACTACAGCATGTATCAGAATTTTAGGCCCTGTTAAGGATGTATATACCACAATCTGTTTTCCATTCATCTACTGATAGGTATTTGGATTGTTTCCTCCTTTTGGCTATTTTGAATAAGGCTGCTAGGAACACTGGCATAAAATATCTATTTCGTCCCTGCTTTCCATTCTTAGGAGTTTATACCAAAGGGTGAAATTGCTGGATCACAAAGTAAGTTTAGAAATTTTTGAGAAACCACTAAACCATTTCCACAGCTGCTGGTTGCACCATTTTACATCCCCTCCAGCAATGCACAAATGTTCCAATTTCTCCACATCCTCGCCATCACTTGTGATTATTTTGATAATAGCCACCCTAGTGGTTACCACATGGTATTTCATTCTGGTTTCATTTCATAACTTTGATGGCTAATGAACATCCTTTGATGTGCTCATTGGCCATTTTCACATCTTCTCTGTAGAAATAACTACCGAAGCCTTTGCCCATTTTTGAATTGGATTGCTTTTCATTGTCGAGTTGTAAGAGTTCTTTACATTTTCTGGATACTAATCCCTTATCAGATACATGATTACATTTCACCTATTCTGTGGGTTGTCTCGCTGATTTTAAAACAGCAACGATGACAAAAGCCCACGCAGACTACGGGCAGAGAAAATTGTATGTAGGGTTGAATGCATTCCTTGAGAGCCAGAACCGACTTCCCAGCAGGGTTTTAAACAAAACGTTTCCTGCCTCCCCACACCCAAGTCCCAAAGAGTCCACCCCGCCCGCGGCCTCTGGGGAGGAGGGGTCCATCCGCCAGGCCCGGCGTGAGCGCACAGGGTGCAGGCCCCTCCGCAGTGGATGCCCTAGGCTTCCATGGGACGCGGGCCTCGGGGTCCCCGGCTCCGGACTACGCCCCTCCCTACCCTCCCCGCTGCTCACCGTTATGCCGCAGCGGCGTCCAGGTGAGCGAACGTCGCCGGGAGGCCGGGCTCGCGGCCCCAGGCTGCTCCGCGAGGCCCTGCAGAGCGGCGGCCCTCCGAATGGCGGCGAGGCGCAGGCGCGAGCTCCAGACAGGCGAGCGTGCGCGCGGCCGTAGGACGGGCGGGCGGGGACTGACAGGAAGCGAGTTTGGCACCGCGCGCCCTTCCGCCCGGGCCAATCAGATCGCTGATCTCCGGGCGCTTCTTTGCTGAGTGTGTCGGCGCGTGGAGTAGCCCACCCAGCCCCCGGAAGTGACGAGTCTCCCGCCTGTTCCAAGAAGTGCCTCTCGCGGCCGCCCTGGGCCACACCTCTGGAAGTGCCTGCGCCTCGGCCAGGGCTGCGGGGGCGGGGTTGGGGGTGGTCCTGGCTGTACTCACCCGAGCGGAGCATCGCCCTCCGTTGCCTTCCTGCGGGTCAAGGGGCCGAGCCCCAGCTTGGGGTCGCTCAGCCGTGAAGGTGCCGCGAAAGGAAGAGCACTGGAGTTTCAGATTTGCTGCCCGAAAGCCGGTAGAATGTGTTTAGGGTAAAAGAAGCAGATCTTCACCCTGCATTCCTGCCCCGGTCAAAGTAGCTTCTCCTGTGTGAGCAAACGGTATTCCCTCCAGGTGCACCTGCAGGAGCAAACGGCATCGCCGCTAGGTTCCCCCTTGTGAGCAAGAGGGCATCGCCGCCAGCTTCACCTGTGCGAGCAAACAGCATCCACTCGACCTCAGTTGCAGGCATCTCCAGTTCTGCCGTTCTTTGTTCCAGCTCCTTTTCACGCCGAATTTAAGATCCTGCGTTCTTTAATTTCTGGAAACATTCTGACTTCTAATGTTTATGTAGTAACGGGTGCACTTTAGGACATTTCCAGATTTTCGTTTTTGTAGCAAAGTGATCCATTCATTTTGATTAGGTTTAATAGATTTAAAAGAAAACTTCCCCATAACTAAAGGTTTTAAAAGTTATCTTTTCCACTTGAGCTTCATGGGCTCCTCCCGGATGGATGGAGGCGCCTGCGTGGGCTTAACCGGTGTCCTTATTCAGGTACACTAAACTCACTGCTGGGAGGGGGAAGGGGCCAGAGGGACCACAAATAAATTAACACCTTATTATTATTATTATTATTATTATTATTATTATTATTATTGGGAAAGGGGTACGGGACTTTATTGGGGAACAGTGTGTACTTCCAGGACTTTTTTCCAAGTCAAGTTGTCCTTTCAATCTTAGTTGTGGAGGACGCAGCTCAGCTCCAGGTCCAGCAGCTCAGCGCCAGGTCCAGTTGCCATTGCTAGTTGCAGGGGGCACAGCCCACCATCCCTTGTGGGAGTCGAGGAATCGAACTGGCAACCTTGTAGTTGAGAGCCCACTGGCCCTTGTGGGAATTGAACCAGCAGCCTTCGGAGTTAGGAGCATGGAGCTCTAACCGCCTGAGCCACCGGGCATGCCCTGAACACCATTCATCCTTACCTAGGCAAACTCTTCCCATCCTTGTAGGCGCAGCTTTGAAATGAACTCTAATTTCCTAACATCAAAAAGTTCTTTATGAAAAAGAAAAGTTGAACTAGAAATACAGGCAAAGATACAACTTATTTACAAAAGAGACAAATGTACAATAAACACAAAAATCCTCAGCATTAATAAAAATGCAAATAAAAGCACTTTTTAAGCTCTGTATTTTGCATGAAGAAATAAGAGGATCTTTTCTTTGAACATCAAGTGTTATATATTAACTTTTGCGATTGTTACCTTTAAAGTGAAATTACGTTGTGAAATTCAGTAAGGGCATCTGTAGAGAGTGCTATTTTTCTTATTTTAAGTCTGTATTGTAAAAGTCTTGTAATAACTTTATTACATGTGTTGCTGCTATATCAGCATTACCAAAATAACTTGCAATTTTATTGTTATATTGTTATTATCATAGTGGTTACTCCTAAAGTTACCTCCTGGAAGGTAGTTTAATGTCATCAAAATTTCCAGTTAAAGTATTGGTTAGAATACAGAAACTGGTAGAAATATATCAGTTTATTATTTCTGCAGTTTGGTAAAGATGAGCTGTTCTGGGGTTATTTGTCAATGAAATTTATCAACTTGCAGATCCGTACTTACTTGTTCCTTTGGTATGTTGTGCTTTCTTACCGGCAGAAGAGAGTCCCTTGGGTCTAGAGGTGGTTGTGGAGTGTGGGGAGCGTCTGGAGCACTGGAGTTCTAGATTTCATTAAGAAGCTGCTTTGAAGCTTTTTAACTTCTGTTGTGAAATCTACTTTTAGAAACAGGTTCATTGTGGCTGCAGGCCATCATTTGTAAGGCTGCATTACTTTGTTTTTTCCTGAAGTGTTAGAATGAGTTAACTATCTCAACTGAACTTTCAAAAAACCTCCCTTATAGGGCAACTCTTGGAAGCCAAAATCTACATTGTGATGTGGCACTAGCTCTGGCTCTTTTTCATTGGTGTTTTCTCTGTAAACAGCAAAATAACAAAACACAAAACACCTTCTGCTATTATTTTGAATTGAAATTATGCCCCTCTCCCTCTCTCATCTTCTGTGACCCCCACAATGCATACATTGATCTGCTTGATCCTGTCCTATAAGTCCCTTATAAGGGACTTCACTCTTTTTCATTCTTTTTTCTTCTTGCTCCTCTAATTGGATGAATTCTACTGCTCTGCCTTCCAGTTTGTTGACCCTTCCTTCCACTTGATTTAATCTGCTGTTGAACCCCTATATTGAATTTTTCAGTTATTGTATTGTTCAGCTCTATTATGAGTTGTTTGGTACTTTTTAATATTTTCTATTTCTTTGTTGAAATTCTTTGTTCATGCGTTGCTCTCCTGATCTCAATGACAATCTTTATGACCATTAGTTTGAACTCTGTTGGGTAAATCATTTATTTCCTTTTCATTAAGGTCTGTTTCTGGAAATTTATGGGTTTTTTGTTTGTTTGTTTGTTTGGCACATATTCCCTATTTCTTCATTTTCCATGACGCTCTGTGTTGGTTTCTGTGCATTAGATAAAACATCTCTCCCAGTCTTGAAAGATTGTTCTCATGTAGAAGGTGAACCTTGTCAGTCAACTCGGCCCAAACAGCTGGTTGCCTCTCAAACCTTTGTGATTGTCCAAGCCTGTCTTTGTTCTTAGTGGCTCCCAGTAGTTGAGAGTATGCCAGGATCCATCAGTGTCCCAAAGGGGAGGATCCTGTTATCAGACCAAACCAGGTCCAATTACTCAGTTGCTGCCAGCCAAAAGACAACTCCGAGATGATTTTATGAAAAGGAACTTTACTATGAGCCAGCAAGTACAGACACACCGGGATCAGTCCCAACGCAGTGCATCCCCAAACAAAGAATCAGATATGGCTTTATTCAGGGAAATCATACATAAACATCAAGGTGAATTTCCCCATTGCATGTATAGGTGGAAACATTACTGCACATGAGCAGTTTGAAAACATGGTTATACTTCTATCACATGTGGCATATACTTCCATCAAAAATGGCAGAAAATCTCCACCCCTGAGAGATTTTAGTATTATAATGAGGGTATAATGAGAAAAGTTCAAGAGGAGGTCGCTATAGGGTCCTCCAAGCCACTTAGGCCAGTCTGAGCTGGTTCCAGCCCAATCAACCCCTAGTTCTGCAAAACACCCTGAGCCTGTTCCTGAAAAACAGCTCTGGCAATCATCAGTTTCAGAGATGGCATGGGTATGGAAGGAGTTTAACTACTTAAGTCTCAGCCTTTCTGTTAAACTCTTAACAAATTACAGGATATGGTTATACAAACCTTGTAAAATCTAGGGTGATCTAAGTGGGTCTACAGGTTAACCTGTAGATGAATTCTAAATTAAGGTTATGCATTCTAAATATAAGTTAGCCTGTGCTAGGCTACCTACCAGGCTGTAAGTATAGGGTTATATTACAATCTCAGTCAGCTTCCACATGCAGACTGATTAGAAGCTGGAACCTCTGGTAGCAACTGTGAGAGTATGCAGTCAAATCCTTGCAGGAAGGAACTGAGAGATCAGTGTTTTTGCCTGCTCTGGTCTGCACTGAGCCCTGGAGGGATAGCCACAGAGAGCGCATTGGTGCACATCTGTAAAAAAACTGCTTCTTTGTTTGCTATTGTCCTGTGGGACTTGTGAATGCAAGCCCCCAGTTGTATATCACAGCTAGGTGTTCCAAGGGCTGTCCCTCAGGCAGCAGCTACAAAAGCTGATGCACCAGAAAAATGTACAAGCTTCATCCAGAGAGATGCTGGAGACTTGGTTTTATCATTGGAGCAAGCTGGAGGGAGGAGGGAGGGAGAGTGCCCACCAGCTGCGTCAGGCTCCAGGGAGGATTGCAGTTGGTACCTAGATGTGTGCCAATTAGAAGTGGCCCCCCTCTGGCAGCAGCTTGTATTGAGTCAAAGTTCTTCCAGGGAAATACTAGGAGATGGACATGTTTTTCTGCTCCCTCTGCACGGAGCCCTGGGGTGATAACAGCAGCAAGTACTCACAGCACCCATTACTGCTTCTGTGTTTGCAATAGCTCTGTGGGTCTCAATGATGCAAGCCCCACTGGCTTACACAGCTAGGTGTTTTGGGGGCTCATCCCTCAGGTGGGAGCCTTAACCGTTGGATGATAGGTGTGAGGATTCTAGGTTTCTCCTGAAGGACACCTGAGAACTGGGGTTCCCTTCTGATTGCACAGTGTGTTACCAGGATTGGGGTTTATGGCAAGAGTGTGTTAACCTACCTGTCACCCTCTTGGTCCCTCCCATGGCAAAACTACTTTTACAGTAAGACTAAGACATTATTCACCTTTCGCTCTGGTCCTCTCGTGGGTGTATAGTTGAGTTTTCCAGAGGTTACCTGATGTTCAGTGATGTTATTACTCTGCCAGTAAATGGAACATGTGTTTATGTATTCTTGTGCTTTAAACATTTCTGAATACCATAATATCAATAGATATAAGCTAGTTGATAAAAAGTTCCTTGGGGTTGCCAAAAATTTTTAAGATTGTAAAGAGTTCCTAAGACCAAAATGTATAAGTATCATTGTTTTACACCACAAATTTTGAAAATGAGAACTAAGACCTGCAGGTCTTTGATCACCACCCCCCACCACCCAAAAAAAGTAAGCCGACAAACCAACAGAACAAAAATGGGGGCCTTAGAAATGAGATTTACTACTTCCCAGACTTTCAGGTCTGGAAATCTCAAGGCCAAAGCCAAAATAAGCAGCGAGGACCACAGCAGTTCACTATTCATGAGATCCAGTCTGATTCATACTCTAAGCAGGGGTCAGCAAATATGATCTACAGGTCAAATATGGCCTGCTCCTTGTTTTTATAAATAAAGTTTTATTGGAACCAGCCCTGCCCATTCATTTATATATTGTCTAAGGCTGCTTTCTCATAACAACAGCAATTTAGTGTAAATTGTGTAACAGAGACCACATGGCCTGCAAAGTGTAAAATACACACTATCCAGCCCTTTTCAGGCAGGGTTGGCGCCACTGGATCACAGGACCTTGCTGAGTCCACAGCAAGTCCTTCTCTCCCTTCCCCCGCCAAATTCTTGGAGCTCAGGAGTCAAGAGCAAGAACACAACAATGCCATAAAACTGTCCAACAATCACAGATGTTTTTAATGACAAGTGAGTAATTCTTAGTTTTTTTACAATCATTTCATATTTAATAAGGAACAGATGTAATCAACAAAATATTCAGATAATTAAAGCTATGTTTTAAAAAGCAAAATTTCATTGTGTAAAATTCTATGTAGGAAAAGTACCATAACTGGACTTCAAATCCACAACTACTAAAATTTTTATTTACTAAATGGTTCAAAGCATGGTGCCAAGAATAACATTTAAAAATTTGACTAAAAGGAAACAATACTGTAGAATGCAGTTGCAGAAAGCTCCATGTCACTTGAAAACTACCTCAGACTACAAAAAGGAAAACCCTAGATGCTGCACCTAAGTGATCCATGTCCCAAAGTCATGCTATTTATGTTTTCTCAGTAATCCTTAAGCCATCATCGAGCACACACATCAAAAGACTGTGAAACTATTTTCACCAAATCAGTAGCCAAGTTGTTAAAAGAGCAACAATTAAAGCTGTTGGGCTTTACATAGTGTTAAGTCTCCTATCAGAGGGAATACAACACAATAGACTTCCTGGAATCTTATGACAGAAGGCGCATAAGTGGCTGAATTACAAAGGTTATAATGGAATGAGAGCTGCTCACTTCCCAGAAACGATGGCTCACATAAAACCAACAAGAAGCACAATGATACAGATTCCCATAGAATGTGTAAAATGTAAAATGCAAGTTATTCCTACAACACGTTTAAAGTGCTTCAGAATTCATACTGACACAATACTCAAGTTCTTCCCTGGTTTGGTCACACTTTTCTACTTTCTGAAGGAGATCATTTTCTGTTTTGGCTAAATGATATACACTGGTTACACCACAAATGGTAAAATCTAAGAAAACTCTGCTCAAATTTTTAAAAGACTGTTTCTATGCCACCGTTGTATTTCTAGTTTCTAATGTCTTTGTAGGGAGTAAATTCACCTTGCCGGTTGTATTCCAAGCTAATTTATGTATTTCTGGAATGCTCTTTCTAATCCATGGAGTCTGGAATGGGAGCTCACCCCTGTCACAAGCACAGCATGCAAGCTGACTCACTCGGCCTCTTCATTCTTCTTGGCACCAGCCCCTGTTGCATCTTCTGCGGCAGCCCTCCTCCCATCATGGCCCTCCTCGGACGATCTTCCAGCACGTTCACGTGTTCTCATGCAAGCCCCTGGCTGGTACAGCTGCAAGGCCGGCCGGTCCTGCCATAACAGAAGGGTGGGTTACTCTTCCAACGCTGGCAATGAAGGAGCAACACTTCTATTTCTAGGGCCTGAGGATCCCAATTATCTAAAGACTATCAGTCTTGCAGCTAAAAATCAGCCTTTTTTTCACAGCACTATCTCAAAAACCAATCATTTTGAGGCCAAAAAAAAAAAAATCCATGAAAATAAAGACAGTTAATACGTTAATTGCTCAAACTTAGAACACTCTCTGGAAATAGTACAGTCATGGCACTCTCCTCCCAGTTTGAGAGACGACAAGTCAAACACATATCTCAATCCCTCAAACTTGCCAAGCAGCGAACCTGAGGTCTGAAACAAAATGAGGCATGGCGCCTGAGAGAGAGCTAGCTTTTAGAGTGCTAAACTAAACAGTTATTAACATTCACAAGAAGCAATTTCTGTGTGGATTATTTCTGAACTGTCTCCTGTATAGAAAATACTAACCCATCAACAAATAAACTCTTAGAGGTGGTGGGATTAAAAAAAAAAAGACTAAAGTATATGAAATGCAATTAAATAGCTTCCGGGCATGAAGCCAGTGAAGCCAGGGAAGGCCAGAATGATTCTGAAGGCTGAGACCTGTCGTCCCAATGGGAACCACTCCTCCTCTCAGGGAAACCAGTGCTCAAGGAGAGTGGGGGAGCAACGCCTCCCACCAGCTCAGTGGAGAGCAGTGTGCAGCTCAGGCAGGAAGCCCCGCCTCAGCCCCAGCACTCCTTCCTCCTGTGAGTGTGACAGCCGTGCAGCCTTAGCCTTTCCACACCACCTAGAGTGCAAGGACAGTGATGTTTCACCTTTACCCACTCCTGGGATGTGTGTGGAGGCCCCACCGTAACCACCTGTGCTTATCAGAATGTTCTTTTCCTTAATACAAGCCCAGTCAATGACAGGAGTGGGAAAGGGCTCAGCAGGCCCCATGGATCTGAACCCGTGTAGGCAGAGACGCAGGCTCCACAGGCCACCTTCTCCCAGCCAACAAGCGCGGCTCTGCTTCTCACCAGGGTAATTGTGTGTACAGACAGTGCTTGAAACTGACCCTAGAGCCAGGCCTGGTAAGAAAGGCGTTATCACTCACAAAGCCCATTATCATCTTTATAGCACTGCAGATTTAATTGACAGGAGTCACCATGAGCGCCCACATCTAAAGCCGTGCAAATACCCAAATTACTCACTCCTGCTAAATAAAAAGGCAGTTGAAAAACACGGATTCATGGGAACAACCGCCACCAATGAGACCCATGGTTGTCCTTGATGTACCTGAGGTTAAGGCAACTACAGAAACCGTTTGTGATACAGACATGACTAGTCAAGGGTGAAGTTAGAAGGTTCTGGCTTTTCTGGAGCTCCCCCTCGCCTTTACTGAAAACATTTAGAAAATCTACATCACTGATACCGTAAGAAAGTGGATGGATCTGAAGGGAATCACGCTGAGTGAAAAAGCCAACCTCAAAAGGTTACCTACTCTTATTTCCACTTGTACAACATTCCTGAAATGACAAAGTCATTGTGACAGAGAACAGAGAGTGGTGGTCAGGGCCAGGGTGGGAGGTGGGCGTGACCTGCAACCCAGGCAGCTTCGGTCCCCTGGGCTCCCCTGGAGGTGAGGCTGTGGGGGTGGCACCACCATGGGGCCTGGCCCAGGAAGGGAGATGATCCCACTGATAGTGATTCTCTGTGACAAAGTGACCTGAATACAAATTAACCTCCAACTTAGGAAAGAAAAGCTGTTTTGTTGGGCTAAGTGCACAAGCTCAGCCCTGTGTCGATTGTGCTGATCTAACTTATGGGTGTTTGTGAGCCATTTGACAGTCCATTAATAATCAGATGTTGTTCATAATGGAAAAGAAAGATCCATGAAATGTCATTAATATTTTTCTTACTGTCTTAGGGGTAAATCTGATAATATACCATTATGTATTCTCAAGCAAATGATATGAATGTGCTAGTTTTATACTAAGTTAAAGCTTTTTTTTTTTTTTTGCCTGGTGAAAACTATTTGATTCTCTGAGAAAAGATGATGGCTGGTTCTATCTTTGGATTTGACATTCAGCACTTGGTGCCCACTGAGTAGACAAGAATAACCGCTTTAGCAAACGCAGACTCTTAGGGCAGCCGACTTCCTTAAGCCAAGGCAGGATCCAGTGAGGAGGGCAGGCTTCTCACTGTCAGAGTGTGAGATCCTGGACCTCAGACACGGGTGTAGATTTTCCTTTTTTGGTTAAATAAAAGAATTTCTGTTTGGAAAAGCAGTCATAAGCCTACAGAAGTACAGTTTTTACTTTTAGTACAGACGGATAAATGAGGGATTATCCTAAATGAATAAAAGAACCTTGTTTCCCACGCGCTCCTTTTTGGGTGCCAGGCCATCTTCACTCTTCTGCTCTCTCCCTGGTCTCTCTGCCGCTTCCACAGGGGTGCCACTGTCCTGGTTCCCGGTCTTCCCTCTGTCGGGGGTGAATCCTTTCCCCCATTTCGGCTCTTCGTTTCTTCTTGAAAGCTTGTCAGACTCATAGTGAGCTCTAAGCTTTCTGCTGTCATCCACGTGATATCTTTGTGTTTCAAGTTCTTTTTCTCGCAATTTTCTCTCCATATCCTTTTGCTCTTTATCACTGTCATTTTGTGACCTGTGATTTAATACAAATTATCAGTAACTTTATGTAAACCGCTTGTCAATTACCTGTCTTCCACTCCAGATTGTAAACTCCAGAAAAGGCAGAGAATATGTAAATCCACACCCATCACTTTATGCCAAGTTTGCACATGATGGGCACACCACAGGCATTCAATAAAAAAAGTTGAAAAGATGAATAAATAGTACTAACAATATGTATCATTATACTTGAATAACACATATGTATTCGGTGCTATGCTAAGGTACCACATATACATATTTTTCTAATCCTCAGTAACCCTCCAAAGTAAATATAATCACCCCTTTTGACAGATAAAGTAGATCAGATGACAAGGGGACGACTGACTATCCCAGTTGCCCATATGCACATCCATCATGACACAGAGCTGATACTGACAGCTTAGTTTCTGCTCCAAACATAGCTAAAATTAACTGAAATTTAATAATATTTACGCATATGTCAAACTATTAAGTGCATAGTAAATAAATAAGTGAGAGGTAAGCTCATTTAGTTCTTAAAGTCTTTCCTTCCCCAAACCACAGGCAAAAGTCCTCACACACCATCTGTAGCTCCCCATACACAGAAGCAGCAGGACCGGTAGGGATAAAACATCTGTAAGCAAAGCATGAATTGGTGCCAGAAACATGATAAAGGCACTGCTGTATCGGCAGCAATAAAAATAATACCTGTAACATAAACCACAGTGCTAACAGATCACCGACTTGATAATCATGCATAATATTATAAACAAACCAATAAACCAGAACTGCCAAAAAGAGAAAAACAAAAAAATTTTAACATAACCATGTGTGCAAGAAATGCAGTAAGAAGTCATTCAGATTCACGTGATCCTGGGCAAGCAGCAGCCTAATCCCATGAGCTTGCCATCTCCCCTTGAGTCGAATCTTCCAAGCCATCCCTGTGAGCAGAGCAGCCTGGGCTCCAGGAAGCTCTGAGGGTGTCCAGATGCAGTGCATGGGCCCTGGGTCAGGGGGACAAGAAGCCTATCTGCATGTGGCCCCACTGACTATGGGAAGGTGACCAAACCCTGTGGACATGGGCAGGGGCAGGAGGGGAGGTTGGGCCCCCTCCTGACAAGCATCTGGCTAGTCTCTCTCAGGACCCTGCTGTTTCCGTCCCATTCCCAGAGAAGCCCTGCCTAAGCTCCTTCCATGAGCTCATGTCACGAACAGGCAAAGACCTGTGTGTCTAAGGACCCCCCAAAGAAAGAGAGGCAAGGCTAGTGAAACACCGGGATCCATAGCTGTGGGTCAAATTCCACAGTGGGGGGTGGCCAGTTAGCTCAGTTGGTTAGAGCGCTGTGCTCTTAACAAGGTTGCCTGTTCGATCCCCCCATGGGCCACTGTGAGCTGCACCTTCCACAACTAGATTGAAACAACTACTTGACTTGGAGTTGATGGGTCCTGGAGAAACACACTTAAATAAACAAAAAAGTTTTAAAGACTCCACGGTGGGACTACAGGGGTGACAACTCCAACAAAGGAATGACAGCACTTAGAATTCTGTACCTGTAGCATAAAAAACTTTCAGCATCTAAAAGACTGGGTTCTCAAATTGACAATTCTATAGACAAATTGAAGGAGGTCTGCAAGATCAAATGGGCAAGGTATCTCAAAACACAGAGCAAAATTATAAACCAATAAAAATCATGAAGGAAAAGAGACTGGGAAGAAGATCCTGAAAACCTCAAGTGTAATAACAGGAATCCAAAGGAAGAGGCAAGGAGAAGCCATAGTTAGAGAAATAAAAGAAGGATATATTTCCCCCTGGTTCGAACACAGACTTGAGGCTGCAGACTACATGGGTTTAACAAGTTCCCAGCATGACCACAGAGAGACAAAAGCAAGGACAAGCATTCAAGAATTCCAAGACTATTATGAAATACAAGCACTCGTGCTGACAAAGGACAGATGAGTATGACTTGATGACAATCCAGCAACACTTAATGTGGTCAAAGGAACAAAAGCGTGGGGCTCACTTTTCCCTGCGCTCCTCCAACCTGCTCTCCCAGGGCCTGGCCTTCACGACGGCACAGCCAGCACAGGCTTCCCGTTGCCCAGCTCCAGTGTCAATTTCCTCTCCTCGTTCTTTTGGCTTCTCAGTGGCTGCTTCCTCTCCTTTTTCTGGTTTCTTAAGAAGCTGAGAAATTACAATGTTAATAAAATATCACTTCAAGAGAATATCATAAAAGAGGGTGTTTAATAAATAATTAAAAATATATAACAATATTGAGCCCAAATGTTTGAACAGCAAAAAAATGTAAGATAAAGGTCCAATGAACAGGTTTTTGGTTAAATACCTAGGGCAACATTCAGTCAATTAAAGACTTTGTACTTAAGAAAAATGATTTAGAATAGTTAATGTGATGAATCGACGCTCGTATTAACGAATAAAGGAGTGTTACAAAAAGAATGCTCTGATTTCTATTTCTACGTTGATACACACACAGAGAAAAATGTCTGGAATGTTTGCAACACTATGGTAATGATTATTTTTAGGTGGCAAAATTGAAATGATTTTCTTTCATATATAGGTTCTAGTGGTTTTTTTAGTGAACACATATTACTTTTGTAATAAGGGAAAAAGCCAATTTTTAAAAGGCTGCTTTATATTGATGAATTTTGGAACAGTTTTAGAGTTTTAAAAAGTCTTGTTATTCTCTTTCTTGAAACAGACTTATCAGGTTGCTATGCCTTTTATTTGGCCCTTCCTCCCAGTTCCCTATATCGCTTACTCTTTGAAATTTAAGTACCACAGGTAGACTCAGTTTGTAGAACATAAACGAAGCTCTACTTCTGAGAACTTTGTTCTCACAAAAGTAAACACATTTTAAATTGCAGTACAGCAAAATTATAAACAGACATATTTGGACTAAATGAGTTCATTTAAGAAACACATATAATGTAAGGCAAAAGACTAAAAGCTTCTTCTCATCAAAAGTATGTATTATATTACCAGTGTATATGTTCTTATTCTGTCTATGTGGGATCTGTGAATTTAAACATTTCATTTCAGATAACTATCGATCTTTTTTACAAAATTATAGAAGTAACATACGCTTATAATAAATGCAAACCATAGGGAAGTGCAATAGTACGTGTCTCCATCCATCCATCCAATAGATAATTCGTGCAACTATGAACTGTTCTTACTCATAACACTTCTGAAACCACGTGTGTGGTGTCTCTTCCAACACTACTCCCCCAGCTCAATACAGGCTGGTGTCCTACAATTCAATTCAGTCCTGACACTGAAAGGTCTCCTATAAATTACCTTAATCCTTACTTCTTTCTCAGCAGTTTTCTTTTGTTTGTCTGCTTCTTTTCTCTTACATTTTTCTTCTTCTCTTCTCTTTCTTTTTTCTTCTTCCCGTAAACGTTTCTTTTCCAACTCCCTCCTCCTTCGCTCTTCTCGCTTCTCTTCTCGAATTCTCTAAATAGGTAGAAAAGTATGTGTATAAATTGTCTGCATGGATGTGGTGGAAACAGGAAGGATATTCATCAGGAAAAAGGCCAGACCTACCTGCTTTTCTAATTTTCTATTTTTAATGTATTCCAAAAGAGGTGTGGTTCTTCTAGCTAAAACACAAAAATTGTAAGGCAGTATTTAACTTGAAAATAAGATTTTTCCTTTATTTTAAATACTTGTTTTCAATGTAACCTTTAAAATAATTAGGGGAAGAATATTATCATTTTCACCTTTACATGAGCATACATTTTAGGTGTGTGGGTCTTCTTCTCACGACAAAGTCAAGTAATTTAGAGGTACTAACAGTTTTCCACACTGTAGGCATTTAATTTTTGCTTCTTAATGGAGTCTTACACATTACTCACAAAGATGGTATAAAAGTAAAAATGAGTACATTAAACTTCCCAAATGTTATGGATATTTTCATATTTTTGTAGATATTTTAAATCATTACATATTTTATATATTCACATTGATTCAACACATATTCTGTAATTTTTTCCTTTTCTGCTCTCCAGACAATGGCTTTAAGCAATGCAGATTCCAGTAATTTCTTACAATATATACTCTATAAATCAGAATAACCAGGCAAAAAAGTTTAAAAAATGACTCCATGTGGCATTGCTGATCTAAAAAGCACCAACTACCCAGGAATGAAGGTCCCCACAAGCTCTAACTGGATCCTCAATTTCATGCCCCTGACCTGTCTGACCGGACCTGGATGTGCGGTGCCAAAAGGTAAGGCAGGCCTCTAGGTGCTCCTGCCCGAGGGACACGCGCCGAGAGGCATGTGTTGCCCATAGCGCTGGTTGAGGACCTAGGTGGGAAGGTGAAATGTGGTTTGGGTCTATTCCACAGGTCAACGAGACCTCAGATTAAATGGAGGAAGGAAGAATCCCTGGGTGCACATGTGAAGACCCACATGTCACTTCCGGAATTCTGAGGATAAGGAATGAATCAGAAATTATAAGAGAGCCCCTGGCTCTCAAATTAGGGGTTTCTAACTTGGAACTGAGGACCCCTGAACACCCCAACATCATGTATCAAATGACATCCAGCAGGGGAGCTTTGCCCAAGGTTCCCGGCCACAGTGAAGAGCTGACACGGTGCAGATGCCCAGGTTTCGTCACAGGTACGGTGGCCAAGAAGGGCCCACTCCCTTCCTGGATACTCGTTAACCACCAACTCTGGCTTAGGATTAGCACAGATAATTCCCTTTGTAACAGGCAAGTCACAATTAGTGAGAAGTCTGCTTTGCACTGTGGAAGTTCTGCAAAGGAAAGGGCGAGACCTACCTTGGTGGGTGAAGCAGTTGACACCGAACCCCCAGCTGCCTTCCCTCCTCTCCCAAAAAACACCTGCCTTGTTACCCTCAAAATATCGATGTGAAGGAAAAATGAGACCCTGTATAAGAAAGAGCTTTACAAACCAGAAAAAGTGTATATTTACTATATAGAGGATCCATGACCATATGATGTAATACTAATTTAAGCAACAGTGCAACTGTTACCATGAGCAGAGAGCCGTTGCTCACTAAGCACTGTCAAAACAATGCATGAGGACACAGGGAAACTGAGGCTCGGGATGAGGCCACATAGTTGGCAGGATTCAGAGCTGGGAGGTCTGTCTGCTCTAAATATCCTGATATGCCACTGCACTAACCCGTAACTTCAGAGTGAATATTTCCATTTAACCCTGCTTGATTACCCTTAATCATAAGAATCCATTGAAAGCCAAAATCTAAGAAAAGAAAGAAGCAATTCACCATGAGTTGCCTGATTAAGCAAATCTAAATGAGCAGAAACAGGAATCACAGAAACAAGGCTCTGTAGCCTCGTCCTGGGCTAGTGGATAATAAGTCACATTTATTTCATTCAGTAAATAATTAAGATACATCTACTGTGCATCAGGAAGTGGGCCAGACTTGTCCCTCCTCTGCAGGAGGACAGCTGGAATCTGCTGGAAGGTGTGTGTCTGACCACTACGAGGATGTCTCAAAACTGCCCAAAGTGAAAGATCCTGCCACTCTCCTGCGCTATCGTCTATGAGGGCATTTAAAACAAAGTGGGAACCAAATGGGACCGGGGAGGAAGGCAAGTTCTGTATATAATTTGTAACTTGCTGCTTCTTTTACCTCTTCTTAAATTTAACATGTTTGACAGTGAAAACTCCATTTGCCTACAATACTATTTCTCCCCATGTCAGTAACGATGCCATAACCCACCAATCTCAAGTCAAACTCCTGGAGGCCTTGATTCTTTCTGTGTCCTTACCTCCCACATCCAATCCATCACTCAGTCCTGTCAGTTCTCCCTCCAAAATATATGCTGATTCTGCGGCCTCATTCAAGCAGCTTCCCTGGACTATAGCCAGAGCCTCCTAACCTGAGTCCCAGGTTTTCCTCTCAGTATCCACAATCCATCATATATGGAGCAATCAGAGTGATGGGCAAAATAAATCAGGCCATGTCACTCCCTCAGTGGTTTCTTGGTGTCACACAAATAAAATCCAAACCTCTTATCCTCCAGCCCAACGTGATGTGCCCACCTGCCTGCATATTGTCCACCATGTATTAACCATACAGGGGTGCATCCTGCTCCTACAGGCCCAAAGCGCCAGCTTCTAGCCCCTGCCTTTGGAAGTTCCCTCTACTTCCAACCTTAGCACAGCTGGTCTCAGCTCAAATACGGGCCTTACTCGCTATCCCATCATCCATTTCATGACCTTTGTGGCACTTACCACGTATGGAAATGTTCTGGCTTGAAGCTCGATGATTTCTGCATGTGTTTACCATAGGCAGCCCCACTAGAAAGGCAGGTACCTGAGGGCAGAGGCCTCGTGCATCCTATTTATGTTCTGTCCCCAGGCCCAGGATCAGAGTCGGTACCCAGTCAACATACGATAAATAAAAATGAGCAAATGCGTCCTAAGCGCATCTTAATAAGTATTTACTTTAGTGATTAAAAGTCCTTTGGACCAACATGTTAAATCCACTATTATAAAAGAAAAACTTCATTATTAGACAAATAAAGAATATTTCAATAATGTTGACCTTTCTTACTAATTTACTCAACAAACATTTACTACATACCTAAACTTGTCCAAGCAATGTACTGGGACTACAAAGACAAAAATACAGTTCTGATGGGGAGCGGGGAGACAAAATGAGAAGAGAGTTTATGTAGAGGGAGATGGACAAATAAGAAGATAAATTATGAACAGTGTAATGTCTATTCTACAATTCTTCACGGGTGAGCACAGACGGGGCCTTGTGGGGAGGCCTGGCACTCAGTGGAGTCAGACAGGACAGGAGACACTACAGGTATGTTTGGGAGCTACAATCAAAGTGTCTGATGACAGAAAAAGGTGTCTCATGTCTACTCTTGACTTTTGGGGGACTGCTCCTAGGAGATAACCATTTCTAAAATACACCACTTGCAGGTAAAGGCCTGTTTCAAACCGGGTTCTATGATCTGGTTGCGTTTATCTTGTTTGCTTGGCTTGCTTGGGAGGCTTATTTTTTTTTTTTTGAATAGCAGCAGCAAGATAACCTTCTACTTAATCAAGCATCTGATTTCTGTGACTGCTCTTTGCAAAGATGACGGACTTCAACTTTGAGACATAATGTTCCTTCCCGATGCAGCCAGGCACAGAGCACTCAAATATCTTCTCTACTGTTCATTCGCCATAGCTTTGAAACAAACGAATTCACTGATAACTCAGGTGCGCTCCATCAACAGACGCTCAGAATGTTTTCCCAAGCCTCCATCTTGCCATCCTTTTCTCAAAACTAAGAAATAGTCTACATTTCTACCAAGCCTGTCACAAGTGTCAATTTTTTATGATAATCGTGAAAAGAGGAAATAAATGCATACTCTATAAATCCATGCCTTAATAAAGTAAAGAAAAGAAATGAGGAAAACACACCAATAAGTTCTCTTGTCTTTGCCTCTATGTCTCCCAGAAGAGTTTCGGGATTGGTACTAGTTTTCTCTTCCTCCACACAGTAAGTTTCTAAAAACTTCTTATATTCTAGATCTGTAAATATAAAAAGAAAAAAAGAAAAAACATACATTCTTCCGCATATATAGGCGAGAACTCACAATTGATCAGTATATTTAACTCAGTAGCTCCATAATCCAGCCTTTGAGAAAGGACTCACCATCTTCAATGCTTCCTGTTTTGGCATCTTTTTTCTTTAGCTTCCTTTTGGCTATCTTCTGGAACGGAGCCAACTCTACCACTGCAGGGTATTCTAGGCCTATCACAGGGAACAATTCCAAAAACCATTTTGAAATTCTACTATATTCATTTTGGAAAACAAAATATGATCTAGCATAATGAAGGAGTGAGCATAACAATGATAATGTTACTGTTTAAACTATAATTTAATTATACTTTCAAGTTACTGCAACCTTAGCATGTCAAAATCATGATTTGAACAGAGGAGGAGCAATTATTTATTAAATAAAACAATTCCTTCTGTTGTAGTGGTAACTATATGACAGACTATGTTCAAAATTCATGAAATTATATACCTTAGAATGGTAAGTTTTACCATATGTAACCTATACCTCAATAAACCTGATCTCCCCTCCAAAAAGTTTATCATAGAATACCTACAAATAGGTTTCTTAGTCCCACAGAAAATGTTTAATTTTTAAAAGATTAATTCAATTATCGATCTGTTATATGAGTGCAAAGAAATTACTTTGCTTAGAAGAGACACTTGGCTAAAAGAGGGGGCTTCAAAGGGTATACATAATATTCAGGTAAGATTTGCTTCAAATAAGAAAGTTTAGAATAAAAGTCACTAGAAATTCATTTTGTAGTCATGTGGGGGGAATATACACACAGTAATAGCCACCAAGACAGCTGCTATATGCTTACCAACAAATGAAACACTCTACCTCCGTACCAAACCCACTGAATAATCACTTTTAGTCTTATCAGGAATAACCAGGTGACTATGATATTGTAACTCTCATTTATCTGGAAAACACATGCTAGAATAATAATGATACACCTTGAGGACTTTATGCTAAATCAAATAAGCCAGTCACAAAAAGACACATATTGTATGATTACACTTTTATGAGGTCTACCTAGAGTAGTCAAATTCATAGAAACAGAAAGTAGAAAGATGGTTGCCAGGGGCTGGGGAGCCGGTGAAATGGGGAGTTGTTGTGTAATGAGTACAGAGTTTCAGTTTTACAAGAAGAAAAGAGTTCTGGAGATTGGTTGTATAACATGAATATACTTAAAAAAATTGAGTTGTACACTTAAAAATATAGATGGTGAATTTCTGTTACATGTATTATAACAATTTTTAAAAAGAAAGAAAAAAGGCACTTTAATGAATTACTGAAAGAGTATTCAACACAAATGTCTTATAGTTCAAGCATTAAACTTGTTTTGACTCACAGGAAAAATCTCTTGGCCTCAGCCGAGTCACTCTTTTAACCACTTTTTTTAGTTTGTGACCCCTCAGTGGAGGGAAAGGAAACACATCAGTAGTGGGTGTGGGATAGAGTAGGACGAGTTTGGTTGGAGAGGGGTGTACAGAAAATAATGTGCTATTACAAGTGTACAGATTTTATAGCAGAGAACACAACAGTTGACAGCCTGACAAAAAAGGAGGAAAAAGAGGGCCGGCCTGGTGGCTCAGGTGGTTGGAGCGCCGTGCTCCTAACGCCAAGGTCGCCGATTCGCAGGGAGCTGTGTCCTACACAACTAAACTGAGAAACAAGAGCTTGAACCGGAGTGGTGGGGGGACGCAGAAGGAAGGAGGGGAAGGAGGAAAAAGAAAAAATACGTATCAAAAGCAGAACCCAAAAATAAGAGAATTTGAAATATTTAGTGTAGAGGTAAATATCACTGTCTCAGCAGGAAATGCTGTTCAACAGGATCAAAAGCTGATGTTCTTTATTACAATCCCCTCCCCCATGAAACCAGACAGACATGGTACAATTATGAAGCTAACTCTGTTTAATATAAGTAAATAACACATTTTAGAAAATTTTTATCAAACATGGGTAAAATAATTTAGTGTGGGGTCATCAAAAAGTAAAGGTCACTTATCCAGAAAGCTCATTTATATGAAAAACTTGTGACAATAATACATAAATAGGCTGTCACTATTACACAATTGCTGAACTCTTTGGCTTATAGAATTTTAATTTTTAACATAAGCACACCATCACAATAACAATCTAAATTTACGCAATTATTTTAGATTGAGAACTTCATAATTAAAACTCACAAACATTCCAGCAAAACTTAATGTACTTAGAGATTACAACAGAGTTTTAAAAAAGCTGACCCAACCTTTATTGTCAATGAAGATATATCCATCAAAACGATCTCTAAAAAGGAGGATGTCATCAGGATTTCTAAAATTAATGTATGCTCTTGAGTAGAGATGAGGATAAAGACTGAAATAAGAAATAACAGTGAAAATGGTTAGTAAAAAATATGGCTTCTTTAATTTTGCCATGTTTTTCCTTGTCTAAATATAACAAAGTACTTCAGATAAAACCTTTATGCCAAAGAATCATCTCACCACAAATCACAACAATCTGGATATTCTTGAGCAAAAGCAAACAAAACATTAACTGAGATCTCTTTAATGATTTAGGAGAGACACTTTAGGTCACTTTCTCTACTGCACAGAGCCAGAGCTAAAATACTAGTTAGTCCTCAGGGGTTGAAAACCAAAAGCAAGGTTCTTCAACGGTCATGCCTAATCATTCATCATGGCTGCAAAACAACCTACTTATGATTCAAGCATAGAAGAAAATGTTATATTGTAAAATAGTCTTTACTGATTTAGCGAACAGTTTTAGTTTTATAGGATGATTTACTGTAGCACATATTACAGGGTTTACAGAAGAACTAAACTTTTCTCTGGTATCTCTGACCTACCAATTTCCTTCACTGGCAAAACTTTCAAACCCATTTCACAGATGAGAACACTGAGGTTCAGAGAAACTAGGTACTTGCAGGGAGTGCAGTTAGTTAAAAGGTGGGACTAGGATTCCAATCTGAGTCACTCTGTTAGTCCAGCATCTGTTCTCCTTTAATTGTACCAGTTTTCCTAAACTTTAGTCATTTGAAAATCATCTTTATGTTTTTTTTAACCATATCTATATTTACCTATTAGTGGTATTTTTTGTTGAATGGACTGACATTTTTTACTTAAATGTATTCAAAAGGAAAGTTTATTTGGCTACCATAAATGGGAACTCATGATATTGAAAATAAAAATAATAATGATAATAAAGAATGATACAAACATAGTGAAAAATCACTAAATCACTGATGAACTGTCACCTGTTGAAGGTCTAACCTGAGGTTGGTGCTCCCTGTTAATGAAGAGAGATTTGGAAGTAAGAAGTTTTGTCAGAGTCATCTAACTACAAAGCTGTAAAAGGGAATTAAAAAAGATACAACTTGAGAGGGGCGGAGTGGGGTCTGGGTGTTAGTGATGGAAGGGAGTACAAGGGGCTTCTAGGGTCTGGAATATTCTGTTTCTTTATCTGGTGTTAAGTTACATGGGCATGCTCATTTGTGAAAATTCATGAGTTATATATCCATTATATTCACTTTTTTATACCTCAATACAATTTACTTTAAAAAGCTTTATGAAATAAGGTTTATTGATGTGCAAAATACAATAAGGAAATAGTATGTTGTTAATGGTATGTGTTTCTTTTTAGACTATGGTGGTGCTAGTGGAGGCATATTTTAAATCTATTTTACAGGAATTTAATGATCTGCCTACTTAGAAATAACTTGCAGAAATAAAGGTCTGCACTAATTTCTGGGTACCTGTGGGGAAAAAAATGGAAGTGGAGATGGCTTCTATTATCTATAGTAATTTGCCAGCAAGTGACAATGTCTCTCAGCTTTATTACTGGGGAAGGGAAACAGGAGTTTATTGGGGAACAGTGTGTATCTCCAGGACTTTTCCAAGTCAAGTTGTTGTCCTTTCAATCTTAGTTGTGGAGGGCACAGCTCAGCTCCAGATCCAGTTGCCACTGTTAGTTGCAGGGGGCACAACCCACCATCCCTTGAGGTAGTCAAACCAGCAAGCTTGTGGTTTAGAGCCGGGGCTCCAACCAACTGAGCCATCTGGCCACCCAGGAGCTGACTGGCAGCTCATTGACTTCATTCTAGTTGAGGAGGGCACAGCTCGCTGGCTCATGTGGCAATTGAACCGGCAGCCCCATTTCCTGGAGCTCGCACTCTAACCAACTGAGCCACCCGTCCGACCCTGTCAGATTCTTAATGTTGGTAAACAGCTGCTCACCTGAGATCTGCAGTAAAGAACTCAAAGTAATCGTGTGCAGGCAGCGGGTGTAGCTGCTCTTCCAGCTGCTCTTTGGTGAGGCTGGGAGGAAGGCGCCGGATCACCACCTGGGGAAAGGAGGCTGGCTGGGTTTTGTTTCACTCTTACTGTACTAACCTTCAATTATTTCAATGCTTGGTGACCTATGTGTATGCTCAGAGGAAAATATAAACCTTCAAAAGCACACATTTTAGGAACACATATATGGACAACATGGCTGTCAAAAGGTTAATGGGAGTTGAATAATTGAAAAGGGATCAGTGAGGTCAGAAAAGGCTGAGCATAACAGTTCTTTTTCATGCAATCATGTCATTACTACAAGACAACTCTTCACATGACAGGTACTGTCTGTGCCCCCAGTGAAACATAACAGCTCCTGCATTCTCTCTGCATGATAACCCACAGTAGAAGATAAGATCCACGCAGGGAATGTATGTATGTTGGAATTTTTTGTTACCAACAGTAGCAAACCAACGGTGTATTTGCTGGTTCTGCCAAGAGGAACTCCGCCTGCACTGGACACCTTTCGCCTCCGGTCCACAGTGTCCACATCGCGGGTCCTCTCCCACCGCGCCACCTAGCTTTCCAGGCTCTCTTGGCTTCACTATACTGGAAAGGACCTTTGGCGAGCCGCCGCTCCCCTTTCGTGCCCCCTCAGGCCGCGGTCCAAAGCTCTGTGGACAGTACTGCCCCTCGCTGGTGAACCCAGTGTCTCAGCTCCACATGCGGAAAAGACTTTTCTTCCTTCCCAATCCATAAAGAACTAACGTTTCAGAGGGTGCTGAAAACTCTTGTCTCCGGCGGTAAGAGTTGCTCGCGGCAGCGCTGCCCGGCCGCTGTCCGCGGTGCTGATTCCCCCGCCAGCGGCCCCGCCCCGGCTCCGCCCACCTGCCCAGCTCTGGACACCACCCACCCACCCACGGAACGCACCACCCTGGGTCTCCCCCCCTCCACTGTAACTCCACCCCTTGGCCTCGCCCACTCTCTCTCTCTCCCGATCACCACCCCGCACTTCCACTCGCCCCGCCTCCACCTCTTGGTCTGGACCAATCTCTTCTCCAGACGTTTGCTCGTACCACCCCGTCCTCGTCCCGCCTCAGCTCGCGGAAATCCCTCCTTCTCTGGCGGGGTTTGCCTGCACCTCTCAGCCCACCCCGCTCCTGTCCTCGCACACCCCGGTCCTGCGTAGGAGTCAACTCCTCTCCTCCGGGGTTTCACGCACAACCTGTTCTCGCTCCGCTCTATCCTGCGAAGCACGTTCCTCCTTTCGCGAAGTTTGCTTGCATCGCCCCGTCCTCACCCCGCCCCCGCTCCTTGTCGCACACCTACCTTGCTCAGGACTGTCCTCTTCTCGCGAGGTTTGCCTGTGCTGCTCCCACAGCTGGAGGACAAAGCCAGCGGCGATGCTGGCTCTCGCCGCGGCGACTCTCGGCGGAACTGAACCTCCGCAGCCGACGGCTTCTCCCTCCAGCCCTGGCCCCGCGCAGCAACGGCCGCCCCGGGGCCGCCGGCACACTCCCTTTCCGAGCGCATTCCGCACCCGCCGCAGAGTCGCCGCCGCCTCCCGCCCAGGCCTAAACTTCGCGAGAACTGGAATGCCGCCGCCCCCACTGCCACCCCCACCCCCTGGTTCAGATGCCGCCCGCCCCTCTCTCTCCGCTACGGTCCCTGTTACCCACGTCCGGTTCTGGCCCACGACCTCCGAGCCCGCCCCTCTCACGGGGTTGGAGACTCCCAGGAAGAAGGGGCTGTCCGACTGGGCCCGGGTCCCAAGCCTGGAGCCTGGTGTCCCGGTACACGGGGTGCCCCTGGACCCGCACCTCCGACCAGCGCTCTATTGTGTGTCGAGACTGCCCGCACTCTCCTGCAGCCCGGACTTAGTAGGGTCTTGGGTCGGACGAGGGTTCCAAGGCCTTGGAGGTCAGCGGGAAATTCAGCGCCAGAGGACGTTTGGCTCCAGCAGGAGCCTTTGATAAAACTCTGAAGGGCTGATCTGTTTCCCACGGAGGAGAGCTGGTCCTTTAGCTAAACATTCCTGAGAACTAATTACATTCACGGGCTTCATAAACTATTTACAGCTATTCTTTTCCAAAGAAATCTGAAAGTTTTAACATAGAATAGCAATTGTACTCAAGAAAAATTAACCGATTGACAAACAAATGGGTACATGGCTTTGCTATTCGGAATAGAATAAATGTACCAGAATAGAGAGCAGAAATTGGCCAGCATGGTAGGTTCACTTCAGCTGTCTTTAGGCGCTCAGGTGTCAAGGCTGACTATCTTCTGGATGGCGTTACAGGCTGGGTTAGAGTAACTAATAGACCCACAGCACCCACAAAACAGGGCCTTCAGAAGGTTTTCCAATACGACTTTTACTCAGCTTTTTGGGGCTCTCAATTAATGGGACAGCAACCAAGCCAGATTCACGTTTGTATACTTTTCTTTTACAAACATGCAGGCAGTGACACTTTTGGTTAGAATAACATATATGGAAGTTTTTCATTTTTAAATGCTATATTTCATACTTTCTCACTTTTCTTTATGCATGTTGGCCATATTTTATTCACAGCACTTTTATCCCAAGAATTTCAAGTAGAAATCAAAAAAGAAACCAGAAAATGGAGTAAGTGGGGCATTAAGAGATGAAGGGAGGGGCTGGCTGGTGGCTCAGGCGGTTAGGGCTCCATGCTCCTAACTCCGAAGGCTGCCGGTTCGATTCCCACATGGGCCAGTGGGCTCTCAACCACAAGGTTGCCAGTTCGATTCCTGGAGTCCCGCAAAGGATGGTGGGCTCCACACCCTGCAACTAAGATTGAACACGGCACCTTGACCTGAGCTGCTGCTGAGCTCCCTGATGGCTCAGTTGGTTGGAGTGCATCCTCTCAACCACAAGGTTGCCGGTTCGACTCCCTGGTGGGCTGTGCCCCCTGCAACTAGAAACAGCAACTGGATCTGGAGCTGAGCTGCGCCCTCCACAACTAAGACTGAAAGGACAACAACTTGAAGCTGAACCGCACCCTCCACAACTAAGATTGATAGGAGAACAACTTGACTTGGAAAAAAGGCCTGGAAGTACACACTGTTCCCCAATAAAAGTCCTGTTCCCCTTCCCCAATAAAATCTTTAAACAAACAAATAAAACAGAGATCAAGGGAGTCACTCCACCCAACAAGAATATACTTATCAAGCAAATAGGGCACTTTCTGCAGGATGGAGCACAAATTAGTCCACAAGATAAGTCAATACACTTAGAAAGATTGAAATCACACCAAGTATCTTTTCCAACACAATGGAATGAAACTGGAAATTAATAATAGAAGGGAATCTGGAAAACTCACAAATATGTGGAAATTAAACTACACACTCAAACGGCCAATGGGTACAAAATCACGAGAAAAATTAGAAAATATCTTAAGACAAATGAAAATGAAAACACAACATACCAAAACTTATAGGTTGAAGCAAAAACAGTGCACAGAAGGAAAAAATCTTAATAACCTCACTGCATATCTTACAGGAGCTAGAAAAATAACACCAAACTTAATCCAAGGGTAGCAGAAGGAAGGAAATAATAAAGATTAGAGTAGAAATGAAATAGAGACTAGAAAAACAACAGAGAAAGTCAACAAGATCAAAAGTTGGTTCTTTGAAAAGGTATACAAAATTGACAAACTTTTAGCCAGATTGACTAAGAAAAGTAAAAAAGAGACAAGAGACTCAAATTACTAAAATCATAGAAGGGAAATTGTTACTGACTTTAGAGAAATAAAATGGATTATAACAGGATAATATGAACAACTATACACCAACAAATTGAATAACCTAAATAAAATGGACAAACTCCCAGATACATACAAATTACCAAAACTGACTCAAGAAGAAATAGCTATAACAAGTAAGGAGGTAGTATTAGTAATCAAAAACCTCCAAACATATAATAGGAAAGCCCAGGACAAGATGACCTCAGTGGTGAAGTTTACCAAACGTTTAAAGAATTACCACCAATTCTCAAACATTTCTAAACAATTGAAAAGGAGGAACACTTCCTAATTCATTCTATGAGGCCAGTATTACCCCAATACCAAAGCCAAAGATACTACAAGAAAACTACAGACCAATACCTCTAATGAATATAAACATCTCAACAAAATATTAGCAAATTGAATTCAGCATTATATTAAAAGGATCATACACCATGACCATGTAGGATTTATCCCAGAATTGTAAGGGTGGTTCAATACACAAAAATCAATGTAATATACAATATTAATAGAATGAAGGAAAAAACACCTGCAAGATGTTATATAAATGAACCAAAGATGGCTCTTGTATACTGCTCTCTATGCTGTTTACTTCTTCACAGCGGGCTGGAATGGTTAGCTCCAGTCCACTGGCACCAAATCAAATTTTTACACTCGCAATTATTTTAAATATAGCCCAAACAAGATATCTTTAGCCATTTAGAGCCTGCCTGTTCTGCATGCCTGGCAAAACTACACCCAGCATCCACTAGCATAAATAAGAAAAACCCCGGGCTACAGAAGACTCCAAGCTGCTGCTGCACTGAGGATTTCTCTAATGCAGGGACTCCCTGCCATGTTGCTACTACTACATCACCAAGACATGTGAACCCCCTCTGTAATTCCCCTCCCCCAGGAGTTCCCTTGCCGTGGTCCCCTTCTGGGTGGAGGTCCCACACTGCTGTCTTTGGAAGGGGCTACCCCCTCCTACAACTTGTCAAAGCACAGCTTAAAGAAAGCTACCCCAAACAAAATGTGCTACTGCCACCTCATGGTCATGTCTTTTCCTTGAACAGACCTGAAAATCTAGAACTCATTACATCTGACCATCTCAATTGATCAAAAACAAAGCATTTGATAAAATCTGCACCCTTTCCTGATTAAAAACAAACAAAAAAACCCACCACACACTCAATATATTAGGAAAAGAAGGGAACTTCTCTAACACCACAAAGAATATCTGAAAAACTCACAGCTATCGTCATACTCAATGGTGAAAACTGAAAGCTTTCCCTACAAGATCAGGAATTAGACAAGGATGCCTACTTCTGCCACTTCTATTCAAAACAATAGTGGAATTCTAGCCAGAGCAGTTACACAAAGAAAAGAAATGAAAAGAATCCAAATTGGAAGGAAGAAATAAAACTATCTCTATTCGTAGATGACATGATCCTATTATTGAGAAAACTCTAAATAATACAATGTACACACACACACACACACACACACACACACGCACAATGTTAAAGCTAATAGATACATTCAGGATACAAAGTCAATATACAAAAATCAGTTGTATTTCTATACACTAGGAATGAACAATCCAAAAAGGAAACTAAAAAAACAATTCTATTTACAATAACATCGAAAAGAATACTGAGGAATAAATTTAACCAAGGAGGTGAAAGACTTGTAAATGAAAACTGCAAAACAATGAAAGAAATTAAAGACATAAATAAATGGAAAGACATCCTGTTCATGGATTAGATGACATAATATTAAGACATAAAAATTCAGTAAAATCCCTATCAAAATCCCAATGGCTTCCCCCCCACCCCCAGAAATGGAAAAAACTACCCCAAAATTCATATGAAAATTCAAGTGACTCACAATATCCAAAACAATCTTGGAAAAGATCACGTTTGGAGGACTCACACTTCCCAATTTCAAAACTTTCTACAAAGTTACAGCAATCAAAACAGTGTGATACTAGCACAAAGGATATACATATGGACCAATGGAATAGAATTCAGAGCCCAGAAATAAACTCTCTTATTTTTTGACATGGGTGCCAAGACTATTCAACTGGGAAAGGACAGTCTCTTCAAGAAATGGTGCTGGGAAAACTGAATATCCACATGCAAAAGAATGAAGTTGGACCTTTAACTTACATTTACAAAAATTAACTCAAAATGGATCAAAGACCGACAACTAAGAGCTAAAACTATAAAAAAGAAATCTTATAAGAAAACATAAGTGAAAATCTGCATAACCTTGGCTTTAGCAATAGTTACATAAATATGACACCAAAAGCAGTCAACAAAAGAAAAACTAGATAAACTGGACTTCATTAAATTAAAACCTTTTGTGTATGAAAGAACACTATCAAGAGAGTGAATAGACAACCCAAAGAATGGGAGAAAATATGTGTAAAACATGTATCTGGTAAGGGTTTAACATCCAAAATCTGTAAAAGAACTCCTACAACTCAACAACAGAAAGATAAACAACTCAATTTCAAAATGGGCAAAAGACTTGAATAGACATTTGTCCAAAAAGATAAATAAATGATAATAAGCACATAATAAAATTAAAAAGAACAGGAAAAAGCTTTGGTAAGGGTGCAGAGAAATTGAAACCCTTGTGCTTGGTGGTGGGAAATGTAAAGTGGTACAGCCACATGAATAAAGTTGCCAGTTTCTCAAAGAGTTAAGCACAGAATTATCACGACAAAACAATTCCACTCCTAGGTATATACCCAAAGAATTCAAAACAGGGACACAGATATTTATACGCCCATGTTCCTAGCAGGATTATTCACAATAACCAAAAGGTGGAAACAACTCAAGTGTCCATCAACACATGAATATGTAAAATACATATAATGCAATATTATTCAGCCATAAAAAGAGAATGAAGTTCTGATAAAAGCTATAACATGGATAAACCTTAAAAATATTGCACTAAGTAAAATAAAACCAGACACAAAATGACAAATATTGTATGACTCCACTTATATGAAATTATCTAGAACGAGCAAATTC
This sequence comes from Rhinolophus sinicus, assembly GCF_036562045.2. Lineage (NCBI taxonomy): Eukaryota > Metazoa > Chordata > Mammalia > Chiroptera > Rhinolophidae > Rhinolophus > Rhinolophus sinicus. The sequence goes on along the minus strand of NC_133754.1, from coordinate 55,908,016 downwards.
ATAGACAGGAAATAGATTAGAGGTTACCGGCTGGGGGGAGGGATGAGTAGGGAGTTACTGCTTAATCAATACAAAGTTTCTGTTTGGGATGATGGAAAAAAAGGGAAATAATGCCACTGAATCACACACTTCAAAATGATTAAAACGGCTATGTCCACACATACACACAATCATTTCTTAGAGCAATTCAGGTTTACAGCAAAATGGAACAGAAAGCAGAATTTCCATATACTCTCTGCCTCCCCCTTCCCCCATATTCCATCTTGAACTGGTATCGTACATTCGTTACCAAAAGTGATATATATTATATACATATAATATATATATCATGTGTGCACATGACCATAATAAAGAAAAGACAAAACAATGAAAAACACAAATGGATGGGGCCTGTCACAGGGACACAGGAACCAACCTGAAAGCCATACAATAAACAAAATTTTATATATATATATATATACATATATATGTGTGTATATATGTATATATGTATCTATATATGTATATATGTATGTTGTTTCTTAATTTTTTATTAGTTTCAGGTATACAAAACAATGTAATAGACATTTATCATTTATATCCTCCACAAAGTGATAACCCCCTCCCTCAATCTACTATCCCTCTGACATCGCGTAGTCATTACATTTCCACTGTCTCTATTCCTAATGCTGTACTCCGCTTCTTGTAACCATATATATATATATATATAAAATTGTATATATATATATGTAACCATATATATATATATATAAAATTATAGTTGACATTCATTATTGTTCAGCTTCAGGTATACAGTGCAGTAATCAGGCATCTACATCTTCCCTGAGGTGGTCTCCCTAATAAGACAAGTGTCCATTGGATACCCTACAAAATCTTTACATTGATTACATTCCCCAAATTGACTTTCATATCCCTGTGGCGATCTTGTGGTTACCGATTGTGCTTTCTAATCCCCTCACCTTCCCCCTTATCCCCACCCCCCTCCCATCTAGCAATCCTCAATTTTTCCTCTATGTCTCTGAGACTGTTTCTGATTCGCTCATTCATTTATTCTTTTCTTTAGATTCCACATGTAAGTGACATCATATAGTATTTGTCTTTCTCTATCTGACTTATTTCACTTAGCATAATGTTCTCTAGGTCCATCCATATTGTTGCAAATGGTAAGATTTCATTCTTCTTTATGGCTGCATAATACTCCATTGTATTAATGTACCACTGTTTCTTAATCCAGTTGTCTACTGATATATCAGTAAAAATCTTACTCCAGGTAATGTCTGTAAATTTTTTCCCTATATTTTCTTCTAGGAGTTTGATGGTTTCAGATCCTACATTTAAGTCTTTAATCCATTGTGAATTTATTCTTGTATATGGTGTAAGGAGGCGGTCCAGCTTCATTTTTTTGCATGTGTCTGTCCAGGTTTCCCAGCACCATTTATTGAATAGACTGTCTTCACCCCACCGTAAATTCTTGCTTCCATTTTCATAGATTAAATGACCATATAGGCACGGATTTATTTCTGGGCTCTCTGTTCTGTTCCATTGATCTATGTGTCTGTTCTTATGCCAGTACCATGCTGTTTTCATTACTGTAGCCCTGTAGTATAATTTGATGTCAGGTATCATTATACCTCCCACTTTGTTCTTATTTCTCAAGATTGCTGAGGCTATCTGGGGTCTTTTATATTTCAATACAAATTTTAGGATTATTTGTTCTATTTCTGTGAAAAAAGTCCTTGGTAGTTTGATATGAATTGCATTTAATCTGTATATTGCCTTAGGCAGTATGGACATTTTAATGATATTAATTCTTCCTATCCATGAGCATGGTGTGTTTCCATCTATCTGTATCTTCTTTCATTTCTTTCTTCAGTGTCTTATAATTTTCTGAGAACAGATCTTTCACTTCTTTGGTTAAATTTATTCCTAGGTTTTTTATAGTCTTTGAAGCAATTGTAAATGGGATTGCTTTCTTAATTTCTCCTTCTGATATTTTATTATTGGTATATACAAATGCAACTGATTTCTGAATAATTTTGAATCCTGCTACTTTACTAAATACATTTATCAGTTCCAATAGATTTTTGGTGGAGTCTTTAGGGTTCTCTCTATATATATCATGTCATCTGCATATAATGACAGTTACTTCCTCCTTACCCATTTGGATGCCTTTTATTTCTTTTTATTGTCTGATTGCTGTGGCTAGAACTTCCAGAACTATGGTGAATAGAAGTGGAGAAAGTGGGCAACCTTGCCTTGCTCCTGATCTTAAGGGGAATGGTTTTAGCTTTTCCCCATTGAGTATGATGTTAGCTGTGGGTTTATCATATATGGCCTTTATGTTGAGATATGGTCCCTCTATTCCCACTTTCTTAAGAGTTTTTATCATAAATCGTTGCTGGATTTTGTCAAATGCTTTTTCTGCATCTATTGATATGATCATATGATTTTTATTTTTCATTTTGTTAATGTGGTGTATCACATTGATTGATTTGTGGTGGTTGAACCACCCTTGCATACCAGGAATGAATCCCACTTGATCATGGTGTATGATCTTTTTAATGTATTGCTGAATTCTGTTCGCTATTTTGTAGAGGATTTCTGCATCTATGTTCATTAGGGATATAGGCCTGTAGTTTTCTTTTATACATATTTTTTAACCTAAAATATAAAATCCATATATGTGAGTCCATACTGATGATTAAATAAATGGAAGAGACAACTTTTCATTAGGGAATAATTCCAAATAATATGTGCAGATATACTCCCTTCCAGAGGGTGCAGCTTAAACCCTGATTCCATCAAGGGTAGCCCGTACTTAGTGATTGCTTCTAAAGAATACAGTATGGAAAGGGAAAAACAGTAACTTTATAGCGGAGAAAGTGAGCAGACACCATTGTAACCAAGTGATCAAGGTTAACACCATTTTTGATAACTCAAGTTAATATCATGTACCCCCGACATGTAATGAGAAAGATACTCATGTCTGTCGTATTTTTTCCCCTAAACCTACAACCCCAATCCAATCATGAGAAATACATCAGGCAAATTCAAATTGAAGCATATTCTACAAAATATCTGACCACTCCTCCTCAAAACCATCCAGGTCATGACAGATAAGAGAAGTCTGAGACACTGTCAGGCAAGAGGAGCTTAAGGAGACAACTAAGTGCAGTGTGACTCTAGATGGGATGCTGGGGCAGCAAGAGGACATTAGTAGAAAACTGGTGAAATCCAAATAATGTCTGGAGTTTGGTTACTAGTAACATACCAGTACAGGTTTCTTAGTTATAACAAAGGTTTCATGGTAATGTAAGATGTTAACAATGGGAAGAAACTGGGTGAGGGGCATATGGAAGCTCTCTGTACTATCTTTGCAGCTTTTCTGTGAATCTAAAATTAGTCCAAAATAAAAGTTTATTTAAAAAGAATAAAAAGACGTAACAGATAGTTTACCTTCTTTATTTCACTATGTATAATTATTTTGTAGGATCAGAAAACATCTGTTGCAAAGGTGTGTTATCCAGTCTTTTAAGGCAGGTCTCCATTCCTAAACGTAGAGATGTAGTCCAGATTCATTTTAAGAAATGGGAAATTCTTAAGACATGACAAGAATGTGAACACTGACCTACTCTACTCTAGGACAAAATGAAATCAGGACCGATTTGGACTCACGTACTGTGGTCTGACATAGATGTCTCTAACATCATGTCACTCTCATTCATTTCAATTTCAAAGGTTTCTTCCAAGGAAGGTCTAGAATCTGGAGTTTTCCTTGAGGTTTCCAGTGGTGCAAGCCCTGTTTCTTCTGTAGTCTGTTTTTCTACTTCAAATTCCCTGAAATCCCACGGAGGTGAAATAATGTTTTTTAGTGTCTTCATTGTATGCACATCAAAGTCATAACATTTTAATTTGTCTTTAATGTCTGCGCCTAAAAAAAAAACAAAACACCATAATAAGAAATTCCGTCACTTATCTGTTAAATCCATTGTTACATAACACTGTCTCTATCATTAAAGCAAATGGTACTTTTAAGAGCACAAGTATAGCTCAGAAAGAAAAAAATGTTCCAATCATTTTCCTTCTCTTCCGTTTTTATTACCAAGGGAGACTGCTGGGAAGACTTCTATCAGGTTGGTGCAAAAGTAATTGCGGTTTAACAGGTTAAAAAATGCAAAAACTGCAATAACTTTTGCACCAACCTAATAGAAGCACATGCAGTTTCAGCTGCAGCATGGCTCAATAGCCACCCCATTTTCAAAGCCCCTTAAATACGGATAGGAACCTGTGGGTGACTTTTTCTCAGCTGTTACAAACAACAACTGCCTGTTGGCGTTGGTATAGTCACAGGTCTTATGCACATAAAAACCACAGTAAAGGGAAATACATTTTCCACATATCAAAATCTTAAGAATGGAAAAGACTTTCAACAGATGTATAAGGTTCAATCATTTCTGATATAAACAAAATGACAATTTTACACAGTTCAAACTAACAGTTTTCAGTAATAGGTGTTCTGACAGATAATGACATACAAGCCTTCTAAAATGAAAACAGTACCGCATGGTGACTATAGTTAATAATACTGTATTGCATATCTGAAAGTTGCTCAGAGAGTAGATCTTAAAAATTCTCATCATCACAAGAAAAAAATTTTCTATGTATAGTGATGAACCTTAGCTAGGCTTACTGTGGTGTTCATTTTACAATATACCCAAATATCAAATCTTTCTGTATATACCTGAAACGAATACAATGTTATATGTCAATTATACCTCAGTAAAATAAAAAGTAGCACATAATGAACGATACACTTGGAAATCTTCTCTGTAAGACCATTACCTTTGTGAGGACAGGCAAAATGTCTGTCCTACTCAGTGTCCTGTCTCCAGACTTTACTTAGTTGTATAGGAAAATTCTGCATGTAATCCCCACAACTCTTCCTTGAACAAATGAGGGAACTCAGGCTCAGACTTGCCCCAAGTCACACAGCTACTGAGTGGCAAAGCTAAGATTTCAACCAAGGGTCTTCAGGATGCCAGAACTCAAGCTTCTTTTTCTTTGTTTTTTTTTAACTTTTAAAAGCTGAGTCACAACCTACAAACTGTAAAGTATACACACATGGATGAATTCTCACATATGCATATACCCACAAAATTAGCACCAGACCAAACTGGAACATTTCCAGCTCCTAAAAAAAACCACTTCATGCCCCTTCTAGTGAATGCTTCTTTCTTCCAAGCCAGACGTAATCACTGCTTTGATTTTTCTATCACTACTTAGTTATGCTTTATACTAATCTTCATATAAATGGAACTAATCAGTATATATTCTTGGTCAAAAATTGTGAGACTTCACCTATGTCACAACATGACTCAGAAGTTAGTCCTTTTAATTGTGTAGTGTTCTACTGTATCAGTATGCCACAATTTATTTCTCCATTCTACTATTGGTGGGCATTCAGTTATTTCTAGTTAGATGCTATTATGATTAAAGCTGCTATGAACAATCTTGTGTGTGAACTTTGGCTTACGGAGGCTGAAACATGTTTCTGTTGGGCATAAACCTGGTAGTAGAACAGCTGCATCATAAGGTCAGTACAGTAGATCACTACCCTAATACCACCCCCCCCAGAGAATTGCACCTCCCAGCACCTATGCCCTTGAATAACTTCTTCCCATGTTGACTGTACTTAATCACATTACTCATCTTGATGATTAGAATGTGATAGAAGTGATTTTGTGCAACGTCCAGCTTTCAAGAGGTCTTGAAGCTTTAGTTCTTATCCTTTAGAACCCTGCAACCACCACGCTATTCCAAGCCTGGGATAAAAGACCCATGGAAAGGCCCAGCTGTGTCAGCTAAAGTCCCCACCTGTGTGTAACACCTTAGACCATAAGCCCCACCAACTGCTTGCCAACCACAGTAGCATAAGTGAATGAGACCAGCAAATGAGCCAATAACCCACAGAACTGGGAGAAATAACACATCTTTGTTGGTTGGAGTGGGTTGTTAGGCAGCAACAGATGACTGATATAATAGGCCTGTTTAACTTTAGTAAATACGTTGAACAATTTTCCAGAGAATTTTACCGCTCATAACCCCACCAATAATCAGTAATATATGAGCGTTCCAGCAGCTCTGTATCATTGCCAACATGAGGCACTATCAGTATTTCTAAGTTTTAGCCATTCTGACAGGTGTGCAATGGTATCTCATTATGGTTTTAATTTCATTTCCCTAATAAGTAATGATATTAAGCACCTTAATTTGCTCTGTAACTATCTGGATATCCTTTTGTGAAGCTCCTGTTCCAGTATTTTGTCCATTTTTGACTGAACTTTTTCTTATTGATTTGTAGGATTTTTTTGTATTACAGACACAGGTTATTTGATGAGTCTGTGTTGTGAGGAACTTCTCCCAGTGTATGATACGCCTTTTGACTCTCTTAATATGCGTGTTTTTAATGAACAGTTCTTCTATTGAAGGCTAATATAACATTTTTTGCCTCTATGGTTTTACGTCCTGTTAAAGAACTCTTTGTCCGCCCCAAAGTCCAGGTCTCGCTGCACCTTCCTTACCTTACAATGTTCCTAACTAAATGAGTGTCCAAGTACAGCAATTCCACCCAAACTTGTCTTATGACATGCTTATCATTTAAAAAATTTGAAGAATTATAGAGCACTGTAATGGGAATGCAAGCCAACTTAATATTCCACTGAAATATAAAGATTAATATGCCATCCCTGTCTTATAAAATATTAAGGCCAGAGCCCTTTTCTTGTTTATTAGAAAAATGTCTCCAAGATTTTTCCATGATGCAATTAGATTGATTCTTGATATCACAGTGCTTAAACCATATTCTATAATAGTATTTTGCATATAGCAAGTACTCGAATTTAAAGTGAATGAATACTTAATGAGTCATTAATTCCCACAGCATTGTTCCAGCAGAATAAATGGAGTTTCTTATATTAATGTAATTAGAATGGTTAGAAAGATAAACTTAGAATCTTACATAAAAATTTAAGAAACCTTAACAGAGACATACAACAATCTGAAAAATGTAATGTAATGTCAATGAGAATAATTATAATCTTACCAATATAAGCTTCAGAATCACCAATGTACATTTCAATGCAATGACCAAGCATTGTAACAGAGAATGTATCATCGCGCCTAAGACCAAGGGCCTGCCAGAAAAGATTCAGCATGGTTATCATAAGAAAATGTATTTCCTTCTCTTTTGTTTAAAAATATTCCTGCAAAACTCAATTCAATATACTCCAGGGAATCCAGGTTGGGGCTAGAGGGAGGTGAATGGGGACACAGCTAAAACAAGAGTGGCCGTGAGTTAGTGATTGTTGAAGTTGGGTAATGGGTACATAAAGGGCCATTACACTATTCTATTTTTATGTTTAAAATCCTCCACCTCCAATAAGATTTTAAAAACTGTATCGCTACAGAGAGCCCTCTAAGCCTTGGTATTAAATCACAGAAAAGAAATAAATTATATAATATTCAAATATGCATACAGAGTGTGCCAAAAAAAATGTATACACATTTTAAGAAAGGAAAAACTGTATTAAAATTATAATACTCAATATATACTGATAACAAAAGATGAACACAAGTCACGTTTCACTTCTGCAATTACAAAAAGTGCTCAAAGTGGTTACCATCAGCATAATTTAGTACAGCTTTTTCTTTTCTTAAAATGTGTATACATTTTTTTGGCACCCTCTGTATTTGAAAGATGACACAAACCAGAAAAGTTGCTTAGCCTACGCCTCGACTAGCTCAGCATTCTAGTTATCAGTGGCACCTTGAAGACATCATCTTGCCTGAAAATCTCTAACCAACCCTTGAAAATCAGTTAGGAATCTATCACTTATGAATTTATCTTTGAAATACTGCATTTCCTCATTTTTCATCTTTCGCCAAACATCATTATCTCATTGATTCTAAGACCCACAATTTTTTCAAATTCTAATATTTCTGAACTTGGGATGTCCTACAACTGGTGGGTTCTTACTATTGCTGTCAGCTGGCACAGTCATGATAAGGGTGTCTGTGAAAGCAGCGCAGACTTAGTGGCCACATGGATGGCACAGACTAGACCACAAACCATGCGAGGAACACACAGAAGATACGTGACTTGTGGTTGTTGTCTAAAAACCTTCTGGCAGCATAAGATTTGCAGGGCCAATGTCTTTGGCTGGAAGGAACCTGATTCAAAAGCAGGGTGTGTATGCTGGCACCAGGACAATACTTTAGGAAAACAGGGATATTCACCACATGGTACAAAAGTGATTTAGAGGAACCAAACTCTGATTGTGAAGAACTGAATAACTTAACTATTTATTTCACTTATACTTTCTTTTTTATGTAGGTATTAGAGTGATCCCTGGTAAAATCTATACTGTAATATGTCCAAAAGAGCATGTTTTCTAATTACAAAAAAACAAAGTGAAAGGAAACAATTATGTTAAAGTTTAAATGGCAGTGTATTTTTTTGTGCGTGGTCATCTTGCTTACTAATGATGTCTTTGATTTGATGAAATACAGTGTATGGATTAAGGAGAGACTCCTTCCTTGTAATGAACGCAGATTGTTTTGTTCATCTATTAAAGTGATCTAAGGGAATTAAGTCTACATCATAAATAGACTAAAATTCTCGAAGGTCTCTCATTGTGCAACATGAATTTCTGTACTCCCCGCCAAGATGTAACGCCCAGCTTGGACTGGGCTGACAAACATCACTGGATACTATTACGTCTCACTACACACACACACGACAAGTCTCACATTTGTTTCTAATACACAACATGCACATGCTTTTCTCTGCAAAGAAGAATAAGACACAAGGCCCCCTAAAAATTTTTTAAATGGTAAAGTAACAAAACACTATCTAGAAAAGATCTTTTTAAAAAAAGAAGTGGTAAATGTCAACCAGATTTAAAGGTAGGTAAAACAAAAGACATACTGTGTGGAAATAGTCCACAGCATTTTCAAAGTTGCCCATCAGACTATGGATATACCCTATGGCAGAATAGGTGGATGCGTTTTGAGGAATTAACACCAATGCCTGACGGTGATAGTCCAATGCCTCCGCATACTTTCTGTGAGAGATGAGAGGGAGTCGGGAGAGGGACAGAGAATGGGAATAAAGAAAACAATTAGTGGGTACAGTAAAAGTACTAAATTCCTAAGCCCAAGATAACTATTCATCTATGTAAACACATAAGAAACACTTTCCTATATCAGAATAACAGTTGAGACTGATAACGTGCCTTTACATCCACTTTTGTGTATCTCAGCACCTCCATGAAATGTATTTTCCTGCCTCGCTCACTCAGGTAGCTGAGGGTAGTCCTGCAGGGATGTTAGCTGCATCCTTTTGCCGTGCGTGGCAGGTGATCGGAACCAGAATCTAACCTTGACTGTTGGGCCTGTGCCCTATCTCAGGGTAAGGCCTCTTTATGTGAAGTCAAACCTCCCACACCAGGGGTGGTTAAAGGCAACCAAAAAGTTCTGCTTTTAGGTTGAAAGGAGTTACTTGAAATAGCATTTCCCAAAGTTCTCTGGAATACATTTCCTGTAAAATTTTTTGTGAATATGAAAAAAAGGGTTTGTGCTTAATAAAGTTTAGGAAATGCTACAGCTCATAATGCATAATAAAGACTCCAAGAAATCCTGAAATAGAAAAACCTGTTAAATTTTGAGTAACCTAGAGTTCCCTAAAATTGCTTATTAATTTTAAACTTTGACTGCTTTTCCATGGCTATTGACATTAATTAAAAACTTCTTATTTATCAAAAGAATCTATTTTACAACTACCATCTGTTTATCATATCAGAAAACCGGTATCTAGAGGAAAGTAGTGAGTTAGAATATAGATATGATTTTAATTAAATCCTACTGTCCTAATTCTTCTAAATTAATTTTGAACACTAAATTCTCTTCAATATAAGAAAATAAAAGTTACTATAATTTTCAATATATTACTAAAATAAAATTACACCAACAGAGATAATAAAAACAATTACTTTGATGCTTGTTATACCTGAACAGCCAAGTACAAGAAAGATGGAGGATGTCATAAAATAAAAATACGGAAAAAGCTACACAAAATTAAGTAAACTTGTACTCACAAAGAATATTTCTGAAAATGCTCTACTTCACTTACTTAAGTTTTCTGCAGACATGCCCCAAGTTGTTCAACAAAGGTTCCCACTTGTCAACAGTTACCTGAAACACAGCAACATCAAACCCATGATTTACCTACGTCACTTTTTCTTCTTTTATTAGCTTCAAGAATACAAAACAATGTAATAGACATTTATCATGTATATCCCTCACAAAGTTATAACCACCCTCTCCCAATCTACTACCCCTCTGACATCGCATACAGCCGTCACATTTCCACTGCCTATATTCCTAATGCTGTACTCCACTTCTTGTAAATATATCTACATATATATATACACACACACACATACATATATATTTACAATAATGAATGTCAACTACAATTATATACATATAATAATTGTAGTTGACATTCATTATTGTTCAGCTTCAGCTTCAGGTGTACGGTGCAGTGATCAGGCATCTACATCATCCCTGAGGTGGTCTCCCTAATGAGACTGATTGTGCTTTCTAATCCCCTCACCTTCTCCCTTAACCCCTTTCCCACTCCCATCTAGCAACCCTCAATTTTTCCTCTGTGTCTCTGAGACTGTTTCTGATTCGTTCGTTCATTTATTCTTTTCTTTAGATTCCACATATAAGTGAGATCATATGGTTTTGTCTTTCTCTGTCTGACTTATTTCACTTAGCATAATGTTCTCTAGGTCCACCCATATTGTTGCAAATGGTAAGATTTCATTCTTCTTTATGGCTGCGTAATACTCCGTTGTATAAATGTACTACTGTTTCTTAATCCAGTAGTGTACTGATGGGCATTTCGGTTGTTTCCATGTCTTCGCTATTGTGTATAGTGCTGCAATAAACATAGGGGTGCATACATTTCTTCGAATTACAGTTTTGAATTTCTCCGGATAGATACCTAGGAGTGGAATTGCTAGGTCATAAGGTAGTTCCATTTTCAGTTTTTCAAGATACCTCCATACTGTTTTCCATAGTGGCTGCACCAATCTGCAATCCCACCAACAGTGCACAAGGGTTCCCTTTTCTCCACATCCTCACCAGCACTTGTGGTTTGATTTATTGATGATAGCCATTTTGACTGGGGTGAGGTGGTATCTCATTGAGGTTTTTATTTGCATTTCTCTAATGATTAGTGAGGTTGAGCATTTTTTCATATGTCTGTTTGCCATCTGTATGTCCTCTTTAGAAAAATGTCTCTTCCTGTCCTCTGCCCATTTTTTAATTGGGTTGTTTGTTTTTTCGGAGTTGAGTGAGTTTTTTATAAATTTGGGGTATTAATCCCTTATCCAATGATATCGGATATATCATTGGCAAATATCTTCTCCCATTCAGTAGGATCCCTTTTTGTTTGATGGTTTCCTTTTCTGAGAAAAAACTTTTCAGTTTGACGTAATCCCACATGTTCATTTTTTCTCTTACTTCCCTTGCCCGAGGGGATATATCAGTAAAAATCTTACTCCGGGTAATGTCTGTAAATTTTTCCCTATATTTTCTTCTAGGAGTTTGATGGTTTCAGATCTTACATTTAAGTCTTTAATCCATTTTGAACTTATTCTTGTATATGGTGTGAGGAGGCGGTCCGGCTTCATTTTTTCGCATGTGTCTGTCCAGGTTTCCCAGCACCATTTATTGAGTAGACTGTCTTTACCCCACCGTAAATTCTTGCTTCCATTTTCATAGATTAAATGACCATATAGGCATGGATTTATTTCTGGGCTCTCTATTCTGTTCCATTCATCTATGTGTCTGTTCTTATGCCAGTACCATGCTGTTTTGATTACTGTAGCCTTGTAGTATAATTTGATGTCAGGTATCATTACACCTCCCACTTTGTTCTTATTTCTCAAGATTGCTGAGGCTATCCGGGGTCTTTAATGGTTCCACATAAATTTTAGGATTGTATATTCTATTTCTGTGAAAACTGTGCTTGGTAGTTTGATAGGAATTGCATTGAATCTGTATATTGCCCTAGGCAGTATGGACATTTTAATGATATTAATTCTTCCTATCCATGAGCAAGATATGCGGTTTCCATCTATTTGTATCTTCTTTAATGTCTCTCTTCAGTGTCTTATAATTTTCTGAGAACAGATCTTTTACTTCTTTGGTTAAATTTATTCCTAGGTATATTATAGTCTTTGAAGCAATTGTAAATGGGATTGTTTTCGTAATTTCTCCTGATGTTTTATTATTGGTATATACAAATGCAACTGATTTCTGAATATTAATTTTGTATCCTGCTACTCTACTAAATTCATTTATCAGTTCTAATAGTTTTTTGGAGGAGTCTTTAGGGTTCTCTTTATATAATATCATGTCATCTGCATATAATGACACTGTTACTTCCTCCTTACCCATTTGGATGCCTTTTGTTTCTTTTTATTATCTGATTGCTATGGCTAGAACTTCCAGCACTATGGTGAATAGAAGTGGAGAAAGTGGGCAACCTTGCCTCGTTCCTGATCTTAAGGGGAATGGTTTTAGCTTTTCCCCATTGAGTATGATGTTAGCTGTGGGTTTATCATATATGGCTGTTATTATGTTGAGATATGGTCCCTCTATTCCCACTTTCTTAAGAGTTTTTATCATAAATCGTTGCTGGATTTTGTCAAATGCCTTTTCTGCAACTATTGATATGATCATATGATTTTTATTTTTCATTTTGTTAATGTGGTGTATCACATTGATTGATTTGCAGATGTTGAACCACCCTTGCATACCAGGAATGAATTCCACTTGATCATGGTGTATGATCTTTTTAATGTATTGCTGAATTCTGTTCACTAATATTTTGTTGAGGATTTTTGCACCTATGTTCATAAAGGATATTGGCCTGTAGTTTTCTTTTTTGTAATGTCTTCGTCTGATTTTGGGATCAGGGTGATAGTGGCCTCATAAAAAGTTTTTAGGATCCTTCCCTGCTGGATTTTTTGGAATAATTTGAGAATAGGTGATAATACTTTTTTGATTGTTTTGTAAAATTTACCTGTAAAGCCATTTTGTACAGGGCTTTTGTTTGTTGGGAGCTCGTTGATTACTGATTCAATTTTCCTGGTGATAATCAGTCTATTCGGGTTTTCCGTTTCTTCTTGAGTTAGCCTTGGAAGGTTGTATGCTTCTAGAAAATTGTCCATTTCTTCCAGATTGTCTAATTTGTTGGCATATAGTTGCTCATAGTAATTTCTTAATTTTTTTTGTATTTCTGTGGTGTCTGTTGTCACTTCTCTTTCATTTCTGATTTTATTAATTTGGGTCCTCTCTCTCTTTTTTTGATGAGTCTGGCTAAAAATTTGTCGATTATGTTTATCTTCTCTAAAAACCAGCTCTTGGATTCATCGATCTTTTCTATTGTTTATTTGGTTTCTATTTCATTTATTTCCACTCTGATCTTTATTATCTTCTTCCTTGTACTCCCTTTGGGCTTGTTTTGCTGTTCTTTTTCCAGATCCCTTAAGTGTAAAGATAAACTGTTGATCAGTGATTTTTCTTGTTTCTTTAGGTCGGCCTGCATTTCTGTGAATTTCCCTCTTAGGACTGCTTTCGCTGCATCCCATAGATTTTTGGGTTGTCGTGTTTTCATTTTCGTTTGTCTCAAGATATCTTTTGATTTCTTCCTTCATCTCATTGTTGACCCATTCATTATTTAGTAACATGTTATTCAGCCTCCATGTATTTATGTGTCTTCCAGTTTTTTTCCCATAGTTGATTTCTAATTTCATAGCACTGTGGTCAGAGAAGACAATTGGTATGATTTTGATTTTCTTAAATTTATCAAGACTTCTTTTGTGGCCTAACATGTGGCCTATCGTGTTCCACATGAGCTTGAGAAGAACGTGTATTCTGCAGCTTTGGGGTGAAATGCTCTGAAAATATCAATTAAATCCAACTGGTCCAATGTGTCATTTAAGGCCATTGTTTCCATACTGATTTTCTGTCTGGAAGACCTATCCCTTGTTGTCAGAGGTGTGTTGAAGTCCCCTACTATGACAGTGTTACCGTTGATCTCTGTCTTTATGTCAGTCAATATCTGTTTTATATATTTAGGTTCTCCTATGTTGGGCGCATAGATGTTTACTAGGGTTACGTCTTCTTGTCGGATCGATCCCTTTATTATTACGTAGTGCCCATCTTTGTCTTTAAATATATTCTTCATTTTAAAGTCTATTTTGTCAGATATAGGTATTGCAACTCCAGCTTTTTTCTCATTTCCATTTGCATGAAATATCTTACTCCAACCTTTCACTTTCAGCCTGTGTGTGTCTTTTGATCTGAGGTGAGTCTCTCATATACAGCATATGCAGAGTCTTGCTTTCTTATTCACTCAGCCACCCTATGTCTTTTGATTGGAGCATTTAATCCATTTACATTTAAAGTGATTATTGATAGGTACACAGTTATTTCCATTTTATTATTTATAGTTAGATTGTTTTCATCTTTCTTCTGCTTACAGAAGCCCTTTTAATATTTCCTGCAATGCTGGCTTGATGGTAATAAATTCCTTTAGCTTATTATTTTCTGGGAAGCTCTTTATCTCTCCTTCAATTTTAAATGATAGCTTTGCTGGATAAAGCAATCTAGTTTGGCCTTTGTTTTCAATCACTGTGAATATCTGTTGCCACTCCCTCCTGGCCTGCAAAGTTCCTGTAGAAAAGTCATTTGATAGTCTTATAGGAGTTCCCTTGTATGTAACCCGCTGTCTTTCTCTTGTTGCTTTTAGGATTCTCTCTTTGTCTTTATCATTTGCCATTTTAACTATAATGTGTCTTGGTGTGGAACTCGCTGCACTTCCTGGGCTTGTATGTCGGTTTCCTTCAACAGATTAGGGAAGTTTTCGGTCATTATTACTTCAATTATGTTCTCGATCCCTTGTTCCCTCTCTTCACCTTCTGGTATTCCTATGATGCGCATGTTGTTGCGCTTGATGTTATCCCAGAGGTCTCTTAAACCATTTTCATTGTTTTTTATTCTTTTTTCTTTTTGTTGTTCCGTTTGGGTGATCTCTGCTAACTTGTCTTCTAAGTTGCTGATTCGATCCTCTGCCTCATCTAACCTGCTGGTAATTTCGTTAAGTGTGTTCTTTATTTCACTTATTGTAATATTTAGTTCTAACTGGTTGTTCATTATGATTTCTCTATCCTTCTTTATGTCATCACTAAGCTCTTTAAACATTCTTATCATCAGTGTTCTGAACTCTCTCTCTGATTGGTTGGTTACCTCTCTATTTCATTTTGTTCCAATTCTGGAGGATTCTTCTGTTTTTTTTATTTGGGACATGTTTCTTTGTTTCCCCATTCTGGCTGACTCTCTGTGTTTGCTTCAATGTATTAGGTAGATCCCCTAGGTTTCTTGGTTTTTGCTGGGTTATCTTATGTAGCAAGTGTCCTTTATATTTGACTTGCATCACTTCCCTATTCTCCTGTGCGAGTGCTCCAAAAGTGACCCTTGTGTTGTGTATATTGTCCTGTTAAAGTTGAGCTTTAATTGCTTTTGGCTTATCAGTAGGTGGGATTGACTCCTAGGCTGACTAGTTGTGAGACTTGGCTCTGCCCACAATGGATGATCTGCTGCGTGAGGGTTGACCACTCAAATGAGGCTTGGCCCCTATGGGTTCTTGTGTGTCACTTGTAGGTCAAACCCAGTAATACTCTGGTTTGGTCTGGAGTTGGCCTCTGGGTGTGTTGATCTTGTGCCTCTTGGGCTGGGGCCTTCAAGTAATCCTCGTATGAGTCTCTTAGCTGTTGAGCAGAGAGTCCTTTGATGGGTTATAGATGTTCAATTTGTGGTAAGTTCCGGAGGAGAAGTCAAGAAGACCACCTCACTGTCGCCATTCCTATGACATCTCCCTATGTCACTTTTTAACTTGACCTGTTTGCACTGCATTATTTCATGTATCTGTGAGAGTTGGGCTCTCTCCTGGTACTTGCTCAGCACCAACCAAGAGTGTGTGTCGGTTTTCCATTTCTCTTTCCTACTAGATGAGACTTCCTGAGGATGTTATCATTTTATAAGCACAATTTTGTCAAAGAACCCATCTAGTTGAAGAAGTTCAAATTTTGTATCTCCTTTCCAGAGCTTTCCACCTACCTACTTAATATTTCTACCTAGAAATCTCACAAGCACTTCAAATTCAATGTGCCACACATGAAACTCTTGTCTCTTCTCCTGCCATCTTAGCTCCCTAACCTCACTTCTTTCTGAGTATGCTGCCACTCAGTACATAGCACCCATGTACCCCTCCAGGAACTACCAGGGCTTATCAGCCTCCCTGGCATAACTCCAACACCTCATTAATACATCTTGGCTGGGCCCCAATCAGATAAGTCTAACCATGATGCCCTTCTTAATCCTTTTGTTGTCTCATCCCCTCAGGATAAGGTGTAAACTTTAACGTCATCTTTAAGGCCCTTAATGATCCACACTTAAACCTCCTGTCCATTTCTTGACATTCTCTCAAACATCCAAGCCATATGCATTAGCTCCAACTTTGCCCACACTGTTTTCTATAACTAAAATACCCTTTTCCTCACTTTTGCCTGGTTAACACTGATCATCCTTTAGAACTGAGGAATGTGATGTTGTATCCAGAAGGCCTTCTGGACCCATCCCCAAGTCTACCCCTTTGTGTGGGCTCCTTTATTTCTTCAATCACAGCCCTTTCTGTGCACTGTATTATTACCACCAATTTACTGATCTGCATTCCCAACAGATCTGAGGGCAGGAAATACCAAACCAATTCCCTCTGGCCTCCCAATGCCTAGCTCAGAGCTTAGGACATCATTGACATGCATTAAATAAGTCTGAACTAAATGAACAAACAGACCTGAGCCTCACTCTCTAACTCTCCTGAGCCTGGCTCTCAGTGGCACAGCCCATGTGAATGAAAACAAATCCTTTATGATTCTTAGGCATGACTGCTGTCCTATTTTGCTGTGGCTATTTTGACATTTGCTGCAGTTGAAAACTAAAGTCAAACAATATTTTCCTCTCTTCATATAACTTTTTAATGGGCATTTTGACAGTTAATAGCATTGTGCTTTTGAACTTAAAATCATTACTTCAAATTTCTGCAAGACTCCCAAAGTGCCTTCTGATTATCAAAAAATATAGTTTCAATTTTAAAATATAGTTTCAAATTTAATCATGTATGACAGTGCATCTCAAACTTTCCTGTGCACAAGAATCACCTGGGGATCTTGCTAAAACTGCAGATTTGACTCAGTAAGTCTAAGAGTCTGCACTTCTAACAAGCTCGCAGGTGATGCTGATGCGACTGGTCCACTTTGAGTAGCAAGGTCCTAAGGCATTCAATTCTTTGAAAATTGACAAGGTGATAAGTGGCAAGCCTGTATTAACAAAAACACATGCATTATCCAGACCATCCAAGACTGAGCTGTGGAAGAACCTGTTTATACACATACAGGCACAAACACATAGAAGTGTAGTGTTTTTAAGTTCATATGATAAACAAGAAGAGACCAAAATATACAAAGCCATGTCTATGAGGATAGGCGGACAGCCACCTAGCAGGGAGCCCAAGGGAGCTGTGTCTGTCTCAGTGTAGAGGAACTAACAGCCAAAGAAGATGTGGGCCGTGAGCAAATATGCCCAAACAGAAACAGAAGGAAACTGGGAAGTAACAATCAGAACAGAATAAAACAAAATACATATGAATAAAAAGAATCAGGAACCACAAGAGGAGCAACATGCTTACCTATAGAAGTCTATTAATATCTAAAAGTGTTATTATTTTAAAATAATACCAATGTGTACGCATCCATGCTAGCTGGACAGTTCATTCATGAGCACAGTCATGGGATACACCTTTGATACAACAGAACTTCGTTAAATATTTCAAATACTGAAAGGTATAAATATATACTACCATGTTTCCCCAAAAGTAAGACCTAGCCGGACCATCAGCTCTAATGTCTTTTGGAGCAAAAATTAATATAAGATCCAGTATTATATTATATAAGACCCAGTCTTATTTAATATAAGATATTATATTAATATATAATATTGTATTAAAATAAGACCGGGTCTTATATAAGACCAGGTATAATAATATAATATAATATAAAATAATATAATATAATATAATATAATATAATATAATATAATATAATATAATATAATATAAATATAATACCGGGTCTTATATAATATAATGCCAGGTCTTACATTATATAAATATAATTAATATATATTAATTTTTGCTCCAAAAGACGCATTAAAGCTGATGGTCTGGCTAGGTCTTATTTTCAGGGAAACACGGTAAGTACAAGGTAAGGAAGAACAATAATAGGTCTGAATTTGAAGGACACCTAGCCCTATTTCTGCAAAAGTGTTATCTGCTACAATATTTACCCAGTGATCAAAGATGAGTTTCTTTTGGGTTCTACAAAAGAACATACTGTTAGATGCTACAGTGACCACCAGTTTCCTCTAACCATCACATATTGACTGAATCAGATAATCATCAAATATATTGATTACTCCCACATATCAAAACAAGAGCAACACATATCAAAGCAAACAGCCAACACCTGCCCTCTCAATTAGAAAGAAACTCATTTTGTACCATGTAGTAAAACAGTTAATTGCCTGACAGTTCAAACATTAACAAGTCATTTGTTATGATAAATATTAAGTTATTACAGTCTAAGCAAGACAGATATTTTTGTCTATCATTTTCCTCGTTCAATAATAAACACACTTAGGAGTATATGTGTATATTTACAGATATTACATAAAATACCTCATTTCCAATTGCTTTAATTTTTTCCAAAGCATCAAGAAACCATTTTTCTGCTGTTTTCCATCTAAAATAGAAGGAAAAAAGGTTGCAGGTTATTCAAAGTTAGCAAGTATAAAGAAATCTGAATATGTCTTTCTAGTAATAGTAAAAAGAAATGAGGTAAACTTCTGTAAATAGTTTATTACAATTCAACTTTAAGTCAGATGCTAAATGATTCATTTTGTGGCATTAACATCAGAGTTCAAGATCGTAATTATTCTCATTCTCGGTAATTATGTTCTACAGTCACCATAACCAAGGCTTCAGTGAATACTGAACCACTTCTCCCAGTGGAAATAGAGGGTTAGGTTCCTACAAACCTCTGGTCACATTTTTTCACCAACTGTTCAACATATAACCTGTTTTATATGTGCTTCTGGTTAGTGATGCCTAACTTAGCGTATATTGTTTTTCCATTAACATTGAACTCACGGGCCCTAGAACTCATGCCTTATCTAATTAAAGTATTTTCTCCGAGGCACAACACAGCGTTCCCGTAGACAACGTTTTAATACTACAGTTGGGGATCATTTTAAACAGTGAAATCACCAACTAAAAGCACAAAAATGTGGCACAAACAGACTGTAAAAAAAACACGTGTTTACAGTAGGAGAGTAGATGTAAGAAGCAGAACATCATTTGTTTGACCTTAACTGGGAATACGCATGTGTCTGCGTATGGGAAAGCACCTTGAATGACTCTGGGGTTAAAAATAAACTGACTGTATATTAAAATATTACTATACATTATTTTTAAAAAGCTCCAAACTTTCTTTTATAAATACTAGATAATCCAATTTTCAGAATACACATACACGCAACAACAAACCACTACAGTAGTATAATTTATTGTTTTTAAATTTATGTATAATTTAGTGTAAAGGACTACAGATATTTTTCTGTTTGAGCATGACACTGAATTCCTTATTCTATAAATATCCAAGGCTTTAGTAACACCTAAATTTACCAGGAAACTCAGATTGGGTCATTCTAATTAGTTTAATTTTCGAATTACCTGGTATCTAAACAGAAAACATTTTTGTTTCAAAATGTGGAAAATTTTTCTCAAATGTATGAATCCAACTCCTCATTGACAAGGAGATAGATGACTGAGGGTTCTGCGGTGCCTTCAGGCCACCCTGTGGGGTTCAGTGACTTTGGACCGATTGGCAACAACTGTCCAGTCCTGGAAAGTAAGAGTTTGTGAGAGCCTACATCAAAGAGGACCAAAACCCGGGGTTTAATATTTCAAAAGAAATCCAAGATAACACTTTCTATTTCCTTTTTTAACTGTCCACCTTCTTCTCTTAAGATAGAACACATTTAAAAATAAAAATCTACTGAATAGTCATTTTGATCGGTTAAACCCTAGCAATTGAGATATTATTCTAGTTACAAAAGGCAACAGAGGGCTTTGGGCCGTTCAGTACTTACTCTCCATTTTGAAATGCAACCACACCAACCTCATGCATAACGAAAGGATCTTCCGGTGCAATGCTTAGAGCTTGGCCGAAGAATCTTTCAGCCAATTTTGAGTTATTGGTCAATCCATACTCTAATCCGATATAGAGCATTGGCAAATGACACCTAAAATATTGGAAAATTTCACATATTCAACACCAAAGACTTTATAACTCAGCAGAAATTAATCTAACGACTTCAAAGTCTGCCTGTAAAATAATTTAAACATAGCCCAAAACAGAGCATTTACTTTTGTTCTAACATTTCACTTACTAATATTTAATGAATGTCGAATGGGCTTTTAGACTAATCAACTGCCACTTTTAACACATATCAGCAGCCTATTCACCTTTATTTTTCATTACTCCACAGAAAAACCAAAATAAAAATCCTTTAAAGCACAAGGGCAGCTCTAGCTGCCTGTCTTCCTCCACTAGGCTAACTCATGCCCCTCGCCTAGACGAGCTTCACCTTCTCCTTTATGGATTCAGCACCATTTATCCTTCATGCTTGTGTTCAAGTTCCACTTCCCTTTATGAAGCTGCTTCTGACTTTCTAAGCTAACGGCTCTCCCTTGTGTGGATTCCCATCATATGAGTTATTATCAATTCTACACCCGAGTTCTGAATCATGTCATGTATATTCCATTTTCATACCCTCTGAGACAGTTCTAAGCACAAAGTACTAATCCCTTTTTAAATTTTGATCTCCTCACATTGTCAAACCAGTGATTACATGAAAGCAAACACAGTTATGATAGTCTTTCTTTGAAGATGGCTCTAAGGATGTCAATCAACACTGACTTGACTGGTTGGTATGTGCTTTGGTTCTAATCTAGAATCATGATTCTATCTTCTACAGAAGGGTCACAAAGAACCCTTTCAAAGTATTTACCTGGAGGAGGTACTTTCGAAATGGCAGAGTAAGGACCTCCAAAAATCCATTCCTCCATAAAAACAATAAGAACACGGCCAAAAATTGTCAAAATAAACGTTTTCAGAACTTTGGAAGTTGGCCAAATGCTTACAACAATCTGAGGAGTGTTTATTCTAGAAGAACAGCTGAGTCTCAGTAAGAACAGCAAACTTTATGACGTTTTAACTTGTCCTATTTCCTGCTCCCTTTCCCCAGCTCCACATTAGCCTAAAAACCAGAAAATTGCTCTGCCATACCCTTTCATCAGCTGTGCTGCTGTGAAGTAAGCAGCCATTGCTTGGTCATGTTCACTCTCAACTGCAAACGAATGCCCATATGCTATCCACGCAGGTCCGTAGGTCTTCTCAAGTGTTGTAGCTTTACTAAAACAAGGGATTTCATTCAATTAATATAATATTTATTCTTAAGTTAATTTTATGTAAGTTGATGGCTTCAAGTACATTCAAATTAAATAAATGAGTTGTCAACATATTAAACACTAATGTAACATTTCTGTTAATTTATTTGAGATAAGAGTGTTTAGGAGTACAATCAAAATTTTAAGAACTATTAGAAGAGGTACACAACTTTTTAGGTACTAGTTAAATCCAGTAGCAATCTGTGTAGAATTTACAAATATTACTTAATCCAGGAGCTTCATTTTGCAACCTGTTTTGTGTCACGCTCCATGTTAGAAGCCTTATATGCATCGTCTAATCCTAATAACTTACAAGATAAATTATTATTTATATTTTAAACATAAGTACGTATACTGAGGCTGGAAATATTAAGTGACATCCTACAGAGGGTGACATCCTACACCCTGGTTCCACGAACTGGACTACATAGTCTATTTAAATAGTCATAAATAGTTTTCAACCAGTGTCCCACTGGTGACCCACAACAAGGAACAAAGAGAACATATCACAAAACATGGCAAATATGAAGGGTGAGTTTCACACTTCCTAGCATTTTATTTTCTAAATATTCTTTCATCCAAATGTTCCATGTGGAGTCCGTCACTGATTAAGCACACTAAATCAAAGAAACACAGCTCAAAGAACTATTACAATACAAATCTTCGTCCTACTCCAGGAAAAAGCACATGCGAGCTTTTCTAAACTGCTTAACACAACCAGCCAGAGCGCTCTCCCTATTTTCTTCCTAGTACAGGATCCTTTCGTATCAACTTATCAATTTTCCCAAAAATCCTAGGATACAAGTGTTACATCACTCCATTTTTAGGGAAAATTAAACGGATAAATTGACTTTCCCAAGGAATTATGGCTAGTAAGTGACAGAACTTGGATTAGAATTCAATTCAGTGTCCAAAGTTCACGTGCTTTCCCTCAGATCCATTTTCCATTTTGTGTGCATGGAGGAAATCACAAGTATTATTATATTTTAAATCTTTAGTAATTAATTCTTCACATACTAGATATTTTCCTGTACTTGAACTGAATTATAGGGGTGAAGTAGCTTGATTGGGCTGCATGTGCCTTAAATTAAAACCACAGCAGGCTCTTTAGGCCAAGAATTCTGTTTTATAGTCACATTAGTAACCCTAATTGCGTGTAAAGTTTTATGTAATTTCACAACTATGAAAAAAGAAATCCTAAAAGTAAAAAGTTAATACTATCTCTGTTAATGAAAAACAGAACCTTTGAAACTACTTTATGTTATTCTCTACAGTTTCATTATTCTTTTATAAATAAAAATTTAAATATAAGCTCCTCAAGTTCTACACCACTGATTACTCTTATCTCCTCTCACGACATCTCATAAAGAGCAAGGTTCATAACTGATGCAACTGAACTGAATCTGCTGAAGAAAACAATGCTTTTACATCACTGTTAAAGTATTATTTATTGCATTAAAGCACATGAGCAAGAAATCTCTTCCTACAGGTTCACCACAAAGGGAGTAAGATAATACATTCATACCTGAGATATCTTCTGGCATGTTCATTCTTATGTCCAACCATGAGATAATAGCATCCCACTGCAAACCAAGATACCTACAAAGTTCAAAATTTACCATGACGAAAGATGCTGAACTTTGAATTGGAAATCTCTAACACATTAAGCAAGAGGGTGGGCTAAGTGTTCCATCCCATATTCTAGTTCAAGTTAGAAACTTCTCTGAGACAGGCTGTCTATTGGGGTCCTAGATGAAAAAAGGACAGACTGTCCAAAGCTCTTCCTCAAGATACCTTCAATCACATCCCTGCAACATTTGATACAAGACAAGGATCCTAAACACTTCCTATTTCAAATCCAGCCTGAGTCCTGGCCTGCCACCTGCACTGTGTGTCTTCCCTGGCTTGACACTGGTTCTACCAGGTTCTGTATCGTTAGCTGACTTCTCTTACACTAGTTTTACCTCTTTGTAAATTATTTCACACTGGTCTAGGGTGCAGAGTCTCACTGGACACTGAGACCTTGTTTCCTGACTTTTGTCTTTACAGACTCAGTTCCTGATTCCATTTTCAATTTCTAGGTCTTAGTTCTGATCCATGGCAGTTTGGAAGACACAATGATTCAAACAGTGCGCAATTTAATAAGTTACCTTATATATGTAATGTGAGGAAGCTACTAAGCAATAACTAACATTACTTAGGAGAACTGGGAGTGTGAGTTTGACTTTCAATACTTTATTTTTCTGTATGTTAAGTGTTTTTAATAATAAGCATACCTAATTCCTATAATCAGAAAAAAATGGAGATTTTAAGTTATATTTCAGTAGACAAAAAAAATACCTTCGTGGATTGAGAAAGTTAATGCTGCTTCTAATTACCATAAGCACTAGGAAATTCTGCTCCAACAACTTAAGATAAAACATATTTGCTTAAACTTAAATATAAGGTACTATCTAAATATTAGTAAAGCATTTTCTTTAAGTTCAAGTAAGAAAAAACACTATAAGAAAAAAAAAAGGTTTATATTTACTTACAGGATTACTAGGGTATAAATCCACCAATTTATGAGAAAGGTAGAAAAGTTCTACATTGGGGAAAAAATAAATAAATACAATTATTCACATCAAATGAATTGTAAGATATGACTTTCCCCCAGGAGTCACAACTCTTCACAATCATATAGTTTGTTCTCACAGCAATAATTTAATACTTTTCTTTCTTTCTGGATACAAAATTCATTTACCTAATAAAATATAGAAACTCCAGGGAGCAGGTATTACAGTGTCTCATTCAAACCCCACAGCTCCTCACCCGGTGCCAGACTCATAAGTGGGCCCTGAGTGCTGAGTGACTGGAAAATTGGATGAATGGCACATGACAGAGCACTTCATGGTGCTTAAGAGATTACTTGAAAGCACCTCATCTATCTTAAAAACCCATATCTCTTACTCCATGAGCCTATCATGGACCATCTTAACCATCCACCACCAATTTGGCTGACTAAACTCTCAAGTTTATCGAATCAGCAAGATGATTTCCTCTTGAGTAATACGGGTGAGTCCTAGCATATCACAATGACGTTTCCAGATCTGAGTTCATTAGATCAGGGCAAGTAGAGAGTCTGTATCTCCAAGCTGCCAGGAGACATGATGCTGTTGGTGACAGACACACTTAGAGCAGCAGGTGTTTGGAGCTGGAGTGACTAGCTTTTTGCCTTTGGACAGAGCTCATCATTCAGTTTAAAGATTTAAGGGTAAATACAGTCCAAACACAACTAAATGTTTCTAAAATGTTAAAATACAGAAAACATGAGCAAAAAAATCTGCTCACTTCCAACTTCTAAACAGTTCTGACTCTTGTCATATCAGTTTGCTTATGGATTTTACAAAAAAAATAGAAAAAAGGCAAAACTGCCATCCAACACTTAAACCACAAATTATGTTTGAGAAAAGGAAGCAGGAAGCAGGGATAAAGAAACAGTGTTCTGTTGTGACAATAGGATAGACCACCCGGTCACTTTGATAAGGATTTCTTCCCCCAGTTGTTACTTTTATTGTATAACTCCATTATGTTATTACCTGCAATCTCAATTATCCAGGATTTGTGAGATAAAATTTCAAGAGTTACCGAAAATTTTTTATCTTAAACATTATATTACAAAAATTCTTACCATTTGCTTTATTCAGCTCCACAAGTGTCCCTATGTGTACAGGTAAACAATTTGCATGGAAAGGATCTTTTTCCATTACTCTGAAAGTTAAAGCAACACATTACTACCCCAGAAATAGTACATAACAGCACCCATTATAATTAGCTGTGTTTGAGTAGTCATTACAGCATTATGTACAATACTGTGAGTTTCACTATTTTTTTACTTTAACTCCATTATCTTCATGTTGGTTCAGTTAAGGCAATGATTAGGTTATAAATGAAAGGGAAAATTCTGCTTTTTGGGGGGAAAGAATAAAAATAAACATCATGTACATTTACTTTAAATCAATAGAACTGTAACACATAAAATAAGTTGTCCAATTATTTACAAGGATCAAAGATAATATAAAATATAAAATAGATCACAATTATTTGTCAATTAAAATTTTTGTGAATTCAAGGATTTAGGCAACCTTAAAGATCCATTAAAGATAGCACATGTAATTTAGCTAAGTTTGAGCTACGTACACTGGAAAACTGGTATGCGGGGAGATGGCTTGGCCAGCTAGTAAGCCTGACGAAGCACCCAGCATCTATAGTGTTTTATTAGTCTGTACCTTACCAAAGTAGGGATTTTATGAAACTATGTGCCAGAATCGTATTTTCAAACTTGCAAATTATCAAAAACTGGAATGAGGAACATACGCATATACACTCCCAAGTTAATGGAATAATCCTACAAATATGCATAAACCTGTGTCTGTAAATGCTCTTTGAAGACAGCTGCAAATTGGTAAAGGCCACTTAAATTATCATCAATTAGTTCCAGATTACTCAGAAAGCACATCCCATGCATTTCTTAAGTGAAATGGACTGAATTCTATGTTCCTACACAAAAATAAGCAGATATACTTACACAGATGTAAGCTTGTAGCACATTTTAAAATCACAGTTATAATAATGTCTTTCAGCTAAAGACACTACAACATCCAGATTCTCTTGCAAGCCATCGACAGACTCGGGGATGACAGTTTCACTAGGTTTATTATACTGAAACAGAGAAAGGTGAACATAAACTCAACGAGCAACACCAATCAAAAGGCAGGCTCAATTTGACCCAAATATTTCAAGGATTGACACAAGGACATATGTGAGCCTCTGGAAACTGTGAATTTCAAGACTCATGAGTACCCTTCTCAGTAAGTTTCTCTTCTCAATTTTTTATATCACAGAATTCCCTGGTTGGAAGTATTTCACAAAGTAGAAGTTCAGGAAACATAAGAAAAAATCCTCATTTTCACGCAACATCATTCCATTTATCTGATAGTTCAATCTTTTAGTATAAGGAGTGCTTGGGAGGAAGAAGACAGATATTTTCAGAAGTTTTTTAGGGAATCATATATATTTTAAATAATCTAAATCTATTCTTGCAAATATGCTAAGTTAATAAAAAAAATTAATTTAACTAGTAAAAATACAGAGGCCAATCTGAGTGAAAGAAGTAAGATATTTACATAAAGCAAATACTAACTTTGTTTCTACTTACCTTTTTTAATTTATTCTCAAATAGAAAACGTAACAATTCTTGTTCTTCAGTACAGAGCTTGCTAAGAGGTAGTGATTCAAGAAGTTCTTTTTCTTAAAAACATTGAGAAAAAAAAAGAATGTTCTAACAATATTTATGGGGGGGAAAGTCAGCAATGAAAAATATTCTTCTATAGTTCCTAGTGCAAGTAAATCAAATTCAAAATGAAAATAACAAGATCAAAATGTACTAGAGAAAACTAGATGGTGCTTCCAGGTGATAAGAACCACTTGGAGGGCTGCCTTCCAGGTGAATCTGGTCATCACCAGACTAATAGAGCACCAGGCCAGTTTCCCAACCTCAGCTCTATTGACACTTCGTGTAGATAATTCTCTGCTGCGTTGGCTGTCCTATGCACCACACGGTGTTTAGCAAGATCTCTGGCCACTAGCAACCAGCAGCAATGTCCCACCCTCCTTCGCCGTCCCCAAGTTGTAACAATCAAAAATGTCTCCACATGTTGCCCAATGGGAGTCCCCTAGGGGGCAAAATCACCCTGTATGAGAACCACTGGGCTAAAATGTTTGAATCACATTAATGCAACATCTCCATTTTCTCTCTGTTTCTCTTGTTTCTCCACCTCACATCACTGTTGACGTACTAGGTCAATGGTTCTCAGCCCTTGCTGTACCATTTGGGAGCTTAAAACTATCTGATGCCAGGGTCTCACCACCAGAGATTCTGATTCAGTTGGTCTGGAGATGGGACCTACACACTGATGTTTTTAAAGCTCCTCGGGGATTTAAAGTGCAGCCAGGTTGAGAATCACTGAATCAGAAATCTTGGTTTATACTATTGCAAATCACTTTTCAAAAATATAGCCTCCTTCTATCACAATCCCTAAAGATTCTGATTGCAAGAGACACTGCACAATACTGTATTCTGAAATGCACTTCACTTTTGAAGACATTAAGGAAGTTAATAGGCTGGTTTAAACCTGTACATGGCCTGCTTTTGATTCTACAGATTTCAGAGAAAAAAAACCCAATGCAAACAATATCAATGGTGCTAAACATAAAAACACCTGAGTTTCCAAACCTTCTTGGGCTGTCAACATGTGATGTGATGTCAAAAGATCAAATGCTTCAAAACAGTAGACATCGAGCTTCAAAGCTTCTTTATAGCTGTAGGTAGCTAGGGTTCGGTTATCTAGAGCATCATAAATTTTCCCTCGTAAAAGACAAATAGAACTCTTTATCTGTTAGGAAAATGAGTCACATACTAAGTCAATACTTTTAAACTTAATTTTTTATCAAAAATTATAATTACCTGAAGGCTGAGACTATTTTTTACATCTAAACGAACTGGTTCCATCCCAACTGTCAGACACAGTTATAAATTAATAGAAACATGAAAGCAAATAAAACTTCTCTAGTCTATCTTCCCTAGGCTCTCCTCACTTCAACAAATCTTTACAACTAGTGTACATGTCACTGCTACTTTGTTCATTAGTTCTGTCTCAAACAAGGTAATGATTTAGAGCCAGCGAATAGCATACATACATATATTAAATCAAACTTTGATACAGTTTGATAGCTAGATCTTAATGAAACCATCTTAGTAAATATTAGAAAACTGGCAGCAATGTAGCGCTATGGTTAGGAGCATGGCTTTCTGGAATTAGGCAGACTTTACTTCAAATCCCAGCTCTGACACTTACTAGTGACCTTCGACAAGTGAAATAACCTCTCTTGGCTTCAGTTTCTTTTCCTCATCTAACTTACAGCACTCTGTGAGGAGTAGAGGTGATACTCTTCGTAGAGCTAGCACATGGTAAGCTGTTCACACAGTAGCCACCTCACTACAATCATTAACAAAAGGATAGGAAAATCAGATTGATATTCCAGACTCTGAACCTCAAAAAACATAACTGAGCCGAAAGATGATCTAGAGATGGGCAGCTTAAATTGGCAAAGGGCTGAAGAAGATTCATCATAAAATCAAAATTATAATATACTGGAGGACATTATGAGAATCTTGGACCTATGTAGTATCTGATAAATTGTAAAAAAAAAAGTGATTTCATAAAATAATACTAAATCACATATTTCTTAGCAGATAAGTTAATGGATAAAAGATCCAAAAGTAATAATGATAATACCAATATCCCTCAGAAATGCATTTCTTTGCAGAAAAATGAATGTGCGCTTCCTAGCACATAAATTAATAGACAAATGATCAAAAAAAATGGAAAAAGAAAACATCTAAGAATGTATAGTATTCCTACCTTTTTGAGGTGAAAAATACAGTAACCAAATTCCTTCATAAATATGTTATAAAGAATAACTGGGAAAATGGGGGAATTGATGGTGACAGCTAAAGGGTACACGGTTTCTTTCTGAAGTAACAACAATGTTCTGAAGTTGATTACGGTGAGGGTTGTACAGCTCAGTGAATATACTAAAAGCCAACCAACTGTATACTTTAAATAAATGAATTGCACGGCATATGAACGATAGCTAAAAAAAACTGTTAATGTCTGTGGATATCATTTATTATCATATAATCTCTGCCAGCAAGGAATTCGCAATTTCATTGATATGAAGTATACATACTAAAATGTACAATATATCATAAATAGTAACACCAAACCACTTCCTGGAAAAAAACAATCTAAGGTAATCAAGGTTTCTTGGTGGTAGGTATAAACAGTATTGAAACACAGTAAGAAGCGTAAAGATGATTCAACCTATAGAGGAACTAGTTAGCTTAAGGCATCAAATATGAGAAGGAAGATCTCAGATTCAAGCATCTGGGGACATAATTACAGCTTCCAACCATGGCTCAGAAATGTCTTGAATCTTTTTGGTTTTGGTGGGCAAATTAAATAAGTTGGCAACCAAACTGTTTTAACATGGTTATCCTCAAGTAAAAAAAAAAAAAAGAAAGAAAGAAAAACAAAAGATTTATGCTTGCCATGTCGAGTGGGTAATTCTGAACTGTTACTGAAGCATGCTCCTTATAGTATTACTTACTGAGGACTGTGACATTTCCCAGTCATTGGAGGGGTCTTTCAAGCCACTTTCATCCTTCAAGTACTTCTCAAATAATCTTTTGTTGATTGGCTCCTCCATATCAAGAATATCGAGAGCCTGCTGATGTTCTTTCGCAGCATACTATGTAGGACACAGAAATACCGTTCATCAGCCATGACCTCTAAAACTAGGTATACAAAGAAATACTGTAGATTTTTAAAGGGTAATGAATGTTATATGTACACATTACTTAAATTTAAAATGTCTAAAGTAGAATTTTCTTCATGCGTGTCATCTTTTAGTAAATGGAGAATCAATATTTTATAGTCAATAATACTAGAACAGACCATTTCTTCACAAGATATTAATCTGCCGAGCTCCCTCATTAGGATTCTCACACATATGTGACAGATGCATGACATTCACATAATTAAAGTTTTATCAAATAAAAATGAAACTGAGTGCATACTTACATGGCATCTGGCTGCAAGGTAGCGACATGATTCATACAACTAGAAAATAAATTAATTCATTAAAAAAGTCAAGATGATATGCATCGTCACTCTAAAAGAAAACTATGAGGACAAAATAAAGAAAGCTATTTTCATAATTTCTCCTTTTACTCTTGCAGAGAAAAATATCCAGTCTTTTTAACCCACATTCACCATAACCTACTGTTTACTAGACACTGAGGATTCAAAAAGGCATAAGAACCTGCTCTCTAGAAGGTTATAGCAGGGGAGACATAGACATGGCACACAGTATCTTTCAGAAACTATGAAAGAAAGGCAGAAAAAGTACTAGCCACTTGAAGAAGAAAACAGCTGCAGGGGAGAGGGTGAGTGAGGCATGGGTCAGCATTCCAGGCACTGAGTCTGAAAAATCACCACATGTCTAAGGAAGTGAAAGTAGTCAGCATAACTGGAGTACATAATACATGTATTGGCAGTGGGGGGTTAGAAGCAGAATGGCAAGAAATCATAAAGGACTCTGGGTGTCTATTAAAGCATCTGATTTTATCTTGTAGGTAATGGGAAATCACTGATACTGTGAATGATATAATCAGATCTGTGTTTTAGGAAGACCACCCCTGAGATAGTTTGCAAGATGAACTGGGAAGGTGGGAAGTGGGAAAGATGTTACCAGAGAAAAGAGAAAGAAGAGAGGTGAAAACAACAAATTAACGGCCTGACATGTATGAGTGGTAATGAGATGGAAAGGAATATCCATAACTTCAGAGCTATTTAGAAAACAGAATTTTCAAAACTTAGTGACGGGAGGAGGGAAGGACAAGATGACTGAGCTTAGGAATAAAAATTTTCTCTTTACTTCCATAAGAAAATTGAATCCTTTTAAATAATTTTGACATAAAGAAAGCATACAGCTAATACTAATCTAATGACATTTTTTTAAGCTTTGAAAGACTTCAGAGTTCATATAATCACTTACTTTGTCCAGTTTTCGTGACCGAAGTGCATGGGCTGCTCTATGATACTGTGCTGTCAGGTAAAGACACTGAGCCAACCAATAAATGTCCTGGGGTTCCTCTGGAGGAAAAAAATCACACAAATGGTCAGAGATGCATGGTAAAATAGAAAGCTTTTTTTAAATAGAGGAATCAGAAAAAAAAATTAGAATTTGTCACTTACCATGAGAGAGTGAAGCTACTTTATCTGCCCAAAATAGAGCACTTTGATACTGTTGCTATATCAAAACAAAACAAAAAAGTGGTAATTTCCCTGTTATTTCAAGTTTTAAACATATCTAATATTATTAGAATGCTATATAATAAGTCAACGTCTCAGTACAATATATTTTATTTTTACATGTAGTAGGGGTCTATCAATCATATCTCTATCTTATATCTCAGCTAGAGTTTTAGTTCATTGGTACAATAAGAACACCATTATAAGATCTTTGATATATACCGTTTAAGAAGGTAGCTATTATTTTAAACTATATATTGCAAAAGTGTATCAGCAGGTACTGGCATAAAAACAGATATATAGATCAATGAAATAGAATAGAAAGCCCAGAAATAAATCCTAGGTTAGATGGTCAATTAATCTATGACAAAGGAGGCTAGGATATACAATGGAGTGAAGACCACCTCTTCAAAAAATGGTGCTAGGAAAACTGGACAGATACATGTAAAATATGAAATGGGACCACTTTCTTACACCATGCACAAAAATAAAGTCAAAATGGATTAAAGACTTAAATGTAAGACCCGAAACCATAAAACTCCTGGAAGAAAACATAAGCAGTAAACTCTTGACATCACACTTACCAATCAATATCTTTTTTAATATGTCTCAGGCAAGGACAACAAAAGGAAAAATAAATGGGAGTAATCAAACTAAAAAGGTTTTGCATAGCGAAGGAAACCATCAGCAAAACAAAAAGATGACCTACTGAATGGGAGAAGATATTCACAAATGATACATCCAATAAGGAGTTAATATCCAAAATATAAAAGGAACTCATACAACTTAAAACCAAAAACACGAACAAGCCAATTAAAACACGGTCAGAGGACTTGAAAAGACATTTCCCAAAAGAGGACATAGAGATGATCAACAGACATATGGAAAGATGCTCAACATCACTAATCAGGGAAATGCAAATTAAAACAAGAATGAGATATCACCTTACACCTATCAGGATGTCTATCATGAAAAAATCAACAAACAACAAGTGCTGGTGAGGATGTGAAGGGAACCCTTGTGCACAATTAGGATCGTAAATTGATACAGCCACTATGGAAAACAGAATGGAGATTCCTCAAAAAATTAAAAACAGAACTGCCATTCAATTCAGCAATTCCACTTCTGGGTATTTAGCAGAAGAAAATAAAAACACTAATTCGAAAAGATATATGCACCCCTATGTTCACTGCAGCATTACTTACAATAACCAAGACATGGAAGCAATCTAGGTATCCATCGAGATATATCTACGAAATAGATAGCAGGTATCTAAAACAGTAGATAATTTAAGTGATTATTTTGCAATATGTTTAGCAATGGTTCTCATTTTTCTACAATCTTTGCCTCAGTCCTCCTGGATGCAAACCAGGAACTCCGCTGCCAGTCAATACAGGCAAAGGAATGCTTATGGGATGGTTACAAATCTGCTCAATGTAAGTGCCCCCAGGGTGGAAACCAGGCCTGTCTTATTCCTCACCGCATCTCCAAGTGCCAAAGAAAAAGTGCTCAGGAAACATTTGTTCAATTCAACTAATGGTAAACCAAAATACAGCCCTCCTATGCACTGCAAACATTTGGCAGCATCTTTTCACATCCAGTTCTGAACATTGACATGCTTTTGCTTTCCTTCCTTGGTTTCCAATTTATTGGGAGAGCCTGCATTTTACTAAAACTAAGCGACATCATAGATTAAACTGATCTCATTCTGGAGACATTTCTTTCCTTAAACATTGTTTGCTGTTCACTGAAGGGCAGTGCAGGGAACGCAGATGTAGTTAATACAAATTTTTTAAAGTACTGATTTGAGACAACAGGCTTGTTTGTATTTTTATTCACGTAAATTCGGCCAAATAAGAATTACAACTTCTCGAAAATTTTCTATTAGCTAGCTAAATTCAAAGGCCACCCTGTAATTTTCCTCCTAAAGTAATCCTTCAACTTCCACTTAGCACTGTGTCTGTATTGAGCACCTGCAATGTGCCCAGGAATTAGGCCGGCTGCAGGGCGCGACCTTAATTTAAGCACATGTAAGTTTCACTCTACGTTTAGGTGGCTTTCAGTTTTAGTGTCCCTCGTCCTCCCGGCTGCAGAGAGGGCTGCTGGGCGCTGGATCCCGCCCTTCGAGAGCTTTACCCTAGAACGAAAGCCCAGGCTCGTCCGGGCCACCCACCACCAAGCCCCTGATGACAGTTACCCTCGCCGACAAAAGTGTAACTTACGAGTCCCGGGGCCAGGCTCACAGGTCGGGCCACCCACCTGATCAAGGTACTGCCGGACTCGCTTCCGCAGCCGCTCCAGGTTCATGGCCGCACGGGCGCCGGGTCCGGCCGAGCGTTCCCACTGCCGGCTGGGCGCACCTGGATCCCCACCCCGCGCCGCGGCGTCCCGCGTCCCGGACCGGCCCAGACAGCGCTCGGCTGCAATCGCCCGGCTCTTCCGCTCCCGCCAGACCCCGCCCCGGAAGTCCTCCGCAAACGTGTCCCCTCCGGCGCCTGAAACGGGAGTCGTGCCCTTGGTTCTGAGGTGCTGTCTTGGCCCTCGGGTGTCAGGGCTTCTTGGGGGGCCCTAGACGACTTTCCTCTCTGATTCGAGTTCCCTAGGACGCGCAGCCCATGTACGTGTCCCTGCGCCGTTCGCTCACTGACCCGTTCTTGGTGGGGCGTCGGCCACCAGGGCCTGGGCCTCCCTGGAGTTCAGCCCCACTTCCCTCGTGTGGGACCTTGGTTCCAAATGCGCCTCCTTTTTCTGATGTGTAAAAATGAGGATACTCACCTCAGAGGCGGTTGTGAGGGTTAAATGAGCACACACACCAAGTCCTGGGACATGATGATAAGTTGTATTATCACCACGCCCAAGTGTCCCTTTCAGATGGTCTTGGAAAAACCAAAAGGCTCCTTCCTCAACTTTGGGTAGAGGAAGCTGTGGTCAAAAAAAGGTAAAAACTGAAAATCTGATGTAGTAAAACTTTGAATCTATACAATGGAATATTATTCAGCAATAAAAATGAATTAAGTGTTGACACATGCTGCAACACAGATGAACCTTATGTTTCCTGAAAGAAGCCAGGAACAAATGATCACATAATGTACGATATCATTGACCCAGATTCTCTCATGGACTAAATGCTACCCAGGCTCCCTTATCAAGAAACAAGCTGAACTCTTTTTCAACCAGTCCTGACTGTTGAACTTGCGCGTTTCTTTATGCATTGTCCAATTTTAGCACGAATTCTGATAAGTCAGTTTAGCCAGAATCCTCCACCCTCAATATCTAATCACCCTCAAAATATGACCAAATTGCTTACTCCCCACTATCCCCCAGGTAATGTCTGATCACCCTGGCCAGCCTTCAGCAAAAAATCCTATTAGGTCAGTTTAGACAGAATCTGAGGGCAAATAATGGGGGAGAATGTGAGGAAAGGAAAGGAAATAGAATTTTCTCTATTAGTCAAACCACGCATGAGCATGTAAATATTTGGCAGAGTTCTAATTTTGTTTACTAATCTCCAATCACTACCTAAAATGGGTCTCACCAGGCTAATGTCAAGGTGTTGGCAGGGCTGTTTTCCTGCAAGAGACTCTAGGGAAGAAGCCAATGCCTTGTCTTTTCCAGCTACTAGAAGTTGCCTGCATTCCTTGGCTCATGGCTTCTTCCACCATCTTCAAAGCCAGCAGAGTAGCATCTTCAGATCTCTCTCTGATACTGATCCTCCCTCTGCCTCTCCCTTTCACTTACAAGGATCTTTGTGATTACATTGCACCTACCCAAATAACCCAGGGTAATTTTGCCTTATTCAAAATCCTTAATCACTTCTGTGAATTCCTTTTTGCCATTTGAGTTAACATAGTCACAAGTTCAGGAATCAGGCATGGTCATCTTAGGGGCTGTTATTCTGCCCACCACATTGCCTAACCAAGCTAGCCACCCAAAGGCAAGCCTTTATTACAACAAGGTAAAAAAATATAGAGGATCAGAGAAAATTCACCCTTCCTACTGGAAACCAACTCAAAGTACCTGGACCACCTTCCCCAGGACGGTCTCTTCTTTCTGACACCATAGTCAAGTGATTTACCCACTGGAGGGTAGCCATGGGGTGGGGTGGGCAGACCTCCATATGGCAGGCAGAGGTAGAAGAGTAACAAAAGTGAAGGCCAAGGAAGGCCTCGAGACCATCCTGCAGAGCCACACCATGGAGGAGGCAATAAGTGTGCTGTCTGTTGAGAAAGGGGGTGCTGGAGTTAGACCACGTTGGTTCAGCTTTTAGGCAAGTACGCCAATCTCTCTATGTTATTTTCCTCAGCTATAAAATGGGAATGATAATAGCTCATACTTCCTGGGATTGATGCATGTAAGGATTCAATGAGATAGTTCATGGAAAGTGCTTAGAATAATGCTAAACTTATTATTGTAATTATAATTAATATATCAGTATATATTGCATTGCATTATGTTACATTGTTAATGGCATTTATTAGTAGTGATAGCAGTTGTACAAGTCTTGCCAACAAATCTAAAACACATAAACTAGCAGCATGGAAATCTGTCTTCGCCATTGCTCAGGGTCCATCTCGAGATTAGACAGTTTGTTCCAGTTCCATTATGAGGTCTCTACGTCAAGGCAGTTCTTGTTTACCTCTGGCCTGCTTGACTATGTAGAATTCCTAAAAAGCACTGACCGGGCTGCTGAACAAAGTTTCTGGAACCTCGGATAGGTCTGGAGTTTCTCTATTGTGGTAAGATTGGCTGGGAGATTTGTCATATCTGAATTCATGTTTAGAATCTTGACTAAAAAATTTTATTAACCTATATGTACTAGTTAAAATCATATATTTGAGACGAGTAAATAGTAAAATCACAAATATAGTCTAAAATTTTCCTTACCGTCAAACTCCTTTTTAAAAAGACAAAATAAAATAATGAACTTAGTTTGGAATACAAGCCCTAAGTAACTGAATCATGTTGACATTTCCCAGATGTGTTTGAAGTGCACACATCTTTTATTTCATTCCATGCGACCAGGCTCTCCAAATGTCTTCATGTCTTAAAAGCTTTGTTGCAAAACGATTGAATAAAGTAAACACATACCCTTGAGAGCACAATTTATTACCTTTTTACTATTTGTTCTTTCCTGTTCTTAATGGCAGCTCCAGAATCTTCTCCACTACACTCAAATCAAGACAATTGCTGTGACATTTGACTATCTGAAGAGCTAAACTTTGGAACATTTCATTTCAAAGTTCCAAGAATCTTTAAATAATAACCAATATCCATCCACATGTGTCTTCTCCCTTTTCAAAGTACCTTCCCGTGTAGCATGTCGCTCACCTCCCACCTTGCTGCGTTGTGGTGGTATCAGCCTCATTGTTAGGATGGGCTCTGAGTCTCGGGGATTTGCTGAGACTCAGCACCCGGGGGCTGGCTCATTCTGAATCTTTTGCTCTTTCAAGTCACCCCACTAAAGGGGCATGCAGTGTTCTTGGCTATAGTAAAATTTCAATGAATGAGTCTCAGAACTTTCTAGTTAATATCATTTCTTTTTTCAAATGTTGTTGCCGGAAATAGTTATAAGCCATATCAGTTTATTTTAATGAGTTAATAAGTGTGGTAGAATAAATATTAATATAATGATGGAAGGTTTAACCTAAGGAGCGTCATTCTAAGATCAATGTTGATAATGTGACAATTGGTTATAGTAGATATGCAAGGAAAATAAGCACAAGAAAAAATTAAGTGGCTTCTATACACTGAATGTTTGTGTGCCCCCCGATTCATATGTAGAATCCTAACAAAGAATTGGGTATTACAAATGCCTGTTCCCAACCTGCCCTTGGTAGTGTGGCTTGTTATTTGCCCAGCAACTCCAGGCCATCCTCAGCCACACTGAGCAGCAAACTTGTCAGCTATCCAGAACCACCCCTTCTTCTCCTTCTGTGGCCACTGTGGCAGTGAGAGGTGGCATGGCCTCCCCTCACCTCGGATGCTCCATTGCTTAGCAACCCGGCCTGCAGTCCTTGGCCCTCATGGGTCCTGGGTACCAAGGCCCAGACAGCTACTGCATGGCAGGGTGACTACATCGGATTCCCACCATGGAAGGAGTAGCACCTTTATCTTCCTAGAATAACAACTTAATCTGGATTTGCTGTGTCTGACTTTCATGTTTTGTCAGATCACCATCTGTGAAATTCGTAACTACTGCATTTGTCTTCTCTAACCAAGAATGTGAAATAAAACAGTAGCCAATGCCCACAGGGCTCACTGGGGGCTCACCATGTGCAGGTATAGTCACGTTATTTTAGGTAGTGTAATTTAAGATGTACAACCAAGGTGTGTGTGTGTGTGTGTGTGTGTGTGTGTGTGTGTGTGTGTGTGTGTTGGGCATGATATTCCCTCTACTTGCTCCCTCACACCTACACCCATGACCTGAATGCACCAGATATCACTGCTCAGGTGTCTAAAGGGATGGTAAAGGCCAAGGGACAGCGAGAGACCCCTTGCAAGTGCCTGCAGAATGACAAGGTGCAATGGGCATGGTGGCCTACCTTACGCTCCTCAAATTCCCTGTGTTTCTGCAGGAGAAATTTCCAATGCCTTCAACATGAGACAATGAAGAATCATGTGTAGAAAGAGAAGAGGACAGTAATATCATCAGTCAAGTCACATATTATGTTAGACAGTAATAAATTTTCATCCAAGGAGTTCTAAATCCTTAACTTTTTTTTAGTGTGTTAACTAGTCTGAAGTCAGCCAAATACCGGGGAACAGTTGCATATTTGTATTTTTATGCAATACTAAATTTTGTAAAATTGCATATGTATAAATCTCTGGTTTAGTGTTTATTATTGTAATGATTCCTTCCTTAATCTTGTTCATGAAATACAGTCAGGAAAACAAAGCATAGGTTTTCAGTATGAACAGAAAATTAAACATCTCAAGTAATTGCTCAACAATTTAAATTACTCTGAAAGAAGAGAGAACAATAATCTTGCTCTCTTGCTCATCGGATTGAGAAGTGATGTGACATTGTCACTACAGGAGAGTACTTTAAGAATTGGTAGACTCCTGTTGGCTGCAATTGGAAAAATACTGAGGCTTTGAAAGGACATAAATAATTATTAAGAAGTCAATGATCTGTAAACATCTCTGTTGTCATTTTCCAATGACAATTCTACAAATTTGGAAATAACCTCTACCTGAACATCAAATCTTGATTTACTATACGTTTCTCTGTGTCCTGCTGTGCTTGCTGTAGGATGCTAAGGGTCTGCACCAAACACCTACTTAGAAACGGTCAGTTGAACCCATTCGGGCTCTGATGGGCTGTCCGTGTCTCCAGCAGAGGCAGGCAGTGGAAGCTCAGTTTACCAGCACTTCCACCTGCCCAGACATCAGCTCTGCAAGAAGGCTCTGTTTGATAATGCAAGGAAGACGGGCTCTTAAGAAGAAAACAAAATCTTCTTAATAACTGTCTGAATCATCCTCTAGCCAGATAAATAACATTTGATTAATAAATGTTTGTTCATTTAAATTGAGGCTTTTGGTTGGTTTATAAATGTATAGCTTGTGAGGCTTACCCATGTGGAAAATGAGACCCTGAAAGGATAAGTTACCTGTGCAAGGTCATAGCGTCAATCAGTACCAAAGGCCACAGCTAAACATGGACGTTGAACTAACATGACTTGTATTGTCTAATTCAGTAATGATTCTAACTGTGGGGTTTTACGGCAAGTGCAGGTTCTGAGGGAAATATTTTGGGGCAAAAGATCATCTCAGAATCTTCAGAGTCTTGCCGATTGCTTGCTTCTGTGACCCTGTGTTCACTAGAGCCCTGGGAAATCAATTCCTTCTTGGTTTTGCTGGGCCTATCACAGTTGAGTATGTGGTACATTATTTTGAGCATATTTGTATTATGGAATGCTATTGGTTTATTGATTGATTTACTCAGTTGGTCGAAGTCAGGGCATGTGATTGGGGGCATGTCACATTTCTGTGTCGGTGGGAGTCACAGCTAACTCACGAGCACAGGACTTTACAGGAACAACAGGAATTGCTGAGTCTATGGGTAGGGAGTCCCCCTGCCAGGGAATGGCTTTCGGGCTTGGGAAAATGAGCCCCCTGATGTCTCCACAAGGTGTTTGCTCTGTGCAGGGGCAGATTCTCCAGGGAAAATGTTCTCAGGTTAGGGGTGATTGTATTCTGCCTGTGCAGGTGAAATTCTGCCAGGTGAAGGGACACATTGAGAGGATTTACAATGTCCCTTGTGTCTGTAACCATCACCATTATGTGACTGCAGCATGATGTGACCACAAAGCTGTCTGCAGCAAGCCATGCCACTGGGGCATAACATCTCCTTCCGGACGTTTTTTCTTCCTAGCAACCAGTACATCCTGCCTCACCGTCTGCGGGACATAACGATGAGCCGTCATCGTTCAGGTGCTTCACTGCAGCTTTGCAAAGACAGCCAGTTGTGGACACGGCAGCTGATCATCCAGAGGTGACAGGCATGACTCGGCCTTTACATCAGGATGAACATCCAATTCACAAATGTCTTCTCTATCTGGTTACCTGATTATCTGTCTAAACCAGGGGTGTCCAAACTTCTTTCAACGTTTTTCACCAAGGGCCATATGCGGTAAAATACACAAACAGCCAGGCCACTCTCTCGAGGTGAAGTACGTGTTGCCTCACCTGGTTTGTTTAAGTAAAGTAAATATATTTTTGGAATTTGCTGCAGGCCTATTAAAAATGGATCGCGGGCTGCAGTTGGCCCACGGGCCGCAGTTTGGACACCCCTGGTCTAAACGTATCACATTCACTGAGTAAGTCTGCGATTTTATGTTAAGCAGGCATGGACCACATTATTAGCCAAGGAGTGGTCCTCAGTCTCAGTTTTGATCTCAAATTCAGGAAAGCACCTTTTAATATAATGTATTCTACTATTGATTCATTCACGTGTATGTTTTAGTCTCCTGTTCCCGTTGTTGTGCCAGGAGCT
This sequence comes from Rhinolophus sinicus, assembly GCF_036562045.2. Lineage (NCBI taxonomy): Eukaryota > Metazoa > Chordata > Mammalia > Chiroptera > Rhinolophidae > Rhinolophus > Rhinolophus sinicus. The sequence goes on along the minus strand of NC_133754.1, from coordinate 55,867,341 downwards.
GGGATGACAAAGAGAGAATGGAGCTGCAAAATCTATAGCTCAGCAGGAGAGAGGCAGTAAAAGAAGGGCCTTACAGAGTGTTAGGCATCATAAAGGAATCAGCCAGTGGACCCTGGGAACAAGGCCTGGCATGTCTTGTTCATAGGGGGTTTGGGTAGGGGGGGTGGGTTCATAAATTCCCATGAGAAAGATGCCCTCCCTGCATCAAAAAGAGAATATTCTTATCACCAGCAACGGGAGTCAATGCAAGATGGATCTCTAGCAACCCACTAAAATAACCCTTATCTTCCATTAATTTTCCTCATACGTTTTAGTCACTGTCCCACAATTTACTGCTCCTAGCTCCAAGCCCCTTTGTCCTAGCACGTCCCCACAATTTATCGTTCTTTTTTTAAAAGGTCTACAAGCTTTTGGATCTAATGGTTTCCTTAGATTTTCATTTTCCTTTTGAAGATTCTCATGCACACAGAAAAGCATGTTAAATACATCTGTATACTTTTCTCCTGGTTATCTATCTTATGTCAGTTCAATTCTTGGGCCAGCCACAGAGCCTAGAAGAATAAAAGGGAGTTTTTTCCTCCCCTGCAGCTCTTACCGCTACTGCTTCTTAAACACAATTCTGTTAAGATTCTTGGGGAATCTAATATTTTCCCAAATTTAATTTTATCATTTATAGAATCACGTTATAAAACAACAGCCCATAAAACTGTACCCTGCTGAAGAATTGCTGATTTCAGTGGATGGAGCACTTGGTGACTGGATACATTCTTCTTACTCAGGTCACAGTATTCTAGTTCATATCTCAACCAATATGTACTAGGAATACATATTCCTAGTACATATTGGTTGAGAACAATCAATTATTTTGCTACAATATTTGACGAAAATATTGGGGGGAAACGTTAGAAAAGAGTGATAATTAGGTGAGTTAGAGTTGTGGGCTTCTTAAAATTTCTCCTCAAATTCGTAGAAAGAGAGAAATCTTAACTTAGTGTCCTTGAGTAATTTGGAAGTGCTCTGTGGTTTGTCCCTCTGTCCCTCCTGGCATCTTTGTTCCTGGAGTTGTAGCTGCAGTTACAGAGAACACCACTAGTGGGCACCACTTCTCCATTCATCCATTGGCTTTTCTCTAAGGTTTGTGGAGGACTAGGTCTGGCCTGGGTTGATTGACTTTTGTGGAAGTCCTTGACCAGGTCATGTAAGGGACGTCAGAAAACTGTCATGAGGTCGAGGTCATAAACCTTGAGACCAGGGCGTCAGTTTAAGAATTGCTAGGGTTCTTTTGAATTTGAATTGACATTGTTAAAGATTTTGCTTACCTTGGAATTCATTCATTAATTCAAACAGAGACTGCAGCCAAGAAATCAAGAGAAGGCTGAGACTCAGAAGGGTAGCAATGGAAGAATTAGGAAAGATCACCAAGAGCAAAGGTGTGTCATTAGAGACCAAGGTTAAGATCATCTACACTCTTGTATTCACAATTACTGTGTACAGATGAGAAAGTTGGACAGTGAAGAAGGCCAATAGGAAAATAATTAATTCATATGAAATATGGCATTGGAGGAGAGTTCTACACATACCCTGGACCACTAGAAAGATGAACAAGGGGGTCCTAGAGCAAATTAAGCCTGAAAGATCCCTGGAGGCAAAAACGACAAAACTGAAGCTGTCCTACTTCATGCACATCACGAGAAGGAGGGGTTCTTTGGAAAAGACAATACTGTTGGGAAAAAGAGAAGAAAAGAGGAAAGCAAATATGAGATGGACTGACTCCATAAAAGAAGCCATTGGCATGAGTCTCCAGGAGCTGAGCTGGGCTGTGAGGACAGGACGTGGTGGACATCACACTTATTCATAAGGTCGCCCGGAGTCAGAGCTGACCCTACAGACACACAGGGTTTCCTGTTTTAGCTTCTGTTTTGAGGGTCTGTCCTATTTGTGGTGTTCCCTAATCTTTGGGTTACACAAAAATTAATGTGGTCCCTGAAGAAGTATTATTATGTGTCTACAATGTTTTAGGACATTATAGTAAATGGTGAGGGGAGAAGACAATTAAATAGCTACACAACAACAATCTTTGTTGATAAATACTGTAAGCTATAGCAGTTTCATGAACAAAACAAGGCCTCATTGAGTGGCTCAACCTCAACATGACACAGGACAGGCTCATCTACAGACCTGCAAATGCTGCCGTTTGCTTTTTAAAAGTTATCTTCAAAATCAGCTGTTCTTGTTTCCTGGTTAAAGTCCATGTCACAGTTTCCAGTTTTAATTCAGTTCCAACGTACACCATTGGTGTTCTACACAACCCAGTTTGTGGAACTTGAGTTTAGCTCACAGGAGTTTGCTTTCTCTGCTAATCTCCAGGCCAGATGACCATTCTGTGAAATAAGAAGTTACAGACTTTCAGCACTGAAAGGGCCTGGATACTTCATCCAGCTGCCCACATCTGCATTTCTGAAATATTCCCTCACATTCAGGACTCTATCTACTTGGCCTACATGTATTCCAAGGCCAAAAGAGAGGGGACTGCCCTTTATAGTGACCTCCTTCTTTTTCATTTGAGATACAGGAACCCCAAAGGCAGCCTTATATGGTCCTTTCAGGCAACTTTGGCTGGTTTAGCAGCAAGTAAGAGGGTGAGTAATGTAAAACTTGACAAAATTGGCCCCAAATAGACTTTGGAGTTTCTGGCAGGCCCGTATCTCACTGTCCTTGAGAAAAGGAAGCGTGGCCACTGCATTGTGGAGCTCTCACTGGGGGCTGGGTAATACAGAGGGGCCCAGGGGCCATGAAGGAAGGAGGCATTCACTCTTAGGTCCCCAAGTGCAGTCAGGCCCTCCATACCCTGAGGGGAGCAGCTTGTCCGTTCTGCACAAGGCCTCTCCTTGCCTCACCCAGTGCCAGCCTGGGCCACAGCACCCAGCACAGGCTGGCCCAGCATGGCTCCCCCTTCTCGTCTTCCATCTCCCGCTCTCCCGTCTTCTCCCCTTCCCCTCCTCCTGTCTCCTCCTCCTCCTTTCCTCCCCCCACACTGTTCTCATTCATTATATGCCTGTGGATGTAAAAGTATTTCAAAACTTGATACATTTAAACTAATTTGATGCACAGTGTAATATGGGACAAACACATCTCTTTACCTGAAAACATACCCGGTATGTACTTTGCTTTCTCAAGCTATCTTCAAAAATCAGAGCTCCTGAATGGCCAGTTTTCACTCTAAGGGGTATGTCTGGAATAAGACCCTTTTGCTGACTACATACTCTCTGAGCAAAGTTCAGAGAGGAAAGAGCTGAAATCACCCTGTAACGGGAAGACTTGTAAAAATGTCTGTTATCCAACAAAGAGAGCTACTTCTTGACCACCTGGAGTAATTCAGCAGTCTTTACAAAGTGGTTCTCTGGGAAGTGGCAGGTGGAAAAAGAGAATAATATTCTCATGACCAAATAGCAACATTTCCGTATCTGTGATAGATTGTTTAAATTTCATTGCATTGGGGGTTTTCAGGACAAGACCAGTCTAAAACACAACTCTGGGAGTCATGTGGTCATTGGGGTGAGGATCAAGGCACAAAAAGCACAGACAATACAGTCAGAAAGTGCTGCTGCTGTGAACCCCAGATCGCCACGGTTAATAAGGAGGCACAAATATGAGGGCTTTCAACCAAGTTTACAATTGCTACTGAGAGGCCGTTTTTCTAACCAGTTTCGCCCTGATGTGGACTCTTAATACAGTAGTGTGCCCGTTTTGAGGCTTCACAATGGGAACCTGGAGAAGTCCTGAGGATCAGCCCACAGTGCACCGAAGGCCGAGCGCCCAGGTGCCAGCCAGGTTCTAGCAGTACCTTGCTCTAGGGATGAGGGTTTCAGAGAGGGTGGGTCATCTGCTCAAAGGTACTTGGTGATTCACCTGAAGAGTCAAAATTCACATCCATGTCTGTCTGACTCCAGGTCCATGATTTTAAACGCCATTGAGTAAAAGGCCTGCCTGCAAGGAGCAGTAACAGACCTGGGATGATTCTGTTTAGATACAGAAACCTGAAACAAGACTCATTTTTCACCTTTCAGTATGTTTTGAAGGCTTTGTGCATAAAGGAATGAAAGTAGTTTCTTTTTCTTCTCCTTTATTTTATTTTTAAAAAGGTTTTTGTTAAAATATAGCTAACATACAACATTATATTAGTTTCAAGTGTACACCACAGTTATTCAACATTTATACACTTAAAGAAGTGATCACCATGATAAGCCCAACAACCATCAGACATCTTATCACCCTGTAACAGTATTACTGACTATGTTTCTTAGGCTGCACATCACATCCCCGTGACTTACTTGTTTCATACCTGGAGATTTGATCCTCTTACTCCCCTTCACCTTGCTCTCCCCCTTTTTCAATTTTTCAATTACAATTGACAATCAATATTATGTTAATTAATTTCAGGTGTACAGCATAGTGGTTAGACATTTATATAATTTAAGAAGTGGTCCTTCATTGGTCTAGTACCCACCTAACACTACACATAGTTATTACCATACTATTGACTATATTCCCTGTGCTGTACTTTGCATCCCCATGACTTTTTTTGTAACTATCAGTTTGTACTTCTTAATCCCTTCACTTTTTACACCGTGCCCCCCAACCCCTTCCCATCTATCACCCCAACAAATCTAGTACCCATCTGACACCACACATAGTTATTACAGTATTATTGACTATGTTCCTTATGCTGTACCCTACATCCCCTTGGTTACTCTGTAACAAACAATTTGTACTTCTTAATCCCTTTCTCTTTTTCACTTATCCCCAACTCTCCTCCCATCTGGTAACCATCAAAATGTTCTTTATATCTATGAGTTTATTTCTGTTTTGTTTATTTTGCCCTTTAGCTTCCACATATAAGCGAAATCTCACTGCGTCTGTCTTTCTCTGTCTGACATACTCCACTCAGCACAATTCCCTCCAGGTCCATCCATGCCGCTGCTGATGGCAAGAACCCTTCCCTTCCCTGGCCAAGCAATATTCCGTTGTATATATGTACTATCTCCTCTGTATCTATTCATTCATTGATAGACACCCAGGCTGCCTCCACATGTTGGCCATTGGAAACAATGAACATATGGTTGCATACATCCCCTCGAGGTAGCATTTGGATTTCTTCAGATAAAATCCTCATTTTTTTGGATTCTTTTTTATTTTTGCCGCTCTGATTTGGTGTTTTGTGCTGTCTTGTCTTTCAAATCACTGATTTGATCCTCTGTTTCATCTAGTCTGCTGGTGGTGATTCCTTCTAGTGCATTCTTCATTTCAGTTATTGTATTCTTCACTTCTGAGTGGTTTTTTTTTTATGGTTTCTATGTCTTGTTTTATTCTTGCTATCTCTTTGTTGAAGTTCTCAATAAGTTCTTTGAGCATCCTTATAATCATTGCTTTGAACTATGTATCTGATAGTTTACTTGTCTCCATTTTGTTTAGTTCTTTTTTTTTTTTTTTAGTTTTCTCCTGTTCTTTCATTTAGGATGTTTCTTTGTTTCCTCATTTTGGCTGCCTCTCTGTTTGTTTCTATGTATTAGGTAGATCTGCTACGTCCCCCAGTCTTGGCCAGGTGGCCTTATGTAGTAGGTGCCCTATGGGACACAGTCTTCCTAGTCACCTGCACCGGGTGCTCTAAGAGTGTCCCTTGTGTGGGTTCTGTGGGCCCTCCTGTTATAGTTGAGCCTTGGTTACTGTTTGCATGTCAATAGGAGGGATTAACCCTCAGTCTGATTGACTGTGGGGTTTGGCTACATCCACAGCTTACAGGCAGCTGTACAGGGGCTTACCCCCACTGAGTGGGATTTGCCCCAGAGGGCCCCGGTTCCTGTTGAGACCACCCTTTGTGTGTGCCACTTGTGGGGCTAATTGGGAAGTGCTCTGCTATGGTCTGAAGCCAACTTCTAAGTATGTTGGTTCTGGGGCCTCTTGGGAGGGGCTCCAGTGCAGGCCCAGGTCACCCACTGCCTGTGACCAGCCAGGGACTACCTGGTAAAATCTACAAAGTGATCTGTGATTGTTCACTGCCTGTGTTAACCCTGGAGGTGTGTGGGAGAGGCCATGCTTTGAACTGAAGATGTCTGCCACTGGTATTGGGTCGGGGTAGCTCTACAAAAATTCCAAAACACCCCAACACCTGTTGCCACCTTAAGGTTCAGCCACTGATAAAGCCTTATGTAGTATACGAGTTAAGTGAGGCAGAGCCTCGGGGAGTCACTAGACTGGGAAGAGTTGTGGTCACCAGGTTAATGTAAATTCTGGTTTGGTGCCAGTACTGAGCCTGAAGCTACTCAGCAAAAGTCTCAAAACACACTGAGGCCAGTCGCTACCTGCTTGGGCTCTGTCAGACTCTGAGAGTTTTCCTGGAAAGAGTGCAATTCGGGCAGGATTGGTTGCTCCTGGAGAAAGTGCCTCTGGTGTTGGGTGTTAGGGAAGTTGAGTGGGGCGGAGTCCCAGTGAATCAACAGGGTGGAGCCCCAGAGTTCACCAGACCAATCAGATTCAGATTTGGCCGTAAACGTAGGGGTTGGGATTAACGCATTAAAGATGATGGCTGCCTCCCTGGCTGCATGGGAGTGGGACTTCACACAGGGAAAATAGTGACTGTCCTCCAGCCCTCTTCCTGCAGCCACACAACTCAGCCTGCCTCCTCCATATGTCTCTGACACCCCCCGAGTTACTCTCCCTCCGTTGGAACCCAAGGTGAGTGCCTGGGAGTGAAAGAGTCTATGCACGGGCCCTTTAAGAGGATGCCTGGGTTTCCTGTAGTCTTCCGTCCCACCTAGATGGCTGAAATCCCCACTGTTTTTCACAGCCAGATGTTGTGGTAGCTCCTTTTCCAAGCACCAGTACTCTGGGCTGGAGAGGCCAGTGTGGGCCTGGGTTCCCTCGCTCCTCTGGGGGGAAACTCCACAGCTGAGATATCCCTCCTGGTTCTCAACCGCCACACAGAGGTTTGGGGTTAGCAGTTCCGCATCTCTGCCCCTCCTACCAGTCTCAATGTGGCATCTTTATATCTTTAGCTATAAAACTTCTGTGGTTCTCAGGTTGATTGTTCTATAATTTATTTGTAATTTTAATTTGTTCATGGAAGGAATCAGGCATAGTGTGTATATATTCCGCCATCTTAGATCTCCCTCTCCTTTATGTTTTTAGTAGCAAATTCAACTTAAATCTATAGCATGAGTTAAATATAGTGAAGAGTAATTAGGTATTGTGACCTTACCAAGAGGCAGGGACCTCTTGGTCCATGAGGCAGGGACCACATCTGTCTTTCTCATCTTGAGTCCCAGGCTGCCCTAGTGCCTGGCACATACACAGAGATTGTTGAATAAATGAATGAAGGTTATATGAGTCTTTTAATCAGTTTTTGAGGCACTAACAATAAGATAGATATTAATTGTTGTGGAATAGGTTAAGAATGATCTTACCTGGGCATAACTGAGAAAGTAAACAGTTTCTGAGATACTCTTAGCCACACTTAATTACTCTAACCAGGACCCACTGACTCCTTTTACATCTTAGGTTATGTATTCTGGAGTTAGCTTTTAGTTTTATCATATTAAAGAGTTTTCATCTGATTTACTTAGATATGTGTTAAGGTAATAATCACAGCTTTTTAAAGGTAAATTATACAAATCCATCTGGGAATTATGAACACATCCACAACAGCACAAAATATGGAAACAGAATAAATATTAGCTAGAGAAAATGAATTAAATTCAAAATCCTTGAATTCCCAATGTTACTGTGCATAATTTGTTTCCAGCTATCAGCCTAAGAAGCACAAAAATAGTTTTGCTAAATCATCTGGTCGAGTACATTGTGTAAACACACACCATTTTAGAGTGCTGCCTCATGCACATGTACAGCTGTCCTCAGTGTGATAACAGTGGAGATGACCTGGCCAGCACCCCTGGGGACCAGCAGTGGCTTGGGCATTGGGAGCCCATGGCAACCTGGCCATTTCCCCATCATCACTTCTCAGACTTGTCTTCTTTTTCCAATTTTTGTTCTGAGTCCTCCCTTCCTGCTTCACTTTTTGGGTCCAGGTTTGGATGTGGCCTTGCTGAAGTTCAGTTTCAGTTCCTGCTGGATCAAAAACACAAATTGGAACAAACACCTTCCTTAGGCAAGGACAGTAAAATATCAGTGTACTAAAGTGCATGGGAAATGGAGTATTTCAATTCATTGATAATTCTACTTTATTTAGAATTATACAATTAAAAAAAATAGCTTCATTGAGATGTAATTCTATGCTATAAAATTCACCCTTTTAAAGTGCATATTTCAGTGGTTCTTGGTATATTCAGAGTTGTGTACTTTCACCAAATTCAATTTTAGAATTTATCACCCCTCCCTCCCAAAACCCATACTCCTTAGCTATCATTTCCCAATTCGTCTTCCCACAACCCCTGGCAATTATGAATCTACTTTGTGTCTCTATGGATTTGCCTATTCTGGACATTTCATGTAAATGGCATCATACAATATGCGGCCTTTTGTACCCAGGTTCTTTAAGCATAATGATTTTAAGGTTTACCTTATCTAACGTAACATGTGTCAGAACTTTATTCCTTTTTATGATTTTATAATATTCCATTGTATGGTTATATCTCATTTTGTTTATTTGTTCTTCAGTTGATTGAAATTTGGGTTGTTTCTACTATTTGGATATTACAAATAATGCTATAAACATTCTGATACAAGTTTTTATGTATGTTTTCAATTCTCTCGGGTAGGAGTGGAATTGTTAGGTTATACGGTAACTTTATGTTTAACTTTTTGAGGAACAACCAGCCTGTTTCACAAAGTGGCTGCACCATTTTACATTTCCACCAGCAGAGGATGAGGGTTCTACTTTCTCCACATCCCTCCTCAACACTTGTTATTTTCTGTCTTTTGATTCAAGTCAACTAGTGGGTATGAAGTTAGGTCTTGTGGGTTTGAGTTACATTTCCCTAATAATATTGAGCACATTCTCGTAGGTTTATTGGCCATTGATACATCTTCTGTGGAGAAATGTCTATTTAAATAATCAGAAAATCTTTTATTATTACAGTTTTGTTGTTGAAAATCTTTCTAAAATGCATCGTAGTACTTTTACACTAAATCAGTGCTTCTACACTTGCACTTTAAACCTTGTTTGCTTGTTGGTGTTGGATGTACAGTGCCTTCAGAATGTCACCCAAACCCTAGTTGTTGTTGGTTTTTCTTTTCTTTTATTTCCCTCATCCCTCTCTGAAGGCTGTTCTGGGAATCATCTATGAATAAAGTCTAGGGTAGTGAGAACTAGTTTTGCATGTCTATCAGGGAAAGAGGTAGATTAGAGTTCTTTTCTCTGCTATGAAATCATTTGCACATGAAAAGAATTAAGGCTCACTGCCCTCTCCTCCACCAGAGACTATCTGCTTACCTTAACTTCCACAGTGTATGGTGGCTGTGACGCACATACTAAAGTACTAGGTAAATTCTTAGAGTTTTATTTATTTGCACAATATAGTTAAGATATAATCAGGCAAACAACCCATCAAGGAGTGGCCAATATAATCAAAAATATTCCCAAAGCCTGTATATTGCTCAAGGTGTAAATTGAAAAGCCACCTCAGTAAACACAGTGATGGATTCCTGTGGCTTAAAATAAGCCACATTAAAGATGTTTCCATTATCTTAAATGGTTAAAACCTTTAAATAGAACCTATTAGATTCTCTTTCAGCTCTAACTATAAGCCTAAAATAACAAATCCCTGTTGGGAGCTATGCTGAGTGCTCAATGTATAGTAGGTTCTCAATGAAACTTGTTAACTGATGATATAGGAATATTTTAATAATTAAACTCTTAATTCCAACTACTTATGTAAAAATGTAACTCTAATCCTGGTTCTATACTGTCATGAAAGAATGGAAATAACTTTAACAGCATCCTCTACTTTTTCATTATCCCATTTATTTCCACACCCACTTCTCCAACACACACACACACACACACACACACACACACACACACACCATACACACTAAATCCTTAAGGTGGGTAAATGTCTTAAGATACTACTTGCTCACATGTTCTTAATCAATGATTTTCAATAAACAGAAATTTAGGGTTTGCATAAATGTTAAAGGCTCTGTCTTTACTTTTTTTTTTTAACCTTTTGAACCTCTTCACCCATTTTTTCAACCACCCACCGCCTCCCCCTGCCTCTGGCAACCACTAATCTGTTTTCTGTGTTTTGGGGGGGTTTTTTGTAAGATTTGACATATAGGAAAGATCATACAGTATTTGTTTTTCTCTGTCTGACTTATTTCACTTAGCATAATGCCCTTGAGGTCCATCTATAATGGCAAGGTTTCACTATGATTTGGGTTGAATAATATTCATATATATATATATATATATATATATATATATATATATATATATATATACAGATATATATATATATATATATATATATACACACACAGATATATATATATATATATATATATATATATATACCACAGTGTCTTTATCCATTCATCCGTCAATGGACACTCAGATTGTTTCCATGTCTTGGCTATTATACATAGTGCTGCAAAGAACACAGGGTTCAGATATCTTTTCTAGTCTGTGTTTTTATTTAGTGTTTTTATTCGGTGTGGCAGATGCATACAGTGAAGAAGGAAAGAAAGAAACAATTAATTGCTTGCCAAGTAAATGCCAGGCACTTTTAAAATCATTTTTGCACACGCTACTCATTTAACCCTGACATGAGTTCTAGGTGGTGGTTCATGTCCCCTCTTTACAAACTAGCAATGGAGGTTCAACGGGGCTGATTGAGCCTGGAGTGAGTCTCATGGCCCTGCGTCCCCGTGGTGCCATGCTGCACTAACCACATAAACATTTAACTGCTGCTCCTGGAGATCATTTGTGTTTGTTTTATTTTTATTTCCCTCATGTGTGTGTGTGTGTGGGGGGGGTATTTGGGGCTGAAGCCCTAGATTAGAGTAATACATACTTCCTGTTCGCTGAGGGCTCCAGTAAATTCCAGGATGCCTAATGGATTTTGTTGGATGATCTTATAGAAATCTTATCATCCCTCAGTAAAAAGCAGTTACCAAATTAGTTAAGTAATGGCTCACTTTGGAGTTAGGGATAAAAGAGGATGATTTGAAAAGGATTAGGAGGAAGGAAAGTTGAAACGCTTTCTTCAAAATATTTGAGATATTTTTCAAGTTAATATTTAAACTAGCAAAAAATTTAAAAAAAGCAAATGATTGAGACATCCAGGAGAGCTGACAGGGTAGCCCTTCAGCAAATTAAGAAAAGTGTAGTGTTCCCTTGGGAGGAGCTACTCGGGGAGAGGAGAAGGGATCTGGGCTCTAGGGAAGGACAGTTTTTGCATTGACAGTTATCAAGCTGATGAGAGGCATATTTGCTGGAAATTTAAGGGTAAACTGTAGCATATCCTGTCTGTACTGGACTAGCATGGTCCCTGACGCAGCAGACAGGACATCTGGGAGAGGGCATTTGACCTTCAGACCCATGGTCAAGGGCAGCTAGCTACTAGAGTTTCTTTGGACCACTTTCCAACTTTCTTGTCCTATAAAACTGAGTTCTTTCCTCCCTAAAGCTACAGTTTTTAAATGCGTAGTTTGGTTTGGCTTTTCTTTCGAAAGGGAAGTGCCCTACCCCTAAAAATGTGTTCTGCTACCCACCCCCCCACCACCACCACCACCTCAACGCTGACTAAGCCCCTGATGTTTCGAAGGCTGGGAGGCAGGAGGCTCCTGGAGGAAAAGAGCAAGCCCTGCTAATTCACAGCCCTCAGACCCAACAGCAGGGAAGGGGATTTTGGACACAGGAACTCCATAGCCTGTCCCTCTGTCCCGTACCTGTTACCACCTTCCTCCCTCACAGACACACAGAAGCAGAAGGCCTTCGAAACTTATTACAGGGCATGAGAGCCGTTGGTGACAGAACTGCCTTTTGATTTGGGACACTCAGATCACAATTCTGACTAGGGATCCAGAAGCAATGAGTTGGCAGTTTTTTCCTTATGCGTTTCCATGTTTGTCTTTTCCTGAGGAAGGAAAGCACAGAGCAGTGATAATCTCAGCAGGAGGCCCAGCACTGGGCAGTGGGCTGGCCTGGCTCCCTGCCGTCTGGTCTTTGTAAGCACTGAGCACGTCTTCGCCAAGGCACCATTCCTAAGGGCTGCCTCACAGGGGCCGAGCCCGAAATGCTTCAGCAAAGCTGGTGACACTTCAAATAAAGCGCCTTCTCTGGGCTGTCCGCTGCAGGAAACCCTATTTCTAGAGGCTTCTGTTTTCCCTTTCTTTGTTTTGCTTTATCTTAACATCTGTTGGGCTTTATCTATTTCCTGTTATATGAAAGAGGACTTTCAAGAGAGTCAAAGTAAATGAATGAAGGCTGGATTTGAACCATAGGCTCCAGGCATTTTCTTGACATTTGCTAAAGAAAACAATATAAACTCGAGGGTGTGGGAGAGGGTAAAAAAACAAAAACAAGCAAAAAACCAGAAATGAAAGCAAACACAATACTTATGTCAATAAATGTAAACGGATAAAACTGAGGGGGGGAAGCCTCTCAGATAAGATAGAAAAATTACAGTGTTCTGTTTAGAAGACACAAACCTGAAATAAAAGGACACAGAAACACTAGGGATGCCAAAAATATGTATACACATGACTTGTATCCATCTTTTGTTATCGGTATAAATTGAGTATTACAATTTTAATACAGTTTTTTCCTTTCTTAAAATGTGTATACATTTTTTGGCACCCTCTGTATGAAAAATAAAATGATGTCAAAAAACAAATCAGACAGGTATAAACTGAAGGACAACAGCAGAGGTAGCAATGCAAATAACATGAGATCCCAATGGAAAAAGGCCTCATGATGAAGAGAACTCACAGGAAGAGACATAATTTTACTGGCAATCAAGGTGGTGATTCCTTCTTCTGTGCTGGTGAGGACTTAAGTAATGCCTTTGTGTAAGCCTGGGGGAACGGGGGAAGGAAGCGGGTAGTGGAAGCTGCTGTAAACCTCTGGGATACAGTTTGCATAAAGTATGAAGAATATGAAAATTTTTGATATTGCAAACTGAATTTGTAACTTGCAATACATTTAGGAAAAAAATGAACTGTGATCTCTAACTTATACAATGTATAAAAATTCCGTATTTATTAAATTCTATATTAATTTAGTTAAAGATTTTAAATTCATCAAGAAAACTATAAAAGTATTAGGAGAAAATATAAGAGGATATTTTCCCAATCTTATCTTGAGAGAGCCCCTTCTGGGTGTGTATGGCCCAAGAACCAGATGCAATAAAGGAAAACAGTGACAGATCTGATGATCTAAAAATAAACTTAGGTAAGGCAGCTGGATGGATCTGTTGGTTAGAGCCAGAGCTCTTAACAACAAGGTTGCCTGTTCAATTCTCGCATGGGATGGTGGGTTGTGCAACTAAGATTGAAAATGGCAAATGGACCTGGAGCTGAGCTGCACCCTTCACAACTAGATTGAAGGACAACAACTTGACTTGGAGCTGATGGGCCCTGGAAAAACACACTGTTCCCCAATTAAAAAAATAAATAAATGACAATAAATAAATAAAAATAAACTTAGGTAATATGACAAGTAATAAGGTGGGAAAAAATTTGTGACATCAGTAATAGAAAAATGTATACATTGGTAATATATAAACAGTTACTAGTACATATTAATACCAAAAAGAGACACACCCATAGGAAATTCATCAAAGGGTATGAACAGACAATTATAGAAGAAATCAGATGGAGTGAGATTCTAAAATATGCATAATATTGAGTGTTGGCAAGAGTGTGAGGAAACAGACATTTTGATGCCACTGCAAGTTAGAGGTACAAATTGCTAAACCATTTTGGAGAGCAATTTGGCAGTATCAAAAAACTAAATGTGCATACCTTTTGATTTAACAATTTTACTTCTAGGAATATAAATTACAGAAATAATATGTACAAAGATACATATGAGTTAGGATGATTGTCATAGTTTCATTTGGAATAGTGAAAAACTAGAAACAACCTAAATTTCTATAGTTAGGGGACTAATTAAATAAATTAGGACACATCTGAACAAAAATACTTTCTAACTGCTAAAAAAGAATGGAAAAGATCTTTATGTACTGACAGGAAACTATTCCCTTGATACATTATTGAATAAAATGAGCAATTTACAGAAAACTACATAGAGTCTGATCCCATTTTTGTTTAAACAAATAATGCATAAAGTCAATGTTCACAAACAAGTTGGTAACTGATTACTTCTAGGGAGTTCAGTCCAAGAGAAACCCTGCCTTTTACTTAGACATTCTGTACTGCATGATGTTTTATTTTTTACAGTAAAGAAATATTTGTTTCATAATTAAAACTAAAGATTTGAAACGTGCTCAAGTTTTCGATGCAAATTGCGAAACAAACTAAATTTACTGAATGCCTTAGTAATCAGTAATTGCTTATTAGTTATGCATCTTTGCAAAGACACTTGTTCTTTCCATGCCTCAAGATTCTGTAAGAAATGTCCAAGGCAAGGAGGCAGGAAGGCTGGGGTTTCTCGATGTCCCTACCAGGCAAGGAGAAAAGCTCTGGGAGAGCCAACACCAACTCCAATGCCTGTGGGGCCAGCATGGACCTCTGGGGCAGAACCCCTTGGGGGAGGATAGTGGGATTGTAGACTGTGGGCCTGTAGCATGCTCAGGGGTGGGGGCTTGGGGCCAGGAGTGGTTATTTAAACTTTGATATCATGCATTTTCCCCTACGAGGGACCAGATTTCAAGGGAAAGCGAGCAATTTGAGAAAATGTTCCACAACATAATGGCTCTAAAGGAACTGAATGAAGATTTTACAACTCTAAGTTGATTCATTGGGACAGTCATAAGCAGGATAATTTATGACAAAATTAAAATTACGTTTTTCTTCATTCAGAATTATGATGTTGCCAGAAACAAGGATAAGATAAAGAGAGCGAGTTTAGAGTTTAAATTATCTGGCAACCTCTTTCAAATTACTGATTTTCTTTGCTTTTCTGGATACAGTGGGTGACAGCTAATTCAGGATTATCACATGATTTCCTAATGAAGTTTTATGCATACTATCCTGACAAGTTATTATTTTTCACCAAATCTTTCCCTACAACCTATAATCAATCAGCTGAGATCATTTTTATCTCCTCATAAGTGTGTGTGTGTGTGTGTGTGTGTGTGTGTGTGTAAATAGTGGATGAATTCATCAGTTGAGTCATTGTTCTGTGTCTTCTATTATTAGGATGTGACCATTTGGCATACGCTTGTTGACAATAGAATAAAGTGTCCTAAAACAGCAAAGAATTAGTGAGCCCATATGTTTAATGAATCTGAGGAAGTGGATAGAAATTTCAGATAGCTATGGATTTAAAATGAAGAAGAAACCACAGGTACCTTTTCCCTTTGCATGTCTGCTGTCTCCCGTGATGCTTCATGAGAGTGTCCTGGTACTTCTCAGTTCTTGCCCAGTCTTCTTGCCAGTTTCGAGCTTGATACAACGGCTCTGAGTTTGTGATCCTTCCCAGAATGATTTTGTTTTTTCTTTGCACTCTGTGAAGTTCCTGTTCTCTGTTCCCTCTGTTTAAACTCCAAAAAACAGCATAGATATTTATTGAAATACTGAGAGTTAAAGCTTGTGACAGAGTCTTCATTCTGCATTCAAGAGGATGAGGCTGAGTGCCAACAGGACAGGAAAGGCTCCCAGAGAAGGTGTGTTTGCTCTTGTTTACTTGTTTTACAAACACTTAGGAGCCCATCCTTCTCCAGGTGCCCAGATTGAGAGGTGCTGGGCTTCAGCCCTGAACTCAGGGACCTTATGGCCCAGTTAGGGGAGATGACATGTAGAGGAGAAAATGCAACATGGCATTGTAGATGCATTGAGGATACAGAGATGGGAATGCTCAGGGCTTCCTGCAGGCACAAGATCGCAATCAGAAGTGACACTGAAACAGAGCCTTGAAAGAATAGTTGGTGTCACCAAGCAAGCACAGAGAGGAAGAACATCCCAGGTGGCATGACATGTCTAAAGAAGCGCAGTGCAAGGTTGACAGAGGCTGGACTTGGGAGGGCTTGTGTGCAACTCAGTGAGTTCTGACTTATCTTGAAGGTAATGGGGACCACCAAAAGGCTTTAAACCACATTCAGACGTACGTTTTAGAAAGATCACTGTGGAGAATAGAAGAAGAACAGATTGGAGGAAATGAGACTGGAGGGGTATCGACTTGGAGCCCAACTGCAGTGGTCCAAGTGAGAGGTGAAGAAGGACTGAATCGGGTGGCTGCATCTGGATGCAGGAAGGAGCTACTGGAGAGGAAGGACCAAGAGAAGCTGGGTCCCCATCAGCTAGGGGAGAGCAGAGGAGCAAGGAGAGAAGAATGGAGCACAGGTTTTAGGATCAAGTGACTTTCAGTCAAAAGGTCTGTTTGTCGGGCCAGCCCCGTGGCTCAGGCGGTTAGAGCTCTGTGCTCCTAACTCCAAAGGCTGCCGGTTCGATTCCCACATGGGCCAGTGGGTCCTCAACCACAAGGTTGCCAGTTCAATTCCCCGAATCCCACTTCCGGATGGCTCAGTTGGTTAGAGTGCGTCCTCTCAACCACAAGGTTGCCGAGTTGTGTCTTTTTTTAAAACTGTTATTTATTTTAAGTGTGTCTTTCCAGGACCCATCAGCTCCAAGTCAAGTAGTTGTTTCAATCTAGTTGTGGAGGGTGCAGCTCACAGTGGCCCATGTGGGGATCGAACCAGCAACCTTGTTGTTAAGAGCACCACACTCTAACCAACTGAGCCAACCGGCTGCCCTAAAAGGCCTTTCTGATTCTAGCTAACCTATTGGGTGTGAAATGGTATCACACTGAGATTTTGACCTGCATTCTCTGATGACTAATGATGTTGAGTATTTTTCATGTGCTTATTAGTCTTTTGAAATATCTATTCAGATCCTTTGCCCATCTTTTGATTGAGTTATTTGTCTTTTTATCATTGGTCTGGAAGTGTTCTTCATTTTTCTACATGCAATTCCATTATTAGATATATGGCTTTCAAATATTTCCTCCCACTTCGTGGGTTGTCTTTTCACTTTCTTGAGTGTGATTTTGAAACACAAAAGTTTTGAATTTTGATTAAGTACAATTTATCTATTTTCTCTTTTGTTTTTTGTGCTTTTGGTGTCATATCTAAGACCATTGTCAAAGAGGAAGCTTCACCTGTATGTTTTCTTCTGAGAGTTTAATAGTTTCAGCTCTTACATTTAGGTTATTTATTTATTCATTTATTTATTTTTAAATTTATTGGGGTGACAATTGTTAGTAAAATTACATAGATTTCAGGCGTACAATTCTGTATCACATCATATATAAATCACACTGTGTGTTCACCACCCAGAGTCAGTTCTTCCATCACCATATATTTGATCCCCCTTACCCTCGTCTCCCACCCCCCCTCTGCCCTTACCCTCTGGTTTTTTATTTATTTTGAGTTAATTCTTGTATATCCTGTGAGGTAAGAGTCCACCTTCATTCTTTTGCATATTAATATAGAGTTGTCCCTGCACCGTTTATTGAAAACACTATTCTTTCCCTGTTCAATGGTCTTGGAACCTTTGTTGAAAATAAATTGGCTGTAGACACATGGGTTTATTTCTGGACTCTCAATTCTATTCCATTGATCTACACGTCTGCCCTTAGGCCAGTATCACATTGTCTTGCTTACCACTGCTTTGTAGTAAGTTGAAATCAGGAAACATGACCCCTCCTATTTTGTTCTTCTTTTCCAAGATTGTTTTGACTATTTGGTGTCCCTTTCAATTCCATATGAATTTTAGAACCAGTTTGTCAATTTTTACATAGAAGTAAGCTGGGATTCTGATAGCATTGAATCTGTAGCTCAGTTTGGGGAATATTGCCATCTTAACAAAATTAAGTCTTCTGATCCACGAACAAGGGATTTTTTTCCATTTATTTGGATCTTCTTTAATTTCTTTCAAAATATTTTGTAGTTTTCAGAATATAAGTTTTTCACTTCCTTTGTTAAATTTATCCCCAATATTTTGTTTATTTTGATGCTTTTGTGAAATCAGTTTCTTAATTTAATTAAGAAACTTAATTAAACTTAATTTCTTTCTAAATTAAGAAGTCAGTTTCTTAATTTCAATTTTACATTGTTCATTGCAAGTATATAAAAATACAATTGACTTTTGTATCTTACCTTTTGTATCTTACAATTGATCTTATATCCTGTTACCTTATTGAATTTGTGTATTAGTTCTAATAGCTTTTTCTTTTTTTAAGGTGGTTTCCTTAGGATTTTCTGTATGCAAGATCATACCATCTGTGAATAGGGACAGTTCACTTCTTCCCAATTTGAATACCTTTGACTTCATGTCCAATGAGGCTTGGACTTCTCCACACTCTGCTGCAAATGAAGTCACTTCCTTTGGGGAGAGATCAGGAGCCTCTGTTTTATGGCCTGCTTCTCCCCCTGGCCAAAATCTCAGAGCTCTGGAGCTAGGAGTAGAGGCATGGTAAGCTTCTCCCCGAGTGACACCTCAGATTAACTATTAAACTCAGATTAACTGTTAATCGTAGGCCCCTTCATTACAGCTTTAAAGTAAGCAGCACTGAACAACGATTTACACTCAGGTTAAATATCTGTCTTTAAGGTAGAGAGTGATTCTAGATCTAATGTCGTCTGTCCCAGGAAAATGGAGATTGACCCAGAGCTCCAGGTTTTAATCACAGGACTGGATAGTGGGCGCACCCAACCCCACTCCACCCGCCCCAAACCCTCCAGAGTGAAGCCAAGTCTTTGGTAAAACTTTGATTCATGGACCACAGTGGAAAAGGGATTTCTCTGGCATATGCCTCGCTTGAGAGAGGACAGAAACGTCTCACTCTGGTTCATGGGCAACTCTTCTGCTCAGGCCTTGGAGCCAAGTGCTCTAGGTCCTTCCAGGTATGGCGCTGACCGGTGGCAGGGGCCCCAGTTACCTCCTGTGTGTGTAGTCATTTCTATTGTCCGTCTGTCCCCTGGTCCTCATGATGCAGGACACCTTCTCCAGCAGCAGATAGTTGTCCTTGTCAATGACAGAGAGCCGCTCCTCTTCCAGCTGCGGGCAGACACACAAGGAGCCTTTAGAGGCACCAGCTGTGTCCATGCTATTGCCGCACACATTTATTCAGAGGATTCCTTCACCCCACCCTTCCTTTGACTTGAGCACCCTGTGGGTTTTACATTGCCTCCTCAAATATCATCAACGCTGCTGTGGCAAGCTTCAGCAACGAGGGTGACGTGTGTGGGCTCCTTTGTCCAGGAATTGAAAGACATTAGGATGGGGCCAAATTTCATATGCTCAGAGTGGAAGTAACAGCGAGGATGATAGAATTCTTTGTGAAATTAGGTCATCCTCTCAAACTCTGACCTATGACAGGGAGGCTAATGAGGAAGTCACTTTATATTGTAAGAGAGATATTTTATACTGTTCAGCAGAAGAAAAGATTTAAACCCAGAGGAAATAACAATTCTCTTGCTTTAGGATTTTAAGTTGATTGATCTGCTGATTTGCTCAAAACTTGTTACTTAGCTTTTGTTCTGCCCATTTAGGAAATGACTGCTTAACAGGCACATGAAAAGCACACAGCATTTTGCTTTTGGAGGCATTAGTATCATCATAACTGTGTGATTCTTACTCTCACTAGATGGCTTAAGGTCCAAGAAATAAATATTCTGAGGTGGTCATGAAACGGTCTAGATTAACAAATGATGCTAATTAATTACTCTAGAACTGCACTGAATAAATTGCCACTGCAAATTTCCTCTCCTCCCTCTCTCCCTTTTCCTTAAGACATGATGGAAGACTACAGAAAGATTTCTCATGCAATTACCCACCAGCTCCATTTGGGGCGAAACGAGGTTGATTGGTTGCCTACACAGCATTTTACCTTTGATGGCCATTTGTTTATTCCTTATTGAGTCTTTCTTTACTATTTATGTGGGTTTTTAAGCTGACATTTTCTAGTTAGCTATGACAGTTAACTGGGAGGTAGCACTGAAAGGTACCTTCAGCTTCTTGACGTTAAGGTGGAGGTGGCGGAGACACAGCGGGGCACGGGTGTCCACGAGCGGCTGGGCATCCTGGACCTACGGCACAGAGCGGGCGGTAGGACCCCAGGCACACTTTTAGTGGATAATTAATGTGAGCTTAGACCACCCAGTTTCTGGGTTGCTTGCACTGGGGACATGTATAGGTCATTATTCATGGCACCAAAGATTCCCAGTCAGCCTGTGGCAGAAAGTTCTGAATGAGGCTCAGGACTTCATTCAAAATGTGAATATACCCTAGAGGAACCAGGCAGGCCTCAAAAATGAGCCTACATTGTCATTTCCAAGTGGAGACAGAAAATTAAGTGGGTACTGAGGAATGAGAATTCATTAACCGTAACCACCAGCTGACATTTCTATTCTGTATTCTGTTGCCAAAGGCCTTTAAGACAGTGAATTATGTCCCTGTATCCACCTCACTCTCATCTCTGAGCCTCCAGCAATATTTTCAGGATGAGTGCCTTAAACCTTGATTAACTGCAAAATGATTCCTGCAGCGTTTCCTATCAGAAGATGTACAAACAAAAAAAAGAAATTTATGTTTTAAAATGTGATGAAATAAGTGCACGAGGGCTATATATATATATTATCATTTGCAATAAAAAGGAATTCCCCCATCTTCTATATAGATACTTGTTTATAGATCACTAATTACTGGGACCTATTAGCTAATAATCTGAAAATGACAGCATTGGGAAGCTCCACCAGCTGAGTCTGTCTAAAATGAATGCATGAGCATCTGGGAATCAAAGCCATGGAGTGTGTGGTGATGGAACACGTATGGGGAGAGCTGGGAGATGGCAAATGGCCTAGATTGTGAGAGGGTTTGAATAACACCCTCATTCTGGAATGCTTTCAAAATTTAATTTTGTTTTATAATATGTAAAATATTTACATGGCTTCAAAGTCAAATCTGTCAACTTGTTTTTCTAAGTGGTCTGGGACCTATCTATATCATCTTTACCCTATTCCCTATTGACAAATCTTCTAACTTTAGTTATTTCTTTCATTTCTGAAAATATAAGAATATACATATAATGAGTGTATGTATAAATATATTTATAGGTGTGTGTATATGTATATACAGAGGGTGCCAAAAAAAGTATACACATTTTAAGAAAGGAAAACTGTATTAAAATTGTAATAAATACAAATGACAAAATATGAATACAAGTCACGTTTGACTTCTGCAATTACAAGAGATGCTCCAAGTGGTTACCATCAGTGTCCAGACACTTCTGATTACTGAGAACTACTGTTTGAGCAACGTTGAGCAAAGTGTCCATTTGTATACATTTTTTTGGCACCCCAGGCATATATAATGTGTGTATGTGTAAATATATTTATCGGTGTATGTATATATACCGGGGATGCCAAAAAAATGTATACACATGACTTATATTCATCTTTTGTTATCAGTATTATAATTTTAATACAGTTTTTTCCTTTCTTAAAATGTGTATACATTTTTTTGGCACCCTCTGTATATATACATTTTCACCCTCTCTTTTTTAGGTAAACATAGCATATTTTACACATTTTTCACCCCGTTGTTTTTTTCATTTCATAGTATATTCTAGAAATCACTATATATAGATGTTTTCCATTCCTTTTTATAGCTGCATAGTACTTCACTGTATGAAAACATCGTAATTTCTTCACCTGGCTCACTTTTGAGGGACATTTGGGTTCAATTTTGCTATGACAAATAATACTGCTGAATTAGAATCTTTTGCAATTTCTTTTCCTATTTTTGCCAGTGTACCTTTAGAATGGATACTTAGAAATGGGACTGCTGGATAAAGGGAAAAGGGTATATAATTTTATTAGATATTGCTAAATCAACCCCGCCCCAGAGCTGTGCCCTTTTACTCACCAGATCACTGCCAACAAGTTTGGAGATTTTTGACAATCTGATAGTTGAGAAATGGTATTAGAGTGCAAGTTTACTTTGCGTTTTTCTATTATAAATGAAGTTAATAATCTTCTTATAGGTTAAGAACTATTTGCAATTCTTTTTCTGTGAACTTTTTGTTCCTATCACTTGCCCATTTTCATATGGGGTTATTTGCATTTTTCTTATTTGTAGAAGTTTTTTTATACACACGGATATTAATCTTTTTTCTGTGATACACGTGAAGTTATCAATTATTTTTCCCAATTTATATGTTTTTCCATTGGTTCTTTTGGGTTCTCCACATTTTTAATCATTTTATCTACAAATAGAAAAAGATACCTATTTTCTTGCCTAGTGGATTTGTCTTGTCTACTTGCATTGATTAATATCTCCAACGCAGTTTAAAACGGTGTAAGAGATAGTAGGCGTCCTTGTCTTATTTCTTACTTTATAGAGAACACCTTTAGAGTTTCTCATATTAATTAAGATACTGGTTTAGGGATGAGATATGTATATTTTATTAGTTAGGGAAACATCAATAGCAATCGTATTTTATTAAGGTTATTTTATTTCAGCATAAATGTGTGTTCAGGAGAAAGGTACAAGGCTCTGTTGAGATGCCAGGCTGAGGATGAGGTACTTGATTTCTGGAGCTGGTTTTGGGCACAGTGTTCTCTTCCAAGTCTGTTTGCTCCCCTCTACTGCATCAAAGACCCTTTGTTTGATTCCCAGGGTTCTCAGTTAAGCACCAAGAAATGAAATTACTCTAAAGAGCTGACCCCCCACTACTCTTCACATGGTAGAAGAATTTGTCCTGAGCCAAGTTTGAACGTGCCTACTGGTGAGGCTTGGAGCGGTAAAAAGGGTCTTGCTGGTTATTTACTGCTGCTTCCAGGAAGAGCGGGGTGGCACCCGCACTCACCGTCCTTGCTCCTCCTCACCCTTCATTCTGCTGCAGGCACATGTTTTCCCTCGTTACCGGGGCCTTTAGTGTCTGCTCCACAGCCCTGTCTTCCCCTAAATAAGTTCTATGCCATAGGGGCAGCCTGCCAGCTCCCTTTACCCTCCATTCTCTGACTTCCTCAAGTCCTGACCTCTCCTCTCCAGGAAACCCCTGCCAGGACTCCAGGTATTGTCCTCCCTTGAAACCACCCCTTTGGGAAGCTGTACTTCAGTGTTCCTCACCCACAGTACCCCCCCCCCTTTTTTTTAAAGCTTCCTTAGTCAACCATGCCCAACAGTGACTCATCGACTTTATGTGGCTCCCAGGGTCTCTCCTTGACTGGCTCCCCATCTTCACTTCATTCCCTTCCATGTGAGATGTGTGGCCTTCCCTTTAACACCTTGCACCAGGCTCATCTGTTCCCTAGCCCCACACCCTGCTGATGGCCACAAGCCATAATGGGGTGTGCCAGCACTCCATTGTTAGACCCAGCGGCCATGTGTTTCTGGGACATTGCAGAGCTGCATGCAGCAGTGCTGTGTGTATTTATGCTCTCCAACCACACCTGGGGCCCATGCCAACTGTCAACACACTGACTCTCTCCATTCAATCGGCTCTCCACTTTCCATAATGACTGTGTCAAATCTTCTTTCTCTTACAGTTTCTCAGCACAGAACCCGGTTACTCACTTAACCTGGGGCTGTTTATTGACCACCTATCTCTTACCAGGGCAAGATTCTAGTCCCTGGTACACAAAAATGATCAACAAAACACCCACGGGTGTTTACATCCTTATCTATTATTGAAAGAGTTGATGCTAAGTGACTTATATTTATTATTGTCATGCACACCCTTTACAATCTTTCTCTAGCAACACCTATTAGCTAAGTGCGTACTGTGTGCTCTAGCTACTGAGAATATCACGGTGACAGGACACAGCCACCACACTCACAGACTGGATAAAATAATAAATCTGTTACATTAATCATACAGTGATATGAGACTGCAGAAAAAGGGGCTACAGAGCATTTTCTAGAGGACACAGACAAGATTTCTAGGGAGACCGGAGGTCTAAGGAAGTGAGGGTGAGCCCTGGGACAGCTGAAGAGCGCTCAGCAAGGCTCTCAAGGGGATAGTGGGTGCAGGGCCCAAGCGTGTATATGGGGGAACCAGGCCAGCCTTGCTGTAAGTGCCACCCAAGCCTCCCTGAGGCCACCGTGCCACCATAACCCAAGCACTAGAAAGGCTTGCGTGGGTCCCCTTATCCTGCAGAAACCTTGGGTCCTCTGCCTGGGGGGATTACTTCAGATCATCACAGAGCAAGCCTGTGCCAGAGCGACCTCTTCTTAAGAACATTTCTCAAACTGAATGAACACAGATGTGGAGAGACATGCCCAGCCGAGCGCTGAGCCATTGGATGGCTCCGCGGAGGTCTCACAGGCAGAAGACACAGCAGGCCATTTTGGAACCACATGGTGACCTTCTCAAAAGACATCCACATTTGCATCAAATAAAATGGAAATAATCATATATCTTCTAATGGAGATAAAATCAGCTTTTCAGCCCCACTGGAATATGCTGTTTTGAGAGGGGAGAAGTTCCCTCGGATCTTTGAGTCTTATGATAATTTTTGAGTCATTTACGAAAAATTAAGTACTTTATAAACATATGCCTTAATTGAGGAAGGATAGTCCTAAAAGATGGCACATGAAAACCGTAATCTATTTAATAAAATTTTCAGTGTATGGCAGCATATATGACCAGCCTTTTAAGGAAATGTCATTTCAACCATTCCATCTCTGAAAAGAAAATTAGCTTTTGGTTTCCAGGGAAAGCCCTGGCATTTTGTGGGTTCTGCTCTGGGGGCCTCACCCTGAGCTGCCAGGGCCTGGCCCGTGCCTTTCCTACCTTTTTCCTGTGATCCTGGTAGGCTTTCTCCCAGGTGCTCTGCAGGTACTTACTGCCACGGGGAAGAGTCAGCTGGGGTGCCCTGTGCATCTCAATCAACAAATGCAACCTGCTCCCTTCAGAGAGCGGATGGTTCAGGCCTCGGTGCAACCCTAGAGAGGTCTGTGTTTGCTGGATCACATGACAGTCGTCATGGCATCCAAGGGGGAAAGAAAGAGGGCAAGAGGATCGCCTGTGTGTGCTTAACAAAGAATTGAATATTTTTCCACTCCAATGGGTATTTTCTCAGCGATCTTGAATGGCTTAGTGATGCCATTTTGATGGCCACCCCTTCCCTCTCCCATACTCATGAATAAGGTCAAAGAATTTCTCCTTCAACTAACTTTTTCTCTTCTTCTTTCCTTGTTCTCTTCCTTCCCTCTCACCCTATCTTTTACTTCTTTCCTTCCTTCCTTCCTTGTCCCCTTTCCCCCTATCTTTGAATAATTTATAATAATTTGGATAACTGCAAATATTTTTATTTGCAGCTTAGGTGTCACAAATTCATTAAATTGTTTTTTTTTTCAGTTGACAAGATTAGTGATAGAAAGTTTTCACCATTTTAAGCCATTTCTGGCTCAGTGGCTTTCATCTGGTTGGATCGGGTTTTCTGTGAGACAAATGAAGTAAAAGTAATTATGGGATATCTGTTGAGTCATACATCCTTGTTGAAATTATCAGCATAATTTTGGAGATGACATGACTGGAGGAATTGGTTAGTGACAAAATAGCAATATTATTTTCACTTCAGAATTCTAGTCTTCATTACATTGCAGTATCCATTACAGAAAATGCTGTAGTGCAGAAGCTGTGAATGGGAACTCGTTCAGCTATGTGTAAATAAAGAATAAAGTAGGGGCATTTTGTGAGGAATTGTGTTCTGCCTATTAGCAGGATTCAGTGGCTGTCAATCTGAAAGAGAATTAGCCAAGCTTAAATTGAATCAGACTTGGGAAAAATAAGATGTGAATAAAATGAGATTATGATTCTCTCCAGTTTGCCTTTAGGCGGCTGGTTACACTGTACTTAATAGGTTCTAATGATCTTAAAAAATTTGGCAGAAAACTTTACAGGCTGGTAAAATTGTTGGTGTACTGACAGTTAAAAATTTGTCTGGATTTTTCTAAGAAGTAATTTATTTTAGTTCACAATTGTTCACAAGTATTAACTTGAGAAAACTATGCACATACAATAGAAGATAGAGATAAGAATTCTTACTTAAAAAATTATACTCAACACTTTAAGACATAAGGCTTCATTAAGATTCCTTAGCCTATAAAATCTACACATCATATTCAGAGAAATTCCATTAAAATAATTAATTTTACCTGGTTATTGTCATTCGTCAAGCCCAATATTCAGTAGATGCTCAATAAATATCTGCTATTAATGATGATGGAAATAATGATATTGATATTAATGAATGATTCCCCAACTGGTACTCTGAGATGTTTTTTGTTCAGATGATAGGGCTGGTTTTATATGAGTTTTGTCTTTCTCTTTTTCTGAAGCCTGTCTGCCACACATGATGAGAAATTTCTGACAATGCTCAGGGTCACGGCCAGTCAATTGAGGGGTGGAGGAGGCAGCTTTCGGTCCAGCCTGCTCACACTCATGTGGATAGACCGTGGATTGAGGGCAAAGCCAAAAGTGGACAGAATAAATGATATTTAAAGCGGTTTTTTTGTTGTTGACTTTTTATAATTGGAGTCCTCATAGTGTTTTTTGTTTTTGTTTTTTAATTAGTTTCAGGTATACAAAACAATGCAATAGTTAGACATTTCACCCCTCACAAAGTGATAACCCTCCTCCCCCAATCTATTGCCCCTCTGACATCGTATATATCTATTACAACTCCATTGACTCTATTCCCTATGCTGTACTCTGTATCTCATGACTATATATATATATATATATATATATATATATATATATATATATATTAAATTGTGGGTGACATACAATATTATTCAGCTTCAGCTTCAGATGTACACTGCACTGGTTAGGTATCTACACCATCCATGAAGCAGTCTCCCTGATAAGACATGTGCCCATCTGACCCCCTACAAAATCTTTACAACATTATTGATTATATTCCCCAAACTGTCTTTTGTATCCCCGTGGCAATATTGTAGTTACCAATTTATGCTGTCTAATCCCTTCCGCTTCTCCCTCATCCACATCCCCACTCCGATCTAGCTACCATCAGTTTTTCCTCTATATCTTTGAGACTATTTCTGTTTATTTTGCTCATTTATTCAGTTCTTTAGCTTCCACATATAAGTGAGATCATATGGTATTTGTCTTTCTCTGACTGACTTATTTCACTTAACGTAATATTCTCTAGGTCCATCCATATCGTTGCAAATAGTAAGATTTCATTCTTCTTTATGGCTGAGTAATACTCCATTATATAAATGTACCACAGTTTCTTAATCCAGTTGTCTACCAATGGGCATTTTGGTTGTCTCATAGTGTTTTGATACACGCATTGTTATTGATAGCCCCTGTCAAATAAGTGACCTCAAGTAAGAGTCTTAGCTGTGTACCTACCACTCACTCATCTATGTTTATTCTTAACTAACTAACCAGTCAATTCACATTTGCATTGACTTGATGGTAGGGTCCAGGCAGAGGATCTGGAAAAATAAGATATGTCCCCCGTGAACCAGAAAAACAATCATCAACTGCATGGTTTGGATTTCAATGCACCCACCCACCCCTGCTCAAACTAAGTTTTGCTTCTTACCATGTTCTTAACAAGATCAGACCAGAAAAGTCAGTTAACCAGTGGCTCCTTGGTATCTATCCTGAGGAAATAATCTGAAACACTGACCAGGATTCACACACATTGAAGAACTACTCATAAAAGTGGGAAATTGAAAAGTCTGAAGTTTAATTAATAGTAAGTGTCAATGTTAGTTTCCACTAATGTTCTTGTTCTTGTTCCAAGATCCAATCCATGATACCACTTTACATTTTGTGGATTGTTAGATAGAGAATAATTTTTTATATATTGGCTAAGGTTTGAATGTTTAACATTACACAGTTTCTACCCATATCCTGCAGAAAAGAAACACCAGATAATAACTGCATGTTCAGCTCTAGCCTTAATCAGTGTTTTGGCCCAATGTTGACCTGAATATTGAGTTTATTAGAAATGATTTGAAATGTTACTAAGCGATAGATACCTAAATATGTGAAGGTTATTACATAGAATTGATTATTACATAGTACATAATATATGGTATAAAACCTTTGTGATATAATATATATTAATTAAATCTTTAATATTCATAATCCTTTTTATATGTCCCATGACTATAACTTTAAGTTCAAGCTTTGGTTTTTATGTTCCTCTGCCTTCCCACAAGAGCAATGAAATCAAAACAGAGCAATGCACTTCATTCTTGTTCCACAAAACAGAGCAGTTTAAAAACAAACTCAGATTACTTCAGATTCATTCAATTTCTGGAGGACAAATCTGCTCCTCAATGTTGAGTGACAGAAAAAATGAATGCGTCTCCAGTGCCCTCTGTTGAGTGTGGTTTACTCAAGAACCTTAACTAAAGAACCCAGATGCATACTTCCAGTAACTGTGGGCCAGGCTAGTCTCCTTCCACTGAAAACAGCTGGAAATCTTGGACATTGTCTTAAATGCATCAAGAAGCTGACAGATGTGTCAGGAATTTCCAGGCTATATTCAAAGAAATCAGAATCCTGAGCCAGGACATAGGGGCTCTTCCTGGGGGTGGTCACTGTCCTGAAAAAATGGGGTCTTTGCCGGTGAGAGAGACAGGTGTGGAAACTAATAGGAAACAAAGGCTGCACACTTAGGAAGAAGTGAATCAGAAATGATCCTTCCCCACCCCCCAAAAGCAACTGCCAGATTACCGCAGAGCAGTGGCAAAATGGTGGAAATTTCCTGCATCCCACATTCACATTGCCTAGGCAACCAAAACATCCTCAAATAGTGAAATTGGCTAAAGCAGTCCTGGATCGATGATGTCCCAAGATACCGAAGAAAAGGCCCCAGACTTTCCCAGTGCTCATGGCATGAGCATCTTGCAAAGTAAATCGAGCACAACCAGAATCAGCAGGAACCTCAGAACAGACTCCTAGAGATAACAGATACTGAAATCACGAGACACAGATTACAGGACAACAAACTACACTTACTATCTTCTAAGGAAAAAAATAAGATGAAAGTAGAAATAGCTGTAGGGTACAGGAAACCACAAACATTTTCAATACAGGACCATTTACAAAATTTGCAAAATTTGACCATATGCTGAACTGTAAAACAGTCTTTTAAGTTTTAAAGGATTGCAATCACACAGATAATGTTGGCAGTGGGATCGGAGCTACGAATTAACAACAAACAATAACTTGGAATCCCATGTATTTGGAAATGAAGCAATGCAGTTGTAAGGTAAAGAACAAGATGGGGATGTCCCTGTGACCTTCACAAGGCGCTTTTAGTACAAATGGGACATGCAGAGGGTGCCAAAAAAATGTATACACATTTTAAGAAAAGGAAAAACAATTAAAATTGTAATACTTAATAAATATAACCAATAAAAAAAGTGACTACAAGTCACGTCTGCAGTTACAAGAGGCGCTCAAAGTGGTTACCATCAGTGTAATTTTAATACAGTTTTTTCCCTTTCTTAAAATCCATGTGCATGTTTTTGGCACCCTCTGTATGTGTTTTTTGTTTGAGGATAAGGAATTCTAGTTGCCAGTAATTAGTAATGGTGGTGTTAACTGGTAGCTTTAGTTATGCAATCAATTCTCAAGATGTTTGTCCTGAGAAGTTTCATTGAGGTCTATTAATCCTTATTTGGGGTTGTTTTTAGAGAATTAATCCACAAGAGAGCAAAAGCTGCATCCACAAATGATGACTTTCAGTGTTATTTATTCACCGCTAGTGGAGAGCTGGGCCTGCAGTGTCCACTGTGGGAGAAGGTCACCAGTGCATATTAACATGATACAATACAGTACAGCCAATACTATTATGATTAGAAAGATTGATTATAAACCCAATAAAGCAAATACAGAATTGTTCCTCTTACAATACGTAAGCATCAGGAGTGTTCACAGAGCCTAGAAAACCTTCTAGAAAAGTTAATTTGTTTTAAGCAGGAGTGAAAAGATCTTTAATTTTGAAAATGGATTTTATCATATTTGTGTGGTTAATTTTTTTAAAATCCATTTGATGTGCAAATTAGGCCTTGATTACACCATTTACAGCCCACGTCCTTTCCCCTGGCCCCACTTCTGTTATGAGCTTAGAGAATTCAGCTGACACATAACACCAGCACCACCCCCTTCCTGCCCCCACTTATTCTCTTCACAAGACAGATTCTCTTGTAAATCAAACAAGAATCTCCTTGGCCTCTGATGTCTAAACAGTGCATTCCTGGGTCCTCACATTTTCTGGTCATGTGGCCAGTAAATGCATCTTTGCTTAATCAGCCCCACACTGTTTTCATGGCGTCTGACTGTCTTAAGGCATCTGGAGAGGGGAGACTACGTAGCAAGAAGGCACTAAACACTGAACATTTGAGGGCCACAGAGTATTGTTTGCAAACGATCCTAAGGGCACTATTCCTTCTTTTGCCTTTCTCCCTTTTCCAAGGCAGGTTGAATGGAGAGCTATTTTAATTTTCAGTCTGCTCTTATTGGGAAACCCAGCAAAGCTGACCCTAAGGCAGTGTGCCAAGGGCTCCCAGCTCTCAGTGTGGAGAGATGGCAAGGGCTCAGGACCCACTATGACCAGAACGGCTGCAGAGCTTGGGAGCTCTTTCCCTCACTGAAAGGCTCTCTCGTTTGCAACAGCAGCCTATCCTGCCAGGATCTCCATTCAATTTATTTTTTTAAAATCTGGCTATAGGAGGCAGTGAGACCTTCAGAGCTTTTGTGCTATTTTAAAGCAGCTATTTTTTGTCACTAGTTATTGGTCCTCAAGTCTGGCCTTTGGCAGAGCTCATGTGATCTGCATGGGAGGGCTGCTCCCTGGGGGTCAGGGGACAGGGATGCGGGTGCTGGGTGGAACAGAGGAGTCAGCAGAGCAGCCAGTCCCTGGAGAAAAACCAGCAGGCACTGCCTGCCAGGAAGGCTGCCGGGAGACGTCTTTGATTGGACCCTGTCTCAGCAGCCCTTGAAGTTTGGGCTCTGCAGGGGGCACAAACTAAACAGGATGTGTGTGTGTTCTGCGCCCTGGGGGAGCCGTGTCCTGGAGACACTCCAGATGCCCGTGAGCACTTCAGGAACCCAGGGAAGGAACAGGGCCCCAGGCTCTCAACCCCACTGTCCCTTGCTGCCATTTTAATGCGGATGTAACTGTAAAATAAATAAACCATTTTCTCGATCATAAAAACAAGGAAGCAGTTTATGAGTATTTTTGGCAACACATCCTTCCCTTCAAGAAAAAAGGAGAAAATGAAACTGAAAAACAAACTACACCCTCTTTTCCAATTTAGAGGAAAATGAAATGTGAGACGAGTATAATATTCACTTGAACAGAAATGAAGAGTCTTGACCTTCTAGTGGGATAGCAGTTGTGGATGGGAATCACTACAGGGTTTTGTGTCACATGTGACACGTCACTGTGGGAAGCTGCTCTCCTGGCACATTTTCAGTGGCCAGGAGGAGGCTGTGAATAAGAGGCTTCATTTCGGTCCCGCTTGATGCCTGCAGAGCCTTCTCTCTGGCAAAGCTATTCACTTAGCACCTCAGTCTGTCCCATCTTAAGGTGCCTCATGCCCACCACAGTCTCCTCCACGCTTTCTCCTCTTCCTTCCCCCAGAATTGCCTATAAGGATTCCCGTTATTTTGAAGACACTGATTTCTGCTTGGTGTTCTGGGTGGAAAGCAATCTGATTAGAGTTATGCTCCCCACCCCTTCCCATGCTTTAATAAGATTGCTTATTGCATAATTGGAAGAACTTCAAGCAAGGCAACTAGAAAAATGGTCTAATTCAGGGTTTCTTAACCTCAGCGCTATTGACATTTTGGGCTGAACGGGTCTCTGTGGCAGAACAATTCTCTGTCCTGTCATGGTAAGACACTGAGTAGCATTTCTGACCTCTACACACTCGATGCCAGCAACAACCCCTCTCTCCCAGAGTGACAACCAAAAATGCCTCCAGATGCTGCCAGTTGTCCCCTGGGGTAAGCTGGGGGCTAAGTGGCCCTCAGCTGTGAACCACTAATCTGTTTAATCTGTGAAACTTCAAGCATGGTAACTAGGTTAATTTTGAGGGAGATTTGTAGAATCAGAACAGAGAGTTGGCTTTTGTGTGTGGTGAAAGGGGGGCTATTATTAATTACTATTATTAAGTCCAGGCAGGCAGGGAGGGAAGACTGGACTGAAGGGTCGGTACCCGTGAGAAGGCAGAGTGAAGGGTTGCCTGCCCTTTTGAAGGATCTGTGCGTGCGAAGGGGCTGTGAGGGTGGGTCAGGTTAAGGAAGATGGAGGACGTGAGGAGCAAGCCAGGAATCTGGCAGACAATGGTGTGGTGTGCAGTGCAATTCCTCCCCATACTTATCACGTAAAGTTACTTAGCTCGCAAAACCAAATTACAAGTAGGTTTCCTTGTGGGACATTGTAGTGTGTGCCTGCTAGCTCAAGACCAAACTGAGGAAGCATTTATGGACATGGCAGCAGAGACAAGGGGTCCTGAAGGTAGGAAGACTGGAAATTCACAGAAATCAAGGATACGGTAATAACTCCCACAAACTATGCTTTTGGAAATGTGGGCCAAGTTTACCAAAACTGGTGAGAAAGATAAATCGAGAACCCAAATGGCAAACTATTTTATTATTGGCGCACAGCACCCTTTCTATCTGTAGGTATATATGGCAACAAAGTGTATGCTGAAGAGTGCACCTCTGATGGCAATTAGAAACACTTGTTCTGGAAGCAGGGCAAGTGGCACAAGTCCTGGGCCAGGAGTCCAAGACGCAGAGTCGAATCCCATCACTGCCATTTGATGCTGTGTTTGGCCATGCCATTCACTTTCTGGACCTCAGTGCCCTTATAAGTGAGACACAGGGACATGATACCTTAGACTAGTTGCAAGAGGCGAATCAGACCACAGGTAGCAACACTTTGAAACAAACATGCTCCCCAAATCGCAGGATTGAAAGATGGAGGATGTTGGTGCTCTCTACTTTGATCCTCCTTACAGATTTTTCATACATGAATAACCACAGGTATGGAGAATTCAGACTCCCAGAGGAAGCACATTCAATTTAGGACAACATGAATTCAGAGAAAATAATTGAAATGATCTGAAATTTGCCTTTTCATAACCTTTATCTTTTGAATCTAATTCTGTCAATTGAAGTCATGCTGAAGAAATGGATGTCCTTTTGTACATGACAGCCCTTTCTGTGTTTGAAGTGGCTGTAGTGTGTATTCCCCTCCCCTATTCATCCCTTCCTTAGGCTAAGCTGTTTCAATTCCTGTAGTTATTTTTTCATATGATGAATGAGCATCCCTCAGAACAGTGATTCAAAAGGGGGGGTAGGGGCGAGGGAGGAGAGGTCCCCATGTGGATCAGAATCTGATGGGTAGAGTTCAAACCGTGCACCCAACCCTCTCCACAGAAGATGCTGATGAGCCCTTAGTTCTGGTGGTTCCCTCTAAGTGTCATCCATCCTCCATCTCCCTTCCTTGACACGGCCATTTGAAATTCAGCCCTGCTAGCGTGGAAGTGATTGGTCATGTGAACAATGAATGGCTGAGAAGCGTGGATAGATTGTTAGTCCTAGTCCAGTCTCATATTTTCAATAGGAAACTGTGTCTTAGGGAGGTTGACAGAACTCAGCTCCTTAGTCCTGGGATGGTTAGAATATGGGCTTCTTCGGTTCTTATGCCTTCCCCGAATCTGTGGAGAGGTCTCATCATCTCTGCCCTCTTCCAATTATATTCTTATACATGGGTGTTGTAGACATCTTTTGGGGTGTCTGCCCAGCTCTTATGACCTTCCCCCAGCTCTCTAGACCTGGCCCTTGCTGCCATGTTCTTACCATATCATGACCCCACCCCTGCCCTTGGCTTGGATCCCAGTTGATTGGATCAATAGAATGATCTGTTTAGAAATTGGAATTGGTATTTGAATTCAGTTAGTCTGTCTCAGGATGTGCTGTCACTGAGACACCCACAGACCTTGGGAGACAAGGGAGGGAGCCGTCTTCTATCTTACAGACACAGAATCAGGGAGAAACAGCCTTCAGAGTAGAGAAGATTGAAAGATGTAAAGAGGAGGGCAGAGAAGGGGCACCCAGACACTGAAGGGCTCGTGTTGGCTTTCCAGGCACAAGTTGAGATCTGCAAGAAGTCCAGTATCTTTTGAGTTAATGATAGACTCAGAATCTCCTTCTGGTAAATTCCTCTTCTGTCTTGAGCTGTCTAGAGTGGACAGAGACTAACCTGGAGAATCTAAAACCATAAGGTAAAGTAATTCCTGTTTCTACCTAGTGTTATGTATTATTGATAGTTGTCCTTCCAGGACAATATAGAGGTGACTCAGCTTGTTCAATAGAAAAGTCTGCAGGTTTCTAGTTGACTGGCCTTCTGTGTTTAATTTCACCCTTAGAAAAACTAAGAACTACTTGGAAGAGATTTAGGTTCATGTTGCCACTTGGAGAATTTTTGAAGTGCTTGAACTTTCTGGAATAAGAGTGCTCTGATAAGCCTCGATAACTAAACAGTCATTGCTTAATTAAAATCTGGAAAATAGGGCCGGCCCGGTGGCTCAGGCAGTTGGAGCTCCGTGCTTCTAACTCCAAAGGCTGCCGGTTCGATTCCCACATGGGCCAGTGGGCTCTCAACCACAAGGTTGCTGGTTCAACTCCTCGAGTCCCACAAGGGATAGTGGGCAGCACCCCCTGCAACTAAGATTGAACACGGCACCTTGGGCTGAGCTGCCACTGAGCTCCTGGATGGCTCAGTTGGTTGGAGCACGTCCTCTCAACCACAAGGTTGCCAGTTTGACTCCTGCAAGGGATGGTGGGCTGTGCCCCCTGCAACTAGCAACGGCAACTGGACCTGGCACTGAGCTGCACCCTCCACAACTAAGACTGAAAGGACAACAACTTGAAGCTGAAGGCACCCTCCACAACTAAGATTGGAAGGACAACAACTTGACTTGGAAAAAAGTCCTGGAAGTGCACACTGTTCCCCCAATAAAGTCCTGTTCCCCTTCCCCAATAAAATCTTAAAAAAAAAAATCTGGAAAATATAGTGAGTCTCTCAGCTAGAAACACAGTTATATTGGTTTATAGTTATATAGGTTTAAATGGTTATGTTTAGTTTAAAAATAGGACCCTAGTCTTGCTCTGAAGACCTTTTACACTCTCCCTACTACTCGTCACTTCATTAATAGTAAGTTGATAAGTCCTTAAAGCTATTCCTCTCAGGACAAAGCTGAGTTTTAAATGTCAGAAAAGCGTTCTATAGTCATCTTATCTTTGGGCCAGAGACACTCTTGGGCTACTTAATTAAAAAAAAAAAAAAGAAAGGAAGGAAGGAAGGGAGGGAGGGAGGGAGGGAGGGAGGGAGGGAGAGAGAGAGAGAGAGAGAAATGATTATTGTCAAAACAGCACCCAGATCCAATAAGTAGTAATAATAATTGTTCCAACCTTACAAAGTAGGCCCAGCTCGGGTGGAGAGAGCTGGAACCCGGGTGTTCTGATTCTTGTCCAATGACACATCTCTCTCTGTTTAGGCCTTTGTGTTGGAGATGTCCTGGTGAAACAGACCTGAGGTGTTTCAATGGTGGTAATTCACCTTCTTCTGTAAACAGCGTAATGGACATCTTAGTTTCAAGGACATAAAAAAGTTAGAAGTTTTGATCAGGTCTCTAGTTGAGGACAAGCGATTGCTTTCTTTGAGGTAATGAGATTACAGGCAAAAGGCTTTCATTTCTGAGTGTCACTAATACACCAGCCTGGGAAGGTGAGGGAAGGGGCAGGGCTGGTCAGGGGCTGCTGTGTCCTCCATTCCTTCCTCTGGTTCACCGGCTACTGTGAGCTGTTTCCTCCACTGTGTGAGCTTCCCAAAAACTAATGCTCACTGGACTCTTTCCAATTAGGTTCCTGGCCTCTAGTCTTCATGGAGACCACACTAAGGAAGATTTCCAAAATCTTGCTTGCTCACTGCCAAACCCAAAGATTCCTAATATGCCCATACCAGCCCCCTCCCCCCCTTCCTTGCTTCTTCGGATTCTGCAGGCTCTCTCACCTGCTGCTGCACCACTGGCCCCTCTGCAGGAAAAAAGCAGATTTACCCTGAAGCTAAAGAAGCTTAAATTCAGAGCCCCCACCTGCACAGGTCCTTAGGGCCTTGGGAAGACCCCAGTCATTTTCCCTTTGTAATTTTAATTTCTTTTCTTTTTGATCTTTAAAAAGCTAACCTGTAACAGGATACTATTTACAAGAGCATGACTAAAGAGAGTAACTTACCCTCTGTTCTCAGCATGATTCAAGATCTTAGAAGAGAAATAGGTCTAATTTTCCCTTCTGTATTTTAAGATGGCCCCTGGGAATACTATGTAGGAGGTGTCTTGAGATGGCAGAATGCCCCCAAAGGTTTGGGCACTGGACTAGGGCATCTGTTCTAAACTCAAGCCAAGTGTGATGCTTGAGTTTAGGAGTGTGCTGCTAAGTGCACTGAACCCGTCATGGCCTCCTTCCTTCTTAGGCCCCACTGGATTGGAAGAAAACAAATGCCAGGGGAACATAAGCCTGTAATGGTAAAGATATGGAAATTAGGATGACAATTCTGAAGGTGGAAAGGGGATGGAAAGTATTGGTGGGTGGGAAGGGCAAAGAAGGGTGACAGTGGAGGCTGGTGTCATCTTGCTGAAGGAACCCTAGAGAGGTGCTAAGATGTGGGGTGTAACTGGCATGTGTCTGTGAACAAACTAGCAGCAACTGCTCACAGCGGGCATGTTCCTAGTAGGCAGACGCCAGAGGGCATTTCTTCAAAGACTTTGAATTAACATCCTGGGTTGGGCTACAGCTTCTAGCAAGGGTCTGAGGCTTCAGACTGAAATCTTCCTTATTCTGGCTTGTGTTGGGATATATCAAGGGAAGAAGAGAAAGAATGGCCAGGCGGCTGCCCTGCTTTTCACCCATCTATCCTAACTAAAGAACAGCCATCACACCCCATCTGTGGATGCAGAACTTGCAGTTTCCCTTTCCATTCAGAGAAGTCCGTGGAAAACCCACAGTAGCTCATCAGAACAAACCACAGATTCTTAATATACATGAACAACCAAGTAAACCCCAACTTCCAGAAGAAAATAAACAATATAGAGGAGGATAATGAAGATACACAAAGACAACTGACCTTGGAGGAAACAGCTAATTTAGAAAACAACAGAAAATTAAATTAAAAGACTAATTATTGTCTTCAGAAATATTCAAGAAAATATTGCATCTCCATAAGGTAAGAACAGGGTACTATTTATGAACAAGCAGAGAACAGTAAAGAAATTAAAAATATGATTGTTGAACTTAAAATCCCATGGAATAGATGGAGGCTGGAGCCAAATGAATCTCTAGAACATATCTCCACCAAATGGAGAGAGAAAGAAACACACAAGAGGGAGAAGAGGCATAGGTGATCAGCTGGGGAGTAAAATGTCTGACCACTAGGAGCGTCAGACAGGGAAAAAAATAAATAAAAAAGAAGGGTGAGTAATCCCTGAGACATAACAGAGGAAAATTTCCCAGAGCAGAAAGAAGACATGACTCATGAGATGATCCCATCCAGGGCTGAGGGTGTCAGGGTGTAATGAACACACAGAGACCCGGCAGCGGGACTCTCAGAGTATCTGGATGAGGAACCATCTGAAAGCTGCAGCAAGAAAAGACTAGGTTTACCTGCAAGGATCTAAAACCATACCAGCTTCATTCTAGATGATACTAGAGCACTTGAGACTTCACATGTAAAACGCAGAGTGAAAATGACATTTCCCCCTTCTCTTCTGGGAACAAAAACAAACAAGGAGAAAGAAACACATTCTACCTCCAGTGTAATAGGAGACAGCACGAGTCTCAAATGCTCATGGGGAGGCAGTGTAGGCAGGTACAAAGGGACAGGAAGACCCTAAGAAACTGTAGGTCACAAGGCTTCAGAGTAAGTGTCACATCTTCAGGGAAAAATGTGGGCATAAGGCCTTGCTTGTCATGACAAAGAAGTAGGGATAGAGCCTACAGCTAAGACGCACCTGCAGGAAGCAGCGTGTTGCACTGTGAATGACCCACACTGGCCTATGGCTGGGGGAGGTGGGGGACAATTCCTCATGCCCACCCTGGTCTTCAGGGAGTTGTGCCGAGAGGACAGGGTCCTGTGCCCCCGGCGGAACCTCCTATAAATAGCTGATCAGGGAGGACTCACCACACTCAAAGATGAGTCACAATCAGAAAGAAACCGGGACAGGACCTATACAAAGATAGAGTAAGAATAAAAAGTATAACATAAAGGGAAAGGAACAAGTAAAAGACATAGCCAAAGAAGCAGAATATTGTGGCATGAAGGGAATGAAAACTGTGACCGAACATCTCCCAGAACAAATTGTTGCCCTTCCAAGCTAAGAAACGCACATAGCAAGCAAAAGAACACAGTGAATTATTTAAGGAGAAGCAATTATAACTAGAAATTATAGCGTGAAATATGATGACAAAACTAAGACCAACTGGGTCCTTCCTATCTGTGAATGTCCATAAATAAGCTCAAATCACTGATTAAAATAAAAACCGGGCTGAATCACAAAGGAAAACCCAGCTTTATACTGTGCGTAAGAACACACCTAAAACAGAGGGATTCAGAGGATTTATGATAAAAGGATGGGCAAATCCATGCCAGGCAAATGACCATCAATCAAAACCATCAATATGTGGTATTCTTTTAACTAGATGAGATAAAGAATCAAAAATAGCTACAAAGGGGCTGGCCCGGTGGCTCAGGCGTTGGAGCTCCATGCTCCTAACTCCGAAGGCTGCTGGTTCGATTCCCACATGGGCCAGTGGGCTCTCAACCACAAGGTTGCTGGTTCAATTCCTCAAGTCCCGCAAGGGATGGTGGGCTGCGTCCCCTGCAACTAGCAACGGCAACTGGACCTGGAGCTGAGCTGCGCCCTCCACAACTAAGACTGAAAGGACAACAACTTGAAGCTGAACGGCACCCTCCACAACTAAGATTGAAATGACAACAACTTGACTTGGAAAAAAGGCCTGGAAGTACACACTGTTCCCCAGTGAAGTCCTGTTCCCCTTCCCCAATAAAATCTTAAAAAAAAAAAAAAGCTACAAAAATATCTAAGAAAAAGGACTCGTGGTGATGGGGTAGTGCTGGTCGATGTATATAGATCAACAAACAAATTAGAAAGCCCAGAAATACGCTCAAGTTTATACAGGAATCTACTGATAAAAATGACAGTTCAAATCTTTAGGGAAAGGATTCATCCACATATGTGGTCTTGAGACAACTAAATAGCCAACTGAAAAATTAACTTTAATACATACCTCACACTCTACACCAAAATAAATTCTATATCAGTCACACTTTAACTGGAAAACTTTTAAAGCATGAAAGTAGTAAATGAAAATATGAGTGATTTTAAAAATAATATGAGAGAGGAAGGTCTTTCTAAGTATGATACTAAACTCCAGAAGGTAATATATTTAATAAGAACAATTTTAAAATAAAATAAACAAAATAAAATAAAAGATTAATAAGTTTGATTACATAAACATAGAATATATCATCAACAAAAAAAACAATGTAAACACAATCCAAAAACTAAATAACCAAACTGGGATGAGTATTTGCAACCTGTAATCATAGACGAAAGATTAATTTCTTTTTTTTAAAACTTTTATTTATCTAAGTGTGTTTTTCCAGGACCCATCATCTCCAAGTCAAGTAGTTGTTTCACTCTACCATGTTCCCCGAAAATAAGACCAGGTCTTATATTAATTTTTGCTCCAAAGGACGCATTAGGACTTATGTTCAGGGGATGTCATCCTGAAAAAATCATGCTAGGTCTTATTTTGGGGGAAAGATGGTAGTTGTGGAGGGCGCAGCTCACAGTGGCCCCATGTGGGGATCGAAATGGCAACCTTATTGTTAAGAACACCGTGCTCTAACCAACTGAGCTAACCGGCCACCCCAAAAGATTAATTTCTTTAATAAATAAGGAGTACCAACAAATCAATACAAAAGATTCAGACCCAGTAGAAAAATGAGCAATAAAGATCAATAGACATTTCACAGTAAAAGAAATACATTGGCCTTAAAATTATGAAAGGATTCACGACACCAAGAAATGCAAATTCACATTACAACAAATTCTGTGGTGAAGTCTGCAAGTTTTCCACCAAAATCCATTCTCTCTTTCTTCTTGAACATATGGCTAAATTCATCTGCGTCTCCCCCTTGCAGTTGGCAGTGGCCATTGGTTAACTCCTTGCCAGGGAAATGGGAGTGGATGAGACACATGCTTTTTCTAGGTGTAGGCCTTTGGATCATGAATTTGCCTCCTCCACCCTTTCCTTGGGCAGGGACCAGGACTGGCCATTAAACTGTCCTAGCTCCATCAAAAGAATACCTGGTGGGAAGTGGTAGGTCACTTGATTTTCAACCAACCAATAAGAACTTATTTAGCCAAATCAGGATGGTTCTTTCAAGCATGGGAGGTACTGCAGCGTAGTGGAAAGCGCTTGTGCGCTGGGGCCTGGGACCTATCTTGGACCTTTATGCCTAAGCAGAGGGGCCCCTGTGGGTGGTGATTAAGCATGGGTTTGGGCTAGGGGACAGGTTGCAATCATGGTTCTGCTTACTGGCTATGTCACCTTGGGCAAGACACTTAAACTCTGTAAAGAAAGAATGCTAGCAATAGCATCTATTTCATGGGTTGTAGAAGAATTGAGTGGCTACTACAGCTAAGTACCTAAGACAGTGCCTATATGTATAGTCAGCAAC
Organism: Rhinolophus sinicus; assembly: GCF_036562045.2. Classification (NCBI taxonomy): domain Eukaryota; kingdom Metazoa; phylum Chordata; class Mammalia; order Chiroptera; family Rhinolophidae; genus Rhinolophus; species Rhinolophus sinicus. The sequence continues at coordinate 55,826,362 of NC_133754.1, read as the reverse complement.
CACCACAGGAAGTGCAAGCTCAGCGCTGGCCATGGGCCTTGATGAAGGACAGCATGGCCATTCTTGCTAACACTGCACTAAGGGTCACTTAGAAGACTACCTGCTTACGTGGTGATGATGACATTCTTCAGAGCGTTTTTTGTGCTTCTTCAGAGCCAGTGGCATTCTTTGGACTATTCTTAAATATGGCAAATCTTTGAATTTGAAGGTAAATTAAAAATTTTCAACACAGACCAAAGTAATTTGGAATCGTTAAATGTAGCGAGTGATTAAGACAGGGCCAAAGCACTTACCTAAACGTTAAACTGTGCCTTTTAGCTATTAGAGTGATATAGTGTGGCAGCTACAGCTCTGACGTTGGACGGCCCAGGTTCAAACCTCAGTCCTAACTGCTCACTTACAAGAACATCTGGGATAATCACTTCATATCTTCAAGTCACGATTTCCTCATCCGTAAAATGGAGTGACAGTAGTTTGAATCTCATGAGGCGATTACAGGGTGACCAAGTGTATCAGTTTGCCCAGGGTGGAGGGTCTCCTTGGACACTAGAACAGGGATAGTCCTGAGCAACTTGGCTAGTTGACCTCCTAGAATCTAGAATTAGAGAAGCCTTGTCAACACGACACTTGTAAGGACACTGTTAGTTAGTCTTCCCCATTTCTCGCAAGTTACTTTTAAAGACAATCCAGAAATCATTAATGAAGTTTTATGTTAAAAGAAACAATGAGACCGTGACAGACTGAACAGTGGCGTGTGTCTGAGCCTGTGTGACCCCCTTCCACACCACCTCTGGGCTCTGCCACGTGACTTGGTTTGACCAACAGCAAGCCAAGACTCTTAAAAAGTGCATGGATCTTGGGGTTTGCCACTCTTACTATGGGGAACCCTTTTGCCACAGCATGAAAAAACCCGATTTACTTGCTTGAGAATAAGTGAGCGAATGGCAGGAGATCCTGGCTGCCCCACTCACACCAGTGAGTGAGGCCCTCCCAGCGCCCCAGCCCCAGGAGAAGCACCCGGACAACCCTCAGAACCAGGAGAATGATGCTGGCTACTTTAATGACTAGGCATGTGGGGATTTGTTATATAACTGGGAGATGTTTTTGTTGAAAAGTTAATGAATGAAGCTAAACTGTTTAGTGCATAAGATTAAGATGTAGAAATAATTCTATGTACTGACATTAGAAAACAACATAACATTTTATAAAATTTAGAGCTAAGACTAAAGAAGTAAAGTTTATAAAGTTCATCTTTAGCTTGGATGCACAATGATCTCTGTTTTTTCTTCCCTGTTTGAACAGCTACTTCTTTCAAATTTCCTCTTTATAAGAGAAAATATCTTGTAAACAAATTCAAATTAGGTGTTGGAGACTTATTCTATCTTCCTTGTGCATTTACATCTCAAAGAAAGAAGTCTGTAATAAAAATACAACAGTCTGAACAATCAATACTAGAAGTATAACTCCATCACTGGAGTAGATATTTTGGGTGGGGTTTCTCAAAGTGTGGTCCTCAGGTGAGAGACTTATCCCGTTGGCCCCAGGACTGCTCCAGAAACCCTCCCCCCCCACCCCTTAGTCCTTTGCAGAGTGGGACTGTTGGTCACTTCTTGCAGGGAACAACAGGGAAGCATCATTTGGGAACTTGATAGAAATGCAAATTCTGGGCCTGCCTTGGAGCTGCTGAATCAGAACCTAAGGGGCTGGGGCCCAGCTACCGTATTTCCCTGAAAATAATACCGGGTCTTATATTAATTTTTGCCCCAAAAGGGTATCTTTTCAGGGGATGTCTTATTTTTTCATGTGCAACAGTCTACATTTATTCAAGTACAGTCATGTCATCTTCTGGAACATCGTCATAACGTACTAAACGCGTCTGTCTGGCTGATGATCTTAACTGGGGCTTATTTTTGGGGTAGGTCTTATTTTTTGGGAAACATGGTAGCTGATTTTAATGGCCTTTCAGGCCTTGACGATTCAGCTAAGGGTTGAGAACCTGTTCCAGGAGGTGCCGGGATCCAGGCTAGTCTGGCAAGGGCCCAGGGAGGCCTTGAGTTAAAGTAAGTACCTCTGTAACCCAGAGGCTGGGCAGGATCTGGAGTAACTCCAGTTGGCTGGCGGGGCTGTGGTCTGACCAAAGGGGGGGGACCCTGACTCAGCCCCAGATCTGCCAAGACTCAGGAGCCTGAGTTTCCCAGGGTTGCTCTGGGGCCACCTTCTGGGCTTGTCTTTTTGACTTAAGGACATTGTCATGATTTCCAGCAGGTGGCACATGCTAATCACCTTCATTAGCTGTCTGAGTAAACCCAATGCCTGATTGAGTTACTGAAACACCAGGTGTATATATTTGCAAAGCACTTGCAGTTAAATTATGCCATCAGCAGTGATGAAGAGAAACTTGTAATTGGCATAATTAGTACTTGAATGCAGTACTGTGTCATTAGAAAGAATGCTCTCTTCAGCTCCAGTAACGTTGATAATGGTAAGCACAGATTTTTTTTTTTTTTTTTAGAAAGAAATAAAATAAAAGATGATGTTCTGAAATCAGCACCTATTTGCTCAATTACATTTTTAAATTTTCTGAGCTTTGTCAGTGATTTGCCAGTGTTGCCCAGTCCTGATAAAAGTCTTTGAAATGCCTTTACTGGGACAGAGAAGAAAATAAGATGATTGAGTGGGGTGTGTGTGTGTGTGTGTGTGTGTGTGTGTGTGTGTGTAACAGAAAATGCAATCTCTTTTTCATTAATAAGGAGAAAATTTGAGGCAAAGTAAAGAGAAGGGCCCCATAAATTTTTGCTATATCCCTATTATTTCACAGATGACTTAAAATAAAAAGCACATCGTACAGGTTATTTTCTGTTACCCACGGGACGTTGACTTCTGGTGACTTCTATATGTGATTGTCTGTAGTCTGGGGATTGGTGTCTTTGGCAAAAAACAGTTGAGAACAATGATTTAGGGGCTGCTCTGAGCATGACCGTGAGTTACAGAAGACAGAGCAGATGCAATGTGGGCCCTGACCCTCAGCTTTGCCACCAGCCAGCAAAAGAACCTTGGTGGGTCACAGTAGCTTGTTGGGGCCATGACAGAAACAGTGCAAGTCCCACCCCACAACCAGCACCACTGAGAAATGCAGAGTCAGTTTGCTGACTGCTCTCACCACAGCGTCTGCTGCGCGTGGAACCTCAGAAACCTTGGCTGCTCTCATTACTTCTTGGATTCTTGGAGAAAAGTTAGCATTGGGATTCGCAGTAACATGGGCCTCTCAGAGTTTTGAATAGATGGTCTTGTAACTCATCCCAGGAACTTAGCCAGGAATTAAGTATTTCAGTATAGCCCCAGGAAGTTAAATATAGCTGGTGATTCTCGCCAATGCTCTGGTTTGAGCTGGGTCTTGCCAATTAGCTCTGAAAGTCTCACAGAAAAGTCAAACTTTCAAGGGCATTATGAATATGGTTGGGAGTTTAAAAAAAATTCTGTTAGTGCAAAGGCCTTTGAATATCTAAGTCTATCTTAAAGAGAGTCTGATGCTGATAATCACACAACTGTGCCTGTCTACATACAGTCTAAATGCTGGCATTTAGTTTAGAGAACAAAAAAATATATATGAAAACAAAGATGAAACAAAACATAAGATCTCAAAAAAAAGAACCAAATACTGTCCTTTTGAACAGAAATTTCAAAATTCTATACAATCATTTTTTTTTTTTATTCCTGACTATTTCATAAGAAAAGACACAGACAATGCTAATATACACTTAACAAGTAAGAATAGAGCCAGGAATGAAATGTCAATCTTAGATTCTCATTTTGAACTGGAGTAGTTGTTTCTGCTTACTTTTCCCAACTCTCTGCCTTAAACCCAGTTAAAAGTAAAAGAAAATAAATCTGTGCATGTTTTCTGAAATGAGTCTTGTAAACTGAACATTGAGAGCTGGAAAGGAATTTGGGGAAATCCACCAACAAGGTGTTGCCATTGGGTTAGTGGTTCAGAGATTGTGCTTGTGGCTTCTCCCATGTTTCCCTGAAAATAAGACCTAGCCGGACAATCAGCTCTAATGCATCTTTTGGAGCAAAAATTAATATAAGACCTGGTCTTATTTTACTACAATGTAAGAGTGGATCTTAATATAATATAATATAATACCAGGTCTTATATCAATGTTTGCTCCAAAAGACGCATTAGAGCTGATTGTCTGGCTAGGTCTTATTTTCGGGGAAACACGGTCACCTCCTCAGCACCCGACAAAACCCACCAAACTAATTCTGGGACGCTTGACTCACTACTTAAAACAGGCATTGGTCATCAGGTTCAGACAACTGCAAAATTAGAAAAAATCCTCAATTACAACAACAATAACAATTATGACGCCACAGATTTTTATTCTCATTCTGACCCACCTTTTGAGTCTAATAACTTTTCTTTTTTCAGTTTCCTTTTAAGCTGCTTATTTAAATGGATGTGAAAGTAACCTGTGTGTGTGTGTGTGTGTGTGTGTGTGTGTGTGTGTGTGTGTGTGTGTAAAGGGAGGTCAGACCAGGAAAACAGGCCACAGATGGAAGACTTGCTTGCTGGCTTCTGCAACTGTACTGAGGAGGCTGGAGTGGCAATTCTTCTTGTCTCTCTTGTGGGAGGCTCTCTTCCAGAGAGCAGGAAGGAAGTGACTGGCTGGGCGGCAATGAGTCATCCAGCTCAGGCTGAGAACCTCTTCAGGGAGGGATGGCATATAAAACACTGAGAATGTTGGTTAGCTTGGGAAGCTAGGACCAGTACCCAAGCATCCCTGAATTTCAGTGCTTTCTGTTTTCAGATTTATATTCACCAGGGTTTAAAAACTACAGTGTATGAAGTTCAAAAAGCCTGACTTTTGATTCTCAGAGTGAGTAGAAAGGGTGCCCAGTAAATACTGGACATTTTTTTCTTCTTACAATGAAGAACTGCTATTTAAAAGTTCATAGATTAGCTGTGTGGCTTTGGGAAATTCACCGAACCTCTGTTCTGTCTGTGGGTGGGGTCATAAGAAACTCACCCCCTTGCTGTGAGTGTCCAGTGAGGTTGAGAGTGTGCCATGCTAGCACAGCATGACTCATAGCAGGTGGCAGCTTGCAATTCCATCAGCAGTATGATTCTTATTACTGGTTGGATACGCCAATTTTTCCATGAAGCAAATTCTGAAGGATGTGAATAAAAACTACAAAAGCGTCATCTGTCTGAATGCAGATTAGTGTTTTGTTTATGACTGCAAAGTGATTTTTAAATTAGATATTTTCACTTCACCGAGTCTGAGAGAGACAGACAATAAGCAATTAATTATATATATAATAGGTCAGTTCGTGATAAAGGTTATGAAGAAAAATAAGGCAGAGTGAAGAGAGAGAATAAATGAAGGTGAAGAGGGCAGTTATTTGATATGAGGTAGTCAGAGAAACCTCTCTGACAGGTATCATTTCAGCAAAGTCCCAAAGTAAGAAGAGAGAGCAACATGCAGCTATCTAGGGACAGAGCATTCCAGCACAGAGAACAGCAAGTGCAAGTCCTGAGGCAGAGAGAGCTTGAAGGAACAGCAAGGAGGCCAGCGGCTGGGAGCAGTGAGGAGAGGAGCGGTGGGAGGTGAGGGCAGAAGACGAGCACAGGCAATTCACACTGGGTCTGGTTTGCGTGGTAGGGGTGTGAGATTTTAGACAGGAGGCCAGTCCAGGGTTGGGCAGAGAAGTGACATGGCCTGAATCAAGTCTCCAGAGGATTCCTCCCACTGGGAAGTAAAGAATAGATCTTTATTCCTGTGCCGGGTAACTCGCAGTGACTGTGCTCTAGTTCAGCCCAAATTTCTAGCCTGATAAAATAGAAATTTATGTTTTAAAAATCCACCTCATGAGACTGAGGCCTCTTCTAAGACTCCACATATTTATTGTAAAGATAACTTCCAAGGGGTCACAGGATCAGGTAACATCCCAGGAGTTAGTTAATTCATCACCACAAATTTATATTCTGCGTCCCTTTGACTGTGTGAGCCAGAATTGAACTACAATTACAGAAGGTAATCCAGCTGGGAGCCTCAGGGCTTCCTGTTACAGCTGGTTCCCAAACATGGTGGTTTAGCCGAGGAGCCCCATCTGTCCTGTGGAATCATCCAGTTGCCTTTCCTTTCTTCTGTCCAGGCTTCATAAAACTGCTGTCTTGATAGCAGTCGGTGGGGGTGGTGGGGTGGAGTCGGAGAGGCAGGCAGTGACAATAAAGGCTGGAGAACTTTAGGGTGCCTGGGGTTCTCATTAGAGGCACACTGCAATTTGCAGTTATTCTTCCTCCCAAGGAAACAAGGCCCCCCCAGTTGTGTCTGTTCTTACTTTAATCTGAAAAATGCAGGGAAAGTGTTGTGATAGAAGCATGAAATCAATTGTGGCCTCACTTACCTCATCCCCTTCAAATATGCAAAGGAGGCTAACAGAGCCCAGTTTAGGGGTCCCATGGCCCAGGGCAAAGCCTCAGGGCCTCAGTGCCCATTCAGCTAAAATATGGAAAGGGATACACAATAGCTTCCCAAGAGACGGTGTGGGGCTGTCGCTGTCTAGGACCTTGGTTACAACTGTGTGAAAATCAAATGTCAGGACAAGACTGCTGGAGATGAGAACAGCACCATAAAAATAGCTTTCATGTAAGAGAGGTGGGATTATGAGTGCACTCTTTTAAATTTCCCTAATTGGTGCTTTTATAGCAATTGCAATTGATGATGGGAGCGACACACTTGGGAGTATTGTAACCAAACATATTTTGTAAGGGCAGCGAGGACCCATCACATCCAGCAACACACACCTGCATGCCGTTTCCCTGTCAGACACTTTCTAAGTTAGAGGCAGCCTGGGAGGAACAGTTCTGAGGGCTAATGTTTCTTAGTCACTCTGGGTTCTCTTCCCCCACCTCCTAAATAACGTGTCAGCAGCAAGTGTGGAAGGGCAAATGAAGAAGCACACCAGAGGAGAGGACCGTATCAGCAGGACAGACAGAGCAAAGATCCCACACCTCCCCAAAGTTGGGCACTGGGTTTCCACAACTGCCCCCCTCTCTCAGCACCCTGTTCTGTGCTACGCACCAGCTGCCTGACCGAGAACACTGGTGCCCAGCTGGTTGCAGGTCCTGAGACACAGGGGGGCAGAGTGAATGTGCCTGCAATAGGGATCTGCTCCCCATCTTTCTATGTCCTGTCTCTGAAGGACATGATCAGTCCTGGGGACGCGGTGGGGGGGATCCTGCCTCTAGCCCCAGAGCCTCTCAGCCCCATGGTGTGCAGACAGCCCTTACCTCCAGGGTGGGGTGAGAGTCAAGAGGCAGAACTTTGTGGGGGTGACAGCATCGGACCAGAATCAGAAAAGAGAGGGTACCTCACCCAGCTTGAACACTAACTAGTTCTGCGTCCTGGGCTCCCTCACAACTGTCTTTGAGTCTCTTCACATACAACACAAAGGTGGGAGGGGACAGGTAAGGGGAATTGACTTGAATAGGGCATTTCTAAGTGTGGGTCACAACCAGCAAAGTGCAGGTAAATGCTTAACAATTGACTGGAGAGAAAGGGGGGAGGGAGTGTGTAAATGTCCCAATTTCCATAGCATAAATACTCCAAGTTTGGAAGAGATGAAAAGGGCAGGTCATTATATAGTATTTCCACCATATAACAGATAGCGATAACCTCAAGAGCATGGGTTTATACAATTTTATAAAGTTTGTAAGACTATAGAATTTAATTTTCAATAATGGTCCTGTTTAACCAGCTGGCAAAGTTCCTGAAAATTTAATCATTGGATCTCGTGAGCTGATACCTCCAGTACACCAGTGGCACACTATCTAACTGAGGTTCCTGAAATTGATTTTTAAAATTAAATAAACCAGATTAGTTAAACATGAAGCCAGAATAGAACATAAAATTTTAGAACACATTGTATTAGTCAGGATAAGTATTGTTTCATAAAATTTGTGTGAGTCATGACCTAAAGTGTATTTACTTATATGAGTCTTTTAATAAGAAGTTTCAGCAGTTCTGGAATCAGGACCTCCAGCTGCTTTTCTATCCAATTGTGGTTTGAGAGTGACTGTTGGGAGAGCCTCGCTGCCCCTTAAAATAGCCCCAAATCTCAGAGTTAAGAGAGCGATTGGGCTACTGAAAGCTTGCTGGCTTCCAGAGGAAAACAGGGATAAACGAAGCCCAGAGAGGTTGAGAAGATTCTGGAAAGGGAGACCCTTGAAAGAAAAGAATGCAGCAGGAGCCAGGTTTGTCCTTGGATTCCCTGAATCTGTAGGTGCGAATCGCAGTCTTCAGTCGTGGCTGAGTCTTCCGAGGTCAAACCCGGATGACAGGGTGTTTGTAAGTGAGGACCTTGAGGTTTCTTCTGGCCTCAGCCTTCCTCTTATGACAACAAGAGAACAGTTTCTTCGCAGGGCAAGGTGAATAAACATGAGGTCACGCCCTTCCTGTGGGTAGTCAAATTTTAGTCTCCCCCGCAGGAGAGGATGTGGGCCCATATGGGGCTGCAGCAAGAACAGCAGGAGTTGGTATCTACCACCATATTGTCCTTAAAACAATTTTTTTCCAGTTAATTGTACAGTCACATGCAATTATGAGGAGTAATACAGAAAGCCCACATCCCCTTCACCCTGTTTCTTCCAGTAGTGACATCGTGCATGAACGTGGTGACTATGGGACTAGATCATAGTCAGGAGATTGCATTGATACAATCCATCCACCTTATTCAGATTGCACTGGTTTTACATGCATTTGTGTGTGTATCAGTTCTGTGCAATTCTATCACATGCGTAGATTTGTGTGGCCACCACCACTGTCAAGACATGGAACATTTCTGTCCCACAGGGTCCCTCCTGCTGCCTTGTTCTAGTCACAGCCACCTCCTCCCCCTTGCCTGACCCCTGACAACCACTATCTGTCCCCTGTCTCTATGGTTTGCCATTTCAAGAATGTTGTGTAAATGGAATCTTACAGTGTGCGTGTGATGGACTCGTCTCACTGAGCCGTGAGACCCACCAGGTTGTTGTGTATCAGTAGTTGTCCCTTGTTGTTGCTGAGTAGAGTTTAACCAGCTACTTGTCAAAGGGCAGGCTGAAGGCTCTTTTTGGGTTTGGGCTTTCACAAATGACGCTGCAGTGAACAGTGGTAGTTTTATGTGCACAGTATCGTTTGAAGGACATTTTCTTCCTACAAAGGAAGCAAGGATCTCAGTGTGAACATGGGTCCATTGTTACCTCAGGTCACCAGAGGCCTCCCTCTGCTTAGCTCCAGAGGCCGTTGTGCTTGAGAGCAGGTGGGGGTATGGAGGCAGCTGACTTCCAGGTGTGGGAACCTGCACAGACCCACATCTGGAGATCCCAGAGATGCCAGAGCCTGGCATCTGTGCTTTAACAACAGCTCCAGGCCCTGCACAGGTTACAGGAGAGCCAGCATCCACCAGGTGCTCAGGGAGGGGTTTGTGGGGTCAGAAGAGTGTAAGAGGAAATAGCCCCACCCTTGCCCTGGGGGCACGCTGGGTGAGAAACCACCTAAACTGACTTTTCTTATTTGCCCAACACTGGCCTAATTACGGCACCACATACCACATACCAACTTGTGGTTCCTACAACAAGGTGCTGCTGTTATCCCATTTCACAGACAAAAACACTTCGAGATAATCAGGGGAGAAGAGTGATGTTCACAACACATTATTTGGAAGGAATAGAAAGGGATTTAAGTGGTGTATCACAGACCACAGATACAATAAAAGCAGTGCCAGTCAATCATTTATCATACTCAAAGTTAAATAAAATGTATTAATGTGCACAGACAGATGCTGTGTTTACTCCTGAGCCCCACCTTTGTCTTTCTCCTTCTCTGTGGTCATCAGACCTCCTCACAATGCACAATCTGGCAAATTTCCTTCCCAGCCAGCTGCCACCACCTACTCACTCCCTTCTGTGCCACCCACATCCCTGAAGCTGGGAGTTATGGCAACGAAGCTATGTGAAGAGGTGAGGGCAGTCCCCTGAGAGGGACCACCCAAGGGGGCTCTTCAGTTTCCCAGAGTCATCACATCCTCAGAAATGGACTTGCAGTTTTTCATGCAGTCCTGTCATTGCATCTACGAGTATACCTTAGAGACCAGGTCTACTTTTGGGATTTCCTCTTCTATTTATCTTTTTTGCCGTATCACTGCAGACTGAACTAACTGCAAGTGTAGGGAACGCTGTGGAGAAGGTAAACTCTCCAGTTATTTAGTGGCAACTACACAACTCATGTGAGTGTCCTGAGGTGAAGGGGTGTGTGTTGTATTTCTCTGGTATTCCCACAGGACCTGGCAGGTTCTGGACACGTGCTAAGTGCTCATTAAAGTTTACTAAATAAATAAATCATGAAACAGAGTAAATACTCATTCAGAAAAATTGCATGGCTGGCCACTGTGTAAAATTGTATATTAATATCAACAAAACCTTGAAGGAAACTAAGAGAAATGAAAATATTTACATTAGAATGGTGGGCATACAAGTACATTTTTGCCCTTATTTTTATGTGGGTCCCTCAATCAAATGTTTTACGAAAGGAACACCTCTAACTGGCCACTGATAAAATCTGTTTTGCTTGGTTGTGACAATAATGAAGACCAGTTTGGGATTTGTTGCAAATTTATTCTATTTATCGCTGGGTCTCCAGTGTCTGGTCTCCAGGACAGGAGGCATCTGTGAGTCAGATACGGGATTTTCTAGGGCTTGTGTTGTGATTCTACTGTGAGAATCAAATGTCAGAATAGAGTCTTATGGCAAATCCTTTTCCTAAATAATGTGAATCAGGTACCCCTCTCCTTTTTAACTTCTGGGATAATTCAATGGAGATTTTAGAAGAAAAAAATACATACCTTCCTGTCACAGCTAAGAAGACAAGATTTGGAGTCTAGTTAATTGCTGATTTCAGGTGTCTTTAAAAATCACCTTGCTATTTGGCTACTTAGGGTCAAAAATAACAAGTTAAACTTTATTATGATAAAAAAGAAATAGTCATTTTTAGCTAATGTTATTCATAATAAGCAATCAAAGCATTACACAAATCTATTCAACAGGTAAATCCATTAGATATCTGGGCTTATATTTCATTATTAACTCAAATTGACAGGTTCATCAATATTAATTAAATAGCATCCCATATAAACTCTATTAGGGTTTTTTATTAATGAGGATAGGACAGGCTTAGGCTATCCCAATGATTCCCAAATTTTATTGGCTCTACACACCAGGAGTTCATTTCCCACTTTTACAAAGACAGCTGCAGATCCCAGTTGCTTCCCAGGGCAGCTGTCCTCCATGTAGTGACTCAGGGTCTAGGCTGATTCTATCTTATCTCCGAGTTTTAACAGAAGTCCTCTCAATTGCCACAGCAGAAAGGAGAAACTGGAGAATATCACAGTGGCTTTCCTCAGCTTCCAACCAGATGTAATGTCACTTGCTTTACACTTCTAAGCACATAGTTCCTCATGATCTGGCAGAGGGTAGGCAGTATGGCCCTCACACATACAAGAAGAAGGAATTGGTGAACACCAACAGGGTCTATTGACGTCTTGTTGCAGTGGATCGGCTGGAGTCACTCGCCCAGGGAGTGCTGGGCCTCCTTTCCACCAGCAGCAGTACAGCACAACTGGATTTCAAGCGTCCAAAAGGAACCTTAGTGTAGATGTGTTCACTGTTCAGCTTCTCTCTTCTGTGTGGCCCATGCAACTAATATTTGAGAAAGATTATTCAAAGGCATATTACTCATTTTTCTAAATTCCCTAAATGCTTTCTCTCGTAGTCTATCAGGTCATTCGAGAGCTACATTCCTTCACTCTTAAATGCCCGAATAAATTTAATCAGAGACTTATGATTCAACACTTCCTTTTGTTAAATAATATACTGTAACTTTTGTAAGATACCATATTTCCATCTTTCCCTTTTCACCTTGACTATTAGGAAACTCAAAGCTGAGCTATCTATTCACTGTGGTTAATGTTTTCACCTGTATAAGTTTGATACAATAATTCCTTCCTTCAATACTTTTTTGGTACCCTTTACAAATTATTCTATTGTACACTGGTCATTTATGTCACTTCAGATCCTTTGAAAATAGATTGATCAGATATTAATAATAATGATCTAATGATGCTGTCTTAGCAATAAATAAATATCCACTTGTTGATAGGTTGCTACTTCTCATGAAATTTTTTTTGGAGGGTGCCACAGAGGATTCTATCAAAGAGAGAAAAATGTAACTGTGAGTTATAAACCAGAGATTATAGATACTTTCTATGAAGCCATCACCTTTTATTTTAATCCCTCAATATTTTCCTGTCTCTTATTATCATCCCTCTAAGGGAATAGAGTCTAATTTAGAAAACTAATGGTCAATTTTTTGTGTGTGCTGAACATAGATTTGACAAGGCACGGTGCTTGCACAGCTCTGTGGAGGTTGAGTTTCGTTAAGGAAGTAATCCCAGCAGTATGCTACACAGGCTCCATGCTTCTTAGAGGGAAAGAGAGGCCTAAGATCAGGATCATCTTGCTCACTGATGTGCGGAGCCCCTGAATCTTCACAAATGTATTTCTTACCCTCTGAGCACATGTGTCTTAGAGTACACATGTCTTGTCAAAACCTCCAATGAACTGCCAACTTCTTGCTCATCTAGCTGATTAATATGATGTCATCAATATAGAGAACCAAACTGATGCTCTGCAGACTGTCCAGATGGTCCAGATCTCTTTGGACTGTATGATAACAGAAGACAGGAAAGCCTGCTAGGATGAGATTGTAAGTGTGTGCTAGAGTCTATGCCATGTGAGGTAAACTGCTTCTGATTCTCCTTTGTACCGTGTTTCCTCGAAAATAAGATCTAGCAGGACCATCAGCTCTAATGCGTCTTTTGGAGCAAAAATTAATATAAGACCCGATCTTATTTTAATATAAGACTGGGTCTATAATATAATATAATGTAATATAATACTGGGGCTTATATTAAGTTTTGCTCCAAAAGACACATTAGAGCTGATGGTCCAGCTAGGTCTTATTTTCGGGGAAACACAGTATTTGTGATGGAGAAGAGTGTATTTGTCAGCTGTATGGCCATATACCATGGACCAGAGGCTGTGTTGATATGGCCTGGCAGTGGCACCACAATTGGCACTGCAACTGCAATTGGGGCTAATGTGTGGTTGAGTTTGTGGTGGTCCATTGCCATCCTCTAGAACCTATCTGGTATCAGAGGAGGGACTGGTGAATGAAATGACCCTTTAGGTCTCTAAGGGCAGTCTTGTTCTCTGTTTTTCCCCCAAGGATATGCTATTGTTTTTGATTTTCCATCTTGGCCTTCCCTGTTGGGATGACTCTTAATCCAAACACCAAGGAGCCAATGTGGGTGTTCTGACAATTGTCACATATGTCCATACCAATTCTACCTACAGTGCCAGGGGAAATGGTCACTTGGTTGGCCAATGGATCCAGTGGGCCCAGTGTGAACCACTCCTGGACCAGAACTCCATTCATTTCCTGGACCTCACAAGTTCCACTCTATCAGGGACATGACGACTCTTTGGGTCCCCGGGTACCAATGTCGACTCAGACCCCGAGCCCAACAGCCCTCAAAATATCTAAGACCTAGGGGAATCCTTACCATATATACTTGCAACCAGGCCCTCTCTTTCAGTCAGTGGGTTCTGAGGATGAGAACTGACTCATGTCTGGAAACTGGGAAAAATTATTGTGAAGTTTTATTGGGACAACTTTCTCCAGCCTCCTGATACCTAGCTGTGATTTTCTTTGATTGTATAAATTGAGCAACACTCTTGCTCAATTTGTCCTGCACCTTATGCTTTGTTTGGCTGACCACCTCTATAGCTCTTTGCAGTTCAGGGTACCCAGACTGCCACTCCAGTCTTGCTGCTCACTACAATAATTACACCTACTTTGCTTCTGATGGTTAAATGTTACCACCTGGCCTCTATTATGTCACTGTCTGATCATCCTCATTGTTATCAGGGAGCCTAATGCTCCCTGTAACGGCATCTCTATCCTCAGCCCAGTCCTGCAGTGGCCAGCCCCAGCTGGGGATCTCACCAGACATTCTTCATCACTTTTGTAAATGGAGAGTCCTCTGACTTTCCAAGTCAGCAACTAGGGTTCCTGGTTTTATGGAGTATATTTACTTCCTTGTGCCTCTTCTCAGAGCATTTGAATGCCTTCCTCTGCTGTCTGCCATGCCCATTTGGCATTCCCATTCCATTTAGTGTGCAACATTGCTTTCTACGAACTTCCAAAAGGTAGTTCCAAAATGCACTAGGTAGCATTCAGTACTTGCCAGGGTGCCAAATCCTGTATCATGATTGAATGATCCCATATCAATAAACTCTAACCTGATCTACCTTTATGTTCTGCCTCCCCTGTCCCCAACATTCTTTGATCTAGTTCTGCATTTACTCTCCCAGCTCCCAGCTCCCACTGGCACAGGTTTACCAAGTCCTGAAACTCCTTTGCAGGTAAGACCTTTGTCCCTCTTGAGGCTCAGCACTTCTCCAGCTGGGTGATGCAAATGCAGAGTGAGCTGGAGGTAGGCCCCTGAGGTGTATGCATTGTCTTTCAGAGGTCTCTGCATCACCTTCAACCATAGAGAGTTCTTGCCTTTGTCAGGGAGAGGTGGGACACCTCTTCAGATCCAGAAGATTTAGGGAAATCTAGGATTCAGGATTTTTGAGTACATTCATCCAGATGACCCTGCCCCAAGCCTCAGGGTCTCCCTTCTTCCCAACCAGGGTTCTGACCTTGGTATAGCAACCTTCCTTGGATTGAGCCTTCAACTTTCTCTTTGAGCATTGCTGTCTTCGTGGTTAAGTCCTGGCTCTGATCCGTGGCTTTGTTTTTGTTCTCTGCTTGTAGGAGATGAGAGTGTCTTTATATGGTACCAAGGGAGCCTCTTTTTGTCACACTTTTCTTTAAATTGGTAATCTTTCCATTGCCTTACCCTCAGCACGAGCTATCTGATTCCACAGTTTAGATAATTACTTACTGCCTTCCCAACCTTTCCAATGCCTGAGACACTGCACCAGCCTGTGTTTCCTTCCACAGACTTTCATTCTGGCTCACCACTGCTACAGCATGGCAGGGCTGCTGTGCCACCAGTGATGTGTCAGTGGGCCTTCAGCTCTCAAACCCCATCATAGAGGCTGCTCTTAGACACTCCGGGGCCCACTAGTCTTATGCTGGGTTCCCCTAGATACAGACTCCAAGGCAGAGATCTGCGAGCCGGAGTTTATCAGTAGTGTTCTTAGGAAAAAATCCTGTGAGTATTCAAGGGAAGAAGAATCCAGCAGAGAGGCAGCTTAACCACAGTGCAGTTGCTACGGAGGCCTCAGCCAATGCTCTGAGAAGCTCAGGAGCTGGGGTTGCTATTCGGTTATCCCGACAGACGGCAACAAAGCCTTGGTCTTAAGGGGGAAGTCTGGATGGCACTCAGCAGCATGCACTATAGAAACCTCCCATGGTCCTGGAGTTAGAGACAGCAACACTGGGGTTTGAACCAAGGAGATGGTGCTTTCCTAACCTCCTTGTTAAACCACCAATAAACACCACATTATTAAGGTCTCGAGAGAATAAACTCAAGCAGATGATTGAAGACCTGGAAGGAGGCTAAAGTAGTTAGGGTGAAGAATGGTCCTTAATTCCTTTCATAGGAAGTGAGGATAAGGCAGTGAAAAGAACAGGCCCCTATCTTCATTAATCTTATATACGCAGGAGTGTGTGTGTGTGTGTGTGATGTAGGCTCCTATGAAGACGAGAGGCGGGAAATGGAGAGGAAGTCAGAAGACCTTGAGACAGACAAGTAAATGAGGTCAGTAAGGACCCTGAAAATGCCTGGGGGTCAGCGAGGGCAGACAGCACTTCACTTGGCCTAGTCTCCCCCCCACCCCGCCCCTTGTCTCCATCCCCTCCTCCCCCGTCCGCCCTGTTTCCTCCCCCAGCCCCGCCAAGTATCCCCGGCGCTTTGCCTCCATGCCGCGCTGCTTCTCCACACCCCCGGACCCTCCTGCTGCTCCCCCGCCGCTCCCCGCAGCCCCCCAAACCCGTTTTCTCGGTCCCCTCCCTGCTCCTCTCAGGGGCTTGGCCAATGGGGAGCTGGGGTTGGGCTGTGGGCGGAGCAGTTTCGCTCCCGCCTCCTAGCCCTCAGCCAATGGGTAGTTGGGGGTCGCGCTGTGGGCGGAGCTGTAATGTCCTTGCCCCTCTAAGAGCCTCCGCCAATGGACAGCTGGGCAGGGCTAATGGGCGGGCACATGGGCGGAGCCCTAGGGCGGAGGCTCCCGGGACTAGCCCCGTGCAGGGTAGGGCGCAGAGCGCGGGTACTGCGCGGCCGCTCCGGCTCCGGCTCCGGCTGTTCCGCGGGGCTCTGCGCGCGAATTCCAATCAGCATGGCGGTGGAGGAAGAGGGGCTCCGAGTTTTCCAGAGCGTGAAGATCAAGATCGGTGAGCTCTCGGGAGCCGGCGGGGACGGCGGGGTCTTCGCGGGTCTTGGGGTGGGCGCCCCCAGGTCCCCCATCCGCTCCTGGAGATGCGCACTCCCGGGTCGAGGCCCCTCCCCACTTTCTGGGGATGGTTGGTCTCGAGGCTCAGGGAACGCAGCTCTGCACCTCTCCTGCGCCGCGAGCGGCCCCAAGTTACTGGAGACACAGTGCAGGGGTTGGGGTCTTTCTACGTTGGGGGAGGCGCGGTGCAGGACGCAGATCCCGTACCCGCTAGGGGTGTGTGCCTGTGTGCGTTCCTGTGTGTGCATAAACGAGTGCGTGCGTGTGAGGATTCTCTGGGTGCGTGCATTTCAGGTGCCAAATGCATCTCCCCCCCAGCTGCTGCACCCAGAAACTTCCTTTTCTGGGAATGTGTAAGCTCTTCCACATGTTCCCCCAGGGGTGTGGGGCCGGGTCCTGCTGCTGACTGGTGCCTGTGTTTCCATACGTCTGTGTGGGTGGATGTGTCTGTTTTTGTGTGTGTATAAATCTGTGTGTGCACACATCTGGAGATAAATGTGTTTGTGTGTGCATATGTCAGCGTGAATGTGTGAAGCGCACTGTGGCCCAGGGAGACACTGGAGCCACCCCTCCCCCACCTTCCATTGAGAAATGGCTGCAGGAGGGAGCTTTTGGCCACCAGGGCCTGCCATTCAGGCCGTGTCACCCGGGAGGATTCCGCCTGTCTTGCTGGACTCAAGAGCTGGGGGAGGGAAATGAAATGCAGATTCTGGAGTGGGCTGGAGGGCTATATCTGGACTTCCTGGGTTTATCTGGAGAGATTTGCTTTTTCCTAGTTGTTTTATCTTGGGAGGGTGATGTACAAGTCCCCCGACACCAAAAAAAAAAAAAAAAAAAAAAACCACAACAAAAACAAAACAAAACAAGATCGGTGCCTGGAATGACTGTTACACATTAATGCCATAAATGTGCAGGGTAAGAGGGCAGTTCGTGTCGGAGAGGGCTTCTGAGGGCCCAGAGTGTCTCCATCCTCAGGGGTTCTTCTTGCCTCCCTGTCTCTGGGAGTGCTCCACAGTCTCATCTATTCCCACATGAAAAAGGGCTCCAGGGAACCGTGCCAGGCACCCAGTGACTGTTGAAGTGTCAGTTGTTGCTGACATTTGATGCTGCCTGAGGAATTCCAGCTACCCCAAATCAGCGTGTTGTTTCCTGTCTGCTTTATTTTGGTTTATGGATCATCGCGGAGATGCTGTTGATATTTGGCTCAGAAGTACTGCGGATAGGATATGACAGCACTTCAGCCTTGAGGAGTCTGTCTGGAGATGGGGGGTTTCTCTTGTTTACTTGATTGAAATCTGTTGCACTTTCATACTGAGAGATTCCATCTGAAGTGAGGGCAGGGAAAAGTGCCTCTGTTAGGGTCTCCTCAGCCAAGAACCCTAACCCAATGCCTGGGTCCAGTTGTGTGGCAGATGTCACCCTGGAGGATTCGAGGAGATTGCTTAATCAAGGGAACAGGAGGGTAACATTGGAGTGGCGGTGTGGCTGTGGGGGAGTGTGTCAGGCTTCTGGGTGCAGCAGGCAGGAAAGGGTCTGGGGACTATGTGGTCCAGTCCCAGCACAGCCAGGCTGTCTGAGACTGTACTCAAGGAGGGTTCAGGAATGGTGGTTTGTTAGGCAGAGAGCATTGATTTCTTTCCAGGATAGGATGTGAAACAGTAGGGCAGGGAGACACCCGATGGTCTAGGAGAGCAGCCATGCTGGCCTGTCAGTGCATGCTCGTGGAAGGGTTCTGGGCCCCAACACGGAGGGATCTCGTGTGGAAGGAAGGGGGTTAGAAGACGCTGCTTGGTTAGGTATTCTCTCCTAAAGTGTGCTTCACTTTAAACAAGTGAGAGAAACACCCGCCTCTGCTGAGGATTAGTGCAGTGACTGGAACATCTGCCGTCTCTAACCCCACGTGGGGTCTGGGTATTGTTAGAACCTTTGGAGCCTCCCCATCTCCCTCCTACATTTGGGGGCTATAGCAGTGAGGCAGAAATGCCTGTGCACCAGCCGTCCAACTTACTGGACATGGTTCCATCTCTGAGAAGCTCCTGTATTCTCTCCTGTCAGGGGGTTTTCACCTACAGTGCTAGGCTGGAGAGGCGTCCCTCCTTTGTATTGGGGGGTGTGTGCAGGGAGGTAGGGCCTATACGTGGCACAGACAGGGCATCCTCCTGTGTCTGAGCATGGGCTGGAGAACTGGAAGATGAACTGTGGGCAGGCTGGTTTGGTGCTAAGTCTCATTTAACTTGAGGGAAAACCTGTTAGTAGAACAGGATGACCATGATGCCAAGCATGGTAGGTGGTGTGCTGATTTCTTTCCTTTGCCCTCTGTTTGTGGCCGGTCTTGGCTCTGACTTGCCTGAATGCCCTGAGCTTGAAGGCCTGATGATGAGGGATGCAATAAGTTACATTAGCTTGTGTGAGTGTATAATAGTTGGAGGAGGGGCAGACGTGCATGAGTCACTGCACACCCGGTCACATGCACACTTGCCTCTCCTTGTTCGGAGACACTGGCCAAGCCGTCCATTCATCTTTGAGCCTTATTTCCAGGCTAGCTGGCTGCATGCCCCATGTCTGTTGTTGGCCTGCTGGATGACCCAGGGCAAGTGTCCTCCCCTTTCATAGCCTCATTTTTCCATTTGCAAAATGCAGGCTATTATAGTCTACTGCATCCGGTGGGAGCTTATAAGACAGTGTTGTTCAGGCTTACATTATACCCGCCCCCTCAGTCCTAGAAAAAGACAAAATAAAAAATTCTCCCTAAAGTTATACCAGTAAGCAATATCACTACTGTTGCTAAGAAAAAAGGCAGAACATTTGGGGGGGGGGGCAGATGAAGAGTTTATTAGGTGTGGAAGCCTTGGCTTTTTAGTTCTTAAATAGTTTTGGAAAGCGTGATGGTACTTGGTTTCATTGAGAGCTAAAGTTGGGGAAAATGGGAAGAATCTCTTCCTTTTTTTCTTCCTCCCCTTTCTTTTTTCTTCTACCTTTTGCTGATGAGATAATGCATAAGAAAGTGACAAATAAAAGTGAGGTATTTTTACTGTAAGTATTTTGAGTCCTTGTCTTGAAGGACCTGTTGTTTTCCCTACTTAAATATCAGTTATTTTTAAGGGTTCTTCTGGACACAAAAATCTTAAACATTGTCTACCAGTTATTACTGTTTTTACACCAGTATTTCATGTCATGTAAGACTGAATGCACTTCCTATGAGATGGCTATTTGAGGAAGTGTGTTCTTTTGACTTTCCATGAGTCAGGACTTAGAGCTGGAAAGGAAGCAACTGGAAGATTTGTAGGCGCTGATTGGGGGAAAAACCCACAAGGAGAGCACTTCTGCTGGGCAGTGTTATTTTGGACCCAACACTCCTATAGGCATTGTGAGATAGCTTCACATCCCAGGGATCTTTTCCTTTTTTCCATAATAGTTACTACTCATTTTTAAGTGTCCATCTTATCTCAATAAAAGTGTTTAATTAAGAGCAATATACAAAGGCATTTCGCTTAAGCTAAAAAAATATCCTAGCCTTGCACTTCAGAGTGAGAAAAGCCCTCTTGCTCTGTTAGTAATTTTCATCCTGGGTCTGAGGGTGCAGTTTGGATATGTTTGGTGTGTTGGCCTGTGTTCCTTGCTGTAGGCCTTCCTCTGACCCCATCTCCCTTCCTTCTCCTTGGAGCCGCTTCTCTTGTGCTAACTGGGCTCAGAGCAAGCTCTCATGTTCCTTCTCTGTAAGATTAGAGCGTGTCCACCAAGAAGGGCGATGACAGTCTGGGTCCAGCACAAGCACATTGGAACTGACAGTTCCTCCCATTCAGCAAAATGTGGCCCTGTGTGTGGCCCTGCTCCCGCCTCTCTCCTCCCTCCACCTAGATGCAAACAGAATCACAGAACCAGGAGGTCCCTGGCAGGGTGCCAGGTGAGAGAAGACCAGGGAATGGTGGTGGAGGGTCCCTAGTCTGTGCCTCCCTTCTCTGGCGAGAAGGGGGGCATGGTGAAAAAGCCCAGACCACGGGTCGGGAGCTCAGGGTTCTAGGTCCACTCTGCTAAAAGTGTTATCTTTAACCTGATTTCCTGCATGGGAAACAGTATGTGCCCCTTAACAGGGTCCTATAAGGATCAGATGAGGTGGTTGTCCTGCTTAGTCAGCTAAAATGTTATTGTTAGTGGTAGAGTCTTTACAGGGCGAAGAAGTTGTTTTCTCAATTAGAGAACGTATTTTGTGAATTTCAGGGAGTGATACAAGTTACATTAGCTTGTGTGTGTGTAAGTCCCGCTCTTACAGGCTGGGTGACTTTGGGCAGGTTATTTGACTGTAAGGAGGAGCCGTGCTGGGCACACGTGCTTCATGGCATCAGGGATTTTATATTCTCTTGAGCTTTTTGATGCTAAAATTAACCTGGATATTTTATTAACCGAGCTCAGCTAGCTGCCTGTGCTATTTTTAACCCCTAAGGACTAATGAGCAAAACGGGGCTGTGCCTGGGGAGCAGCCGGGCTCGGGGCCAAGGGTGATTTCAGCCGTGGTCCCAGGTTCTGCCTGGGAGGGGGTGTGGGTTTGCTGTGCGTGTGTGTGGGGGTGGATAGAGATACAGATTTTAAGTA
Organism: Rhinolophus sinicus; assembly: GCF_036562045.2. Classification (NCBI taxonomy): domain Eukaryota; kingdom Metazoa; phylum Chordata; class Mammalia; order Chiroptera; family Rhinolophidae; genus Rhinolophus; species Rhinolophus sinicus. The sequence goes on along the minus strand of NC_133754.1, from coordinate 55,805,208 downwards.
TCTAGTTTATATGTATTATCTTATTTTAATTTAATCATTATCTTATTTTAATTTTAACTTAAATGTCAATTCCATGACATTGACATTGAGGAAGGGGGGTTCATAGAGCTTATGAAATGACCTGCCCCAAATCACCCCACCTGTAAGAGCAGAACTGGGATTGGAAAGCACGTTTGTGTAATGCCAACATTCTTATTCTCCTCACCACTTAATACTGTCTGTCTTTTCTTTCTTCATGATCTTGGATTCGAATGGTGGTGGTAATGTTGATCGTTGTGAAGGGCTGGGAAGGAGAGAAGGGGCTACTTTTAGGGACAAGGGGTGGTCAGTTTTCATGATGGGGAGGGAATGGGGCTATTGGCTCCTATGGGTGGACAGCGGGGCTTTGTCACTCTGAGACGCTGCAGTTCCTGACCAGGGGGTGCCGAGGTGGGAGCTGGAGAGGAGAGACATCGTGAAGACGCCATCTGGAACAGAATGCAGAAATCCAGAAATGATTCTTCGAGCAGGGCCACCAGCATATGGCCCCCCTGGCACATAAGGAAAAGGTGTTGGGTAGGTGAGCAGAGGATGGGCTCCTGAGGTGGCCCTGTAGACAATCACTTGACTGGGATATGGCATTTTGTAGAAAACGTTGAGAATTCTCTGAAACTAGTGAGACACTTGAGTGTATAAACACTCACACCTTCGTGAAGGTACTTGGGGAATGAGAATATGGGCGCGTCATATCTTAGTCATAAGTTGTGCACATGTTTAGAAAGGAGATGGATACATTCACTGGGAACAACCAAAAGTGGTAGCTGCTAACGCCTGAGCAGTGAGGGTTGCAAGTCGAACTTCCTGCTTCCAAGTGACCTTGAAGATGGTCAGACTGCTGTGGTCACTCTTGGAGCCGTCAGGCTGCTGTGGGGACAAGAGCCCCTGAGAGACAGCTGAGGAGAGGAGGATGTAAATAACCACACTTGGAATTGGAGACTCAAGCCTGAGTCACGGCCATGTTTCTTGCTAATTCTGAAACTTCAGACAAATCTAAGTTCTCTCTGCCTCAGTTTTTTTTGTTGTCAAAGTGGAGAGTTAAGACCTTTTTTGTGGAGCTTAATGAGCTGGAGTGAACAAAGGCACTTCCACTACTCAGATCTTTATTGATAGGTGTTCTGCTAGTACAATTTAAAGCTATTTGTTATGTTAATTTTGTAACAAATTAGTTCCCACTGGACAAATCCATCAGGAAGAGACAGTTGCACTTGTGTCGGGTGAAGTCAGGCATCCTGGAAAAGCAACCTTGAACCTGCTGTGAAGAGTTTGGAGAAGGGCGGTGTCGCTGTGTGATGCAGAGCTGGGCAATGGACGAAGCGGGGCTCAGGGGTGGCGGATACACAGCAATGAGTGGCTGGAGTGACCAGTGAGGCGTGCAGACGGGCCTGTAGTGTTTGGGTGGGTGGAGTGGTGCACTTCGTGGGGACTTGGCTTCATGGGGACTTGGACATCATGTCCTGCAGGTGCTGGTCACCCCTGGGGGGTCTGACGTGACAGAGCAGATGTAAGACCCCGGCACTTGCGCCGGGGGTCCTCAGTGGCTGTCTGGTGTTCTGCATCCTATGTCAGGTGGGGATTTGTACTCAGCACAGGAAAAGAGGCGCTTACAGCATGACCACATGATCTAACTGGGACCAGGCGTTAGAGATGTCCAGGAACGTTCATTGCAGCACCACCACAGTGAGGAGTTAAATGAACAGAGAGCAAAAGTGAAAACAAAGTAAATGCCAACTGAAAGGGTGATTATATTATGGTGCTTCCACAGCATGGAATATTATACAGAGTTCAAGGGAGTGAGAGCCAGGCCAGGCCACGTGACGTGCAGGAAGTTCCATGGGGTAGGACTAGAAAGAAAAGCAAAGTGCAGAAAGTCTGTCTCAGATCATCCCCTTAAAGAATAATAAAACCCAGATAAATGTGTGCACACGTGGAAAGAAAAACCTACATAAGCCCGTCAGTCGGACTCCCTGTGTGGGGATGTGGAAATGCTTCTGTAGGAAGCGGGAAGCAAGTAAGAAGAAATAAAAGGTCTGTTTTGAAAAAGCAAGGACAATACTATCATGCATGTATGTGAAATTTGTATATAGATAGGTAAATGGAGGATTTAAAACACAACTTTAGAGATGGAAAGAACAACATAGAGGAACCACGGCCCAGAAAGATACAGTGATTTCTTTGGATGGCAAAGGGCTCGCCTGTGCAGGAAAAGTGTGGGAGAGATGGGAGTGGGGCTGCCCTCGGAGTCCAGCAATGAGTGAATAACAAGCTGGAGCCCAGAGAAGCTGTCGGAGCAGAGGGCACGGGTTTGGCTTGTGAGAGGGGCATTGAACCAGCTCAGACATGCAGAGTGGGGTGGGCACTGCAGCTGCTGTGTTCAGGAAACTCTGACACGGGTGAAAGGGAACTTCAAGTCACGTCATCCACAGCAGATGACCCGGTGCTTTCCTTTAAATGTGAGGGGCAGCTTCCAAAACTAACAGTTAACACATTCAAACTTTGGTATAAATGCAAGTCCCGTGATCATCCTTAGAGATGAGGAGATGAGCATCTCATAATTCTTGGCTTCCCAACTCGCTCCAGGCTGGAACCCAGGAAATGGTTCTCACATGAGGGCTGTTGGGTCAAACTTAAGGCCCACCCAGGGATCAGAGTGTCTGGGGAGCTTTGGGTTGAGTGTTTTTATTATATTTTTCATGGAAATGATGGATCCTCAAGATGACCGTGGGATCAAATACAGTGATTCCTTGTTCTATGAGTCTGAAAATACTAGGCATGTTTCTGCACGCAGGGCTGGATTCCCCCGGGGCTGTAGCTCTGTCTGTCCTGAAATCTGGCATTGTTTGTTTCAGTTTTTGAGTAAGCTTGAGCCCCATATCGGGGTCAGTCAGCACCCTGGTATAAGAGCACAGTTGGCAAGTGCTGCATCTCCAACATCTGGAACACGCTGTACAGGTCAGCGTGCTCCTAGGAGGGTTGGGAGGTTGGAAGCCGCACTCAGGGTTCCCCTGTTAATCAGAACCTTTTCTAGAAACAGAACACAGTGCGCTGCAGTCCTCAGTCGGTCGAGGAATGAATGACTCTTGTGCCTGTGTTTTCCTCTTCACATTGTTTCTGTTCCTGTTATCGGAATAATTTCCAAAATGTAAAGAATTGTTCTATTATGGCCCCCAGTTGCCAATGGGATACAATCCAAAGGTAAACAAAGTCGCTGTGTCTTTCTTAGACTCAGGGTGACTCAGAGCCCGGAGACTCGTGTCGGAGGTTCTTTCCTAACCAGCCGATGCCACCCCCTGAGCACGGGAAGCTCAGTGCTTTCTGCTCAGCTGCCGCAAGTGCCCGCTGGTGCCTCCGTCAGCACCAGGACCAGGTCACCAGGCCTTTCCTGAGAGCCGTCGTTCCCTTTCCCGGCCTCGGGGGCTGACGGGGTTCTGGGATTGGGCTCAGGCTTCTGGGTTCTTCAGGACATTTAACAGAGTTGAGGGTGCTAAGTATTAGTGTGTCTCTTTCTGGAGATTTGTTTTTGGACTCATAGTTTCGTAAGTTACAGGGTGGGTCCAAGTGGGTGTGATCTGTGTGCAGGACACTGGAGTCAGGGCTGGTTTCTTTCCTTGTCATGTCCATTATAAGAAGCCACACAGAATAACCCCCAGTGAGCTGCACACAGTCAAGCCTTTTAAATAGTGGTGGATGCTACACATGCCCTGGAATCTTCTCTTTAGCTTTGTTGTGTGTGTGTCTGTCTGCATATGTTATTTTCTTCTGAGGAAAAAGGTTTCGTTTTCCTTTTTAGCTCTTGTGGTTTCTCCTTTTGGTTCTAAAGCCACTCCTGGGAGGTACCAGAATGGCCAGTTTGTTTGATTTTTGTGTACTCTGTCCATTTTCACTCTGCCAGATCAACCATTGCCCAGGGAGCCATGGACATCCTGAATGAAACAGAGATGGCTCCTGTAAGACGTTGTGCCGTCAGACTCTTGTACAGATGCGATGCAGGGCACCTCCCAAAGTCACACAGCAAGAGAGTTTGTGACTGCCTAAGTTATTCTGTGATGAACTTGTAATTACCCAGGCTCACGCTCTTCTGTGGTTAGCGAGGAACAGCCTGCTGCTTGGGTGTGTATCAAATCACTTCCTCAAACAGGAGATAGCTAGCTTCCCACCCGAGGCCTTCTCCTTCTTAGTGAATCTTGAAATGAGCATTTATGGGACTTAGCAGAGCGACACCTTCACATGAACCTGTGGTCCTGGAGGGGCAAGGGCAGCTGGGGGTTAGAGCCTGCTGACCCACTTCCCAGCTGAGTGTCTTGAGCTGCCTGGAAGGCCTGAGCAACTTCACCTGAGACTGTGATTCAAATGGAGGGTCTTCAGCGGGACAGACAAGAAGGGTTGGAGTGGGGCATTTAAACTCGGGCATTCAGGAGGGTGGTTCAGCCCCAGGCCCCCAAGCCTTTGGGCATCTGCTTGTGTTGGCCGAGCTAAACAGGGGCTTTCCAAGGCTGGGATAAGACCGTGGTATAGGGCTATTAGCAGAGATCCAGGACTATAAACTAGTCCCGGAAACTCTATCAGTGTATAGACCCCAGGGGACCTGGCCAAGCTGGCTTCTTGTTCAGAGGTCTGGGTGGGATGCTGTGACTGGCTGGTTTTCCCATGGAGGGGGGCTGGGCTGGGGAATTCCAGATCACTGGGGGCTGGGCAGGCAAGCTCAGCCTTCTCAGGAGGCCCTGCTGGCCTGTCCTGGGGCCAACTGCCATAAATGGTTTTTACCTTAAGATCAAACAAGTATGTATTTTATCTACATTATAGGGATGAGTTTCAAGGGCAGTAAACTCTTCCTATATGATGTTCACATGGAAAATACACACCACCCACATGCAGTATGTCCAGGAGTTGGTCAGGCTCACAGGAACGAAGTGTTCAAGGTCTCCACTCCGGGCTGCACCCTGTGAGGCAGAGGGTTTAGTTGATGGAGAGGGTCATTCATCTTTACTTTCTTACTCGGTCTCCGCTTGCTGTCCACACACACATAAGCACATGCACACAGTACACACGTAGGTACACACACAGATGCACACACATACACAAACGTGCACATCTGCACACACGGGCACACAGAGGCACATGTGCACACATGCATATATACACAGGGCACACATGTGTACACACAAATATGCACACAGGCATGGGCACACACACCCACACATGCACACAGGCTCAGGGGCCTGTCTCAGGTAGAGGTGCACAATGCTGTGTGCCCATGTGGTGGTGGGATGGAAGCGTAAGGGAGGCTCACAGCGGCTGCTGCTGGCTGTTTCCGGCTATTTCCCGGTTGCTGAGATTCCTGGCACCAGGGATCCGGCCTTGGGTCTCAGAGTAAGGTGTGTGGAGTTTAAAAATGCTCCCTGTTTCTCAAGAAAGCCTTAATCTTTTTTCGTCTGTCCTACATGGCAGAGGCTGCAAGAGACACTGCAGATAGTCACGTGGCTCGTGGTCCTGATCCCCAGGGGGTCTGTGGGTGTGTGTTTGGGAACACCTGCAGTCTGAGAGCCCTGGGGGCTGCTTGGAGAGGCCCCTACTGCCTGCCCTGGGACCTCGCTGCTGTGACACATGCCTTTCCACTTTCTATGATTTGAGGACTTTTTCTGTAATTATTTTTGATTTTTTAATATTTTATGTTTGTCAGAAACATTTCACTTTTTAGGCCGTCCCACAACTTGGGGTTTTTCTTATAGCTTTTTTTCCCTATTTGTTTCTGGCCTGTTTTCTCAGTTGGCTGCATTCAGGTGGGAGTTCCCAGTCTTTGACCAGCTCCAACGACCCCGGGCTGGGCTGGGCTGTAATGCTCAGGAGAATATACTGGAATTCAAGTGAGGGGGATGTTATTCTAGGGAAAATGTGAAAAGAAAACCACTGCAAACATTGGACGTGTGCTGTAGTCCGTTAGGCGTGACCAGTGGCCCTTCCCTCACGGAAGTCTGCTCCTTGCAGGGGAACTTGGTCAGGTGACAGTAAAGGGAAGGCAATCCTTGGATGATTCTGTAGGTTTTGATGAGAAGTTCCTTCCACATGTTAATTTGAGGCAGACTCAGAGGAACTTTGTATATGGGCTGTTTTTCATACCAGGCTTTATTGGCGTAAACCCTAGGAACTAACTGGCTTGCTTCTGTGAGACCCCCCAATTTGGCAGCCCCAGATGGCTGATGCCTCCCTGGAAAGGGGGAGGCCTTGCCTGGTGGGATTCCTTCAGAGCTGGGTGGGCTACAAATGGCTCAATTGTCCCCTTGCAGTTGCAGTTACATGGTGATGACTCCTTAAGAAATCATGGGAAGTTATGGTCAGAAGACCTTGTGCGGCTTCCGGAGCCCCCCCAGCTGGCTCCGTCCATCCTGAATCTGTGGCATTCCTTTCTCTGTTCATCATTTCCTGCTCCGCTTAGCTCTGTGTCAAGTATTTGGAGAAAGAGTTTCTCAGTATTTGGACTCAAGAATGTGTTTATACATGTCCTGACTGGAAATAAAGGGTCGCGTGAAAAGAGAAAAACCACTTGTCATTACGTTTTTGCTCAATATCTTGATTTTCTATTTATTTTGTTTCATAAAGGGTATATTGCAGTGTTCTGTTCAGGGCAGCCTTTCTCTCTTCCTTGTACCCTTCTTGGACAAGCAGACGGTGTTGTCAGGGAGCTGAGGAGGGAAGTCAGGAGGGAAGAGGAGGGAGCAGGCAGAGTGTCGCATCCCCTGGATTAGAATGGCCTTTTATTCCTTTTTCACCCGATCATTATTCACTGTAATCAGTAATGATTTAGTTCTGTGTCTCCTGTTTTTTTTTCTTTCTGGAACACCTGAGCGGTGGTATTACTACTACCCTCTCCTTGGCTCTGCTCAGCTTTCCTATTGGTCGCTGCACTAGAATCTGCTAGTTTTGTGAATATAAGAATATTGGTGTTTTTAAAGTAGGATGTATGTGCTAATTTTCAGTGAAGAGGGTCAGGTAATGGCCTCGCTGGGTCACTAATCTATCACAGAGTGGCGAATGGTCACCTGGCACATGGATCTCCAAAGCTCTGCCTCTTGCTGTAGAAGCTAGTCCAGACTTTAGTATCACCATGGCCTAAAAGTGGTGATGGCATTGTTTTTTAAATACAATGTTTCAGAGCTATGAGGGGAATTTTTATATGCATCTAATTGGGGAAGTATTGTGGCTCGTGTAAATATGTGAAGATTTTGTGTGTTAAGGTTGGGGGTGGGCCAGGATAGGGTAGCATTCAGAAGTCAGTGTAAGATACGCAGATGACTATTGAGGGTCGCCACAAAGCAATGGCAGGAACTTGCGATTGACTTGCAGCGTTAATCGCAAATATAGTTGGGAAAAGTTCGTTTTCAAAAGCTCTTCTCCTGCTAAAAAGGATTCCAAATCACACAGGCTGACCATTAGCTGAAGCCAGCCCCAGGGGACTCGGACGATTACCACTGTGTTTCCCCTACTTGGATGCCACCATCACATGCTGCACGTGGACCTGTAGAACCATAAACTGGGGATTAAAAAGGACACAAAGAAAATGTAGGCCTTGCCTTCCAAGGTGTTACAGCCTAAAGGATAAACAAGACAAACTTACTGACATAGTCATGTATGTCTGGGAATAGTAACTGGGTCTTACGGAGACGCGCTGTCCTTTGTACTCAGGCAGATTGACGTGGCTCTAAGCTGCTCTTCCTATTCTCCCAGGAACACACAAACACGCACTGCATGCAATGTATTTTCCAAACCAGAAAATTCTCAGCAATAACAAGCTATATATGCAGAATTAATTTTTAATTACATAAAGTGGCCCCCGCTGAATAAGAGCAGCACTTTTGTCATTAGAAGTAAATTAAACATTAACTCAGTGTTTTACCTATTCTAAGGTTTCATCTATTTTTTTGTTTGTTTGTTTTACGAATTTTTATAAGAATTTATTTGTGGCAAACTGACACGATAATGGCAGGGAGCAAGATCTCAAATGCTCATTGTCTATTCTTAGGTGCAATTTCCCCACGTTTTAACAGCTCTGAAGAAGGGATGCTGCTGACCCGCCCTGAGTCATTGTTTCCCCTTTCTTAGTGGCAGGTGACAATGGTTGTCTTACAACAGAGGCTTCTTGGGTTCCTTGAAAGGTGACATTTTCCGTGGAGAGCAGAAGTAAGGAGGGCTAGGGTCTAGATTAACAGGATGGCAGGACTCTATTTTGTATGTTTATGTTTATGTGTGTGTTTCATGGTTGTAAATTACCTTCAGGTAAAATAGAGCCTTTTGGACATGGGCTGGGGGGAGCAGGCCTGACTCAGGGACCCAGCTTGATTCATCAGGTTGCCCTCCAAGGGGACCCCAGGATGTCGCCAGCTTGACAGCTTGTCACCTGCTTCCGAGCCCGCGTGTTCTCTTCATAGATAGCGTCTTGCTGCTTCTTTAAGCATGCTGTTTATGGCTTTAAAAGTAAAATATTAACCAAGAAGTATAATCACACATATAAATCGCCGTTTTGCTGAACAGGTATGTCTGTAGCAGCAACACAGTAACTAGGAAGCTGTGTGTCCCTGTGGAATGCAATAGAAGTAGGACATAGGAGGTGTTTCTGACTCCTGGGCTAGTTACAAAGCATTTAGTGTAGTTAAAAAATTCATACAAAGCTGCGTGTGTTATGGAAGAAACTGGAAAAACAGCGGGCCACACCACCTCATTTGGACTTTAGGTAACAATTGAAATTCTTTAGCATGTTGTTTTGAATTCTGTAAATTTTTTTCTGGATCATTCTATGGTTTTATCTCTATGGCACAAGGCTGTTTTGACAGGAAGTGGGTATTAATGAATCAATGAACTATTTTAGAAACTATAGGAAGTTATCTTGTGATGAGCCTGTACTTAGAGCACACAGGGCTCCCCAAACTCTCCAACACAGACACTAAAATACAAGCATTGCTTTTGTGTGCTGAGCTGCCTTGCACAAGCTAGGTGGGGGTATAATTGCTCTAACCCCCAGCTGTCTTTCTTGCATCCTGGGTGCCTGGTCATTGAGGCACTATAGTCCTATGCTAAGTATGGCCAGGAGACACTAGAGAAAACTGTTACTTCTCTCAAAGTGTGACAGGTCTCTAAATATTAGGTCACTGGATGCAAGTTTGAGTTACAGATTATCCCCTAGCAAGGGAAGCCTTCAGTGGGCTGGAGGTTTCTGTAAGTGGCTAGGCCTTGCCCTCTGTTTCCTGTAGCAGTGACCTATTCATTGAGCTGGGCTGCGTGCCCGAGGTGCTTTCTGCACAAGGACACCAGCTGAGCAGGAGAATCATACTAGTTTAGCTCCCTTCTCTACTCCTCAGGATTAATTGGGAGTTCTGGATAATTTCATTGGTGAGTTAGAAAGCCTGCCTTCTCTGTGCACATGGAAATAAATGGGGCTGCTGAGAAATCAACACCAAACAAGTTTTGGAGGGAGTATGTTTAAACTACTCCCAGGTTTATACTGAAAACTTGACCACATATTATTAATGGGTAAGAGTAAACAAAGATTAGTGAAGGGTGAAGAAAACCAAGTTGCTTTTATAAGTAAAATGCAGTACACAATCATGTTCCACTCATTTTGGCCTGTGCAGTTTAAAGGCCAGCCAAGAATAGGGTACTATATTTTCAAAGGTAGAATGAGGGTCCTGGCTCATTTTGCTCCATTTAGCCAGTGAACGGCTAGGTTTTGTGGCTGGACCTCACATGTTGCCAGAGCTAGGAAATGCTTACTTCTCTGTCTCCTTCTGGCCAGGAGCGATTGGTGATTACCTCATTTCATTCCCATCTTCCCACCCCTTTCTCCTCACCCCCCCCTTACGTGTGCAAGGCCGAGATGACACAGAGTCCTTTCCAAGACAGTTTTGGACTCAAGTCTAATAAAGGAAACCCCAGGAAATCCAGAATAGAAAGTTAGCACATGACAAGAGGAAATTCATTTGAAGCTTCACAGATAAATTTGTGGTTTGGCTTTCTAATATCACAACAAATGTCAGCACACGGTGTCTTCAGGTGGCCCCAGCCCCAGACACGGTGCATGCTCAGTGCATTGTAATCGCCTGAAAATGGGTTGTGGAGTACATTAAGGAATGCTGTGCAAGCTGACAAATCCGTAATACATAGAAACTGTTTCACCATCTTGAAATTTGGGTAACAAAGGCTACCAATCTGGTTTTCTCATTAACGTGTTTTCCTCTTTTATAGAAGTTTGTCAGTTTGCCACTTGGTTATTCCAGATGGGGTTAGCAGGGATCTGCATTACCTTTCAAATCTATTTATTGGATGTTTCTTTTGTTCCTTGTCACTGCTCTGCAGTCACAAGTAATGTGCCGTCTGTCTGTCCAAGTGACGTGTCAGGTTGTCGCTGAATGCTTGGCAAATGTGTGGGGCTGTGCCGGGAAGACCCAAAGCCACAACTGCTGGGTTACGGTGTCTGGTGTGCTGGGGACGGGCCAGGACTGGGGGTGGAGCTCTGAAGCCCCACCGAGGAAGGAGATGACTTCCATGAATGAGCTCTCTCCGTGAATAGCTGAGCAGGGAAGGAAGCTGCCTCTGGGTCCTGGAGTTGGTGTGGCTGTGACCCAGTGTTGCTCATGTGGGCTGTCCCAGGACCACACCTACCCCCTTCCCCTAGGAAAGGCTTCCCAGTGTGTCCCTCTCTCAGCTCCTCGCTAGCCTCCTCCAAGAAAGCCTGACTGTCCTCTGGCCTTAGTTCCTCCCTGTGCCCCCTTAGCACCCCTGCTCTGTGCCTCCCCCAGCTCCCTGAACCCCTCCAGCTCCTATCCTATGCCCTCCCAGCCTGCCTTCCTGTCCCTTTGCATGTCCCAATCCCCCCTCTGAGGGACAGGTTCTCCTTCCTGCTGGGACTCCTCTTTGAAACCCATTGCACACAGCCTGGGCTCCCTTCACCTCAGCTGTCGTTAAGGGAGGAGGCTGTTGGTTCTGTCTGGAGGTGGGAGCTTTGCCATGGCAGGAAAAGCTGACATGCCCACCGTCCCCTCCTTGAATTCTTCCCCTCAACTTGGCTCTCAGGTGGGTTCCCCACACCCACAGCACCACCTGGGAACTTGTTCGATGTGCAGATGTTCAGGTTCCACCCCAGACCTACAGAATCAGTAATCCGGGCAAGGCCTAGCGGGCTTTGTTTCCAGGGGGTTCCCAGAGCCACGGAAGTCTGGGCCCCTGGGCTAAGGCACGCTGTTCCTTTCTAGCTGAGCTGAGCATCCAGCAGCGCTTCTGCGTTGTCATCAGTGGAAAGTGCTCCTCATCACGTGCTTTGCTCTCACTCTGAGGAGATGGGTTCTTACTTTCCTGGGTGAAAATCCTCCATCCACTGCCACGTTCCGGCTCCCGCAGGGAGAGATGGCCCAGCTCAGCTGCAGCAGCTCAGGATAGGAGCCCCTTACCAGGAGCCCCCTTTGGGGGCTATGCCAACATCCATTAGCAGTAGATGGAGGGTTTTGTGCCCTTATCTGTGCTGGTCTGATTACGTACTGGCATTTGCCATACAGACTGCCCGATGTGCTCCAGTCTTTCATGCCCGGTGGAGTGTGTGGGGCCCAGGGTTTACAGGACAGGGTGGGACAGTGCCACATACCCGACCACACACAGGGGCTTGTCTGCTTTATGCTTTTGTTTCTTCCACTAAAACCCCCACTCCCTGCTTAACCTTTGGAATTAAAGGGTAGGGTGAAACCTGTACCTCTTCCAACAGCATAAATGGAAGATATTTTAAGTTGATCATGTTCTATTTGGAATTACTGCTGTCATGTGTTGTTACCCCAACCACAATTTGGGATTTGACAGGCCCCTAGAAGTACCGGCTTTGCTCAGATTGCATCAGGGAGAACTCTAATTACTGACCTTGGATGGAGGTTTATGTACTCTGTTATTATGTTTGAGGTTTTTTGACCAGCTTGTGTGATTAGAGGCTATTTTGGAAAGTTTGTCACATATGTAGTTGAAAATACTGAGCCTTCTTCTTATGTGTGTTGTGGAGAGGCTGGTTCTGCGTGGGAGTGTGGGGTGTGGGAAGTGATGCTTCTCTCCTCAAGACAACAACCTACTAGGATTTTGTCTACAGCACATTTGTGGCATCAACAATTTGCTGTTCTGTATTATAGTTGTGATTGTTTCACCTTGAGCAGCCCTGAATGGTGATTCATGGCAGCCTGATGTCTCTCACGGTGGGAGTCCCACGTTTACAGGCTCAGCGCCAGAACCTCTCCTATCAGCCCTATTGGCCGATCAGTATTTTAGGGCGGATTTAAACTATTGCCAGACAAGCATCAACCAGGGGTCGGTTTGTGAGTTATGAGAGGAGGACGTCCCTGTGGGGTGAGGCCCTATCCAGGCCCCCTTGGGGCATGTGGGGCGAAGTGGCTGAGGGGATGTGTCACATGTGGTGCAGGGTGCAGGCCCATGCTGCCAGCCCCGACAGAGTGGCTGACCTGTAGTGTGAGAGAGTCACACTCAGACACACTCTGTAGTGTTCATGTGCAAAACATGTTGCAGGACCACTTAACCCAGCACGGAAGCTGCTGGTGGCCAGTCAGGCCGTGGTACTCAAGCTGGGTGCACAGTGCAGTTCCCTGGAGGCTTTAAAGCGTCAGTGGTTGGTCCACTGACTGACCCGATTCCATGGGTCTAGAATGGGGTTCCTGCACACTTTCACAGCACCCTCCTCTGGGAGTGGGGGATCTAATCTCTGCCAGGGTTGAGAGGAGGAGGAATAAGGCAATGAGGGTGGAATGGGGGGGTCTTCTGCCATGTCACCCTCCCCTGGTCTCCCCTCGTATTTCTGCCGTAAGGGTCTCCGGCACAGATGCTCCTCATTCTTGTCTCCTAAGGATTGCCAGCAACTGTTGGCTTTGAGCCTTTTGGGTGCCGTGTGTGTGTGTGTGTGTGTGTGTGTGTGTGTGTTTATAAAAGTAAATGTTTTCACTGAAGAAGGTTTGGGGAATATAGAAAAGCAAAGTTAGAATATGAAAAATTGTAATTGCACATGGGGTGCCTTTTGCATGGGTAAACCCCAGAAACTCCCTTTCTGCAGGCAAGACTGGACTGTCACTATGTCTGTGGCTGGTTAAGACATGGGGCACGTTTATGGGATACCTGCTGCAAGGATGCTTTGAACGCGAACATCCTGTTACTTCAAATCTGTTAGTCCTGTGCTTAAACTGGAGGGTCCCCCTTTATCAAAGAGCACGGTACATGGAGCTTGTCACGTTCTCTACTTTGGAAGCTGGAGATGGAAGCATTTAGAGATTTGAGGGCCTGGTCTCAGCAAGACCTTGGTGTCGTGTCAAGAGGACAAGTTTAAAGTCAGATGGTCCCAGGTTCAATTTTAGCTTTGACGTTGACTAGTTGCGCACTTTGAGAGAACAGTAATGTCACTTCTCTGCCTGGTGTCCGCACAACCAATCTCCTTGGGAGATAATGGAACAGGAGGATCGTGAGTGTAAAGTGCCCAGGTTTGTACCGTGTAAAAGTCGGTGGGCTTTATCCTGTCATCTTGAGCTGTCATGGGTTTGGGATTATTTAAACGTGACTGGAGTGTAGACTGGTGCTGAGCTTTGGAACTGGTGTTGGAGACGGGAGGCCGTGAGCAGGGTTCTAGTGTGGACGGATGGGGAAGAACAGAGAGGTAAACGGACTGAATTAGAGACCTGAAGGGAGCGAAGAAAAAGATGCTTGGTGCTGTTTACATGTTTCTCAAGATGAGACCGCAGTGCCAGTGGTTTGGACTGAAATAAAGCCAGCTGAACGTCCCATGACCGAGATGAGGTTCTGAGAACTCATTTGTCAGGCCTGGCTCTGTGCTGCCTCTTGTCTGACCCCAGGAATTGACAGTTTCTCAGAAAAGTTTCCCTTGGGAAACTCTCGGGATTTTGACCGTGTTGAAGGTTGTAAGCATATGGAGGTGGAGACCGCGTTTGGTTCTGAATCTGGCTGTGCTCTAACTCTCCACGCAGCCCCTCGCCCGTTGCAGCCCCAGCGGCCTCCTTCTCCTGAGCTCTAAGTTGAATTGCTGCCAGTTGTGTTATTGTGGAATACCTCTCTGATAAATTGAATATTCATTCACTGTGATAATTTAGTGGAATCAGATTTTGACGGAAAGACTGTAATTTACTATGGAGACGTTTGGGGACAATTTAGAATAAGTCAAGCTGAATAGTTGTTATTGTGATTGGGGTAATCATTGGCTCAGCGCTCTGTGGATCCCAGCCCTCAGAGTCAGGTTGTACCCCGACAGACCAACACCTCTCTAGTCTTGATCCTGAACGTACGCTCAGCAGGTGTTGTTATTCCCTAGTGTTTTTGAGCAAGAAAGCTGTATGGTGATGACAGTGATTGTTCAAACTCTTTGTCGGGTGGTGGGGGGTTGAGTGGGAATAAAAAGGCTCAAAATTGTTATTGTTGACGGTTTACTCTGTGAGTGTGCCAGGAACCATGGCTTTCCACAGGCACTATTGTCCCCATTGTACTGGCAAAACTGAGGCTTAGTGGGCGAGAGACTCATACCTGATCTGAGATGACAACGGAGGAGAGCAGTTTGACTGGGTGCTGGGCCATGGGTGTAAGCCTCTGGTTGAGAGAGAACTGTGCTTGGCTCCATTCTGGAAAACTCAGCAGTAATTTGAGCCCCTCTCAGATGACATCAACGTTCATTCTACCTTTGTAGGACCTGGCTCACCCTCTGAGCCTGGAGCTTTGAGCTTCCCGGGGAGGACTGAGACGCAGGTGGTGGTGGCCAGGACACCCTTTCAGCCAGAAGCGGAGCTGCCACACGCAGCTCCTGGAGGAGCCCTGAGGAGGCCCCGCTCCCTGCCCAGGTGGATGTCCAGGTCATGGGAGGCCCAGCTCCAGACCCAGCCACGTGGGGAAAAGGAGCCCAGGTCTCGAGGGGCATGAACATGGGCATGCAAAGAAATAGCCTTGCATGCTTTGTGCTGACGTGCGATGCTGACATTCAAAGAACAGGTTATGAGGATGGAAAGTTAAACCCCTGGAATCATGTTATAAGAAGGCAGAGTACAAAATGTTACATCTACTCATCAAAGGTGTGTAAAAAGTATCAGAAAAACATACAGGGCTGTGCTAGGGCCCTAGGCTTATGTGTGATTTTTCCTCATTTTTTTCTGTATTTTAGATGTTCTAGGCAGTCATTTTACACACACACACAGAGTTAGCTGTTGCCTGTTTCTAATTCAGGCCCCTGTGCAAAACATTTGGAAAGTTCTCTCTGCCCTTTGCCACCACCTCCCCTGACACCCCCACCCTCTGCCCTCTGACCTCACCGCCTTTGTCTCTGCCTGGCCTGACCTCCATTCTTTCCATTCCTCTGCCTCCTGGTCCCCTGACTCTTGCCTCCCAGGGTTATGGCGACGAGGGACTGACAGAAGGTGGCTCAAAGTACTTTACATTTCTTAGACATAATGGTAGAAACTAGAACTGAGGATTTTTCTATGAATTTAATAATTCATGGAAAATTGTGACTTGCCCCTTGATTGAATTACAGGCCGTCTAGACCAACCAACGGCTCAGATTCTGGAGGCCAAAAATAGAAGTGGTGGGGAAAAGGAACAACTTTGTAAGGATAAAAACTCAACATGAAGCTGAAGTGAGCGAGTTTTCATAGGTAAACAACTGGTAGATCCAAAACTCCAAATAGAGCTGACAGAAACAGTATAGCAAGGCCAAGTTTTGCTAGAGAACTTTCTTTAAAGTTACGTGTTTTAATCAAGCAGCAGTAGTGTACTTTAAGAGGGGTGTAGACAGTTTAAATTTAAATTACAATAAATTAAACTATACACATGGCAGAATAGTATTTCATTGTGTATATAGAGCACATCTTCTTTATCCAATCATATGTTGAAGGACACTGGTTGTTTCCGTATCTTGGCCACCATAACTAAAGCTGCAGCGAACATTGGAGTGCATATATCTTTACAGATAAATGTTTTCAGATTTTTTGGGTATATACCCAGGAGAGGGATTGGTGGGTCATATGGTAATTGTATTAATTTTTTGAGGAACCTCCACACTGCCTTCCATATACACAATGGAATATTATTCTGCCATAAGAAAAGATGAAATAGTCCCATTTGCGACAACATGGATGGATCTTGAGATTATTATGCTAAGCAAAGTAAGTCAGACAGAAAAAGTCAAGAACCATATGACTTCACTGATATGTGGGATGTAAAGCTGAAAGCAACAAAGTAATAAGACAAACAAATAAAGAAACAAAAGCTCATAGACATAGATAATAGTTTAGTGGTTACCAGAGGGTAAGGAGGGAGGGAGATAGTAGATGAAGGTAAAAAGGATCAAATATATGGTGATGGAAGGAGAACTGACTCTGGGTGATGAACACACAATGTGAGATATAGATGATGTGTTACAGAATTGTACACCTGAAACCTATGTAACTTTACTAACCATTGTCACCACAATAAACTTTAATTTAAAAAAAAAAAGAATACATGTGGAATTTTCAATGTTGGTTTATTAGCTGTAGCTAGACTTTAAACCAGAAAAAGTTTATTCAGAAAGTGTAAGGGCCAGGTGCCTGCTTTGTATATATGTTAATACGTGGAAATAAGATTATAACTTGGAGACTAACAAAAGTGACACAGTTGTTAAATAGATGTTTACTTATATATATCATCTTTTAATTTATGTAGTCAACTTTTTCAAGTGTTAAGCAGGATATTCTTAGGTTTCTAATAGACAAATCATATAATTGAGACTACAGAAGCAGATCAAAATATATATGGGAACCTGATGGCATTTTAGTTTACTGAGGAAAGGGTGATACCTTGAATAAATGGAGTTGGCTTAATTGTTTATCTTGAAAAAGAACTACTTCCTACCACACCATGTACAACAAATTCCATATGGATTAAAAGTTACAATGTGAAAAAATAAAACAAAAATATCAGGAACATTTTGGAGAGTATTGTGAATAACCTCTGGAACGTGGGAGAACTTTCTAAGTCATCAGTCAATGAAAAAGCTGAAGAGGAAACGACAGCAGAATTGATTACATAAGCGTTAAACATTTCTGTGTGGCAGAAGACACTAAATGACAATTGGCAGACCTGAAGGAAATGTCTGTGGCACACATTCATGACCAACCTGCTCACAGTAGACCCGGAACGCTCACACACTAGGACAAACCAACCATCGAGAGGCACAAGGGCCGTGAAACGACAGAAGAGGAAATACACAATGTCCCACCAGGCCCACCACCACTAACCAGGGAAGGGAAGTGCAGACCCCCAGCAGCGACATTTCTCTGGTATTGGGCCTGCACCCTCACCCCTTGGAGTAGCTGTGCTCTGTCCCCACCAGAGAGTCAAGTAGCCTCCGTGTGGGAGCTGTGCCCTGGGCTGCCAGGTGGCAGCAGCAGCTTGAACTTGGTGCCGGCAGGTTGAGTTTTCAGAGAGCAGTTGGGTGAATACATCTGTGTTTGTGCCTTCATCCTATGGAAAACACTGGCTTTCTTACAAAGGACTGAGATAAATCCATAGGCAGGAATACACTTGTCATGTAGTAAAGAGAAGCTAGTCGAAGAGTCGTATACAGTATGATCCTATTTTGGTAAGCAAGTTCAGAACTCCACCCTCCCAGATATCAATACATTTATTCCTTGTATGGCTCTTAAGATCACTGAAAGGTCATGAAGTATCCGCACCAAATGGTCAGCATTAGTGCTCACAGGTGTGGGGCTGGTTGACGGGAGAGAAAGATAATAAAGTTTTTCTGTATACTATACTTATGGAGCGTTACTGGTTACAATGAGTATGTGCTTCTGTCATAATTAAAAACGTTTAGAAATAGGTATAGAAAAAAATGAGTTTCCTTATAAAACTCTTCATTTTAAACATAGAACTTTCTAAAAGGAACTATGCGCTATCATTCACTGACCATACGTGCTGTATGCCCAGACACAGGATAGGTGATTTTGTAGCATGTGTCACAATTTGGACCCCACATCCTGGCTCAGTGTTGCCGCCGGCACTCTGTCGGAATCTCCCATTGCTGAACATTCATTTGTTTCCTTTTTTGGGTCAACATAAATATTGTTATAAGAAACATTGATCATTCATAAATCTTTGTTTTATGGATTGTTTCCGTAGGAGACCCAGATATTGATTTATTCATGGTCTTTTAAAAGTATTTTTAAGAGATTGAGAACTGTCAACTTTGGAAATCATAGCCAGGCATAAGGGGAGGACAGAAGAGCAATCTTGAGGCCCGCGGGTGCTTTCATTTTTCCTGTACACGTGTGGCTCTGGTGAAAAAACAGGTGCCACACTGTCAAGCTGAAGGTCAGTGAAAATGTGGAACGTGAATTTCTGTTTTGTCAGCCTTTGGCCCTAGATGTGCTGGTGTTTTTTCGGGAGGTGGGAGGCAGGTGGGGAGGGGTCCTTGTCCCCATGTGGGGGCCTAGGGGCTGCTCCACTTGTGTCTGAGGGGCTACAGAGCCCCTTTCCCCCACAGCCCCTCACACTGGGTGCCCCTCCTGAAGGGGTTGCTGCCTCACCAACACCTGTTGGCTATGCTCTGAGAGCCTCAGCTGCTGTTATAAATAAACCTGCCACTCACCGGTTATAAAGCCTCAAAAGGTGAGCCCCTTCCTCCTCCCCCTTTGGTGGGAGGACAGCACCTGGGACAGGTTTATCAGATGGTTGATGGCCCTCTGGGGATGTGGCCGGGAGCCTACTGGGGTGGGGGCTTAGGCTCTCGCGTGGGGGTCTGTCTCCCACCCCCTCCACCCAGGGGAGCCCACTGCAGCTGTCCGGTTTTCCTTCATCTGTGGGCTGGGAAGGCCCCTCGGTGAGGCCTGCAGGGCAGCCGCTACCTGCCCTGGATGGGGAGGAAAGTGCTCTAATGAGGGCCTGGGGTTTGAGCATCGGGGACAGGTGAGGGCTTGTCACTGCAGTGGCCTCTGATTGGAGAGGATGCTGGTGACCTGGTACATTTCTGTGTTTGCTCATGTTTGTGACTTTAGGACTGAGGAGGAAGGGACATTGCAGCAGAACCAACCAGCACACGACAGTCTCTGTACTTAGAATCTGATCTCTCCCTCTCAGGCAATCTTTCACCATAATAAATAAGGAAGGAAAAACCAAAGTTTTAATTTTGTAGTTTCCTTATATTCTAAAATTGCCATTAAGACTCAAATCCAGGGGCCAGATCAGGCTTTTGGTTTGTGGTTCTCCGCAGGGGACAGCAGATTAGAGACCGTCTTGTGGCTGGGTTCACTGAAGTAGGTCCAGATGCTTACACCACAGTTGGGTGGGGGGTGGGTGCCCTGGCGTGTTATCCCCTGATAACCAGGGTCAGGCAGAGAGGTCCATTTCTGCTGGCTGCAGTTTCATGTGAAAACAACCCAGAGGCACTGGGCTTCCTGCAGGGTTTCATGGCCTGTGCTGGGCTTGTTGATTCCAGTAGCCCCTTGAAGGGGAGGGTGCTCTCTGGCCTGGGTGATGGGTGACTGTGGGCAGCATGGGCGCATCTTGAGGTTTGGCCACATTCAGCAGTTAGCCAGCCTTGTGGACCCTGCCTCCATGGCAGAAGCTCTCTCCAGGGCTCCGTCCCTTGTGCTGTGAGCCAGCCTGCAGGTCCCTTTGAAGAATGGAAGTCTCTGGAATAAGTCCAGTGTGCTTCTGGGATTCTTTGTGCATTCGTTGGTGCCTTTGAGCCTTTAGACTATTGCACTTTGATTGGAGAAGAGCTACCCCAAAGGAGGGCACTAAGTTCTTCTGGATACACCCCAGCACCGGCCAAGTCTGCTCTGAGAGCGTCTACTCAGACCGAAAGTCCGGTAGGTGCCAGGCAAACAGGCACAGGTCCCACGAAGCATCCTGTGGGACCCTTAAGTCTTTTCTCATCAACGAGTTGGTAAACCCACTTCTCTTTTTGCCAAATACCACCGCAACGATGGCGACAGGTGAATTTAGTTTGCTCTCTGTGCCAGGTGTGTTTGTCTCAGAAGGACGTGGTTGCCCTTGCTGTGACATGTGAGGACACCGTGAGTGGGTTCCAACGACTCTGGTCCTTGCTCTGGGCCATGCTGTTGGCCGCTGGAGAACCCAGAGTAACATACACCTTCTGTGTGAAGCCAGTCCGCAGACTTGTCTTTTGCTGTTTGTTTGTTTTGTGTGATCTCAGTTTCGTCACTCGAAGGGATTGCACCCCTCCCAGACCCTGAAAGGATGACGCGTGGCTCCCTTGGGTAGTGCCGTGGAAAGGAGAGGGGTCAGCGCATCCCTTGGTGCTCAGAGGGCAACAGGTGTGAGGGCCGGCAGGGGGAGCATCACTCGTGTCGCCATGGTCCACAGTGCAGGACATTGCAGCTGGGCTTTGTCCCCTTCAGGCCAGCACAGGGGCCCCTCCCGCCCTCAGTCCTGGTGAGTCTATGCAGCAGGAATGGTTTAGATCAGAAGCCCAACTCTGGAAGACCCACATCCAGGTGTGAAGGTCCACCCTGCCGGGCCAGTCATTAATACCTAGCCCTGCCTTACGCTAGACGTTCAGGATGATCACTTGATTTCATTCTGAGGACTGGGCATCTAGCACCCGGGTCTCTTAGGGCTCTTCCTGGGGGGGAACCTCCACCAGTGGAAGGAAATGGGCCCTGTGTCAGGAATCCTCTGGGAATCTCAGTTCATTTGCATGAGGAAGTAAGTGCGTTTGTGCCCACAGGGCCCTCCGAGGCTCAGGTTTATCTCAGAGGGGAAAGCAGCATCGGCCTGTGTCTTAGAAACACACAGGACTTCTGACCACGATGCCACCCCACAGCGTGGTGAGGAGCCCAGACGACCCCTGGGTAGAAGTAGAGGCTGTTTGTGCCTCTACTGCTCGTGCCAGTGGGCCAGGTGTTTAATCGCCCTGGACCTCGGTTCTCCAGCTGTGAAAGGGGTGTTGCGGGACAGCCTAAAGCAGTGCCTGTGCCTGGGGAGGTCTGTGAGGTCAGCAGCATTGTTGCGGGTGATCTGGTGCATCTGATCAGTGGTGGATCCCTCACTCCTGGTGTACGTGCTGGAGGTTAGGAGTTCTCCACAGCTCTCTGTTTTAAATGATAAGGTGGCTGGGCACATCTCATAAAGGGGTGAGGCGGGGAGGGGCAGGGGGAGCCAGCAGGGAAGACAGTGAGGAGGAGGGAGTGAGGAGCCAGGAGAGAGAAGGGGCAGAGGGACTGGAGGGGAGGGGGCGTGCAGAGTGGCGGGGGGAGGGTTGGGTGGCACACAAGTCCCACGTGGTGCTCTGCTGGCTGTGCTCCCTCTCCAAAAGGATGATCTGAATGGGGAGATAAAATCAGAGTCTTGTCTCCTGCAAGTTCTTTTGTTTGCTTTTTAGTTTCTTTCTTATTTCAGCAAAGTTGAAAACCATCCGGTGCTTAGGTGTGTCAATATGGTCTCATTCGTCATGGTCTCACTCAAATGGCCCACTTTCTTCCAGTGCAGTCAGCTTATAAACGTGGCAGTGTTTCTTGCCTAATTAGACTAATGGTGATGTTTAAAATAATTTTGGAGTTTTAAAGAGCTCTTGAGAGTTCTCTCAGCAAAGAGAACTCTGACATCCTGTGTGAGATGCTGGAGTGCCAAGGGGCTGCGGGGAGGAGGGTCTCCTACAGCTGGTGCCGGGATTGAAACAGCATGTTTAGGCCATGGAGGGAGAGGTCACTAAGCGTGGGATGCTGGTGGCATGAGTCACGCTGGGTATACTCTATCCAGATGTGCGGGTGGGTCTAGAATCTCCACAGTGTTTCCTCCTTGCAGTTGGGGAATAGTATGCTGAGTTTTTCTCCTCTCGTGCATGTATACGAGCCACAGCTAAGAGAGCAGCCCACAGCCCATTAGAAATAATTTTAAAGCTTTTATTACTTCATTCTATAAAGTCCTCCAAAGGTCCTGCCTCCGCCCCACCCATGTGCCTTCCAACTGCCTCTTTCCTTGCTGGCCTCAGTCCCAAGAAAGCCTGCATTCTGGAACATTCCATGGTGTTTCATGTCTCCTCTGGATCTAAGTCAGCCTCCATCTCACCTGCCCTTCCTGCATCTTCTTCGTCCCTGCAGTGGGACCACCCCAAACCTCACATGAAGCCATTGCCTTCCCAGCCAGAACTAGCTCTTGCCACATGTTCCTGTGCCCAGTCTGCAGTCTCCAAGGACAGTTTGTGGCCGGCACATGCACAGTTAACCTGCAGGTCCTCAGGGTAGGGGCCTGGGGCTCCTGTGAGCATCCTTATTGCCCCCACCCCAGCTGTGCTGACCCATGCATGGCACTCATGCAGGACACACACGCCTGCCTGGCCCCTGGCTCTTCCTGAAATTGCCTGCCTGACAATTGTCTTCCGTCTTGAGGTGCTTGCTCCTGGCAGTGAAGCTGTTATGAACATTCATGTACACGTTTTTGTTAGGAGGGAGCAGTCTCTCTGCTTTGCGCAAATGAAAGTTAGAGTATCGCTAGAGCTTTTGTAAATGGCAGCCTTACTTAGAGAAGACCAATGACAGGTGTGTTACGCACGTGCATCCTCATAGATGCCACGCCTGCCCACACAAGCACAGTAAGTAACAGGCTTGTTACACACAAGCATCTTCACAGATGCTACACTTACCTACACATGGAGTCATGTGAGCAGATAGCCCTGCATTAAGCTGGCCGTGTCATATCTGCCTTCACTCTTGGGGAAACCGCCCCCCAGGAAGAATCAAAGATAATCCTGACTACAGCATATGAACTGCTTGAGAAACTAAACCTGTTGTGTATTTAATCAACCACAAAGATAATAAATTACATATGAAAATTTTAAGCTTTGATCAGGAAAGGCTGTCAGAGTCCCATTTAGTTCCAGAATAATATTAACATATGAAAGAGCTAATTCCGTGTGAGGTCTTGTTTTAGTAGTTAGGTGGACCTGGAATATTCCACAGTATATCTGAAAGTATTTAGGCAGTTTCCCTTTCAGGTCAGATGTGAATGAACAAAGGACCTGCACCATCCAAAATTCTTTCCAGAACTTGTGTTTTTCACTAGATGTATTAATGGCAGGCTCTGATTTTGTAAGGAAGAAAATGGTTTTTCTACTCTTTTGTTAACATCTAAGAAATTTTCTTTCTCAAGGTCATGCTAGGACTCTTTCACAGAATGGTGTGGGAAAAAGAAAGAAAAGCAAAAATAGTATCAAAATATACAGGGTGGAAAAGAGCAGAGTGAAATCGTATGTTGACTGTTTCCGAAAAATAAACCTAGATCTTGAAAGTGAAGATTCTCTTTCCACCACAAATTGGGAATGGCTGTCTTTGGCCAGGTTAGGCATCTTATTTTACGCATCAAGCCCAGTCAGTGGCTTATGGCAGCAGTATGCATAACGACTTTCCCCAAATTTGATATTTTCCAGATTGTCTTCCTTCCTTGACTTCAAAATAACACTTAATGCAAACTATGAAGAATTTTTGCTGCTAGAATCCAGGAACCTGCACTGTGGTGGTGACAGCCAGTCCTTAAACTGGTCAGGGTTTAAGGTCACCTTGACCAGAGAGGATTCTGGTTGGAAGATGGGGAGACCCCTCCCACCCGCCACAGCATCTGGGCTGCTTGGGATGCCGGGGTGTCTGGTCAAGCTGAGGTCTCAGCTCCTTAAGTGCACAGCTGGATGTTTTAGGGTTAGAAGCAGTAGATCCAGACACAGTTGGAAAAATTAGAACTTGACAGCAAAGATGAGTTCAGGTCCCCTAAATTTTGTTTCCATGGATTCCATCAGAGTAGTGTCTGCCCAGCTTCTGTCAGGGCTGGTTTGTGGGGACCTTGTTTTATGCAGAACAGAGGACAGGAAAGCTGTGCAGGTGTTCTGGGCATAGCTTTAGCTGTCGAACAAATGGAATAAAATTAGATCCTGTAAAAAGAATCCTTTGTAACAAAGAGTGCAGAACACACATACACACATCAGTTTTCACCTCAGATTAGCAAAGATCCACAATTTTGATAATTCAGTACCAGCAAGGATATAGGAAAACAGCATTTTCAAACGTGGTGGGAATGTAAATTGCTACTATGGAGAGCTGTTTGACAATATGATAAATTTATATGAAAATTACAAATTCCCCTTTGTACCAGAAATTGTAATTCTAGGAGTTTATTGTTTATCATACAGAAATGGAATCTATACAAGGTTATTTATTGCTGCATTCTTGGTACTACCGTGTTTCCCTGAAAATAATGCCTAACCGTACCATCAGCTCTAATGCGTCTTTTGGAGCAAAAATTCATACAAGACCCAGTATTATATTATTATATTATTTATATTATATTATATATATATATATATATATATATATATATATATATATATATATATATATAATTATATTAATCAGACCTGGTCTTATAGTATATTAAAATAAGACTGGGTCTTATATGAATTTTTGCTCCAAAAGATGCATTAGAGCTGATGGTCTGGCTAGATCTTATTTTTGAGGAAACACAGTAGCAAAAGAGTGAAAATAACCAAAGTTCCCATTCTTAGGGAAGGTTAACTAGACCGTGGTGTGTTCACTTAATCAAAAACTGCAGCCCTAAAAGAGTAGGGAGTTCTTAATATACTGATAATCTCCTCAAGGTATATCATTAATACCAATTTTTAAGAAGCAATCATTAGACTAGTATGCTGCCACGTATGTAATATGTTGGCTTATATTTGCTCCCCAAACCTCCAGGAGGAACAAGAGTCATTGTAGTGAAGGAGGCTTCAAAACAGAACTGACATTTGGACCTTTGATGTGTTTCAAGAGCTCTTACAAATAGAGCATTGCCTTAAAGATATGAAGGAAAGTTAATTTGAACCCTGAATTTCTATTTAGTCAAACTAGAAGGACACTTGGGCAGGCAAAGATGGCTCCTCCTTGTACCCCAGGATAAGGTGACTGGAGGAGGTACTCAGGCCAAATGAAAAAGGAATGAAGCAAAGGGTGACACGGTATAAGAAGTAGTGTCTGGATATGACACGGAAGAGGCCAGAACACTCTAGGGACAAGAAGTGCCCTGCTGAAAGGGGCTGAGTCATAGTAAATAGTTGCACAATCTTGTTGTAAATGGACATCTGTGGGATTAAAAGATTTAGAATCAAATTATAAAGAAAATGGGTAAGACTGTTAGCTAATAGGTACAGAACAGAATGAAATGTTAAATACTTGACCATGTAAAGACAGTACAACAACAGAAATTGAGTGGTGGGGGTGGGCGATGTACATGGCCTTAAATTATTTGTCTTTCAGAGCAGGGAGTCGATGGGTGAGTTGGTTTTTTTTTAAATTAAAATTTACTGGGTTAAGAATGGTTTTTAAAATTACATAGGTTTCAAGTGTATAATTCTATTACATCATCTATATATCACACTGTGTGTTCAGATAGGTGAGTTTAAATTAATAAACCAAGAACTGTCAAAGAGGTTGTTAAATTTATAATGTTTGCTCAAAGAACTAAGAAACAGGAATTCGTAAACAAGGCTATTTCTAGAGACTGGATCTATGGCTGCGCATGAGGCTATGGAGTGACTCTTTTTTAGTGACTCTTAACGTTTAATTTTGGACTCCTACAGCTGGAAATTTTCTACCATACATTAGTGGTACTACTGAATAATAACAACAAAAAATATGTATACAAATAAAAATGTGAAACAGAGTTATAGATCAGGCCTCTGGAAC
Organism: Rhinolophus sinicus; assembly: GCF_036562045.2. NCBI lineage: Eukaryota > Metazoa > Chordata > Mammalia > Chiroptera > Rhinolophidae > Rhinolophus > Rhinolophus sinicus. The sequence goes on along the minus strand of NC_133754.1, from coordinate 55,779,425 downwards.
CTCTCCAATTTTCTCTAGAAAAGGGAACTGGCTTTTCTTTTTTTTTTTTTTTTTACCCACGACTCAGGGCCAGCTCTGCTGAGCTGAGAGGAAGCAGATGGATTTCATTTTTGTGTGGTTATTACCCGAGCTTCCAGCAGAGATGCCCTTGCAGTCATGCATGCCTGCTTGTCAAGTCTGGCTCTTGTGTGAGGTGTTTTCCTCTGTGTTTTCAAAGCCAATGCTTGAACGGATAAACCCAGAATAGCTCATGGTGGGATTAGGGGCTGGGGCGGTTGCTCATCTGGTCAGAAATGGGACATGAAACCCAAAGTGATACATCCCAGACCTGCCACTGTGCAGAAGGAACTTCCATCTGTGCTCTTCAGAGACAGTTTCATTATCTGCCTGGCCATGTGCCAAAAGTATTTACTGTCTTAATAAAACTTGCTACAAATCACCCCCCGTGATTTGGCCATCATAAAAAAAATTGAGAACAAGTATTTCTCTGATACAAAGCAAAGGTATCATTGAAAAGACAGACACTAATAAGTGTCAGCGAGGATGTGGAGAAATTAGAGCTTTCTTACACTGCTGATAGCAATATAAAATGGGGCAGTCACTATGGAATACAGTTTGGAAGTTCCTCAAACAGTTAAATATAGAGTTACCATATGACCCAGCAATTCTACTCCCACATGTAACCAAGAGAATTCATAACATGCATTCACATAAAAACTTGTACACATATGTCATAGTAGCATTATTCACAATAGCCAAATCTTGGAAACAACCCAAATGTCCGTCAACTAAAAAATGGATAAACAGATCATGCTACATTCATACAATGGAATATTATTCAGCCATGAAAAGGAATAATGTCCTGACACATGCTGCAGTGTGGTTGAAACATGCTGAGTGAAAGAAGTCAGACTCAGAGATCACATATTCTATGATTCTATTTATATGAAATATTAGAATTGGCAAATCTATAAAGATAGAAAGTAGATTAGTGGTTGCCAGGGCTAGGGGTGAGGGGGAAAGAGAAAGGGGATGTGACAGTTAATAGAACCTGGTATGTTTCAGAGGGGATGAAAATGTTTTAACATTGATTGTGGTGATAGTTGCACAACCCTGTGAACATACTAAAAAGCATTGAATTGTACATTTCACATGGGTTGAGTTTTGTGGTATGCTGATCCTATCTCAATAAAGCTGTTAAAAAAAGCAGAAATCAAACACACACACACACACACACACACGCACACAAATGAATAACACCTCTGCAGGAGAAAACAGCAGGCTACACGTGTGGCCGTGTGGGATTGGTGTCCACTGCCAGGAGCTCGCCAGTTGTTAGCCCAGGTGTTCTGCCATGTTTGGCCAGTGGTTTTCCAAGGCGATTTTCAAGGTGTTCTTCTCTTTTCCTGGTTCTTCTCTGGGTCACATTATCACTCTTAATGAAAGTGGGGAGTGACAGGTGAAGTGCAGTCCTAGTCTGAGGTTCCCTAAGCCCTGACTGCAACCCCCGACTGCGTTTCCTGTTTGGTGTGGTCTGGGCTTGCTGGCACCTCCCATGCAGTGTCCACATGCAGGCGGATCAGGGGGCAGGGGGCCTCCATGCTGGTGAGTCTCGCCCTGGGGAGTGCCCAGGGCCTGCCCGGGGAGAGCTCATACCCTCATCTTTTTAGTTTCCAGGGGTCCTCACTCTTTCAGAGGTTTCCATAATATCCTCACCTTAGCAATAAATGCCTGCGTGGTTGAAGGTCGGTTTCCTCTTTTTTGGTCTTAATAGCCATTAGACAGAAAATGAAGCATTAGGTGAAATATTATTTTATAAACAGAGACACAAAAGTTTAGTTTCTAAGGAATTAAAAATACCTATACAAGACATTTTAAAAATTAAAAGGAAACGAGTGGTTTCTTTTTTCCTTTTTTAAATTTTTCTTGTCTTTTTTCCTTTTTTGGACTTAATTTTACAGCTTTTATTTAGGATTGAGTTATTGCCCAAGAACGTTATTTTCATTTCTAGCTTAATTGGAAAAGCACAAAAGATTAGAGCATGCATTCCCACCCCCACCCCCACCATGGGAAAAGACCAGATTTTGAAAGAGAGCAAAGTTAGCTAATGGTTTGTGTGTTTTAAGGTGCTGAATAGATTTAATTCAATTCAAAATTGAAGATCTTAACAATTCTGGAGTTATTCTGTTGTCTACAAAATTAATCTGAAAGTGGAGAAGTGGGTGATTTTTGATCTGGCATTCTTAGTGTGTTAGGCTTTTAGTTCTTGTTTAGGAGCCTAAAATGCACTTTTCTTTAGACTTGTGAGGTCTCCCTCCCCCAGCCCCACTCCTGTCCTGGCAATTCTGATCATTCGGTAAAAGCAGAGAAATACTGAAGACGCTCCACCAAATTTTAATGACTGTCCTGGAACAGGGGGTCTGTATGGCTCTTCAAGGAACTTATTCGTAAGTGACAGTAATGGAACAGCCATAGTGGGGTGGGGACAGTGGAGGAGGAGGAGATGCTCCATGGGGTGTAACCTGTTCAGAAGACCGGAGTGTTTAGGTGGGGACCACAGTTCCAAAGCTGTATGGGGTGTGTGTGTAGGGGGGTGGTGGTGTGTGTAGGGGGTGGTGGGGGGCGGGCCATAAGGTCCCCAGGAACCAGGTGGGCGGGTGTCGGCCCAATTATGTAATTGTAGAGGTGCCACAAATCTTTGCCCCAAATTATCTCCCCGACTCCCCCCATCCCCCCAACACACACACACACACACACACACACACACACACACACACTGGCAGCCTGCCACCGGGCTGTCTATCCAGCCAGAAATTGCTATTATCCAAGGTAATCCCTGATGCTGCTTGGATTGTGGGAGGCGATGGGAATTTCTAGGGGTCGTCTGTATCTTGGCTGACAGACCAGCGCTCTGAAGAGGTGAGACACAGGGCAGTTGAGGTGAGGTGTGGCTGTGAGATGTGGTATTAGGAATGGAAATGCCAGTTGGAATTTGTCCTGAGCGTGTGAAGGTCTAGCCTTGAATTAAGTGGAGCAAGAGAAAGTGGCCCCTCCTTGGTTAGCACCCACCTCCTCTGCTGAGAACTCTTTCACAGGGTTTGCAATTCCTATTGTGCGCTCACTTCTCCTGATGGACTGAACAAGAAGTAACGACATAAAGCACGTTTCTGCATCTTTTGTGACATTGTCACAGAAGATGTGCCCAGTCTCCTGTGTGAGGCTTCCAGCAATGGAGTTGCTATAGAATGGAATTTCCTCCTGAAGAATTGGTAGATTTCATTTTTTAAATAAATTATGAGAATTGTGTGTTCCCACCGTATTTCCATCTGTACGTTAGCTACTAGGAAAACTCAGAACTCAATTGGTCACTATATCACACACGTTGGAGTTGGGTAGATGTAATTTTCTTTCCTTTTACCATATTTTAAGCTTTTAATTTCCATTTGAACAGCTATATTTTATACTTGTTTTTTATACTGTAACATGTTATCTGTCCTTTTTGGAAATGGGAGGAAATCCAACCTGGATGTAAGTAACTATTCCTGGGCCATGCTCCTTCCGGAGCAGAGGTCCTCTCTGTGATGGTGGTGGGGTGATGCCCTGTGGGGGTCCAGAAAGCTCAGGGTGCAGTTTTGCACTTCTAAATCTGTATGCAGTAGAGGAGTCTGTTTATAATTTGACTGAGAAATCCAATCTCAGCTGGTTTTATGGAGTTTTGTGGTATTTAATATCAAGTGCTAAAATAGCAAGGCAGCCAAAAATATATTCAAGGAAGTAGAATATTTTAATCATGAAACTGATCTCTTTGGGGAAATAGACTTTTATGTTGTTATAATAATCTATATTGGCCAGCAGAATTCGTAGACCCACTTCAGTGTTCTAAATCAGAATGACTGAAGCACTGCCTAAAGATGTAGAGTGTTAGAAGTGGTCATTCTTCCACATGTCCTGCTGTCCTACATAGAGGCTCCTTGTAGGACGGGGATTGCACTTACAGGACTAGTGCACTGGGCTCATGGGCCTGTTCATGCATTGTTTTAGCGAGGCTGACCCATAGTCGAGTTGAAAACCACCATACTTAAGTAAGAAAGAACCAAGTTTCAAAGCTGTGCAGACCTGGTAGATTCAAGCACATCCGGCAAGTACGTCCCCAGGCATTTCTGTTGGCTTCAGGTCCAGGCTCACAGCTGGAAGAAAGGTGGTTTGTCTGTTAGAGCCCTGGACTCGACCCTCGCCCTTCCTTCCCTTCCAATGCCTCCTTCATTCCTTCCTCCATCCGTCTCTTCTGCGGGTTGAGTGAGAGCACATTGGCCTCTGTGTTATGTGCTGGAGGGCAGCCAACCGAATCAGATGCCTCTTGGAGGTGACATGGGTTTGAGCCACTGCCAAGGGTACCCTGGGGTCTGTGAAGACCCTGACCTACCCTGTAGGGGCTCACAGGGCATTCTTGAGTGCCCTCCAGGGAAGCCAGACTTTCAAGATGGGCAGGGGCTTCTTTATCAGGGCTGAACCTAGCGGAGGTATGGAGACCTCCCACGGCCCCTCCAACGAGGTGTGGGAGCCTACTCGTGGCTCTTCCCTCTCTCTAGGTCAAGCTGGAGACCCAGCTGCCCGGGGATTTGGGTTTTTCTGGCTGAGTTCACTGAGCGCATGCATAGGAATTATTACCAGTGGTGGCTAGGGAATGATGACAGCTTTCAGATCCTAACCTTTGTTTTCCTTACCCATTGCCTGATTCCTGTAATTAGAAATCAGAGTTTGCTGTTTCAGTGCTGTTTATGTTACTGTTTTTTAAGTGCTGCCTTTTCACTTCTGTTAGCAAATTAGGCATTCAGAGATGGTATCAGGTACCAAATTTGCTGTCTTTATCAGATCTACCATGGACAATTATGGTTGGTGAATAGTGTAAATTTTGGAGATGCGGTTATAGGCGGAATCATACGAAAATAATTACTGGTTTGGTTCTTAGAATGAAACCAGAGTTGACTTTTCTTTTACCTTGTGGTCTTCTATTCATCCATTCATTCAACAAACAGTTCAGCACCTATTGTATACGAGGACCAGCTTTACATTTTTATGTGAATGTCTCCACTTATTAGGAAAAAAAAAGCTTTTTCTCTGAGAGAGATAAAAAGGCACCATAATATGTAGTTAAGGGAAGCAGCCTCTAGCCTTTGGCATAAATAATCAACATGGAAGAAACAAATCTGTTTTGAGTATGGTTGAGATGAAACAACCCCTGAGAGTTGGGACAGCCACCTCCGCTCTGCTGTGGGGCTCCAAGCAGAGACTTGGGAGTAACTCAGCCCTTTTGGCCCTTTTCTGGCCTAGGTGGGGCCCCCATCTGTCAGGACCCTGGGCAGATGACGTGGCCTCGGGCGGGATGCTGGACACTGCTCCCAATCCTCCTGGTCTGAGTGGTTTATTCATGTTGGCACAGGTCAACCAGCTGGCTCTCTGGTGTCACCATTGTCATAGCAACCAGGATGTTTCTGTAACAGTCCAGATGGGGGGCCTGTGGAGTGGGAGGAATGTGGATCAGGCTGCCTTCATCCCAGCGCAAGATAACTTGGTGTTTTCACATTTTTAAGCATCTGTTGTTCAGAGAAGGCTCTTCTTTCTCTTTTATCCTGACTGTCCCCCACCTTGAAGTAGTGTCAGCTACTACGGCTTGTGTTCTGAGGCTCTTTGGAGGATAAACAGGAACGAAATCCCAGTTCTGTATTTCCACCAACGACCATCTCCTTTGGACTCTCAATAAAGTATTTTTTCTCCTTTTAAGAAACAGGAACTTGCAGCTAAATATCTCATTTGTTGCAAAAAAATTTTTTCAAAGGGAAACATGATAAGCCCTAAGTCACACCCTGAAGGTGACAACTGGAAAATCAACAAAGTCAGGCTGGTTTTGAGGTTAAAAGATTTGTGCACACGGCAGAAATGATCAGTTTCAGAAACAGAAGTGGACAGGGCTGAAAGGGCGCATTTCGGACGTGGCTTGTGTGCTATGGCTGCCCTTTCGGGTCAGCTCAGTGGAAGCACCAGTGACCAGGACGCCTGCATCTGCTCCTCCCGTGCCTCTCACCTCTCCCTCGCTCTCCAGAGAAGCCCACTGAGCCCTGCCCCACCCGTTCCTGCCTGTGGGTTCGTCTCTCACCCTGTATGCATATTCATGTGTACATATGACCTTTCACATCTGCCAGAAGCCTTCAGAGAATCTGTCTTTTGACATTTAACAACTGACTGGAAGCTTGGCTCAGATTCAAATTACCTCTCACCAGATTGGCCATGTTTTCATTTGCTCAACTCATGTAAAAATGGCACATTCTGGGAGCATTGGAATGTTAAGGTATTTTAAGGAGAATAGTGGCAATGAGAAGACATTTATCTGTTAAGTTCTTTTTCTTACCAACCAATAAAATACATCATTGATGATTCCCAAAATAAATCTAGGATCTTTTGAATTAGAAGAGTCCCAGAGCTGGAGGAGCCTTGGAAACCTCTTGCTTTTATAGTTGGGGAATCTGAGGCCCGGGAAGCAGGTCTCTTGTTTAGGCCACGTGCAGGAAATGATCACACACACAGATTACTACAGGTGCTGTTAGAAATCCTAAAAACATGTTGTTGCATTAGAAATAACATTTATTGGCACAGAAAACATCCACCCACTTATTGAATGACTTCTGTTAACTTGCTGCTCTACTTGGTCTCGGAACTGATAATAATAATGGAAAGTTAAAAAAGAAAACCGTCAAAGCGAGGTTATCTCTGCCTTTTGGAGGTACTGGCATGCCGGTTTGCAAACCGACATCTTTTCAAATAAGCTAACTTGCCCACGTGAGTTATAATGTATGTTTTTGTTGGGGTTATGCTAAAAAAGATGTGACCGCACTAGCGGGCTTTGATGCTGAGTGGTCAGCACTGAGCTCTGAAGATGGACTTCTGAGCAACTTCTACGCTGATTTTGGTTTGTTTTCTTTTTCTTTTTCTTTTCTGTCTTTCTGTTTTTCTTTTTTCTTTTTTTCCATTTTTAACAAGAGCGAGGTAGGTTAACAAGAGTGAGTAGTCTTAACAGGTATTATCAGCACGTGCCTGGGCGCTTGTTGGCAGGGTGCTGGGTGCTCAGACCTGTCCTTTTCGTAGTGCTGGGTCTGGTGCCTGTGGACGCCTTTAGACCAGGCGTCTTTACCACTCAGAGACAAGGAAGGCTCTGGAAGGTGAAAGTATGTTTGAGGCATTTCTTCCATGGACTTCACCTGGGTATCAGCTGTCCGGATTGAAAGCCAGCTCTCATTCATCCCTGCTTGCTCTCAGTTCACAAGTGAACAGGGCTGTTTGGACCTGCCCTTCATGCTTGCTCGAGCTTCTAGCAGAGGATGCCAGCAATTGTGGTTTTAATAATGATCTCTATCTAGACAGACCCAGGGTCAACTAGGGAGTTGTGACTTTGTGGGCATTTCTGCAGGGTTGGCCAGGTATGCTGGCTTGCTTGAAAGTTCTTCCCTTTTCTTCAAATGTGCTTTGATGCTTCATCAGGCTTCTGTGTGACGGAAAGGGCTTGTGGGAGAGAAGACACAGCCTATAGCAGTTCTCTCTTTCCTGACTTTTTCCTAACTGGCTCATCACTCTGTATTTTAAACAGCTGTAGTTCATCATTTACTCTTGTCAATAAAAAAAAAAGAGTTCTTAGTTATTGCCCAACTTTATCTAATACTATTAAATTAAATTCAAAATAAAAAAGGACCTGGAGGATGAAATGGATAAGCAAAATATAGTACATATACACAATGGAATATCATTTAGCCTTGAAAAGGAAGGAAATTCTGACACATGCTGTGGCATGGATGAACCTTGAGGACATTAATCTGAGGGAAATAACCCAGAGACAGAAGAAGAAATACTGTATGATTCCACTTCTTTGAGGTTTCTAGAGTAGTCAAATTCATAGAAACAGAAAGTAGAAGGGCATTTGCCAGGGGATGGCCGGTGGGGAGGAGGGAGGAAATGGGGAGTTGTTGTTTCCTAGGTACAGAGTTTTGTTTTGCAAGATGAAAAAGTACTGGAAATTGGTTGCACAACAATATAAATATATTTAACACTACTGAACTGTACACTTAAAGATGATTAAGATGATACATTTTAATTTATATTCATATATATATCTTACCATAATTTAAACATTAAAAAAATCAGAGGGACTAATGTGGTTAAAACAAAACAAATAATCTTTAATTCTGAGGCAAATGGACTCCAACTTCATCAGTTTGTTTTAGAGGTTAATGTGTATGTCACTTTGCATAATCACAGTACAAATGGTATTCTCATCAATGTTTTGACTTGTGGTAGCAAGAAAACCAAGACTTTGTAAAGATCTAATGAATGTACAAAAGTGGAAGCAGGTGCATCACTATGAAATAAATCCATTATTTGGAAATGTGTCTGTGATTAGCAAGGGGACGAAATAATTCTATGATGTGTTGATGATACACTTACACTTGTTTTTTAGGTGAAGCCAAAAATCTTCCCACTTACCCGGGGCCAAACAAGATGCGAGATTGCTATTGTACCGTGAACCTGGACCAAGAAGAGGTTTTCAGGACCAAAATCGTAGAGAAATCACTCTGGTAATGTCTGCTCTTGCTTTATTTGATACCGATAAGTTTTCTTCTATATGGAAAATGTCATCTTGCCGTTTTTTGTGCCGTTTAGTTTGAGCGAGGATTAGGAAATAGCCATGTGGGCTCTAGCTTATAGGACAGTCATAGCACAAGCTTCCATCCTTGGTGGTGAATTGATATTCCCTAAATGCTCATAATGCCCAGGACGGCGCAGCGTAAGGGACTAACGCGTACGTATGTCACTGTTTATTTGCCTACCAGATAGGTCTGAGTGCTTTTAATTAGAGATGAACTGGAAAGTGTATCCTGCAACAGAAGAGTCCAAATCAAGGATTTTGAGAGGGTAACTATTTGGAAAGCTTTTTTCTTTTTCTTTGTGTGTTTTTTTTTTAACTAACTTCCTTTAAATTTTCCGAAAGAGGCATGCTGAGGATGGCCACGGAAGTAACGATCTGCTGAGGCAAGAGATCTAGAAAACATTTATTGATAGAATTTGAGGAAGAGAGAGTTCAGATAAAAAAGAGCAGCATTTATGAGAAGTTGGCTGTATAATAAACACATTAGTGCACAGATGTCTGCCCCAGGATGCCAGGGGTGGGGCCGTGATTTGCATTTCTAACAAGCTTCCTGGAGATGCTACTGCTGTGGCCCTGAGCCACACCCCAAGGGATAGGAAGTGATAGACCCTCAAGTCACAGCAGTGTACAAGGGGCAGGAAAAGAGAAACCACAAATGTGAACGGGGAGGCGAGGCAGCAGAACATAGCATTACACACGTGTCAGCAGGTGGGATTGGAGTTAGTGGTTTGCAGTCCGGGGGAAGCATAGCAAAGCCAGTAGTGGGGCCCTGAATGTTTTGTTTATACGAAGTGGTCAGTGGAGCAAAGAAGAACCCCTGTGCAGCCAATGAGCCCCCCTTCAGGTTTAGAATTACGGGTTGTGTGGGTCCATCCGAACAGATATTTTGAGTTTGAGAACATTTTTAGCAGATGAATTCTATCTTTGCATATTGATACTTCTAAGTGGGAACACACAACACATTCTGATGACTTAATGAATTTAGTTTTTAGAAAACTGTTAAGGATCTCCTGCCCCTAAAACGTGGAGACACGGTTCATTCTCCATCTGCACCGTTGCTGCCAGTGCTGGCAAGGCTGCTTCGGAGGCCACGCGACTACAGTTGTGGCGTTATTTTAATGCATACTCCAGATTCCCGGAAATAATGTGCTGGCGAAAAATGAAAAGCCTGAGGAATTTGTCAGGAGGCAAGTCTGGCTTTGGGTTGATGATAAGATGGTATTGGGGATGATGATGTTACTATAACCCTCAAGGGTTACTTCTGTTAGCCTAATGTGAGACAAATCCTTTCTGTGTTTAAATAGTAGATGTTAGCGGCCTGTGGATCATAACCTTGGAGAATTACTGTCAGTCTCTGTAAAGCTGGGCTTTCCCCAGACGGGCTGAATGAGGATTTCTGGAAGGGAATTCATTTGGAAACCTCTGTTTTGGGTGAAGTTGAGAAATGGGTACCATTGTCTTCAAAATGTTTCAGACACATTTAGAAGTAGAAATTATGGTTTCTGGTTTTGGTGGCACTGGAAAATGTGATTGTGGAACAGGAAAGGGAGGATGAGAGCTAAATAAAAACAGTGATGTAGTAATACTGTCCTTTCTGGGAAATCAGATATCTGTGATACAGCCAGAATCAGGTGGTAGCCCCTGAAACGCTGTCCTAAGAAGCCAGTTAACTCTAGTGAGGGCCCTGAGGTAATACTCCCAACTCACCAGAGCTTCTAACCCCTTCACGAATTATTCACACTTTCCATAAAGACAGTTTTAATAAGCTTAGTTTTTTTCTTCATTAATATATTCATAAACTCAATGAAAATTTATTGAGTGCTTATCTAATACATCAGATAAGGAGAGTGGTGCTGTAGGCAAAAAGTTATAACTGACAGCAAAGAAAGAGATAAACATACACAAAATTATTCCAAGAGCTTCTTTAGTATTTAGTATTCAGGCAAAACCCCTATTCCCCTGATGGGCTGTGGAAGCTCTTAGCCTCAATGCTCTACTCTATAGTGTAAGGATGAAGACAAATAAACCCACTTCATAAAAGAAATTAGTAGGGAAAGTTGCTGCTGCCACTTAGTGCTAAATACTTGAAACCAAAAACTGTCTCTTGTGAGTTTGCAGCCTGAATCCACGCCACATCCATGGTTGAAAAATCTCAATCCATGAATATTCATACATTAATGTAGTGCCTGGATTAGTAGTTTGTAATAGTCACCAAGGCAATGATAGGCCAGTCAGAAACAAATCCAATCATCTTTTTCTTTTTTTTTTCTTCTTTTTTTTTTTTTATTAAATTTATTGGGGTGACAATTGTTAGTAAAATTACATAGATTTCAGGTGTACAATTCTGTATTACATCATCTATATATCCCATTGTGTGTTCATCACCCAGAGTCAGTTCTCCTTCCATCACCATATATTCGGTCCCCCTTACCCTCATACCCACCCCCCCCACCCCCCGCCCCCGTTACCCTCTGGCAACCACTAAACTATTGTCTGTGTCTATGAGTTTCTGTTTCTCATTTGTTTGTCTTGTTCTTTTGTTGTTTTTGGTTTATATACCACATATCAGTGAAATCACATGGTTCTCTGCTTTTTCTGTCTGACTTGTTTCGCTCAGCATTACTCTCTCAAGATCCATCCATGTTGTCACAAATGTTCCTATATCATCTTTTCTTACTGCCGAATAGTATTCCATTGTGTATATATACCACAACTTCTTTATCCATTCATCTATCGAAGGACATTTTGGTTGTTTCCATGTCTTGGCCACCGTAAACAAAGCGGCAATGAACATTGGAGCACATGTGTCTTTATGTATAAATGTTTTCAGATTTTTTGGGTAGATACCCAGGAGAGGGATTGCTGGGTCATATGGCAATTCTATTCGTAATTCTTTGAGGAACCTCCACACTGCCTTCCATAACGGCTGCACCAGTCTGCATTCCCACCAACAGTGTATGAGGGTTCCTTTTTCTCCACAGCTTCTCCAACATTTGTTATTATTTGTCTTGTTGATGATAGCCATTCTGACTGGGGTGAGGTGATATCTCATTGTGGTTTTGATTTGCATTTCTCTGATGATTAGTAATGTTGAGCATTTTTTCATATGTCTATTTGCCATTTGTATGTCCTCTTTGGAGAAATGTCTCTTCAAGTCCTCTGCCCATTTTTCAATTGGGTTGTTTGTTTTTTTGTTGTTGAGTTGCATGAGTTCCTTGTATATTCTGGATACTAGCCCCTTATCGGAGGCACTGTTTGCAAAAATCTTCTCCCATTCAGTTGGTGGCCTCTTTATTTTGTCAATGGTTTCTTTTGCTGTGCAGAAGCTTTTAAGTTTCATATAGTCCCATTCGTTTATTTTAGCTTTTACTTCCATTGCCTTTGGAGTCAAGTTCATAAAATGCTCTTTGAACCCAAGGTCCATAAGTTTAGTACCTATGTTTTCTTCTGTGCAGTTTATTGTGTCAGGTCTTATGCTTAAATCTTTGATCCATTTTGAATTAACTTTGTTTGGTACATGGTGACAAATAGCAGTCCAGTTTCATTCTTTTGCACGTGGTATCCAATTCTCCCAGCACCATTTATTGAAGAGGCTGTCTTTGCTCCATTGTATGTTTTTAGCTTCTTTGTCAAAAATTATCTGTCCATATTTATGTGGTTTTATTTCTGGGTTCTCAATTCTATTCCATTGGTCTATGTGTCTGTTTTTCTGCCAATACCATGCTGTTTTGATTATTGTAGCCCTGTAGTACAAGCCAAAGTCAGGAAGTGTGATACCTCCATTATTGTTCTTTTTCCTTAAGCCAATCATCTTTTTCAATCCAGGTCTCAAAGAATTGTCCTATATAAAGTTTCAAGGAACATGAGCTCAGAGGAGAAAAATACACAAAGAAGGCAAGGGAATAAAGTGTCATATGCATTTGCCTTGAGAAACAACAAAGAACAGCAGAATCAGACCTGCAGAGTTTACAGAATGTCAATTAACATAGTTTAATGACTCTGAAGTAATAAGGGACAAAAGAAAAATACGAACAGGGTGAGAAATGATAAACAGTGACTGAACCAATTTGAAAAAGAACCAAATAGAATTTCCAGAAATGAGGAACACATGAATTTAAATAAAAAACTCAGTGGATGAATTAAATATCTGATTAGACATAGCTGAAGGAAAAATTGGTAAACTAGAAGGTAAATTTGAAATATACCCCAAAGCCACAATGAAAGGCAAAGTATGAGAGAGGTTTAGAGACATAGAGAGAGAATGATGTCTAAATATGTCTCATGGAAATTCCAAAGGTGAGAGGAGAGAGAATGGTGTAGAGGCCAAATATGAGGATTGTAAGAAGATGACAGTTAAGGTCCAGCTTACATTCTTGAGTCGCCTTGATTGGAGGAGCAGAACCCAGAGACGGAAGACTGGTCTGGGGCCCCTGCCAGAGTCACGGCAAGAGGACGAAGGTCCAGACACAGATTGCAGCTGGGAGAGTGGAAGGAAGTGGACAAACCTGAGAAGCAAGGTTGGCGATGCTGACTGGACCAGGCCACCAACGTGGGCACTTGTCAGCCAGCCACACCCCAGAGTTCAGTCGTTGCCTCCAAGGAAGCAGCTGTTCCCTGTTTGCTCTGACATGGAGCAGAATCTCACATCTCCCCAGCATGCCTCCTCCAGGTTCAGAATCACCTTTGAGATTTTTTTTTTTTTTTTAAGAATTTATTGGGGAAGGGGAACAGGACTTTATTGGGGAACAGTGTGTACTTCCAGGCCTTTTTTTTTTCCCCAAGTCAAGTTGTTGTCCTTTCAATCTTAGTTGTGGAGGGCGCAGCTCAGCTCCAGGCCCAGTTGCCGTTGCTAGTTGCAGGGGGCACAGCCCACCATCCTTTGCGGGAGTCGAACCAGCAACCCTGTGGTTGAGAGGACGCATTCCAACCAACTGAGCCATCCAGGAGCTCAGCGGCAGCTCAGCTCAAGGTGCCGTGTTCAATCTTAGTTGCAGGGGGCGGAGCCCACCATCCCTTGCGGGACTCGAGGAATTGAACTGGCAACCTTGTGGTTGAGAGCCCACCGGCCCATGTGGGAATCGAACCGGCAGCCTTTGGAGTTAGGAGCCTGGAGCTCCAACCGCCTGAGCCACCGGGCCAGCTCTTACCTTTGAGATTTGATCATTCATTTGACAAAGTCACTGTAGAAAGCAAGGAGCCTCATTTCTGAACTCAAAAGAGTCAGAGGGCTTGGTGGCATGGCGGGCTGCTGGTCAGAGCTGGCAGGGCCTTGCACCTTGTCCGAGGGACAGAGCACTCCAGCAGGCGCCCTCCAACAACCTCTGGGCGAAGAAGAGTCAGCCTTGAGCTCAGCTGCTGCCTCCCAGTATCGTCTGTCTGCTGACACAGCATGAAGTGCAGCCCAAGTGTATGAGAAAGAAGAGGGAGAACACACATTTCCTTCCCTCTTTTTCACCAGCAGAAGGTTGTCCGTGGGATCAGACCAGGTTCCGACCACGCTGTGCTGAGTGTCCCCCAGCATTAACTCTCGTCTGCAGCATCACTACTGATTACTGAGCGAATATCTTAGGAAAAGTGCCCTCATGCGTTCCTTTCTTTTTTCTTTATTTTTGATGTGGGAGAGTGGAGGTTGAGAGAGAGCATCTGTTGCAGATTTGTTTTTAAGAACTCGTTGGCTCGGACACATTTGGGAGAACAAGCCCTTTCTCTCTGGCCTTGTCCCTTCTCCAGGAGAGTGATTTTGGGAAAAGTTTCTGCCCTGCTAGGAAAAATAACTTCCTGATGTTGAGAGTGAGTTATAAGTTTTTAGTCACTTAAGTGGCAATCATTATTTGTTAAATGTTTATGTAAACTAAAAGGCTGTATAATATTGGGTTGGCAGGGTGGGCGCGCAGATGCAGCTGCCTGCCCTGGACTGCACAGTATGTCAAGAGCATCCAAAGACCCCCCCCCCCCCAACCCTCCCAGGAGAGGCTGCCTTCTGCTTTTAAAACAGGGAACTGGGAGGGGAAGGTTACATCATGGAGGAAATCATCCTTCTGTCCAGTAAAAGGAGCATATTGATGTTACACGAACAAAAGAGTTAAAAATAAGAGCTCTTAAGTGCTGGGTTAGTCTAGTCATTTGCAAGAATATTCCATAAAGTATCAGTATTTTCATTTCCTGTTGTCTATATGTAAATGATTATTGTGAGGTGGCTATGGCAACCTTTCCCTAGAAAATCCCCACAAAATATATATTTAAAAAAAGTGAGGAGCTGTCCCAAGGTTCCCAAACCGACTCTCGCCTTCCCCTGTGGCAGCACTGACTGAGGCTGTGCAGAGCCCCCAAACCACAGCCCATCCTGGACCCCCACCCCATGGCCAGCCCAGAAGCCCCCTCCCTCCTGCTTCCTCTCACCTGGTTTCATTTGTGCTGCCATCTGGAAGGGAAGGGGCCTACCACATGTTCCTGGCCCAAGCCACCAATGCACAGCACGTTCTGCCGCATTTTGTCTTTCCCCAAAAGCAAAGCCCTTACAGCTCCTCACATTCTGGCTGCAATGGTGCTTATCTTTCTCAGAGTTTGGTGATGTCTGCTAAGTGATAACGGCAAGCTACAAAGCTGTGTTCATAATACGATTTCTTTTGTTTAAAAATTTGAGATTGTTCCAAAAATGATCTGGAATATATGAACATAAATGTCAGTGTGGTTAGTTTCTCAGGATAGTGGGATTATGTGGGACTATTTTTGTTCTTTTGTTTGTATGCAAATTTTTTTTTTTTTTACGTAAAATTAGAAACCAGACAGTGAAATAACTGCTTTCCAGAGCAAAGGGAGGAGGAGCTAACTCATCGGCTCGTTTTTTGACATGGGAGGAATTACAGAATCTCAACTCCTGTCATTATTACTGAGAACTTACCCAAAAGAAAGACTGTTTCCAAGCAGATGGGTGCACACTTCTGATTTAGAAGGAGCATACGGGTCAATGACATGAGAGTGTCTTCCTGGCAATACTGAAAGATGCCAATTCCTCAGAAAGTGGTACTGTTGTGTGGTAGATACGACCAAACCAAGAAAGACCTCAACAACTCCACCCTTTTAAAGAGGGGTGAACTCTTTGGGCCTAGATCTGAAAGGACAGGAGGAAGTCTGTGGTGTGGGGAGACAGACTTTTTTTTCTGAGACGTTTTTAACAAAAACCAAGTTGTTAACTAGAAAACACTGACTTTGAAATTAAGAGATTATTATACAGGTAACATTTTCTCTCCTAACATTTACTCTTCTCTCTCATTTCTCAAGTTAAAAATTAGGGGAAACCAAGTCTTTTTGACATAAATGCAGGCCTCTAGCTCAGATGGTGAGATCCATCCTTCCATAGTGCTAGAGTACTCCAGGTGGGGACCTGTTCCCCCATAGTCCTGGGGTGGTCCACACAGGGAGACAGGTCCCTCTAAGTGTATTTGCATGACTAGGAGAATCAGGATTCCCATTTACTAACAACAGACCTGGTCCTTGGTGGGTTTTCACGGAAAGGCCTACTTGTTGGTCATCATAATCTTATTTGTGACTGCTGTTTCTATGGATGAGTCTTGTGAAAAGGATTTTTTGGGTAGCTGTATGTAAATCAGATTTTCTGAAGACCTTATGTATTTTCTGTAACAGCACTTATTTTTATCCTTTATGTTGGTTTCTGACAGAGGGCTGATTAGCGTCGCTCTTACATGGAGTTACGGTGTTTCACACTGGACCAAAATGGCCTAGACTTGGAGCCTTGTTTTAGTGTAGGAGTGAGGGGCAGAGCTGGGTGAGGTTGGTAAGAGCGTCTCTTTACCACCACGTCATCCTCTCTCTTCTGTCTTTTTACTCCCAGTCTCCGGTGAAGGGGTATTTGCATCCGGGGTGATTCTATGCCGAAGGAGCCGTCTGTGGTTTTTCCATGTCTAGGAGTGGTGTAGATTTTCGTATTCTAAGTGGGGAGGGACTTTCTCCACAACTTGATGGGTGAGTGACGGCCACAAACATCAAGGTCCTGGTAGTCTCAGTTGCTGTGGCCTTGGGGACTCCTCACGTTGACATGTAGAGGGGTGGGCCCTGGGAGCTCCAAGCTCGCTGTGGGGTGGCCAGTGGGTCCCCTGGGTTTATGACCGCCTTGAGGGGCTTCTCTGGGTCCAGGGTGGGGCTGCAGTGTTCCAAGCATCCTCTTCCTGACATCCAGCTTCAATGTCTCCCTTAGTTTCTCCTAAAGCACAGGAGCCCGCCTTGTGTCAGAGTGTGAGGAATCTCAGAGCTTCACGGGAAAGCTCAGCGGATGGCGAGGGCTGGCTTGCCTACTGCACATGGAGGGAGGGTCGCCCCAGGCCCAAGACCTCTCTGAAGGTTTTGGAGTTTGAAACATTTCTGTTGTTCACAGCTGGCTGGTGTGTGACTCTGGCTTCTCCTAAGAATCATTGTCTCAGTTACTTTAGAATGCGTAGCCAGGCCTCAATAAAGATGGGTCTGATTGTAATTTGTTGGTAAGAACGTGTGATTTCTATTTGGGGGACATGCAGGGTGAGAGGAAGGCGGCTGCTGTAGATAATAGGATCTGACATTTTGGGAGCTACGTGCAGTGGTTTGAGCCATGCATCATAACCCACCGTAACCCTGTGAGTAGGGGTTTAGCAGACGGGGAAACTGAGTCCCTATCAGAGACTCAGGTAACTTGCCTGAGCCACGTGGCTGACCTCAGAGCTGGGTCAGGCTAGAAAACAAGCTGCAGGTTGCCCACCGAAAGGGCAGCCAGTGGTCTCTGATTCTGATGCACAGACATCCAGTTTGGGTCCAAGCATTGTGGGAATAGCGTAAGCAGCTCCCTGAATGCATTTCCCAGCCCTAGTCCTATGCCTACCCAATGCTGACCCTGATTCTGTGGCCTTGCCTTCAAGACCAGGCCCCCCAGGTACCCTCAGTGTCGCTGTGATCTGGCAGCAGCGACTGTGGTCCCTTCAGTGCTTCATGGCCAGGTCCTGCGGGCCCAGTGCTTGTGCTGAGTCCTTGAAGTGCAGGCTGTGATTGGCCCAGGTGACAAAAGCCCACTGGCTGGTCCAGACAGGACATTTCTACCCCAGCATTTGGAACAAAACTGTGATCGGACCTCAGATTTTCTCCTTCCCAGGGGAGGGTCAGCTACATCCGCCAACCCCCATTTCAGGTTAGCAAGATGTTGTGTGACACATCATACGTTTTTTTCATCTTGTCCTTTGCTGTGACAGAGTGGCTTTCTCCTGGGAGTTGCCCCCTCCCTGTGGAGGCTGCTGTGAATAGTTCGGGCAGGGACATACAGTGAAGGTTAGAGTTCTGTAGGAGAGACCAAGCATTTTGCCTCCCACTAAGATGCAGTATCTTTCTGGGGACCTCAGGGAAAAAACAAAACCTTTTATAATGAAAGCTCACAGATGCCAAGGGGCCATGCTGCTTGGGGGGTTTTAAAATTATCACTTAAAGGAAGTGAGAGATGGACTAAGAAGCAATCAAAAAGGTTTTCCTCCTGCCTCTGAGTGCCTGTAGGGTCATTGTCAGCGGGAGGCTCCTTTCTGGCCTGATCGATGGATTGATTGACAGGTCTTCCCAGTGCCAGAGGCAGCACCGCCTGCTGCAGATGTGGGGGACTCAGACCCTTCAAGCACCAACAGTCCCTGTGAGGGTACAAGGCACACGACTTCCTTTCCATTCCCAGTTCTTCTGCTGTGGACCTTTGAATATAGCATTTGGTTTGATGACATTTTAATCCAGCTGATAGTTAATGACTTAACCACATGCATGTTTTATTAGCTGAGCACTGAGCTGATCGGAGATCGGTGCCCTTTTTGGAAAACTGGCCCTGGCTGCTTGGCTTCCAGTTCACACTGGGCTAGGAAGTGAGGCCTGGGTTTCCTCTGAGAGCCACAGATCCACTGCTCCTGGACACTCGGCCCTCGCCTATGGCCTTTTCTGTGGTGTATCAATAGTTCAGACTTTGAGGCACAAAGACCATCTTAAGAATAGACCTATCACAAAGAGACTTAGTGTGGGGTCCCTATGCTTCAGCATGTAGCCGTTCTACATACCCCAAATGTGAAGCAGCTTGGCCGCTCCCCCACCTCTCCTCCCTTGAGCCTAGATGTTGGGAAATGGATGCAGACATTTGCGAAATAGCACAAAACGGGGGAAAACCAGGCTCACGGCTGTTTTCTCATGAGCAAACATCGTTGTCGCAGCAGCAAGCAGCCTTGGTGTGGGATGGGGCATGCCAGCCTCTCGCAGATGCTGGGAAATGACTCATCTCCTCGGGTCCCAAGTGGGGCCCTGTCTGAACTACGCAACTGCACATCTGGGCTCTGGGAGAATGAGGAATGCAGATGGTTTCCCCTTGTCAGAGCACTCCTGAAAGATCAACTCGGTTTTCTGCAGGAGATTTTTAATTTTTTTCCCCTTAGGATAGAGTTCACTTGATTCTGTGAAACTTCGTTTGTGCTTCTCCCAGTAATTACTGAGGGAAAAGAGGTTGTCACTCTGGCCAGCCTCAGAGGCGGATGCCACTGCATGCATTAATTTCCTTCTGTCAAATAGTGGTATTTAAGGCAAGCCAAGTCCTTTGGGTGGCAGTTTTTTCTTTATTTGGAAAGAGGGTTCTGGAGCCCTAAGGCTGCAAGTGGGGGCCAACTGTGTAGGGACATTAATCACACATCTGACTGCTGCTGACCTTGGGCTGGGGACAAAGCCGCGCCTGTGGGGAGAGATACCCCAGGTTAAGCCTGTGAGTAGGGGTTTAGCAGACGGGAAACTGAGTCCCTATCAGAGACTCAGGTAACTTGCCTGAGCCACGTGGCTGACCTCAGAGCTGGGTCAGGCTAGAAAACAAGCTGCAGGTTGCCCACCGAAAGGGCAGCCAGTGGTCTCTGATTCTGATGCACAGACATCCAGTTTGGGTCCAAGCATTGTGGGAATAGCGTAAGCAGCTCCCTGAATGCATTTCCCAGCCCTAGTCCTATGCCTACCCAATGCTGACCCTGATTCTGTGGCCTTGCCTTCAAGACCAGGCCCCCCAGGTACCCTCAGTGTCGCTGTGATCTGGCAGCAGCGACTGTGGTCCCTTCAGTGCTTCATGGCCAGGTCCTGCGGGCCCAGTGCTTGTGCTGAGTCCTTGAAGTGCAGGCTGTGATTGGCCCAGGTGACAAAAGCCCACTGGCTGGTCCAGACAGGACATTTCTACCCCAGCATTTGGAACAAAACTGTGATCGGACCTCAGATTTTCTCCTTCCCAGGGGAGGGTCAGCTACATCCGCCAACCCCCATTTCAGGTTAGCAAGATGTTGTGTGACACATCATACGTTTTTTTCATCTTGTCCTTTGCTGTGACAGAGTGGCTTTCTCCTGGGAGTTGCCCCCTCCCTGTGGAGGCTGCTGTGAATAGTTCGGGCAGGGACATACAGTGAAGGTTAGAGTTCTGTAGGAGAGACCAAGCATTTTGCCTCCCACTAAGATGCAGTATCTTTCTGGGGACCTCAGGGAAAAAACAAAACCTTTTATAATGAAAGCTCACAGATGCCAAGGGGCCATGCTGCTTGGGGGGTTTTAAAATTATCACTTAAAGGAAGTGAGAGATGGACTAAGAAGCAATCAAAAAGGTTTTCCTCCTGCCTCTGAGTGCCTGTAGGGTCATTGTCAGCGGGAGGCTCCTTTCTGGCCTGATCGATGGATTGATTGACAGGTCTTCCCAGTGCCAGAGGCAGCACCGCCTGCTGCAGATGTGGGGGACTCAGACCCTTCAAGCACCAACAGTCCCTGTGAGGGTACAAGGCACACGACTTCCTTTCCATTCCCAGTTCTTCTGCTGTGGACCTTTGAATATAGCATTTGGTTTGATGACATTTTAATCCAGCTGATAGTTAATGACTTAACCACATGCATGTTTTATTAGCTGAGCACTGAGCTGATCGGAGATCGGTGCCCTTTTTGGAAAACTGGCCCTGGCTGCTTGGCTTCCAGTTCACACTGGGCTAGGAAGTGAGGCCTGGGTTTCCTCAGAGAGCCACAGATCCACTGCTCCTGGACACTCGGCCCTCGCCTATGGCCTTTTCTGTGGTGTATCAATAGTTCAGACTTTGAGGCACAAAGACCATCTTAAGAATAGACCTATCACAAAGAGACTTAGTGTGGGGTCCCTATGCTTCAGCATGTAGCCTTTCTACATACCCCAAATGTGAAGCAGCTTGGCCGCTCCCCCACCTCTCCTCCCTTGAGCCTAGATGTTGGGAAATGGATGCAGACATTTGCGAAATAGCACAAAACGGGGGAAAACCAGGCTCACGGCTGTTTTCTCATGAGCAAACATCGTTGTCGCAGCAGCAAGCAGCCTTGGTGTGGGATGGGGCATGCCAGCCTCTCGCAGATGCTGGGAAATGACTCATAGAGAAGTCAGAGGTTTCTCCTCGGGTCCCAAGTGGGGCCCTGTCTGAACTACGCAACTGCACATCTGGGCTCTGGGAGAATGAGGAATGCAGATGGTTTCCCCTTGTCAGAGCACTCCTGAAAGATCAACTCGGTTTTCTGCAGGAGATTTTTAATTTTTTTCCCCTTAGGATAGAGTTCACTTGATTCTGTGAAACTTCGTTTGTGCTTCTCCCAGTAATTACTGAGGGAAAAGAGGTTGTCACTCTGGCCAGCCTCAGAGGCGGATGCCACTGCATGCATTAATTTCCTTCTGTCAAATAGTGGTATTTAAGGCAAGCCAAGTCCTTTGGGTGGCAGTTTTTTCTTTATTTGGAAAGAGGGTTCTGGAGCCCTAAGGCTGCAAGTGGGGGCCAACTGTGTAGGGACATTAATCACACATCTGACTGCTGCTGACCTTGGGCTGGGGACAAAGCCGCGCCTGTGGGGAGAGATACCCCAGGTTAAGCCTCTAATAGGAAGGGAAGCTCTGGACTGTGTAGCCCTTTTGAATCCACCAGAAAGAAGATATTGTCTTGCCAGGCACATGGAGAAGGGTGGGGGTGGGAGAACTCATCCTGCTCCCAATCATCTGACAGTTTCCTTTTACTTTTGGAAATATACTTCCAATTCTGCTGCCCATGAACAGACAAGTGAAAACTTTTCTTTTCACCGGAAGGGGCGTCAGGTCAGCCAGATGACCACATTGGTAGTTGGGGTGATTGATGCCTGGGGTTGGGGGGCTTTTGTCCCACCTCTGTCCTCTGTCTGCAGGGCTAGCAGGAGGGAAGACGATTGACTGTGTGGCTGGCCCCACTTACTTAAACCCCCATGTGGGTTCTCCTTGAAGCTGGGAGGGCTGAGACGTCCTGAGAGATGTCATGATTGGGGCTGAAATAGCAGGAGCACATGCCCGTCGATGACAGATATTGTTAACAAACTTGGTGTTTCTAGTTAAAAAAGATATATGGTGTGCGTTAGTTGTCTTTTAATTTGCAACATAAATTTACAAGTTCTCAGTGGATTAAAATTCTCCACATGAAAATAATCTGAAAAGATGGGCATTTCATCGAAAATGGGCCAAAGGCGATTTAATAGAAAATGAAACAGAATATACTCATACACATATGATATTCAACCTCACCAATAATTTAAACTTTTCAAATAAAAGCAGTAGATTTTTTTTTGCCATCAGTTTAGCAAAGTTTGTAAATATTGGTAAGACTCATCGTTGGTGAGGGTGTGGGATACATTGCCCCCCCCCCCCCTTTTTGGAGGGATCAGAGCCTTAGGATAGTGAATACCCTCCCACCAAGTAGAATTTATTCTAAGGGAACAATGAGACAGCTGTGCAGAGACCGCCTACCCTAGGGGCTCGTCCTCCATGCTCCTCCTAACTGGGAAGGTTGGAGCAGACCAGCTGTCAGTCAATGTAGGATGGGGGGAGAATTGAGCCGCTATGGTCATTCAGACCTCGGGTGCTGTGCGGCCACTATTTTTTAAATTTATTTGGAAAATAATCCATGGATGATGTTAAAGGAAAAAGCTGACTATATATCCGGATATATAATGTAATCCCATTTTTATTTATTTTTTATTTTTAAAAACTTTTATTTATTTTAAGTGTGTTTTTCCAGGACTCATCAGCTCCAAGTCAAGTAGTTGTTTCAATCTAGTTGTGGAGGGTGCAGCTCACAGTGGCCCATGTGGGAATCGAACCGGCAACGTTGGTGTTACGAGCATCGTACTCCACCCAACTGAGCTAACTGGCCGCCCCTCATTTTTATTTTTAAAATATGTCTCTATCTGTATCCATTTCTATTCTCTGTCCATATACCTTTAGAGGAAAAAAACTCTAGGAAGATAAACCCTAGAATGTGAATTTTGTCTTTTTTGCTTTCTGACATCTTTATGC
Organism: Rhinolophus sinicus; assembly: GCF_036562045.2. Lineage (NCBI taxonomy): Eukaryota > Metazoa > Chordata > Mammalia > Chiroptera > Rhinolophidae > Rhinolophus > Rhinolophus sinicus. The sequence goes on along the minus strand of NC_133754.1, from coordinate 55,756,389 downwards.
ATTTTTAAAATTCTCTTTTAAAAAAAAATAGCTTTATTGAGATATAATTCACATACCGTATAATTTACCCATTTAAAATGTACACTTCTATGGTTTTCAGTATATTTAGAGTTGTGCAGCCATCACCACAATCAATTTTAGAACATTTCCATCTCCTTAAAAAGAAACCCATTCCCTTTAACTGTCCCCATTTCCCACCAACACCCTGCTACCCAGCACCTGGCAAGCACTAATTTACTTTCTGTCTCTACAGATTTGCCTATTCTGAGCATTTCATGTAAATGGAATCATACACTATTTGGCCTTTTATGTCTGACTTTTTTCACTTAACATAATGTTTTCAAGGTTCATCCATGTTGCAGCATGTATCAGTGCTTTATCCCTGTCTGTGACTGATAATATTCCATTGTATGGATAGACAGACCACATTTTGTTTATCTATTCATCTGTTGATGGACATTTGGGTTGTTTCCACTTACTGTCTATTGTGAGTAATGCTATTAACTTGTATGTACAAGATTTTGTGTGAATATGTATTTTCATTTCTCCAGGGTATATACCTAGGAGTGGGGTTGTTGGGTCATATGGTTACTCAATGTTTGCCATTTTGAGGAACTGCCACTATTTTACAAAGCGAACACACCATTTTACATCCCTCTAAGCAGTGCCTGAGGGTACAAATTTCTCCACGTCCTCACCAACACTTGTTATATCTTTTTGATTCTTCTAGTCATTCTGGTGGATCCAGTTTTGATTTTGCGATGTAAAATCCTCAATAAATTATCATTCTTTTTTATTTTTTAATTATAGTTGACGTTCAATATTAATATTAGTTTCATGTATATAGCATAGTGGTTAAACATTTATATAATTTATGAATTGATGTCCCTGATAAGTCTAGTATTCACCTGGCACTATACATAGTTACTACAATATTATTGAGTATTCCCTATGCTGTACTTTTCATCCCCATGAGTATTTTGTAACTACCAATTTGTATTTCTTAATCCCTTCATCTTTTTCATCCAGCCCCCACAACTCCTCTTCCATCTGGTAACCATCAGTTTTTTCTCTGTATCCATGAATCTGTTTCTGTTTTGTTGTTTTATTTAGTTTGTTCTTTAGAGTCCACAGATAAATGAGATCATGTGATATTTGTCTCTCTCTGTCTGACTTATTTCATTTAGCAGAATACCCTCTAGGCCCATCCATGTTGTCACAAATGATAAGATTTCATTTTTTTAGGTTGAGTAATGTTCCATTGTAGATATGTGCCACATCTTTTTCATCCAGTTGTTTATTGCTGGGCATTTCAGTTGCTTCCATATCTTGGCTATTGTAAATAATGCTGCAGTGAATATAGGGGTCCATATATCTTTTCTTTTCTTTTTCTTTCTTTCTTTCTTTCTTTCTTTTTTTTCATATATCTTTTCAAATTCGTGTTTTGGATTTTTTCAGATAAATACCTAGAAGTATAATTGCTAGATCATAAGGTAGTTCTATTTTTAATTTTTTGAAGAACCTCCAAACTGTTTTCCATAGTGGCTGCACCAATCTGCAGTCCCACCAACAGCGCTTGAGGGTTTCCATTTCTCCCCATCCTCGCCAACACTGGTTTTTTGATTTATTGATGATAGCCATTCTGGCAAGTGAGAGGTGGTGTCTCATTGTGGTTTTAATTTGCATTTCTCTGATGATTAGTGATGTTGAGCATCTTTTCATAAGTCAGTTGACTGTCTGTATGTCCTCTGGAGAAATATCTGTCTGTTGAGGTCCTCTGCCCATTTTTTAATTGGATTTTTTTTGGTGTTGAGTTGTATGAGTTCTTTATAAATTTTGGATATTAAACGCTTATCAGATGTATTATTGGCAAATATCTTCTCCCATTCAGTAGGCTGTCTTTTCATTTTGTGAATGGTTTCCTTAGTTGAGCAAAAACCTTTTAATTTGATGTAGGCCCATTTGCTTATTTTTCTTCTGTTTCCCTTACCCGAGGAGATATATCAGAAATAAATCAGGCAATATATCAGGCAATATCAGAGAGTTTATTGCCTATGTTTTCTTCTAGGAATTTTATGGTTTCGGGTCTTACATAAAAGTGTTGAAAGCGAACATCCTTGCCTTGTTCCTGATCTTAAGGAGAATGCTTCCCCATTGAATAGGATGTTAGCTGTAGGTTTGTCATATATGGCCTTTATTATGTTGAGATATGGTCCCTCTATTCCCACTGTGCTGAGAGTTTTTATCAGAAATGGATGCTGGATTTTGTCATATGTTTTTTCTGCATCTACTGATATGATCATATGATATTTTATCTTTCATTTTGTTTATGAGGTGTGTTCACGTTCATTGATTTGCAGATATTGAACCAACCTTGCATCCCAGGAATAAATCCCACTTAATGATGGTGTATGATCTTTTTGATGTATTGCTGAATTCAATTTGCTAATATTTTGTTGAGGATTTTTGTCATCCTTCAAAAGAAAAAGCAAATTCTTATTTTTAGTTAAAATGAAAGGAAGCATTCTTTTCCATGAATGTGTCCACTTGAAAAACAAACAAAATTCAGATCATAAAGGAGTAAAAAAGCGGGGAAATTCTAAATATTTACACATAAGTCTAATTATGAATCAACTGTGAAAAATAATGTCTTCCTGGGATATATGATTATATGCTAAATATGGGGGAGGGAAGGATTAGGCATAGTTGATAGGGAGATATCCCTGCAGACAGAGCCTCCGTGATAAATGGCCCCAAGACCTTTGCGGTTGGTTCCCATGCTTCGTCTAGACTGCCGTCACACCCTCTGTGTGTGCCTTGTCGCTTCCCTGAGCCTGGATGACTGTATTGTCTTCTGAATCTTAGGGGTGAAAATAATTCCATGTAGTAATCTCACAAAATGAGATGGGGCCCTAGGCTGTGGGGATGGGGGTATTGGTGAAGGAGGAGCAGAGTCAGCGCTTGACTGCGGCTGCCCATTTCTGTGGCATTTCCTAGAAATATTTTCCACTAGAAAAACAAAAAAGTGCAAGCAAGTAACTTCTCTGTGAGGCCTTGGGAAGAAGTTCTGATTTTTGTGTGACAGTGGCTTCAGGGCCTGTCTCCCAAGACACGACGTAGGAGTAGCTGTGGTCACACACAGCTTTCTCTCCATTCTCTGAACCTCAGGACGTCAGGGTTCCCCCATCCTGTTCTAGATGTGAGCTGATTAGTAAAACAAGCAAAACCTCTTAGGTGTTTCTAATGGCAAGTCTAAAGGTGAAAATCGTCCTTATGCTTCTGTGTTGAGGCCACTCTGCTTTGCTGTAATGCAGCTTCTTGGTTACTAGAACGACTTGCGCTTTTTGGTTGCTTTCCTGACTGTTTTCTCATCTCACTATGTTCTGGTTCTTCTGTGTCTCAGTCACTCTGCCTCCTTGAATCCCTCTGAATTAGTGCGTCCGGCCTTGCCAGGACCACCAACTTCCATCTCAGGTCCCCAAGGGGACACTGTTGATTTTCCTCCCCATCCTGGATAAAACACTCTGCATCCAGACCACTTCATAGCACTGTGTCTGGAGAGAAACCCGCCCTTGGTAAGGGCTCTGGTGGGCCCTCAGCAAGGCAGTCCCACCCAAACTTGCTGTTCCGCTGCTCTTGCTTTCTCCTCCATGGTGGTTCACATCTCTCTCCCCTTACACCTTCACACCTGGCCTGCTGTCGCTCTTAGCTGCTGACCTGAGGAGACAGGTGATTGAAGCACCTCTCTGCTCTCACCACCTATCTGTTGGTCAGCCTGCATTGGGCCCACGTACCTGCAGACACGTCACTGCTGTGGGTAAACTGTCTGCTCTGCCTTCTCAATATTTCGAAGGCCTGACCATTTCTCCTCAGCCCATTTCCCAGTCTAGGCCGCACCCAACCCCTGACCTCAGTTCCCAGCTTCCCACTCTTCTCTCACGCTGCCGACCACACTGACCTCCTTCTAGAAGGAATATTTGAATCTCTGGTAGTAGCACTTCATAATTATTACAGGCTGTGTCTCAGCACCTGAAGTCTCGTTGAAAACACAGAAGCAGTTGATTCTGTGAAAACAGTTGCGTGCCCCGCTTCCACCGTCTCGTTCTAATGACTCCCTGCTGGAGGCTCTGCAGGTCTTGTGCTTGTCCCAGGTGGTCCCTACTCCCCGCTCCAGTTGGAAAGCCATTTCCCCTTGTTTCCTTTCTCAGGCCTGTAGGTGAATGGTGGTTTTCCCTGTGGGAAAGGAAATGATGCCGTAGAGCATGTAACCATCTCTAGAGTGACGTGGTGATGGGCTCTGCCTGGGAGGGTTCGTGGGCCCAAATAGGGGAGAATGTGTGTTCTGAAGCTCAGTCCTGCTTTACAATTTAATTAAGCTTTCCAGCATGACTGTGATTTTAGCTTTCGGGAGAAGCAGGCAGGCATTGCGCCTCATTAGCAAAAATAGTGTACTATTAGGAGTATGTGTATGTTTGATTGTGTCTTTGGATATTTGTGTACACGCATGCACACATACATGTGTACACACACAGCTCACCCATATGCACATACACACACGTACACGCACACTCACACTGACCTAGTGTCTTTCCGCCAGAGTGTCAGAGGGTTTCCTGTAGCTTATGTCATTGATCTTCCTGATGTTTTAGGCTCTTCATCACAGAGAGAATCACTGGGAACTGAGAGAGTTAGCATGTCACACGAGGAGTGGGTGGTGGAACTGGAGGTTAACCCGACGCATCACATTCCTGTGGGGTCTGTTGCCATCAGACGTAGCCTCAAAATGTAGATGAGTCACAGGAAGGCTCATCGAAGCAAAAAGTCCAATGGAGGCAACATGCTGAAATGGGATTGTTTTAATGAGCATTTATTAAACTAGGGCACCCGTCACACCTGGTGGAAGTCTGCAGGCATTCTGCTTTCATTGAAAGATACAAGAATATTCCTTGTTGTTTTTAGACGAATACGTATCTGAAGTGCTTAGTATTTTACATCTCCCGCTGATGTTTTGGTTTTTGTTACAAAGAAATGATTTTCTAAGTAAACTTCACCCAGTCGCTGGACAAATTTAAAAAATTGTGAAGTCAGTTAAAGCCAAACGAAGTTGTCTTGTCATGAAGGTGTAGGTCTGAGCAGGAAAAGGTAGATGGTGCCTGACCTCATGGGCCTGGCTCCGCAGCTCCAGGGGGCATGGCTGTCCCCTTTCTCCCTCTCGTCCTTCTAGTGACCTTGGCTAGAAGCTATTGTCAGCCTGGGTCGTCTGCCTGGGTCTGGAGGTCCCATTGGAGCATCGTCCGTGCTCCGCTCTTTGGAGGGAAAGCACGTGTACCCCAGAGCCCCCCACTCCTCTTTGCTAGTGAGCTGCTATGTGGGGTCGCAGGAGAATAAAACACCTTCATTTCTACTGTTTCTGTGATGCATTTCTGCATTTCACTTCATGTTATACTTGCTCCTGTGTCCTGTTTTTTAACACATTCTACTGACTCCATAGAAAGGTGCTCGTCCATTAGCTTGAGAAGCTAGCTAGTTCTGTATGGATCGGGCCTGGTGTGTGACTGTCCTGTGGCTGCTGTAACAAAATGTCACAAACTCAGTGGCCAAAACAACACAAACTTACTATCCTACAATCCCAGAGGTAAGAAGTCCAAAAATCACTGAAGGTGGTGTCTGCAGGGCTGGTTCCTTCTGGAGGCCCCAGGGGAGAATCAGTTTCCTGGCCTTGTCGGGGGTTTTCTGGCCTTGTCTCGAGGCCCCATATCACTGTAGCCTCTGCTTCTGTCGTGTGTTCTTCTCTGGCTCTGACGCCCTCTTATGAGGACCCTGTGCTCCACTGCTCCCACCTGGACAATCCAGGGTAACTTTTAAACTCAAGGTCCTTACCTTAGTCCCATCTGCAAAGTCCCTTTGTCATGTGAGGTGACATATGCACAGGCTCTGGAGATTAGGACCTGGACATGGTGGGGGGGGGGGGGGAGAGTGCATTCTGCAGACTACACTGGAATTCAGAACCCTCACTATTTCCTTCTTGTAAACATGCATGAAGCTAAACTGCCCAGTGCCTCAGTTTCCCCACCTTGCGAGGGCGTTGTGAGGGCTGAATACAGTTGGCTCTTAAATACCTTGGGGGTTAGAGGTGCTGACCCCCAGCACAGTCACAAATCCTGATACAACTACTTGTTGGCCCTCCGCATACACAGATTCCCAGCCACACATTGAAAATATATTAATAGTTGACCTTGAACAACATGGGTTTGAACTGCATGGTTCCACTTATACTTGAATTTTAAAACGTGTTATTCAAGGTTTCAGTGTATTTGCTACATGTTGGGCCTCCGAACAGGGCCTGGGATGGCATGCAGGTGAGGCTGGCCACCTCAGTGGAGTGCAGGCTCCCAGGAGGCAGGGTCCCGTGCTCAGAACAGAATGCACAAATTCTTTTTGCTCCCTTTCTGAGGCTGAGCTGTGAGGAGGGGAGGAGCTGGGAGAAGGGACTCTAAAGAGCCCTCTTGATGCTGTCGGAATTTTTTAAAGCATCCAATTGAATGATGTTTAGTAAATATACAGAGTTGTGTCACTGTCACCACAATCCATTTTAGAACACGTAAGAAAGAGCCCTTAGCCGTTACACCTCCCCCCGCCCCACCTTCAGCCTCGCTGCATTCACTGACCTGCTTTGTATACATATCTGTATTTTCTGGACATTTCATATAAATGGAATATGAAACGTGTTTTGTTTTTTCATCTGGATTCTTTCACTTAGCATGCTTTTGAGGTTCATCGTAGCATCTATCAGTGCTTGTTCCTTTTTATCACCAAAAAAGGAATCTGTCATATGGATTTACCAGATTTTCTTTTTCCATTTGTCACGTGATGGACACGTGGGCTGTTTCTACCTTTTGGCTCTTGTGACTAATGCTGCTATGAACATGGATGTAGAAGTTTTTGTGTAGACACATGTTTTTGTTTCCCTCAGGTATATACCTAGGAGGGGTCTTGCTGGGTAATGTGGTCACTCTGTAGTTAACTTTTTAAGACCCCACCAAACTGTTTTCCAAAGTGGCTGCATCATGTTACATTCCCACCAGCAATGTATGAGGGTTCCAATTTTTTTACATCCTTGTCAATACTTGTTATCGGTCATCTTTTTTATTATCACCGTCCTAGTAGGTATGAAGTGGTATCTTGTTAATTAATTTGCATTTTCCTGATGGCTAATGATGTTGAGCATTTTTTTAATATGCTTGTTGGCCATTTGTCTTCTTTGATGATATATCCATTCAAATCTTTTGTCCATTTTTAATTGAATTCCTTGTCTTATTATTGAGCTGTGTTTTTTATGTATTCTGGATACAAGTTGTTTTTTATTTTTATCAGATGTGTGATTTGCAAATATTTTCCCCAGTGTGCCTTTTAAGTTTCTTAATGGTGTCTTTTAAAACATAAAAGTTTCAATATTTTTAATTTTGATGAAATCTGGCTTATCGATAATTTTTCTTTCAGAAATTGTGCTTTTGGTGTCATATCTAAGAAATCTTTACCTGACTCCAGGTTACAGAGATTTATTTCTGTATTTCCTTATAAGAGTGTTACAGTTTTAACCCTTACATTCAGGTGTGTGATTGAGTTCATTTCTGTGTATGGTGTGAGGTAGCGGGTCTTTCTGTCCTTGGGCCAGGACCATGCTGTCTCAATTACTATTACTTTCTAGTAAAATTTGAAGCCTGGAACTGTGAGCCCTCTCCTTTTGTTCCTTTCTCAAGCATGTCTTAGGTCCTTTGCCTTTCCAGATGGAAGGATTGGCACATGGGCTGATTTCTGGGTCTCTGACATGAGTTGTCAGACCAGCCAGTTTCCTGATGTACCATTATTTTATGCATCACTAAGGAAAAGCAGTGCTAATTAATCTATGAAACAATACTTTCTGACATTGATTGGAGGATACATTCTGATTTCAAAGATGTTAAGATACAGGGTGGGAGGAAAGGTCATCTCAGAATTGATAAAATACGTTTCTGGAGCTCTCTTAGTTGGGAACTGGTCCCTCTCTCCCTACGTTTCTTTCCTATTCTCATGTCTGTCACTCCCAATAAACTTTCAGTAGGAGACGCTCATGGTATCAGTTCTTTTCTGTCTTCCTTTTCATACTTGGTCAGGAGCATATTCTCTCTTTCTCCTCACAAAATGTAACATACTGTTTAGTTCTTACATGTTTCCTGTGTTAGACCTTAGCCATGAATGTGCATGAAAATGGAATTATGCCACATTCCAGGGCAGTCACAAGGTGTGTGTGCTGAAGTAACGTGCTCCATTTCCTAACCAGTGGATGCAGGTCGGGTGGGTGCTGTGTTCTGTGTACATTCACTATGATTTCCATGAACTAGCGTCTGCTAACCCCAGCCCGGTCCCCATCCAGAACAATCCGGGGATTCCTGCCCCTTGATTAGCGTTTGCAGTTAATTTTGAGGTTCTGTCTGTGGGTGAATGAGCCTCGGGGTCTGAGTGGAGGGTGAGCTGTGGGTGGGTAAGGGGTCCTCTCCCCCACCAGAGGCACAGGTGGCTGCCCAATTGGGATTTCACCCTGACTTCTGGAGAAAGGGGAGTACTGTCTGAAACTGGAACGCTGAGTGAGGCTTACCACCTGCTACCGGGCCTTCAAAACGGTTAGCACTTCTGGAATATTTGTGCTAAACCTGGACACCCACAATTGACATAATTTTGTTAATGCCGTGATATGTGTCAAGCTCTCTGGTTTCCCTGAGCTGTTCCTAAAGCAGCACAGCAGTTCATTCATTTAACGTGACATGCCTCTGGTGCTGGGGCCACATCTGTGAAGATTTTTATAGCCTACTTACTCTTGAGTTCATTTTTTACCCCAGTTAAGAAACTGCAATTTCACATCTCACAAGTGGAATGCAGAATAGCGTGTTTGTGGTACATTTAAAATGAGATTACACTTGCGTGCCCGAGGTCGGTGCTTAGTCTGCAGGCCCTACCTCGATGCCTCACCACTGACGACTAAAGACAAGGCTATTACCTCACAGAATCTAATGGTGCTCATTCTATTTATTTATCTAGCCCCTTCTATGGAGAAGACTTTTACTGTGAAATTCCTCGGAGTTTTCGTCACCTGTCATTTTACATTTTCGATAGAGACGTGTTCCGGAGGGATTCCATCATAGGTAGGTACTTAAATGGATGTTTTCTTCTTTTTCTCCATCTCTTCTGACTGGGGTCTCATTCTGGCAGAAGTGGGGTATCTCTTCCAGGCAGGGGTGTCTCTGTTCTGAGACAGCAGAGTCGAGATAGCATTTTTAGCCTGGCCTTTCTGGCTGTGCTGAGCAGTGGCAGGAAATGGTCCTAGGTGCCCGGCTAGCGTGGCTCTGGCATCCGCCATGGCTGGGAAATGCTGCCTGAGTCCTGCCCTGGCAGCGTGTGGAGGAGCTTCACAGCACAAGCTCATGTAGGAGCGACCAGGACATGCCAGTAAAGGCTTTGGAACTTTCCTTCAAGGTGAGGGTACAGCAACCCCCAGACTTGTCCTCAAACGACTCCTGAGGGCTCCTCTGCGGGGCCAGTGTGCAAAGGCAGTTTCCTCACCCTTTCCCCAAGCTGCGCCCTTTCCTGACTCCCAAACTCCTCATAGAGAATGGGATGGTATTGGAGGTGCTCTCAGGGGCATTTGGGTGCCCTCAGGTATTGGGACACTGAGAGGCATTGGGGCTCGCAGATGTTTAGGGGTGCTCTCAAAGGCATTGGGGTGCTCTTAAAAGTATTGGGTGTGTTCTCAGCAGTATTGGGATATTCTCAGAGGTATTGGGGTGCCTTAGGGACACTGGGGCTCTCAGGTATTGAGTTGCTCTCAGAGGCATTGAGGTGCTCTCAGAGGTATTGGGGTGCTCTCAGAGGAACTAGCATTTCAGTGATGGACTCCTGGAGAGAGAGTGGCCCAGCCTGACAGTGGAGGAGAGGTGTGGAATATTAAAGAACCTTCCTGAGTTCAGGAGTGCACCTGTGGCCGCATTCATGCTCAGTGTGGCACCAGAAATAGAATTGAGAAGCCAAACGTGGGCACAGTTGTAATTGCTGGACTCCAAGCACCATATACCATTTGTGCTGTGGCCTTGGCTTTTCCTGGGATGGGAGACGTTTGAGAGCTTAGCTGTTGGGTAGAGCACTTTGCATCTGAAGTGCCCTTGACTCACTCACACTGTTCGTTGACTTTCCTCTGGCTCACACTTGGGGCATTCTGACCAGCTCCTACTCACTGCCCAGCCTGCCGAGGGGGTCACCCACGCATCCAGTAGGGCTATTTCCACGCAGGCTACAGAGGGCTCCCAGCATCACTCAGAACAGTTGGCCACGTCCCCTGCCTCCCTCAGTCTCCCAGCCTCACGCCCTCTGGCAATTTCTCTGCTGCCTCCTCAGCTCTCAGCCTGCAGGTCCAGCTGCCCTGGAGGACCCCATAATTGTCTCAGATGCATCATGCTAAAGGCGTAGTAACCACCAAAAGTTCCTCATTGCTGGGTGAACCCCATACCTGCCCCTTTCTCACCTTCCCAGCTGACCTGCCAAGACCTGGAGCTCAGTACCTGTGGCAGCCACGTCACCCTACAACGAGCCTTTGTTTGCTTGGACTGTAGCCTTCATGGACTAAGAGCTTGCTCCTTGCACCTCTCCCTTCACTCCAGGGCTACCAGAGCTGTCTTTTCTACATGGGGGCCCTGAGCACCTCCTCCCAGTTTAAAGCTGACCTCTGGTATCCCACTGCACCTACAAAAGAACTCAAAACATGGTCAGGGCCCAGATATGACTCCATCGTGTCTGTCCCAAAATCTGCCTTTGGCTCAGGTGGCAGTCACTAAACATTTGTTGAAAGAATGGACGATTTTTTAAAATACCTCCACATATTACATTTATTACATTTTAGAAATTCAATCTGTGTTTTATCTGAAGAAACTTTCCTGGAGTTTCCATTTTAGAGCCTAACTTATTGGAAAAAAAAAAAAATTGCCAAGTTTGAGGCCATACTGCCTGATCTGGCCTGGAGAAGGAAGTCTGTACTCCCTAGCATGCATACAAGACCTTTCGTAATCTGACCAAATTGTTCTCTGAGCTGAACTTGTCATCATCCACAATGACCTTTCTATCCATCTCAACATAAACACACTCACGTGTTTATTCACACGTACATGTAGAACCCCACTTGTGCACCTGTGCAGGCCTCCACCTGCGTGGTCTGTTACACCCTCCTAACACTAGAAGCCTTTTTAATGCATCTCAGTTTTCTGAAATCTGACTAGTCCTGCAGTGACAAGTTCATGTGTTATCTTTCCTCGAGCAAAATGTTGTCTTTCTTCAAGCACACTCCCCTTGCTACTGGGGAGTGTGTTAAAATCCTGGTAACTGGGCCCCCATCCATGCCAGTGAACCCAGATTTTCCTGGGGCTGAACCTGGAATTCCATAGTTTTATCAAGTTCCTCGGGTGACTCTTACAGTTAGAAGGAAACTAACATGAAATCTTATATATGCCAGGCACTGTGCTGCGTCTTTTCACGGGCACAAAAGCATGCCATTTACCCTTTGTTATCAATCCCAGGAGGTAGACATTATCTCCACTTGCTATATGAAGAAGAAACTGAGGCTCACTGAGGATAAGACACTTGCCTGAAGATGCATAGCTAGCAGGTAGTGAGCCAACAAATCAAACATCTCCTGTCATATTTGTGGAGAAGTGGGAACCAGTGTTAGCAGAGACATGGGAGAAGAAAGGTATATTTACATCTGCTTTGGTCATCCCATGACGTCTTCTCCCTCCCCAAACACCCTTCGGTGGGTTTTCCTGCCCAACACCCCATATCTCACTGTGACTCTGAATCTCATTTTTATCCTACCCGGTGTGTGATAGGTGGCTACATAGAATTCCAGTCTCAACATTTTATATTCTAATCAAGCTTTTAGATTTATGCTTTCCCTGGGACTTTGGGCACCAATCACTGGATGTATGAGTGTGAAAGCATTCCTAAACCTAAGTGATTTGGACTGACTAGAGGAAAGGAGAGTAGTAACACCTTTTCCACCAGAGTCATCAGATCCACTGTGATCTACAGCGGGAATGGGGGCTGGAGAAAGTGACACAAACATATTCTGTTGCACTGCTCCTGAGTTGTTTCGTGGTGGGCCTTTGAACCCCCTCCTCTGCCCTCCCCTCCCCTCTCCTACTTCTTCCCTGCCTCCCCTACCCTTCCTCCTGTTCTGATCTCATGCTCTGTCATTTCCTTCTCTCCTTCACCCCGTTTGCTTTTTTAGGATCTTGGTCCACATGTGAAGTCCTCCTTCAGTCCATGCGTGTGGCTTATTTCCTACCCCTGAGTCATCTCCCTGAGCCATCACAATGCCTCTTATTCTGTCTCATCGACGTTGGGTGAATAAAGCTTCCAAGGCAGTACAAATCTAGGTCTTATGAAAAAAAACCAGGCGGGGCAATAAGGAACCTTTATACAGGAGCAGGATATGTTGATTCTTGTTGTATTCTGGCTAGGGTGGCTTAGTTGAAAAATAAAACTTTATCGAAGTTTTATTAGGCATTCATGTGTTGAGACTTAAGTGAACTCTGTTGCTTGCTAAAAATGCTTTGAATGAGTGTAGATCGAGATTAGTGTTTGATCCTACAAAGTTAAACCCACCATCCAGCTTTAATGAGTCATTCAGTGCGTCAATGAGTTGACTTTTATTCTGTCATTTCTTCCATCTTTCATACTCTCACTCTGGAAGAATGATAAGTGCTGCCTGTTTATTCTGGAACTGTCCTACAGGAATTCATGTAGGAAAGGAGGAGAGACGTAAATTGAATTATCTCGTGCATATCGCTTATTTACTCATTTAACAAATGTGAGGCATTTACTATGAGCAAGGTATTGTTCTAGGTGCTTTACAAATATTGACTCATTTAATCATCATAACTATGTAAGGAAGGGCATTTTTCAGATGAAGAAACTGGTACAGACAAGTCACATGGCTTTGAGGTGGTAGAGCTGGCGCTCAGACCTTGGCAGCCAGGTTCTCAGGTCTGTGCTACTGAGCACTTGACCTCATTTTAGATTATGCCTCGTTGTCTGTTTTTAGAGACAATAATTGATTGAATGTGCAGGCCGATGGGGAGGGAGAAGTCTAGGATGATTCCTACTTATGGTTTTGCACCACCAGGTAGATTGTGGGGGTTGGTACATAGATGGGGCTGGAAAATGTGGGTGGTGGTGGTGGTGAAGGGTGGTATGAGATGAGGAAGGGTGATGGCAGAAGAATGAGTTACATATCAGAACAATATATCATCCTCCATGACCCACCACCACCATCTCCTCCCAGGAGCTGTAATCCACTATCCTCCCGTTATATACCATCCACCACCCACCGTTCATCATCCATTGTCTGTCCTCCATCACCCTCCACTCATCACTTACCATTCACCATCCACCGCCATCCACCATCACTCTCCACCACCCATCACGTACCATCTACCATCCTCAAGCCCTCATCCTGTCTGTTGATCTACTATTTCTCTTCTACCACCACCACCTTCCACCACCACTGTCCACCATTTGTCAGCCTCAGAATTTACTTGGTGCAAACCCATAACCCAGGAGTCATCCTGGATTCCCCATTTATATCTGTTCTAACCCCTGACATACATTTACCTTTTATTAGAATGGAACCATGTGACTGTAGAACACTTTCTTATTGGGTATGTACATCTAAACACCAGAGGCTTGCAGTGGATTTACTTCCAGCTAAAGATGGCAGCTCTGTTTGGACACAAGACAATGGGGTGGCAGATGCGGGCCTAAGACCGGGGCACCCTACTTTTGCAAAGCGTGTTGGTTGAAGGAGTGTACTCATTTTCTTCTACCAAAAGCTCCTTGTAGCTTGTTCCTCCTGTGACAGGAGCCGCCTTGAGTCCACCACCCTTCCTAATTTCCCAAGCCAGCAAAGATGCCTGGGTGGTGGGCTTCTGCTTGACCCATGACAAGAAATCCAAATTCAAAACTTGTAAAGGCAGCTTTGGTGCTGAGGTAGCATAAAGTGGTGCTTATGAAGAAATGACCCATGCCTCTGGTAGTGTTCATGGCAATGTAGAGCAGAGCTTCACACACTTGTTACAATGTAGATGCTGATTCGTGGGACAGGGGCAGGGTCTGAGAGTCTGCACTCGCAACACATAACATTCTTGGAAACTGATGCGATTTAAGTAGAAATAATTGGGGTTTGTTCAGGAAATACATGGGCATAGATCACATTGGAACTCCGGTAATTCTTGTTTGACTTAATTTTAAGATGGAACTATCATAATTGCTTCCCAGCTGAATCCTTAACTCTGAAGGAAGCTGATGAAGAAGGGTTTGCAAGTTTCCAGTGCACACTTCCCAAGTCTTGCTGGCAGCCATACCTCATGTACCGTGTTTCCCTGAAAATAAGACCTAGCCAGACAATCAGCTCTAATGCATTTTTTGGAGCAAAAATTAATATAAGACTCTTATTTTACTATAAGACCGGGTCTTATATTAATATTTGCTCCAAAAGACGCATTACAGCTGATTGTCCGGCTAAGTCTTATTTTCGGGAAAACAGGGTATCTCCGTTGGTATGATGGGTCTGAAATCCAGATCTGACCATGGGGCTCCACTGCTCAGGTCCTGCAGGGCTTCCTTTGCCCTCAGGATGATGCCCAAACTCCTAGTTTGGCATTCAAGCCCTTCGCGGCTGCCCTTCCAAAGGATTCGTCCTTCCTGTTCCCCTCAACCTTAGACATGGGCTCAGGCCCTCCCAGTTCCTCTCCCGGTGCCCCCTGCCCCCTGGCCTGGCTCATACTGCCTCCTCTGCCCGGCGCCCTACCTCTGGCCCTTCTCCACATCCCCATGCCCATGTGGTTGCTGCCACCCACCCGAGACCCTGCTTAGCTGGAGGTGGCACCTGAGGGAGCTCTCCCTTTGCTGTTCTCCCGTGGCTTCACCTGCTGGCACCTTTCTTTTCTGCTGCTTGTCACATGTTCACTGAATTGTACTTCCCATGGCCTAGAGCTTCATGAGGGAGGGCCCGGGTTTCTCTCTATCCAATATCAACTGGGTGTGCCAAGGTTTGTTTATGGAGGGAAGGAAGGAAGCAGGAGAGGGAGGGACGAAAGTGTGGAATCCTAAGCTGTTCAGTTCCCAGTTGACATATTACCAATGGTACTGTGCCTGCATTGGACACACCAGATGACAGATGAACGTGAATATGGAGATACAATACTGGTCTTAGTACTTGGCTCAGATTATATTAGAATGAGGAGGAATTTGATTAATCCTTAGAGTCACATGAGAACTTTTCTGAGTAATAATCTTAAGGAACAGGAAATTTAAAAATATTTTTGCATATTTTAATTAGAGACACTGATCAAGTTGGTTCTGGGGTTATTTCCCCTCAAAATAATCAAATAAGATGTTTATTAATCATTCTGTTTAAGGTGCTTGCTATTTTTAAAGATAACCAGCGACATCCCGGTTTAGCCATTCTTGGTGGCTTTAAAATTATGGTGTGTCAGTGTGCAATTGGACTTACATGTTTTCACCATCGTTTTTACAGCTGTAAAAATAAGTGGCTGTCTGGATCTCCAGGAATAATTTAAAGTTATGACTAGTAATTATGTTGTTACCAGGATGAGAAGCCAAGTTCTAGGGTGTACATTTGTGTCATGGAAATGAGCACAGTGTCACGGGCTTCTCCAGTGTTCTGTGTCTGATCTGCTGGCTTCACGCCAGGAGGAGCCCACAGTCACCTTCAGGTTTTGCTCATGCTGCTGCACGTGTGGCCCCCTGCGGGTTTGAGTCTAGGAATGAGGGGTGTAACCAGTGAGGGTGCTGCCAACTTTGTTCTTTTCCAAGCTCGTTTTGCTCGTCTAGGTCCTTTGAATTCTCATTTGCATTTTAAAAGCAGCTTCTTAATTTCCAAAATGACTGAGATTGCATTGATTTGTAGGTTAATTTCGGGAAAATTAATGTCTTAACAAAATTGAGTAGTCAGACTCTCCAACATGGCATATCTTTCCATGTGCTTGGGTCTTCTCTAATTTCTCTCATCAGTATTTTGTGATATGTTTTCAGCATACATATCTTGTGTACACACACACGCACATACACACGCGTGCACATGTGCGCACACACACACACACACACACTTATTTTTTATTTATCCTTATGTACTTTTTTGATGGAGCAGACAAAGATTTTTAAAGATAGAACACCAAAAGCTCAAGCCATAAAAGCATCATTTTGTGAAAAAGACTGTTGGGCTTTTTAAAATTTAATTTTTCGTTGTCATTGCTTATATGCACAAATACAATTGATTTTTATGTATTAGCTTTGTATTCTGTGGTCTTGCTAACCAAACACACCTATTCTAATAGCTTTTCTTATAGATTTTCCAATGGATTCTGTGAATAAAGACTTTTATTTCTACCTTTGCAGTCTATGTGCCCTTGTTTCTTTCCCTTACCTCCGTGCACCAGTTAGAACACCAGTTTGAACAGGAGTGATGAGAACAAACGTCTCTGCTGCCAGCTCCATCTTGGGGAAGCATTCGGCTATCCCTCATTAAGTCTGATCTTAGTCAGACTTCCTGTAGTTTTCACCCTGGTTGTCCACCTTTACCCACAAACTCTGACACCTCTGTACCTGATTCCCTAAAACACGTGCCCACTGTTGAATTATCGGGCATGCTTCTCTCTTCTGACCCAGACAGGTACAACCCCCATCAGAGAAAATAATACATGGGGTTTTTTGTGGTGAAAAACCAGGTAGCACCGCCTCTGTCCGAATGAGAAAGTGAAGCCCAGAGTGGTTTAGTGACCTTTTGATGTCACTCAGATAGATTGGGACAGCTCTGTGGATTATGACACATCAAAGACATTTTAGTAGATGTTATGATTGTGGATCAGGTATTCTCTCAGAAGACTAATTTAGAAGCACTAATACACATTCAGAAACACTAATACACATGTTTTTTAAAGTACATATTCTTATATTCTTGAATGTGATCGATCTCTAGAAGGACAAACTGGAAGCTGGCGACAGAGGTGAGCTTGAGTCAGGAGCTGTGTAGCAGGGGAGAAACTTATTCTCGGCTGTATTTTATATTCTTTTGAATGTTTCAAATTTTGTACTATTTTCCTGTATTACCTACTTAATGTTAAATTAAGTACTTCCAAAAATAAAGCATAATGATGTGTACGTTGTGGGATTCATATAAGCATTAAATACACGACTCCTCCCTGGTCTAGTTAAAGTTCATAAAAGCATTGCAATTGCTTAACATTTCAGACTTCAAACGTAATCCTCTTATCCAGCTGAATAAGAGTCTGAATCACAGAGTCTGAAGATTTCTTTATTCTTTTTTCAATGAAATACATTACTCAATTCAATTCCAAGAAATTCCTTGTTTCATGTAGCATTATTCTTGCAAGATCCAAAACCCTATTCCCATGGGGAGGAAAGTGCGGGCTTTGGCAGGAGCCAAGCAGAGAGGAAGAAGGAGTCTTCTCTTGGGGGCCGGTCTTCCCAGTGACGGGGGTGGGCTGAGGAATGGCCAGAGGTAGTGGGACCCACTGTCGGCACCTCAGCGGGATGCCCACCAAGGCAGTGCTGGTGTGAGGGGAGGACCGAGGCGTGGGGAGGAGCCTGAGATGAGTCCTGAGGGAGCCATCCTGCCCTTGTAACTTGATGCTGGTTGGAGGAAATCCTACAGTGGCGTGTAACTTGGGTCTCTGAATTTCTGTGGAGAATTTCTGCAGCCTGTGTCCACTACATGTTTCCTGCATCTGTCTCTCTTGTTCTTTCTCCTGCTGACTTGCGTGCAGTGGCTTAAACAGTTATGCAGTGTGTGGCTGGGCAGGATTTGGCTCCCGATGGCTCTGTGTGGTGATAGCGGAGCCACAAGGTGGACGTGGGCCCTGGTATTGACCCTTGGAGTGCTCGTGTGCTGTGCCCACTTCACAGGTGGACAGAAGTACTGGCTGTGTGGAATTACCTGGCCTCGAACTGAGTAGCCCTAGTTGAATGATTCCAGAGTCTTTCTTAAGCCTCTTCTGCAGTATGGGGAGTGTGAGGTACAGTTACCTTCCCTTTGAGAATATGAGATGATATAAATTTGCTGATATAATGAACGGCACAATGATAGATGGAGATTGAAGGCAGGTGTTGGTGGAAGCAAATTGTCCTGACTCCCTGGATGCCGTCACCCTCTGGCACTTGGAACAGTTTTTTTCATGTTTGTTTCACCTTTGCAACTTCACATCTGTGCTGGTGGGTTGGTTTCACAGGGTCTGGCGTCCAGAGCAGAGCTCAGTTGACCGAATCCTCAGAACAAAATGTCAAGACTTCGAGGGAAGAAATCTTACTCTCTGCTCACCGAGGTTCTCTGGCCAGGGCTCTGTAAAGTGGACTGACAAAAGACAGATAACAGGGGCCGGTCTGGTGGCTCAGGCAGTTAGAGCTCCATGCTCCGAACTCTGAAGGCTGCCAGTTCGATTCCCACATGGGCCAGTGGGCTCTCAACCACAAGGTTGCCAGTTCAATTCCTTGAGTCTTGCAAGGGATGGTGGGCTCTGCCCCCTGCAACTAAGATTGAACACGGCACCTTGAGCTGAGCTGCCTCCCGGATGGCTCAGTTGGTTGGAGCGTGTCCTCTCAACCACAAGGTTGCCGGTTCGACTCCCGTTAGGAATGGTGGGCTGCGCCCCCTGCAACTAGCAACGGCAACTGGACCTGGAGCTGAGCTGCGCCCTCCACAGCTAAGACTGAAAGGACAACAACATGAAGCTGAACAGCACCCTCCCCAACTAGGATTGAAAGGACAACAACTTGACTTGGAAAAAAGTCCTGGAAGTACACACTGTTCCCCAATAAAGTTCTGTTCCCCTTCCCCAATAAGAAAAAAACTTTAAAAAAAAAAAAAAAGACAGATAACAGACGAGAAACAGCTTACGAATGCCTGTAGCATCATCATGTGGGGGAAGCCTCAACGATGAGTTAGGTAGACTTTGGACTGGTTATGGCATCTTAGCGAAGGAACAATACGTGTCAGAGAAGGGACAAGATGAAGGAAAAAGGTTTGAGGCCTTGAAGGGTAGCAGACTGGGACAGTAAATATATGGGGGAACAAATGGAGTAGGTTTTGGGGCAGGTGCCAACTTTCCATCTTCTTCGTGGCCGTACTGCTTCCCGGGAGCGGGCCTCAGCGCCGCCTTTATTTCTCCGCGGTTTCTGCTTGTAGTTAGAAAGGGAAGCTCTGGGAGGGCTTTGTTTTGGATCTGTTGCTTCTCATTTGTCTCCAGCTCAAATAATCCTTATGGCAAAGCGACGTATTTTGAGGTGGCATATCCTGAACTCCTGTAGGACCAAACAGAAGAGTGTTCTCTTCTTTTCCTTAAATCTCTCATCAAGGAACAGATTGGGCAGGGGCCCCTGTAAGGTCTTGTGTGAGCCTTTGGGAACAGAATAGGTCCCAGGGGAACACCTAAGAGGAGGCGACATTGCAGGGGGACCTCAAGGGGTGAGGACATTTAGGAAAGAAGAAACAATGGAAGAAAGGCAAGAAAACAAAAGTTGCATATAAAAATATGTATGTATATATATAATGCATAATGCATATTTTATATATATATTCATTCAAATCCTAGCTCCAAAGTACCAAACCTGCATAAGGATTATAAAACGATCTATAGTAGACACCCTCAAACTTTGGGGCCTACAAAAGTTCCTTGGGACCTTGTGAAAACGAAGATTCCAGGACCCCACACCAAAGATTTGTTTCCTCCATCTAGGATAGGGCCCAGGAACCTGCATTTTAGGAAACTCCAGGTGTTTTGACATAGGTGGCCTGTGATCTTACTTTGAGAGACACTGATTCATAGACCCAGGTGGGCAATAGGAGGGCTGAGGCTCATCAGCTGCATTCTCAGTTTCTGTTGTTGTGGTGAACTAACCTGAGTCCACATGTGTGCCCTTGTGATGGTGGGCCTGACACGCGCATGCACACACACACACACACACACACACACACACGTTTATGTAAGCTGACTGTGCACACGTGCACAACATGCACACACTAGGAAAGCTGAATATACATATGCACACGTGCGTGCGCACATTATTTAAGCTGAACACGCATACATGTGTGTGCACACACTATATAACCTAAATATGCACACCCATGTATGCTAAGCTATAGCTCATACAAGTGCACACACAAGCACACACACACAAGATCCTCATCAAAGCCTTGCCGGGGACATTGCCCTGTCCCTGCTGGCAGTATGGAGGTTGAGGCAGGAGGTGATGGTGAGGCGGCATGCCCGGTCTCCCAGCCCGTGTGGCCCAGCGATTTCCTTCAGAGCGCACCCTCTTACCCCCATGCTACATTCCTCCCAGGTCCTGAGCAGTTCGCTGTGCAGACGCCTGGCAGACCCATTTTCTTGTCTGTAAGGAATATCCCCATCTAGTGCCCCCTCCTCACTACAACCACCTTGGGTAACATATAGGGAGTGAAATGCTCATGAAAGGTGGGCCCTGACCATCCCCAGGCTGTGCTCCCACCGTGAGAGCAGGCAGACCAGCTACCACCAGGGAACTCAGTGTGAGATGTGTTCCGCTAATGAATGGGGTGGGACGTGGGCACCTTCAAGAGGAAATGTTGCATATATTGATCTTGCTGGAAGGAAGACAGCATGGTGTTATCAACTTGCTCAGTTATCTATTTTGGGTTATACTGTTTGAAATAATTGGTAGTGATCATGGAGAGACTCCTGCTTATGAACCTTGTGGGGTCGCTTTCATGACTGTGTTTCCTCTGCCTTGTGTGTTTTAGGGAAGGTGGCCATTCAGAAGGAAGACTTGCAGAAATACCATAACAGGGACACCTGGTTCCAGCTGCAGCACGTCGACGCTGACTCAGAAGTCCAGGTGAGACCGTCAGTGGGGCTCAGGGGACACGGGAGCTCCTTGGGAATGGAAGAGACTCTGCTTGTGGCTAAAGAAATAGATACAGGGATTTGGTCTTAACAGGGAATGATCACTAGCAAATTGTGTCCTATTTATAGCAGGTGGAGGCTTATTAATTTTGTTTATTATTAAATGGGTTATTGTCACACTTTGTCATGCATGATGGAAGCAGCTTTAAAAATACACAATGTGAAAATCAATAATTAAAGGTGAAGAGAAAATATGGGTATGAAAAAATAAATCTGTGGGGTGAGAACAGCACACAGAACCTCATACGGCAGGTCCCTGTTTGCTGGAGGTCGCTGAATGTGTTTGCGAGCTCTCTGCACTCAGCAAGGGAGAATTTAATTGAAGCTCAAAGAAATGACCGCTCTGATGAGGTTCCCATTGTGAAACATCCTGGGCTCAGCCTGACTCGCCGGGGCAATAACTGGGACTGACCCCCACCCTGTCCTGTGGAAGGAGCTTCCTCCAGGACTTGGGGTTTCTCCCCCATCTCACGGGACACTGTGAGGCTCCAGGTTCCCAACTCTTCCCCATAAGGGCTGTTCTTGGACTTGCCCGTAACTCGGGGTCACTCCCCACGCTGAGTGCCAAAGAATGCCTGAACCCCCATCAGGAGGGTGGCCGCATCTTCTCTTCTCTTGTGAACCTGGCTTGTGTGGTTTCCAGTTAAGCCTGTTCTAAACCGGAGCCGGTGTCTGTAATTTCCATATTGGGGGCCAAGACCAGATAGCACAGTGGCTCCTACGCTGAGACGCACGAGCATTTTCCTTGGCGGGGGAGATGTCAGTGGCTTGGCCGAGGTGCGTGACTGAGCACAGGCAGGCCTGGCTCAGAGCTCAGTGTCCCCATCACTTTTATTCTGAAGTGACATAGCCGGTGGCAGCGTCATCAGAACGGCTTCTGCACGCATCCTGCCAGTGTCTTCACCATGTTCTTCCCCCTGTGTTACCCCCATATTTAAGTTGGATGTTTTTGGCAAGTGTGACTTCTTTCTCCTTGCCCTTTTTATTTTTAACTTTTAATTTTGAAATGCTTAAAGAGTCACAGGAAGTCACACGAAAAGTACACAGGGAATAATGATTAGCAAATTGCGTGCTCTTCTACTTAAAGACTAAAATGAGTGAAGAAAGTGCTGTGTTCCTTTTCACTATGTCATAACTGACGCCTTTTATGTGCCTGTGGACAAGTCCCTCGTCCTTCTCAGCCTGGTTCTTATCTATGAGATGGGATACTGACTAGCTGGGCCAGTTTCCTAGATGTTTGTGAACTATGAGCGGCAAATGTATTGCTATCATTATTACTCTGAAGAGGAGGAGGAAGCACCGTGGTCAGTGGTACCCCACTGAGGCCCAGGCTCTACAATGAGCGCTTTGCTTTCTTAGTTCTTAAATGCCCACTCATAAAGCGGTCATACCTCCAAGGGAGCAGCGCTCTCCTAGATTCAGTCTGGCCTTTAAAAGTGCATTTTTCCCCCCAAAGCCACAGTTCATTTTGAAATGTCACATTTATGGTTTTTAGAAGGGCAGAGGATGGCATACAGTGTCTTGAGTCCTCTGCTCTATAATTCACGATAAAAGGCATGTGTCCAAAAAAAAAGCATCACAAAACTGGGGTCAACAAGAGATCAATGGGTCACAGAAATGGGGGGGAAAGACAATTTTTAAAATGTGTTGCTTCTTTGTGGAATTGCTGTTTTGGAAAGTCTCTGGTAAATCACTTTATTAAAAAGGATTTATCGTTTCTGTTCCTTCCCTGACCCTAGGTAGCTAACAGAACGACATGATTGCAGGGAAGGCCTGAGCTGTGGTCGGTGCTGGCTGCCATAACATATGCTCGAGTCAGGAAGGGCTCCCTTCTTTCCATGCCTCTGGTACTTCTTGGTATTGAATCCCCTCACTGAGACACCAGGGGCGCCTTTCCCGACTCCCCCAAGGACACTTGGCAGCCACTGAGCTCTGCTTTGTGCTCTGTTTTGTTTTAGTAAACATGTTGTGAAAGTATATATTCAGAAAAGAATGCAGACAAACCATCACAGCAAACTCCTGCAGCCATATCCAGATCATCTCTGGGAATTTTACTCATGTGTCAGATAATCCTGTGTGAAGGATTTCCCAAGCAATCCATGTCAGCAGCTGTCCACATACAAGGACCCAGCTTGACTCTTCCTAAGGGTTTAAGGACTTGCAGGAAGGAGAGGGCAAGGTCAGGCCTCCTTCCTCCCCCTCCACTTATGTCGATGTGTATGGCTGAGCAGGTTGACGCTCAGACTAGCATGTCTGTATCCAGTGCTCTGTGAGCCCAGAAGCCAGCTGTGCAGAGACTGAGCCTAGAAAACCCGAATTTCCTGCCTGTGCAGAGTCGGAGGGTGTGGCCCTCAGCCCTTCTGGGCGTTGGCGTTTGTGGCTAGGTTGTTTGTGCTGGAGGTGGTGTGATGCCCACATTGTAAGTCGTCTCCTGACTGTCAGTGACGCTGCGTAACAACTGACGTGACTTTACGAACTGCAGATCTATTGAGTTAGCTTCCGGGGGGGGGGGGGGGGAAGACCTTTCAGTGATAAATAGTGTTGTATTGTTTTATCTCACACCATCTTCTCCCAAATCACTAGAAAATGGTACCAACATGAATTAGCTGACAATATCTGCCACCTTGGTAAAGAAGTGTTTGTCCTAAGAGTGGAAACATGAGCAGTCACAGGGTCTACTGGTGTGCACATGTTGTCCTCTTGTGGGAAAAACAGGAAACAGGATGGCGAGCCTGGGCGTCTGCAGTGGGGGCTCCATCTCACCCCAGACATGTTCTTCCACTTCTCAGAAGCCCATTAAAAGGAATTAGTAAAGTATCAGTCTGAATGGCCACTGCCAATGTGAAAAATTAGGCCATGTAAGAGTTGGTACCCAGTGCATTTGAGAAGGCAGGTGAAGAACCAAACTTTATAGGAGTCTGTTCTGGGATAAGTTCTTATGCTGTTTTATCATGAGGTTTTGTTCTGGGTTTGGTTTCCGAGGGCAGGTTATTAGTTGCTATAAGGCTCAGGGTCCTCATCTTAGCAGAGGGTGACTGTGCCCGCTTTGTGGGATGTGCAGAGAATTATGGGATAATTCAGAAAGCTCTAAACCCTGGCCAGTGCTCAGTGAAAGGGAGCTTCAGGAAAGCAGTTTCATCAGCGTCATTGCTGTCACTTTGGGCGTTTCCCTCTCCCCAGCAACCTGCGCAGAGCCGGCAGGGCACTGAGGCACCTTTCTCAGTTACTGGCTCAGGATTTGCTCACAGCTCAGCGAGGCCAGCCAGGAGGGCCATGCCCGGACACGTGTGAGGGTAAATACCGTACCATGGAGCCTGCTGCAGGGCACTTGTCAGATGAGGGACTCTCCCAGGGCGGTAACTCGCAAAGGCTCTGTGTGGGCAGAGCTTTTGGTTCCCTTGGGAAGTCAGCTGCTTTAGGCAGTGTCACTCAGCAGATGCCCCTAGAGTTCCCACCGGTGGCAGACACCAGTCAAAACCCTTTGCAGATATTGACTCTGGGCTCAGGATACTGGGTGTTACCCAGGGTCACACGGTTGTGATGCTGGTGGCCTGGTCCTGTGTCCAGGACTTAGCACTGGGCATCCTGCCCGTCCATTGCTCCTGCCCTCCCTGCGGCCACTCTGTCCTGCAGGTGAGGAAAAGGCCCAAAGGACAGTCCCCGGCCCTGCCTCGAGCTGGGGAGTGGTGTGGGTGAGTCTGCTGCCACGTGTGCCGGGCCGAGGTCTGGGATTCTCAGTGCCTGTCTTCCCCAGAGGAAGCCGGTGGCTCTCCAGTTTGTATCGACAGGGAGCCTGGGGGCACCCCGTCCACGTCAGGTCTCCTGTGTCAGTGTTGTGAGCGTGGATGCTGCTTCTGCCACATCTCGTGGGAATCCTGGAGGCTGCCCGCCAAGCTGCAAGCAGGGCCCGGCTGTGGCCTTCAGGAGCAGCCACTTGGTTCAGAGCTCAGCCATCCTGGAGCCCATCAAAGGGAGGAGCTGGTTTGCTTAGAGTAAGGCTTTTGTGGGGGACTTGTGGGCTGGTGTTTTCGATACCATGTACTTTCCAAAACTGTACCTGCCCAGTGGGGGTACTTGAGGGGCACGTGGGTGCATGGGGAACAGAGGGGACAAGAGGAGACTCAAGGTGGGCTGGGTGAAGAGGGTGCACCCAGACCCACACCGGAGAGGTGTCGCCCCGGACCTATCTCCTCATCAGATCCTAGGTTCTGGTTTATTTGCTGAATAAGAGGGTTGTGGTGCCTCTTGTCCAACGACACTAGTGGTGCTTCCACGCAGGGTCAGGCTCTAAGTGGGACGTGCTCCCTGCGCCTCACCTCTCGAGTGCGAGGAACCTTCGATGACCCAGCTCTCTTTCATCCTCCAGAGATGTCCAAGATAGCGCCAATCCTTTTCTCATAATCATTTTGGTGAAATGCTTCTCTGGTGGTTCAAGCTTCGAGCTTAGAGTCCAACAGGTGAAAGGACAGCAGTGCTCTTTCAAATGCGTGGTCCTTGGGAATTGCTTTCCTTAGGCAGAAGAGTCGGGAGGTTTCAGAGCAGTAACTTGGGGAGATGGATCCAAAAACCTGTTGTTGTTGGCCAGATGGTTTCTCACAGGTTAAGTTCAGAGCCAGGGGTTTCTGTGGGCAAAAGGCCAGCACATTGTTCCTGTGGATGCCCCAGGGCCCTTGGATCCACCTCATCCAAGGATCTCACGTGGGTCCGGCACAGGGGAGGCAGAGACAGGAGCCCTGCAGGACAGTGTGCTGGAGCGCTAGCAGGATGAAGAGGAGAGTCGCTGCTCCCGGTGTCGGGAAGGACGGGTAGTGCACACCTGGTGGGGCAGACAAAACAGGTGTCTCTGACGCTGCCTAGGAGCCTAGCTGTACAGGAGAGACAGCAGTGCCCAGCCCGCTGGGGGAGCCAGCTGAGCTTCCTGCTCACACCCTCCCCATTTGTCCTACCTGCCCCGTTCAGCATCCTGTCCCATCGCAGGGTCCTGCATTCTTCAGAGACAAGGCAGTTTTCCAAAGGCTCTCCCCATGCTGCAGAATCTAGACGTTTTAGTCAGAAAGGACCTTGGAGATTATTCAGTTCAGCCTCTCTTTTCTAATCAAAAATAATTTAAATTTTAACATTATACTATATACTCTCATATAAGTGAGTCATATAACTTGAGTTTTTTGTTTTGTTTTTGGAGCAGGGTCTTCTCATTTTCTTTATGGCCCCTTTTACTCTTCACTCTCATGACCCCCTGGCCCCTGATGATAGTCTGGTTGTGTCCTTCTTACCCATTTGCTTTGTCCTCCAGCTGTGTCCCTTTGCACAGACACAGACACAGGTAGACTGTAGCGCCAGTTCTGTCCTTGTTGCTCCAGCTACCTCTGCTCTCCCTCCTTAGAAGCATGAGCATTAACTTCCTGCCTGAAGAGCAGGACTGAGATTCCCTGGCCTCTGATCCCGTCCTCACCGAGGACACAGAAGCACCAAGACGTCCAGGCAGAGAGTTCTCCAACCTCACCCCTGAGGCTTTGGGGTGTCTGACTGCAGACCCGTCATTGGAAAGAATACAACCTAAAGCAAACGTGTTTGGGATGCACTTTCTCGAGTACCTTTTCCTTGCTCGTTTTGACTTCCTCCTTCTGAAACAGACTGCTGTCAGTGGAACTGGAAGCCCAGTGTGCCCACGGGCTGGAACCTTTAACCCTCTGGGGGAGCCACGCACCACCGTGGTCCCTGGGATCTGAGTGGGGGCTGGTGGACGCCATGCGGGTCAGGCAGAACTACAAGTTTGTGAACGGAGATTGCAGCTCTCCACTGTGCTTGGCCATGCCCCCCATGACCCTCTGTCCTTGTGCCTTTCAGGGCAAGGTCCACCTGGAGCTGAGGCTGAGTGAGGTTATCACTGACACCGGTGTCGTCTGCCACAAGCTGGCTGCACGGTAAGATGCGAGTCTGCCCAGAAATAGAAACTCTGACCCCCAGGCAGTAGGGCAGGTTGTTGTTTTTCAAACAAATGAATCTGAATTCCCAGACTTGGTTTATTCCCCAAGATGACATCATTTTTAGAGGTTCTGGCACGTTCTTAATGTACTCAATAAAGCAAACGCTCATCCTAGAGGTGGCGTATTTGGCTTTTGTAAAAAGTAGCCAGAGTTATCCTGTGTGACATTCAGGCAGAGAGGCTGGCGTGGCACTCCCGTGTTACAAATGAGGAAACAGTGAAGTGGTGTGCCTGAGGCCAGGTGGCAGAGCTAGGGCCTGAGCACAGACCTCTAACCTGGAACCTAGAGCTCCTTCTACCCTGTAATGCTTGGTGCTGTGCCCTTTCCTTGGGTGTAGGCAATGATGGCAAAGACTCTAAGTTCAGCGTTAGGTGCCATTCCGTCTGGCCCGCCAGCAGGCAGTAAAGAGTATCCCCCATTGGCCACTGTCCAAGAGGGCCCTGTCCCAACTGCCCACAGCACAGTCTGCATTCATCGCCTGATGGCTGGAAGATGGTCGCTGGTCAATTCAGGCTACAGGGCTGTCACTGTAGAACCTGCAGGAGGACAGAGTACAGGAACAGATGTAGGACACGGTGAAAGACACAGTGTGGTATGTGTGTAGGATGTGACAATGCCTGTTATCTGAAACGTGGGGACTGGGGCACACATAGGAGGTGAATTCAGGAAGCTTTGTCCGTAACTCCTCCTTCGTTATTCCTATTCTTCTTAAAATGGTTGCAGTGCTCTCAGGTCCTGTAGCTATGAGGAGAGAATTACCTATTCTTGTTTATTTATAGATTTATTCCTTGTTAAAAAAGAACTTAAGGCTGTTTATCACAAGCCTCACAGAAGAAGAAAGTGTGGGTTAGTGGTGGGGAGACAGAATGGACCAGGCTGGGCAGAGAACAGAGCCAGGAGGACACACACAGGAGACATGGGCCAGGAGCCCTGTCCCAAGAGTGGCGTCCAGACCCACATCTGTTTGATGGAGGGTGAACTTGTCCACCCAGCGCTGCGTCCGCGTGTGACTCAGCAGGACACCGCATCATCGGGTCTCTGCGTCTTATTACAGTGTACGCTTGGCTGTGGTTTCCGGGAACACAAGTGTCTAAAAATCAGGGCCGCCTGTTGGCATCAGCAGCCACCCAACTGTAGGTGTGCAGCTATTTCCAGACTCCCACTGCTGGCACACGAAATCCCAGAGGCGGGTGACTTGGACCTCAGGCTGAGGGCTTGGCGTTCTGGTATGAAACACAGGGGCATGCTGTGCCCAAGGCCCATTTATTTTGGTTTTGTTTTTTTTTCAAGAGCTTTGGTTTAGAGAAGATGTAAGGGTGGGAGTTGGGATGGTTCCGTGCGTCCTAGTGTTTCCTGGGAGGAAAGGCCTCCAGCCGTGCGACCTGAGCCTGGCACGGGGTGTCCTCAGGCCGCGTGGGCCATCTTGGGTCCTTGCAGACGACTGCTCGCTAGAGCAGCCCTTGTTGAGACTGGGCCCCACGGACACTGTTTATCTAACTGGGTTCAAATTCATGCAAGGAAATGAGCTGTGTTCTGAAGTGCTTTCCTCAATCTGTGTGCCGACATGGCTCTTGTCGGCACTTTTCCTGCTCAACTATCTGAACGTCAGGAGGGTGTTAACCACCTGCGTCACCACGTTCTGGGTTGTGTCCCCCAGCGTGGGCTGCACACTGTTTTCATTAGTGCTCCAAGGGGACGTTTGACCCCTCCCCCGTGTGCACACGAGGGACAAGAACTAAGGTCAGCGGGCCGGGGTCCCTCTGCCCACACTGCCCCAGACACGCCTCCCTGTGTGTTCTCGGACACGTCAAGCCCACCCTGGGGGCCTTCGTCCCATGGGAGGCACAGCTGTTCACTATTCCATACACATGTCCTTCGTGCAGCATGTCCCTCTGAGGGCCTGCCTGGTCTAGGGGACTAGTGTAGGCTCTGAGCAGCACTGCACCAGCTCTCATGCTGGCAGGGCACGGGCTTTAAACAGCTCACACACCATGTAACAAGCATTATGCAGGAGACGTACTGCATGCCGAAATGGCATCGTTCTGGAGAGGCCAGTCTCCCGGGAGAGGGCTACCAGCTGGGGCCTGGGGGAGGGGCAGGACTGATGGGCCAGTGGGAGGAGGAGGAGGCCTAGGGGAGAAGCAGAGGCCAGGGAGGCCCCCACAGGGCCTTAGCTTGCTGAGACCAACCGGAGAAGGGGAAGCAGCTGATGAGATTTGTGTTCGGAGCCACAGCTCCCATACCACCTTCCGCGTCCCCTGCCTCCCTGACCGCACCCCTCCTTCCCCATCCAGTCACTGCCTCTTGGCTCTCCTGGACTTGGGGGCTGGGGGTCTCGGCTGCTCTGTCCTTTGCCCGATGCCTCTCATCTCCTCATTCTTTGTTCATGCTGACTTCCTCTGTAGAATGCAGCCCCATGGGGGCTGGGATGTGTCTGGAAGCTGTTGGGTGGGCCTGGAGCTCCTAGGCGCTCCTTAAACACTGTGGACAGCAGGAAGGCACCTCAGGAGGCCGTGGGCCTCTGCCCATCCCTGATCAGCAGCTCAGCCGCCTGCCTCCACAGGGCAGCCTGTTCCGGGCTCCACAGCTGTTGACTGAGTGATGACTGTCCCCCCAGGTCCCCGCTGGATCCTGGGCATGACTTTTTGGGAAGTGGCAGCATATGTAAGTGTGCCCACATGTACCCCTCACCCACAGGACACAGGGCAGTTCATTGGGATTGTGGCTGTGAGAGGGACTCAGTTCTCCCACCATTTGCACACCCATTTGTACACACACTAGCGTACACACTAGTAAACACGAGCACACGCTAGTACACAGCACCACACACATGCCACTACATATGCTGGTACACAGTAGCATACACGTGTATACACACTACTGCATTTTGTTCAGAGTCCTGGGGGTCCCCCCACAGGAATGTCGTAAGGGAGAAAGAGTGAGGCTCCCACAGGGTTCATATTCTCCAGCTGAGGAAATCAGACGTGTCTAAGGGACCAGGACATTTCTTTCCCCATTTCGCCTCCTCCTGTGTTATTGTTTCGTTTGGTTTTTTCACTAAAAAATATCCTTTACATACCATCAAATTCAGCATTTTAAAGTGTATAACTGTTAGTACATTCACAAGGTAGTGCAACCGTCACCACTAACCACTGTCTAGTTCCAGAACGTTTTCATCGCCCCAAAAGGAAATCCGTCCCCATGAGCAGTCACACCCCAGCCCTCTTCCACAGCCCCTGGCACCAGTAACGTACTCTCTGTCTATGGATTTGCCTATTCAGGATGTTTCATATAAATGGAACCATGTGGTCCTTTCTGTCTGGCTTCTTTCACTTAACATAATGTCTTCAAGGTTCTTCCATGTTGTAGCACGAGTCAGAACTTCATTCCTTTAAAGGCTGAATAAAATTCCACTGTACAGGTATACCATATTTTGTTTATCCATCATCCATTGATGAACATGTGGGTTGTTTCCACTTTTTGGCTATTGTACTAGTGTTTGTACAAACTTATGTTTTCATTTCTTTTGGGTAGATACCTAGGAATAGAATTGGTGGGTCATATTGTAACTCCATGTTTAACTTTTTGAGAAACTGCCAGGCTGTTAGTCACAGTGGCTGCCCCATTTTACACCCACCAGCTGTGTGAGGTCTCCAATTTCTCCACATCCTTGCTAACCCTTGTTATTATTGGCTGTCTTTTTTATTGTAGCCATCCTAGTGGGTGTGAAATGGTTTTGATTTACATTTCCCTAAATGGAATAA
The DNA here is from genome assembly GCF_036562045.2 of Rhinolophus sinicus. Classification (NCBI taxonomy): domain Eukaryota; kingdom Metazoa; phylum Chordata; class Mammalia; order Chiroptera; family Rhinolophidae; genus Rhinolophus; species Rhinolophus sinicus. The sequence continues at coordinate 55,725,582 of NC_133754.1, read as the reverse complement.
CTGAAGATGTTAACCACCCTTTCTTTTCCTCGGTGGCTATGTCTTCATCTTTTCTGAAGGATGTCTATTCAAGTAATTCACTGATTTTTTAAATTGGGTTGTTAGTATTTTTATTATTAAGTTGTAAGAGTTCTTCATATGTTCTGGATACTAGACACTTGTTAAATATATAATTTCCAAATATTTTCTGTTATTTTGTTAGTTGTCTTTACTTTCTTGATAGTGCCCTTTGCAATATAAAAGTTATAAATTTTGATGAAATCCAATTTATCTACTTTTTCTTTGGTTGGTTCTGTTTTCGGTACCTGTCTAAAAAATCATTTTCTAATCTAAGATCATAGAGATTTACACTTACGTCTTCCTTCTAAAATTTTTATATTTTTAACTCTTAACTTTAGGTTTTCAATATATTGGAGTTAATTTTTATTTATATATGGTGTGAGGTAGGGGTTAACTTGTTTTATTTATTTCTTTGTTTTTTAATTAATTTTATTTATTTATTGCATTTGAATATCCAGTTGTCCCAGCACCATTTGTTGAAAAGACCATTCTTTTCCATCAAATTGTCTTGGCATTTTGTTGAGTATCACTGGACTATAAATGTGTGAGCTTCTGGGTAGAATCAGTTCTAGTTCAATGATATATGTCTATCCCTGTGCCAGTACCACAGTCTTGATTACTACAGATTCGTAATAAGTTTTGAAATCAGAAAGTGTGAGTCGTCCAACTTGGTTCTTCTTTTTCATGATTGTTTGGCTATCCTGAGCTTCTTTTATTTCCATGTGAATTTGAGGGTCAGCATTTTCTGCAAAAATAGCAGCTGGTATTTGATAGGGATTGCATTGCAGATTCAGTGCAGATCAACGTGGGGAATTAACAATACTAAGTCTTCCAACCCCTGAACAGAGTTTCTTTCCATTTAGTTTGGTATTCTGTAATTCCTTTAAAAACTGTTTTGTTTTTGTAAAGTCATTAGTAATGCCCCCTCTTTTGTTACTGATTTTAATAATTTGAGTCTTCTCTTTTTCTTGGGCCATCTAGCTAAAGATTTGTCAAGTTTGTTGGTCTTTTCAAAGACTCCACTTTTGGTTTCATTGATTTTTTTCTCTATTGTTTTTCTAGTCTCTATTGCATTATCTCTGCTCTAATCTTCATCATGTCCTTCTTTCTGCCTGTGTGGAGTTTAGTTTGTTCTTCTTCTGGTTTCTTAAGGTGGGAGTTGAGGTTATCAATTTGAGATCTTGTTTTCTTTTTTAACGTGGGCGTTTATAAGCTACTGATTTCCGACTAACACTACTGTCGTTTTTATATTTTATAACTTTCTTTTTTAGAGCTCTCTATAAGTCTATTCCACATGCCCAAGACCTTCCACAAATAGCTCTGAATTGGGATGGAACAGGAGACACTGGGCACCCCATCTGTGATCAGGTGCAAAAGGCTCTGGACCCAAAATCCTGGTGTCCAAGGTTAGCAAAATCTTCCTTAACTGTGTGACATTGGCCCAGCCACTTACTGTCTCTGCATATCATCTTCCTTGTTTAGTATGAGAGCAATCGCTTCTATGCTGGCGTTTTCCCGGGTTGTAGAAAGGAACACAAGCAGTTATGTATGTGGACTCTCCCCTCGTGGCCTGGTGCCTCAAAGGTTAGCAAGGGCTTGGGCCAACCCCGTGGTGTGTTACGGGCTTAGAAGAAATTAAGAGCTGAGATGATGGGACACTGAAGTGAAGCCAACTGGGCAAAGTCAAGTTCATTGCAATAGTCTTCTCTCCTTGCCTGAGTATCACCTCATGCCCTCCCTTCTGCCCAACAGCACCATGATTTATTCCCACTTTACTCACTAGAAAGTGATGGACATTGAGCAGGGCCTGCGCTTAGAGCCTGGGACATGGTCTTTGCCTCCCTCATGCGTGTCATTCCCTTATCGCAGGTGTTAGTTTCCTGGAACTGCCTTAGCAAAATACTACAATCTCGGTGGCTTAAAACAACAGGAATTTATTCTCTCACAGTTCTGGAGACCAGAAGTCTAAAATTTGGCTTGGGCTGCAGTCCCTCTGGAGGCCCTAAGGGAGGGTCCCTTCCTTCCTCTCCCATCTTCTGGGGCTGCAGGCATTTGTTCCTGTGCTTTGTGGCTGCATCACTTCCATATGTCTCCATCCTCACACAGCCCTATGTCTGTGAAATCTCCCTCACATGAGGGCATTTGTCACTGGATTTAGAGCCCACCCTAAATCCAAGATGATCTCTTCATCTCAAGATCCTTAACTTGAATGTCTGGAAAGGCACTTTTCCAAATAAGGTCTCATTCACAGGTTCCAGAAACATCTTGGGGACTGCCTCTCAGCTCTCTCCAGCTGGCGGTTCCTCCTGAGGTAGACAATCCTCCCACCCATCACATCCTCCCTGGGGTCCCTCACCGCTCACCTGGCCCAGACAGTCACTGTGGGATCCCCAGGGGTATTCTGACTGGGCAGGGTTCTCTTTCCAGGCCTTCCCTCTCCCCACTTCCAGCTCATTCCTCTCTGTTGCCAGGCCCATCCTTTCCTGCTGGCCTAAAGAGCAAACTGCCTGTTGTCCTGTGTGTTCTTGAAATTCCTTTTCTGAGGTTGCCTATTTTTTTTTTTTTTTTTACAATCCATCCCCAACCCCCATTCAGGAGGCTGGAGGCTCATGCCCTTACTCCTTGTTCCCGTTCCTGATAACGGATGTCGGCTGTGGGCTTTCCCAGCTGCATCGCAGGAAGGACATCAGCTCTCTCTTCCCTGCCTGGATTAGTGAGTGAAAGCTGGGTCGCTGGGGGAGCCGTAAGAAGTGGGCAACATTTACAGCACAAGTAGCAACAGGAGGCTTTAGGCCTGATTGGTGCCCATCAGCACCGAGCCTTCTTGTGGTTCTGCAGAGAGAGAACCCTCCCAGAACCTCATCTTTCTCCCAGAGATCTCATTCTTTCCTTCCGCACCACAGCTTTCCCGGCCAGAACGCAACAGTTTGTCTTGTTTTACTCTCTTATGTCCCAGTCTACTGGCCTGGATGCCTGATAGAGGCCCAGGTGTTTTGGTGACCGCTGTCCTGATGTTCTTAGTGTCTGTATGTGCACTTGGTATCTACCAACCCCCCCTTGGACAGTTACCTGTTCATGTGTGAATGGCTTGTCTTTCCAACTAGATTTCAAGCTGGTTCTCAGGGGATCTATAGCATGCTTCTTTTTTTTCTCCCAACAAAGAAACACAACAACTTTTTTATTTTAAAGATTTTATTGGGGAAGGGGAATGGGACTTTTTTATTGGGGAACAGTGTGTACTTCCAGGACTTTTTCCAAGTCAAGTTGTTGTCCTTTCAATCTTGGTTGTGGAGGGCACAGCTCAGCTCCAGGTCCGATTGCTGTTGTTAGTTGCAGGGGGCACAGCCCACCATCCCTTGTGGGAGTCGACCTTGTGGTTGAGAGGATGCGCTCCAACCTTCTGAGCCACCCAGGAGCTCAGTGGCAGCTCAGCTCAAGGTGCCGTGTTCAATCTTAGTTGCAGGGGGCACAGCTTACCATCCCTTGAGGGACTTGAGGAATTGAACTGGCATCCTTGTTGTTGAGAGCCCACTGGCCCATGTGGGAATCGAACTGGCAGCCTTCGGAGTTAGGAGCACGGAGCTCTAACCACCTGAGCCACCAGCCCGGCCCAACACAACAACTTTTAATTATTCATTCAAAAATATTTAATGATCCATTACTAAGTGCCAGGCACTGTGATGGGCCTTCTGGAGTGTACATTCTAGTGGCAGAGACCTGTTAACACATTACATTCATAACATAACCTTTCATTTCACTTAAGAAAAGCCTGGAGGATGTAAGCCTGTCGGTCAGGCTGTTGTACATGGAGTAGTAGTTCCACAGCCATTTGTGGAGTGAATTAAGTAGTTTGACATGTGTGACCCGGAGGTGTGCTGGAGCCATGGGGGTCTACACCGGGGTGAGCAGGAATCATGTTACGGATTGATGATGAATTGATTGTTCGTGACTGTTTTTTTGGACCCTGAGTCTCTTCCTTTAGAACACTGGTGCAGCAGCTGTTTGTGCCAGAAGACCAAGGGGGGATGATGACACGTGTGCTGGTTCTCAGCACTGCTGGAGCTGAGATCACTTGCCTCCTTTCACAGCCCTTCCTTTCTTGTCCCTGTAAATAGTCTTTCTCTTGGGTATCCTGTACCTGCCTGCTTTGTCCTAGAGTGAGGTTTCTTGTGCTTTCCCACTTGCAAGCTCTGTCACTTTGCAAGCTGACAGGAGACTTGTTGACAGCCTTGCAAATGCTCACTGGGCTGCCCCTCCTGGTCAGAGCAGTGGGCCCTGCTTGGCAGCCAGACTCCAGGATGCTGGTCACCAGAGAAGGCAGCACAGTCTGCTAGTGGCTCCACCTCGAGGGGCACCCAACCGAGAAATTACCTAGGTTCAGGCTTCCAACCACATCTCAAATTCAATAAAAATCTTATTTTCTATTATTAAGGAATTAGAAAAAGAAGAAACAGCTGACAGGGTCTTGATTTGTGGCTCTTTCTAAGGTCAGGAAGCCTTTCTAAGCAAAACATAAGGGTGGAGAGCTGGGCAGGGAGCAGGTGGGCCCTCTGCTGGTGACCACAGATGGCGCTTTGTCACCACACAACCACGACGGTGGTCACTACCTCCGTCTCATGCCTGCACACCAGCCCAGCTCAGCAGGCACATTGTGTTTCCTCCTAGTGGGTCAGGAAGTGGAGGTGCCAGGACTTGCCCATGTCCAGGGAAGAAACACAATGGAAACAAGATTTCACAGCTGCAAGCTCTTACTCTAGCTGTGAGGCATAACTTTTTTAACGGTCTGGTTGAATATCAAAAGCTATAAAAGTTAAAATACATACAAATATTGTATTTCCGGTACTTTAGATTCCAGATTAGTTGATTATTTTGGTCACCTGGTATATTTCAAAGTGTCCTTCCCAGGACATAAGAATGGCCAGTGCAGTAAATATTGTGTTTTCCCCCTTTATTTACCTATAACATTCCTAAGCGTTGGTGAAATTTGTCCTACATAGAATAGGCCTAGACAGATGCACCAGGTGTGGATATACCTTTTCAAATAAAATGAGCTTTGGCTTTCTGTGCTCTAAGCAGCCCACAAGAGCACCCGCCCTCCCTCCCAGGCTGTGCAGCTGAGCTGTAATCCTGCGCAAGGTGTTAGGATGCTAATGAAGTGTGACATCCACTGCCGGGAGGAGGGTGTGATGGAGGCTAACACCGTTTCCCCCCCAATTTGTGCGCTTTGCACGCCAGATGGTAGACTACTGATTTTTCTTTTTCTATGAGATGCCTTCATGTAACTGTAATCAGAAGCCCAGCTTTGTTCTGAGTTAGAGAACAGAGCATTTCTCAAATTGGTCTTTAAGAGAGGAAGTGAAAGTGACATCCACATGGTAGCCAAATGGGTGCTCTAGGTGGCTGCTGCTCCATGCCAGGCAGCTCTTCTCTAAGACATAAGGTGTGTGAAGAGTAGCTTCTTGTTAGATGCTCAGCGATGCCATCTAAGTTTCTGGCCGTGAAAACCCGTTGTCTCTAAGGATCCAAAATGGGGATGTACCTACCATCTACACCTTCTTCCTGCTCACCAACTGAATGTAATAAAAATGTGTCCACATTAAATGTATACCATTTGCACGAGGGAGCATGGGCCTCCCCTCATACCTCCTGAGCAAGCACTTACCCCTGCCTCTGGCTTCCCATCTCAGAGCCCTTTGGGGGCCCTATGCCCCAACTTATAATGGGTGAGTTGTTGTCCTTAAGACCTCAGCCTGAGGGACCACTTTCTCTCACAGGCCCCGAACCGCCCAAGGGGTCAACCACCACCCTGCATTTTTCTGTTGTCATTTCTAGTTTATTTCCTCCGTACATTACCTCACACAGTAATCACATGGTATCTATGTATTGTTGTACTGTTTGCTGCTGTGCCAGCCAAACAATCCTAAGCTTCATGGAACATGAGCTTCAGACATGAGCTTTTCTCCTCTCACAGCTCCACTCCTGTTCCTAGAAATGTGCCTGAGATGTGAGAGCTCAACAAATGTTTGTTTAGTAATGAGTTAACGGATGAATAAATATTTGTTTAATGATGAGTTAATGAAGGGAGGAAGATAACCAAAGACCAAGTCAGTAATCTGAGAGAGAAACACAAACATATTCTAGGAAATAGAGTAAAAAGAAAAAGAGTTGAAAAGTATTAGCGAAAGCTAGTAGAACTAACGGATCAATCCATGAGGCCCAACCTGACCAAACAGGAGTTCCAGAAGAAAAGTGGTAGAGAAATGGAGAGAGAAAAAATTGACAGAAAACTCCCCAGTACAGGACAGGGGTAGCACTAGTTCTTTATCCCTCCATGAAGGAGGAATAAAGGAAACAAAACCCCTCACCCAGAAAGAAATATTCTGGTAAAATGTTAGAACCTAAAGGCTTCTCAAGAGGGGCAAAGCAGCTCGGGTCACTTGACTTACGAAGCAATGAAAGAATGTGATTGTCTTCCAACTTCTTAACAGCAAGGAGGAAATGGCGCACTTAGATATTTGAGGGAAAAATTACTATGCATCTATATGTAGCCAAACTGATGGTCAAATATAGGGGTTAGAACTTCCACTTCTGGCCACGCTGGAATAGTGAGAACTGGATCCCCTCTCCTACCACAAGCAGCTAAAGAGCTGGACGCTATATGAGTGAGTGAACCATTTAGGACATTGGACAATTGGCAGCTTAGCTCTCTATGACCACCCCTCTCCCTCATAAGGGAAGCAGATGAGGTGAACCTCGGCGTCTAGCTTTTGTCCTGGAGGCGTGTTGGTGACATAGGGCAGGGAGGTGTCCCAAGCAGAGGCCAGAGGTGAGTGAGGAGATGGAGTTTGGAGTTAGGGTCTGAGGCCACTTTGGGCACGTTCGGGAGAGGAGGGGACTTCATGATGCTCCGTGAGCCAGTGTGAGTGTAGGGGGTGAAGCACCATAGGGTGAGGCAGAACATGGGGGCTGTGGGACAAGGGGCTACCTTCGTGAGGCTGGGAGGCATTTGAATCCCCACCGGCTCAGTGGAGAGCCCTGTTTTGCAAGACACTCAGCATGGACCCCGGGAAGGCCACACCTGTGTAGTGGGGCTGACCTGTCTCTAGACAAAGGCTGCTGGCACCTCCCTGGACAAAGCTTCAAACCAGAATTGCCACGATCAGCCTAAAGCAAGAGACCTTTAACTGCCAAGCAGCACAAAGCCCAGCAGCTCTCTACTTGATAGATGACAACAGAATTTGGACACCAACAACATGAAATCCACCATGTCCAGCATTCCGTCAAAACTGACATGCTGGTAGTAGGAGACAGTGACCCACAACCTGGAGAAGGAACATTTGACAGAAACAGACCCAGGAGTGACAGAAATGATGGAATTAGTAAGGACACTCAAAGAGCTAGTATAACTATATTCCAGAATTTAAACAAAGCCGTAAGCCCAGATACTTGGCCCCAGACCTGCAGGTGGAATCAGGCATGAATGAGTAAAGCTTGAGACCGAGAGGGAGGGGTGGGGATGGGGGTGGGCAGTGTCTTTTGCTGTTGAGAGGCATGTGTGGCATGGAGGTTATGCACAGGCTGTAGCTGTAAACCCCCTCAAGTTTTCAGGGCCTCAGTTTACCCACCTATAACAGGCACTTAACAAAAGTACAACTTTGTCAGGTTGTTGGAGAGGTCAATGTGTGAGTCGTGTAAAGCTCAAACAGTGGCTGGCTCCTAGGAGTGAAGGCAGTTGCACTGTTCATGGAAATTACCAGAAGCGTGTCCTCCTCAGCCGAGACTCCTTTACACTGAATGCAATGCACACTTCTTCCTACCCTGCATATGTTTTCTGGTTGCTAATCAGTTCATCCATTACTCCTTATTAGATGGGAGCTTCCAGGCGGTTGGTGGCCAACACTAGGTCAGAATTCGTGGCTCTTGACCCTGAGCTGTTGAGACAGTGTCCTCTTGGACCCCGGAGTAGCACTGAGAGACAGCCTGTTGGCCCTTCATGTCCTACTCCTGACCTTCCCTTCCACTTCTCTCCTCAGCATCTTCGAGTGTCAAGGCCTCCCTATTGTGAACGGGCAGTGTGACCCTTATGCCACTGTGACACTAGCAGGACCATACAGGCAAGTAGCCATCGCCTTCACCTGCCCACAGCCTCTGGCCCTAGAGGGTGGGTAGCAGTCACCTGGAATGATGGGGCGGATGCCTCAGACGAAGGCAGGATGTGCTGTGAGGTAGAATGTATAGTTTTGGCTTCCTTTAGTTTCCTTTATTGCCCTAAAATTGTTTTATAAAAAAAGAAAGCCTTTATGTTCTTAATGTTGGGTATTTTTGGCTCAGTAAAGGTTCCTGATTTGCATACCATCTGGGGTTGGAGACAAACAGAAATATTTATAAGATAAATAAAGGCAGTAAATTACTTGTGCATTTGATAGCTCAGTCTTAAGGCTGAGAAATTTGGCATCAAAAGTGTTCATTTTAATCCTGATTCTTCCTCCCTTGATTACAGATCGGAAGCAAAGAAGACGAAAGTGAAAAAGAAGACCAACAACCCACAGTTTGACGAAGTGTTTTATTTTGAGGTTGGTATTTCAGTGGCACAAATGTTAAGTTGAAACCCTACACCCGAGATTCTTTGGCAAAAAGTCTAGATTTGAAGGACCTCAGTCACTTGCTTGCTTCTGAAAGTTCTCTGAGTGATTTCCTCCCCACACAAAAGATTTTCCCTCCTGCCCTGCAGCCGGTTGGGTTGAACATATTTCTCCTCCCTAGAAAGAAAGGCCATCTGTTGCTTCCAGAATGACTCATTTTTGAGTTGAGTACCGACAAATTCATACTTTCCAAATTATTAGGACTTTGGGGTCCTTTCTAATTGTTTGGTTTGGGTTGTTTTGTTTTGCCCGTTCCACCCCATCTTCTCTGAGCAGTGGAGGGAAGCTTGTTTCACTAGAAATAGGGTTTTGAAGCAAAAGAGGAAGTGAAGTCGGGCACAGAGATGCCCCTGGCTGCCCCTCAGAATGTGAGCCACGAAAATTAGTAAGATGGAAGGCACGAGGGCTGAAGACCAGAACCGAACAACAAGCAATTATGGTTGGTTTAGTTTTAAGATGGCCCGGTTGGAATATACCAGGGGTGCCAAAAAAAATGTATACAAGTGGACACTGGTCGTTGCTCAAGCAGTAGTTCTCCGTCATCAGAAGTGTCTGGACACTGATGGCAACCACTTTGAGCACCTCTTGTAATTGCAGAAGTCAAACGTGACTTGTATTCATCTTTTGTTATCAGTATATATTGAGTATTACAATTTTAATACAGTTTTCCTTTCTTAAAAATGTGTATGCATTTTTTTGGCACCCTCTGTGTTTAGGCAGGTGTTCTTTCTGTCTACAAAGGTTTCTTGAACGCTTCCTGTGCACCAGGTCATGGATAGGTAAAGGGTGGCAAAAGCCTCCACGCCTATCTTCATGAGCCTCGCAGAAGAGAGCACATGTGAGCAGATTGTCCCACTTGGTCCAGTGACTGTTAAGTCAGTGGCTTTGGGGTCCAGAAAGCCAAGGCAGCCACCAGTCCTGCCTGGGAAGTGGGACCAGGCTTCTCAGAATGGTGACATCTGAGCAGAGTCCAGTACGGGGGTGTGTGCGTGTGTGGAGTGTCGGGAGGCCGGAGGGAATTCTGTATCTAGAATGTAGAGTGAGGTTGGGATGAAAACAGGAAGTTTAGGAAAATGAAGTTGGAGAGATGAGTTAGAACCAAGGGCAGAGAACCTGGACCTTTTCCTCCTCGTGTCTGGAAGCTCACATATTCCTTCAGTGGAGGAGGCCACCGGCTGACCTTGTTCCGGCAGCTATGAGGTGGGATCCTGAGGGCGTAGAAAAAGTGCGCTTTTCTATCCCAGAGGGATGTTCTCACTTTATAGTCAGGCGAAGAAAATGGTTTTCAAGAGACCCGAGATAAGGCAGGAAGCTGATGCGGTCACGCTGATCTCAAGGGGGACTCGCTGGGTCTCCAAAGGCAGGGACAAAGTCTGGAATAGAAACGGTAGAAAAGTTTTTAATACGAATTGTGCATTAAAGTAGCAACAACCTTCCATGTCTAGAATGGCTTAGACTAGCGCTTCCCAGACTTTGGTTTTTAGTGCAACGCACAGTAAGGTACAGGCTTGACGTTGCCACACACTTCACTCAAGCAGCTACATCTACTTGTGCGAAGGTCTCACTCACACGGAGTGCTGCGTATTTTCTATTTCATATGCTTCTGTTTCACTAAAAACGTGGGACTCAACTCACTAGATTAATTTAATGGCCCCCAGGTACAATTATAGTCAGGACCAGAAACCTGCAGGAGCCCAGGGATGGCTTAGACCTGGGATCTCAGCGCTGCTGGGTAGCCCCGCCGGCCGCCTCCCTCCCTGGAGGCCTCAAACCATACGACCTTGGAATACCCTATTTGCAGTTTATGTCCTTTGACTCAAAGGGCTCAGCCCTGCTTAGCAGCAAATCCCCTCTGTCAGGTTCTCCTCATCTCCTTTCAGCCTCAGCTGGCAAACAGCCTGAGGCTGAGCCCCTGGCAGGGGGAGCATATGGTCTGGCAGTGGGCTGGGGGCTGGCTCACAGGCGGCCTCCTACAGGAGTTTCAACAGGACGTAGCCTCCAGACCATTTTTTCCCCAGGTTAACAGTTAGTCTTAAGTAAAAACCCTTAAATGCCTAAAGGAAATTATTTAAAAATTTGTTAGAGCCACCTTCATTCACTCAACAGATGTGTTAGGTGACAGGCAGGAATAAAGCAGAGAAGAAAACAGACCAACCCCTGTGGCCATCCCCACCCCCTCCCCGGAAGCCAGACACTTTTATAAAATAGTGGCCCTGTGAGCCACATCAGGCAGCAGGACGTGCCAGGGGGCTTCCTGGAGGAGGTGGCTTTTCAGATATGCTTGTAGGCTTCCCAGCGTGTGCCTGAATGAGGAAGGGACCCAGTGGTCAGCTGGGTGGTGGTGGTGGGGTGGTTGTGCAGGTTGTAGAAAAACCCCTGTGTGCTGGGTGAGGAGACCAAGAGGGGGCTCCCGGGAGGCCTTCGGAAGCTTTAGCCAAAGGTGGATGAGGCATGAGGCTAGGGCCAGCTGGGCTATGGCTGGTGGGAGCCCTGCTTGGGTGACAGATGGACCGGCTGCCACCAGGGTGGAGGCAACAGGTGAAGGCTGTGAGAGGGGAAGCTGGTTTGAGGCAGAAGGGAGCAGAGGTCAGGAGGGGAGGGCTCTGGAGCTTTGGGACTGGGGCTCAGGGCGCTTGTGGGTGCTGGGAGGATTACATGGAAGTTCGTGGAAAGTGCCTGGCAAGCTCCACACCCCCAGCTCCCGGGAGACTGGGCTCCACTCCAGGCTTTGCTCCTTCACAGTGAGTGGGGCAGTGTCCACGGTGAGTGGGATGCCTGGCTTCCTCTCCTGAGCCCGGGGTCATTAGCACCGCAGCTGCAGTTGCTCAGTCTCACTCTGTCTCCCTCTCTCTGCGCCACCAGGTGACCAGACCCTGTAGCTACAGCCGAAAGTCCCACTTTGATTTTGAGGAGGAGGACGTGGACAAACTTGAAATCCGGTGAGCGAGAATCTGCGTTTCGCGGTTCCCACTTGGCGACGGCAGTCTGAACTCACCTGTCCTGTCCGTCTTTTGTTTTGTTTCTAAAAATAGGGGAATCGGTAGGTAGGAATTTCAGTGTTCTTGATCATTTTAACGCAAGGATGTCGGAAATTGAAGTAAATCCTAATCGTCCCAGATGTTTGGGTGGTTGTGGCTGAAAGGACATTCACTTGCCCAAGGGACAAACTCAGTTTTATAGTTCACTTTGCAATGTCTTCCAAGAATCAAACGTCAAGGACCTTTTGCCACTCAGCACATGTAAGGCTGTGTCCACCAAGTGGCCTCGCCCATCCTAGCCCACGGGTCCCGGCTACGTGGGGTCCTCGTGAGACAGCCTTCAGTGTGCACAGTCGAACATCACAGCGTGAAGTTCATCAGCGTCAGTTTTAGGATCTACTCAGAGGCCTTCTTCTGGCCCACTATGGCCCTAGGAAGCCCCACTGGCCTACAGCACTTCCCCGGGTGTGAGATACCCTGGGAGAGACATCATAAGCCAGGTGTACTTTCCTGTGGTCCTGGGCTAGGGTGACCACATTCAGGTCTGACTAGCCCTGTTCAGGAGAAGTGTAGGAGTGCTTCTGATAGGACAGGTTTAAAATCTACTTTCCTTAGGGACAGGGTTTCCTGAGGCATATGAGGTTTGACTAGAAATACTGCAGACGTTCATTTGGGGTGGGGGGCACTCTGGCATCCCTGCCATGTACCTGCAGCAGCTTTCCAGGCCTCTGAGCAGTAACCAGGCCATGGGACGCTCTGGGTCGGATGGGGGTGCAGGCAGGGCTCTTCCCTTCCCCGCGTGCAGGACCCTGGGGCTCTTTTCCTCGTCCCTCTCCTGGGCTCAAGACCTGAGGGATTGTGGCCTCCCCACACAGATCTTGTTTTGAGCCCCATTTTAAGTGTTTCCAGTTAATTTAATTCTTCCATGTCAAATACTGAGCCAGAGGCAAAGTGACCCCCAGTGGAGTGTCTGAGAAGGTCCCCACAGAAGGTCCGAAGGCCGTGTTTGCGTTTTGGCTGTGCACCAGCTGCCCTCAGACATGCAGCTCCCCTTTCTTGTTCAGAGAAAGACGTGCTTATAAAAGAGTGGGCTTTGAATTTATGAGAGAAGTCCTAGTTTGTTTTGTTTTTCCTAAGCATACAAGTCTAAACTGTCTTTAAATGTTTCTTTTATTGAAAAGAAGAAAAGAGCGCCTGGCAACTTGTTTTTCCATTGCTGAAGTGTTGCTTGGCAAATTAAAGACTCTTCTGCTGTGACATGCTGTGGGACACTGTTCGTCTTCATGTACTGACTGCATGTGTTCCTGTGACACTTCTTTATCTTCTGTGCTGTCCACTGCTCGTGCTTGGATTTGCAGGGGTAACCGAAGAGCGGGTGCTGTCGTCTAGAATTTTCCCCTCAACGGCCAAGTGTAGTGAGAAGCGGTGACAGATTTTTAGCTCATAGAGTAACCTCTGATTAAGTTGCTTACTGTGAGCGGTCATGATGTTTGCTTGTTAGCAACGGGAGATGGTGTCTGCCTCCATCTGTCAGGCAGGTATAATCACCATGTCCCCAAATAAGAGGGAACAGTGAGAATTCCACCCAAGGAAAAAGGGTTAATTAGTGAGCGACCAGACTTTTCAGCAAGGTGGGCGGGAACTTTTCACAAATATGGTGATAAATTGTGTTTTGGTAGCAGCTGTCAACTAGCCACTGCCTCCCCTTCCCTGTTGGGAGTGTCTGAGTGCCTTGGTCACAAGTCACACTGGTAGGTCACTGGGATTGTGAGTTCTGGGTGTAGATGGAGAAAGAGGGATTGAGACAGTTTTTCTTCTCAGATGTACTTTCATGTGATGGAAGGTCGGGCGCATCCTGGTTGTTAAATTGGGCAGCTTGCTCCGTCCCCTGCGGGCACCATTCTCTGGGGCAGCCCAGGGAAAACTAGATGTCATTTATTCACTCCATTGTGTTGAACCCCTGCAGACTGAGGTCACCCAACTGGGCGCTCTTGCCTCAAACACTCCCCAGCCTTGAGGAACAGTAGGTTCTGCTTCGCCCAGGCATCTGCTGGGTAAATGGAAGTGATGCTGCTATCTTCAGGGGAGCAGTTCCTCCTGTTACAAAGACAGGAGGCCCCCCTCACGCTGACACCAGCACCAGGGCTCTGCCTCCACCTCCTCTTGTTTGCTGCAGCCTGGGGACAATACACGTCTTCATTCCAGGGTCAGGTCCCGCATTTTAAGTGTCTAGTCAGTGCAGATCTTCACGCAGACTGACGTGGTGGAGCTGAAGGCTCCATCCTGCTCCAAAGCCGCTGCCCCTCCCTAGGTCGTTCTACCGCTCGTTGTTTTTCAGAATTGACCTCTGGAATGCCAGTAACTTGAAATTTGGAGATGAGTTTCTGGGAGAACTAAGGATTCCGCTGAAAGTGCTGCGGCAGTCCAGCTCCTATGAAGCATGGTAAGGTGACTGCACGCCTGGCCTGATGTCAGTGAGCTGGTGGGTGGAAGGACAGAGGTAACAAGTCAAAGGACACAAAGCTGCCCCTTAGCAGCCAAAGCGAAATGGCACAAGTCAGCTCCCCCTCGCCACCTACTCATGGTCCTGATGAGCTCTGGTGTGGTGATGAGATTTCAGGTGACGCATAGCAGGAGACAAGGCCCTGGAGCAAGTGCTCACGCTGAGAGCATGAGAAGTGCTGGCTGAGAGCCTAGCACAGAAGGGCAGGGGCGTGAGCAGCTCTGGGCTTGATTGTGGAGGGCAGGCATCTGGCAGACTCAGAACATCACCGTGCCAGGCTCTGCCCCGAGGCAGGTGTTCATGACCTTTGCCTGTTGTCAGACGTGTCACCCGATCAGAAAGGTGTGCAGGGGCCTGCAGTTTTCAGGCAAATCTCCATTTCATTCTGCTCGTCTAAATTGAGTGGTCCCAGTTCTACCTCACCCCTCACTCACGTATTCCAGAAAACTAAGATGTCACTCCTTCCCATGGCTTTATTTCTTGCTTGTGCCTTTGTTTTAGTCCATGATCAGTTCCTAAATCACGTCGGATCACAGTGCATGTCATTACAACGAAGTCGCAGACACTCTGGCCACTGGCCCTCTCACTTCATGCACCTTTTTTAACAGACACACAAGACGGGGAGAAGTGCAGGTCACACATTGCTCATCACGTGTCACACCTCCACATCTCACACCATAGGCCACATGTCACATGCCCCACCACACACTGCATACAGAGCCCTGCATGTCTACAGACTCAAGATGTGGATAGATTTTTGTGTTGTGCCTGATGGCGGTTTCCTATCTCCAGGAAACTGTGGAATTCATGTCTTTAATTCCACAAGGACAGCACAGCCCCCTGGGTTCTGGTTCCTGCTCGGAGGCATTGCTTAGCTGACAGCCCCGAACCTTGTAACCAAGGCTATGATATTTGCCTGGCAGGCCACCCAGGACCCCAGATGTTCAGGCGCTTCTGCCAGACACAAGCTCCAGCCACACAGCGTCTCTAACTGCCTGGCTAATAAACTCAGAATAGACAGGGCTCCCCCAGGGCCACACTGGGTAGGACCAAAGAGAAAAGAGTGGCCTGTCAGAAAACACAACTAAAGTGACCTCTGCCTCGCTCACAGCACAAGCTCACCATCCCCTCTCATGTCAAAAGCTGTACCACACGTTTCTTAGAATAATTTCAATTTTGCTCTGCTTATTGATAGCCATTGCTGAGTGTTAATCTTCACAGGTAAATTATTTTACTGCAGAATTTCCTCTACTACACTCATTTCCCCTCCTTCTCAGCCTCTCCTTTCTTTCCACCACAGCTTCTAAGTCTATGGCTCGGTATAAGCAGCCCTGATACTAAACATCCTGTGGGGAATAGCCCGGGGGGGCGGGGCGGGGACAGGCGCCTGGACCTTGCCCTGGTGGGACCTGCAGAATCGTCCTGGAGCCCCCTCCTGCCTTAGACCTGGACACACACAGAGTCCATTGTGGAGGACCAGCCCCTGGGAGGTGCTGCCACCTCACACCGTTTTATCCTTGTTTCCTGTGCCCAGGTACTTCCTGCAGCCCCGAGACAACGGCAGTAAGAGCCTGAAGCCAGGGGACCTGGGGTCCCTGCGGCTGAATGTGGTTTACACAGAAGACCATGTCTTTTCTTCCGATTACTATCGTCCCCTGCGGGACCTTCTGCTGAAGTCTGCAGATGTGGAGGTACTCTTGTGCCGGGGCCCCCACCTGCAGCCCAGTCCACCTGCAAGTTACTGACCTGCCCCTGTCCCGTATCTCCAGCTGGGCCCCTGCCTGGCCCCGCCTTACCCAGACCTACCCCCACCTGGACCCACGCCTGCCCCCTTGTTCCGCTGGCTGCCCCCCACATCTGCCAGCCTTTTCCCTCCCTGCCCAGGCCCTGCCCATCTGGGGCCCAGCACCTGGGCTGCCTTCTCCTGATTGGTTACTTTCCCCTGCAGCCTGGCCCTTCCAGGCCTGTTTTGTGCCCTGGAACATCTGCGTCTCCCTTTGGTGGGGGGCTGTTATGTTGTGGGTCAGGGGACTGTCCTCAGGTCACACTGTGTCTCTGCACAGCCTGTCTCGGCGTCTGCAGCCCACATCCTGGGCGAGGTCTGCAGAGAAAAGCAGGAAGCAGCCATCCCACTGGTGCGGCTCTTCCTGCACTATGGCCGGGTGGTGCCCTTCATCAGCGCCATCGCCAATGCCGAGGTCCGGCGGACGCAGTAAGTGCTGCTGCGACGCCTGCCCAGGACCCCCTCATATTCCCCCCCGGGGGGGGGGGTCTGGCCTGGTGACGGGATGGGTCTGGGTCTGAGGGACGTCTGGGGGACCCAGACAGCAGAAGTCTCCCTCAAAACATCAGAGCACAGGGATAGGGCAGCTAAAGGAAACCATATAGGTTCAGGTTTTCTTTCAGAGAGACACTTACTGTTTTTAAAAATGCACCTTTTTTATTTGGAAATCCCGATGTGTGTGTGCGAGAAGCGGGTGAACGTGGCACCCGTTGCCTCAGGAATGGGGTCGGTTCAGTGTGAAGCACACGTCAGAGGACCAGGTTGCTGCCCCACCCAGGATCTCTGCTTGCTGCGTGGAGATGGCTTCTGCTGAGCGTCACTCCCCGGTGCTCTCAGTTCAGAATGAGCCAGAACGCACCCTTGTTGAGAGAGGTTATAAAGCACAGCCTATTCTGCCCGTTTCCCTGCTGGATCTCCTGTGCTGACCCCAGGTTTTGTTCTTAGAAGCATTAATTCATTGCAGAAACAAGCCTCGCAAAGGGGCAAGTTGGGCCCTCAGACCCCCAGCTACAAAACGTCTGGCCTGGTTTCGTGTTCCTCCTAAAATACCTGATAGCAGACTCCTCAGGGTGAGCGTGTTGCTTCATCCAATGGACGGGCGCTCAAGAACACTGCTTCCTTCTCCTTGCTATATATATAGAAGACAAAAATCACCCCCAATGCTGTTTTCCAGGGACCCCAACACCATTTTCCGAGGCAACTCATTGACATCCAAGTGCATTGATGAGACGATGAAGCTGGCAGGGATGCACTATCTGCACGTCACCCTGAAGCCCACCATAGAGGAGGTGGGTCTGGGTCCCTGAGGGCCCAACATTGCCGGGGGTGGCTGGGTGAAGAATTTCCCCAGGAGCCCACATTTCCACGTAAAAGACATGCATGCTCACAGAGAATGTAGCATACAAGGATTCAGCTGGACAAAGAGCTATCACTTCAATGTCAGTTTTGTTCCCAGCCTCACTACAGTGACCTTCTGTGTGTATTCTAGAATCTTCCTCATTTTCTCAAATTAAAAAAATACTTAAGAAAATCTGTCATTCTAAAGACAGAAGGACATGCAAGAGAAAACCCGGTTCTTCAGAGGACACCTCTTTCCCCACCCGTGTTGGGTCTTCCTGAATTTGTGATGTCCAGAGTTATCTCTAGAGCCCCCTGCAGCTGTGGAGGCCCTTCCGTTATTTCTCACTAGTTGTCAGACACATTTGAAGTAACCAACATACTTCCTTTCCAAATGACTCAGCGTTCCTTACCTGACCCCTTAATGTGTTGCCTGGGCAGGCAGCGTTTCCCCCAAAACAGTTTCATAAAAAACAGGCTCTTTGCAATGTGAGAAAATTTAAAATAGCATTCTGGTTGGACCTGTGTGCAAAATCTTGGCAGCACTTTGAAGTAAAACCATTGTTAAGCTTTATGATGCCTGATCCCATATAAGCTAATGCAGAGCTAGCTCAAGAAAGTCCTGTTCCTCGTGGGATTTTGACCTCGCATGATGCCCAGTGTCTTCGGCTGCTATCCCCTGCACTCCTTCCAGCAGCCACGTGGGGGCTCGCTGTGGGCAGCTGTTTTCTGAACAAGGCTCACGATGTCCTTTTGTCTCTGAGTCTGATACTGCTAATGTCCACCCCATCAGTTCTCCTGGAAGCCACCTCACTCACTCCTTGTTACAAATGCTCTTTCCAGGTATGCCAGAGCCACAAATCCTGTGAAATTGACCCTGTGAAGTTAAAAGATGGCGAAAACCTTGAAAACAACATGGTAAGAAGTTCCGGTTTGTTCATTCACACTTTCCAGAGTCAGTTGCCCATCTTGAGCATTTTTGGCACAGGCCACCTTAGACGCTCTGGGTCACTCTAAGATTCAGGACAGGGTGGGGACCCAACTTAGGCAATGCTTTGCAAGGGTGCTCACTGGAGGCTGAGGTAGAGAGATTAACTGTTGCCGCCAATTTTGCCACCATCTTTCTTTGCTCTTGATTTCTTTCCTGTTGACTAGCCTCACTCTATGGCCTGCCACACTCTCTTCCTGCTCCTTCCCTTCTCCCTGGGATACCCAGAAGCCCCCTGTGGAGGCGGCCTCACCATCCTGACCAGTCTTCCTGGTCCATCTTTCCCTTCCTCTCAACAAACGCAGGTCCCAAACCTGGCCCACCCCAGGCTGTTTTCAGAGCTGAGTCCTGTTTTTTAAAACAGCAGAACTCACTGATTTTGACACTTCACCCTAATATTTTAGTCTTTTTTATGATTTCTTCATTCAGATCATGCAAAGTCTTTGTCATGTCTTTAAAGAAAAGAGACAGAGTTCTCTCCTTTGGGGACTTACGGTCCAATGAATTTGACCTCTATGGTCAGTTAATGAGGTCAGGATGGAGGCGGGGACACAACATGGCTTTTCCCCACACCCTAGAACTCCAACTGTTTGCACCATATGAATTATTATAACTACTCAGTTCATATTTTAAGAGGGGTGTCTTTTCATCGTGATGGAAAGTATTATCCTTTGCGGCCACGGCTCCCTATGGCTGCTTTGAGTCAGTCCCCGGCCTGGGGCTCACTCCCTCCCCAGTGTAGTTGTGGTGCTCCATGCGGCCTTGGGAGAGAGTCGGGTCCAAATGAGCATTGTTGGGGTGTCCCACCCACATCTCATTGCAGGAGAATCTGCGGCAGTACGTCGACCGTATCTTCAACGTCATCACCAAGTCAGGGGTGAGCTGCCCGACTGTCATGTGTGACATTTTCTTTTCTCTCCGGGAGGCGGCTGCCAAACGCTTCCAAGGTGAGTCCTCTGTGGATATGTTCATGCAACAGAAAATAACCATAGCCCTCCCCTGGGTGTTTCCCTTCCTCTGTGCCGGATGCCTTAAAGCAAAGAAGTGATGTTTCTGAGTCCCTGTAAAGACGGCTCACACAGCTGCTGAGCCAGGGCTCAGATGGCAGAGCAGAGTGCCCACGCAGCATCGCTCTCCGTCTGTGTCCTGCTGGGCAGTGTTCCCTCGTCCCTGTCTGCATTTGTCCCTGGGTGCATCAGTGCCCCATGCCTGGACAAGACCAGCTGGCCAAGTTTTGTCACAGTGGTTTATTCGGGACAGAGTGCTAACTCGTCTGAGTTTGGGCCTCTGCAGTTTGAGAAGCCACCCTTCCTTCCTGGTTCTCCTGCTGGTTTCTTAACTGAGGTCAATCGCGGCATTGCTCAGCGCCTTGTGTCATCAAACTTTGCCTCGCTGCGTTTTCAAAAAAGACAGGATGAGCCCTTTGGGGAATTGGGATTGGAGGAGTCCCAGAAATGAGCCCCCTCTTTTTTAATTTTGCTGATTCCTCAGGGAGGCACCAGGAGTCACTCGGGAAGACCTCTCAGGCAAAGTATAGGTGTCCTGCCTTGGCGGGAATGGTCAGATTAACTGAGGACCTGGCTGCAGGGTGTGCACCAGCTTAGACCAGATCTCAGAGAGCTAAGAAAGGGGCCACGGGGTGCCTGGCCCCTGTCTGGTCAAATAGGCACCGTTGCCAACCTTCTCCATCCGTCCCTGGGAACCTGTGAATGAACCCAATTGTGACCTGCTGCCTTGGGGTACCACTGAAACCTTGGCCTCCAAGCCCCCAGAGCAGTCCCTGGGGCCCCGACAGAAGGCCCCGGAGGTGAGCTCTGGCCCCTTCCCGCTATCCACCGGGGTGTCTCAGCCTCCTCCAGCCATGGAGCCTGGGCCGTGTGCTTCCAGCTCTCTTGTTTTCAGAGAGCTTGGGCTCTTCCAGGACCCAAGAGCATCTAGTGTCTGGAAGGGGCAGTCACCAAGTACACCAAGCCTCTGACTCTCTTAGGAATAAGATAGAATTAAATAAATAATAAACAAACCATATCCTCCCACCCTAGCTGAGTATAAACCATCCATTAATGAGCCATCTCCCTGTAATGCCACTAGGGCCTGGTGAGTGGGCACTGTCTGTTACAGCCCAGCTGAGACGGTGCTAAGCTTTTAGTAACCTTGAGGGGGAGAAAGAGAGAGGGAGAGAGGCAGAGACGGGGAGAGAGAAAGAGAGAGGGAGAGGGGTGGGGGAGAGAGGCAGAGAGGGGGGAAGAGAAACAGAGATGGAGAGAGGTAGAGACAGAGAGAGGAAGAGAGACAGAGAAGGGGGGAGAGAGAGAGAGAGACATGGTAGGGTCTAGGAGACAGTTGCAGGCGAGTATCTCTGCCTCCACGAGACCCTCGGGAGGAGCAGAGGCTCTGGGTTGCAGCCCTCTCCCCAGGTCCGCTGCTGTTATCTCCAGAAAACCCCACTGAGTTGGCTCTCTCTGTGTCTTGGCCACAGATGACCTTGACGTGAGGTACACGGCTGTGAGCAGCTTCATTTTCCTTAGATTCTTCGCTCCTGCCATTCTGTCCCCCAACCTCTTCCAGCTCACACCTCACCACACGGTAAGTGAGCATCAGCCCTTATAAACTGGTGAGCTAGCCCTCCTGCACCAGCAGTCCTCCTGTATCAGCCGGTGACCCTGGGCTTGGGCCAGGGTCTCTTGTGAGGTGTGTGGAGGTGGGAAAGGCAATGCCACGTGCCCATAACTTTGTCTACAAGAAGGTTTAGTGACTTTTCTAAGTTGTATCCGTGAAAACATGGAAGGTGTGACCAGGGTTTTAACAGTTGGCTGCTATTATGTTCTCCCTCCCCCCTGGGAAAAATGGAGTATTTATGATCTGGTGCATATTCAGTCGTTTAAGCCATCAAAAAATGTTTATTGAGCATCCACTATGTGCCAAGCTCTGAGCTTTCATGGATCTGATGTGAGATCCCAGGGTGAGGGGATTTGAGGGTGATGGACCTGTCCCTGTTTTTTTGTTGGTGTGAAAGTAAACTTCCAAACCATGTGAAGGTAAGAGAGGTGGCGTGGGAGACGCAGAACTGGGGTTGGTAACCAGGCAAGGATGCTGCTTTTGTGTGTTGGCCCAGAATGCTGATTTCCAGCAGGTCTTCTCACACTTGCTATTCAGGGAACCATTGGCAGCTTGTGGAAAGGCTGGGGTCTGGGCTCTGGAGTGGCCTGAGATCCTGCGGCAGACCACACGGAGTACAAGGGTCTGGGTGAAATTTTCCAGATCTAGTGTTTGCATGTGTATTGTTTACTCACGGGCAGCATGCTCGTGCCAGCTTTTAGGTGCTGTCTTTCATTTTGTTGGCTGTGTAATTCTGGGGTCAATCACATTTTTGTAAAACTGAAACGAAACTTGCATTTCTCTTTCCCGTTCCTGTTTTATAGGACCCACAGACGTCTAGGACGCTGACACTTATCTCAAAGACGATTCAAACTCTTGGCAGCTTATCCAAGTCAAAGTCTGTAAGTCATTTATTGTAATTGTCTCCTCTTTTTAACACAAAAGAAAAAGGGTGTGTTTAATGCAGTTATAAGAGTAAGGGACAATATTCCCAGACAAGAAAAAGCTAAAGGAGTTTATCACAACCAAACCAGTATTACAAGAAATGTTAAAGAGACTTCTTTAAGAAAAACAGGAAGAAAAAAAAAAAAGATTAAAAAATATGAATAATAAAATGGCAATAACTGTATACCTATCAATAATTACTTTCATGTAAATGGATTAAATGATCTAATCAAAAGACACAGAGTGGTTAAATAGAGACAAAAACAAGACCCATACATATGCTGCCTAGAAGAAATTCACTTCAGGTTGAAAGACAGACACAGACTGAAAGTAAAGGGATCGAAAAATATATTTCGTGCAAATGGAAATGAAAAAAAGGCTGAGGTAGCGATACTTTTATCAGACAAAATAGACTTTAAAACAAAGGCTATAACAAGAGACAAAGAAGGACATTTCATATACGATAGCCAAGATATGGAAGCAACCTAAGTGTCCATCGACAGACAATTGCATACAGAAAGTGTGATACACAGATATAGTAGAATATTCCCGAGCCGTAAAAAGGAATGAAGTTTTACCATCTGCAACAGCATGGATAGACCTAGAGGATATTATGCTGAGTGAAGTCAGACAGAGAAAGACAAATACCATATGATTTACTTATATGTGAAATCTAAAAAACAAAACAAATAATCAAAATAGAAACAAACTCATAAATACTGAGAAGAAACTGATGGTTGCCAGGTGGGAGGGGGTTTGGTGGATGGATTGAAAAGGTGAAGAAATTAAGAAATACAAATTGAAAGTTACGAAATAGTCACAGGGATATAAAGTACAGCATAGGGAATATAGTCAATAATATTGTAATAACTATGTATGGTGCCAGGTGGGTGCTAGACTTACTGGGGGGATCCCTTCGTAAGTGAAACAAATGGCTAACCACTGTCATGTACGCCTGAAACATAATATTGAATGTCATTGAAAAACATTTTAAAAGATGAGACAAAAAAACAGTAAAACCAGCCGGACAGCCCCACCCACCAGCTTGGGAGATAGAATATTCCAGCACCTTTCAAGTGCCCCTTACCCTGCTTAGCTGTGAAACTGCTTTTTGAGAGGAAATTAGAATGGCACGTGGATGTCGCCGTCACCTGTAGGACAGGTAACATATCCACTCCCGTGTGCAGAGTCAGGGACTGAGCTGCCATCGCTGGCGCAGCCCCGCTGCCGCGAGCCTGCAGTGGCCTCAACCTTGAGCACCTGAGGATGTCCATGTCTTAGGAAGGTTGAGCCGCTGGCAGGTAGGGCTCATCCACACGCAGCCAGCAGCACGCCCCTTTCCTTTTTGGGGCTCCCTGTTCATTTTACCCCTTTTGGTGACAAATCTGTGTGTCCCCTTCATTGTCGCTCACCTCATACTGCATGTTGGTGCTGAGGCCCCCTGAGGGTCTGCCTCAGGCGCAGCGGCCCCAAGCACGTGCCTCTTGATGAGCAGTTTTGGGGATGTTGGGGGCCCGCAGGTACAGATAGTGATGCACAGACCGAGGCGGCCTGCTCCTTAGGGATGGAGCCCACGCTTGGCTCCGACACTGCACGGGCTCATCCAGGCAGAGGGTTGCCCTTCTGCCTGGAGAGGGTTGAGCAGCACCCTACTAGAGCCCCCACGCCAGCCCTCCTCGCTGTGCTCTTGGTGGAGCCCTGGGTGAACCAGGGTGTCGTCCCTGCAGGGAAGCAGCCCCGTTTCAGTGCAAACACTGGGCTTTCTCTGAATCAGAGTAGAGTGAAAGGTGTGTGGTGGCTAACAGGCAGGCTAACGTGCACGGACCGCTTTTCTCCATCAGTCAACCCGTTTTTATTGCTGGAAGCTCAGATGTACAGGCACCTGCTGGGTCTGAAGCCTGCACAAAACCCACCTCATTTTCACATCCAGAAATAGTGAAGTGACCTAAATATGAAAACAGTGCTGAATGGGATGAGGCATTAGGGATGGTTGTTTTGAAGGCCCCTCCCTGAGTTCTTGTGCTTTGCCCGGAGTCCCATCCCTGCCTCCGGCTCAGAGACAAGGCTCCATCCCAGCAACGACATCTGGGTGCAGTGTAAGCTTGTGGGCCTGGAGCACAGATGTTATTGAGCACACGGGGAAGTGAGTCACTTGTAACAAAGAGCTCACCGAGGACCCCACCCCCATATAGTTAGCTTTTCAAAACACAGCTTAAGTGGAATTCATCTTCTCTGATCTTCGTAGCATGCTTCTGTGATTTAAGGTCTGTTGTACCTGGTAACCTTCGGGGGCAGCACTCATACCCTGTACAGTTACCCAGCGGCACCGAGCATCTTCCCTTTGTTTAGTTATCATAACTGAGACTTGTCCATTGTGGTAACTAAATCCATGCCTCTAGATTTTTCACATTTGGGCCATGAGCTCTGTCGGCCTTCATTAAGTGACCTGTTTCATTTTAGGCCAGTTTTAAGGAATCCTACATGGCTGCATTTTATGAATTCTTCAATGAGCAGAAATATGCTGATGCAGTAAAAAATGTAAGTATTAACATCAATTAACATAGACTTGCTGTGCCCTGTATTATATGTTGTTTCTAAGAAACAGAGTTGCTTTTAAAAAAAAAAAAAATCACAAAACATAAAATCGACCATTAGCCATTTTACACAGTTCAGAACACTTGGTCCGTTTGCAGTGTTGTGCGACCCCCAGTGAGTGCCAGGACTCTGTTCCCCCCGGAGCTGCTGCAACCTTCTCCCGCACCACTTCTGTTCGGAATCTGACATTTGGGGGCTCTCATGCTTTACTTTTTAGGTCTACATTCTTTCTAAATGACTGCATATTCTACCTTCATAGAATTTTGCCCCTGTTCCACAAATTCTTATGTCCTGTCCCACCCCGGCCATCAGCTCTTGGTGCCAGCCCCCGCCACCGCCCGCACCCCCATGTGGAATGCCTCACAGTCACAGAGCCCTGGTACCCCAGACCTGGAGACACAGTGCTTGGGGATAAATTTCTGGATCCTAAAGCTTTGCTTTATTCTTCTGTTTAGAATCAACCACACATACCATGTTTCCCCGAAAAGAAGACTTAGCCGGACCATCAGCGCTAATGCGTCTTTTAGAGCAAAAATTAATATAAGACCCTGTCTTATTTTACTATAAGTCTCAGTCTTATATAATACAATGTAATATAAGACTGGGTCTTATATTAATTTTTGCTCTAAAGACACATTAGAGCTGATGGTCCGGCTAGGTCTTCTTTTCGGGGAAATACAATGTTTATTGCTCAGAAATCATAAAAACCCTTGTCTAGAAGAGAAGGAAAGGAGAGGAGCTGGAGGTGGCCATCAGTTGATAGAAGGAATTTAGACAGGCCCTGGGACAGTTGAATTGAGCAGGGAACCCCCCCACCGGGCCAAACCCCAGGGCAAGGGCTCCGGGGAGATGAGGATGGCAGGGAGGAAAGCCTGTGCTGCTTCAAATTCCATGAGAGATGCATTCTCTGGGTCACCTGTTAAAATACAGGTTGACCTCCAGGTGTTACCTGAAGGCTGGCAGCCTTTCAGGCCGAGTAACAGCTGAGAGTGCAGTGAGACCTTCCCTCAAGGGGCCAGCAGGAGGTTGGGTGGGGGCTAGAAGCTTCTCAGCCACAGTGGAGACCAACACAAGATCCCCACGATTTTCAAAAAAGAACCCACTGCCCTGGCACCTGTTTCCCAGATTCTTCTCCCTCCTTTGTGTCAGAAAGGGGCACAAAGTATCCTGTAGCATCATTTCTGTGTAAGAACGAATGTATTCAAGTGTGCCATTTCCCCTTTTAATAGTCTGGTCTCTTTCCCACTTCAGTTCTTAGATTTGATCTCGTCCTCTGGGAGAAGAGACCCCAAGAGCGTGGAGCAGCCCATCCTGCTTAAGGAAGGGTAAGGCCGGCGAGTGCCACTGGGCAGGCAGGAGAGAAATGCAGCGGGCGGGGGGGCCAGTGGTCTCCCAGGTCGGAGGCACCCAGACCCTTTGTGGGCCATCGGGACCTAGGAGAAGCATGGCCTTCGTCCATCACTTTTAAACTGCCCAAGACTAAACCAGGGCCTGTTAAACATGGCTTGTTTACTTTCATTTCTCTGTGCTTATTATCTGCTGAATTCGCAGAACAGAAATGCATCAGTGGGAGGAAAGAGGAATGAGAGACAGCGACCCCTTAATAGGCATTTCTGCACAGGGGGCTCATTCAGGCCTATGTTCAAGGCCTCACCTTTCCCTCCATCAGCCCCACTCCTGAAGCATCTTTGGTCAGGAGATACTACAACTCAGTACCTTCCAGAGAATAAGTGTTTATTTCACATTGCTGGTCTCTGCTTTCCAAAACACACCTGCATGGCTCTGTGATTCTGCTGCCAGCATTTTCTCTTAAAGAGCATCTCTTGCCCATATTTTCAGTGTAGGAGATAGGAAAGGGTTGGCTGCTTTGTTGGCGGTCAGATAAGTCCACTAGGAATATATCACCACCTTGTAATTTAAAGTTAATACCAGCACAGGGGCTAACCTTTTCTAACGTAGACACATTGGCCTTTTGATTTGTTAACCTTATCACTTGGAAATAAAATTATAAGATATTGAAAATCCACAGTCCGCATTGGGTATCACAAATACAAAAACGGCAAGTTTTTTGTTTTGCAGATGTGACTTTGGGCAGCAGACAGGGAGGGGGTTGTGGGACATGCCTCCGAGCCGTAGGACATTCACCCATCAGCGTGTCCTGTTCACAACAGGTTCATGATTAAGAGGGCGCAAGGACGAAAACGCTTTGGAATGAAGAATTTTAAGAAAAGATGGTTCCGCCTGACAAACCATGAATTTACCTACCAGAAAAGCAAAGGTAACAAGACAAATTTGCTTTTTCCTTATTTTTACATAGCTGTATTCCGAGGGACCAGAGCCTTGTTTAAGCCCCGTTGGGGTTACCGTCTGCTTTTCTAGAGTGAAACTGAGAGTAGAGAAGGTGTGTCCCTCGGAGTGAGCAGTTTCTTTAACGAGAGCAGAAGAGACGTCTACAAGGGGGGCCTGGGTGGCAGGTGGAGAGGACCAGGCAGGTCCCATACCTTCGGGGGTAGGAATCGGGGTCTCACCGGACAGTGGTAGCCTTGTCCCATTTTGGCTGTGGTCTCCTGGATCTGAAATGACTCCCATCTAGATCATGGAATGGTAAGAAAGTAATTTTTCCCCATAAAAAAATGGTTCTTGGAGACCGTGTGGGATGAGAGGCTTTACATCGTGATAGATACAGACAATGGGTGTTGTTGGGAGCGAGTGCGTGAGGTGTTCTGTGGACACAAAGGGTCCTTCCTCAGGCCTTTTCTAACCACTGCCCCTCGGCCCCCTCATGCCTGTGGTCTGTCAGTTTCTTAACCGTCTCACCTGAGGAGGGGAAACCTGAACACCTCCTCCTAACCGGCGTTTACCTCTGGGCCGATCGGCTCATTAACCGCTCTCTGCCACAGGAGACCAGCCTCTCTACAGCATTCCCATCGAGAACATTCTGGCAGTGGAGAAACTGGAAGAGGAATCCTTCAAGATGAAGAATGTGAGTGTCCCATCTGCAGGCACTCTTTCGGGGCTGTCTCCCTCCTCTTCCACTAACTTCCCACCTCCCCTGCTTCTCCTCTTGGGGCCCCACATGACCTGGGTGTTCACATGGCTCTGTGTGATTTTACATCTGAACCTTGGAGCAAAGCAGCCTGGCTCGCTGTCCCTGCCTGGTGCAGCCAGGTCGGGCAGAACCTGCTGGAAGGTGGCTTTTCTGGCAGCTCCAGGGATCCAGGAATCCTCTGTTAAAGGACACCAGGGACAGGCTCTGGGATTGTGTGGAATTTCTTTGAAACTGTTACTTTGATCTAGTTTTAAACTTAACAGAAAAGTTACACGACTAGACCAAGGACCTCCCGTGTCCCCTAACCCAGAATCACTGGTTTTGTCCCATTTACTGAGCACATGCCTTCATGCTCCCTCCTCATCTTGCTCCAGGTGTAATATACATTTTTTTTTTTCTGAACCACATAAATGCTTCCGTGTACTGCCTATAAACAAGGACATTTTTCTATATAACCACATGTAGTTACCAAAATCAGGACACCCAACGCTTATGTAGTAGTCTTACTAACCCACAGTCCGTATTTAAATTTTGCCAGTTGCTCCAATAATGTTCTCTGTAGCCGTTGTTTTCTCCCAGGCCAGCATGCAAACCAGGGTCGCATGGTCCATTTAGTTCTCTGTCATCTCCTTAATCTGAAACATTCCTCAGCCTTTCCCCTGTGTTGTGGCCTTGGCATTTTTGAAGCACACAGGCCAGTTTTTGTGCACATACATCAATTTGGGTATGTCAGATGGTCGGCCGGGTAGGTTTGAGTGATGAATTTTTGTCAGGAACCTGAGGTGCCTCGTCCCCGGGTGCATGGTGTCAGGAGGTGTGGCTTGTAGTTAATCAGTGACTTGTGGACCATGTCAGTATCCTTTTCCTCCTCAGATTCTTCCCCATCTACAATGGCTTTCTGACTCCATTACTCCCTCGCCACTTTTTCTTGGCTTTCTACTGTGCGTACTTTCTCTTCTCCCCTGTGACAATTTGTTCATTTATTTGTTAGGACTGTAAGGACGCCCAGGGCCCCATTTTATTTGGAGGCTGGAGTCCTGTTGCCCTGGGAGGATGGCCCGTAGCATTCTCCATAGCACACTGCCTCCCTGCATGGAGCGGCATTTCCTCACTCACTCGGCAGGCTCTGCGACGTGCCAAGTTCCTGGTTTATCCAACAGGACCCCGAGTCAGGCTCTGCCTCCTGGGAACTGGCCGAGGCTCCCACCCATCCTCTTCCCTCTCCTGAGTCTGTCTGCCTCTCACTCACTGACACAGCTCAATGGTCTGGTATTCAGTAGGTGCCTAAGGCCGCACTAGGTCTGTGGGGGACACTGTGGGTCTGTTCTGGCTGGGACGGGACTGAATAGTCTCGAGGACCTCGCATCTCCGTCGGGTCGGAAAATGGCCCCGTGGCCCAAAGTGGGCAACATGCACTGCACCAACCAACCAGGTGGCTCTATCCTGCCCCCTGGTCAGCAGACAGCAGTTCCTGCTCACCCTGTCCTGTCTTCTTAACTCAGTTCCTAGCCATCCCCCAGGACTATCTGAGGCCATTTCTTTGGCAAGCACGTGGCCCTGTGGCAGATGTGGATTTTTCTTTCCCTGGACCTGAGTGCTGTTAATTAACACCATTGCACCTGCTCCAGGAGCTGGAAGGCCTGCCTGCCTCCTTTGCAGGCAGCATCCTGTCGTGTGTCTGCACCTCACCCTCTCCAGGATGGGGGGCTGGGACCACTGTGCCCTTAGTCGGCGGCATTCCCAGACGTCCACGGAAGGATGCAAGTGTGGCAAACGTCCTGGAAGCAGCTGTGAGCTGTTTCGTTCCATCAGGCCCTTAATTTAGGTTTAGAATAATCCCCTAATTTTAGCATCGTTATTCATCGGTCTGTTTTTTCCTGCTGCCTTCCTCAGAGCCAGCTTCCCATGGCACTCCTAGGCTAACGTCCTGTTGCATTCGGGAGACATTTTTGAAAGTTGGGTGTGTGCCAAGCCCTGTTGGAGAGGCTAGCCTGTGAAGACAATCAGGACAAAATACCTCCTTCTGAAGACTCTCCCTCCATTGGGGACTAAGGCCATACACGGATTTGTGCCGTGTGAGGCCTGTGCAATAGTGCAAGACGGGACAAGGGACTTTAGACTCTGGAAATGAGCCCTGGCTATTCACTCAGGAACTTGGACTCCCAACTCCTTTTCCCAGAACCCATCAAATCCTGTTCCTTTCTCCTCTCCGTGCATAGTACCCCACCCCTTGGAAAAGGCAACCATCATCTTTCTGTTTTTAACATTTTTATTAGTTTCAGGTGTACAAAGCAACATAAGTTAGACCCCCCTAAAAGTGCTAACCCTCTCCCCCAGCCGTCGTCTTTCTGTGACATCCTCATGCCCTCAGACAAGTCCAGCCTGAGAGTCTCCCAGGGCTCTGTCTGCGCACCTCCCCTGCTCACCCCTTCTGTGTGCAGCTGGCCTGCTCCTGCTGGGAGCACCGACCTTCCCTGCTGACCTGTGCACCTGCTGTCCCTGCTGCCTGGGACACTTTTCATCCTTGCTTTTCCCCTACTCAGCTTAATTAACTCTTAGTCACCCTCAGATCTCAGCTGGAGGATTGTTTATTTAGAGGGTTCTATACTGATCCCACATTAGGCTTCACCCTCAATCAGTCCCCCGCACTGTGTGTTCACTTTATCTTTCTTGCTGGCTGGAAGCTCATGACGGCAGAAACTATTTTGGGTCCACACTGTGTGTGTTCCCAGGTCTTAGGACAGTACCTGGTACTTAGAAATGTTTGTTGAGTGAATAATAAATAGGAAAGGCAGTGCAGGCTTGAAGCCTCATGAAAGAAGTAAACGTGCCTGGAATGAGGAGGAAGAGTCACCAAGGTGTTCATGGGAAAGGAAGGGGCCTTTCACATGGAGTGTCACAACAGCACATGCAAAGGCCCTGAGGCAGGTCTGGAAATGAGGACAAGAAAGTGAGCAGGATGAGCTGTGAATTTATGTAACAGCTACAGTCAACTTCAGTAGGTCCCATGGGGAAGATAATCCATGCAACTCCTTTGCTTTCCACATGGAGATTCCTGATGCCCCTGGGCTGTCTAAGCTCTGGATAGCTCCAGACCCTCCCACTGCAGCCCCTGGGCTTATAGGCATAAAGGTAGTGAGCCTTGTTGCTGCCGGCAGCAGCTTTTGCTAGGCGGCCCTCCTG
Source organism: Rhinolophus sinicus (assembly GCF_036562045.2). NCBI lineage: Eukaryota > Metazoa > Chordata > Mammalia > Chiroptera > Rhinolophidae > Rhinolophus > Rhinolophus sinicus. Next base: position 55,694,923 of record NC_133754.1, on the reverse strand, counting down.
AGCTCGTGCTGTGTCTCCTCAGATGTTCCAGGTCATCCAGCCTGAGCGCGCGCTGTACATCCAGGCCAACAACTGCGTGGAGGCCAAGGCCTGGATCGACATCCTCACCAAAGTGAGCCAGTGCAACCAGAAGCGCCTCACCGTCTACCATCCCTCCGCCTACCTCAACGGCCACTGGCTGTGCTGCAGGGCTTCCTCGGACACGGCCCCCGGCTGCTCCCCCTGCACTGGGTAGGTCTGTGCTTTGCCAGCCTCTTGGACCCTCCCAGTGTAGCCAAACAGTTACCCGGCTTGTGCAGTCGACAAGGAAATTTGGTCAAGGGGTCAAGCTGGGGCTAAAATGTAGCCCCTGCCCACTCGGTAAACTGCACATATGCAGGCTGTTTCCAAGGCTGTTCTCAGTCATCAAGGAGCCGCCATCAGAGAGCGGCCCTGGGCACCTCCTCACGAAGGCTCTGTGTAGACTGGCAAGAGCTCTGAGTCTTCTGGGGTCCTTCTGCCCCTGCTGGGAGTTGGAGCCATCCTTAGGGAGGGACAGGGTGGGGAGTGAAGGAGGGGGTTCCACGCAGAGGGAAGACCTCCCCCTAGGGGCAGGTTTTCCTGTCTTGTTTCTTCTAAGAAGAGTCTGAAAGTATTCCACCCTCCTGATCACACCCCCTTTAATTTCTCCAACTGATACACCCTTCCCTCCTTTGGAAACTGAGGCAGCCCTTCTCTTCCAGCCCCACCTGGGCCTCTTGAGAATCATTAGAGGCTCATCTCTGCCAGTCCTAGAAGGTCTGGGTGCCTCAAACCTGGCTGGGTGCTTAGCCGGTCCATGTGCCCCAGAGACTTTGAGAACAGTGACAACTGCTATTTGTTGTGGTTGTGGATGTGACGAGTCCCCCAAAGCTCTCAGGTGGGAACAGGAGACACGGCTTCACAGATGCAGGAGCTGACTCAGCATAAGTCCCTGTTGGGTCCCGCCCAGGAGTCTGTGACTGAGTCCCAGCCTGTCTCCCCAGAGGCTGAGCACCGTGTCAGGTGTAAGGGCCACTGCTGCGTACTTGGGCAGGAGAAGGGACCCGTCTGTCCCCACTGGGGCAGCCAACTGACCCTTCAGGGAGAACGGCCCAAGTTCATCTGTCAGAGCTGTTTTTATTGTGGGTTATTTCTTTTCATGGCAAAATAAATCTGCCTTGTTTGCGTGCTGCGTTGGCAGATCTGTGTGTAATGCGAGACCTGCAGTTCTCCAAGACTGGATGGCTACTTTTGAACGCTAATGAACCATTTCGTAGACCACACCAAATGTCCCAGCCCCAGTTGGGGATAAGTTCAATGTCAGATCACTCTATTGTCTTTAGTGATCTTTAAAAAAAATCAACATCATGGTTAATCGCATTGTGCTTTCCGCTCCTCTCACCGTGTCTGAGCAGTGGCCTCCCAGCAAACATCCAGCTGGACATCGACGGGGACCGAGAGACGGAGCGCATCTACTCCCTGTTCAACTTGTACATGAGCAAACTTGAGAAGATGCAAGGTAAGAACAGGATGAGGTCCAGCCTCTGTCACACAAGATCACAGGCAGCTTTGAGGATGCCTGGCAGGGGTCCCGATGACACATGGAGCTTTCTGCAGAGATGACCCAGTACAGGCATACCTCATTTTATTGTGCTTCGCCTTGTTGCGATTCCAAGATATGTTTTTATCAATGTTGAGGTGAGACCCTCCACCAGCAAAAAGACTATGCCTTGCTGAAGGCTCAGCTGTTGGGTAGCATTTTTTAGCAATAAAATAATTTTAATTAAGGCACGTACATTGTTATTTTAGACGTAATGCTATTGCATACTTAATAGCTGAGAGTGCAATGAAACATAACTTTTGTATGTACTGGGAAACAAAAAAATTTGTGTGACTCGCTTTATTGCATTATGTGTTGTATGGCGGTGGTCTGGAACGGAGCCCCAGTATCTGCAAGATATGCCTGCAAACCCCTCTAGCCTCTGTTGTCTGTGCGGTGTTATCGTGTATAGCACTGATTGGGAAAAGCTTTCTGCAGGTTAGGAATCTCTTTGGGGGAACATCCAGTACTTGGGACCGTGGATGGTCAGCGGAAACTACCCGTTGTCTAGTCTGCAGTGCTGCTCCTTGCTCATGGGCGGTTGCATAGAAGTGTATCAGTTGCCTTACTGAAATCAGCACATACACACTCTGGCGTTTCCCGAAGCCTTGGTTTTTTAAACCTTACTAAAGAGGAAATGCAGTATGCTTATTGTGATCCGTTCTAGTTGATGCCAGTTTTATTTTCTCTTCTTCCCTGAGCTTAGCTCATAATCTATTTAACAAGCCAGTCAACAATTTTGCATCTGATAATGTGGCTTATGGACTCCTCCTTTTTCACGTTCTCAACACTAAAAACTATTCACTCACCATTGGTCCTCAGACCTCCCCCAGGGTCTGGGCCTCCCCCATCGCTCACCGGCCCAAACACACTCTTTGGTGCCCTGGGATGGGATTCTTCAGGGATTCGCAGGCCTCAATTCAGAAGCGGCTTTAGCATCCGCTGTGAGACAAATTGGGCAAGTCACACCCCAGGCAAGCCCTTATTTCTTCTTCTGTGAAATGGGGCAGCAGTGGCACCAACCCCACTGGGTCCGTTCAAAGACTGAGTGAAGATAAACCCCATGAAGCAGTGAGCACAGTGCCTGGAGCTGAGAAGGGCTGGGTCTTAGCTGCCTGTATCTTCATCCTTCTCACTAGCACCACCATTCGTCCCTTCTCTCAGAGCCTTCAATGATCCCTGCTCTACATCTAAGCTGTAGAAAACTGCAGAGCCCCTTGTCAGCCTGCTCCCTGCTAACACTGCACATGTCCCGGCAATGAGGATTCCTGTGGCCTTTCACATGTTTCACAACCATTTGCTTAGTCAGGTCTTAGCCCTCTTGACCTGTCCATGGTGACTGTGGCATTCCTTTGCATCAGTCCTCTCCCTCTATTTTTATGACAATAGCACCCACGACTCACACTTCTGTTGGGCCCCAGGCCAGCACCCCTATTCCCCAGAAGGGTTCCTTGAGGCTTTGGAGTTGAAGTAACTTGCCCAAAGGCAAGCAGTTACAACAAGCAGTGGCTTTGGGGAGGAAATGTAGGCAACCTGTCTCCAGAGACCATAACCCTGTGCTTCGCTTGAAAGAGAAGGAAGGCTGAGCTCACAGTCGGTGCTCTGGGGGCCCCTGGCCCGATCTCCCCTCTCCTCCTCCTCTTCTTTGTTCTGTTATCCCTCGTGCTTTCATCACCTTATCGTTCTCGTAACACGTTCCCTTTTTCTTTGAAATTTTCCTTTGCACAGACTTGGGATTTTTCAATAAGAATTGAGAGATTTCTCCTGAGTAGGAAGGGGAAACCTCTCAATTCTTATTAGGAAGTAAAGACAGTAAAGTGGACATGGGCGCTTTCTGTGCTAATGAACTAGGGCAAGGAGCCCCCTTGATGCTGGCTCACCTGGGCCAGGTGCCCTGCAAAGTACTGTTTTCCCACCTAGTCTGTCTGTGGCCCTGGAGTGTAGGGCCCAGCTCAGGTGTTTGGGTGTTCCCTATGGATGACGAAAGGCTTCTGCATGGTCTTTACCAGGAGTGAGATGAGAAAGTTACCTGCTGAGCAGGTGGGGGTGACAGAGGTTTTAGGAAACGGCTAGCACAGACGGGCCGAGAAGTGACATCCTCCAGCTCATCTCCCCAGACTGACCCAGTGTGTGACCCAACGGGGTTTTGAGCCAGCCTGGCCCAGTGTCCAGGAATAGACGTCTGTTGTTTGTGGCTTGGTGAGCCAGTGGGGTGTGGACGGATGCCCGTCCCCTGGGACAAGGGCTGGGACCCTGCCGCTCGGCGCTAGACGCTGAGAAACCTAGTTTCCTGAGCCCTGGCTTTCTAGCCCCACAGGATTCTGCTCAGTGTTGGCTGGACTGATGGGAATGGGTGCTATTTCCGGGTGCATTTGCATGTGAGTGGTCAGCCTTTTCCTGAGGAGTCTGCTTCAGATGAGGGCCAGGGGCAGCGTGTGTGGGCGCTCCCACTCACACTGCCTCCGGCCCTGTCCCCGCGCTGCAGAGGCTTGTGGGAGCAGATCTGTGTACGACGGCCCAGAGCAGGAGGAGTACTCCACGTTCGTCATTGATGACCCCCAGGAGACCTACAAGACCCTGAAGCAGGTCATCGCGGGAGTTGCGGCGTTGGAGCAGGAACACGCCCAGTATAAAAGGGACAAGTTCAAGAAGACCAAATACGGGAGCCAGTGAGTATGGCGCCCGGTCACCTGGGCGGGTCTCACAAGGGTGTGGGTAGCTGGGGAAGGGGCCGCAGGGAGCCCCAGGGGTATGCAGTGCCAGGCCTGCCCGAGAGCCACCTGTTTGCAGCATTGGGACTGAGCAGGCTTCCTGGCTCCTTCAAAGCAGGCCTCACTTGACTCTCCCGGGCAGTGTCCTGGGGGCAGCACCTCTCTGCCATCCTCCTTTCCTGCCTCCTCCTTCCTCCCACCGCCTGACTGTCCTGGACCTCTGCCCTCCTGCCTCCGCAACACATTCACTTCCAAAATTAGGCTTTCCTGGGCCAGCAACCCTGCCCCCAGGAAGTTCCGCACCTTTTCCCTCTCTCGAGCTCGCTCCAGACTGGCCCCCATCTGCATCTTGTGAGGGAGGGGTGCGGGTTAAGAGATTGCAGACTCAGTCGGGCCACCTGTGTCCCTTTCACCCCCTGCTCGCCCTGCACCCAGAGACACGTCAGCCAATCTGTGTCCCTCCTGCTGCTCTAAGAACGGAGGGTAATGAGAACCTCATGAGCTGTTGGAACTTTGGGTTAAATTACATTAAGGTCTAGAACAGTCCTTAGAGGCTGCCCTCGTTGGCGTCGCTGCCAGACTTCCCCATCTGGTAGGTGTGCCCATGGACCACTATGGCAGAGCCCCCCACTCCTACAGTCTTGGACGGGGCAGCCCCACGTGGTGGCACGTCCTCCTCCTCCCTGCCCCTTCCTTCCTTCCTTCCTTCCTTTCCTCCTTCCTTCCTTCCTTCCTTCCGGTTTGGGAAGGGAAGTAAGAGGGCTCTGGGAGTTGCCTGCTTTGATCAGGTTGCTCACGGATGCTGAGCACCCAGCAAGTGCCTACCAGGTGCTGCTGACCTGTCTTTGCTCCTAGGTGATCTGTCCTGACTCCACAAACATGCACAGCACATTCCACACCCTCGTCAACACCCCTCTATTGAGAGTCCCCGTTAACGTTCTAAAAATGTTGCCTTTTAAAAACATAGTAAAGCCATGGATTGAAAACAGCCAGTGAAGCTGGGTCTTGTTTCCTGTGGTAGCAGCTGTGCAAGTGCTCAGGGAGCTAACAGGACTGAGCGCCTGAGGCACCAGGCATGGCCCTGGGGACCAGGCATTCAGCAGACGGCACCGTGCCCCCCTGGAGCTCACGGTTTCCACACGTGTGCACTGCATGTGCTCTACGCGCATGCTCCCTTGTGCACACATGACCTATATACACTGTGATGAAGGGGTGTTTCCAGAAGCGTCTTCAGGCTAATTCTTCCTTTGCTTGTCTGAATTTCTCATATTTCTTACAAAGAATACAACTCACATAGATAGATAGGAAAAAGACTCTTAAAAAGTGCATATGAACCCCAGCAATGGAGGGAGGCTGTGCCTCATTTTCTCCTCTCTCATTTCCCCTTTGTAGGGAACACCCCATTGGAGATAAAAGTTTCCAAAGCTACATCAGGCAGCAATCGGAGGTCTCCACCCATTCCATTTAAAGCCTGCAGGACGTCCCATCCCAGGATGGCGCTATGAACTACACAAGGAAAGCCACCGTGTTTGGAACGGAAGAGGGGGAGAAAGACCAGAGTGCAGAGCAAGTGAGCAAAGGGATCCACACTTCATCTGCTTGTGTAGATAACAAAGGTCAAGCTAATGGAACTTCTGAGACTCTCGAGGAGCCGTTTTCATGGTTTTCATGCACTTTATTCGCGCTGGTGGGCAGGTGCCCTGAGCTGGCCATTCTGGACCCGTTCCGGCGAGGCCTCGCCCTCTGCAGAGCGTGTGCTTCTGTGTCGTGTGCACTACTGCCTCTGCCGGTCTCCTCGGTGCCCGCACCAGGAGCCTTCTGGCACTCTAATGTTCTGCTTCAGCATAGCCGGGACATACAAGCATTACTCTTTTCCTATGAACCTGCTGTCCCGGTGGCCACGGGCCAATGGCCTCCTGGTTTCAGCTTTTGATATTGGTGTTGTTCCTGGCTGGAGGGTCAGGGTTGTGGCTGGGATGTGCAGAACTGCGCGGAGATCCCAATTTGAGAACGCTCTTGATAGTTTAGGGGTACGGGGTGCTGCAGAGCGTTCCTGGCAGCGGTGGTATCCAGACTTCTCTCCTGGAGGTGAGAGGCCCAGTCCTGCCTGCTGCTGAGACGCACCCACAGCCTGCAGATGCCCCTTACGCTGGCAACAGGCTGACCTGGGCGTCTGCGCAGCCCCCACTTCAAACACAAGTTGTGTTGTTTTGCTGTCAGTGGGGTTTACAAGTAGAATCCACATTTGCCGCCCCCTGTGGAGTTTTGGGGAAGATTTTAAAAATAGAAATGTGCATCATTTTCAAGCTGTTTTTTTTTTTTTTTTAATGTTTTTAATCATGTCTTTGATACAAAGTAACTTAGACCATCCAAACTTGGGCTTGTTAAAGGGGAAAGTGCTACAGTAGGGCAGAAAAGGGAATGGGGTACATCTAAGGGAAGCCAGTTACAGGTCTTCCAAAGAAAACTGAACAAGGGAAGAAATCCTGAGCTTACAATGGGAGGCGCCTGGCCGTGCAGACACCCTTAGACTTCTGGAATAGTATTACGTGCGCTGTGTTTCTGTGAAGCCCCTAGAAGCTGTCAGGGCAGTGGCGAGGCTGCTTTCTGTGGGGTGGGGGCTGTTTGTTGCGTTTTCCCACAGTCCTCATGGCTGCAGGCGCTGGCATTGGAAAGCACTGTCCAAACACGCAGGACCTTGTCCCCTTGTGCCCATCTCTGTTATTGTTTGCAAGTACTGTCCTTCAGACTCAATCTAGATGGCAGATAGGAACCTGACTTACTGCAATAATGTTGGAGTAAACTGGTACAAAAATCAACTTGGGGATACACAACTGTTAGGCTGTATCAAACTGAAATTTTTAACATGGGTTTGTAACTTAATGTTTCTGTTTATAAGATACTAATGATTTGTGATGTATTTTACTGCACAATTAAAACAGATGTTTTATTCTTTCTGTGGACTTGCTTCTTTCCTAGGAGTGCCCACTGATAATTGCACACGTGGGAGATGGGGCATGTGTGGTGGAGCCAGGAAGGTAGGGAGCTAGATGACATTCCCGTGATGACAGATGAGGTCCCTCTGACATGTGAGGTCCCTCTAATGACAGGTGAGGACCTCCTAATGACAGGTGAGGTCCCTCTGATGACTGGTGAGGTTTCTTTTACAGGTGAGGTCCAATGGTGGGGCTTTGGGTTGACCTGGAAACAGTGATAGTCTCGGATGGAAAGCTGTGGGGTCGGGCACTGAGGGGCCATCGGAAGGTACGGCTGGGAACCTCCAGTGTGGAAGGAGATGAGGGTCCAGCTCAAGGAGGGTGGGAAAGACAGGCTCCATCGTGTGCCACTGTCTGAGAGCACAACAGTGGGCCATGAGCTTGAGGACCAGACAGGCCAGCTTCCCAAGAGTGGAGGAGCAGAGGGTGATGAACCTCGAGTGCCATTGAGCAGAGGCTGTTGTCCCTCCCAGAGGGGTAGAGAGGGAGAAGCTAGATGCACAGCGGGGGTTCTGGGGGGAGATCCCACCCCAGGGGCAAGAGTGCATTTTCTCATTTCCTTGTTCCTTTCTTTTCTCCATTTGGTCTTCACTGTTTTTTTTTTTTTTTTAAATTTGAACCTGAATCAGTTCTGAGAAGATGCAGACGTTTCTGGGGATGCTGTAGCTGCAGGACTTAGGATGGTGGAGGTCAGCCTCCTTCCCCGGGGCCGTGGACTTGGGGAGGGAAATGCTGTTGCTGCTTCTCTCCAGCCCCCGCTGTCTGCTCTGGACAGGAGCGACTGTGGGCTGGGTGGGGGCGACAGGCGTCAAGGCAGGGGTGCCTGCCCGTGAGGGAGAGGCCATGGCCCCGGGCAGCCCAGATTGAGCATTCACCCCAGGACCACAGGGCAGTCCCAAGGAGCATGGAGGAGCCAGATTCACACACAGGACCGGGTCCAGCAGAGGGAATCGAGGGCTAAGAAGTTCTGCCCACCGTGGGAAGACATGGAAGGGCTTGAAAGGAGAAAACCCTAGGGAGCGGAAGGACCAGAAGCCCCTCTCCAGGACTCCAGTAGAGTCCTTTGTCCATTTGCCTGAGTCTGGTCTGTGCCATATTTGTCCTGAAAGGGAAAGAAGGATTCTGAAATATTCAAAAATCATCCAAAGGCTCGAAGCAGACACAGTACCAGAAGTGCCACGGTGTCCTACCAGAAGGCCCCTTGGCCTGCCTGGCCTCTCTTCCTCTGCCTTCTCTAGTGGCGAGACCAATGATGGCCCAGAAGGAAGGGAACCCAGCAGACCCACTCTTCAAACCCAAAGCCTGTGTGAAGGGCTGTGCAGGGCTGAACTCAGACCTCTGACCTCTGACTGCAGTGATGTCACAGGGGACACTTAGCAACTGGGACATCCCTGGGCACACTCAGACTGCTCATTGCAAGAGAGGTTGGAAGCCATGCCCTCCATCTGAGGGCGTGCCTGAGAGCCAGGTTCCTCCTCTTTCCCGTGAAGGGAAGGGAAAGATGGAAAAGGATGCCACCACCATGCATAGGAGGCACCGGCCGGGCCCCGGGGCACCTCTGGAGGTGGCCTCTGGACACCTCAAGGCCAGCGAGATGGCTGATCTCCAGAGGAGCAGGAGCATGGGCGGCTTACACCAGAAGGGGGACCCTCCGAGCAGCATCCGGAAGCTGTGCAAGGAGCTAGGTAGGGGGCACAGTGGGTGACAAGCCGCGTCCCTCCCAGCCCTCCTGCTTAAAACCCTAAAGGCCAAGGTGGCAAGTGTTACACACTGAAGTTTTCAGGCGACAGAACCCGGCTGGGGCTCCGACGGGGCCAGACACCCATTATGGATGGATGACTGGGAGTTCTGTTGGGGGCAGGAGGAAGGGGATGAGGACAGGGACCTAGGGAGCCCCGTGGGCCTGCAATGTCACTGGACACATGGAAAATATTGTTGCCTCGGGAAGGCCTGCATGGGAAGTGGCTCAGGTTTCTAATGAAGCATTTTACCTTTGAGTCTGGCCTCCTGCTTCCGGGAACCAGGCACCTCCCACAGCACGGGGTCAGCGGTGAACCTCTGGGGGATGGTGCTATCGGTCAGACTTGGCACCAATGTGGCTTTTAAGTTGTAAAGCGTGTAGGTTTATACGTTATGTTGGGCCCTGTTCGCCACTCCAGGATACTTCTAAACATGCCAAGCGAGGCCATGGTGTGGCCAAAATGGGGATGCATCCCCGAAACGCCCTAGTCCTTATGTGGACCTGTGCCTTGAATGCCAGCTAACGCGGGCTTCCTCACCGTAGGCATTTCGTGACAGTTTCTTCAGTGCAGCAGGACACTGAGTGGGATGAATGTCTGCGGTGACTAATTCAGTCATTTGCTGGAGCACTTAGCAGTCTGGTTCTTCTGGGAAGTTCACACCAGCACATGGGCTTTTATGAAGTTGATCAGGCTGCAGAAATGAAACACAGTAAGCAGGAAATACAGCTTGCTTGTTCAAGCCCTAGGGGCGATGTGAAGAGGTAGAGGTGTGAAAATATTTGTTCTTCTTTAGTGTAAAAATCCAAAGATATGTTTGTTGTTTGAGGAGAAGGCGGCGATGCCGGGCCAGCCAGCAGCGCCGGGGCAGCTGTGTGTGTTCACCTTCCTTGTGTTAAAGCTCTGAGCACGGCCACACTTCTCAGACTCACTGAAGAGGAGCAAATCTCCCAAAAGAAGAAATCAACCTACGTCTGCTTAGGAAATACTGCAAGTAGACACAAAGGGCATGTCTCAAAGAATGTGGGCCATGAGCCACGCACAAGGTGGGACTAAGGTGAGGGGTCAGAGGGAAGGCACAGTCCTCACCATTTCTGGACATTCCTACCCAGCGCCCCTGGACTTCCCCAAACTGGCTGGATGGATGGCAAGGAGGCTTCTGTGTGGCACCGGGGTTCCCAGACCATGTTGGAGTGGGTCAGCCTACTCTGGAGCTCGAGAGCCTGCAGGACGGAGAGCAGGAGGCCTCGCCAGCCACACGCCAGGGAAAGCTGACACAGGCCTTGCTGTCCACATCGTCAAATGTGGGGAAGGGAAAATCACGTCTCTCTTTTGACTGATTCTTTTCTTTTTGCCAGACACATAATATAAGAAGGAACAGCGTTTGAAGATCTGCCTGGGGCAGCCCCATATCTTCTAAAACAGGCAAACGCAAGCACAAGCACGCACACACGTGGGCTAAGGGGCTGCTGAAGAGTTTCCCAAAGAAGTCGATTTTTTAATCCCCACTTGAAAAACTATTGATTCTGAATCATTCCAGTCCTCTTATCGGAGGTTGAGGCTGGACTGTGTCTTTTTTCCCTGAGGGGTGTCTTGAGAGCTACAGTAGTCCCCCCTTATCCGCAGCGGAAGTGTCCCAAGACCCCCAGTGGATGTCTGAAGCCGTGGGTAGTACCGAACCCTGTATATGTACACACATACCTTTTTCCTTAAAGGAAGCGCTTTACAGCTTTTGTTTGGCGTCTCTGAATTGCTAGCATCACTGCTCTTGTGCTTTGGAGCTGTGACTAAGTAAGGTAAAGGTGACTTGAACACAAGCACAGCGATACCATGACAGTGGGTCTGAGAACCAAAACAGCTACCAGGTGACTAAGGGGCAGGTAGGGTGCACAGTGTGGATACACTGGGGTAAGGGGTGATTCACGTCCTGGGCAGGACGGGGAGAGACAGTGAGAGGTTTCACCATGCTACTGAGAACAGCACACAATTTAAAATGTAGGAATTGTTTATTTCTGGAACGTTCCATTTAATATTTTCAGATTACAATTGACCCTGGGTAGCTGAAACCTCAGAAAGCGAAACTGGATAAGGGGGCACTACTTAAAATATTCTCTAAGACACAATTGTCCCACCCGCTCCCTCACACCCTGCCCTTTGCCGTCAGGGCTTTGTCTCTGGCATGGCCAGTCTCTGCCTTGGTGACAGCACAGCCACAAATCAAACATCCCCTAATCCTGCGTGGGTACTGCAGATGAGGAGGATGACGAATGCCTAGTTCTTATCCTCAGGGAACTCAGACCAGTCAGAGACGAGGAACGGTGCCCGAATGACAAAGCCCAAGGCCGTGTGTGCTGAGCACCAGGGAGGCCTAGCCGTGACGAAAAGCTCCCTCCAAGCAGGTCACTTAACACTGGGCAGGGATCCCCAGGTCCCCAGGAAGGATGGCATTGGAGGACGGCAGAGGTCAGGGGACATCTTCCAGGGGAGAGACAGCACGAGAGAATTGAAAGACCAGCCGGATGGAACTCCCTAGAGAAGCAGGAACAGGGCACCTACTGGGAGCCAGCCATCACCTCCTCTGTCGGGCAGTTGTCCCCACCCCTGAGGCCTGTGCGCCAAAACAACACTGAAAGGAAGGCCTGGAGTAGCTGCTACAACTACCAAATTCTGAAAGGAACCCCTCCAGGACAGGGGCTGCTCAGAGGTGTCCTCACCAGGTCAGGTCGTTCATCAAAAGCATTACTTCAAGCTTCGTTTGCTGTGTTTGCATCCTGGGTCCTTGATGTGAGTTGTGTTATGTTGGGGGGTCGGTGGGCGGAGCAGGGGAACCAGTCATCTCAGCCATTCCAGGCTCAGATGTGGCCACACAGAAATGGGACCTGGAATATCAATGACCTTAAGTCTCCTTGGAGGCTCGCTCTTAGATCCTAAAGAGGGTTATGAAAACCTCCTCCTGAATCACTCCTCTTTGAAGACTCTGCTGCTCTGCAAGCTCCCAGAAACAAGAAGTCTGTCTGTGCTCAGTAAAAATAGTTCATGAAGCTCATACTCTGACCTGCCACAGTCACCAAAATGCAGTTTTATCTTAACTGTTTATTGCCAATCGCTACTTAGAAGAGGCTGGGGCTGGAAGAAGTGCTCCCTGGATGCCAGGCAGCGTCTCTGAACTATTGGGTACCCTGCTGTCTCTCACACCTGGACAAAATTCCTTACTAGCTGGTGTCATCAGCACTTTCGTTGGAAAAATGACTCACTAAAACCCCCTTAGCAATGCCCCTCAGAGGAGGCCTGCCCGGTGGGTTTCTCACCTCTGCCCTCTGCTTCTGCTGCTGGCAGTCCAGTGTGCTGGGACCAGGACTTCACAGTATGGGGGTTCCCCTGGGTCTTGCACATTTATTTTAACGACAATGCCCTACACCTCACCCCAAGTTCTGCCTACAGAGGACAGAGGTCTTGGAGTGATTATATGTGGGTAGGGGGTTTGTACAGAGTGGGCAGCGAATCGGGGACAACCTGTCCTGATGGAAATCCAGACGGACTTTAGTCATAACCATTAGTCATTGGGCGGACACAGAGCCCTGCTGTGTGCCTGGAGCTGCAGGGAGTCCAGCACCCAGTGCTCTGTGGGGAGGTCCCACCAGTCCTCGCAGGGCTGAGCGGGGGCCCTGGCCAGTGGCACTCCCACCCCACATGATGGAAGGGCCGATGGCAAACACTGTTCTTCCCTCCTCAGAATCTGAAGATCAAGGAAAAGACCTGAGAAGCGATGCCAAAGATACCATGTGGTAAGTGGGCTTTTCCCAGCAGAGGTGGTTTTCTAGAGACATGAGAAGGTCACAGGAGACGGTGGGGGCAGGACATGGGGCCAGTACCACAGTTGAGACTTGGAGGCCCTGAAGGGGTCCTGGGGTGTCCTGGGAGGATCCTGGGGACTCAGATGGGAGGTTTGAGGTAGGACAAACCAAGGTGGGTCTCAGGGCTGCAAGTCTCTTCCCCTCCCCCACACCCACCTCCCAGGCAGCCCTTCCAGCTGCACTGTGGCCCCAGAGTCGTGGAGCTGATGGCTGCCTCTGCAAATATTCCCACTCAACTCTCCAGAAGGAGGTATTGTCTTACCTAACAGATCTCTGAGCTTGCTGGAGGCGTCATGTGGGGAAAACCTGGAGGTGCTATACTGTGCACAGAAGCAACTGAGTAGCACTGCCCCGTCCTCGGCACCTCTGCACGTTGCCATCCCTCTCTGCCCCCAGCTCTGCCTTTGTCCACCTACCCACCTTCCTGGCCTCCGGAAGGAGGAAGGCCCTTCACATCCAGGACCCTCTCTGCCGATGTGTCCAAGCTGGAGCTGCTCTCAGAGCTGCCTGATGCCCAAGAGGGAGAAAGGTGTCACTTTGAAGCTGTGTCTCCACAACACCTATTCCAAACCATTGCTTCCATTTCTATAGTCAGGTAAACCTCAAGGAAGACAATCAGGAAGAGAATCAGGATGGCCTTGGAAAGTCAGACCACGAGCGTGGAAAGATGGAATCAGAGGTTGAGAAGAGCGACTCAGAGGCCAGTGGTGAGGAGGAGCTGGAAGGAGGAGAGAACACGGACAAATGCCTCCAGGAGGCCAAGGTCAGGCCTTGCTCCTTTAACATCCATGTACTGCTTGCCATCCCCTCCGGTCGGAGTCCCGCCTTTATTTACCTGTTTGGTGTCTTCTTACAGGAACAGGAGTCAGAGTCCATAAAGGTGGAAGACCTTCTGGAAAAAGAGGCAAGAGCTTTTTACTTTGGTGACAGAAGTCAGATGGGGAGGCCCGAGAGGCACCATCCGGCTGGACCATGAGCACACTGTGGACACATGGCCCCACGTCATCTGGGCAGGGCTACAGTACAAGCTGGACCGAGCCCTACACTGACCCCCAGAGAGCCTTCCGCGCCAAGCTCTGTGCTCCTGGCCCAATGCTGGAGAATCCTAACCCCGAATAGTACAGCTGCTAAAGGCATGTGGGTCCCTGACGGGAGGCATGTCGGTCTCCACTCGGCCCAGGGAAGCATCACCAAGTACCAGGCCATGATGCATTGGTCAATGACACATCACAGCCATAGTAGAAATTGGCAAAGAGCACTTTCTGAGGGAAGGTGGCTGTCATTCTCCTTCCCAATCCATGTGGTACAGAATGGAGAGGTTGGTGGATGTGTTTTACTGGAATTTATAACACATTGGTGTGATTCCAGGGACTCTGGGAAGTCTTTCACCCACCCCCAAAATACTTCTCTTAGTGGTGAATAAAGTGCTACCATTGCACATACATTCCGGGCTGAGCCAAGGTGCCCACGCAGCAACTTTGGGGCAGCAGCAGCTGAGCTGCTGGGTCCTTTCACATCTCAGTGTGAATCTACCGACCCCGTTAGGTAGGGCCCCAGGATTGTGGAGGCAGAGTTCAGGTGCTCCCCAATTAAGCAGGTCTGGGGTGGACATGGAGGGGCTGCCCCAGTTCTGGGCATGACCTTATTACCCGGAGGCCCTGATGCTCAGAGGGTGAAGATAGAAGAGACCCTCTGGGGTTTCAGGGACCTGATGGGAGGTGAGGTGGGAGAAGTGGGGAGGCCCTGTTTCTCCCTGGCCACAGATGGCCCGTGGATACCTTGCCATCCACACTGCCAGCAGATCTTTACCCAGCTTTTCAGGTGCCCCCACTGAGCATTGCCAGTGTGTGGTGGTCCCAAGGGTAATTGCTCAGACCCCGGCTGCCCCAGGGCTGGGATCCCAGTCTACCTCCCAGGAGGTCTACTCTCTACCCAGCTCACCCAGGCTTTCATCCACATCTGTTTGGTTTCCATTCACAGAAACCATCTGTGTTTGTGGAGATTGATCTCGGAGGCCATGCTGAGGAGGTAAAAAACTCTCACACAACAAAGCCAAACCACCCACCCAGAAATGCTTCTGTTTAGGGCCCATGAGGCTTTTCCGGGGCACTTGCTCCATGCACTTGTGTGTTGGAGGGTGAGGCAGAGATGGGACCAGCAGCATCAAGAAAGCTCCAGGGTGTTGAGGATTAGCCTGGGGGTGGCGGGGAGCTGGAGAGGACCCTTGCCTCTTTGTCATCCTCCTTCACTCCAGCCTGCATTCATTCCAGCACCATCAGAGACTCTAGGTCCTGGGTCAACCCTGGGATGCCCATGGTCCCTGAAAACCTCTTGTGGGATTATGCTGGGGTGGTAGAAAGGGCACAGGTTTAGGAGTGAGGAGACCTGGCCTCCACATCTGGCTCTGCCAGAAAATGCTCAAACAAGTCACCGTACCTCTCTGCTCCTCAGTTATCTCATCTGGAAAATGAGAGTCTTAGTAGCACTCACACCCGTGTCTGGTACCCACGAAGCCTCAGTATTAGGTATCACCACCACCACCATCACCACGACCATCATCATCACTATCATTATCACACCGTCACTACCTACACCACCATCATCATCACCATCGTCATCGTCACCATCACCATGGTCACCATTATCACCGTCACATCATTATTATTGTCCGTAAAAAGAAGTGATTGACTCAGTGGCCTCTCTGGGAGGTCTTTTTAACACAAATATTCTAGGATGTCTTTCTCCATTTCTTTGCTGTAGTAAGAAGTCATCTTTTTAGAAGTTTTTTGAAGTTATCTCTTGGCAAATTTAAGCTTCTGCCTGGGGCTTATTTTTTTTTCCAGCTTGCACCTTGTATCTTTTTGCCCTCAAAACATGCTGTACAGTGAAGAGAGCTGGTTATTAACCCCTGACGAGGTTATCATGGGGGCCCCACAAGTGCTAAGGACTCAAAGAGGGTCAGCCTGGAGCGGTTTGGGACTAAGGGCCCATGTCTCCTGATCTACAGTCCGGAGGTCACGGTCGCCCAAGTTAAGGGCACAGTTCCTTGGTCAGGATCCCCTAATTGGAAATTTCCACTTGATGGTGCCCTGTCTCGTGGGGGGACGCTCAGGGCCAGTGCCGTCTCCATGCCCCTATCCGGTCTTTGGACAGGTTCAGGAGGCCCAACCTTGGTGCTTGTGGTTGACTCCGTCTCCCACTTTCATGCCCTAAACTGCTCCTTTCGCTTTCACAGGTGGTCATGTGTGCCATGGGAGAAGAGAAGAGGTCCCAGATGGACATGGGCGATTTGTCAGAAGACGAGTGAGTGACATTCATGGGTTCACACTCAGGGAGGTGGGGGGTACATTTCCTCACCATGGCTTCTGGTGGCTCACGTGCCTTCCCTCTTCTCCTGGGCACATGCAGAGATCTAAGCATTTACTGAGTCTGGAGGATGTGAGAGGCAGGCAACAAGGGATCTAACTGCCTAAGGGGTCTGGGACAACCTTTACCTTGAGGCCCACCTCAGTCTATAGCCAGGCCCTCTCTCCCCATCCCATCAGCCAACAAAATGACCAGAATATGGAGAAGGGAAAGGAGGGAGGAAGAAGGGAAGGTGAGAGTGGGGAGTCACCGTATGAGTTGTACCGGCTTCTCAGTTTGGGGTTTTGGCGGCGAGGTCGCAGATCTTGGCCCTGCAGGCAGTGGGAGGACCCATCACACGTGGCTGGTCTCTCAGCAAAGCAGGCCAGGCCTCAGCTGGAGCAGTGGCCATGTGTGTCCTGACAACGTGCACCCTATTGGGGTGGAGACTGTATACGGCCAGGGAAACGCATCCCCACTTCCTGAGGCCATGAAGGGTCTAGGAGAAGGTGAGATACTCACTTCTATGCCACCCAAGGACCCATGGGTCTATTTTAATTTAAACAATATAGAGACACACGAGGAAGAAAATAGCAATTTTTTCAACTTCCCACCACTCACTATTAACAAGTACATTATTATCTTGGTTTATTCACTTGCAAATTTTCTTAAAAGAAAAATTTTTCTGTTTGTTTTATAAGATGGATACACGGTCATTTAAAATAAACACTGTGGAACAGTCCAACTAAGAGGAAAAGTTTGAATCACCCAAGTACCACCTCTCAGAAACAGTGAGGACTATACAGGAGCACATGGCTTTTGAAGTTTAGATTCAGGATAAAGGCTGGACCTGGGGACGCACAGACAGGCACGCTCATGAAAATGGGCTCCTCTGTGGGTGCTCTTTTTCTGCACAGCCAGCTATGAATGTTTGTAGCGTTATAGCCCATTGCTTAACGACACTTGAACCTTGAGCAAGTGGATGTGCAGAGAAAGTCTCGAGCCTCCATCCTGGGAGCTCCCAGGCCGGCCAAAGCCCTTTTTGCCCCCTCAGCAATTGTTATTATTGCTACATTTCCCCCCCAGACTTGTATGTATTGGGGAGACACTTTCTGCCAGGAAGTTTGAGTCCATCTTTACTTAGAAGATCCACCTCTTTCCTGATCTTGACTTACACAGCGAGTCACATCAGCTTTTATGCTGTGAAAGCTATGAGGAGGGCTCTGTCACACTCCCAAATCAAGGCTTAAAATAGGTAGTCTTATCGTAAGCAAACCTTTATATTTTCAATTCTTAATGGACATGGCGATGGGTTCGGCCACACCAGACACAGCTTGGCGGCTTTATTTTCTGCCCCAAGGGCCAGACAATCCCGGGTCCACCCTCTAGGTCTCTTGGTCTCAAACCCCAATCCCCTGACTCAGCTGCCCCAGTAAATCTACGAGACGGGTCAGCACCCAGAGAACCAAACCTTGGCCTCTGGAAGCCACTAGGTTGGTGGCAAGGAGGTCTCTGGCGGACCTTCCCAGAGGGCCTGGCCTGGACACTTACAGCGTGTGGCAGGAGTCACCTGTTTGTCCTGCTGTCCTGCTCACCTGCAATCTCACTTACTTCAGAGCTAAGTCTTCCCTGTCCAGCCCTCTGGGGCCAGTTCAGATGGCTGGGGCAGGCATCCATGCACTAGCAGCCTGTTAGCAGTCCAGTGGGATGCTTTGTCACCGAGCTGTGGTGGTCCATGCCAAGGGAGGGGGACCACCACCTCATTCTTGTGGCAGCCTTGGTTGGAAGTGGAAACCCCACTACCACCTCACAGGGAAACAAGCACAGGCTAAGATGTTCTGGAAACGAGCAGGGCTGGGTGTAGGTAACCATCACCGGGGATACCTCACTTAAGGATCACTGCAAGCAGCTTGGCTCAGCTGGCCTTTTAGGTCTCTCGTTTTCAA
This sequence comes from Rhinolophus sinicus, assembly GCF_036562045.2. Lineage (NCBI taxonomy): Eukaryota > Metazoa > Chordata > Mammalia > Chiroptera > Rhinolophidae > Rhinolophus > Rhinolophus sinicus. The sequence continues at coordinate 55,676,732 of NC_133754.1, read as the reverse complement.
GGGGCCCTTCTGGCTCAGGCTTTCCGAGACAGAGGACAAAAGCCATTGCAGTGGGCATCTGGTGGGGAGGCAAGCCTGGCTCTGCACTGGAATCCAATTCTGTGTGCTGGGCCCTAAAGTTGCAGAGGCGAGCACTGGGCTCCCCAGGATGTGAGGAAGTGGGTACAGCAGAGGCTGGAGCGGAGACCCTTTGGCATGTGTCTGGAGCTAAAGGGGTATTGCATGGGGCCGGGGCTCTGCACTCCAGGAACCTGTGGCCTCCTGGCCGGGCAGGGGACGCCTCTCTCACTGCCCCTCCCTCCTCTTGGCCTCCAGGACCAGGACCAGCTGGGTGTGCTGCATTCCATACTCCACCAGAAAGAAGGTGAAGGAGAGTGTGTAGCAGTCCTGGAGGAGGTAATTCGCACATGGAGACAGGCCGGATGGGCAGGGGGAGCCTGGGGTGACAGGAAGTAGAATAGAGGGGGCTAGGCTGTCTGCCTGACCTCCTCCCAACTTCCTCAGTCCCCATCAAGACCCATGCCTCTGGCCTGTAACCGAGGGTCTGCACTCCTGTCTCCTGGGGTGGGCCAGACCAGGGAGGGCTGAGTGATGCAGACAAGGAACCCTAAAAAACGTGCCACACGAAACTTTTTCAGGGGCACCAATGACCCGGATGTGAATCACTGACCCACTGGGTGAGTGACAATGCGTCTTTTAAAGAGACACAATAAAGAGTGAACAGAAGATGCTTTCTCTCTTCGGCCCCTCTCAATGGATCCCTGTTCCTTCCTTTTGTGCATCTTGTTCCATGAAATGCAATTGGAGAAGGGAGGTGAGCTCAGGGATAGGTGGCATGATGGCTGAGCCTCCCAGATCACGGGCACATGACCCTTCAGAACCTGGGAACACCCAGAAGCAGTCAAATCCCCCGTAGGCCTAGAGTGGCCTCTACTCTTGGAGATGGCTCTCAAGGTCGGCCCCACATCACCCGGGGGTCCTGTCCCAATGAAAGGCGAATCTGGGAGACCTGAGGTGCGTTGCACATTGTTCCCTGAGGCCCTGGAGGCTGGGCTTTGCTGGAAATAAGACATCCTTAAAACTGAGTGCAGGAGGTCCTGGTAACACATGTCACATAGACCCCAATTGGGAGCCAAGAGGGCCAGGCAGAGGAAATCGAGGTGCAGGGAGATGCTGTTCACAGGGGACAAATGAACAGGAGCAGAGGGCCACACAAAGGGAGACTTGACTAGGGGCTTTGGAGTTCCTTTGCTCAGCTGGCTCGGCCTCGGCAACCTGCCATAGGCCAAGTGGGTGAATATATGCAATTCCGTGTGGTTCAGCCTAAGACTGAGAACATGTGGCCCCGCCTTCTCCTGTAAGACGTGTCCCAGCAGGCCCCACCCAGCACGCACACTCACTTTCTCACATGCGACCATGTGCACACATGCACTCATACATGTGCACACACAAACACGCACGTTTCTGTACACAGCACATGTGTGCGTGTATGTACATGTGTACACATGTGCACACATATCACACACAGCACACTTGCACAACATGAGTGTGCAGGAAGGCGTGAGCAGATGACAAGCAGCATCTCTGAGACAGAGGAAAATCTGGGCCCGGAGGCCTGAGAACACAGGTGAAACCCTCAAATCCCTCCCACGTGGATGAGAGGGGTCTGTTGTCTCAGTCCTCCCCAACTGTGACCTCTGTCTAGATGAAAACAGGCTCAGCGACAGTCAGAAACAGCATGCTGAGATCAGGCCCCAGGAATCAGCTTTCCTGGGCAGGGGTGTTGAGCTGTGGACACACTGACAAATGAGCAGGTCACAGAAAAGGCTGCTCTGCCATGTGCTCATCGCACCCGAGGGCTGGGGGCCACTGCTCGTCTTCTTGGACAAGGAGCTGTCAAGCAACATGAGGCCCTGGTCCCTGCGCCTGACCACCAACTGCTGCCAACTAGGAAGGCACCCAGGAAGCTCCTAGAGAAAGAGCTGGTTTGTCCCTTGGCCAGTGCAGGAAGAAGGGGCCACTGAGCCCCAGCTCCCTGGGCCCTCGCCACAGAGCAACCCTGGCCTGCATCCGTCCTCTAGTTCCTCTGCACCCAGCCCTCGGCCACAGACCAGGAGGGTGACTGGCCCCAGCCAGGTCACCCTTCTCCATCCATTTGTCCATCTTCCATCTCTTGACGCTGCGTATGGCTGGCCTCATTCCAAAACACGTTCTGCCTGTGCTGCTCTATATCATTCTGGGGTGTCTGCAGGGGGAATTAGTTCACGGCAGCCCTGGGTGGGAAGAACTGCCCGCAGGAGCCCAGAGGGGCCTGGTTTGTAGGTGCGGTGATTATGGCTCATGCCTCCTGCTCACATGCTGAGCTCCTGAGCAGTGGGCAAGGGACGCCCTGGAAGCCAGAGACCCTCGAGGGAGAAGATATGCAAGAAAAGTCTTGGGACTCTACTCTAGGAGCTCCCAGGCTGGCCAAGGCCCCTTCTGCCCTCTCGGAGGCTCCCACGGAGCAGTTGCTAACTGAGGAGTATGACTGAAGCCCTGCTCAGCCCACCCCTCCTTTCTGCCAGAGAAATGCACCAGTCCCAAGGGTGATGCGGGGAGGAGGTGGGCCTCGGAGCTGAGAAAGAGCAGATGACCTTGAGGAATCTGTCCGCCCACAGAGCAGTGAAAACTGTTTATTCACCGCCTGTGACACAATGTACCACAGCTACATGTTTGCTTCAAAGAAGGAGGGAAACCAGAGCCTCGAGCCTGAGCGCCCCTGGTGCCATCAGAACTGCTTCTGCCCCATCTCAGCGCAGAGGCGAGGTCAAGGTGGAGTGGACCAGGCAAGGGCGTAATGGAACACCTCTTGCACAGGCCACAACAGTTGGCAATGAAATGGCCATTTAAATTTAGGGAGGGGTGAAGCCAAGTTTCCCAGGCTGCCTGTGAGTTGTCTTTCTCCTGGACTCCTCCTTCCTCTGGGTCCCCCATCAACCCAGCCTACGGGGTGGGAGTAGGAGGGGCACTGAGGCAGGCTCACCCAGTGGCACTTTCCGTCATAAACAAGCTTAGCCAGTGGTCCCGGGTAGTGGTGGCTCCCTTTGCCCCAGGCCCCAGGCCTGGCCCAGTTTCCTCCTCAGTCCCTGCTGGGGGTTGAGAGAGGCTAATAGAGCCCTCCCTGGGCAGGGACCAGGCAGCCCCCAGGCAGCCTCGGCCACTTCCAGTTCCCTCCACTGATGGAGCAACACCAGTTACAATGCATGTCCTTTCCTGCGGCTCCCAAACACCCCATGGCAATGCCTCCAGCTTATTCTTTCCCATATTATTATTCTCCCTCAAATCCAATATTTTCATTATAGGCAATGTGGGAAATAACAAAAAGTGTTTAGCTTGTCATCTCATTACCTTCAGATTATCACTGATAGAATTTTCATATGTTTCTCTGAAATGTTTTCTCTCTCTCTAGATATATATGGAGAAAGGACAAACAGCCATGACAACTGTGCCAACAATGGCAAACACTTAGAGAGCAGAGGAGGTGTTTGCTCTGCTCCAGGCACAGTAAACTGTCCTGAGCAGTTTTGCATGTTTTAAAATCATTAATTCTACAACAACCTGCAAGACGGGGTCTAATATCATACCTATTTTCTTGCCCAGGAAATGGGGAGCGGGGTGCACAGGAGGTGCCTGGTTTCTGAGTGTGGAGGGAGCGGCTTGAGGAACTCGAGGGCAATCCAGTCACTAGGAGGGCACCCCCACTGGCTGCTGCCCTCAGAGGTTGCTGTTCCCCGAGCGCCAAGCTACACATGCTGTTGCTGCTACTGCGGCTTATTTCTAGTCTTTTCCTGCTGCCTCCAAGGAAAGCGATATAAAAGGGATGTGGCAACGGCAGGAAGCCCACCCCTTTCTAGAAACGCTGAATGAGCGGCAGCGCTTGCCCAGCTGCGCCCTCTGGTGGTAGGTCTGATGCAGCTCCCTCACAACTTCTGTTTCTCAGTCTGGAAGTCACCAGGGTCTGAGCTCTTTGACCAAGAGGAGGCAGCAGAGTGATGCTGGTCACTCAGAGAATTTTAACTCTCATTTAATTAATTCACTAAAGGAGAGGCTAGAACTGAAATTCATTGTTGGCCATCCGTTGGTGGGCAGGGCGAGGGTGGGAGGAACTTGACCCAGGGCCTGTGTGCACTGGACGCCCAAGCCCCACCAGTTCAGGGCTCAGAACTTATACATGTCACCCACCCAAAGGTCAAGTACCCAGGCCACTGACTCTCCCTGCCCCATGATCTCATGACCCATGACCCCACGAGCTCTGTAGAACAGACAGACAGACGATCTCCTTGGCAACTCTTATCTGGAAAGCCCTGGGTGCCTCCAAAGCAGGGGCGTCCAAACTTTTTTCAACATTTTTTACCAAGGGCCATATGCGGTAAAATACACAAACAGCTGGGCCACTCACTCGAGGTGAAGTATGTATTGCCTCACCTGGTTTATTTAAGTAAACTAAATATATTTTTGGAATTTGCTGTGGGCCAATTAAAAATGGATTGCGGGCTGCAGTTGGCCCGCGGGCCGCAGTTTGGACGCCCCTGCTCCAAAGGCTTGATGATGCTTGGCTTGTGTGGAAACCCACTCCACAAATAGATCCTTTCCACCATGACCTGAGCTGTTTCACTCCACAAAACTAAAAACAAAAGCAAACTCCCTCAAATTGCTGACATCCTGAGGCACTTATGTGTCCTGGTGTCACCAATGTCCCTGGCTCCCGGTGACATTGGGGCACTGAAGGCCTGCCTTGGAGGAGGACGGGAGCCAAGTAAGGCCTGGCCAGTGCATGAAAGTCTGGGTGCTGCGGAGGCCTTGGGAGAGGCTCACAGAGCTGACAGGCCTCCAATGGCAACGTGCTCTGAGGATCTGGGACCCACCCGGGCCTGGGGGGTAGAGAAGGCACTCCTGTGTCCTGCTTTCTCTCCTCCTGCCCTGTGAAACCCATTGCCCTTTCGCAGACATGCCTCCCTGAGAATTCCACCCATGTGCCCTGGAAGGAGGGGCAAGGCAGGAGTGGCATCCTGGGGACAGGAGCAGAGGGAGACCCCTGTGCTGGGTCAGGGAGGTCTTCCAGGTGCTGACTTTTCTAGCATTTAAAAGTCAACGAGGGGCGGACAGGTGGCTCAGTTGGTGGCTCAGTTTGTTACAGCGCGAGCTCTGGGCAATGGGGCTGCCGGTTCGATTCCCACATGGGCCAGTGAGCTGCGCCCTCCATAACTAGAATGAAGTCAATGAGCTGCAGGTGAGCTCCCTGGTGGCCAGATGGCTCAGTTGGTTGGAGAGCTCGGGCTCTCAACCACAAGGTGCCAGTTTGACTCCCGCAAGGGATGGTGGGTTGCACCCCCTGCAACTAACAGGGACGACTGGACCTGGAGCTGAGCTGCACCCTCCACAACTAAAATTGAAAGGACAACAACTTGACCTGGATGGATCTGATGAGTCCTGGGAAAAACACACTACTCTTCCCCAATTTAAAAAAATCCTGGAAATATACACTGTTCCCCAATAAAAGTGCTATTCCCCTTCCCCAATAAAATCTTAAAAAAAAAAAAAGGTCAACAAGGTAAGTAATGTGGGTGGAGCTATAGGAAACCTAATTAGGACTGACTACAAGTAGATTCCCCCAGGGTTTCCCCTCCTTCTGCGTTGACTTGTGACAGGTTTTTCAAGGAAGAGCGATGTACATAAAGCAGGATGTTTGCTGCCTGTTATCAACTTTCGGGTCACGATGGGCTCGGCCAGGGCCCAGGACACAGCCAGGGTGAGCTGGTCTAAGGGAAAAGTTATTTCTGGTTCTGACAAATGTGTCTGTGTAGACCAGAGTTCTCTGCAGGGAGTAGGGGGCTTGGCACCCTCTAAAGGAACAGGATTTAGATGGATTCCATTCCGACAAAGCCTTGAGACATATGAGTAGGCAGGGAGTGGATGATCCCATTCTACAGATGAGAAAGCTAAGGTGCACAGAGGCAGGGAGCGCAGGTACTGAGGGTGCCTGGTCACAGTCCTTATGCTGCCTCCAGGGGGCCGGGAGCCCTGGGTCATATTACAAGACCTCCCACCAAGCTGGGCCAGACAACTCCACTGGCCTCCAGTCCCCCATTTCTGTCAGTAGAGACCCCACCTAGGCAGACCCTTTGTGCCACTGTCCCCACATGCAGTTCTTAAAAAATACCCGATACCCACCTTTCTCCATCCTCACTGCTCCCTACAGCCACCCACAACCCGTGGACCTCTGGGAAATCAGCCCTGTCATGCCCCAAGCCATGTGCACTGCCTGCAAAGGAAACCCAGGACCCAGAATGCTAAAGCTCCCCACTTGCCTTCCTGGTTCATCTCAGGACAAGGTGAGCCTCTGCTCTCCTCAGAGGAGCTATTCTGTCCTGAGGGATGCTAGCTGCCTCTGTCCCTCACATTCTATCTAGAGGAAATCTCCATCTAAGGTGGCACCCTCGGCTCTATCAAGTCACCACCTTGTTTGCTTTGAAGCAACTTCCCTGCTGTTCACCTGTCAGGAGACAGGTTTTTATCTCCAGGAGATAGCTCTGCAGGCCTCCCGCTTTGGGAATTGCAGCACCTGTGTGTAGGGGACCTTCCACGATGATCTGCGGGAGGAGGGGTGTGTGTTCTTGCTTTGCCATCGCATCCCAAACCAGTGGAGCAGTGCGTTAACTTTGCCTGAGCAACCTTGGGAAGGGGGGTTTCCAGTCCATACCCCAAGAGTCTAGGCAGGCTGAGAGCAGAATTCTTCCTGGGAAGGACCCCTCCCCCTGCTCCCCAGCCCCCTGCAAATATCTGTCCTGGGGAATTGCCCAGGAAGGAGCAGGCTTGCTCAGGCCAAACACACACAACGCCCAGGGGAGGAGTCATTTGGACCGTCCCCAGGCCAGGCCGCAAACCCCAGCAGCAAGTCAGAATGCACCACGTGGGCCCTTCAGTCGCCAAAGATGCCTGACCCCCGTGCTGGATTTGGAGCTGCCTCCCCTGTGAGGCCCTCCGAGGGCTGACCGGGGAAATCTGCTTGATGTCTTGTGCTGTTTACTTTCCAAGGCAGGAGGGAGTGCCAATCCCAGTGACTAGGTCCAGGGACCTGCAGTCCCAGGGAGACAAGGGAGGGAGACTGAGGTCAGAAGGAGACTTCTCTGTCCACACACGGGCCGTGACATTCCATCCCGTTGTTTTCCTCACCTTGTGGTCCAATTCTGGGCCGAGGGACACAGCCTCTCAGCAGCGGGACCTCTCCCTCAGTACCCAGATTGCTCTGTTATAATCTGGGCTCCAGCCTCTGTTTGGCATGGTTTTTCTAAATAAATAATTGGGAAATAAATGTGATTTCCTTGGTTTCTTAGATGCCCACATGTCTGTTTCAGCAGCTGGTTTTGTTTGTAAAATGCAACCGACATTCAACTCGGAGACATGTGATCGTGCTGGGGCCACTTAAGCTTTCTGCTGCCAAGTACCCTTCTTCCTCCCCTGTAAATGCCCCAGGCCGAGGTTCCTCCGCCCTACTCCAGCCCTGGGCAAGGGTTGGTGTCATGCGGGGTCTCTGGTCCCGCTCCCCACATAAGAACGCAGGACATGGTGAGGCCAAAAAGGAACACCCACGGAGCCATAGGTAGGGGAGTCATACCACTGTAGTCTCGCTGGCAGCTGGGTTAGAGACACAGGAAACAGGAGCCACATGATCTACAGCCTGCTGTCCACTTCTCTCTGCCAACCAACCTCACTTGCTAGCTGCAATCCGCTCTTCCTAGCTCAGCCACCATCTTCTTGCTAGCCCCCATTTTCTGCTAGGGTAGCCATAGCAGTTATATTAGTGGCCAGTGGCTCACTGGTTACAGCTGACGGCCAACTAGCCACAGCTGATGGCCATCCAATCACAGTTGATGGCCATTTACTGGAAAGGAGCCAGCACCTTTCCACGTGAGGCCGAGAGCCTGGAAACTGCACTTCTGGCTCTGTCCCCACAGTTGGTTAGTGGGCAATTAGGGCCAGTCATAGGGAAGCAGAAGTGAAGCCACACACATGGTGGGGATCACCTGAGGTGGGGGTTGGGGGTTGGGGGAAACAGACAGGTGGGGATGCCAACCCGTGACTTGGGGATTAGGACAGATAACACCCTCACTGGGCACTACTCCTGACACATGAGGAACCACGCATCAGTCACCTCACCTCTAGAGAAGTGTCATGGGGAGAAGGCTCATGCCCAACAAAGCACTTTGCTCACATCTGTCCTCTACAGGGAGAGCTAGGCTCTGGTAGACCTCCAGCGGTCAGAATAGAGCATCTCCTTTTCTGTGAAGACCTTCTTTTCCAACACAGCCCTCTGTCATGTGTGTGGGAACCAAGTGAAGGCAGCTCCGACATCACCTCCCAATTCTTCGGCACCAGCTGGGTGTCCAGCAATCCCACTCTGACACGAACTGCCTGGAGTCAGTGCAGACTCCACAGCTAGGTGCTCAGACTCACGAAGCTGTCCCCACGGTAGAGGGCACGTGCAGTGGGGTCCCCAGGGCATCTGCACTCTGCTGGCCAACCACAAAGCAGAGCTCCCACGCCCTCTCTGGGGACACCACTCTCCTAGTACCCCAACCCAGCAGCTCTGTGAACCTCATTATCCAAAAGTTATTATCTAAGCTTTATTATATAGGCACAAGCAAGTCAATCATTGGCAATTGGTGATTGACTAAACCCCCAACCTCCAGAAGATCAGAGGTCGGGGGTCACAAGATTGGTTCCCTAGGCTAGAGGCCTCCAGGAGTCACCTCATTAGAACAAACTCAGGTGTGGTCGAAAGGGGCTCCTCATGGATTTCAAAACGTACTCCTCTCAGGAAATTCCACGGGTTTTAGGAGCTCAGTGCTAGTGAGACAAAGACCAGATGTATTTATGATACCACAACAGTATCCCTCCGTTTACTTAGGTCTTTAATTTCTCTCAGCAATGCTTTGTAGTGTTCAATGTACAAGTCTCACACTTCTTTTGTCAGATTTATCCCTAAGTTTTTCATATTTTTGATGCCAAAAACATTAACTAATAGATTCTTTCTTGCCCCGCACCATCACTGGTCCCCTCCCCCGAAGCAGGCACTAACAAACCCCCCATGCACATTTTTCGTATTCTTGAGGTACTGGGGGTTTTGGGGGGCTTTCAGCAATGTGATGTCTGTGTGATGCATCCAACAGTCGGTTCTTTAATACCGCTATATGGCATTCTAGGTACAAACGTGTGTTTGGACAGGTTTTCAAGAACTTCATACAAGCCCTTGGGAATGATGGGAGATGCCCCTAGATCCCACAGCCAGAAGTCGTGAGGACAGCCTGAACCCCGCCCCATGGCTGGATTGGCTCTCTGGGGCTTCCAGAGTCCCAAGCAAGGCTTTACATGGCTTCCGGGAAAGGGCAGGACAAGTGGTTCTCACAGACAGTCCAGAATTATGGGGGACAGAGTGAGCCAGGAGAGCACAAACTATTCCTTAACCCCTGAGTACCTCACTATCCCACCCCAGCAGATGGCACGGTGGAGTGCTGACACCTGAGAGATAGTCTGCTGGGGAAGGAGAGGGACCTGGGGTCCCCCAAGGTGACAGAGTGGCAGGCTGCGGGTAACTAAAGTGGCCCTGCCTCTGGGTTTCTTGTACTCCCACTGCCTGCGCTCATCTGCTCGACTGTGACCAGGAACCTGCTGTGTCAGCCGAAACACATCCTCTACAGGTTCATGTAGGTGGAAGCTCGAGAATCAGACAGGACCCCGAGGGTCCACGGCCACTGGTGGAGAACGGGATGGACGTCCTCTGGCCCAGCGTGTGTGCTGATACACAGGTCAGGAAACACGTGGCCTTTCCAGCAAATCCTTTTAGAGTCCTGGCCCCTGGTCCCTTCACATGCTCCCCACACTGAGTCAGCTACTTCTCAAATCTGTAAGCCCTTACTCGTCCTTGTTTCCAACATCTTAGGTGAATATATAGGCCTGTCAGATGTTGAGCTCCTTGCTTCCCGAGGAGCCATCTGCTGGACACTTGTTGACTACAGGTGGCAGGAATAAAACCTCCACTGTCAGCCCTCCCTTTTCAGATGGCAAACAGTGACAGCTACCTATGGTGGCAGCAGCCTGAGCCCCATCTGGATGGGGTTCTGGGTTTGTTGGGGCCCCTTGGGGCTGCACCACTGACTTGCCTGGTGGGTGCTCCAGGCTCACCCACCCCAGCCCGATAAGCATCTTGCCTCCCTTGGCCCAGCACTGTGAAGTGAAATTCATCCCTAGTATTAAGTGACAGGGTTTTACATATACCTTCCTTCAAGCACAGGGCTCTGAGCCTCATTTCCAGTGGCATATCCAGTAGTTGTTTACATCAGCAAGAACTCAAGCACATGTGTTTTATGCTGTGGATTAGAATCCAGAGCCATCATCACATATTTTGCTGATCACACGGTCCCATCTGTGGCCACTGGCAGTACCTTCAGGCTGCACCCTATGTCCTTTGACAAGCTCTTAACTTTTCTAATTCATTAAATTTGGAGGCATTTCCTGGCTTTCTTGCCCCATAGAATGTTCCAGGCTTATCTCGTATTTTCCATGTTCCAGTGAAGTGGTGAATTTGCCACTTCTTCAAGAACCAAGGCCCCATTCAAAAGTAAAAGCTCAAAGAAGAGATGAAAATCGTAAGAGAATGTATCAAAGTACCAAAAACACATTGTAAAAGGAATATTGATAAGGTGGGTGACACCAAGGGCAATTCCTCCCCCTCCAGGAGCTACTGGGGCAGGGGAGGGGGGCCCACCAACAGGCCCCATGCAGCTGCTCATTCACATGGGGGAGACTGTGAGTGCCCCAGCACCTTGGGCAGGGCCCATGCTGAGCGCTGCAGGGGAGGTTTCGGGCACTGAAGCTGGAACGTGAGAGGAAAGAAGAGGTAGGCAAACTTTGTAATCACAGACACCAGTGGGCCCAACGTGTGGACAGTTAGTCAAGGTCGTTCTGTGAGGTGCAAGCTGGAGGGGAGAGGATGGACCCTGGCTGTTGGCTATGCATTTTGTCTCCATGGTAACAGTTCTGCTGGCCCTGGACTGGCTGGAATTTCCCTCCGCCCTTCTCCTTTACCCCCTCCTCTTTGCTTCTTCAGTGCCTCCTTGGCTTAACACTGGCACCCCTCCCCGTCTCACATACTTCATGCCCTTTTTTAGTCATAACTGAAACCTGGAGGTGCTGCCTTGTGGAAAGTCATTGTGCCTCTGAAGCTGTGGTTCCTGCTCAGCTCCCGAGGCGGTTTTGGGGGGTACGGGCAAGATCAGCCACGGCAGGTACATCCCGGGGTGTCTGAGCCTGCCTGTGACCTCCCTCACTGGCCTCCATCCTGACCGTGTGCTTCAGAACCACAACCAGAGGATACTGACCAGTTCTTGCTTTTAGAGCATCTGCATGTCCTTCCCTTTATCCCCGCCTTGACACCCAGCTTCTTTATGACTGCACGAATTCCTTTCACAACGAATCCCGTTTAACACTTACAGTCTCTTCAGACTATGATCCATGTGGTCCTCCCATAAAACTTTGGAAACAAGTATTATCATCAGCTCTATTTTGCAAATGACAGCCTGAGTCACAGAGACGTCACTATACTGGCCCAGGACACACAGCATATAAAAGATAACCTGGGACTCCAGGCCAGGAGATCAGTAAGGGTCTGAACTCCTGTTGAGGTGAGGATTTGTGTTTGTGCCTATTTCACAGCCATGGAAACTGAGGCCTCAAGGCTGCACACCCAGAGCCTCTAGAGGTATCAGTCCAGTATCTCTCAGGCATGTCTCCTGCACCCTGTTCTGGGAGGTCCCCCCATTACCTGTGTTCTGCGAGGTCACGTCATCACAGGCATCATACGCACAGGGCTGGGGCTCAACCTTCCCGGGTTCAGGAAACCTTCCCAGCTATGAGGGAAGCTGAGTTTCCAAATGGAATAAGTGTGAGCAAGGTGAAGCCTACTTGTAAGGGGTGCTGGGTAGTGGGAAGAGCTGAGCTAAGACTGGGAAGCAGAAGAATACTTGTGTTTCCTAGAATATAAAGTTCAGGTTGGGAAGTGGGGAGACTAACTCACAGTGATGACCGGTGGAAAGATGCCATCCCTCACCTCAGGGCATCCGGGACCTGTGCATATGTCACCTCACTGGTAAAATGGACTTTGTAGGTAGGGTTAAGGTAGGGATCTTGAGATGGGAGACTATCCTGGATTATCTTGGTGGGTCCACTGTCCACACGGGGTCCTTCTAAGAAAGAGGCAGGAGGGTGTCATACGGGCACTCAGCTCCCGCTCCCCACATAAGAACACAGGATATGGTGAGGCCGAAAAGGAACACCCATGGAGCCATGGATAGAGGAGTCATCCCACTATATTTTCGCTGGCGGCTGGGTTGGAGACACAGAAAGCAGGGACCACACAATCCACAGCCTGCTGTCCGCTTCTCTGCCAACCATCCCCTTGCTAACTGCAATCCATGCTTCTCTGCCAACCAATCCCTTGCTAACTGCAATCCATGCTTGCTAGCTTAGCCAGGGCAGTTATATCAGTGGCTAATGGCTAACCGGTAACAGCTGATGGCCAACTAGTCACAGCTGAGGGCCATCTACTACCCAAGCCAGCACCTTTCCACGTGAGGTGGTGAGCGCTCTGGGACTCTGTCCCCAAAGAGGGGCAGATGCAGAGAGAGATTGGAAGATGCTGCATTGCTGGGTTTGAAGACGGAAGACAGGACCATGAGCCAAGGGGTGCAGGTGCCTCCAGAAAGAGCCATCCTTGCCACACCCTGACTGGAACCCAGTGAGACCCATGTCTGACCTCTGATCTCCAAAACTGTAAGATGATAAAGTAGTGGTGCCTTAAGCTGCTGAATTTGTGGTAATTTGTTACAGCAGCCACAGGACACTCACGTACTCACTATTGAAGTGCAGTCTTCTCGGGCACCCCAGCTGCTTATAAGAAGAGATTGTGCGAGTCTGGGGCTTAGAGCAGAGGATCTCCAGTGCTGACTTTGTCACGCAACTAGGAAACCACGGCCTGCGCAGTTCAGGGCTGCCCTATTGAGACCGTGTGACAGGCCGGCACGTTGACCATGATGTGCACTGGATTCCAGCTGTGGCCTTGCGATGCACACAGGCACCGCACACGCTCACCGTGCCGCTGCTCAGGAATGACCAGGGGGTCCTGGAGCCCAATACAACCTGGCGACTCTTCCTGCTTAGCAGCCAGGCACGTCCACCAGGGCTGGTCCCTGACTGGCTTGCATTTATTTCATTCTCAAGTTGTGTGTCTGTCTCTTCTAATTCTAAATTTTTTAAAAGGCCTCTGAACTTGAAAATCTAACATATGTGAATGGCTTTTCTGCCCAGTGCTAGGGAACTTCACGCTTGATAGAATCCTGCATTCTTTCATCAGCTCAGTACCATACCACTCTTCTGGATTTTAAGATGATAGTCGATTTGCACATATTTTATAAGGCACAAGGCTTGTCTGACCGTGATCACCATTTATGACGTTGTTGGGTTTTAGCCGACACAGAGCCTGGCAAGAGAGAGGCACCATGGCTGTTTACTACTCTTCTGAAGGACTGCTGCAGCCCTTATCTGTGCCAGGCATTTTGTCAGGGGTCGGTAAGCTTGAGCAGAAAGAAGGAAGAAGATATAAAAATGAACACACATTCCCAGCCTCCAGCAGCTTGCAGCCTAACCAGGAACGCTGGAGGGCACAGATACAGTTTACCTCAAAAAAGTGGTTGCCATGGGGAACGAGAATGCTGGAGGCCGAGTTGCCAACAGCCATCAGTTTGGCTGTTGAGAGACTGATGTTAGGGGACCCATGTTACTGATTCTCTTCCTCACTAGAGAGGAGGATGCTTGATTTTCTGAGAGATATTTAAGAGGACAATTTGAAATCCAACAAAAGCAAGGGTTAGTGGAATCAGGAAGGCTGCTCAGCTCAGAAGGCCAGCCACCCCAAGGCGCTGTTTGTCCTGGCCTCAGCCAGGGCCATATTTCACAGCAGGGGGACAGCGGCCAAACTTTTACTGGTTAAATAGCACATGGGGGCCAAGTTTGCTAGGAGAAAAAACAATGGCCCAGGGCCGAAGAAGGCTTTTCAGAGCTGTTTTCTACTTTTCTTCCAAGCAGCTGAAGGTCCTCAGGGCTGAGGCATTGCTGAAAGCCTGACGCCAGTGAGACCAGGCCTGACCTGGGAGGAGGGAGGCGAGACCCCAGGGAGGCAGGAGAACAGGCCTTCTCTCTGTGGCCAGGATCTCTGGCGTTGCTGAGAGGAGGGGTTTTAAGACCATTTGTGTCATTAGTATTGAAGGAGAGAGTTTGGTTGGAGGCGGGAAGAATGTGCTGGCTCCTTGGAGTTGGTGGGAAGGAAGGATTGAAAGCTGGGCTTGCCTCAAAGATGCTTCCCTGAGGCCTGGTCAGCTCCCCAAAGGCCCATAATGTGTCCTCACTCTAGTGGCAAGAACAACCCTGCCCAGGCCCATGGCGGTCCCAGGCTCATTTTAGAATGTGCGTCGTCTTCCTATTACATTTTCTCCTAACTGGTTTCTGGAGACCTTCAGGCAGGGCACCTAGCAAGTGGCACCACGTCACCAATTATTTAATTCTTAGTTAGTTCACGTGTGAATACCTCGGGACCCATGAGCCTGACCGGTCATCCAAGGCTGGGGCATTGTGTGGAGAAGAGGAGGTACATGGCTGGGGTCTCATGAAAAGCTGGGCCCAGCTGATGTGAAGGAACGTATGCAGACATGGGCACTGCAGCCAGAGGGATGAGGAACGCAAGCCCCGCAGGGAGAATGTGCGGAGAGCCGGAGCACAGCCAAGAGGATCTAACCCTGGGCCATCTAGTCACCGCGGTATCATCATTACAAAAGACAGACACATCAATGGGACAGAACAGAGATTCCAGAAATGGACCTACTCAGATATGGTCAATTGATTTTGGACAAAGGTGCCAAGACCATTCACTGGGAAAAAAAAAATCAAGGATCATTTGGACATTCACGTGCAACAAAACAAATAAAAGAAAAATCCACAAAACCCTTACCTCACACCACATACAAAAATTAACTTGAAACAAATCTAAATGAAACTTCTAGAAGAAATATAAGATAAAAATCCTGGTAACCTTTAGTTTGGGAAAGATTTCTTAAATACGACACAAAAGTTCAAACTATGTGAAAAACATCAATAAATTAAATTCCATCAACCTTAAATGTTTGCCCTGAAAAAGACACCAAAGAAAATGAAAAGGCAAGCAACAGAATGGAAGAAAATATTTTCAAAACATATCCATCCAACAAAGGACTTTTATCTAGAATAGATAAAGACTTACAACTCAATGATAAGAAGACAGACAATTCAACATTTACAAATAGGCAAAA
Source organism: Rhinolophus sinicus (assembly GCF_036562045.2). NCBI lineage: Eukaryota > Metazoa > Chordata > Mammalia > Chiroptera > Rhinolophidae > Rhinolophus > Rhinolophus sinicus. The sequence continues at coordinate 55,661,298 of NC_133754.1, read as the reverse complement.
GATTTGAAAAGACAGGTCACAAAGAAGATATATGGATGGCAAAGAAGCATCCAAAAATTTGCTGACCATCATTAGTCATCAGGAAATTAAAACCATGAGGAGATACCACTACAAACCCACTAGAATGGCTAAAATTAAAAAGACTGATCAGGCAAGTGTTGGCAAAGATGTGGAGCAAATGGAACGCTTACAGACTGCTGGCAGGATTGTAAAATAATAAAACCACCTCGGAAAATAGTTTGGCCGTTTCTTAAAATATTAAACATATGGGCATATGACCCAGACATTCCATTTCTAGGCGTGTCCACACAAAGACTGCTACATGAATGTTCATAACAGCTTTACTTTTAATAGCCCAAATCTGGAAGCAACCCAAATGTCCACCTACAGGTGAGTAGGTAAACTAATTATGATATATCCACACAACGAAATGTTACTCTGCATGAAAAAGGAATTCATTATTGGATGAATCTGAAAATAACGGTACAGTGTGAACAAGGTCAGGAAATAAAAGTGTGCATACTGTATTATTCCATATATATAGAATTCCAGAACATGCAGGTTGATCTATAGTGACAGGTTAGTGTTGCCTGGGCAAGATGGGCAGGAAGGGGCAGGTGGAAGCTTTGTGGGTGACAGATATGTTCATAATCACCTTGGTTATGATAGCGACTTTTTTGGTGTATCTGTATGTCAAAACTTGCCTTACTGTACATCTTAAATATGTGCATCTTAGTGTCTGTCAAATGTATCTCAAGAAAGCTGAAAAATGGACCAAAAACCCCACAACAAATTTATATCCAACTGTAATGAGGATATAGGTCAGTAGAATGAAAAATTCTTTAATAGAAGATACAGGTTTCTGGGGGGGAAATCTCGCAATTTTAGTGCTGTGTGAGCATGATTAAATTTACAGACAAGGAGTGGACATTAATTATGTTAGAGACCCATGTGCCACTTCTACATTACTTTTGGGAAGTGACACAGAAATAATAACAGAACCGTCACAACTCTGGGTTTTGGAACGGTCTGCAGTTTACAAAACGCATTCATAACCGTGAGCTGAGGGAGTCCCAAAAACAGGGAAGGCGTCTCCCTCCCAAGGGGGTATTTCTCTTTGTTCCCATTGTCCCTCCCTCAGTTAATCCTCATCCTCTCTTGCCTGGACAATTCCAAAGCCTACAATCCAGAGAAGGGAGGCACAAACGGTCACACCTGCACAATGGAATTCTATCCAGCAGAGTAACTACCAAATGAATCTCACAGCTATAATGTTAAAGGGAAGGAGCCAAACTCCAATGAGCACACAGTTTGATTCCCACGGTGTGAAATCTAAGGACAGGTGAAAGCCTTGGTGTGATAAATTTGGCACTAGGGTCACTGCTGGCTGGGGCGAGAGGAGACCATGGGGGTGCTGGGATGTCCTGAATTCCTTCAGCTGGACATGGGATACATTTCAATACAAACGTTTGGTCAATAAGCACACAACAAATGTGTACAAGCTGCCTCACTGGTCTCCCTCTTTAATCTACCCCCACTCACCAAGAGGACCTCTCAATATCCCCACCCTCTCTAAATCATCCTGTTGGTATCTATCCGTGGTGCTCACAAGTCCTCAGCCTGGCCATAGAGGCCTGCGGTGACAGCCCCACTCGCTTCCCTCCTGTCCCCTGCGCCCCTCCTCTCTCTGGCCTGGTCAGCCACCTGGGCATCAGCTCCTCCAGGCCACTGGCCGGCCCTCAAGGCTCACCCCAAGCATCAGCTCCTTGGGTCACTCCGGTGGGACAAGGTGGGCGTCTTCCTTGCCTCAGCCCTGGGCGCATCTCAGAAGTGCTCATCCTGGTCTACGACCTTATTCTTAGGCTCCCCTGGTGGTGAGGACCAGACGGGAATTTATTGTAGAAAGAGGCGTGTAGTCACAGCATAGGGTTCTATCGGTGCCAAGAATGGAGGCTGTGGAGTGGTTTGGGGTTCAGTGGCCCTGGGACCCCAGCCCCACGAGAGCAGAGGCTCCTAGTCGTCTGGAACCAAGGGGACCCATCAGAGAAGAGACCATGAAGAGAAGTGTGTGTGGCCTGGGGGTTGCATCCAACACACCTAGATGGGTCCATTGTGAACATCAGAGAATGACCCACCTCAGAGGAGAGATTGTGCCATTATCAGTTGTTGTTCATCTGTGGTGAATGAAAGAAAACACTATTTGTCAATAAATTGGACAAAGATGCCAATTGTCAATGGCAGCTCTCATTCCTTTCTTGTGACTGGGAAAAGCTAAGACATGTGTCCAGGATCAGCAGGAGATAAACAAGCCAGGGTTTTCTGTGGCCACATGTTCAGCTCCAAAGTGCCGAATCCCTGGGAGGGGAATAAAAAATCGCCTCCCCTGGCCGCCCCACACTGCCTGCTGCACACAGGGCCTTGATGAATTTCCCTACCAATGGGGGAGGCAGTGGAGGGGAAGAGGGGGCTTTGTTCAGTGGACCAAGGTGATGGTGTTAGAGGGTGGCTGCAGGCGGGGCAGGAGCAGAGGTTAGAATTGCTGTAGATGACAGGTGCTGTATTGAAGTTTATATGCTTTTTAATCCTCCAGGTTCCTTTGATTTGCATGCTGTTATTACTCCCACTTTACAGGTGAGGAAACTGATGTTCAGAGAAGTTAAGGAACTAGCCGAGGTTAAGGTCCCAGTAAATAAATGGTGTCATTCAGAGCAGTGGTTCTCAAAGTGAGGTTCCCGGGGCCGGCCTGGTGGCTCAGGCGGTTAGAGCTCCATGCTCCTAACTCTGAAGGCTGCCGGTTCGATTCCCACATTGGCCAGTGGGCTCTCAACCACAAGGTTGCCAGTTCAATTCCTCGAGTACCGCAAGGGATGGTGGGCAGCGCCTCCTGCAACTAAGATTGAACACGGCACCTTGAGCTGAGCTGTGTCCCAGATGGCTCAGTTGGTTGGAATGCGTCCTCTCAACCACAAGGTTGCCGGTTCGACTCCCATAAGGGATGGTGGGCTGCACCCCCTGCAACTAGCAACGGCAAATGGACCTGGGGCTGAGCTGCGCCCTCCACAACTAAGACTGAAAGAACACAACTTGACTTGGGGAAAAGTCCTGGAGGTACACACTGTTCCCCAATAAAGTCCTGTTCCCCTCCCCCAATAAAAAAAATCTTAAAAAAAAAAAAGTGAGGTTCCTGAACCAGCAGTGTCATCTCAGACTGTGTTAGGAATGCAAGTTCTCAGACCCTCTGAAAACCTCCTGAATTGGGCACTCTGGAGATTCTGATGCCCTGTGAAGTGGGGAAGCCAAGACTTAGAGGAGGAGGTCCCACCTGGTGCAGCCTAGGTTTTCTGGGGAGATTTCACAGGAGAAAAGAGGCAACTGAGCGCCCTGGGAGGTCTGCAGCCCAACTCTAGGCTGCTGGGTGGGAAAGCTGCATAAATGAATGTGATATGAGATCACCAGAAAACACTTCTGGGACCCAGGATTTGTTTTTTGGCTTATATTGTCATGTAATTCCATTGTGCTGATCCTGCCCCCAGCCTGGCATGAACAGCCAATCTCTACAATGCCTTAAGCAGGACCCTCAGACTGAACCAAACCTGGTTTTCCACTGGAAAAGCACAAACTTCATGCGGGCAGCAGGGGGGTAGATGGATGCTATTAGATGTTGGTCTGCTCTCTGGTCTGCCCTCTGTTGGGAGCTGGGCTGGCCTGGGGTGGGCAGGGTGGGGAGTACATGGCAGGAAGCAGAAAAGAAAGGCAGATGCAACTCTTTCTCCTGGACCTACTGCAGACTAAGAACACAGATAATCCTGGAACACCACCTTCTTCTGCCTTCCATCTTCTTCACTCAGTGCTTGAATCTTCAAATCTGTATGAGATGAATCCTGGGAGTAGAGGAGAGGGAGGGCAGAGAGTCTGAGGCAGAGGGCCAGAGGTAGGAAGGGAGGAGAGGAGCCTCTCTAAGCTTTTTTCCTGGGTCTGAGGTGTGATTTTATCTTGCGTCAGGCTGCTGGAGAACATCGATTCTGGCTAAAGCAGCCAGGACTTAGCTTCCTCCGACCTTGGCCTAAATTCCAGCCTCCGTAACCAAACACACGGACTTCTCTTTGGTGTCCAGCCATTTCCTATCTTGGACCAAAGAGTGGGGCATGGTGACCCAGGGAACATGACATTCAGTGTCAGCATCAAAAGTCACTGAGAGAAATACACCAAGAACAAGATGAGAAACAGACCTTCGTGGGAAGCTTGGGTCATGAGGGGTCTTGTAGGGTGCAGCCTTCTCAGTCAGGCAAGATAATGAGACTGAGAAACCCTTTCTGTGTGCCAGGAATGTGTCTAGCACATGAGATTGATTGTGACCACCCATGAGGTGGGTAAGCTTCTTGTTTCCATTTTACAGATGAGGAAACTGAGGCTGAGAGAGGTTCAATAGCCTGCCGTGGCCTCATTGCTGCTGCAGGCAGAGAAGTCACTCGGTGAGCTCAGTCTCCTTGGAGTTGGCCCTCTGGTATGCTTACTTTGGCCTTCTGTTTCTGTTTCCTTCTTCACCTGTCAGGACTCTGCTCCAGGCCAACACTTCCTTACTTCTGTCCACCCATTTGGCCTCACAGAATCAGTTTCCAGGGAAGCTCTGGCTCCTGTCTGTGAGGAGAGGATTCAGCAGGCTCAGGGCCTCCCCGCCATGCCTGGGCGCCACTCCCCACACGCCGGCCCTGCTCATCCCCGTTCTCTACAGACAGATAAACTACCCCCACAGCTCACTCGTCTGCACAAACTTTCTTCCCTGGTTCAGTGCCTTTAACGAGCTCCCAAAAACAAAATCCCCAGGCTCACAGGTCAGGAATGTGTTCACCTTCTGGATGGCAAATTCTCAGTTTCAGCTGTGGTCGAGGCCAGGACCCCTCCTGCTTCACGTGTCCTGGAATAGTGCTGAGTGTGCTTCTGGCTGGGAAGACATGATAAATAGTCACCGCTTACAAGGATAAACAAAAATCCCATTTCCCTTTTAATGACATTGGGCCACGTTTAGAGTTAACGTTTCAAATCATCTGGAGGGAACATAGTGGTTTTGCTTCCAAGAACCTCCGCAGAGTTTTTGTGGGTTACCGCACAGTGTCGGTGCACATTCTTTTATCAGGAAAATAGGCCCAAGATGAAAATGATTCTCATGGACCGCCCTTCTTAAGGAGTCGGGGCTCACTTGTGCATATTTCCAGGAGACTTGTTGGAGAATTGTCTGGGATGTTGACAAAGTTGGACATGGAAAGCAGTTTGATCATCCAAGGCCAGTGGAGCAACTGCCCACCATGAAATAATCGCCTAAAACCAGGGTGCTCACGGGGGCTGTTTGGCTGGTGTCGGTGTGTGTGATGCTGCACTTGGCCTCAGTGACTGGAAACTGTGGCAAATTCAGACATGACCAAATCTAACTTAGTCATCACTGCTTGTTACTTTTGGTCTTACTGAAGCAAGGACGCCTGCTGGGCATGTGTGCCTAGCCCTGGAGCTCCACAGAGTAGATGACCATCCACAGAAGGGTTGCCTGTGGGGGGTGAGGGACAGGATGGAGGCCTTCCTCACAGACAAGTGTCTCAAGGACCTCGAGAAGTGGGAGGAGGAAGGAAGGGAGGGAAAAGAGAGAGAAGGTACAGTACTTGTCCTTTGGAGTTTAAGTCCTAGACTTAAGAAATCTAGATCTGGGGAAGGGAAGGAAGGTGAAGGCTGAGTGGAGTGGACTGATGGTCTGGAGCTAGCACACCCTGGAGCTAGCGTCACTTTAGAGGCTGCGGTTCCCTGCCCCAGAGTTCTCGTTGGTCTGTTCCAGCTAACGGAGCCAGGGGACAGTGGCACCAGCAGCAACTTGTGCCCCACATAATGGTGCTTGTCTCATGAGCCCTTACTAAGGGGTTTCCTTGGCCAGAGTCTACACCTCCAGCCTCCACCGCAAGCATCCTGAAGCTATATCCATGGGTTCCAGGCAAGGAACTGATGTGCTTCTCATTGAATGAGACCCACGGGGGCCATGTTTTCTTCCACAGGTAAATGGGATGGTCTTTGGTCAGACAGGATTTTGCAAGCCTCAAACAGCCAGTGATGACTATGGCTACAAGATCCAAGCTTTGACCTTGCCCTGGAGGTTGAAGGCACAGAGAAGACATGGGTAGGGATGGTTAGATGTTCTTTGGAGTTCCTGGGACAAATCAAAAGGTAGTGTCTTCAACAACTCTCTGCCTCTAGGGCTGATCTTGTCCCTGAAGGCCCTGAAATGACAGCTAAACAAGAAAAGGAACTGTAAAGAGAAGTGACTGTAAAATGGTTTGCTCTATAAACTGAAAGAATCTGAATAACTTGCCATTGTAAATGTAAAGATAGGTTTACTCACAAACACAACTCTTCTTTTTTCATATATTTAATTGAGGGAAAATTCACATAACAAATAAACTATTTTAAAGTGTACAATTCAGTGACATTTAGTGCATTCACAGTGTTGTATAACTACCACCTCTCTCTAGTTTTAAAACATTTTCAAAACACTTACCACACAAACAACCAAGATGGCACAGTAGGTAAACACTGTGTTTACCTTCTCACACAATCATATCAAAATTACAACTAATCTACAAAACAACCATTATTGAGAATTGCCTAAAATCAAGCTGAACTGAAGCCTTTCAACTAAGGACTTGCAGAACAAGCCATCTCCAGACCGGTAGGAAGGTCAGACACACGGAACGGGCTGGTTCCACACCCGTGTGTGACCATTAAAAATAAGGAGGGATATTTCGGCTGTCGGGGTCTGTAGAGGAGTGAGAGATCCCAGCCCCACCCCAGCCCTGGGTTCCAGTGCCGGGGAGAGAAGTCCCCACAATTTTTGGTTGTGAAAACGAGTGAAGATTGTGACTGAGTGAGACTGAGCACAGCTACATCCCAGGTGCTCCTCTTAAAGGGACTGAGTGGGGACTTACCCACCAGTGGAATCACTGGCTCTGAGCTCCAGCACTGGAGCAGCAGCTGTAAAGGTGGCAGGGACAAATAGTAGGGAACTGAGTTGTCTGGCTTGGGACGGGGGCTGGAGAGGCAGCTTTCTCCTGGATGGGGGAGCTGGCGGAGGCCATTGTTTCTTTGTAGAGCCCTCCCCTTTCCCAGAGTGTGAACATAGGTGGCCACCATTTCTGAGTCTCTGCCGATCATTCACCACACCCTGGTGCTTTGAGACCTGGCCCCGCCCGACTTTCATGCACACCCAAGCTGCTTTCAGTGACTTGTACCTCTGGCTGAGCAGCCCTAAGCTGGTACTAGTGGCAGCCGACCTTGATTCAAGGCTTTGCCTCACAAGGCGCTTCCAAGCACAGCATGGGTGGCAGCCATCTGTGGATTTCTTTCTGGCTCCCGCTGGGTGGCCCAGGGTGGGGCACAGGCTGTGGCTGAAGGAGACCTACAGTGGAACCTCTCCAAGGTGGTCCTGGGGCTGGCGCCCCCAGTGGCCAGCTTCAAAATGAGCTGGAGCATCACCCAGTCACCTCCAAGTACGACACACCCAAGGGGCAGATTGGGCAGGCACCAGAGTCCTGCCGAGGCAGATCATGCTCCATAGGATCAGCCCCTGCACAACAACTCTTCCACTGTGGTCAAGGTAAGTCCTCACAACTAGCAATTCCAAGGTCAGTCCCTCACACTGATATGCAATTATCAACCAAGGCTCAACTACAAGAGGAGGGCACACACAGCCCACACAAGGGACACACCTGGAGCACGTGACTCAGGTGACCAGAAAGACTGCTCCACTGAACCCTACAGCACACCTACTACATAAGGCCTCTCTACTAAGACCAGAAGACATAGCAGCCCTACCTAATACATAGAAACAAACATAAGGAGGCAGCCAAAATGGGGAGACAAAGAAACATGTCCCAAATAAAAGAACAGAACAAAGCTCCAGAAAAAGAACTAAGCAAAATGGAGATAAGCAAGATAAGCAATCTATCAGATGCAGAGTTCCAAACACTGGTTATAAGAATGCTCAATGATCTCAGGAAGAAATTCAACAGAAAGATAAGAAGCATAAAAATGGAGATGAACACCATAAAAAAAGAATCAGTCAGAAATAAAGGATATAATAATGGAAACGAACAATATATTACAGGGAATCAACAGTAGAATCCTTGGTTGATGAAGCAGAGGATCCAACAAGTGATGTAGAAGATAAGATAGCAGAAAACATTCAACCAGAACAACAAAAAGAAAAAAGAATCCAAAAAATTGAGGAGAGTTTAAGGGGTCTCTGGCAACATTTGCATTATAGTACCAGAAGGAGAAGAGAGACAGCAAGGAATTGAAAACCTATTTGAAGAAATAATGACAGAAAATTTCCTTAACCTGGTGAAGGAAATGTTCATACAAGTCCAGGAAGCACAAAGAGTCCCAAACAAGATAAACCCAAAGAGGCCCACACCAAGACACATCATAATTAAAACACCAAAGGTTAAGTACAAATTGAGAATCTTAAAAGCAGCAAGAGAAAAGCAGATAGTTACCTGTAAGGGAGCCCCCATAAGACTGTCAGCTGATTTCGCAACAGAAACTTTGCAGACTAGAAGGGAGTGGCAGGAAATACTACAAGTGATGAAAAGCAATGACATACAACCAAGATTGCTCTACCCAGCAAGGCTGTCATTTAGAATCAAAGGACAGATAAAGAGCTTCCCAGACAAGAAAAAGCTGAAGGAGTTCATCACCATCAAACCAGTATTACAAGGAATCTTAGAGGGACTTCTTTAAGATGGGAAGGGGCTTAAGGATGGGTGAAAGGGGAAGAGATTAAGAAGTACAAATTGGTTGCTACACAGTAGTCATGGGGATGTAGGTAATAATAGCATAAGGAATATAGTCAATAATATTGTAATAACTAGGTATGGTGCCAGATAGGTACTAGATCTATCAGGGTGATGGGGTTGGGGGCAGGGTGAAAAAGGTGAAGGCATTAAGAAATACAAGTTGATAGTTAATACAGTGTGGGGAACATAATCAACAATGTTGTAAAGATCATGTAAGGTGCCAGATGGGCACAGGACTTACCAGGGGGATCACACCAAAGACTGTGTACCTGCCTGACCAATGTACTATATACCTGAAGAGCTGAAGTAGAACAGTATTGAATGTCAACTATACCTAAATATATATGTATATACAGTCACAGGATGTGGAGTACCACATATAGAAGATAGTCGATGTTATTGTAACAGCTATATAAGATGTCAGAGGGGTAGTAGCTTGGAGAGGTGGGTTATCACTTTATGAGGGGTTTAAATGTCTAACTATTATATTGCTTTGTACACCTGATATTAATTTAAAAAAACACACAGAAAAACATCCAATAATCATTAAGCAGTCATTTCCCATTTCCATTGTATGGTTATACCATAGTTTGTTTATTCATTTATCTATTGGTGGACATCTGGGTTGTTTCCACCTTTTGGCTATTGCGAATAATGCTGCTATGAATATTTATGTACAAGTTCTTGTGTGGATATATGCTTTTGTTTCTCTTGGATATATACCTAGGAGTTGAATTGCTGGATCATGTGATAATGTAATGTATAATTTTTCTGAGGCACTACTGAACTGATTTCCACAGGAGCTGTACCATTTTATATTCTTACCAGTAATGTATGAGGGTTCCTATTTCTCCACATTTCGACCTTTTTCCATTCCCCTACAAATTATAGTCATTCAGTGGGTGTGACCTGATATCTCACTGTGGTTTTGGTTTACATTTCCTTAATGTCTAGTGATGTTGACCATTTTTTTCATGTGCTTTTTGGTCATTTATGTATCTTCTTTGGGGAAATGTCTATTCAAAGCCTTGGCTCATTTGAAAAATTGAGTTGTTGGCCTTTATGTTATTGAGTTGAAATAGTTCTTCATGTATTCTGAACGCTAAACCCTAATTAAATGTATGATTTGCAAATATCTTCCATGATTCTGTAGGTTGTCTTTTTAATTTCTTGATAATACCTTTTGATGCATAAAATTTTAAATTTTTATAAAGTTCAGTGTATTTATTTTTTTCTTTTGTTGCCTGTGCTTTTGGTGCCAAATCTAAGAATTAATTGACAAATCCAAGACCATGAAGATTTACTCCTGTTTACTTCTAATAGTTTCATAAGTTTTAGTTCTTAAATTTAGTTTAGTGTTCCATTTAGGGTTAATTTTTGTATATGGAATGAGGTAGGGGTCCAAATCAGTTATTTTGCATTATATGTTTGTCCCAGCAGCATTTTTTGAAGAAACTATTTTCCCCTATTGAATGGTCTTAGTGCTCTCATTGTAAATCAGATATTTATTTCTGCACTCTCAATTCTATTCCATTGGTTTATTTGTCTATCTTTATGCTAGTACACTGTTTTGATTATTATACCTTTGTAAAAAGTTTTGATATTAGAAAGTGTAAATTCTCCAACTTTGTTCTTTTTCAATACTGTTTAGGATATTTGGGATCACTTACAATTCCACATAAATTTGAGGATTGGCTTTTCCATTTCTACAAGAAAGGCCATTGGAATTTTTGTAATCTGTTTGTGGTTTGTGGGGTGATGATGGTATGGTAGGATTGCATTGACTCTGTAAATAACTATGGGAAGTATTCCACCTTAGCAATGTCATTTTCCAATTCATGAATATGATTGTTTCTTTAATTTGTTTCAGCAATGTACACGTATTATAGTTTCAGTATACAAATCTTCAAATTCTTGCTTATATTTATTCCTAAGTATTTTATTCTTTTAGATGGTACACTGCAAATGATATTGTTTTCTTAATTTTATTTTTGGGTTATTCATTGATATATATATAGAAACAGAGCTCATTTTTGTGTCTTGATCCTGTACCCTGTAACTTTGCTAAATTTGTTTATTAGCTCCAGTAGTTTTTCTATTTCTTTTTGGATTTTTTTTTTTTAATTTTCTGTATATGGAATCATGTCACCTGAAAATAGAAATAGTTTTACTTCTTCCTTTCCAATTTTGATAACTTTTATTTCTTTTTCTTGTTCAATTGCTCTGGCTGGGACCTCTAATTCAATGTTGAACAGCAGTTGTGGAAGTGAACATCCTTGTCTTGTTTCTAATATTAAGGAGAAAGTTTTCAGTCTTTCACCATTGAGTATAGTATGTTGTCAGCTGTGGGTTTCTTTGTCAATACCTTTACCATGCCTTCTGTTCTTAACTTGGGTGTGTTTATCATGAAAGAGTGTTGAATTTTGTCAAATGTCTTTTCTGCATCAAGATGACTGTCTTTTTAATTTTTTCACTTTATTAACTTAGTGTATTAATTGATTAGTTTTCTTATGTTGAACCACCCTTGTGTTCCTGTGATAAATTTCACTTGGTCATGGAGTATAGTCTTTTTTGGTTTGCAAGTGTTTTGTTGAGGATTTTTGCTTCTATATTCATAAGTGATATTGGTCTGTTGTTTCTTTGTGGTATCTTTTTCTGGCTTTGTAATGCTGGCCTCATAGAATGTGTTAGGAAGTGTTCCCTCTTGTATTTTTTTTGAACAGTTTGAGAAGAATTGATGTTAATTCTTCTTTATATGTTTGGTAGAATTTGTCATGAAGCCATCTGGCCCTGGACTTTGTTGGGCAGTTTTTAATTACTGATTCAATCTCTACTTCATATAGGTTTGTTGAGATTCTCTATTTCTTTTTTAGTGAATTTTTGTAATTTGTGTGTTTAAAATTTGTCCATTTCATCTAGATTATCCATTTATTCGATACTATTGATTATAAGAGCATATGATCTTATAATTCTTTTACTTGCTGTAAGATTGGTAATAATGTCCCCACTTTTATTTATGTTTATAGTTATCTATGTCCTCTCTTTTTTCCTTAGTATAGCTAATTTTGGGACTTTTTGTTAGGGCTTGTCAACTTTGTTGATCTTTTAAAAAAACTAACTTTTAGTTTTGTTGATTTTCTCTATTGTTATATATTCTCTATTTCATTTATCTCTGCTCTAATCTTTATTGTTTCCTTCTTTCTCCTACTTTGGGTTTAGCATGCAGTTTTTTTGTTTTGTTTTGTTAGTTCCTTAAGGTATACATTTAGGTTATTGATTTGAGGTATTTTTTTTAAATGTACATGTTAATGGCTGTAACTTTCCCTCTGAGCACTGCTTTTGCTGTATCCTATAAGTTTTGCTATCTTGTTTCCATTTTTAGTCTTCTCTACGTATTTTCTAATTTCTGTGGTGACTCCTCTTTTGCTACATTGGGTGTTTAAGAGTATTTTATTTAATTTCTACGTATTTTCAAATATTCCTGTTTTCCTTCTGTTTTTGATTTCTAGTTTTATTCCCTTGTGATCAGAGAAGATAGTGTATATAATTTTAAATTTTAAAAATTTGCTGAGAATTGTTTTATGGCCTAACATGTGGTCTATCCTGGAGAATATTTCATGCACTTGAGAAAAATGTGTATTCTGCTGTTGTTGATTGGAGCCTTCTTTATGTCTCTTTGATTTAATTGGCTTATAGTGTTGTTCAAGTCTTCTTGTTCCTTCTTGATCTTCTTTAGATGTTCTATTATTGAAAGTAAGCAAATAATACTCTTTTTGATCTATTCAATAAATGTTTCTCATCAAATATTTATCAATCCAATGAATTAACTCACAATGAGTTACATATATGATCAATGCTGAACATCCAGATACCAATTATTGATGCACTTATATAACAATATTTGTTGCTGCCCACAATGTATTATACAGGAAATATAAAAATGAATGACCTATTTCTCAAGCTAGTATGGTAGAGAAGACCTGTCTACCAGTCACCATACAACAAGGCATAAGATCCTAAGAGCTGTAAGAGAGGTGCAGATAACTAGTGTTGCAAATTTAAAGAACTTCTAGTTGAAGAGATTTTCTGGACTTCATATCAGAAGTTGACCTTAAATTTCAAACAGAGGGAACAGAAGCAAAAGCCAGAGGCCCAATAAATGACACCTGACTGGACGTCACCAAGTGTTGGCCAGTGTTGGACCAAAGAACATGTAAAAGGGTGGAGTGAGAGACCAGGAGACAAGCTGGTGGAAGGCAGAGAATGGAGAGCTTTGATGGATGGGCTATGTCATTTATTCTGAAATCAGAGACTCTGTGAAGCATTTTGAAGAGAAAGACCATGGTTAGAGTATGCCTTATTGAGAGAATATTTTTTTATTTGAAATCACGCAAGAAAGCTGGGAGAAGTAAGAGACCAGTGACAAGGTAGTTGTAGTCTACCAAGGCAGGTGAATTTGTTAAAATGGGTGGGATTGTCATGAGAGAATGTTGGAGAAGAAGAGACCATGGCAAAGGACAGAGCCTGGGAGATATCTTCACTAGGGTGTAGCAGCAAGAGGAGTGAGAGGAAAGAGACTTCAGGGAAATAGGAGCGAGGCAGAGCAGAGCAGGTTATCTATGAACCAGGGGTCAAAACATTTTGACTGAGCAGTGGGATCATTTATTCAGTAGGGAACAGTATTAGGCCAAGAAATGCCCCAGAATTGAAGATGAGAAGGTCTGTATTGACTCCTAAGGACAGTATTAACACTAGTGTGGAAGAGATCAGTGTGTGAGATGTGATGTGGAAGGCTCTCTGGCTAGTCGCACAGTTGAAGGAAAGCAGGTATGGGACAGAAAGCTTTGCCAAAGCCCTTTACTGCTCCCATTTGCCCTCGGCTAATTAGTCAGTGCACAGCTCATTAACATTTTTTCTGGGGCAAGAGGAAAAGAAAACCCCAGAAGAATTCTAAATGCTTCTAAATGACAGTGCTGAAGGCTTCCTGGTGACAGCAGCTTCTCTTGTAGTATGTCTGTCTACTGTGGACTGAAGTCAACTGGGGAACATTAACAGGAAGTAGGAATGCTATACTTGGTGTCCTCTGTCTATACAAGTAAAACTGACACTGGTGTCATCTGATGAATTTTGAACTAATTCTTAGTTCCTTTTTACCATTCCTTGGATGCACTACCTAGTCTCTGCTTCCTTTGCTCCCCAAATCTCACTATTTCAGAGCTGGGTCAACAGGACACTGACAGCTCTGGTGAGCTCTTTAACCCTCTCCTGCCCCCCCGCCCCAGGCAGGGGGAGAGCAGCAAGTCATGTGTCTCTGATTCCTGACCCCAAGCATGAGTCATGATTAGAGCATACCTGCGTAGTATGAAGGGTGATGTGCTCTTTGACAAGTGGTAGGTTGTAACCACAGAAATACTTAGTCAGGTGAATAATGGCGGCCTTAACAAAGTGTTCATGAAAGAATTAGGTGAGTTAACCCTTCCAGCATCCATTTAGGAAATTAGCCCTTTCACTGCATGAAGGGGTGGACACCATGAGGCCATGAAATAATTAATTTGTTTTCAAAAGATTAATAACACGCCTTTGGAGAACCCAGTTGTTCCTGATCATCAGAGCAAGTTCGATAATGTGTTCTGAACTTAACTGGAGAATGTAGGCTGACGTTATGTACTTATTTTGTGAAGAAACTCCAGAAAAATCTGTAAGCCCATTTTAAGACTTTTGATGTTAGGAGGAAATTTACTGGACCTAACATCTGTATACAAAGGCCAGGCGGTAACATATGACTCAAATCAAACAAGCATGGGACGCATCCCTGTAGGGCCTGGGGGCTACAGAGCTCAGGTACAAACTTCATGAGTGGAGGAATTTGTGTCCTTACTGATTTGCCCCCAGGCTGGTCCACCTTGGATGTGCAATGAATGCTTGTATGAATGAAAGACAGTAGGCTTGGAGTGAGGCTCCTACTCAGATCAGTTGTAAGTTAAGAACCTAGTACCTTAACTAAGAACGAATTAAAGAAAATACCAAAACCATTTTTTTTTTTATTGGGGAAGGGGAACAAAACCATTTTTGAGAGCTGGCTGCTATAGACTAAATTGTTCTCCCGCCCCGCACCCCCCCCACCTGCACCCCCCCCACATGCACAAAATGCATATATTGAAGCCACAATATGATGGTATTGGGATGTGGGGCTTTTGGGAGATAATTAGATGAGGTCATCACAGTGCAGCTCGCATGATGGGATTAGAAAAGGAGGACATCAGAGTTCCCTCTCTGTCTACCAAGTAAGGACACAGGAAGGGATGGCCATCTGTAAGCCAGCCCGAAGCTCCTCACCAGGAACCAAATCAGCCAGCATCTTGATCGTGGCTTTCCCTGCCTCCAGAACTGTGAGAAATAAATTCCTGTTGTTTAAGCTGCCCAGTGTGTGGTGTCTTATTATGGCATCTAGAGCTGGCAGGCACTTGCTAATCCCAGAGTTAATATTTGTGGTGTCATTGCTTTCAGAGGATTGTGGCAATTTCCTTTCCCAGCACAAATAGAATCAGATTAAGCCAAATGCATCAAGAGCACACAGAGACAGGACCAGCGCTTCAAGACCTCTGGATGGAGGTTGGTTGGTAAAATGATCCACATACATAGTTTTCAGCCAAAATTCACTGGTAGCTTTCCAAAAATGTCAAAGAAAAAGCAAACAATTGAGAGAGGGTATCTATTTTACAAATGGAAAATTTACAGCATCATAAGAGTAAATAATTTGTTTTTTAAAAAAAAGAACAAGAAGAAAAACACTATTCTGTTTGTGAACATAAAACTACTTGGCCAAGGATTTCTTTCAAGTTACTTGCTGAGGACAGTAATGATGGTGGACTTGCTCTCTCAGACAGAAAGTAGATTTTTGATTCAGAGAGATTGGGTTCAATTCCTAGCTCCTAAAAATTACTTTCAACTTTGAAATTGGTTCCAGAAAAATTATGAGTCAAGTGTGAAAATAGAATAAAGATGTTTTTTGACATTCAAGTTCTCAGAATATTTACCTCCCCCACACACTTTTTTTAAGAAAGTACCTGAGTATGTTCTTTAGCAAAAATGAAGGAGAAAATAAAGAAAGGAAGACCTGGGATCCATAAAACAGTGGATCCAAGTCAGAAGAACTGTGATGGGAAGTCCTAAAATGACAACTATGCATGAGGTTTACAAAACAAACAGTCTGATTAGAGCAGACTGATAGGTGGCTCTCAGAGGGGCTTATCCTGGGGGAAAAACAGGAAAAAATTAGTGGGCTATGTGACATAATTGTGAAGAGGAATAAAAGCTATAGAAAAGGACTATAAACAAATGTGAAATCATATTATATTACAAGAAAAAAAGTTAAAACTATAAGGGTAGACAAAGCAGGGAAATGCTGTTTACAGAAGGAAAATGAATCATAATGCTTTCTTGGCTCTGCAGTAAACAATATTTACAAAGTCATGGAAACGTAAATACTATGTATGGACTTAACTAAGAATAAAGATATAATTACAGTGGGAATATGGGAGTAGGGGAGATAGAGCTAAAATATCTATCACAACAGGAAATAAGCAGATATTGTCTAAAATTGATAAATCAAGAAATAAAAATAGAAGCGTGTGACTTAGTGATATAAAAGTAACGACTAGAAGAAACAGTTTACAGTTAAAAGTAGCTGGTTTTGCAAACAGAATTAAGGGATAGTTAGGAGGGGGGACATATAATTGTCAGCTGCAGGTAAGCTTTTTGGTCCTGTTTTATTTTACAGTGTGTTTTTATTATGCATATACAATTATTTAAATTAAACTGTAATAAGGTGAATAATAAGAATAAAATAAAACCTCCTGGTTCTGTGACGAGTCGTTTAGCTTCTCCGAGCCTTGGTGTCCTCATCTATGTAGGTAAGTCTCATCCTCACCTGGCAAGGGCACCTCGAAGATGAGAGAGAGGTGCTGAAGCCACCAGCATCCAAGACTCTTGATCAAGGCGACCTCCGTGCCAAAAAGGAAGAATGACTGTGTTCTTGTGCCAGGAAAATCCATTTTAAATACACTATGTTGCAATAGGCCTTACTTCTTCCCCTCCAACCCTCCATTAGCCTCAAGTAGATAGCATATGCTCCAAGTTGGAGGCTTGTGTTTTCGTTCATTGTGAAAGTCGACCCTCCTGAAAGGGCCCTACCCCCTGTATTCCCTCTACTTCATCAGAATTCACAATTCTTCAGGGCCTGCCTGCCCCCAAGCTCCAAAAGGGCAAAGTTATCCAGCAAACCAGCTTTGGAAAAGGCGGTGTCTACCTGAACTTTAAAATGTGGACATGGGAGGATTCCTTCTTTAGTTTTTATTGCTTTTTAAAAAACACACATCATTTTCCAAATGGAATGTGAGCCCCTCTCCCCTCACCTCCTCCAGGAAGCCTGGCCAGCCCCTCCTCTAGCAGCACTGGCTGTTTGAGAAGTGGCTTTCATGGCCATCTTACAGGAAACCTGCACATACAGGTCATCCAAAAATCACAAAGCAAAACCGGAAATCAGCGGGAAAAATATTTGCAATAAATATAACACAAAAGATTGATAGTTTCAGTAGATTCAGTAGATTGCACATCTACTGAAGTACTTATGTGCAAACTTACCGTGCAAGAGGTTTGGGACACAAAGAAACACACACCCAAATTGGGGTTAACTGGGAGGGGAAGGATGAGATCCTACAAATAAATACGAACAGAAGAGTTTCAGTAATAATCAAGGAAATACAAATTAAACCAGATACTGCTCAATTTCCATTCAATGTTACAAACTGTGAGCCCAAGGCCAGGAAGCCGAGGCAAAAGTACAAGCAGGAGACTACAGAAAAGTGGATAACCTCTGGGAAAGCAACCTGGCAAAAGGTATAGAAGAATATAAAAAAAAGTCATGCCTTTTGACCCACTGAAACTCATAGGGAACTAATTTAAAGGATGAATAATAAATCTGTATGCATGCAAATATAAAATAGGAAGCAGTTCAAAATGTCTAGCATAGGCAATTCAGTAAATCAAGGCATAGCTATTTTATGACTTATTATCATTGACAAGTATAATAGGTAAATGTGTAACGATACAACAAACGATATAAAAAAATCAGGACACTAAATAGTGTATACATGTGTTTGAAACTGTGTAAATATATGTATGCAGATGGTTAAACATGAAAGAAACAAGGAGAACTCAAAATATGTAAGGCTGGTAAAAAAAAAGTGAGCAACTTTTGTGTCTTCGATATTTTAATAATAAATGAAAGTATCCTCTTTATTGAATTATAGAATGTGACAGCTGGCATTTCATATGATCTAGTCAATAACTCCAGTTTTTAAAAGAGGAAACTTGTGGCTCGGACTACAAGTGAATTAGCCAGAGTAAAAATGCACAGTTGTAACTCAATGCCTGCCCAACTCACCAAGCATGGAAAAACACGACCATCTCCAGACTCCTCGTCTGAGACCCGATCTCTGCCTCTGGAGTTTTATGTCTCCACACACTACAGCCTCCCCAACCCTTAATGATTGGAATGAAATGTCACCTCCTGCAGCAAAGGCTGAACTTTTAACTGTGCTGTCCTCCGGGGATAAGGAGGGAGGAGGTGAGAATAAGAACGGAACAGTGGCGAGACCCTGCATGTCCTGTAACATGGGGGCTCTTCCTTAACCACTGGTGCCCCTCCTCTGCCCCTGTCCTCTCTCTGTAGTGGGGTCACACCCCCAAAAACAGGCCAGTGACAGGGGTGGACAGCTGGATGGACAGAGGATGGCCAGAGGAAGTTGCCTCCAGCCAGGATTTGCTGCTCCTTTCCCTGTCTTACTAGGGTCCCATGCCCCCATCACCCATGCCTCCCTCAAAGTAGGGATAAACCCAGCACCTTCTTATGATCTAATAGTCAATTAGTAAGTTTCTGCTGGGTTAAATTTCGCACCCACCCAAGAATAAAGACCGCAAAAAAACTTTAAGTGGATTTTCCACCCAAGCCCAACTCTCTCAGTGAGCTCCAACTGCAGGCTAGTCAACCAATGAGCCCCGAGTAGTGACCATCACACAAAGCTGGGTGCAGATGGACCTTAACCCTGATCCCCAGTGCAGGCTGTCCAGGGTGGGGCTGCAAAGGAGGTGGGGCGGATGGTGATGCAGGAAGGGCTGCCCGGGTTCCTGGAGGAGGTGAGAGAAGGGCTCACATTCCATTAGGAAGATGATGCTTTTTAAAAAGAGCAGCAAAACCTAAAGGAGGAAGGCTCCGTGTTTTGAAGTTTAGATAGCCATCACCTTTTCCTAAGCTGGCTTGCTGGATAATCTTGCCCTTTTGGAGCTGAGGGGCAGGGAGCCATGCAGGGCAGGCCCTGGAGAATTGTGAATTCTGATGAAGCAGAGGGAATCTATGCGGTAGGACCCTTCCAGGAAGGTTGACTTTCACAATGAACAAGAACACAAGCCTCCAACCCGGAGCCATGACTATCTACTTGAAGCAAGTGGGGTGGTGGGGAGGGTAAAAAGGAAGAAGTAAAACCTATTGCGACATAATGTATTTAAAATGGATTTTCCTGGCATAAGAACACAGTCATGCTTGCTTTTTGGCACAAGAATCGTGTTAATCAAGAGTCTTGGATGCGATGCTAACTGGTGGCTTCAGTCTAGGCACTCACCCACCACTTTGGGCTGCCGGCCTCCGAGGGGCCTCTGAGTTAACGGGGGGAGCTCCTGGCCAGGCCCCAGGAGCTCCTGCCAGAAGATCCTGAGGCCTCCACTTATTACCAAAGTGGATTCACACTTTGTCCTACAGGAGAACCCTCAGTGGGTCGGTTTCTAGGCCTGAGTTTAAAACCAAGGGAGGATTTGTTAGAGACGCTGTAAGAGGAACCAGATGAATTTTTAAATACTCAGCCTCAACAGTGATAGAAATATTTAGGATGACCTTTGAAATTTATTGAGTACGTGCTATGTGCCAGGAACTAAATAAGCACTTTCCACATGTTTACTCCATTAGGCCGGCCCCTCAGCCACCCTGCTGAGCGGCTATCACAATGCTCTAGAAGTGAACTCATATTCCTCAGCCCACCCAGATCATGAAAAGGTGAGATAAGAGCCTGACAGCCTCTCCCCAGGGACCTGCCCCCTAATGTCCCAGCTGCCCTGTGGCAGGGCTGGAGGAGGGAGCAGTCTGCCACGGGGGCTGTGATGGCTGATGGACATGGGGATGCTGGCCAATTGTCTCTTAGCGTTCTTAGATTACCCACCAGGAGGGAGGGACATCAGCCAGGCACAGGGATGATGGACATGGGGACACTCAAGCTGTTCGCTCCTTAAAGGAGCTCTCAAAGTTTAAGTGAGGACATATCACAGTGTAAACCAGTGACTGCTAGCAGGAGCCTTTGAGCCCCCTGGCGCCCAGGCACACATTTTGGGGAGAGTGCCTGTCTAGTCGGCTGGTGAAGAGGCCAGACACCATACCGGCAGTGCATGCTAAGGTCCCAGCAGGCAGCTGTACCACAAAGCCTGGTTAGAATCCACACTTGTTTCAGCCCCTCTGCCAAGAGCCAGACATCTGAGCATTTGTGCCTGGGTGGATATCCTCAGAGCTTCTATCAAGCAGGGCAGTTCTGTTCATCCCACTGCTCTTGTGAACTACTTCTTATTACACTGGTTCTGATAACTGGAGCGACTGAACCTGCTTGGCCTCCCTTAGAGCCAGGCTTTAGGGGTGGAAATATCTCTTCACAGAGAAACTGGGGTTGAAATAGCTGTGTCTGGCAGTCACTGTTGGGGTCCTCCGTGACCAGTCACAGGGCACTGTTCCCTCTGCTCTCCTGTTGGGGAGGAGGGACTAATGGTGGCAAAGATGACTCAATAGTAGTACAACAGCTTCATCATGTCGCTGTGTGCATGTGTGTGTGCATGTGTGTGTGTGGGTGCATGTGTGTGTGCATGTGTGTGCGTGCGTGTGCATGTGTGTGCATGCATGTGTGCATGTGTGTGTGCATGTGTGTGTGGGGGTGCATGCAAGAATTGTGCTGCGATAGCTTCACCATGCAGGACTATATTCATCATCAGTAAATACATTCTACCGTCAAAGTCTACATGGAAATGCGATTTCACAACTGTTTCCCAATGCTGCAGTGAGATGGAGTACAGCATGTTGCCTCATTAGGTTCTATGTGCAATGAAAATGAGTCAATGGGTAGAGGTGTCCATCATGCTTACAAGTACATCAAATGTTTCAGCAGTGTTATTTCATCCGGTGTTAGTCAAGACTTCTTTGGGTGCAAGTGATGGAGACCCAGACCAAGATACCTTAAACAACCAAGAAAGGAATTTATTTGTCATATAAAGTATAAGAGTAGATCTTACTGGCTTCAGGCATGGCTGGATCAAATAAGTTATTTTGACTATCTCTTGTTCACTCTACTCATTTCTGGTCTCTGCCTTTTTCTGTATTGGTTTCACTCTTAGGAAAACTCACGTGGTGGGAAGATGGCTTGCATTATGCTTAAAGCAAGCAATGCCTATTTAAGCAGAGAACTTCTTTCTTAGTACTCCAGCAAAAGTGCCAGAGAAGGCTCTTATTGGCCCAGCTTGCTCACATGCACATCCCTCAACCAATCACTGTGGACAGATGAGTGGGGTTTTTTGATTGGTCAGCCCAGGGTAATGTGCCCCCTTCTGTGGCAAAGGATGAAAGGGAGGGATCAATTTTATTTGAACCATAAGGAAGGGCTTCTCACCCGGAAAGGGATTTCCAAAACCAGAATAAAGATAGAAGTAAAAGTAGGGTGGCTAAAAAAGAAAGCCCAATACATGAAACCCCCAAAGAGCATATCCCCAAATCCTGGAGACCTCAGCAACTGTAGGAAGATTGTGTCCCAAGGGCTCTTCAGCAAAGTGGACCTGCAGTACCTCTTGGGTGCTGTCATAGGGCTTGCAATCAGAGGACCAGTGCGAGTCTCATGTCTGTTACTAAGAGCTTTGTGGCCTAGTGCCCCCAAGGCATAGCTTCCTTTCTGTCAGATGTAGGCAGTCACATTTCCTTCTGCACAGAGGGTAGCATTGTGGGGTCTGAGGAGCAGCTCTGGAGCTGGGCACACCTGGACTTGAACCCTGGTTTCAGAATCAGTCAGCTCAAGTTAGGTTATGCTCAATAACAAACAACTCCAACATCCCAGGGGCTTCCAACAACCAAAACGTGTTTCTCACTCATGCTATATATGCATGTGGTTGGTCAGCTGGGGCTCTGTTTCATTCTGGGGCCCAGGCTGAAGAAACACTTTGAAGTGGGAAATAGAGATCCCATGGCCGAGAGGAAGGGGACGTGATGGGGTCACACAGTGGTCCTCAAAGCATCTGCTCAGATGTGACTCACATTTCACTGGCTGAAGCCAATCATGCAGCCAAACCTGACATCAGGGGGGCCTCGGAGAGGCAGAGAGTCCTTTGAACAATAAACCACCCGGCCTACTATCAGGTGTGACCTGGTTCAGTAACATTCCCAAAGTCAGCTTCCTCAGCTGAAATGGGCTCACCTCACAGGACTGTTGAGAAGTCCATGAGACAGTAGTTGCTAAAGAGCTTGTCTGGACGCCTGCTGCCACTGCAGTATCTGTAACGGCATTTCCTCTCACTCTCTCAGCACTTCCTAAACCACACTCTACAGAGGTAAGGTTTATTATCACTGTGCTCTCAGGACACTTGTGCTTTCACAGAGCCCATTTTGTGCTTGAATCCCACATAGCAAGCTGTGTCAAAAGGGCCCTCATCCCAGTTCCTGTCCTGTCCTTAGAGTTGCCCAAGTCGTTTAATTCCAGAGTGCCCTTCAAGGTGGGTTCTGCTGAGAATGTTGGCAGCTGCTGCAGTGGGTTGAGGTATTTCCTCCCCCATAACAGGGTTTCTACTCCATTACCTCCCAGATGTGACCCACAAACCCTACGGCAGACACTGGTCACTCCCTATCCAGCTGGCAGGAGGACACCCAGCCAGACCAGAAGCCCTGGCCTGCAGACTGCGTCCCTCTTGTCTCTAGTCTCCACGGTGCCTGCTTTCCTTTCCTTTTTTCATTCCCTCACTTCTGGTTGATTTCACTGGCAGTGCAAGACTTTCACTAGATTGTTTCCTTTCTTTTTAACAGTGGGGATGAGAGACTAAATAAATGCCAAACCTCTGATCCATGACATGTCTGGAAGCAGCAAAATTAAGGAGTTTTTTTCCCCTTCCATCAAGTTGGAGGACAGTAGCCTTTTTGGTATTCCCTCTCAGAAATGACAGGTTCCTCAGGCCATTGTGTAAACAGGAAGTGCTAGTTGAGATGATTTTCGACTACTGGATCCAGAAGGAAGAGAAAAATGAAGACTGAACATGAAACCTCCATTTGTGTAATTCACCAAGCTCAGTTGTCCCCTCCCTGGTGGCACTGTCCTGAAATCCTCCACTGGGTAATTGAATCCTGCTGTAAGCCTGGGCTTTGTTCACTCAAGACTTTTCTGAGTATTATCAAACTCTACTGTGAAGTTTCCAGCTTTTACAAGTACTCTCTCCACGTGATAAATAAGATGTTGAAAGAATTGGCACTCTCCAAAGACTTGTTATTGTAGCAGCTCCAGTAAGTCCACATCAGTGAGTACGGCTTCATGACATCAGCATGAACATTGAAATGTATGGTGAACCTCCTAGACGGTGGCTGTCCACCCTATAACAACCACTGACAGGGCCCCCACGTTCTTCCACCTCCTTGGCATTTATTTCCTAGGAAACCACTCTCCAC
The DNA here is from genome assembly GCF_036562045.2 of Rhinolophus sinicus. Taxonomy (NCBI): domain Eukaryota; kingdom Metazoa; phylum Chordata; class Mammalia; order Chiroptera; family Rhinolophidae; genus Rhinolophus; species Rhinolophus sinicus. Next base: position 55,637,682 of record NC_133754.1, on the reverse strand, counting down.
TGTTTGGAACCACAATTGCAAAGAGAAAAGTCACAGAAATACAGGAGGATTATCTAACTTGCTTGCCAAGGACATGTTGCTCTTCTAAAATTCTCTTGTAATCTTCTACAACCAAGGCATGAGCCAAAAAATCAGCAGCTGTCCAGGCAATATGGGAAAAACAAAACTGGTAAGGACTTCACTAATTGTCACTTTGAGGCACCAGCAGCTTGGGTGTTCTGATGCCAAGAAAAGGCATCCCGACTGAAAGCGTAGCTAGGATATGTTAGATCCACTTTGAGCTAAAGATCGTTTGAATTGTGCTTTCAAGGGAGCAGGGACTCTGACCAAGGAGGAAAACTTAGGCAGCTCTTTAAATGCAACCACAATAAGTAAGTGATTTATAAGCAGCCAAGAAGTAAATGCCCTTACTATTTCTGTATAACGCAGACCAGATGCAGCTAGCACTGCTGAACAGTGGGTCCATCCTTGGTCTCCTCTGGAGGTGGAACAACACCATTCATCGTCTTGCTCTGTCTGCCTGATCCCCTGAGCGCTTGCTCTGTGATTGTATCCCACCAAGGTGAGAACATTCCTTCCAAGCATAAGTTCTTCCATTAAGCACAATTAGCACTTAAAATCCATGTACCAGCATGGTGAAGGGATTCAGAAACTATGTTGTATTTGCTTTCTGGATCCAAAAGTGGACACTTTTAACTCTTGGATATGCCAAGAGTCCAAACGGCTGGCAGGAAAGGAAGGATAAACCCGTCTCGTCATTCGCAAGCAGCAGGAAGTCCTTCTTCATGGTGTGGCTTAGCCACCCTGCTGAGGTGAGTGTCACGTGCAGGTTCCAGCTCCGAGAGTACCTGAGGTGTTCCCTGACTGGTCAGTGCAGACCACAGCGGCTCCAAGCCCGGGCTCGGAGATAGACTGCCTTGGTCCAGATACTGTGCCAACCTCTTACCAGGACATCGCCTCCGGTGAGGCACCCAACATCACTAAGCCCATGGATGAGTTTTCTTAGCCACAGAAGAGGGAAGTAACCACACAGGGTGCTTGAGCAGAATAATGAAATGGTTTATCTACGGCACTAGGAACTGTGTCAGCATAATGCAAAATTGTCATACTGTCACTATGTGTATTATGACCATTATAGGAAGATCCTTTGTCCCAAAATGAAAGAGTGTAGAGAGACACTGTTACTGTGAGCCTATGCAATATTTATCACCAGTCAGAGAGCCTAACAACAACATGCAATTTCGGCCCAGGTGGCCTGCCTCCATTTGGAAAAGTGACCCAAATAGGAGGTGGGGGTGAGGGAACCAGCTGTGAAGTTGGGCTTCCAGGGCATCACAATATGTCTGAGGCCTGTGGGGGAAGCTGCCGCCACCATTGGTAACCAAGGGCCAGAACAAAAAAGGGGCATCCAGAACCTTTTTCAAATTTGCATTTCTCCATTTCTGTCTGAATGTCCACTTGGTTCTGGATGTGACGGTGGCCTGGCCAGACTTCAGCCTGCACTGAGCTAGGCCAGACTCCAGTCCTGCCGTCCTGACATCTAACCACACCCCCTGGTTCCTGTGACCTGTTCTGGCTGCACAAGTCAATCCCCAGGAGCTCCATGTTGTGCCCAGACAAGTGACACCCAACAAGCCACCCGGACCAGCCCAGCACGTGTCCCTCCTGGCAGGAGGAACAAAAATATAAAACCTTAATGAATTGGCTCAACAGAAAAATGGAGGAGATAAAGTAAAAAATCAGTAAACCGAAAGCTAAAACAATGAAAAATCACCCAATCTGAACAACAGAGAGAAAATTATATACCGTGAACAAGTGGGGTTTATTCCGGAGATGCAAGGTTGGTTCAATATTTCAAAATCGTTCAGTATAATCCACCACATCAATGAACCAAAGAAGAAAAATCACACAATCATATCAACTGAGCAGAAAAACATTTAACAAAAATCAACACCTATTAATGCATTGTAAGACAACTACCAGAAATAATGCATGAATTTGGCAGTGTTGCAGAATTCAAGTGTAATGTTAAAAAAATCAGTTATATCTTTGCATGTCAGTAGAAATATGCCTACATATATATCGTCAATTCATTTTCAACAAAGGTGCCTAGATAACTCAATGAAGAAAGGAATGTCTTTTCCACAAATGGTGCTAAGATGACTAAATATTCATATGGAAAAGAAAATCAACATTGATCCTTAATTTACACTATACACAAAAATGAACTTCAAAATGGATCATAGCCCTAAATATAAAATAAAAAAGTATAGAATTTCTAGGAAAAAATCTTTGCAATCTTGGACTAGACAAAGAATTCTTAGAGAGGACACAAAAGACATGAACCAAAAAAAAAAAAGAAAAAAAACCTTGATAAATTGGACTTTATAAAAATTCAGAACTTTTGCTTTTGGAAAGACACCATTAAGAAAACAAAAATGAAGTAGATGAAAAAAAAGGAAAATTCTTTGGTTGCTTTTTTTTTTTTTAATCTATGCTGAAAGACATTGATATAATTTTGCAACCTTATCTGATAAAAAATCGATAACTAGAAATAAAAGGAAACATTCTTAACATCTTTTTGCTTTTTTAAAGTTGATGGGAAACTCTATATTCTACTTGGCGGCTTTTATTCTCCTGTTCTGGCTGTACATCTAAAGTCATAAATTTTCTCCATGAAGGTAAGACTGCCTCTACCTGGAAACTTCCCAGATGTTTCTGTCCAACCCATTTCAACATCTCTTTAGATTTAGAGATAAGCAAGGAGGAAAAAGGTGGAGGAAACGGAGGTAATTCTTACTGCATTACTGGGCCAATTGTCCGCAGCGAATCTTCCTGCTGGAGCACCCACCCTCAGGCAGAGAGCACCAGCAGAGGCCACTTGCACCCAGGGAACCTGACAGGGGTCCTGGATCCTGAGCCCAGCTGGCCCTAGAGACAACCCTGGACTTCTGCTAAGTGAGACCACTGTCAGGTATTTAAAATTGAATATGTGATCCATGCAACATTGAAAGGCCCTCTGACTTTCTCCTAGTAGTGTTACTGTTTCCAGTCATAGACGCAGCTCAAACTTCCCAAATTTGGGAGAGGAATCAGCGGTGAAGTTTGTACGTAGAGGAACTCCGGACAAGGAGCATGAAATAGCAGGCAACAGCACCCTTGGCAGTGAAGTAGTGAGTTTTCCCAGTATCACTGGGGCCACAGCGGGAAGACCCTCTATCTCCACTGCTACTCAGCATTCCAGAAGTTGTACCCAACTCAGTAAGACCAAAAAAGCAATAAATAAAAAATACGACATCAAGAAAAAGAAGAAGAAGGAAGAAGAGTAGGAAGAAAAAGGAGGAGAACGAGAAGGAGAAAAAGAAGAAAGAAGAAGAGAAAAGAAAGGAAGAAAAGGAACTATCACTAGTTGCATGTAACATGTCTAAGAATATCTATGTCTAAGAATACCTATAACACATTTTAAAAACACATTATCTCATTTCACTGTCACACCATCCCATGAGATAAGTCTTTCCATGCACATTTTACAGACGAGGAACGTGAGGACTTCAGAAGATAATGACTGGTGTTGGGAAAACTGAATATCCATGTGCAAAAGAATGAAATTAGACTGTAATCTTACACCACGCAGAAAAAATAACTCAAAATAAGTTAAAGATTTAAATGCAAAACCTGAAACCATAAAACTCCTAGAAGAAAACATATGGAAAAAGTTTCCTGACATTGGTCTTGGCAATGATTTTTTGGACATAATACCAAAAGCATAAGTAACAAAAGGAAAAATAAACAAGTGCAACTACATCAAACTAAAAAGCTTATGCACAGCAAAAGAAACAATCGACAAAGTGAAAAAGCAACCTGAAGAATGGTAAAAAATGTTTGCAAACCACATATCTGATAAGGGATTAATATCCAAAATATGTAAAGAACTCATACAACTCAATAGCAAAGAAAAAATAATGATAATAATCCAATGGGCAAAGAATCTAAAAAGACATTTTTCCAAAGACGACATATAAACAGCCAACAGGTACATGAAAATATTCTCAACATCACCAATCATCAGAGAAATGCAAATCAAAACCACAAGGAGATGTCACCTCACTCCTGTTAGAATAGCTAGTATTAAAAAGGCAAGAGATAAGTGTTGGTGAAGATGTGGAGAAAAGGGACCCTAGTGTACTATTGGTGGGAATGTAAATTGGTACAACCATCACAGGGGTATTGAGGGTCCTCAAAAACCTTAAAAAAGAACTACCATGCAATCCCACTTCTCGATGTATATCCAAAGGATTTGAAATCAGGATCTTAAAGAGTTATCTACACTCATATTCATTGCAGCATTATTCAGAATAGTCAAGATATGGAAACAATTTAAGTGTCCATTGATAGATGATTATCACATTTACAGATACATAGATCTCAGTTTCTTTATTCATTCCTCCATAATTATGTATATAATAGACAATTGCTCAGCCATAAAAAAGAAGGAAATCCTGCCATTTGCAATAATATGGATGACCCTGGAGGAGATTATGCTAAGTAAAGTAAGTCAGAGAAAGACAAATACTGCATGATCTCACTTACATGTGGAATCTGAAAAAAGCCCAACTCAGAAACAGACAGTAGATTGATGGTTACCAGTGGCTGGGGGGAGGGAGAAATGGGAGATATTGGTCAAAGGGTATAAACTTCCAGTTATAAGATGAATTAATTTTGGGGATCTAATGTACGGCATGTATAGTTAACAATACTGTATTGTATACTTGAAATTTGCTAAGAGAGTATGTCTTAAATGTTCTCACCACACACACAAAAAATTATGGTAATTATGTGAGGTGATAGATGTGTTAACTAACCTTAATGGGGTAATGATTTCCCAAAATATGCTTGTATCAAATCGTCAAGTTGTACACCTTAAACTTACCCAATATTGTCAATTATATTTCAATAAAACTAGGAAAAAAAGATAATATAATGATGACTTGTCCAAAACATAGATCTAGCAAATGGTGTGTCTAGAATGAAAACACAGGTCCATCTATTTATGTTTATTTATTGTGCTACCTGTGTTTTCATGGTGGAAGATATAACTATCGATTTCATTAAGTCCCAAAGTGTGGAGAAATTATACAAAAGTTTAGGTGGTACGTGGAGAGGTACTTTTTATTTTATTTTAAAAGTTGATAATTTATTTCAATGTGGTACAGAAAAAGCACAGCCAATAAAACAAATCTGTGATTTTTACAGACATTGTTTCGGATGGCACTAAATGTATTTAAATTCAAAAATTGAGTCTATTAAAGATGTGCTAAGTAAATAATAATAGTTCAGATTATATGGATATGGCAAAACTTTGAAATTGGCATGAAGAGGACTGAAATTTGGGAAACATTTCCAATGAAATAATGTTTGGGCTTCATGTTTTAAATATAGTATATTGTATCTGATTGCTCTGTGTTTTGATTGCTTTTAAATACCTTTCAAAGTGATATATATATATATATATACACACACACACACCATTTCTGTTTTATTTAAGAAGATAGTCTTAATTTCCTTTTGCTTAGGTATCTTTTTATCCTTTTTATTCTTTGTTGCTTTCAGTATTATTGCAATATGATACACTGAAGTTTTGTAGAATTTATTAAATGCATCTTTACTTCTTAGATTCAATTAGTATCATCATCTTCTAATTACTACAATTTTGAAATAGAATAAAACCCCACCTCAACAACATAAGTGGGGTCCAAAAGAATCTAAATGGGTAGGTTGTGGTATTACGTTACTATGAAGTCGAGTGACCAAGGAAAGCTGGGATAATACTCAGGCCACACCTGACCAGACCCTCCCAAAGTCGGATGCCACCTGCTGGCCATGTTTTACTCTGGCTTCATATCCATGGGGATGACTCTTGTGTCTGACTTGGACTTCTAGGATGTCAGCAACAATTCCAGAAATTCCTGGTGAGTTGGTGCACATTTAGTTACCTGACACAGAGAGATTGGACTGGGAGAAACTGGGCACCTGGTTGTCCTTCTTTGTAGAAGTACTGGAGAAGGTGTGGTAGAAAGCTGGACACTAGAGCTCTGTTTAACAGAAATGAAGGAGATAAGGGGTCAGGACAGGTCTCCAGGAGACAATCGAGAGTGATGTCCTAGAAATGCTTCATTTAGAGGTGACATACTGAAACTCTATTTATTTAACACTTTCCCCAAAATATTCTCATTTCAAAAGTCTACGGGATGAACACCAAAATATTCAGATATCACTTCTCATTTCTTCATGGGTATTTATATAATCCTTTCTCCTTTTTTTGTAATCTAAAAATTTGTCAAGTAGGTGTCTGGGGTTAGAGATGGGGTGGAGCTTTACTTTTTAAATTGCTTTTCGGCATGTCTTGCTGTCCGTAATATCAATGCCAAGATCCACTGTTGGTCAGGAAACTTTCTGGAATTAACTTGTGAATTATTCATTTCCACATTGCTGGGAAGGGCTTGAAAGTTATATCTGGGTTGCAACGTGGCCCTGCTTGCTTATCAATTCTGTGGTCTTCTGCAAGACACGCAATCTCTGTAGGCCTCAGTTTCTTTATTCGTACACCTGTTACAAGAAGCCAACTGGGTTGCTGTGAGATTAAACAAGACAGTGTATGCATCATGCACCCGATAAATGGGCTTGTTATTATCATGGTCATTTTCATTGCTATTATTAGCCCCCCTTCAATTATCCCTAATATTTGCAAGTGAAGCCTTTGTGATTCGGTTTTTTTTTCCAACTCTACCCGTTCCTTTGTGTTGTCATCTTTATGTACTTTGGCTGTGCTTTTGGAGTCTTATCAACATTGCATCTTCGCTTGATCTTTTAAAATATCTATTATGATTACAAGCTTAGAAGTTGAATACCACTACCCTGTCTCACCTTTACAGACATTTATATTTTTTTCTCCCTCTTTTTAAAATAGTTATTGTAGGGAGCATTTGACATCTTGCTTCCCAGCAATGTCATCAATTTGGCTGAAATAAACTCTTATGAAAATTTTTTTTAAAAAGTTATTGTAAATCCAGGTATGTTGAGTAACAGCTTTTAATGGGTGTTCCAGCCTCAGCATGGTGCATCTCTCCCATCTGTTCTTTCCCACCTCCTTCCTCTTACCCCACAGAGCAGTTATTGGTAATTGGACCAGGGATGGTCTTTTCTCTAAATTTCCTCATTATTTTTGGAGCGTTCCTTGCTGAACTTTTGTCAGTTGTCCTTTATTTTGGGTATTACTCATGCTTTGTCTGAATATTTAGCCCAAAAAAGCTATCCTTTTGACCATCTTCCTGAAAGTCTATTTCTTTCTTAAATGCTACAACACTGCTTTGCTCCAATAAGGCCCTGACTATTAAACTCACAGATAAGCTTTCTGTCTTTGAAAGTATGCATATTTGGAATAAAGTGAGTTCAAACCTGCAATGTCTGTCTTCCTGCCAGAGAGGCAGACAATGGGGAACTATTGTTTGGAAATTTATGAGGACTTTGCTGTAGCATGCAAATTCCTTGGCCTCCAAAGGCAACCCCATAAGGAAAGTATGCACTAAAAGAGTGGAGGTGTTTGGAAATGATTCAGATTGTTTCCAGGAACGACATTAATGGACCAACAACATTAATTCCCCCACTGAAGTTTATCAGTGGTATGTAATAGCGTGATCCAGCCCTGCCAGCGCCGTGCACTTTGGCAGGTTGAGATTCTTCTCTGTTGGTTTCCTCATCTGTACAGTGGGGGAAATACACAGGTAAGTCATTCATCCTGCTCTGAAGACAGAAATGGGACCCCACTGCATTCAGAGCCCTGCAAGGTACTGTGGACTCCAGGTCTTGTTTGCTCAAAAAATTTACAGAGCGGTGGAGAAGATAATACACACAGAAAATGGCACCAAAACAACAGAAATCAACATACACACGAGTAGAAAATACATAAAAAGTGGAGCCAACATCTTATTGGGGTTTTCCATTATAAAAAATGCTCATTATAAGAAATTTGGAAAACGGAAAAAAAGAAGAAATCACTCAAGAGTTCTATCACCCAGAGAAAACCATGGTGAATACTTTCACTATATTTTCTTTAAGAAATTTTATATTGCAGTTCAAAAAAATTTGTTCTCATATATCATATATACAATCTTATTTCCTTTGGAACAGAATTATTACACAGAACACTTTACCATAACTCGTGGATGTACGAATGAATGTTATTACCTCTTGGTAAGTGTTAATTTTTATTTTTTATCATCACCCATTAAGAGAATTTACCACAGTTTACCTAACAATCTCACTGTTGAACATTTGGGTTGTTTACAGTTTTCCTTATTACAAATAATGCTATCCAATAATGGACATACATATTTTTGGGCACAAAGATTTTTACCATATTTTTAACACTTTTCCCTGAATAAATTTCCAGAAGCAGAATATTGGAACATGGGACGTAAATGTCTTTAAGACTCTTGTTATCTATTATTTGGCTGAACTTACACCAAACCAGTGCTTTTAGTCAAAATGTATTCCAATACTGAAACATTTGTGTTTTGTTGGCGAGTTTGGGGAAGGAGTTTGTTTTTCTACTTTGAAGAGCTGTATAAAAAATGCTAAATAGTGTATAGCTTGGTGTTTAGGAAGAGTCTACCATGAGGGTTATGATTTTTTTCCTATATGTATGGAGCACCTAGTATTTGCACCCCAACATACTGAATGCTGGAAAAGATGTAAAGAAGGGGTCCAAATCCTCAATGAGCATAAAGTCCCCTCTCAGAAGTTCTGGCCCTGTGAGTGAGGGTGAGGCAGGCCTTCCATTCTGGAAGAGCCCCTTGAAGATACTGAGGAACAGCCTGGTCAGACATAACTGGGTATGGTGGGGAGATGGGAGGGACATCTAACCTAGAAATCCCAGTGCAGGAAAAGCTCAAAGCATGTTTCCCCCCACTTCGAGGGAACAACGGAGAAAACCCTAAACACCTACTGGAGTTGGGAAAACAAAGGGCTTGCAGGAGACATGACAGTGTTCTGCATCTTTTTCCTGGAAGCTTAGATCTAAGTTTTGGTTATTCCTTGCTTCCAGGATGGACAGCTTAATATATTTTGTTTCCTGAAATGACCCCACAGTTTCCACAGAGGAGAAAGGAGAGGGGAATTGTTGGAGCCCCAGATGAGTGTGGGAGGGTGTGAAAGGGGTGTCACAAGCGACCTTGCACAAGGAGCTGATGAGACGGCCCTTCCACTCCCATCCAATCTGAGATCCTGTGATCTTCAGGGCAGGCTTCCAGCTGGCGGGAACCCCTGGTCTGGAAGAGAGGTGCAGCTCTGCCTGTGGTCCCTAATCTTTGAGGAGCGGCTTTCATCTTTCTCCAGCCTGTGGGTGGTTATGATAAAGCTTATTTCTGCCTTGTTGGAGCCCGAAGTCTAATTAGTGATGATGTATTCTTATTCAAGGCCCTTTCAAGTTTGAAATAAGAACCCTAGGCTCCCCATGAGCCAACAACCTTTGGTTTGTTGATAGTTCAGAGCATCTAAATTCCCGCTTTGTTGTAAGGAAAAGCAAAATCTCAGCAACAAGAATCTAGTTTTAGACTGCAGGAGAGAATTCTGAACACTCTGCTGTTTGATTTTGGAGCAAGGATTCCACCACCAGCCCTCCATCGGAGGTGTCAACCTTCTTGTTAAGGCAAATCTCACCAAATCTGACGGCTTTGTCACCATCAGCTGCTGGTGGACCTCATGGACACTAATGGCTCCGAGAAGCTTCAAAACTCAGGTCTTGCATTTCATTCATTCTTCACTGGTTGTTTATTCTAAACCAGCAGGTGGGGGGCTTTTGTGCAGGCACTGTTGGGGTTTCGGACACAGTTACTGGCAGGAGGGAGTAGACACTCTCCATCTAGACAGTAGTCACAAAATTGGGGCCCCTAACCCCTGACATGAGCCTCTCCCTCCCCACAGAATTGGGGATTCAACTACATACGGCCAAATAGCTACAACGCAGCATCTCTTTCCAGATGCTCTTCAATGGAAGGAAAATGATACGGGATCCTGATGGGGCCACACTTCCTCCCGAGGCCCAAAATGTTCAGCAGAATGATGAGGATGAAGAAAATGAGGAAAAGAAGCCAGGCACAAAGAATGTAAGCTGTGTGCATCCATCTCTGAGAAGGTCAAAACCAGATCAAACTTACCTGTGACGGAAACATCAGAAACCTGGCTGTCTCTGGCAGGGGATGAGAGGAGGGAGGGAGACAGCCTGATCTTATCAGGGGTGAGGGTTACATAGGCCGATCAATTTATCAAAACCATACAATTTATTGTCTGTAACTTTTACCTCAAAAAAACCCACGTCCATCAGGACAGACATCCAGGAATGAGAATCATGACGGGGCTGGACCGAAATGCCCCATGAAGACTCTCTTTTCTCTTACTTGGCTTCTCTCATCCAAAATTTAATTCTGCTGAAAGCTCTATATGGTCAGAATTATTCTTTGGAGACAATTTCTCTCCACACAACTTTCTTCCTCACTTTCTCCTAACAGTCAACAATCTCTGGTACTGAGGCTGCAGCCACAGAGCTCTCCTGCTTCAGAACTCAACTCCACTCAACTGGAGGGAGGCTCACCTTCCAAAACATCACAAAGCCTACTTATGTTATCTTTGTTGGTTCTTTACTAACTGGATAGTGATTGATTTTGCATAAGAATTCTGGCATTCCCACCCGTGTTTACCATGTTTGGGGCTGTCTGCTCCCCATGCTGGTGGGCAGCTGGGAGACATGAGTAGACAACACTCGCAGTTTGTCTACTTCTACCATGTTTCCCTGAAAATAAGACATAGCTTGACCATCAGCTCTAAGGTGTCTTTTGGAGCAAAAATTAATATAAGACCCGGTGTTATGTTATGTTGTTTTATGTTATGTTATGTTATGTTATGTTATGTTATGTTATGTTATGTTATGTTATGTTACGTTATGTTATGTTATGTTGTTATGTTATGTTATGTTATGTTATACCCAGTCTTATATTAAAATAAGACCGGGTCTTATATTAGTTTTTGCTCCAAAAGACGCATTAGAGCTGATGGTCCAGCTATACCTTATTTTCGGGGAAACACGGTACCTATGCCCCTTCTCCCAGAAACAGACCCTGGTTTTCTTTTGGGAGCCCACATGGTCTGAGTGGTCTGACCAGGGAGCCCCAGGCTTCCAGGAGCTTCCAGGACCGGGGCTGCCCCTTCCCAACCTTGGAACTCCTGTCTGGCTGCATAGCAGGGCTCATCAAAGAGCCAACCTGGGCAGGAGGATCTGCAGGAAGGCAGAGGTGCCAGATCCACGCATCAGCCAGCTCTGCCCCTGGGCTTTAAACTACAAAAGCAACAAATGAACCTGCTTTCCCTATAAGCCACCTCAGCTTGGGTTTCCTGTACCTGGTACCTGATAAAGTCATAAAGAGTTAACTTCAGTTCCAGTTCGCTTTCTCATGCCATCCCTGAATGGCATGAGAAAGGGGGGGTCACCCCACACCCTAACTCCTGGCCACCACTGACCTTCCTCCACTCCTATAATTTTGTCACTTTAAGAATGTTATACCTGTATGAAATTCACAGACCGTGGAGAAAACAATGTTACTTCTTGTGTGTGCATCAATAAAAGCCCCAAGGTGGCCCGATTCGGGGCTCTCAGTCTTTGAGGCTGTGAGACCCTTGGCCCCCCGTTTCATAAAAAAAAAAAAAAAAGAAAAAAGAAAAAAAGAAAGTTATACAAATGGGATCTTGGGGGTGTGCACCTTGAAACCAGCTTTCTCCCTCAGCCCCGTGTTCTTAAGATCCACTTGAGGCAGGGCGTGTTGATGCTTCCTCCTATTTTATTGCTGCAACCACCCTTGGCATGCTTGTCCACTTGGGGGCTGCAGGACAGCTGAGTTGTTTCCAGTCTTTGGCTATTACAAACAAAGCTGCTGCAAACTTTTGTGTGAACATAAGTCCTCATTTTGCTAGAGTAAATCCCAAGGAGTGTGATTGCTGAGTTGCATGGTGAGTGTTTGTTCAACTTTTTAAGAAATGGCCCAAATATCTCCAGGGTGGCTGTGCCGTCTCACACTCCCACCAAGAGTTGAGTGGATGAGATGTCGTATCTCAGCATCCTCACCAGCATTTGGTGTTGTCCCTGTTTTCACGTTAGCTGTTCTGGTGGGTGTGGAGTGATATCTCGGTGGTTTTAATTTGTATTTCCCTCTTGGCTAATGATGTGGTGACGTGTCTGTTCAATCTCTTGCTCACTTTCTAATTGAATTGTTTGTTTTCTTGCAGCTGAAGTTAGAGCGTTCATTATATGTTTTGGATACCAGTCCTTTGTTAGGCATGTGATATGCAGATATCTTCTCTCAGTCTGTAGCTTGTCCTTTCATCCTTGTAACAGTGTCTTTCCAGAGCAGAGTTTGAATACTGACCTATTTCGATGACTTCTCCCAGTTACCCAGGCTTAAATCTTGATCTGTGTTAACTCCCTGCCCCTGTTCTTCACATTCAGTCCATCCTTCCAGACATTCAGACTCCTTTGCTGAGCACCGACAAAGCCAGTGACGTGCCTCCAGGAGTGTGGCCTGATGACGTCTACACACAAAAAATAGTTACAACACAAGGGTGAGGCACATGGAAGGAACCCCTGAATCCATCCTGAGTAGGGGTTCAGGAGAGGGTCCCAGCAGGCAGGGCCCTGTGCGGAGGTCAGAAGGATGGACTAGGGTGGGGGCATTCAGGGCTGGTGGGGCAGGAGAGCGTCCAGGCCAAGGCAAGGACTTAGCCCCAGAGTGTGAGGTGCATCAGAGGATGGCGTGTTGTCCAGCGGCTCAGGCATCGGGCGCAAAACAGGAGGAGGCGGAGAGACGTGAGACTGGAGGGAAACAAGGGAACACACTTGCAAACCACACTGAGGAGTTGAGCCTTATCATCCAGAGAGCAATGGGGAGCCATTGAAGAGTTTACCAAGGTTTATCAGGTCTGTGTCAGAAAGCCTCCTTCATGTGTTCTCTCTCCTCAGTTCCCATTATATTTTACGTGTCACCATCACAAATTGGATGATTGTCAGTGTTGGCCTAGCCTCTTTCAAAGACCTCTCAGCTCAGATGCCCCTCTACTCCCACACTGGGCTGCATAGTTTCATCCTTCACTCCTTAGCTCAGGGACCTTCCGTGGCTTCCTCTGCTACTTGAAATGAGGTTAGGCCAGATGCTGACCTCTAAGGCCTTCAAAAATCCCCTAAACTTCAGTGAATGCTTTGCTGATTCTTTTTTTGTTTTTGGTCTCCAGCATTAATCCCACACCCTGCTCTACCATTAATTCTATACCATGCTCACCATTCATCTAACACTGTGCTCTATTTAATCCCGCAGGTACTCCCACCATTAATCCTACTGACTGTAGACTCCTGAGTTCGAGGACTCATCATAGCCTCTGGCACTTAATAGGTATTCACATATGCATTTGCGTGGACTGCTCTCGAGGGCTCCAAGGAGAAGCAGTATGAAGGGGACCCCAGATGTCCGGGGGGGTCCTACATTATAACAACCTGCACTTTCCCATTTAGCTGCACAGGCTGTTTGCCTGGGTCAGGAACCACAGAACTGCTCAGCTGCTCATAGACATGGACATGATGTCATGTCTTGCTGCTGATTTACCTCTATGGAATGTGACGGGTAATGAGAAGAGCTGGTCCTTCCCTAGTGGGCCTCAATGGGGAAGGATCACTCCTTTCCCGCCTTCTCACCTCTCAGCAAAGCATCATTTGTCCCACCACAAAAGTGTGGGATAAGCGGAAAATATGTACCAACCACCAGTCAACCCCACCTCCTTTCTCTGAAGCAGAAATCTTCCTATTTCTTCCAACTTTTCCCATCTGAATCTAATTGATGCATCTTAAATAGCAATACATACTTTTTAAATTAACAACAGAAACTTGTTCATGCCACAAGAAGCCAAATTTGGTGTAGGTTGAGGTGTCTGGACTCATCCAAAGGAGTTTAGCTGTCTTAGTGGCACAAAGTCATTCCTGTAAAAACAATGTCTCCTATAAGGCAACTCTAGACCCAAAGACCAAAGACTCTTTGTGTTGCTAGGCAACTTCTCCAGATCACAGTTTCCCAGGAGACATGGTTCCCATGGCTCCTTGGAGCTCCAACATCAGATACGCTGATTTACAACCAGAAAGGGGAAAGAAGGTGGACCATAGAGCTTGCAAATCTGATTTGATTATGGTTTTTCAAAGTTTTTCAGCTTACGACCTTGAGTAACTAATTTAACTTAATCACAGTTACCTCATCTGTGAAATAAGGATAGCAATACTTCTTATATTTAAGGGTTAACATTGAGGATTCAAAATAAAACATTTAAGTTATAAATTATTTAATAAATGACATTAAGACAACCAATTACCCATTTGGGTAAAACAAAATTCTTACTCTTTGTTCTTCATTCTTTGTATTTAAATATATTTTAGATGAATCAAAGATATAAATCTGGCAAGAAAGGAAGGAAGGAAGGAAGGAAGGAAGGAAGGAAGGAAGGAAGGAAGGAAGGAAGAAAGAGCAGACAGACATTTTTATCATCTTGGAATGCAGAAGATTGCTCTAAGAAAAATCTGGACACCTTTGAGAAGGTGTTGTCCATTGAGAAAAAAGCTGATAAAATTAGCTGTATTATACTTATTACACTCTTCAGGGGAATAAACACGATAATAAATAAAGGGCTGAGAATGAGCAGATCCCTTGGCAGGGCCTGGGTAGTGCTGGGGGTCAGGCCTACCGTCTCTCTCAAATCCATGCTCCCTCTCCAGCCCCAAGGCCTTCAGTCCTGCAGACCACCGCCTTCTCCCACAGGTTGTCTCGCTCACTCTCACCCCACCCTCTTCTTCCTCCAGGCTGTTCTCCATCATTACCCCCTCAGGAAAATATGGAAAGAAGACCACCTCCCCTGATTTCTAGATTCCAAACTTTACTTACTCTCTCATACCACCACCCGCTGCACATATTCCAGTTGTATTTTTACAATGATTTGTATAATTTTTTGGTTAAGATTTTCCCCATTAGAAAAAAAGGTAATTTCTATGGAAAAGTCACTCTGGTTATATACTTGATTTTCTGCCGCTTGTATTTAGCATCATCCATGGTTCCTGGAAGATGATGTGAACTCGATAAACAATCATTGAATCAATGAATGAATGGGAAAACATAGGCAAGGAGTTTAGGTTGAGTGCCTGGGGTCGGCAATGGTCCAGGGGGAAGGAAGAGGGAGGGTCTACAGGCACCTAAGAGGGAACAACAGCCATGACAACATAAGAGTGTCTTCCTCTCTGACCGAAGGAGCAGGGAGACTTAATGTTGACTACAAATCATGGAAGGACCTAAGAAGCTGTCATCTGGAGATGAGGGCAGATGGCTGACTGCACAGCTGACTGCCCCAATTCTCTGAAAGCTGTGCTCAGGGAGAGGTGATCACAGCCAGATTTGTGGCCCTGAGCCCCAAATCCTCTGTACCTTCCAACCCTGGAGGCATGAAAAGATTCTCAGGCTCAGAACTTTGGAACTGAAGAAAAGAGCTGTTTCTGGCTGGCGCAGCCTTCAGCAGAGACATACCACACACACCAGGGCAACCCTCAGCAACCAATGCTTGTGTTCCAACAAGCCACTTCTTACATAAACATGTTAAGTGTTATTATTTTACATCGTCTATGGTTATCGACATTTAATGGGTTATCTGAACTTTATTTTGAAATATATCCTACAGCACTAAAACAGAATTCCAATAAATCATCTGAGGAAAGAGTGTGGCTTGAAGTACCCAAACCTACACCTGCCTTTGGAATGTGTCCCTGATAAGCATAGTACAACATTTTATGTAGTTCGTGTGGCCAACAGTATAATGCCTCCCTCAGACGTCCACATCCAAATTCCTCGCACCAGTGACTATGTTACCTTTCATGCAAAAGGGACTTTGCAGACGAGATTAAGTTGAGGATTTGGAGATGGGAGATGATCCTGACTATCCCGGTGGGGAAATGAAATCTCAAGGGTCCCTATCAGAGAAAGAGGGAGGCAGGGGGCCCATGTCAGAGGGAGGCTGGAAGATGCTGTGCTGCTGGTTTGAAGATGGGGAAAGAGCCATGAGCCTAGGGACACGGGCACCTCTAGAAGCTGGAAAAGACATGGAATGGATTCTCCCTGGAGCCCCGAAAAGGAAGCAGGCTTGTGGCTGTTTTATTTCACACTTCTCCCCTAGAGAACAATTGGATAATACATTTGTGTTGTTTAAAAGCCCCCATCCCAAAGTTAATTCTTTCATTCAGTAAATACTTACTGCATGTTGACGCTATGCCAGGCCAGCACTAGGGACATGGCTATGACCCAAAGAGGGGAGGTCCCTGCACACCAGCATGTAGATCATAGTTGCACATAGATATTTAGAATTTTCCATGTGTCGCCTTTCTGTCCAAACAAGACACACTCCATCATGGGATTCAGTTCCTGTAGTAACCGAAGGTCAAACAGAGGACAAGTTCAGTGGTGGAGGCTGAGTGTGTGAAGACAGCAGACTGGGCAGAGGCACCACACTGATGGGGGGGGGGCTGTGTGTGGGTGAGGGTGTCGGGGGTCACAAAGCCAGAAACATGCAGAGCCCAGAGAGGAAACACTTCTATGTAACAAGCTCCCTATGAGAACACTTCAACATTCCCACGGCCTCCAATAAAGTCCAAATTCTAGCAGTGTTTTGAGGACCCCAGTGAGGGGATCCCAGCCCACCCTTCCAGCCTCCACGTCCTCTGTTCACTCAGCCCGCTGAGCCCATTGCAGTTTCCAGCACACACCGCACACTCCCTTCTCTGCTCCTTTGTGCACAGTTTCCTCCAGGTGGAATGCTTTTTTCTTTGTCAAATGCCACCTCACCTGGAGGGTGAACACCTTCCCTAAGGGTTTGTGCCTGCCCATGGGCTCCTGCAGCCCACTGCTGCCCTCTCTGCCCATGTTTAGACGTGCTTCCCACAGCACTGGCCAACCCCCTGGGTAATGGCCTGGCCCTCTTTCCTGATGTCCCCTCGCTATGCCCAGCTCAGAACCTGGCTCAGAGATGAAAACATCAAAAAAGACTTACAAGATTCTAAGTGCAAAAAACACAGCAACTTAAAAATATTGTAAAACAACCAGGGGAATCTGAATGGTGATATCTGATCATTTTAAGGAATCATTGCCAATTATTTTAGTTGTAAATATGGAATTGTGCTTTTGTTGGTTTTTCAAAGTTCTTATCTGTTAGAAATACTTTCTGATATGTTTATAGATAAAATAATATGACGTCTGGGACTGATTTAAAATAACCCAGTGAGGAAATGGGTGGGGTACAGACAAAAGAAGGCTGGCCCTGGGCGGGCATCACTGCGTGGGTAGTGGATCACAGAACTCAGTGCATTGGTCTCCCCGCTTTGTGTATGTTTGAAAGTTTCCATAATAAACATCACAAATGTGTGAATACCAAATCGCTTTGTGAATTCATTTTGCCTGTGTTGTCTCTTACCAGCTAACTGCCTGAGCCAAGAGGTCGGACATCTCTGATTCCAGCTCTTAGGCGGTGACTTTAAACAGAGTTTTGTGCACATATTTCAACACGAAGGAGAAAAATGAAGAGATCATAGAAGAGATTTACCTTACAATGATTTGCCACTGTCTGCCTAACCTTAGGCCTCAGTGGGACATGTATTTCTTAAGGGTCTCCTACATTTCTGTCTGCTTAATCTTTACCTTCACTTTCCTCTTCTGTAAAATAAAAGTGATTAACACTCTTCAGGCACACCTTCCATTTTTTAGAGACGTTTAGGAGCAAATAAATGGAGTACACAATGCTTCAAATGACCTTGAGCGGAAAGGGCAGACAGAAACAAAAGTCCCAGTAATGATGAAAGAACTGTGCTTGCCTGCTCACCCATCCAAACGCCCCACCATCACCCCATCTTTCCCCTCCCCCCCACCAAGAACAGAGAGGGTCACCTTCCACCAACCACGAGGGAAAAGGACACTGCAGAATTTTGCTAAATCTGGCACCTACCGTGTTTATCAACACCCCTGCCTAATTTAACAGAGGAAACGACTTGTTTTGATAAGACAGAGCTACATGCTGGTAAAATCAGATAAGCAGAGTTGGACAAAAGCATTTCCTAGGCCTGCATTCCATGTTTCTTGCTTGGCCCAAGAGCCTGGTCTCATTTTGGAAAGGTTAAGAGAGCCTAGGGCGACCTTCTCACAGTTTTCAGGGTGCTGCACGGGGGACGGCGCTCTGTAACTCTCAGTGGACTACATTCCTTGTAGTCATCATTGGAAGAAATGCAGCCATGCTGGGAGGCCAGCCCTCTCGAGTTGTAAAGGCCAAGCCCACAATGTCAAACAAACTGTAAAATCTTTACAGCCCTTGTTCTCACTTTACACACCATGCAGCTTTTCCTCTCTCGGGTCCCCAAGTGTTGGCAAAGGTCAAGTGTCCCTTTATTTACTCTTGCTCAATTGCATTTTATCCATCTCTCAGGAACAGAAACAAAAGTGTCAAATAGAGACTTGGTTCAGGATGTGACCTGACTTCTGGGGGGGCAAACAAGCATGACCTGAAATAAACTCTCCCACAGCAGCTTCTCAGATACAGCCTCCGAAGTATGATGTCAGCACAGGGTTGAAGCTGGTGGGAGGCACAGGACACAGGGGGGTGAAGGACTCCAGGGGCCAGAGGGGCCCACAGAGGGGCCATGATGGCCTGAGATGTGGCAGACGTGGCCTCAGGCTATTGACATGGATGGAAGCCAGGTGCCCCTGTGAGAAGCCTGGGGACTGCTTGGTGGTCCCCATGGCCCACTGTACCTGCTAGAGAAGTCTTTGCAGCATCTTGAGAGTAATTGCCATGATGTCAAAGACGCCTGGGCTCAAGCCCCACCTCCACCACTGTGTTGGTCGGGGTCAAGGCTAAGCTGCTCCAGAAAAGAGACCCGAATTAACAATGACTGTTAAGGAACAAAAAAGTCTGTTTTTTGTTCACATGGGTTGTACAGGTAACAGCTCCACACGGCAGCTCAGGGACAGAGGTCCCGTCTCTCCTGCTGCTCTGTCATTTCCTAGGGCCTGGTTCTGCTGTGTGGTGAATTCTCGGCCCTCCAAGGACTGGATGAAAGAGTGTAGAGGGCACACCCCACCCCAGACGTAGCTCTGAGAACTTGTGAAGGTGTGACAATTATGTCCACAAACTTGCTACTGTGTACTCACATTGGCAGCACTGTACAAACAGCTCGGTCAGGTTTCATAACCTTGGTATATCAGTGTCTCATAGCTGTATTCATGTCGACGTGTGGTAGTGTCTTGCTGAGTGGCATTCATTATTGTTGTTGCGTGTTGTTGTGTGTCGTCGCGAGAATGTCTGAGCTTGAATTAGGGCAATGAACAAACATTACATTTCTTGTTAAACTTGGCAAAAGTGGAAATGAAATCAGGGACATATTAGTCCAAGTTTATGCCATGAAGAAAATGGCAGTGTACAAATGGATTAAATGTTTTTCTGAGGGGAGAGAATACGTCACTGATGAAGAGAGGTCAGGGCGGCCAGTAACAAGCAGAACTGAGGAAAACATTGCAAAAATTCATCAAACTGTGCGTCAAAATCATCGGCTGACTGTGAGAAGCATAGCAGTCCAAGTAAACATCGATAGAGAAACAGTTAGGAAAATATTAACTGAAAATCTTGGCATGAGAAATGTGTGTGCAAGAATGGTCCTGAATCACGACAATGCACCAGCTCACATGGCACTGTCTGAGGGAGTTTTTAGCCAATAAACAAATAACTGTATTGGAACAGCCTCACTACTCACCTGATCTGGCCCCCAATGACTTCTTTCTTTACCCAAAGATAAAGGAAATATTGAAAGGAAGACATTTTGATGACATTCAGGACATCAAGTGTAATACAATGACAGCTCTGATGGCCATTCCAGAAAAAGAGTTCCAAAATTGCTTTGAAGAGTGGACTAGGTACTGGCATCAGTGCATAGCTTCTCAAGAGGAGTACTTCGAAGGTGACCATAGTGATATTCAGCAATGAGGTATGTAGCACTTTTTCTAGGACAAGTTTGCGAACTTAATTGTTCGACCTTGTAGTCACATGGCCAGGAAGGTGGTTGTGGGCTGAGCACCTATGATTGAGGAAGGAAGGGAGAAAGGACATCGATAAACAGCCATCATCACGGCACCCATAGCCTGTGCGATCAGCTTGAAGCCACATGGGACCAGCAGGGGAATAAGGAGTGACTGCTTAACGGGTCCAGGGTTTTACTGTAGTGATGGAAATGTTCTGAAATTAGATAGTGGTGGTGATTGCAGCCTAGAGAGGAGGAAGCAGGCATTTCTGTCTCTTTGGCTCCAGCTTCTGCATCCTCCCACCCAAACATAGCAGTTTCCAGGGTTGCCTGCATCACACTTGGCAAATCATGACTATAGTAAGTATAACTCCAACAGTCGTTTATTTCGTTAAATCCCTGGACATCACTAGCTCATTCTCGGCACCAGAACATACTGATGTCCTTGCCTTTGGGGCCAATGAAATGTGCTTTCCTAAGCCCTACTTAGCTTTCTGCACTGTGATCATATAGGATTTGGCAGTCTGACCGGCCATAACTAATTGGTTGTGTTCCCCTTGCCTCTTGCAATAAAAGGCCAATAAAAGAAAATCCATTTTTGTGTGATGTATAAATCATGCATGTTCCAAACCCTAAAAACCTGGAATGGAAGGAAGGCTTCAGCATGCTAGAATGAGCCTTCTCCTTATGTGTACATCTCTAGAATACGCACACCATTTCTTTACTGCATCTGCTGTGCACAAATCATCGCCAAGTTCCGATGGCTGCTTCTCACTCATCCTGGGAGTTAACGGGATGCTGGTTGTTTAACCCCAACACTGCTTCAAGCAAATTCTATGTACTGCCCAGGTTTGCTCTCTGCATAATTCCTGGAGAATGTCATACAAATAGCCGATTATAAGCTTGGATTTCATTGAGTGGCAGGCGGTGAGAGGTGACTAAATACCACAGCATCTTCAACAAGGAATATGCCAGGGATGAGAAGAGGGACATTCTTTCTCAGGGGAACACAGTATTGCCGCTAAAGAAAATGGGAGAGGCTCACCTATGCGATGGAGCCACTTCCACTTTTAAGCCCCAAGGCTCTAGTAACAGATTTCAAGCAGGGAAACAGATCCCAAGAGAGCAAGTGCTTTACTTTCTGCCTTTAGACAGGTCATGTAATGTGATAGCCAGATTAAGGGGTTTACCTGGGCGAGAGCGAGGGGGTAGAGAGCCTGTGTTCGTGCCCCACGCCAATGGTGTGCATCTGTTCGCCTGACTCAGGAGAGGCCCCCTCTCCAGGTCTAGGGTGCCTTGTGTATGTATAAGCACCTCCCATCAGCACATCGTCCATGACAGTGGGACAGAGGGGGATTGATTCTCACTGTAAATTCTAAGACCTTGATGAAAGTTATTGGTTTACCTGGAATTTGTTTTATAGACGCCATAGTCCAAGTGACTAGTCTTGGCTCCCAGACAGAAATTTCAACAAGAATTCCCTTCTTCTCCATTAAGCATCAAATAAAGAATTGTCCAACAAATGTTGGTTGTTGAGAAACCAACCTTTTGAAAAAATGAGTGGTCTCTAGGGAGGCATATCCACACGCACAGGGCCTTAATTCACCTTATAAGTGGTCTATCTACTAAGTGTTGACATTTGTAAATCTAGAATTTCTTTGTAAAGGAATTTGGCCTGTAAACAGTCTTTCTTGTTATCTAGAATCGTTGATTTAACCACTTGTACAGAACACAGATTAAATGTAGTTGATAACATCCTACATGGTGAAAAGAGTTCTCCAAAATACTTTCTTATTCATACAATGGCCTGTTCATAGACAGAGGGATATCATTATCTATGTTAAGAAAAATATCCTAGACTTGGAGATAAGGCTAAAGGGCGTGTGGGGTGTTCTTCCGGCGTCATACTGGGATGTCCTTTCCCAAGCCCCGTGAGGCTATTTCATCATCTCAGCAAAGTGCTTGGTCTCACATTGCTATTTACTATGAACTGCAGATTCAGACTCTGTAAATCACATGTTAACTCATAGATCTTTTTCAGTAAAGAGGCAAATAATTCCTGCCCACAAGAAAAGATAACTTCAAAAGATATATGTGTGTGTGTGTGTGTGTGTGTGTATAATATAATACGTATTAGTTATGATATATATGATATATATATTAATGGTCTTGAAGGACATTCACCAGTTTTGTACCTGACCCAGCGACCTTGCTTTCACGTTCCTCCTTTAATGCCTGTGAACACCCAGTTCCTTAAAATACTCTTTGAATCAGCTTTATCAACTGTCTGCTTCCCTCATTAATGAGTTAATAAGTCTTTGACACTTGTTCATTCTGTATTTGAAATTTAAAAAAACTATACTTGTCATACCCATGACACAGAAGAACCAACCATTGCCTGAAAGCAACTCAGGGCCAAAACATCCAGAAGATGTGTCCACGTGGCTCTGCCATCCGGGAAAATGTCCAACCACAGTTCTGCCTTTGAAGCATTCAGAAGTGAGACAAATCCCTGTGAGGTCTCTCCCAGCTCTGCCATCCCATCACCCTACTATGTGTTGAAAGTGTCACCTGAAATTTATGTGTTAAATTCCTGATGCCCAAGACCTCAGAATGTAACCTAATTTGGAAATAGGGTCATTGTAGATGTTAACTAGTTCCGATTAGGTCCTAATCCAATATGACTGGTGGCTTTATGAGAAGAGAAGAGACACAGAGAAAGAATGCTGTGTGAAGATAAACAGAGATAGAAGTAACATGTGTTATGAGCTGGTGACAGCTGGCAAACTCCAGGAGCTAGAAGAGGCAGGTAGGATCTTGCCCTGAAACCTCCAGAGGGAGCGAGGCCCTTGATCTTGGTCTTTGTTATGGTGGCCCCAGGACACTGACACGCCCCAGGTGCATGGCCTTCTTGAGGATGGGAGTGTGGTTGGCTTCACTGAGATGTGTGTCAAAGACCTACTAAGGTGTTTGGAGAGTCACCACTCAACTGACCTGTCCTTGAAGGTTGAAAACCGACTCTGTGTGTATTTAAATAGCTGGGTCAATTCCAAAAGCTCAGGAGGCTGCTATAAATGTTTTGGATACTCTCCAAACTAACATTTCTAGACCTCTTCAAGCTCCATGTCAAACTAGTTTTTCTCTTTTAATTAATTAAAGCAAAGCTCATCAGTTTGTTTGAAACTGCAGGGCTCAGCAAACTTCACTTACAAGGAAATATGTGTCACTCAATTTTCTTTTAATAACTTTGTTTACGTGTCACCAGCATTCACAATCCAGGATTCAATTTCTGTCGGCACTGGTGGGTGTGTTCAAAATTGAGGTCATGGCATGACTCCATTCGTTCCAAGACCGCCTTCCCCATAACGTTTTCCTGGGTTGTAAGCCAGCCATGAAGACAGATCAGACCAAAATACTCTATTGCTATCCTCACTGCTGTCCATACCGAGCTGCATTTAAATCCTTCCCAGTAAAAGGACCCATCTGGGATCCCTACTAGAGGAAGTGGTGAAGAGATGGGCATGAAGAAGGCCCAGTCCTGATGTTATCAGATCATGTAACCACACTCCTTCCCAGACATGAAGGAGATAAGCTCTAACTCCCTTTCCACCCATTTACTTGGTTTCACTGGAAACTCTTCCCACTCCCTCATCAAAGACGGGAGGTTTTTGAGACATTTAGGGACTTCCTAAATTTCTTATTATTACGACTATCCCTTATTTTTATTAGGTAATATTCAGTGGCAAAGCAGACCTCCCAGGCCAGTCTGGATATGCTACACAACTCCATGATTCTCTCCATTTCCTGGTCCCAGATGCTCAGGGCACAACATAGCTCCTCCAAGGCCAGGGGCAGACATGAGCCCCACTCTCCCAGAGAGACCCATGAAGGTGACTACACCCCCTAACTATCACCTGCTTGTTTGTGCCACTGGGTTTGGGCGCAGAAGCACCTTCCAGTGCTTTCTCCAGAAAAATCCGAATCACTTCCTAATTTCTTTTGTGAAACCTAAACAAGCCATCTCGGTCTTCCGAGACAGTTTGCCAGGGAAGATGGTTATCGGCATAATTTTCTAAATGAACACACTAAATTACACGACTTTCCAAGATTCTGATGGCTGTGACAGACACGAAAAGGGAACAGTCAGAAGAGTAACCAGATAATTCACCCCAACAAACAAAGCAATCCTAATGGCCTTTGTAATGAGGCCTTTCTAGGCTTCGTCACCTAAGCATGTCACCCACATGCACACACACAAAGCTGTCGTCAGAACATCAGAGAGACAGCCCCGGGAAGACGCTTTCATCTGAGCGTGTGTAACGCTTATCTGAGAGGAGGTCTCCAGTGCAGGCGTGTCTTCCATCACTTATTTAAGCCCTTCTAAGTTTAAGCCCTAAAAGTCCCTCTTTAGGCGACGTGAGTGCGCATCCTCAGAGGGGCTCATTGATATTTGTAAATTATACTTGTTACAGTGATATATGTTCATTGTAAGAAAACAACTCAATAGCTGCAGAAATATAAGAACAAAGCAAAAAGGGAATTTCCCCTCCTCTTTCTACAGGGAGCTGCTGTCAGCAGCATGTCCTCAGGCACGTCTCCAGTCCACTAATCGTCATGGAGATGGAGTGGAGATGGTGTTTTCCACACACACATGGGTTCACACCCATCCTCTGTACCCGTGTCCTCGGGGCACCTGCTAAGTGCAACACGGTGGTTCCTCCCACCTACTTACAGCCCTGCCCCAGGACGTGCACTTTGAGGCCACTATTACAGCTTCTCTTACAAACACTGGCTCACAGCTTATCATCAGAAGGACCCTGAGAAAAGCACTGTGAAAGCTGCCAATTATTCTAGAAACCAGGGTTCTCAGACACTTCTATTAAGAAGGAAGCATCTCCCAGCTCTGGCCTGTCTGGGTGAAATCTCACATCCTCCATTGTCCCACACAGGCCTTGGCTTCCAGAACTTCCCAGAGACTGGGCCTCCCAGCAGGCAGTCTGCCTCCTTCCTTCAGGTGCCTCAGAGGAAACTGAACCATAAATTCCTGGTGAGACAAGAGTAATGCAGGAGGCCCATCATCTAAGTTTGTCTTCTGCACACGGGCAGTGGGGAAGAAACCAAAGGCCACTTGTGCCTGGGCATTCACTCACAGTCAACTTGGAATGGAAGGATCGTCTCATCCAGACCAAAAGAGTCCACGTGGCACTTCAGTTCCCCAAAACTCTTAATGGCTCCCACATACCATCCAAAGAAAGTGCAAATACCTTAGAGTGCCCAGGCCAACCCTCTGGAATGCACCTGCTTTTAGCATGGCTCGCTGATTTGCAGCTCCACTACTGTCGGCAAGCCCACAACTGTTGGTCTCAGCTGAAGGGCCTTTGCTGAGTTTACCCGTCTTCAATCCTTGGCAGTAAAAGCAGGTACGCCGGCCACACTGCCTTTGTCCCATCTCTGGGGTGGAGGGAAAGGCCTCATTTGGCCACACAGAGTTTTGTCAGCATCAAAGACCCTCCAGCTGCTTTCAACCAGCCAGCAAACCACTAAGTTCCTTGCTGGCACCTGCTGGGCCTTCCCAGAGTGAGACTGAGAAGGACCCCATTACAAAGAGAAAAATTCCAGCAGTTATTTCACAGTACTTTGCTTCAATTTCATATCCACTTGAAGTGTGTTCAGAGTTACTTAACTAACAAAATGTATTTGGGATGCTAAATGGATACAAAAAGAACGTTTTCTAGTTGGCTTTGCAAAATATATATCTTTATCACAATCATAAACGTAAAAGTCCACCTGAAGTTATGTGATGCAATGAATGGGGGAATCTGACATCACCCTCTCCATTGAAACATCAGCTGGCATTGAACACCACAGTCCAGCACCTGATAAAGAAGTTTCCTGTGTAGTGTGAGTCCATTAGACGGTCATGGCAGCAAAGTGTAGATCAAACCCTACAAAATAATGTCAGGGTTTCAGATCTTGGAAATACATGTTTAAGCCAACTTACATATTTTTCTAACAATATTTTTATCACCCAGAAGGGAAAAAAATGTTCTGAAAAAGTTATTGTTCCGGAAGCTCTAACAATGTAAACTTTTATATCACAGTACATTTATCTACACCTCCAATACAAAAAGCTACTCTTCTAGATAAGGGGTATCTATTGCATTTTGTCTGCCCAACAACTTTTCCTTTTTGGAGCTCTGCCCTGCCACCCAAGGCTGTTGATCATAATAGCACATTTCCAGTTAGAGCCGTGTGTGCATGTCCCACAGCTCACAAGTGGGAGCACAGCCCAAGCAAGGGCAACCAACTCATCCCTGGAATTCTAGCGGGAGCCCTGTGGAACCACGGCGATTTCCTGTGGATGTGAGAATACTGCGAGATAAGAAATGTAACTGCAGGAGAAATCCCAGCAAGTGAAAGGCAGAGTCCTGGCATTGCCGGAACCCTGAGGTCAGTACAGGTCTGGACTTCTCAGTTACCCAAACCGATGCATCCCCATTCAGAGCATGAGCACGTTTACTTTGGGTTTCTGCACATGCAGCCAAACTGGCTGTAAATAACACACTACTAAAATCTGCAAATCTTTTTGCAGTTACCCCTGGGCAATAGCATCATATGGCTCGGGTTTTGTCCAAACACATGTGCATCAGGATGACTGCAGCAAAATATTTATGCTCTACAATGCTACCTTGGTCACTCCTGATCTTGGGGTTCCCAAGACCTGCAAGTCATGGAGTTGACTGGATGCCCAGGTGACTCCACTTGACTGTGTCTTGGGCATGGCACCATCGTCTGTCCAGCAGCAAGCCCACCTTTCCATGATTCTTAGCTTCCATGAGGTTCCTCTGTCAGGACGAGTCATTATAGCAGTTCTCTTGTGTTAGACCTGAGTGTGGGAATGTTTTTGAATTGAACTAATACCTGATTAGTAGTAACTTCTCTACAATAGACACACTCAACAGTGAAACTGTCGCCCCTTTCCTCTCTTTTAAGAACAGCAAGAAGTCTGGAGTGGAAGCTGTGTGGCTGCAGCAGGACCCGGGAGTCACAGTCATGGCTTCCATTGGGACATACCAAAGAGTTCCCATTCACCATCTCATTTAATTGTCACACTACACACCAACAGTTTTCTAACTGTTATTTTATTTTATTTTACAGATAAGAGAGTTTGGGGTGGAGAAGAAAAGTGACTTGCCAAAGGTCACACTAAATGCAGGAGGTACACTGTACCTATTCAGCTCAAAGGTCCTTCTCTTTCCACCATGCACTTCCTCCCTGCCCCATCTTCACTCACTCCTGCCTCCCTCCCGCTGCTCTGCAAACTCACCAGGACCACGACCAGGACTCAGACTAGAGTGAGGCTCTATGTTTCCGACTAAGGAAAGGTTAACCAGCCTATGGTAGGCAGAAATGGATGTTGTTTCTATGGAAAGATCCCTACAGCATTCCATAAAAGCACTTATTTTTGGCACTAAACCACATTGTAAGTCACAGGCTGCAAAGGGACCCCCAAGGGTAAAAAACAGGGGGAGCAACCTCTTGGTCTGTCCTGTGCCAAGGGGGTCCTAGGACCCAGGGCTTTTGATGTTAAAAATGGAACCATTCCTGGAAAAACAGGAACAAGAGGGTCACCTTCAGGGTAGTCCCTGGAGGACTTTTCCATAAAGGGATTTTCACCTTAATGAGGTCTGATCACCTTCATTCACCATGGTAAGCAGTGTTTTCCAAACTTTTTGACCACAACCCACAGTAATAAATACATTTTACATCATGACCCAGTGCACACTCAGAAAATAATAGAGTGGAAATGAAGAACTAACATCTAATAAACTCTGATATCCTCTATTCTATTCTGCATCATTAAAAAACTGCTGGTTAACAAAATAATAAATTGATTTCAAGACCTACCAGTGGGCTGCAAAACATGGAAGAAACACTCACCAATTAATTTTGTGAAGCCAGAAATTCTTGGATACTGAACCAGATAACAATAATACAAAAAATACCCAAGAGAATACCAAGATGGAACAGTAGGTAAACACTGTGCTTACTTTCTTTCATGACCACATCAAAATTACAACTAAACTACGAAACAACCATCATCAAGAATCACCTAAATTCTTGCTGACTATAACTAAGCCCTACAACTAAGGACGTGCATAAGAAGCCACCTCCAGACTGGTAGGATGGGTAAAGACTCAGAACAGGTTGGTCCCACACCTGCGTGTGACCATTAAAGACCAGGAGGGATTTCATCTGTGGAGGTCCCTCCCACCCCTCAGAGGAGGAAGAGGTCCCAGCCCCACCCCAGCCCTGGGTTCCAATGCCAGAGAGAGAAAACCCCATAATTTCTGGTTGTGAAAACCACCGGAGATTGTGACTGAGTGAGACAGACGGTGGCTAGAGTCCCAGATGCTCCTCTTAAAGGGACATTGCACGGATTTACCCATGCACGGAATCACTCGCTTGGAGCTTCAGTGCTGGGGCAGCAGCTAGAAAGGTGGCAGGGACATATGGTGGGGAACTGAGTTGTCTGCCTTGGGACAGGAGCTGGAGAGGTGGCTTTCTCTGGGACAGAGTAGCTGCAGATGTTATTGTTTCTTTGTTGAGCCATCCCCCTTCCTGGCATGCGCACGCAGGGTGAGGTATCTGAATCTGCCAGGTATCTGAGTCTCTGCTGTTCGTTTGCCACACCCTGGTGATTTGAGACCCTGCCCCACCAACTTTCAGACACACCCAAGCCACTTCCAGTGGCTTTTTCATACAAACTGCCTGCCTTAGCTCATGCTGCAGATGTTCCTAGGGTCTCTCAAAGCTTCACAGAACCCAGAAAGCAGTATCAGGCTTGAGCGTGTCCTATACCTCTGGCTGAGCAGCCCTAAGCTCAGCACTAGCAGCAGCCAGCCTTGGTTCACAGCTTGGCCTCTCTACGCACTTTCAAGCATGGCACAGGCAGCAGCCATCTGTGGATTTCTTTCTGGCTCCCACTAGGTGGCTCCAGGTGGAGCAGGGGCTGTGGCTGAAATTGACCTACAGTGGATCTCTTCCAAGGTGGTCTTGGGGCTAACCCCCACTGGACAGCTTCAAAACGAGCTGGTATTATCACACAGCCACCTCCAAAAATGACACACCCATGGGGCAGATTGGGCAGGCACCAGGGTGCTGCTGAGGCAATTCCTGCTCTGTAGGATCAATCCCTGCACAATTCTTCCACTGTAGTCATGGCCATTCCTCACAACCAGTGAGCCCAGTGAGCACCCATTGATGTGCAATTATCAACCAAGGCTCAACTACAAGAGGAGGGCACACACAACCCACACAAGGGACACACCTGGAGTACACGGCTCAGGTGACCAGAAAGGACTGCACCACCACGCCCTACAGCACACCTACTACATAAGAACATTCTACTAAGACTGGGAGACATAGCAGCCCTACCTAATACAGAGAAGCAAACACAGGGAGGCAGCCAAAATGAGGAATCAAAGAAACATATCTCAAATAAAGAAACAGAACAAAGCTCCAGAAAAAGGACTAAACAAAATGAAGAAAAGCAATCTACCAGACGCAGAGTTCCAAACACTGGTTATAAGGATGCTCAATGATCTCAGGGATAACTTTAACAAAGAGATAGGAAACATTAAAATGGAGATAGAAAACATGAAAAAGAACCAGTCAGAAATAAAGAATACAATAACAGAAATGAAGACTATATCACAGGGAATCAACAGTAGATTCCATGAACATAGGATCCAACCAGTAATACAGAAGATAAGGTAACAGAAAACACCCAACCAGAGCAGCAAAAAGAAA
Organism: Rhinolophus sinicus; assembly: GCF_036562045.2. Taxonomy (NCBI): domain Eukaryota; kingdom Metazoa; phylum Chordata; class Mammalia; order Chiroptera; family Rhinolophidae; genus Rhinolophus; species Rhinolophus sinicus. Next base: position 55,607,693 of record NC_133754.1, on the reverse strand, counting down.
AAAGAATCCAAAAAATTGAAGAGAGTTTAAGGGGCCTCTGGGACAATATCAAGCATATGAACATTCACATTATAGGGTTACCAGAAGGACAAGAGTGAGCGCAAGGAATTGAAAACCTATTTGAAGAAATAATGACAGAAAACTTCCCTAACCTGGCAAAGGAAATAGATATACAAGCCCAGGAAGTACAGAGAGTCCCAAACAAGATGAACCCAAAGAGGCCAACATCAAGACATGTCATAATTAAAATGCCAAAGGTTAAAGACAAAGAGACAATCTTAAAAGCAGCAAGAGAAAAGCAGTTAGTTACCTATAAGGAAGCCCCCATAAGACTGTCAGTTGATTTCTCAACAGAATCTTTGCAGACTAGAAGGGATTGGCAGGAAATATTATAAGTGATGAAAAGCAAGGACTTACAACCAAGATTACTCTACCCAGCAAAGTTATCATTTAGAATTGAAGGACAGATAAGGAGCTTCCCAGACAAGAAAAAGCTAAAGGAGTTCATCACCACCAAACCAGTATTACAAGGAATCTTAGAGGGACTTCTTTAAGATGGGAGTGGGGTTAGGGATGGTTGCAAAGGGGAAGGGATTAAGTATAAATTGGTTGTTACAGAGTAGTCATGGGGATGTAGGTTACAGCATAAGGAATATAGTCAATAACATTGTAATAACTAGGTATGGTGCCAGATAGGTACTAGATCTATCAGGGTGATGGGGCTGAGGGCAGGGTGAAAAAGGTGAAGGTATTAAGAAATACAAATTGATAGTTACAAAATAGTCATGGAGATGTAAAGTATAAGGAATGTAATCAATAATATGGTAATAACTATGTATAGTGCCAGGTGGTACTAGTCAGGGAGATCACTTCCTAAATTATATAAATGTCTAACCACTATACTATATACTTGAAACTAATATAAAATAATATTGAATGTCAACTCTAATTGAAAAATTTAAAAAGGGGGGGAAAGATCAATAATATTGTGATAGTGTGGTACAGTGTTGATGGTTGCTGGACTTATCATGGTGATCACTTCTTTAGCATAGGAAATAAAATCAATAATGTGGTAATAACACTGTATAGTGCGAGGTGGGTACTATTGAATAACTATGATGTATACCTGAAATATAATATTGTATGCTAGCTGTATTTTAATTAAAAATCTTAAAAGAAAAAGAAAAAAAGAAAAACAGTCTATTCTAAAAAGAAAAGAAATACCCTCATAACATGGAAGCAAAGGTTCTTAACAAAAATTTTGCAAACTCAATCCAACAATAGTTTATAAAATGACCAACTGGGGTTTATCCCAGGGATGCAAGGTTTATTTAACATTTGAAAATCAATCAAGACAACTCACATATTAATGAGTATAAAAAAAAAAGAAACATATGATTGTCTCACTACATGCAGAAAAAGAATTTGACAAAACCCAATATTAATTTTAAAAAACCTCACATAAAATTAGAAATAGAAAGGAACTTCCTCATATCGATAAAAAGCATTTGTGAAAATCCTACAGCTAACATTATGCTTAATGATGAAATACTGAATTATTTCCCTAGGATCAGGAACAAGACAGACATATCCACTGTCATGATTTCTAGTCAACATTGTAATGGAGGTTACTAGACAGTCAATAAAGCAAGAAAAGGAGTAAAATCACCCAGATTTGAAAGAAGGAAGTAAAATGTCTATATTTATAAATAATCATCTTGTTGTTTTGCATAATTATCTATGTAAAAAATTCTATTGAATCTACCAAAAAAAGCATTGAAATTAATAATTTAGTTAAGCAAAGTTGTAGAAGACAAATATACAAAAATCAAACGTTTAAAGACTCAGAAATTGAAATTTAAAAATTTACAATAGGATGAAAAATATAAAATATTTAGGAACACATTCAAAATGAATCATAACCATAAATGTAAAACTTAAATCTATAAAATTAAGAAAATCTTTTTGACCTTAGATTAGGAAAATATAATTCCAAAGGCAGAATTCATTAAAAATTATAGAAACTGTACTTCAAAATTAAGAACTCTGTTCTTTGAAAAGCAGAGTTTTCATTATTTAATGGAATGAAAAGTCACAGACTGAAAGAAAATATGTGGTAATCACACATCTGATAAAGGACTTGTATCCAGAATATTTAAAGAACTCTTATAACGCATCAAATAAATCAATAATTGGAAAAACAAACATCCCAAATAAAAGAAAAAAGATAAGAAAATTTAAACAGACACTTCGTCAAAAACTACATTTGGTTGGCAATAAGCACATTAAACAACATCATTAGTATCAGAAAAATGCAAATTCAAGCCACAATGAGATACCACTATACACCTAACTACTAGAAATGCCTAAAATTAAAAAGACTAACTACAGCAACTGGAATTCTCACCCTGCTGGTGGGAATGTAAAATGGTAATCGCTTTGAAAAACATTTTGTCAGTTTCTTAAAAAGTTAAGCAAATATCTACCACATGGTCCAATCATTCTGCTCTTAAATATTTCCCCAAGAGAAATGAAAGTTTATATGCATACAATAACTTGTATACAATGTTCATAGCTGCTTTATTGGTAATAGCCAATAACTGGAAACAAGAATGATAAACAAATTGTGGTAGATCCATACAACAGAATACTACTGAGCAATAGAAAGGAATAAACTATTGATATATGCAACAATGCAGACAAACCTGAAAATATGCTGAGTGGAAAAAAAAACAACCAGAAAAAAGTCTGCATACTGTCTGATGCCTTTCATGTAAAAATTCCAGAAAATGCCCACTGTTCCATAGTGACAGAAAGCTGGCCCGTGGTTTTGCCTAGGGATGGGGATGAGGATGGGGCAAGGACGTTCAGGAGAGAGGAATCACCAGAGGGAATGAGGAAACGTTTTTGAGTAATGGGTATGTTCTTAACTTGATTGTGGTGGTGGTTTCACAGGTATATACGTATATCATTGATATGTTGTCATGCGGGAGATCCTGCTCACAGCGCCATTTGTCGTGCGGGAGACCCTGCTGGGTCTCTGCTCCCGCTCCCCATACAAGAACGCAGGATATGGTGAGGCCAAAAAGGAACACCCACGGAGCCATAGGTAGGGGAGTCATACCACTTTATTCTCTCTGGCGGCACTATACTCTCACTGGAGGCTGGATCCACACTGTCCGCAAACCGCCATCCACGCTTGCCAGCCCAGCCGCCATCTTCTTGCTAGCCCCCATTCTTTCTCTCTTCTCTCTCTTCCTTCTCCCTCCTCTCTCTTCCTTCCTCGTAGCCACAGCAGTTATATTGTGGCCAATGGCTCACTGGTTACAGCTGACGGCCAACTAGCCACAGCTGATGGCCATGCAATCACAGTTGGCCATTTACTACCTGAGCCAGCACCTGTCTATGTGAGGCCGAGAGCCTGGAAACTACTCTCTGGGGCTCCGCCCCCACACTCCACCCCTACAGGCTCTCGCCTCACAATCTACGCGACAAGCGTCTTCCGCGAGGGGACCTGTGCGAGGAGCCTGGGGGTGAATGCAATATCCTGGACACAGCCAGGCTCTCTGGGCACAGCCAGGGTTTCTCAGGGCACCACCAGTGCTTCTGGGCACGGCCAGACTTCCTGGACTTCTTAGGGTACCACCTGTCTTCCCGGACACAGCCAGGGTTTCTCAGGGCACCACCAGTACTCCTGGGCACTGCCAGACTTCCTGGACTTCTTAGGGTACCACCTGTCTTCCCGGACACAGCCAGGGTTTCTCAGGGCACCACCAGTACTCCTGGGCACAGCCAGACTTCCTGGACTTCTTAGGGTACCACTAGTTTCCCCGGGCACAGCTAGGGTTTCTCAGGGCACCACCAGTACTCCTGGGCACTGCCAGACTTCCTGGACTTCTTAGGGTACCACCTGTCTTCCCGGACACAGCCAGGGTTTCTCAGGGCACCACCAGTACTCCTGGGCACAGCCAGACTTCCTGGACTTCTTAGGGTACCACTAGTTTCCCCGGGCACAGCTAGGATTTCTCAGGGCACTGCCACTTTCTCTGGGAACAGCCCGACTTCCTGGGCACAGCCAGGGTATCTTCAGGGCTCAGCCAAACTTCCTGGACTCAGCCAGGGCTCTACTCTCTCTGGGAACAGCCCGACTTCCTGGGCACAGCCAGGGTATCTTCAGGGCTCAGCCAGACTTCCTGGACTCAGCCAGGGCTCTCAGGGCACTGCCACTCTCTCTGTGCCTCTCAGGGTACCCTGCTGGAACAACAGCGACTCACAATCAAGGTGCTTACATATTCTCAATGGCGGCCAGTCAAGAGACAAAAGCAAATATCCCCCAGTTCCACTAACAACAGTTCCCAAACAAACAGTCAAGCGGTCCATTAAATTAGGGATGGAAGGCAATTCCCCATAGTCCATAGTCATTCACCAGGGCTGTCCTGGGGGTGAGGGACGACCTTGACCTCACCCTCATCTCCCACGGAGGACTCAGCAAGCGTTACCTCCTGGGACTATAAGTCCTGCATCCGGGCTGCCTGAGCAGGAACTTCCCCGGCCCACAGGGCTGCAACGACCTTCGCTTTCTCCGGCCTGTGCTGGTTGGGGAACCGTCCACATCTTTCCACCTCTCCACGGGGCTCCATCTCTCCAGCAGCTGCATGGCTTTTCCTGTGCTGGTGGGAGAACCGTCCACGTCCTCCCACCCCTCCACGGGGGTCCAGCTCTCCGGCAGCTGCTCCTCCTGGTCTTCCTCAGACTGGGTGTTCACACGCACAAACTGCTCCACCGTCCTTTGGAGAACTTTGGCCGGCACCATACCCTGCTCGCTGCGCCATTTGTCATGCGGGAGATCCTGCTCACAGCGCCATTTGTCGTGCGGGAGACCCTGCTGGGTCTCTGCTCCCGCTCCCCATACAAGAACGCAGGATATGGTGAGGCCAAAAAGGAACACCCATGGAGCCATAGATGGGGGAGTCATACCACTATATTCTCTCTGGCGGCACTATACTCTCACTGGAGGCTGGATACACACTGTCCGCAAACCGCCATCCACGCTTGCCAGCCCAGCCGCCATCTTCTTGCTAGCCCCCATTCTTTCTCTCTTCTCTCTCTTCCTTCTCCCTCCTCTCTCTTCCTTATATTGTGGCCAATGGCTCACTGGTTACAGCTGACGGCCAACTAGCCACAGCTGATGGCCATGCAATCACAGTTGGCCATTTACTACCTGAGCCAGGCACCTGTCTATGTGAGGCCGAGAGCCTGGAAACTACTCTCTGGGGCTCCGCCCCCACATATGTCAAAACTTATGTGTGGAGTTGATTGTATTTTCATCACATCTCAGCAAAGCTGTTTAAAAAACAAAACCAAACCCAAATATGATTGGTTTGGTCAGCACTCAGCACAGTGTCTTTTAAGACAAATAGCAAGTACAGTTGCTCGAACAACACAGGTCTGAACTGTGCAGGTGGGTCCACTTATACACATGGATTTTTTTCAATAAAATACATTTAGTCCTCCATATCCCCAGGTTTCACATCTGCAGGTCCAACCAACCACAGATAGAAAACAGTGTTTTCGATCCAGGGTTGGAAATTCACGGCTGTGGAGGGCTGACTGTATGCATTGTTCTATGCCATTTTATATAAGGGATTTTTGACCATCTACAGATTTTGGTATCCAAAGGGGGTCATGGAACCAATCCCCCTTGGATACCTAGGAATGACTGTTGTTAATTAAGTTTCTGGAGAGTCAAAAGTTATAGGTGGATTTTTGACTGTGGGGGGGAGTTGGCTACTCCCCTCCCCATGTTGTTCAAGAGTTAACTGTACTCAACTCACATTTATTGAGTGGATACCTAAATGAATGGTCTCATTACCTTGAAATCACCCACAGATGTGATGACAGAACGGAGAATGGAGAAGTTTCATTTCTCTACAAACACCTCATTTCCTACCCTACCTCCTACCTCACCTACATACTTACATCCCAGTTTATCCTTGGAAAGAGGAACCACTGGCTTTCCACCTCCTGATCATGGGCTGGTTGTCCATATAAAGAAGGGGTGTCCAAACTTTTTTCAACGTTTTTTACCAAGGGCCACATGCGGTAAAGTACACAAATAGCCAGGCCACTCACTCAAGGTGAAGTACATATTGCCTCACCTGGTTTATCTAAGTAAACTAAATATATTTTTGGAATTTGCTGCGGGCCAATTAAAAATGGGTTTCGGGCTGCAGTTGGCCTGCGGGCCGCAGTTTGGACACTCCTTACATAAAGCATTCATAGCCCTGAGTCTAACCTGCCCCTTGTGGAGGTGAACTGTCTACTTCATCATTGCTATTTCAAGGCATATAATATAGTGCCTGACAACTCTTTCTGATTTTGGAACACATTATCCAAATCGTTTCTTACTAATTTTCTATTTCTGCCTTAGAACAAATTTTACGCATTAGTAACTAGGTTGAAAAATGGGGAGTTAGCTTGGGTCAAGCATCCTCCACTGCTCCTCATGATTGCTTTCTGCATTCCGCAGTTATCAAAATCAAAATGAGCGAGTGTCTGTGAATGCTTTTTATTAAATGAAGTCTCTACGTAATGGGAGGTGTCATGATTATTGGGATGCCAATTCAGTAGAAGGAGTGAATGGGGAATATGGGAAAGGGGAGTGAGGTCCAGGCTAACAGGTCAGGGGACCTGAAAGACTGTCCAGGGGGGCCATACTGATGCCGGGTCACCTGAAGCAGTCGGTGGACACCCAGGCAGACCCTCCCGGAGGGACATATATAGAGGCCAGAATGCTCATTCTTACTCAAATCACACTGAGAACTGCATAGACTCTATAAACTCTCTTCTCCAAACACACAAATAATGGAGAAAAACATTGCAAACAATTTCTAGGAATTCACACATTTCTTGAGATCTATCCATGGGCTGCTAGTTTAGAACCCCTGAGAAATAATAGATAGATGTTCTCAAATACAATAGTCTTTCTAAGCTCCATGGTGTTTGCTGGGTGCTGTCATCACTAGGCTGCGTTTGAGTTGCTAGCTGACAAAGAAGTGCCTTGTTACTCTAGTTCAGACACAGGTACAGATGGCGTATCTTTTAAATTGTTAATTCTTTGAAGATGGTCCTCAAGAACATTTCCCAGAATTTAACATATTAATGCCCATTAACCCCACCTTCAAACCAATGACCTTAAAGAATTCTACCAGCAACGCTATTTCATTCTCCTACTACAGAAGGGGAGGAGCAACTGAGAGGTCCGGACTCTCTGTGTTGAACCCACCAAGCAAAATGACCAACCATTTGGGGTGGAGATGACTCACGGCCCCTTTTCTCATCATTCTGAGTGCATGGGGGAGGAGGTGTGTCCAGAGCAGTTTTCTCCAGAGGCAGGGTTCCGGCCTCCCCTCCTGCTGCATTGCCTGCGGGGGTCCCCCTTGAGTGGTCTGCTATGTTTTGGGTTTGTTTGGTGTTTTTGCCTGTGACTTTGCGAACTATCCCGGGAGGAGAGACAGAAAGTCTTGGTCTCTGTGAACAAGCACAATGTTGCTTTCAGCTTAAATATCCGCTGGGAAACCTCAAGGTTTTCAATGTCATCATTATGGAACACAAAGATTACAAAAGGAAATAACTTAATGTCACTCCCCGGTCCCCACTGGGATTCAGTTTGACCTCGGTTTATCTTTCCTTTGGTGGGTTTTAAGTCTTGAGAAAATCTACCCAAGAATGAAGACTCCACAAAGGATGTGGTAGATTTGGGGTGAGGGTGGTGGGATGGGAAAGAGGTTTCAATCTGGTAAATGGCCAAATTGTAGTACTTGGTCACGTTGTACCTGGGTGTTACTTCTTCTGTCCTTCTACTCCATCCGAATTAATACAATCAATCGCCAACTTGGGAGAAATTCCTCAGAGGCGCACTAGTTTTAGCAGCCCGCATGTAAAGTCGCCACGCCCCGATGACCTGTTTCCCCTTCAATCTTTGATCTTCAGAGCAAAAACCTGCTCGGGCGCCGGGAGGCTGGTGGGAGCTGGCGGCCCCGCCCGCGCGGCGCGGCCCCGAGGCCAGTCCTGCCCCCGGCCGCGCGCCCCGCCCCGGCCACCCCCGGCCGCGCCGCGGCCTCCGCCCAGACCGGCTGCGAGCCCGAGGTGCAGCCGCCGCCGTGATGTGACCTTCAGAGCCGCCTGCACAGGATGACCGGAGCCACCGCCCCGCGGCGCCCGCGGCTCGCCACGGCCTCCCGGGCGCTCTGACCGCGCGCGCTCCCGGCTGCCCGCCCGTCTCCCGTCCCCGGTCCGCGTCCCTGGCCCTTGGCCCGGTCCTCGCCATGCCGCCGCCGCCCGGACCTGCCACCGCCCTGGGCACCGCGCTGCTGCTGCTCCTGCTGGCCTCGGAGTCTGCGCACAGTGAGTACCGCGTAGGGGCCGCGGCGCTGGCTGGATCGAGAGACCCTCCCTGAAAAGATCCCGCCACCCCCGGGACAAGGGCAGAGCCAGTGCCCGCACCCCAACCGGTCCCCGTGCTCCCCCGGCCGGTGCGCTCCCGCCCAGCCACCGCATCCCCGGGCCCGCTGCTGGGAGGACCGAGCGTGCGGGGCCCGGGTTAACAGCGTGTCCCGGCTCTCTCTTCGCTCTCTCCCCGCTGCGTCCTCCCGCCCGCGTCGGTGCAGCCGTGATGCTGCGGGCACGCGAGGCGGCTCAGTTCCTGCGGCCCAGGCAGCGCCGCGCCTACCAGGTCTTCGAGGAGGCCAAGCAGGGCCACCTGGAGAGGGAATGCATCGAGGAGCTGTGCAGCAAGGAGGAGGCCCGGGAGGTGTTCGAGAACGACCCCGAGACGGTGAGCGCGGGGGCCGGATGCGCCAGCGCTGTGCCGGGGAGGTGGGCAGGTGGGAGGTGTGCGCCGCGCTGGGCGGGACTGCCGTGCGGAGCTTTAGGGCCGACAGGTCACCTCGAGCGCTGTCCCTGCAGCACCGCATTTCTGGGGACATCCATCAGTGCGCGCCCTGGTGGGGAGCCCCGGGGTTCCCCAGGCACCTCAGAGTTCCCTTCCCAGAGTCTACGGTGAGTCCCTCGTGGGGGCTACAAGTCACACTCTGAACTCTTAAATATGGAGACGTCGTGTTCAGGAATAGTGAAAGGGCAAGGATGTAGGGTATCGGAATCCCGGCCCACCCTCAAGCGTCCTCCACATCTTTTGAGCCTCAATTTTCCAGGTGACCCCCAGGTGCTCTGGTTAGCTGGAGGCAGAAACACATCCTTGAGCGGGGTCTTGTTGAGCCCCTGCAGTTAGTTCCCTTCATTATCAGGCCTCTAGAGGCAGCCACCGTGAAGGAAATACGCTATAGGTGGCCCCTCCGCCAGAAGGCAAAAGAGAGGCCGTTTGTAAAATGTAAAAGAAATACCCTGGTTAAAAAACCCAAACAGCTTCCTACCTCCCCTCCCCCTTAGCTGGATTGGAGGTGAGGGGTGGGGCTGTCCAGGCTTCTTGAACCTCGTGGAGAGGATGGAGGGTTTGCCAGAAAGAGGAATTGAAAGATGTCAGGGATAGAATTGCTTGCAGTAGCAGGTCCTAAAATATGATTACAGGAATAGTGCTAGACCATATATTGGGGGGAGGTGGGATGGAGGGGAGGGGGCACAGAGTCAGGGGGACCTCAGGGAGGAAAGAGGAAAAGCCCCCCCCCCCCACACGCACCAGCCCCTTTCAGCAAGGTGCGCCTTTAGAAGCAGCTGGTGACTTAGGAGCCTGATGGTGCTGGCTCAGGACTTACTTCTATTAATAATGTCCTTGCAGAATGTGGGGCGCCAGGCAGCCAACTGCACAGAGCAGCTCAGGTGTGGACTTGGTCTGTGCAGGAGCTGTGTGGTCTTAAGGGACAGGAGATGTGTAAGAATATTTGTGGTGGTTATGACCTGTGGGACCTAATGGAAGCCCTAGATATCTGTTACAGGGCAAATTACTTTGGAAAATAGAAGTGATAGAAATGGTGTGGACTTACATTACATCACTTTATGCTGTGAGATCAGGGTGATTTCACAGCTGTTTTTGGTTCTGTCAGATTTTTTGCTTTTAAAGAATTCCTCTGGAATGAAATAAATGTCACATGCAATAAACGAATGGCTCTGTGTGACTGATGAAGGCTTCTTTTGGACTTATATTTCTGATTGGTTGACTTGACAATCCCTTTTAAGTCCTCTTTCTGAAAACAGGCTTTAAAATGATTGACTCTTTTGTGCAGCTCTCTAGCTATGGTAACATTATTTTCTCCACTGTCACTGCTTTCAATGTCAGTAGCAACACAGTTTCAATCCTGTCCTATGTAGCAGGTTTGCCAGCCTTTACTGACCCCACTGTTTCCCTGTTTCTTTAATGATGAATCCTGATGACTCAGTGAATCGTGTTCCTGCAGAGGATTTCTGAAGGTCCTAGCAGCAGGGCTGTGTGCCTGGCCACCCAAGGTCACTGCCCAGCTGTGGAATTGTATGACAGGTGCAGTGTTCTCTATCCCCATGCCTACTCTGGACTGTTGCTTGTGCAGAAAATGTGGGATGGGGCTTGCAGGCGACAAGAGTTGAGAGTAACAAGGCTGCCATCCACCCAACCAGCGCTTTCCCTGCCCCCGCCCCAGCTTACCAGGACAGAAAAACCCTGGCCCTGCTTTCCCTTGCTGTCTGGACATACTACACATTAACCACAGTGCCACTTTTCTCAGAATGTTTATTCTGTCTCTGATTGTAATTGCTGTTATGTTGTAATTTTAACTTTATTTGCAAATGTATGGAGTGAAGATGAGAAAAAGAAAAGTGTTCTTGATCCCATAATTTGAACGCAACCATTGTTCTTTCAGCGTGGGTCTGCATGCAGGGACTTTGCTCTTCCCTGTGAGAGCTTGGCTTTCCCTCCCTTCTGAGGCACAGCCGAGTTGCTTTAAGGCTGAGGGTGGCGTCCTCTCTCAGAGTCTGGTCCCATCAGGAGTTTGTAAACTCCTTTTCATATCAAAGCATTTTATAATTTTCTAGAATTCTATCCTCCTTCCCAACACCCACCTCCAAATAGTAAGTATTTTTTGTTATTTATCAGCTTCCCAAGTTGGACTGGTTACTTCTGTGTCTTCCCTCCCAGTCAGTTGGATTGCAAGCCCTTCATTTTAACTTGAACCTTGCGTCTTGTGTAGACTGTTGTATAGACCAAGTGCTCTGTCTGGATTTGGCCCTTGGCTTGTTTTCATTTTCCCAGAGAGGCAGTGTAGAATGCTGAGAGGAGCCAGATTAGGGTTAGGGGTCAGGAGTCAGAGTTAGAGGTCATGGGGTTGATTGGAGTCCCAGCTGCTCCCGTAGACCAGTTGTCCTCTTCAATGTCCATATCTTCCATTTCATCCAACTCCTTGCTTTGGGGAGATCCATGCTCCCTGGGGTGGAGAGACCCTCCAAATACAATCCATTGCTAATGTATCATAGTAAAAACAGCACTTTTGAAAGAGGCAGTCCTGTGAAATAGCCAATGAGTTCCTCCGCTCCAAAAAGTTTGGGGCTCTCACTAGGAAATATTTATTCCTTGCTCCAAATGTAGCTCATTTTGCTTTTTGTTTTAATTTTTTATATATATTGAGGCTGATGGAGTGACCCAGGATGGTGACCACTGATCTTATTTAGTTTAAGAAGTGCCCAGGACCTGGCCGTGTGACTGCCACAGGACCTCGAGGGCCACAGGGCCCTAATGTGAATGGCGGCCCCAGAATTGGCGTTTCTTGACTTGAGATCGCCTGACTGTCTCATAGTGGTGCTTGTAGGAGATGCCAGCCCTCACAGACCAGGGCCACCTTCATGGCTGATTCCACCTGCCCCGCCTCACTGTCTACCAGGTTGGGATGCTGGAAACGGCTGGCCTGTCCTCAATGTCTGGCCCAGTTGTAGACACACACTTGCCCAGCTTTGGGTCTACCTTTGGTGGAGTTTACACCACTTCTCTTTCCTGCTGTACTTCTCCTGTTGCCATTCCTGGGACTCTGGGGGTACCCTGGTAGAGGAAGCCCCAGGGAGGGACTGGGAGAGCTGGGGGCGGCGGGCTTGGGAACCTGGATCCAGCTCTATAGGCTGCAAATCCCCTTACTGAGATTTGGAGGTTTGTGTTTGCTGAGCACAAGCTCTGTGTGGGGTGTGCTCTAGGTCTTCCTTTCTGATCTGGATCTTTCCAAACTGGGCTGTCTTCCTCTTTGTGGGGAGGGAAGGTGCCTGACTTTTAAAGCTCTTCTCCTTTTAGCAGTTAGCGATTAGCACAACTCCTGAGGTTATCACACACTTGTGCTAGAAAGGAAGGGAAACTGGGTGGGGTGGCTGGGGCTGTTGGTGCCTTCTTGAGCCTCAAGTAACCAGCTTCCTTCCTGGGGGCAGATGATCTCCCTCTGGCATGGAGGGGCCAAATGGTCTCCCACCCACATTCTTTCAGGCTCTAGGAGTGCCCCAGGCCACCCATGGTTGCCACTGCTAAACCCTGTCCCTCCTCTCCAGAGTCCAAGGGGTGATTACATTCCCTCCTTATCTTGTTTCCTTTTATGTTATTCTCTCTTCCTGGTATTTCCCTCTCCCTTGCTTTTCCGCCTTCTGGGACCGTGGGTCGTCAATCCCCCAGCTGTCTCTGCTGGGATTCTCATGAGTTCTTCTGAAAGCTCACCCAGGCCAGCCCAGAAGAGTCACCTTTCTACTTAAATTCTTTAAGGCAAGTGGGTTCCAGACACTTTAAAGACACCATCTCTGTAATTATCCTTTGCTTCTGGAAAGCATTCTGGATAAAAGTTGACCCCTGCCTGACCTGCTGCCCAGGTACATGTCACCACCTGGCAGCACCTGGTGCTTGCTCCTGCAGCTAAGCCACGGTGCTGATAGGAAAACAATTCCAGGCTGCAGTTTTTACCCCACCACCTGGTTTAATTTGAGATACAAACAACAATAATTACAATATTAGTAACTGGCTGGTGATACCCTGAGAATTCACAGCATGCATGGCCACTGGCTCGTGTTGGAGGGTGTCTCTCTGTCTCTGTCTCTCTCTACATATGTATATGCCTCTCGCCCTCTTTGTCTCTGCCCCCATCTCTCTCTCTTCTACTCCCACTCCCCCCATTGCAGCTCTCGCAGACATAGCTGTGGTGATGGGTTCTCTCCTTCAGAGGGTTTAGGGGTACAGTCAGTTTCAGAGCCCTACGGTGCTGCTGGCCTTGTCTTGAACTGCGTCTGCCCTCCAAGGACACCCATCTTCCTGAGGTTCCAGATTATTTGGGGACAGCTTGGATAGGAGTACCCCCTACAGAGGTGAAAGCCCCTCCCTCAAATCTTGCCTTTCTGGGGTGGCCTCAGGGGTCTCATGGGGGGCAGAAGTGGGCCCTGCAGGAGGATGGGTAGGGAGGAGGCATACCTTGTCACTCCCAGTGACTTTCCTGTGCGATGCAGGTCCCGTGGCTGGAGAGGTGACACTTTGGCTGTGTCACCTCCAGGATAGCTGCTGCCTACCTGCCCCCAACACCCCACTCTGCCTTGATAGCAACCCTCTCAACACATGCACATACACACCTACACACACTCAGGCACACACACAGATGTACACGCACACACAGTCATGCACGCACACATACACAGACACACTCAGACACATATATGCATACAGACACACACAGACACAGTCACAGGCCACAGACATGTAACACACATACAGACACACACAGTCACACACCCACACATACACAGACACGTATGCTCATACTCTTCTCTCTGCAACTTTGAGGTCCGGTAAGAAGTGAGCCCAGGTCCCTCGCCTTGTGTAGGCCCAGCCCCTGCTCCTTTCTCAGGGTTCTGTCCCTAGGGGAGCACCCAGACTCCAGGGGAAGTGGCTCTGCTCCCACTGACTACTGGAGGCCAAGGCCTCCCCTCCTGGGACCTCTTCCATTTGGGCTTTTGCCACTGGAGTCCTGAGAAGGTCGGTCACAGGGGATGGGTCTCTGAATTGTTGTTCGACCGGTTATGCTTTCCTCGGAGTTGGCTCCCACACAGCTCAGAGGCCAACAGATGGCTGGTTAGACCAGGGCCAGCACCCAAAGGTTCCCAGCACCCAGCCTGACGCTCCCCCAGGAGTGGGCCTTGAGCAAGAGGCAAACCCTGTCTGGCTCCCCTGGTCGCCTTTTGTTGTCCCTGTGTGCCTACCTATGTGTCTGTTTTAACCCTAGGAGGCTACAGGGACTTGAGCCAGGCTCTCCAGCATAATAACAGGCCAGGCTCTATAAATTACACCTCATCCTCGCCAGTGGGCTCAACATCTGCAGAAAACCAATTAAAGACAATTTGAGAAACACTGAACGCCTGCCTTTGTTATTTAGGAACAAAACACCCTTTTAAGAAGCTGATTCTTAGGGCCTGTGTCTTGAGATTCCAAGTAGCTGGGGCCAGGACATTCCAAACACTTCCCAGGTTATTAGGCTCCAGCACCGCTGGCAGAGGTCCGAATTTCTTCATGCTTCGTTTTCCCCTTGTTTTCCTAAGGTCAAAATTGGGAGCTGTTTCTGTAATGCACAGAGTCGTCATGGCTTGAGGGTTAGTATTTGATATTGGAAATGGTCTGTACCTCTTCAGTGGTTATTATAGTCTAATGATTTTATTGTAAACCTGGCACATATTCCTTGTAAAATTTTAACCCTGACAGAGTAGTTCATTAAAACTTTAAGTTAATTTTTAAAGCAGCGAGGCAAGTGAAAGAAGTTGCGAATGACATCAGTGCTTTATTTCTCTCTGACAAAGGCACAGATCCGCTTTGACTGATTATACTGATTAAAAATATATTATTCAGGAGCAATAGTAACATGTTACTGTCATACTTCTTAATATCATACTTGTTTTCTTGGACTTTTTTTTTCAAATTGTAGGTGAAATTTTTTTCCAGTGTTAGTGCCCATGATAATAAAATACATTTTTCCCCCACATCTGTCCCCCAAACCTACCATTGAGACCCAGTTTGGTGAGGACCTCTTCTTAGAATGTTGTAATCCATGGAAAGCACACAGCTGGGCTCAGCCAGCTCCCGGGGTGGGCTTGTGCTGGTCACTGATGCGGCTGCACACTCCACACAGGGGCCCCCCTGAGGCCGGGCTGGGGCCGTCTGCCCGGGCTGGTGGGTGTGACTGGCGGCTACAGGTGCAGCTCCCTGGAACCTTCTACTGTGGATACACATTTCTTTAGTGTGATGCTTCAGAATGAAATGGAAGAACGTGCTGAGGAGGTTCCTCTTGGCAGTTGTTAGGGGGCCAACGCAGGAATGTGGGTTTGTGCTTCCCGCTTGCCTCCTTGGGTAGCAAGCTCCTCAACTTCAAAGGCAACTCCGCTGTTTGTGATGTCGGAATCTGTTGCCTGGGTCTGCACTGCGTGCTTGCCACAGCCATAGCTGTCAGATGCAGTCTCTCAGTTACTCCCTGGCCATACTACACTTATCCTCCGCTGGCTGGGTAGCAATCCCAGGCACGCTATGATTTAGCCTGGATCCCAGGAGGCACCAAAATGCACTTCAACTTCCCTTTCGTAAGCCAGGAACAAACTAGAATTTTGCAATAACATTTGTGGCGGGTAAGAGTCTTAGGCATCAGCTCAGGTTAGGCACTCTCATGAAACGGAGGCCCAGAAATCTATTCAGGGACGTGTCCAAGTTAACTCTGTAGTGGGAGGACTTGGATGGAAACACAGATGCCCAGACTCAAGTTGAACGTGTAAATACTGAAGTGATTGAGACTTTCGGTGACAAGCATGGGTCCAAAGGAAGTATCACCCACTAGATAGTGATACCTGGGAAAAGTACCTTTGCCCAAAAGGTAGTCCCTGAGTCCATGATAGTTTAATAGCTAAATTATTAATCCTGAACTCTGTCGAGTATTTTATGTTTTTGTTTTGCATGATGAAAAAACACATTATTTTGTTTTTTCCAAAGAAATATAGAAAGAGAAGTGTAACGTTGCATTTGTGATGTGAGTGTGTCTTCCCTGGTACTTGCCCAGTTTCCCCAAAGAGGCCGAGTTCTCTTGTAGCCCAGCCCTGTGCCATCCAAGGGCTGAAGGAGGAGGGCAGGTGGTCATGGGGTTTGTTCCTCCAGCACCGCAAAGCCTGCACTTCCCACCTCACTCTCTTCTGTTTCTGTTTCTCATCTGTCTCTTCCTCCTCAGACTGGCTTTTTTCATCTTTCCTCCTTTTGGTCAATGTTGCTGTTCAACCTCTCAGGCCTGGGGTGACAGTCTGAAGTCCGCTCTGCTCTTCCACCCTCTCCCACCATTGCCTGTAACCAGTGGCCTTGTCATAAGGCCTCCTGGCATCTCTCTTAGTTATCACTTCCATGACTGCCCATGGCCATCCCTGACTGGCCTTTGTCTGTCCCCATTCACTCTGCCAAACAACCGAGCACAGTCTTCCCCTCACAAGCTTTGGAATCAAGCCCAAACCTCCCAGCCAGGCCTGTTGAGGCATTGTGCCCTTTCCCAGCCCTGAGATCACACAAGCCTCTTCCCTGCCCAGAACAGACTGGATTTCCCGCTCTGTTCCTTTGCTCCAGCCAAACTCATGGTTGAAAGTATTCTACGCGCAGGCACCCTGCTTGGGGCTGCTGGGGGCGTGGTCTTTGATTCTGGCAGATGGACAGCGTCTCAGCAGCCAGGGCAACTGCTAGCACTCTCCAAGGCCCAGCCACCACATGTCAGCTGGAGACAGGAGCATCCATCTTCTGTGATTCCATGAGGGTGACGTAAGTGAAGGAAGGTGCAGTTGTTTTCTCATTGCTTCTGTAACAAATCAGCACTAACTTACAGTTTTGGAAGTCAGAAATCTGAAATGGATCTCCCAGGGCTAAAACCAAGGTATCCACTGGGCTGCTTCCTTCTGGAGGTTCCAGGGGAGAATCCATTCCCTCCTTTTCAGCTTCTGGAGGCACCACATTCCCCGGGTCACAGCCCCTCCTCCACCTCCACAGCCAGCAAGTTCGGCATTTCTTTTCCCTCTGCTATTGCTGGTTCTCTCTCTGCCTTCCTCTCCCACGTGTAAGGACAGTATAACCATCGTTGGAATAAAGTTCCGTTGGTTCACCTATGTAAACTTCACTTCCCCAGTAAGAACGCGGCCGGCCCAGCAGGCAGGGCCCACCGCTAAGCCGGGATCAGTGAGGGCTTAGTGGGTTCCTGCTCCGACCTGTGAGCACATCTTCCTCACTCAGTGAGTGACGTCACTGCTTTTGGCCTTGAGAACCAAGGAGTTTGCTGAGCAAAGCAGTGATGGTGAACCAGTGCTGTGGAAAGTGAGAGTCCAGCAGCCCTTTGAGGCCTTTGCCAGGAGAGCCATGAATACAGCAAGAGAGGTCATTGAAAGTGACTCCACTTATAAACAAGGTCATGTTACACAATGAGTATAAAAATGAATCTTGAGAAATGAAACTGTAAACTGTAAAAAGAAATTTAGTCCATCTCATGCTTTATAAAATTTGGATTATAAATACACTAAATTTTTAGAACAAAGACAGATTGAATTAAGTATTTCGGGAAGGGAAGGGCATAATTTTTCCCAAAACAGTAACGATTTTTAGAAAGCCAACATTTTTCTTCCTATTATGTTTCTCCGAAAATAAGACCTAGCCGGACCATCAGCTCTAAGCCTCTTTTGGAGCAAAAATTAATATAAGACCCAGTCTTATTTTAATATAAGACCCCGTCTTATATAAGACCAGGTATAATTTAATATATAATATAATACCAGGTCTTATATTAATTTTTGCTCCAAAAGACGCATTAGAGCTGATGGTCCAGCACGGTCTTATTTTCGGGGAAACAGGATATAAGCCTTGATCTGCCTGTCCCTGTCACACTGTGTGTGTTGAGTGCAAGTGAATGGCCATGGGAAAGGGGGTGTCTGCAGCTTTGGACTTCACAGAGTGTGCACAGCTGGCCCCTGGAGTCTAGCTTTCATCTCTGCGACTCAGTGAGAACACCCAAGGTTTTGCTCAGTAGGAGCTCCGCCAACAAACATGCACTTCAGTATCTGAAGGAGGAGGAAAAACGTCATGGCCTTGCACAGTGTCTCTGGGGCCTGACCTCCTTGTGGGCTGGCCCTGGGGTCCCCTGGGCTGTGACCGGGGCTAGGGGAGCCCCAGTGGCCCCTGTCCTGGAAAGCCGCCCAGTGAGGGCAGCGATGACCGGTTTCCTTCGGTCTTGTGGAGTGCTTAAGCAGACACCTAGTTTGGAGAATCTAGGAAATGAATTTGGGAGGAAGGAACAAAGGATTTTATATGAGCCATGCCAGAAAACCACATGCAGAGCTGAGTAATGCCAGCCTCAAGGATTAAGAACACTTAGGGGTCTGTGGGCAGAACTGAGGGAGCCTGCGCTTATCCATCTGTAGGAAGGAATATCTTCGAGAGCTGTTTTGAAAATAGCAAGACCACAGTTTTGAGTTCATCAAAGCTCTTAGAAAGCAAAAGCCTCAGTAATGGCCATTCAAGCTGACATGACTTTGACAAGCTTTCCCCTGAGAAGTCAAGTGTGTTAGCAAGACAGCATTATGGTCAAAGGGCTGGGCAAGTCTTTTGACCATTTCCCATAGGAAACACCTTACATATGTGTCCTGTCAATGCACAAATTGTTGTGATACCCGTCTCGGTCTACTTTGTCAAATCGTATAAAGATTTTTGGAAACAAAATTTTGGGCAGTTATTTATTAAAGGAAGTAATACATTCTTAGTTTACTGTTTGGCAAATAACTACCATTTGTTCTATGGTAATGTCTGACTCCTGGTATATTGTGTGACTCTAGATGGAAGTCCTAGGTATCCTGTGCCAAAAAGATTTGTGCCCAGATGACATTGCTGTGCTTACAAAGCAGTTGCCACAATGATTAACCCTGGAAGGTCTCACAGTAGTGCTGGGAGTGAGCCTTCTTTGAATCCGTTTATGCCTCAGAAAGCAGGAATTGAGGGCAGTTGTGTAAAGGTGGGTGACAGCGTCAGAGCTAAAGCCATCTTTAATTCCACTCCGTCACCCCATCCCTGCAGGGACATTGCCACCTTGGAGGAGCTGAAAGAGTTAGATTTGTACATGAAGTTATTTAGTGGCCCCAAGTTACAGAACCTTCTAAGCTGCCTGTGGTCCTTGTTTATAAGTCACGTGAGGATGCTTCTCATCAGTTCCATACTGTATGAGCCCAGGTACGTTTCCATCTTGATAACATACATTTCGATAGACTGGCCTCATGTGATTTTTGACCGTTTTTGGAAGCTGCTGTCAGAGCAGAGTCTGGTAGAGAGACCACCAGCCCCTCCCCAGGCTGCAGAAGAGGCCCAGGGACAGTGCCCCCAGAAGGGCCTGTGGAGGGGGTTCTGGGGCTGAGGGCTGGCTAGGCGGGCTGCCTGCAAGGACACCTGCACAGGGTCACTAGCTGTTCCTGGAGCTGGATTCCAGGACCCACCACCCTGCAGTGGGGGTGCCGGCGGGTGGCTGGGTCCGCAGTTATTGGTGACTCAGCTGGTGGGCAGGGTGGGCAGCTCCCTGCTGCTCTTGACCTTTGCCATGTGGGGGGCTGTGGAGGCACAGACCCCGCCAGGCAGAAGGCTCCTGGTGGTCAGCACAGGGCAAAGGCTGGTGGGAAGTTCTGTACAGAAATGGGAATTCTCAAGGATGCCACCAAATTTGTTCTCCTTTCCTGCTCTGTATTAGTGAGGCAACCATTTGGGTGACAGTAATTAGGGAGCAAAGACAGAGGAGGTCTGTTCATGGAAACACTCTTCTGTAGTTTCTGAACAAATTGCTGGCCCTCACTTTAGACCCAAGTGGACCAAGACTGTCCTTGGACTTGACTCCTCGAAGGCACAGCGGGCACAGGCTTCCCATGTTTACAAACCCGCAGGGGACAGGAGTGCCGTAGAATGGCATCGGAGGAGGAGGCTGGAGTTGTTGGTGATGCTGAGCTCAGTTTACACAAGGATGTTTCCTAGCAGGAGGGTTCCTGGCCAAGACCAGCGCCCTGAGCCTCCTGGAGCCAAGCATTCTCCCACGGGGGGCGGGGGGTGTGTGTGCGCTGTGCGCTGCGCAGGGCTGCTTTGCGTGTGGGCAGTCCCTACCCAGGTGACCGTCTAATGGTTGAATCTTACATGCACTGTGTCTAGTTGACACTTGGAAGTGTAGGGCCCTTGGAGTGAACCGCAGAAGGAAAGTTAGGTAAATGTCAGTTACGAGCAAGACTCTAAGTTTTAAAAACACATTGGCAGTTTGTAAGATTGAGGAACCATGATACTAATCCTTCCATATTTTGAAAGAGACGAGCTGAGAACATTCATTTAGTTATTTCTCCCAGGATACGTATCTATGTTATAAGTAAAATTAAGACTCTAGTGCATGTGGTAACAGATGATTACTAGGCTTAGTGTGGTATCACATGAAGGTATAGAAATGTTGAGTCATTGTATTGTGCACCTGAAACTAATGTAATGTTATAGACCAACTACACTTAAAAAAATCCAGTGTTTTGTCCAACTCAGCGAAAATTGTAGGACCCTCTGGTTGCCTGCTCATTCATTCACCCACCATCCATTCACACCTTCATTCATCTGTCCATCCATTCACTCATTCTTCCATCCATTTATGTATTCTCCCAGGCATCCGTTCATCCATCCACAGGTCCAGCGATGGTTCCTAAGGCCTCTGGGGGTGGTGAGCACCAGGCTGGGTACTGAGCAGATAGGTGTTGTCCTTCTCTTCGGGTGTCAGATCTCAGTTTAGTGGCCTCAGGTTTTGCTCACTTTTTTCTATCTTTAGCTGTTTAAGCAAAGTAGAAGCAAACCCCTGAGCAAAAAAACAATTGCCAGGTGACAAATGGCTCCATTTCCAGCCCAGGTGGTCCCAGCCTCCTGCTGGCCTGCCCCTCCCCTGCTCCTGGCCCTCACACAACCCCACAACCCAGGCCTTGCTCTTCATGGGGTAAGGACCACAGAGGGTCTGTTACATAGGTGACTGATTCCTGGCTCTGAATGTGGCCTCTGCCCCAGGGACCACCATGGGATGCTGCTCGTAAGAGTCCACCTGCTCTGTGGGCCTCAGGCCAAGGTAGACGACCTGTGATGCAAGAGGGGCTGGCTCTGTGTTTTGTGTTTGGTGCCTTTACTCACGGTGATTTCCATAGGCCCTCCTCTTTGGTCAGAACTTTGAACGACACTTGGGAATGTCTCTCTTGGGAGACTGTACAGCACTTTTAAGTGTATTTGCTTTTATTCAGGGGTAACTATCTCTCCCCTAGATTATCAGGCAAATTAGCATGTTTTGTGCCCCTTCCTCCACCCCAAAATAAATCAAGCATACAAATTAAGACAAATTGTCACCAGGTTATGACCCTGTGGTTTCAGAAATCATATTCCAGGTGTGTTTAACTGAAGTGGAGATGAACATGGTTTTTCAACTAGTAATGCTTTTTTACAACAGTAGAACTCATTATTAAAACATACTACACATAACTATAAACTAGTCATGATTTTGAAAAATATAACACACCTTTCTGGAAAGTTGGTAATATAATATTTATATATAATTGGATACTTTACTCATTGTTCTTTATTGTCTTCAACCCTTTCTTAGTGTAATTCTTGGTTTCCGAAACCTGAGTGGATAGTTTCTGCATTTATTCTAAACCCTTTATTTCAGAACCCAAACCCTTCCCTTTGTGACAACGCCCTGTGACCTTTGTTCTCCCAGAAAGATGTCATTACCCACTTCCACTCAGTGACGGAGGCAGCAAGCCTCCGAGAGTTTTCACCAGAGTGCACCTGGCCTAGCCTGCCTTTCTGTGGTCAGACTTGGCGAGTCCCTGACTTAAAGCAGGAGAAAGAAATGCAACCAGGCATGTCAGGGGCCTCTGAATGCTGGCGAGAGGGGGGCAGGGGGCCATCCCCTTCCTGACGTGATAACTGACTTCCAAACCTGGCGTCTTTGTCACATGTGCTCTGAGTGTCACTTTCTCAACTGTCACACAAGCTGAAACACCAAACTTGCTCTCACCGTTACTTATCTTTTAAAGGAGTTAAGAGGGGTTTTTGGTTGGTTTTTTAAATCACCCCTTTACTGGAACATTACTTTCTACAAACACATTTGAGTACATCTTAGCAAAGTGTTCCCACCATCACCAAGAACTCTCATTTCTCACAAGAGGTATCACCTGCCCAGGCTCTTTCACAAACAGCAGAGAGGGGGCATCTGGCCAAGTGTGCGAAGATGACAAATGAAGCTGTGCCAGAACCCACGTGTGACGCTGGCAGATGTGTGGAAGAATGGCGCCCTGTATGGGTTGCCCGGGGGCACCGCTGCCTCTCACTCTGCAGATGCAGCACACCCGCCCCCATCCGTGCTCTGTCAGGATAGTGTGCCATTGGCAGCCCTTTCCAGCTTCGGGACCTCAGTCAAACGCCACCACCCATGTGGCACCTTCATTTCCTCATCTGTGACGATGGGTTAATTACAAAGACCTTCCTTGGAGGTGGTTGTGAAAATCAAACGAAATCATGTGAAAATGTAGAAAGATGCTATCAGGTAGTTGACCCCCAACGTCTAGTGTCTGCCCTTTGCTTAGTCATTTGATTCCATTAATGGGAATAATTAGAGCCAAAGTGCTCCATGATTAGCCCCAAGGGGAAGATCAGAGTGGACAGTCCTGGAGTCTATTTTAACTGACCCGTGGCCTGGGGGCTGGGCTGGGGCTGGGGCCAAAGAATTCTGAAGGGCTGCCCTGCTGGCCCCTGCTGCTGGCCAAGAGAGGGCGGGTAGTTGTATTTGACAGACAGTCCCCTTGTATAGTGCAGACCTCTCAATGTGCAATCATGAATAAAAAGACCCCTTGCTTCTATCGTCCGTACTACTTCACCCAGCACCACTTTTACAAACACAGTAAATGCAAATCAGTGCCCATGTGCTGATAGTCACACAAAGGTTTCCACATTTCTGTGAGCACCCCTCCGTCAATGAAGGACTAAGACTTGGTTTTTACTTGCACTAGTTCTCATCCTACAAGATACTATGAGCAGCACTTTCTAAGTCGCTATAAACGACATTGCTGTTGCTGGTTACAGAAAGTCTAATCACGTCGATGGCTTTGCAAACATCCTCCTTTAGAAGCGGCCTGGGCTGCCCCCTCTCACTTCCTTTCCTCATGCTAGGAAGTGGCTTTCTGAGTGGTTCTCACCCTGCTGACCCTGTTACTGAGCCAGCTGTGGATAAAGTCTCCATTGACCTCAAACACCTGCCTCCCCTGAGGTTTTTATCTACTGGGGAAGAAAAACAAGGTTCGATGAACCAACTGCTGATGGTGTTGTGTAGAAAGCCTCCTATTGTACCAGTAAACTATTGCTCTTTTTCTTTTTCCACAGGAATATTTTTATCCAAGATACTTAGGTAAGTTTAAATCACTGCTTCCCTAAGTTGTCATAAAGGCATAGTTGGAAGATACAAGTATGTGGTACATGCCAGAAACATTTGGTCAAAACCTCACTACCAAGTGAATCCTGGAGGGAAGATTGTTTAATCAATCACAGTGAATTTGGAACTATCCAGAGCACACAGTTCAAAACACCTGTTTGTGTTCTTTATACGATTATGATCTGTATTAACTTAACCTCAATCCTTTGCCATTATTTGCAAACCTCCTGTCTGCTCTCAGTTCAGGCATAGCTCATTATTTGGGAATAGGATTAGTTTAGTAATTCTCAGACTTTTTGATCTCAGCACTCTGCAGTTCTGAAGTTACTGAGGATGCCAGAGAGCTTTTATTCATGTGGGCTGTGTTTATTGATATTTACCATATTATTAATTAAAACAGAACATGAAAAAAGTGTTTTCGTTTAGTTTGAATAACAGGAGTGTACAAGTAAACACTCGGCAATGGAGCAGCGGTGCCATTGTGTGTAGGGTGGCCTCTGGAAAGCTCCACTGTACACTTGGGAGAGACTGAGAGTAAAAGGGCAAGTGACAGCTGAGTCTTCTCAGAACAATGGCATGGACATCCTGGGCTACCTGCAAGAGGCCCTGGATTCCCTTGAGAACTGCTCCTTTAATTAGTGCTGTTTGAAGATTTTTTGGATGTATGTCACTTATAACAAGAGAAATGTATTCCATGGTCTTCCTTTTTAATTTTGTAAAGTACATGTTGGAAAACTTTCCATTGGCCTTATATCCTCTTAGAGGTATCTTCTCTTGGTTCATATCTGGCAACAAGTAAAGTGGACCCGCGACTGGTCCTGCAGTGCTGGGAACCGGCCCACTTCCTGTCTCCCTGTTGGCTTGTGCAGGTCTTGCTCCGGGTATGTGGGCTTTGTCTCCCGAGGCAAAGGGTGACCAGTGATCCCATGAGCCCACCCTGCAGGGACCGTCTGTTGCCTTTGCTGATGTCCTCCTAGGCCTGAAAAAGCACAGGGACCTATGGAAGGACCAGATGAAGTGGCTCAACACCCATTCTGCAAAAGTTCCAGTTGCAGATCACCTGGGAGTCATGAGCTCAGGATGCCACCCCCCCCCCCCCCCAGCCCTCATGCCCATGAGGGACATCCATTGTCAACCTGTCCAGCATGTCAGACAGCTCGGAGGGAACTCTCTCCAAAGCAGGTTACTTTCAAATTAAGGGCAGTGTTTCCAAACAGGGGTGAACTTGAAATAGAAGTTTAACTGACTACAGTCAGAAAACTTACTGAATGTTATTAATGATTCCTCTGCACAACAACAGAAGGAATCCACTGGAGAAGCCACAGCCGGTGTGTGGTAACGCTCTTTGGGTGCAGAGTCTGCCATTTTGCTGGAGGCATTTTCCTGTTGGTCAGTGTTAAAATGTTTTGTTAAAGTGGATTAACGAAAGCTAAACTGTGTTATTGCTGTTTTTACTGTAGCAACCTAGTAAATGTGAATAATCTACTTTTCCAGAGGTATCTAAGAGACTGTAGTGCTAATTCTCAAATCTGTTCCATCTGTGAATGAAGAATGACACTCCATCTGTTTCTCTCTTGCAGGATGCATTAATAAATATGGATCTCCGTACACAAAAAACCCAGATTTTGTTAAATGCGTTCAAAGTAAGTATGCCTATTCCTGTCTTCCTCAAAGCCCTGTGAGTTTGGGTAACTTTAAGCTTTGTTGTGGTTTTCAGGAGGTCTTGAATATTTCCATTTTCTTAAGGGGCTATCGCACCTGCCTGAGGTCCTCTCCCTTGCCTGAACTTTCTGTTTTAAGCAAGTATGGTTTAGTTTTGAATCGGCAAGAAATGCACACGGTATGAAATTTAAACCTTTCAATAATCAATTCAATATGGAAAGGGGAGAGTGGTGCTGCTGTGTGGCCCTCACCTCTGGGAAGCCTCACAGTAGTGAGAGGAGAGTAGACTGGCCCCCTGTTATTTAGGAAGAGGTATCCGTTAACTCAGAAGGGCCAGAACCCGTGCATCGAGGGAGACCTGGAATGAGCCCCTTCCCCCAGGGTCTCCCGTGACCTCCTCAGGGATCAACCTGTGATTTCAGCCTCCCTAGGGATCCGCCATGACCTCCCTTAGGCGGACATGGGAGCAGGACAGCAGTTGCAACTTTGTGTCATTTTGTATTTTGTTTTTAGTTAGCAATTTTGTTGTTGTTGTCAATTTGCTAAACCGGTTTCTTCTTTTTAAAATATGTATTCGAATTTGTTAGGTTGTTTTAGTTCCTGGGTTTTAAACTGTCCTTTTTTTCTGAGGTTATAAAATAGTTATCTAATGTTTCATGTTTAAATGTATGCTCCGCCTAGAATTTCTCCTGCTGCAACAGTGAGGTAGTGATCCAGATGTATTCATATTTTATCAGATAGCAGCCCCCTTTGATCCAATACCACTTATTTAAAAATCACTGGGTTTTTGCTCAGAGAGAGGCCACAACTATTGTAGGCTATGTTGTTCCTACGTGAGAGATTTTGTGGCATTAAATTGTTTGGATAACTAAGACGATTTCTTACTGGGATTGAGACTTTCTCTTCTCCTGGATGGCGGGCAGCCTGGGAGATAAGGTGGGAGGGAGAATCCCAGAATTGTTTCCTGAGCTGATATTTAGAGGATAAACCTTGTGCACTGCTGGTGCCAGAAGTATTAAATGCAATCTCTAGCAGATTAGGAAGCTGCCTCCCACGCCTGGTCTCTCCACCTAGCCAAGGACCCACTGTGACCCTGAGCAAGGCTTTCACCCCTCCCATCCCCATGGGCCAAGTGTGTCATCCTCACGCACTTGACCAGGGCACTGTCTGTGTACCTCAAACAACTCCTAGGTGCAACGAAAGTCCCGGGAAGCCTGAGGTACTGCACAGACACACCAGCTGTCCTTACAGAGGAGCCCTGTAAAGACGGCTGGGAAGATGTGCCTGGGATACTGTCACTCGTCACTCGGGAAGGACACACACCCTGCCTCCCAGGTCTCAGTGCACAGTGCGCATGGGGTCAGTTCAGACAACTGTGCACTGTTTTCATCTGTTCCTTCCTAAAATAGTCTTATCTAGTGATTATGGGCAGCTTATCATAGCTGAGCGCTTTGGTTATCCATTATTGTTAAAATTAAAACAATCACCTCAAAGAGGTCATCTTTCATTTGCCAAAGTGCTCAGCCCTGACAAGCCCCGGGCCTGGGGTGGGCTTTCCCACTGGTAGATTCACCTTCCCTGTTCCCAAGCAGGAGGGCCTGGGGTCAGTTTCTGAAGCTTGGTTTTCTCTGCTTTGCCCAGGCCATGTCTGATGAGCCCCAGGCCTGATTCTCCTCATGAGGGAGGATCCCTTTGCCCTGTTCCTTCGGTCAGGAAAGTGGGCCCCACTTTGGAGCATGTTGTCCAGGTTATAACTTGTCATTTCCTTCAAATTTTGGAAAGGGAGAGCGAAAAGCACCTGAGAAAGGCATCCCGCTGGCTGTCAGAGATGCTTCACATTCCAATCCACAGCAGCAAACATGTTCCTTCCTCCCGTTCCTTTACCACAACCCTCTGAAGGCCAAGATAACCCCTTATCTCCTAGACAGCCCCTTCCCTCCAGAGGCCTCAGGGCACCGATCACCAATCAGCCCAGAAACCCTCTGGGACTCCCTGGGAGCTCCTAGGTCTGCAAAGCTTTGTCTTAATTCTGGGGAGTTCGCTGGGCACCTGCTGAGTGTTGGTTGCTTATACGCCCATTCCTTCTTCCTTTTGTCCTAGAGACAAACTTCTCAACAGGGAAGTAAATAAAAGCAGCAGTGGATGGAGTTCCTTCAGGGGTGGGTGTTGCTTAGGAATCCCCCAGAAAATCCCACCCCAGTAGAAGATGATGTTGGCCCCTTAGCCATGGGGACCCTGAGTTTCTTTAAGGGGGATTTAGACATTCCAGGCAAATTCCAGACGAACTTACCCAGCACTTCGTGCCCTATGTACACATGTGTACTTCTGAAATCACTAAATCTTTAACCAAATACGTCAAGTGGAGACGCACACCACCTCCCGTACTTCCCTCCCATGCGGGCCCATCTGGGCCTTGTCTCGGTCATGGGAGGCGTCAGGTGAACGAGCTGCCCCATCCTGGCTCACGTGCTGGCTGAGCCCCGCACACATCCCCTACCCCTGGTCTCTCGACCCTCCTGCCCTCTAAGCCTCTTCCTGCCAAGATGAGGTAAGGAAGGCAGAGCTGTCTCTTCATCTCTCTAGTCCTGGCGCTCGGCTTCACTTCACCCTCCCCAGCCTTTCTGTGCCCAGTGTCACCCACATTACAGCCAATGCGGCAGCATGGAGAGACCGCAGGGCTGCCCTGCTCGCTGGGGGCAGTTATGGGTGACAACCACGTTCCATGACCAAATCCCTCGGATTGCTGGGTCCTGTTCCTACTTGCTTACCTGTAGAAGGCATTTACAGCTCCTTGCCAGAAACAACAGTACAGTGTCTCAAAAATACTAGCAGGCTCTGTGTTAAGTATGCACTCGCAAAGGTTTTGTTGGCTGTGGTCCTGCAAAACGAGCCCAGTTTGAGGTGTACCATGGAAAGGTCACAAGCAGAACACGATGAAAGACTCAGGTTCCAGGTATTCAGACACAATTATGCAGATTCCCTGAGGAGCAGGGTGCCCAGACCACGTGATGGCTGAGGTTACACAAAGCACAGTTGAATGTTGAGTCTGCGCCCGTGACAAGGGCTAACTCAAGACCTCAGGTGAGCTGGAGAAATGCAGAGACCACTTGTTTCCTGTGCTGGCATCCGGGAAACAGCTCTACCAGGAGCTCATTTGGGTGACAAGAGCATGCTTTGTGGAGGAAATGCTATGCCCAAACTTGTCATCCGCTGGAAGCACCAGTCAGTTTAAGAAAAGTGATAAATCAGCAGTGACACCAGGACAGACTCTGACCTGCTGCTCTCAGCAATTGGCTTGGACTCTTTTGGTTTGGGCCTGTTCCCAATGACCAGGCAATGGAATGAATGGTGACTTTGGATCTTGGGGTGGGGGTGGGGGGCAGAGGAAAAGCTGGAGAACTGTTGCATCTGAGTTCCCTGGGATCAGACAAGCTTCTCCAATGCTACCAACCTGCCACATTACCTAAGATGGGCTATTCATTTCATAAATGAAAAAAGTGTCAATCCTGCCCAATTAAGATGCTGTCGATGATTGCATGGCCCTTGGAAACCATACTGGCGAAGTGGTGTGAATGACAGTGGATGCCGGTGTTAGAATGTCAGTGTGGCTGGTCTGAGCCAGGCCTGGGTGGCAAGCCCTGGTGTCACCTGCCCTTGTCGCTGCCTGATCAGCCATCTGCCCGGGCCTGGGGATTTTTGACAGCCAATTGGCCTGGAGAAATCTACCTAGCTGTCTTAATTAGAAACAAAAAGAAAGAGAAGTCCAGTTTTGGCGTGAGTTGTCAATGCAGCTAAAATCCACTCACCATGGGCACCAGCAAGTTTACCAAGGACGGTCTGGGTGCCTTCCCCCTCTGACTATGAGCAAATCAGCCTCAGTGCTCAGCGTGGACCTCAGCCACGGACCCCATGTTGTTCAGGGGCTGGATGAGGCATGTCCACTTGGGATGGGAGGAGAACAGAAATAGGAAAATGGCAGAGAGTCACTGGGAAATGTTTCATGTCTGCTAGCTCATGACAGGAAGACAGTTATAGACTGTGTGAGGAGCGAAGGCAAGAACAGATTTATACAAGGAATGAGAGAGGGAAACCCTACAGACCATTCAGGAACAGATCACGTAGTACTTTCTGTGTGAACGGCATGGGGACATGAGGCTAGAGGTCAGTGTGGACACAGCCTGGAGTGGACTGAGTCAGGACATAGCTCCACGCGAGATTCTCTGGAAAACCTGAAAAGGTGAGCAACAGTGAATGCAGGGCTGGCTTTTCCTCTAAGACTTGCTGTTGTTCTCCTGTCTGAGCCTGGCCAGTTCAGGATTTCTGCAACCTCCCAGCAATGTCTCAGCTATAATGTGTGTCTGCAGACATGAGCCTTTCTCAGCCCAGGGGAGTCCAGCCTCTCCACAGTGTCCTGAAAACCCACATAGTGTTTCAGATTGAGTGGCGATAACAGAAAGTGGCTGGAAAGGCCTGCTCCTTCCTGTCAGGCCCACCTTGGCTCATCCAAGGGCCCCCTGGAAGGAGCTCTGGACGCAGTCATAGCTTCCCCCCAAGGACTCTGCTCTCAGCCGCTTGAAGCCTGGGAGCCTGTAAAGGCCACACGAGGTGAGCCCGCGGGCCATGGCAGTGCTGTTCTGTGTTGTGGAAGCTTCAGCTGTGTTTGCGAGCAGCTCCCGTCCCATGGAGAGCCCTTGGAAGGCACTCCACACAGTCTCTTAACTACAGGCCCTAAAACAGGCAGAAACTGAGTCAGTGATTGACAAGCTCGGCCCAGACAGATGGCCCCCCAAGTGAGTGGGTCAGAGTAAATCTGGCCTGGGCGCAGCCACACTGAGACACTGGGAGGACCTGGGAGTAGCCATGCAGCCTGGGTCTGGGGCAGGCCCCTGTCCTGTACAGGCAGATTTCTGGGAAAAGGGGGGGTGGGCAGCGCTCCCGCTGGGGCCAAGCCCAGTGGAGAGAATTTTGAAGGTTGATGGGCTCAGGGTTTGAGAGGGCAGGGGGCCTGTTCCAAAAGGGTGGAGCTGTCCACCAGGGATGTGGGAATGTTCCACATCTGCCTGGATGGCCCCTGAGTCAGCCAGGAGTCTGCTGACCTGCTCCTGGGAGGCCTGAGCTCATGGGGCTGAGCCAGACCCACACCTCTCCTCCTCCACTCCCTGAGGGCCGAGACCCCAACGCGCCTGGCCTGATGGCTGGGTGGCCTCTCCCCAACTTGACCTGGGTTTCCTGGAATGGGCCAAGCGTCCAGCCAGTGTGTTTTGTGACTATGCTCCCATGCAGAGCTTGTGTGGCCAGCCTGGGCCAGTAGGGGGAATACTGGTGCCCAGGACCTGCTTCAGCACGCTCCTGCCAAGGCCAGTGTTCCCGGGGCCCAACGAGAAGCTGCTTCTGTCCACCAAGACCGGTCCTTCCCAGCTGACTGGGAGCAACTCAGCACAGTTTTCTCCTTCCTTTCATCTCAGACCTGCCTGACCAATGCTCTCCAAACCCCTGCGATAAGGAGGGAACCCAAGTCTGTCAAGACCTCATGGGCAACTTCTACTGTCAGTGCAAAGCCGGCTGGGTGGGGCGGCTCTGTGACAAAGGTAAGGCCACCACAACTGTGGGACAGGGTTGAGGGTGTGGGTGTTGGGACCTCCCTGCAGGGCTGTCTGAGGATCTGTCTCCCTTCCATTGTCTTCTTGCCCCATCCCCCTCTCTGCCCCACTCGGGACACAGCCGGGATGGCCTGTTCTGGCGGAGACAGGACTGGGGACACATGGAGGTGCCTGCTGCAGGCTGTCCTAGGATCCAGGCCCCTTGATGCCCAGTCTCTGCTCAGCTCTCAGTGAAGAGGGAGGAGATGGGCAGTAGGGCACCCTCTGCCCCTCAGGTCATCAAAAGAGCTAGAACATTTAGACAGTACGGGAGGCCCTGCTTTTGCCTCCTAGGAAACGGCACAGCTTGAGAAGCCATTGGTTAGCTCCTTGAGAGAACGGGGGAGGAGCAGCGTGATTCCTCTCTGAGCGGAGGACTGGAACAAAGGAAAGAACCACCATAGAGTAGTCGGAACACCACACAGGAGCATAGGGGCTGCCCTTGTTAACCTCAACCCCCACTGATTGAAAAGGGGATGAAATTTCCTCTCCAGCCTCCCTTGACTTGGCAGCTGTGCAGTATCAGCAAAGAACCTGCACAAAAAAATCACCCACGACCTGGGTAGAAGCTTTGGGTGGAGAGTCCCCTTCCACCTCAGCGCTTCCTGGTGTTTCTTCCTGGGGCAGCGAGGCCGAATGAAGGCCTTGCCCGTAGGTGGTCTGGGAGGGCTCAGCTCAGCTTGTGCAGGGCTTGGCCAGGTTGTGTTTGGGCTTCATTGCCAGAGTGTCTGTCTTCAGGCACTTTTGACTTCTGCCCTCCTCCATGCACACTTGGAGGGCCACAGAGCTGGGACCATGAACGGTGACAGTTCACAGCCCCGAGCGGTCTCCTGCCCACGATCCGGGGGTGGGTGCAATGGACATAGGCTCCAGGTGGGTTGTATGTCACCTCTGGGCTCTCCCTAGTCCTTCTGTGTCCTGTGTGTGCCCAGATGTCAACGAATGCAGCCAGCAGAATGGGAGGTGCAACCAAATATGCTACAACAAGCCAGGCAGCTTCCACTGTGCCTGCTACAGCGGTTACTCACTCTCCCCAGACGGCAGGACCTGCCAAGGTAAGGCCCTGCATCCAGCACCCACGGGCTTTCCCAGACCTCTCTCTTCATCTCCCAGTTGCCCTCCTCTCTGCTTCTCCCCACTTTTACTTTTGCAGTTGCCAAACTGCTGAAATTGGCAGTCACATTCGGTCTTCTGCAAGAGACTGCTGGCAGTGGCTGGTTCCTTTGGTTCGGGAGGGGGGAGGGGCAGAGAGGAGGGAGGAGGGGCGTTTTGCAGAAAGAGCACATGCCCAGGCATGTCAGCAGCCACAGGGATCTGCCCAGCACGGCCGCCACACAGGATGATTCACCGTGTCTGAGGACGAGGCCGGCCCAGCCGGGGAGACGGAGATCTGTGCTCCGGGAGGGGGTGCGGTTGCTGGACCTCCTTCCAGTGCCCTGGATTCTGCAGGCTTTTCTGTGCAACTCAGAGCCCTGGACATCTCAGAGGCCATGGGCAGGGGGCAGGGGGGAGAGGCCCCAGTCCCAGGCCTCTACACACCTACCAAGCTTATTTCCCCAAGGCCCCCTCCCTGCCCAGTTGCCAGCATTCCTCTGAGAAAGGCCTACTCGCTGAGTAAAGCAGGAGACAGGTCAGCACCCCACTTTGTCTTCTGCTTTCAGACAGTCCAGTCTGGGGCTCCCCACCGCCTAGCACCCTGAGCGCACCCCAGAAGAACACCACAAACTGGTCCTGTCCTCTCCGCTTCTCCCCAGGTGTTTCCTGGTCAAAAGCACCATGGGCTGCACAGGAACAGCACCCCACTTTTTAGGGGTCACTTCTTCCTCTTAACCCTCTGATCCAGACATGCTAATGTTTGTCGGGCTGCAGCATCCCTGAGAGTCTGGGCATGTTTCTTAGTGCTGCCAGCAACGCACCCAGGAAATGGGCCAGGCAATGTTGAGGGAGCAGCAGCGTCCGGGCGAGGGTGCAAGGCAGGCATGGCCCCACAGGGCGGGTCACTGCATTGGGACAAGAGTGCTTTTCCCCATCGGAAAAACAATTTCCACTTTTGTCCACATCAGTGGCCACCATCCCTGATGACCCAGGAGGTAGTCATTCCCTGGAGATAATTCCCACCTGAGTGCACAGAGGAACCCACTTCCCTTTCTATCTGCCCGCCTCAACCTGAAACCAGCCACCCTCTATCAGGGTGGCCGGCCAGGCGACAAGTCCAGACCTGGCTCTTTCACGGCCCAAGGAGAGGTCTTGCAACTTGCAGGCAGTGTCCTGAGGAGCAGCTGAGGACGTTTTTGGCAGAAGGTTTCAACAGAGCACCCGGTGGTCTCACTATTCCCCGAAGACCCTGTCCCTTTCTTTCTTCTCTGCAGAACGGGAGCTTTTCAGCTCAGGGCTTGCATCTGCTGTGCCTGCAGCCACAGGGGAGTTCCTGGGGCTTCCCAGACTCATTGTCAGGTGCCAGGATGGGGCCCTGTACTGGGCTTTTTGGATGCAGGCTGTAGTGCTGTCACTGCAGAGAGAAGCCCTCCTTTAAAAAGCCCTGATTTCACCTCCTGGAAAGTCCTCAAGTGACCAAATTGCCAGTTTACTTTCAACCTCCCACCACGTCTGTGAGGCTTGAGGAGGACATGGCAGTCTGAGAGGACCCCTCCATCCTGTTGCCTTTTCCCCCAGGACAGCATGTGGGGCAGTGGGGTTAGGCACCTACCTGTGTTAGGGGGCCACAAGGCACTCTCATTAGCATGACATTAATAATTAGTTGATGGTAGAAGCCCCACCCTTGCAGCCAGGTTTCAGGGTGTGCCTGCAGATACTGGCTCTCACACACCTCTCTTCTCTTGGCCATCATTATTTCTTTGGGGACTTTGGGACCCCAGACCCAGTCACGGGAGGCTGTAGGGAACGTGACCCATGGATGAGACTGGACTTTTCCATCATGTCTTCTGGGTCAGACCGTGAGATGCTTGGAGGGAGGAAGTCGGGGTCCATGCACCACTTCTTCAAGCACTGTCCGTGCACAGCATGAGAAAAGTGGCACTGGGCTAATGAGGTTGGGGCTCAGGACTCTGCACCATCTCTTGTTGGCTGCAGGAAGGGACGGGGCAGCCCCAGGCTGCACGGCCGGGCAGGTGGGCCAGGCTGGTGCCTCTCCTAAGGGGAGAAGCAGATGAGGGCCCCAGCGGAGGAGGGGGCTTGGCACCTATTTCAGGGCTGGTGGGCATCTTGGCCAAAGCGCATACATTGAGATTGGGCCTGGGCACGGAAACACCATCCGCCTGCCTGCCCATGTACAGCTTTCCTGTATGACTGCACTCTGTGGTTAACAGTTGAATGGAGGCCTCTTCAATGGGCAAAGTCAGGACAGCTGAGGAGAAAGGAGGAGGGAGTGGAGAGGGCTAAGGCCATGGAGGTCCCAAGGAGGGGGGTTGGGGCCTGGTCTGGGCGCCCAGCTCTACCCACTGCATTGCAGCAGGCTCTGTGGCAATACGGTTGCTGTGGGAGAAGAAAGTGAGATGACTTGTGGTCACGATGGACACAGTGGGATTCAGGGATCCATCTGCTTGCTGTTTCTTGTGGGAAGGGGCAACCCAGTGCTAGGTCCCCTGGGATGTGGGAAGGACAGACTCTCATCAGGAGGGAGTCCCAGGCCCAGGTCCTTCCCTAGTGCTTCTGTGCAGCCCATGCCCCGCATGTGTTCCAGGCCAGCCCCTTGTGGCCTCTCTGCCACCTGAGTCAGAAAGTTGGGGGTGGGCCATCCTGGTTTAGAAGGTCCTGCAAGTGCTCTTGAGAAGCTAGGGCTTGAGGACTCCTGTTTAGGGACATCGTGGAGGGGCCAGCAGTGCCCATTCTGTCTAACTGCCATGCCCAGCCTATGGGGACAGGTCACTAGGCACTCTTGGCTGCCGACTCAGGAACATCCAGAGGCCAATCATCTGCCCAGATCAGAAGCTTTCTTGGAGCCAGTGAGGCTGACAAAGCATGCACGTGGCCCTGGAGCTTTTCTTGCAGTTGGGGCAGGATCTTATCAACTGTGGTCCATTGGCCCTGACGAGCCATCCTTTGTACAGGGCGGCCACTCTAAGAGGGTAGCCCCATGCTCTGCAGCCCCAAGGGTGAGCGTGGTGCCCACGCAGGAGAGCAGAGTCTCCACCCTGCTCCCAGAGGTGCTCTGCCTGGTGTCCCTGGTATGGCTGGTGCCGTCTGGACTCACCCCTGCACTTGCTGAAAGGAAGCCAGGTTTCTAAGCTCCCAGACATGGTGTTGGCCTGCCTGGCTCCTGAAATAAAATACAGGTTCAGATGCATCACCACAGATCAATACTGATAAAGTACTCTGAAGTTTTATAAACTTCCTCTTGGGTAATACGTGCTGTTTGTGTTGGCGCATTCCTACCATCCATGAGCAATGTCATAGTTTTTATGTTTGAAAGCCTCTGTTTGGTAAACTGCCCTTGTAACAAAATTAGGAATAGCTGCAAAGCTTTGTGATACTTATGTTGCTATCTGAGGAATTGCAGTGCTATTTGAAGTAACAATTGCACTTTGTAGATATTCCTTCTGTTGCTGAAGGAAGTGGGTTTTTAACCTGTGGGGTGGGGTGGGTGGGGTGGTTTCTGCTAGTTTGTTGCCAAAGTGGCACAGTGAATGGAAACATCAGGACAGAGCCTTGAAGATGTATCATTATTGGGGTGTTTGATTTTCAATGTTCAGAGGGGGTGTGAGCAGAGTGGAGGCCTTGTGGTGGAGACCAGGCCAGGGCACCTGGGGATGCCTGCAGGGCAGCAGGCAGAAGGGGCTCCAGGGATGCAGAGTGACTGCAGTTCAAAAGGCCCCTGGGGTTACTTTTTTTTTTTTACCTTTCTGTGCTGCAATTACTTGAATTAAACAACAATTTTGTGTGCACCCCTAGCCAAGCAGTGCCCTATCCAGTGTCTGAAATTTACCTCATCCAGGACCCTAATCAGAAATGTGCCCCCATCCCTACCCTCGCCCCTGGCTGCAAAGTCCAGGGGATGCAAGGAAGGGGAGAGGCAGGAGGGGAGGGGAGGCCGGAAAGAATGGAGGGGAAGAGGGCAGGGCTGAGATCAGGGGAACCTGGGATTAGAGATGCCCCTTAGGGGCCTGTTCTCAACCAGCCAGCCAGGGCAGCAGCAAATTTCTGGCTCACTGCTGGTAGGCCTAGGCTGTCCTTATCAATCTGGAAAACAGCCACAGTCTTGTCCACTGGTTTTTCTTACAGATGTAGATGAATGTACTGATGCAGACGCCTGCGGAGAGGCACGCTGCAAGAACCTGCCGGGCTCCTACTCCTGCCTGTGTGACGAGGGCTACGAGTTCAGTTCCCAGGAGAAAGCCTGCCGAGGTACCCATCCCCAGCTGCCGTGGGCACCACACACATACACATACACACATGCACCACACATGTGAACATGTGCACTCTGTGCATGCCAGTGCACGTGCCACACATCACACATGTGCACATCACACACATATGTGCATAAACGTGCTTCTTGATGCAACTGGGCACCTTCTCCAACCTGCCACAGACACAGAGAAAAGATTCAGCGAGGAAATGCTACTGTGCTCCTGTGGCAGACTCGGTCTTCTCTCCAGCCTCAGCTCAACCTGCTGTATTTGGGGACAGGCCTATGAGATCTTACTTCTGCTGAGTCCCAGCCATGTCCTCGGGGAGCACAGAGAGACGTTCTCTCTCATCAACTTCCTGCCGGGTGCCCTGTGGCTGCTCACCCCATGAGGGAGAAGATGGGGGGTCCTGGCCTCTGTCTCCTCTCCCGAGCAGTCCCTCGTCCCCTCAAACACCCTGAGGACACCTATCAATGCCACAAACCTGTACCAGAACCTTCAGTCCAACGGTTGCATGGATGTGCTTTGTATGCTGACCTGGTAGCATGCGCGGGCTTAGCTTGTCCAAACATCCTCCTTTACCTTGTGCAGTAGCTCCTTCCTGGGAAAGAGCAGAGGACGTGCAGATGTCTGAGACCGGCTGGGCCGGGGCACTAAGCATGACCATGGAGGCTGGGGTGGGGCGAGCTGTGGGAATAGAGGTCTCAGGGCTGACTGCCTCCTGAATCACACAGTTTAGAATCCATTTTCATGGGGAGCATGCCACTTGTGTGATCAGATAGAAAGCATGTGTGATTTCCCAGAGTGAGGCTGAGGACATTTCCCTTGTGGCCTGCAGATGTGGACGAGTGTGCAGAGGGGCGCTGCGAGCAGGCCTGTGTCAACTCCCCAGGGACCTACACCTGCCACTGCAATGGACGTGGGGGCCTCAAGCTGTCCGCGGACATGAACACCTGTGAGGTAGTACCCCCTGCCCCCAGAGCCAGGACACTCGGGGCAGACTGCCACATTTGACTGGGCTGTCCAAATGGGCTCTGTTTGTGGCCAGTTAGCCACCGGCAGGAGGTTTGCTGGGAGAAATGCTTTTGCTGAAGGTCCTGGTATTCTTGGGGCCACATGGAAAGCTGTGGGATAGGAGACACGCTTGTCCTATTCTGGGTGTTTGGTTGTATTTCTGAAATCGCTACAACTCCCTACTGCACAACTGAGCAGGTGGTGTGGACCCTCAGTGTGATTCATTCACACGTGAATGAGCACTTCCTTGCCCCCTCACGCTTGTTCTGGTTCTGAGGCGGGTGTGTGGTCAATGCCTCCTTACTGGGAATGGGGGAAAGCAGGCCCGCTCTGGCCAGCTACTAACTGTCCCCCTGGGGACTCACACCGCTGTGGTCCTCCTGGGCCGTGGAGAAGCTGTGTCGTAGAGCAGGGAACTTTCTAGAAATAGCAGTTTCCAAGCCCTCCATATTTTATGTATTTTACTATATTTTGTAGTTATTGTTCTCTATACTTTTCTATATGTTTGAAAAGTTTCATAATTGAAAAATAAAAGTAAGAGGGAAATCAGCAGGGAAGGAAGGCAGTAGCATACCAGAAAGAAGGCTGTGGGATGTACATCTGTAAGCACAGGAGCGCAAGGCTTCCGGAGAGAGCTGAGCTGAGCCTCACCTGGAAGCCACCACATGGCAGCTCAGGTTATCATAGACTCTGGGCATTTCCGGAAGAAGCCGGCTCTGATGTCACAAGCCAGCTGTGTGTGTGTGCGAGGCGCCCGTGCTGGGCGGAGGCTGTGGGAGGACGCAGAGGGCAGGCCCGGTGTTCCGACGGGCCCCGCGTCAGTGGGAGAGGGCCTGAACCAGGGTGTGCCCCCGCCTGACGCTCCTCGCTCCCGTTCCAACAGGACATTTTGCCATGTGTGCCTTTCAATGTGGCCAAAAGCATGAAGTCTTTGTACCTGGGCCGCATGTTCAGAGGGACACCAGTGATCAGACTGCGCTTCAAAAGGCTGCAGCCCACCAGGTGAGGAGGTGGCTTGCACAAAGCAAAACCAACCCAAGAGGGCCCCGGGGAAATGGCCGTCTGATGGCTCCACTTCCCTGTGTACCCGGGCTGGCACCCAGAACGGTCCTGGCTATTCTGGCCATCAGCTCAGTCTTGGCACAGAGGCAGCCACAGTTCAGTTTTGGTGAAGGGCTCTTGGTCCGGGCCAGCAGGGTGTCTCCCAGAGAAACTCTGCGTCCAGTGCCTGGTGGGGTGGGGGTGGTGCTTGGCCCGGGCTTGCCACGTGGCCCTGGCCTGCTAACCTGCTGCTCTTTCTGAGGCCAGTTTGAGCTCTCTCACAAGGAAGGAGGCCGTGAGCCGCCAACCTTTTCGTAACTGGTTTGTTTCTTGGTGTTGATGCCCAGATTGGTGGCGGAGTTTGACTTCAGGACCTTTGACCCCGAAGGTATCCTCTTCTTTGCTGGAGGCCATCGAGACAGCACCTGGATTGTCCTGGGTCTGCGGGCCGGCCGACTGGAGCTCCAGCTCCGCTACCATGGTGTCGGCCGCGTCACCAGCAGCGGGCCTGTCATCAACCATGGCATGTGGCAGACGGTGAGTATGGCCACCATGGCCCCTCCTGGGCTGGCCTAGAGTCTCCTGGGCGGAGGGCTCCGGGCAATAACTGTGCACTCACACGCTCAACATTAGTAGGTACTGCACATGGCAGGACAGGCCCCTCAGAAGCTTGCACTCTGATGGGGCATTATCTCGTCATGTAATCAGAGTGTGGCTCTCACCCTTGATAACTGTGATTCTCAGCAGAGGTGATTCTGCCATGGGACACCTGGCTGTGTCTGGAGACAGTTTGGTGGGTGGGAGGTGCTGGCACTGGGTGGGACCAGGGGCTGCCAGATGCTCTGCGGTACACAGAATGCCCCACTGCAGAGAAGCCGCCCGTTCAGATGTGAATGCTACTGCAGCTGAGAACACTGGAGTGAGGTCCAGGCACCTGCTCTTACCTACATGCCACCCGACCAGGCTCTAGCAACTCACCTGCCAGTGTAGGGTAGGGTCAGATGTGACACATTGACACCCTCTCAGGCTCTAGCTTCTGGAGTCTTCTCTGTTCCTGCTGAAAGCCAAGTGCACTCACACTTAGGTGCCTCTTTATGGAGAATGTCCTGGGTGGACCTGCACCTGGGCCAGGTGCCCCACTGTTGGCTTTGGAGCACTCTGCCCTGTCCTGCATCCCAACGCCTGGAGCGAAGTGGCCTGTGATACAACAGGCTGCTTAATTGGAAGTGGGCTTTTAGAAGTAAATACTTGAAAGATAAATGGGAAAAGCATTCTCTTTTCCTTTAGAAGTGAAGATAAAATGGAAAATTTCACCCCGGCCTCTGTGAATAAAAACATTGTAGACGTTTGCTAACATTTCCATCCTGTCAAGTAATGTTTAGTTCCTTCTTTCCTGACTTCTTAAAGCACGAGTATCTCCAAAGCAGCGAGAAGGGTGCCATCAGCAAAGCTACAGATAAAACAATACACCTGGAAGGAAGCAGCCTCAGGGGGTGAGGAAGCAGACACCCCACATGAGGGAACTCAGTGCCTTGCCATTGTGGAGCACGAGGGGTGCTGGGTGGGGCCGGGGACGGTGCCCCAAAGTGAGAAAGTTGGAGGAAGCGTGCCCAGTTGATCACAGCAGCTGCCCCACCCGAGACATGACCTGGTCGTCGAAGAGCAGGGTCAGGGTCAGCTCCGTGATGATTCCTCTCCAGTCTCCCATTTCTAACCAGTCACTGCCCCAGCATCTCCTCACACACAAACACCACATTCTTTGGACCAAATTCAAACCCAAGTACCTAGATGTTTCTCCACATTAGCCCAAAAGGAAATGATAGACTCTAGAGTGTTAGGAAGATACACAGTGTATTAAGTGATAGGTTTTTAAATTTTCTACTGAAAAGTAGAAAAGAATGGAAAGTTTTAGAATGAACTCATGTTCATTCAGCATTCAGTGTATGCCAGGCACTGAATTAACTGTTGGAAATTTAGAAAGAAAATGTGTTTTCCTGCTTTCAGTGGTGCACAGCTGAGGATAGGAAGGACCAAAATGGGGAAGCAGCAACATCAGGGCTGACCTTAGTGGGGTGGTGACATCAGGGCTGACCTTAGTGGGGTGGTGACATCAGGGCTGACCCAGTGGGGTGGTGACGTCAGGGCTGACCCAGTGGGGTGGTGACGTCAGGGCTGACCCAGTGGGGTGGTGACGTCAGGCCTGACCCAGTGGGGTGGTGATATCAGGCCTGACCCAGTGGGGTGGTGACATCAGGCCTGACCCAGTGGGGTGGTGACATCAGGCCTGACCCAGTGAGGCAGTGATGCCGGGCGCGATTCCCACTCCCTGGCTGAGGCTTCGGGAAGCGCCCTGACACAGGAGATGAGAAAAGTGCCTCCAAGCGGTTTCCCTTGTAGGGAGAGGAACAGGGGAGGCGGTGCTGGGAGGGAACCTGTCAGGGCCTGAGCCACACCACCAGCTGCGTGGAAGTTGTGTGGACACACAGGCGGGAGGAGGTGTAGGTGATGAGTGTAGTCAACCAGAGGTTGGGTGCTCCTGGTTCTCGTTGGTGATGGACGTTGTCCTCCCGTGTTGGGGTGTCTCTTGGCTCTTGGTTGTGATGGAAACATGTCCCCCCTGAGTCTGGGTGTCTCTTGGTCCTAGGTGGTGATGAATGTGGTCACCCTGAAGTTGGGTGCCCCTCAGAAGGTACACTCCCACCTCTCAAAGTGCTGGTTTTCTTCAGATCTCCATTGAGGAGCTGGAGCAGAATCTGGTCATCAAGGTGAACAAGGATGCAGTTATGAAGATCGCAGTGGCTGGGGATCTGTTTCAGCTGGACAAAGGACTGTACCATCTGAACCTTACCGTGGGAGGCATTCCTTTCAAGGAGAAAGACCTTGTCCAGCCTGTAAGTGCCGTCATTAGTCCCTGGGGTCAGAGCCTGGAATCAGTCTGAGGACAAGGTTTAGCCATGAGCTGCCCTATGTTTAGCACTAACCATGTTTGGCGAAGGACCCGGAGGAAGGTGAAGTTTTCCTAGAAATGAACAAGCAGCAGGGTGCAGCTTAGATCATTAATCTCACCATCTTTTTCTATGAGACTCATTTGAGTTTTCATCTGAATTGATAATAAAAATGTCTCTTTTGCATTGGAGATAAAACACAACGAAAATTTTCTTTAAGCAATCACCTTTTTTGGACAAGTCCTAGGAACATTTGGATTTTCAACCCTGCCAGGATTTCCACAGGAGAAAAAGACCTAAGGGGGAGGTCAGTTCTGCCCTTCCTCACCCTTCCCTCACCCTTCCCTACACCACATGCCTTTGCTCCCTCATCTGTGTTTCCCCATCTCTCAGCATGCTGGTGTCAGAACCCTTGGTATTGTGGTGGTGATTTCACACAACAAGAGGAATAAGTTATGAGCATGTTGGCGTTCTGAATGGTGGGTGGTATCAGCACTGTCTTCCCTCCCAGGGGTGGGTGAGGGGTGTCCTGCACACACCCTCCAGTATCAGACTCCATTCTAGGGCTTCCATCCCATAGTTACTGTTCACACTCCTTATGCCTCCTCATTTTACAGATAAGAGCTGAGGTACCCTCATTTGCTCAAAACCATATAGCAAGTGGATGGCTGGGCTGAAATTAATATTCCCAAACCCTGGACTTACATTTCCACAGGTGCTTCTTGGGTGCCGGGCAAGAATATACAGTTATACAGGCACAACTGCTGTATAAGTGTCACCTCGTCCCACATCTTTTTAGTAGGTAGTCAGTGCTCTTCACTCTGTTTTAGGAGTGTGTTTTATGAGATGCAGACAGAGCAAGTGGGGTTCACCACACGATACATGTTCTTCTTACTCTGCGATGGAAAGAGGATGCATTGCATTTGCTACACTCAAAGATAGCCTGCAGTGATCATTTTTCAAGTGCAGAGCCCTTTTGTGACATAAATAACCTCTATAAGTAGGATTTGCCCATTTTGCAGTGATTTCCACGTGCCTGAGCCAACAAGGTGCCCTGTTGGTCTGACGAGTGTGTCACCAGCCACATGGCCTCTAGTCATGGTATCTGGGAGTCTATGTGGCGCCTACGAAGCCACCGGGATTTCTCTGTCTTTCCAGATAAACCCTCGTCTAGATGGCTGTATGAGGAGCTGGAACTGGTTGAATGGTGAAAACACTGCCATCCAAGAAACAGTGAAAGTGAACACGAAAATGCAGTGCTTCTCTGTGACGGAGAAAGGGTCCTTCTACCCTGGGAATGGATTTGCTTTCTATAGCCTGGATTATGGTAAGTCCTGGCTCCTACATTGGGATGGCTGTGGCTGTGCTTTAAGCCAATATATACTAAAAAAGAGAAATACCAAGAAACAGCTTCTGACCTGGGATGGCAGTGTCAGGGATAAGCTGGTGCCCACCACAGGCTCTGGGGCAGGATGTAGCAGAGAGAGCACAGGCCCCACCTCTCAGGGGCACCGCTCCTCATCTGTTCTGAGTTAGCCAGTGAGCAAGAAATGACAGATGGAGAGAAGACGGCTGACCTGCTCGCGCTGTGGTGGCTGAGATAGGGAGTCTCGGTAGGATGTGAAGGATCTAAGAGGGTGCTTTGCAGAAAGTTCTGAGACAACACAAGCTTAAGTTTGTCCAGGTGGATGGAGAAGCTCTCAAAAGTGTACTTGACATTGCAATCACCAGTGATTCATGAGAAGT
The DNA here is from genome assembly GCF_036562045.2 of Rhinolophus sinicus. Taxonomy (NCBI): domain Eukaryota; kingdom Metazoa; phylum Chordata; class Mammalia; order Chiroptera; family Rhinolophidae; genus Rhinolophus; species Rhinolophus sinicus. The sequence continues at coordinate 55,564,824 of NC_133754.1, read as the reverse complement.
AAAAAAGGGGCAGTATCTAAAAGTCACAGTGTGACAGCCTCAAGGACTCCAGTGAACTCAAGTTTTAAAAGAAAGAGAAGAACCGGAGGGGGAGAAAGGGCCGTCTGAGTAGAAGCAGGTGGCCCAGCCCAGTGACTCTGCCAGGAAGGCTGACATTCTCAAAAGAATTGAGGCTTATCAAGCCAATGTTGAAAGCAACAAAGGAGGTTTTCATTTATACCTGGAGAAGGAAAATGAACTCAAAAGCAACATGAAGCTGGTGTGTGATATGTACATGTAGCAGAAAGAAGGCGGGAAATGGGGCAGACTAGAGGGTATGGGCAGGTGTGGGTGGGCCCAGGGCCCCCAAACACTTTGCACACACTGAGCGTATGTGTGGGGAGGCGGAGAGGTTGGGCCTGAGGTTAGTTGGAAATCCCTGCCCATCAGTGACCGTCGTTTAGGGAGTGACTGCAGATAGTCGGGCCAGCACCCTCCCGGCTTCTGTAAAGCAGGCGGGGCTCTTAATTGCTTGAAACACAGCACATCTATCTCTTTCCTTTTATTATCAAATTAGCGACGATCTACAGCCAAAACAAATAATCCTAACGTGCTGATAAATGAGCATTCACTTAAACATAAACTTTACGTGAGATGAATTAATGTTCCAAATCACATGTTATAAATAGCCCAACGATAGAAACACTTTTCTGAGGATGTCAGCATGAACAGTATGCATTGGTGGTGGATGGATAGCAATTGTGTTGTTTGACTCTGGACTCACAAGATTTTCCCTAATCTTTTGCTGACCGCGTTTCCCCAAAAATGAGACCCAGCCGGGCAATCAGCTCTAATGCATCTTTTGGAGCAAATATTAATATAAGACCCAATATATTATATTATATATTATATTATTATATTATATTGTATTGTATTGTATTGTATTGTATTATATTATATTATATTATATTATATTATATTATATTATATTATTATATTCCCAGTCTTATAGTAAAATAAGACTGAGTCTTATATTAAGTTTTGCTCCAAAAGATGCATTAGAGCTGATTGTCTGGCTGGGTCTTATTTTTGGGGAAACACAATAGCTAGGCTTAAATTAATCTTTGTTTCTTGAGCATACACCAGCTGGAGCCCTTATTGTTGTCACTACGCCTGGGTTCCTAGATCTTAGTGGCTTTTGAGCTTGAGAATGTTAGGAGAACCATGTATCCTGGCCCAGGAAAATATACATGCACAGAACTGCGCAAGCTCTTTGGGGTGGGTTCCCAAGCTCGCTGGGCCTCTGTGGCTCCTGCCTGCCACCCTGGTCTAGGCAGGCTCTGTGGGACTCCACATGCCCCCTTTGCCATAGCCCACTGCTACCCAGCCTCCCGACACTGCTGCAATGGCCATCTCTGCTGGGGCCATTTCTGGCTATGCCCTGCCTCTCTCCTCATTCCCACACTGCAAGAGTCCCATTCTGTTCCTAAATTCTGAGCTTTTCATGGTTAAATACTCACACTCAGGATGGCAGGCAGCATACTCCCTCCTTCAGACCTCACCTCACATGTCACCTCCAGCCCCTAGTGGAACCTCCAAGTTCAAGGACGATCTGGCAAGCTCGGAGGAGAGGAGACCTGGTCCTCCCTCCTTAGCCAGACAGGCCATCCTCAGAGCTCTGCATCACCATCCCCACTCCTAATTGCACCTCCTAATACAATACGTACGTTATTCCTTTAGTCTTCATCTTTATACATACAAATCTAGAGCATCACCATAATGTTGAATATAAAAAGCATGTAATATAAAACATTTAATTCTTTTTTCACTTAATAGAAACATTTTTCATGGTGTAACAGAGACGTTGCAGGTATAATCTCCAATGACTGCCAACGCTCCCACCCCTGGATGCATGGTAGTCTGCGTACCATCTTTGCTGCATGGCTTTGACCTGTAAGTTCTATGACAGTGAACTCTGAATGGTTTTTACAACTCTATGCGTTTTTAATAAATCTTGAACTATACCATTCATGTCCACTTTACCAGACAGAAAAGACTCACTGGGAAATTACAGGTTCTGTACTCTTTCCCTCTGCAGCAGTTCAAAACTGGTTTGGACGTACTGGGTCTCAAGGGCTGAGAAGCCCTGGGCGGGAGTGAGTGTGTGGTAAATCCCACGCTGTGTCTGAGAAAATTTCCCAAGGAGAGCTGAGGTGCTGGTGCCTTTAAAAATGCGCTGACAACCAGCCATGTGCCTAAATCCCATCAGCAGGGACACTTCCCAGAGAACATTTCTCCCTTCACAAGTAAAGGGAAAACTTGTTAACAGAGGAAAATGTTGTGTGTGTGTGTGTGTGTGTGTGTGTGTGTGTGTGTTTGGTTATTTTTTCCCAATTCTATGTGCATTCAATTCAATGAACAATTACTAAGAACTGACTATAATGGACGCCACTGAGGGACGAGGACCCACATGTAATTCGAGGAGCTCACAGTCCAGGGGGGGAGAGACGGAAACCTGGGTGATGACACAGCCTTCACACTAACATCAGCCTGAGCTCGAATATGTGCAGACATTGCGTCAATGTCATTCTGCCTACACACACTTCTTCATCAGGACTTTGAAGCTCTTGCGAGGTAGAAACACTTAAAACCCAAGAGGGTGGAGGTTTTCTTCTGGCTTCTTCATCAGCAGATGATTCAAACATAGGGCGGGAACTCGGGGTGGGATTTGCCCTTGGAGAACCAAGATCCAGCCCTTTCTACCAAAAGGTATTTTTTGGAACTGTTTATGTAAGATATATATATATAGATAGTATGTACATATTTAATTTAGATGCATTAGATATGCTATATCATATGAATAGTCACTCCACTGAGGCATTAGAATAGTAAAAAAGTTGCAATTCAGAATATAAAATTATATGTAGTCTGTTAGAATGGTGCTCGTGGCAGTTTCCATTTGCATTGCATTTTAAATGCTCCAAAGTACTTCCAACCTGGTAGAACTGCCTGAAAGTCATAGGTGAGATGCAGTGGGATTGAACTGTAAAGCTCCAACACGTTCTATGGAAAGAACTGAATCCTGCAAGAGAGGAGGTGAAGGAGCCCGGGGAGATGGACGTGCACGGCCCACGTAGCACACCTGTACCTGCGGCTCCAGCAGGTCTGAATGGCTGGTCTGGTAGTGCCTGGAAGCGGTGTTCAGGGCACTGGCATGGCCAGGAAGGAAGCAGCCATCCTCTACTGGCCCCAGTACTGTTAGACTCTGGCTGGAGCCTGAATCAAGTGCCTGGTTGTCTTGTCACTTCCCGGCTATGGGCTGTTGGCTCGAACAGCGATGGCTTCTTCAAAGTTCAGCACTGAGTTATACTGCTTCCTACATGCTTCTGCAGCCAGGCCAGCATGTGTGCCGCCGAGGGCAGGGCAGGGAGCTGTCGCTGGTACAGTTTTGCTCACTCTCATCTTTCCCTCGTTTGTATTGCTTCCTGATGCGCCGCCTTCATCGCAGCACGAATGTCTCCGGACGTCGGGACTGAAACAACCTGGGAAATAGAGGTCATGGCTCAGATCCGCCCCGCCACCGACACGGGGGTGCTGTTCGCACTGGTGGGGGACAACCACACCGTCGCCCTCTCCCTCGCCCTGGTCGACTACCACTCTACCAAGAAGCTCAAAAAGCAGGTACCACTTGTGTGCTGCCTCAAGGGTAGAAGGGCTGCCCCAGCATTCAGCAAACAACCATCGGGGCTATCCACCCTTGGGGCGCCAACTACTTTTCTTGGGGTCAGGTCACCTATTCCCTGCCTCTGGAAGTTCTGTTCCCACCTTCACCAGAACTGAACCAGCCACACTTGGCTTGGAGCATTGTTGACATGAATCACCTGACACTAGGTCAGGTGAACTCTACGTCAAAGCCACTGTGGGCTGGGGAGGCCAGGGGCCTGCGAGCCAGCTGTAAAAGGGGGTGACCGTGCCACCTATATGGTTGGCCAGCTCTTCGGTTTAGAACAATTTGAATTAGTTGCTTATGTTTAAGTCAGATGCTTTCACTAACAAACTGAGTTTTCCCATTTCTCTTGAAAAGTCAGATGTGCAAACACAGCCTGGACCCTCAGAGGGTGGCAGAGGCAAAGCGCTGCATCCAGCCGCCCCCTACACATGGCCTGCCCTGTCCACTTTAACGCCGTCCCCACCACTCCCTACTGCCTCCTGACGCTAATCAGCTACCTCTGGTCTTGGGCTTGCTGTTTTCTCAGAGAACAGCTAAGAGTCTCTAGAAATAGGTTTTGTATTCTTTCGCCTCTGTCTAAAGTGGGAAAGCATAGCTGACCCAGCGGGGTACACAGTCTCCAATTCACCCTGCCCTCAAAGGCGATTGAGCTCCTCTGTTAAGCAGGACGAGGCAATAACAGATTCAGGTGGCACCCAGACCCACTCCACCACCGAGGCACGGGCCACACACTGTCTAGGGCCGTCTTCACTTCAGTCCCCAGCATTTGGAATGAAAACCTCTGGTGACCACCCAGGCAGGGAGAGCGACGGAGGAGAGGACAGTGGCTGTGCTGTCAAGTTTCTGTTGTGGGTTCTCCAAGCGTGTTTCTGGCCCGAGTTCATCATGTTGTTTCTGCTCTGACATCGGAGTGTGATGCTGGCCCATGTTATAGAGTGTGTTTCTGTGCTGTGTTGTTGGAGTGTGTTCTGCCCAGCAGGAGCGCCCTGGGCTGCAGGGCCCAGCAGCCTGCTGGGAGGTTTGTCTGCTACCCTCCCTTGCTGCTCTGTGGCAGTGGCTTCATGTGGCAGTTTCATGTGGGAAAGTGTCCATGTCTTGTGTTCCTGGTCACAGGCACACTAATGGCTTCTAGTCAGTTTCTGTTTCGGCCAGTGCACATCCGTCTGTATGACTGGAATATGTGGTTCCCCTGCTGACTCCCGGCCTGAGCTGAGCTGGTGTTGCTTTATCTGTTCATCCTCTGACATGGTGGAGGGGGCCCTGGAGGCCTCTTAGCTGGCTCCCTTGCTTCACACATGTAGAAAATTAGTCCCACACCAGCAAGCTGAGGAGCACACAATCTGGCCTCCTGAGCCCTGGCACACTTCCTGGCAGTAGGAGACCCTCGCCCCAAGGCGGGCTCGGAGTGTGGGGGAGACCCGAAGTCCTCTAGCCCAGGACAGGACATGAAAGGGTCCAAGTTTTGGGGCTGCGCAGCCCCCACCCCTGCATGCTTAGGTGTGCTTCTCCCCTACAGCTGGTCGTCTTGGCCGTAGAGAACGTCGCCCTGGCCCTGATGGAGATCAAGGTCTGTGACGGCCAGGAGCATGTGGTGACCATCTCTGTGAAGAAGGGCGGGGCCACCCTGGCAGTCGATGGCACCAAGGGACAGAGCGAAGTGAGCCCTGCGGAGCTACAGGAGAGTCTGGCCATCCTCGGGAGGCACCTGCAGGGCTCTGTGCTTACCTACGTCGGGGGGCTGCCAGGTAGGGCTCCCTGTGGGCTACACACTCAGAGGGTAGAGGCACCAGCTGTGCTGACCATCCCCCAACTCGCTCACCCCAAACTAAACCTAGGCATTTCTGTACTGAGATGGACTTTCTGTTTTAAAGGAAGAGAAAATACAGATAGGTTTATTGGCTGGTATTGTGATGCCTTCATTTTCAATGCCAGCTTAGCAGCTTATCGGTGAGTCTGAGAACATGATCACTGGAGACAAGCGTTGGCCTGAACCGGCCCTGCCTCCCTGCGTCCTCCGGGAGCAACTACCTAGCATGCATCACACAGTGACTCTGGCCAAGGCCCGTGGGCTGGGTCAGCTGACCAAGGGCCATGCCCCAGTGCCCCAGGCTTGCCTTCTCCCTGAAACCAGGTGTCCAGCTGCTGTGGCAGTAGCCAGCAGCCCTGCCTGTGTCCAGGAAGGGCCAGCGAATGGCTGCCTCCTACAGACTGAGCAGATGGAGTGTGCTTTCCCATGTTGCCTCTGGCCATGAGCCGAGCGATCAGGACAAAGTGGTAAAAAGGCAGACGGAAGCCGGCTGCTTATGTAAGCCAGGCTGTTTGCGTCCATTGCTCAGCGCAGGTTTTCACTTGCTGCAGATAGCAAGATTTCTGTCTTGGCTACCAGACACAAACTCCATTTAGTTCTAATAAACAAAGCTTTGAAGAGGGTGAGAGAGGGCCGGCAAGCCCTGCAGCATGAATGATTCATTTGGGCCAAGAAGATAATATTTATTTAACTGATTTGACTATCTGTGTGTATGTCCTGGAGGGTTAAAGGGGAGGATGGTGTCTTGCCAAAGCCTGATGGGCAGATGTTTAGTGCTTGCCTGCGGGCCTGTAGCCAAGCTGGGATGGCAATATCCTGGAAGGAAAGGAAACAGTGCCCTTGGGTAGCAAGCCCAGGGCTCGGTGTGGGCACCGCAGCGGGGGACGCAGAGTGCAGGGAGCTGAGCCTTCTAAGACGGTGTTTGTTCTTTCCCTGCTGCCCAGATGTGCCGGTGGCCTCCGCACCAGTCACGGCCTTCTACCACGGTTGCATGACGCTGGAGGTCAACCAGAAGGCGCTGGACCTGGACGAGGCCTCTCACAAACACAGCGACATCACATCACACTCCTGCCCCCGTGTCGGGCAGGCCGGCCCCTAGACTGACCACTGCTGCAGGATGAGAAGCCACAAAGCACTCCTCACGCTTTCTTTTCAAAACAGGGAAGGGAAGGCATCAGCCACCCCAGCTCGCCTTATGTGAGCAGCTCCCCAAAACACTGACTGCGCGCGAGCTGAGTTTCCTTCGAGATCTTTTCTTTGCCTTGTAATATATGTGTAAATAGTGGAGAGGACTAATGTTAACGACCCAGAAGCACTCCCCCCACCCCTCCAAAGCGTCCTGCGTGAAGCTGGGCTCCAAGGAGCCAACAGGAGGGTGGAGGCAGGAGGTCTGCACATGCCAGAGCGGACCCAGGAAAATAATTCTGTTATTTTTATTACCACATGCTTCTTTCTGACCTAAAACTATGGAAAAATAAAATATTTACAGAAACCTTTTTAACTCTGTGTGGGCAGGCTCTGCTGCTTGCATCTTTAGCACTCAGCAGCTTGGAGTAAAAGGACAGAAGAAAGCCTTGGTGCCGTTGGTCGGCAGCCTCGGGAGGCCTTGTACACGACCGTGACTTTTGCTAATGCTGACCCTGCGCAGAGCTGGCCAGTCTGTAAAAGAGATAAGCCCACTTTACTCAGGAAGAGGCCCTCTAGAGCAGGGCAACAGCGGTGGGTAAATGAAAGAGCGCAGGGTCAGTACCTGCTCATTTCTCTCTGGACAAACCCCTTCACCTCTCAGCTTCACCTTTTCTCGGAGAGGCTGTGAGCAGAGCTGACATGGCACTTGGTCTGGTGTCAAGTGCGCTGGCATCAGGAGACCTGGTTCTACTTGCAGCTCTCACTGTGCCAGGCTCCTGGTCTGTACCTGACGGGTGGTAGAGTAGACCATCCTCTGTAGAGTAGACACTGACAGGCGGCAAAAGTCACAGAGGCTTGTGGTCCTCAGGGGGATACCAAGACGAGGTCGGAAGCTACCGTGGGACACATCCATTCTGTGCCTGATGTGACTGCTGGGGACGGGGCGTGTGCCCACAGCCGGTGGGGCCATTGCAGCAGGCTTTCAAGCAGAGGGTCCCAGAGACGTTTCCCGCCTCTGGTGGGGGTTGTATCTGATGACTGAATAGTTCCTGCAAGACAGATTCTTCTGAGGCAGTCGAGCAAGTTTCCGATGTGTTTACTTTTCAGATCTTATTCCTCAGGAGGCAGTGAAGTGTCCCGTAGCCCTGTCATTTCTCATCATGGAGTTCATTCCTAAAAGCCTCGTTAACTAAGCACAGAATCAGGCAGTCTGGGTTTGGGTGTCTTCACGTCCTCCTGGCTGCTGAACGTGAGTGTATAAGTCACAACTTGAACCGGAGATGAGCAGGGTTTGGAAGGGAAGGTAAAAGCCTGAAGAATCTACCCACAGCTACATGAGGCGCACATGAAAAGCAAAGTGGGCCGTGGCACCACTGGAGAAAGAGAAATTCCCCTCTAGATTTCTAGAAAAGGGGCATGGCCTCGAGGACCGTACCAGAGGCCCCTGCCTGGCTGTTGCTGAGGTGGAATGACTCCAAATGCACCAGGTGGGAGGAGACATTGTCCCTCTTTACCTGGTGGATGGCACACCCTTGAAGGGATGGAGGTTCCCACGATACTGGGAGAAGCTGGAAATCACAGACACCCATCAGGAGGGATCCCCGCACCCCCGGCCAAGCTCACTTCAGATGAATAAACAGGTGTGAAGATACAAAGATGAATAAACAGAAGGCGGAGGTGGTCAGGCCCCCTAAGTCACAGCAGGGCTAGCCAGAGTAACTGGGGTGAGCCCTACTGCGGGTGCATTCACCAATATGTTTGGGGCTCCTACTGCCCTGAACACACTCCTTTGCTCCCCAGCCCACCCCGCAATCCCATGTGTGTGTCAGGACACCCCCTCTGCCCAGCACACCATGGGGCATAGCACAGCTCCAACAGGCTATGCTGGCTGCGTCCTTCCTGTTGTTCTTTCTAAACCTTTGGCAACATCTGGATGGAAGTCCTGTTGACTCGGGACTTCAGAAAACTAGTCTAAGCGGTTCTTCAGGTAATTTTCCACATCAGCACAAGAGAAATAAGACGTTTGGAGAGCGCATGTCAGGCAGCCTCTGAGTCGCTCCAACCACATGTCCTCATGAAACATCCATCGCTAGCCAAGGTCCTGTGTAGAAGGACAGTCCTCACCCAGCCTCTTGGGTTTTCCCACTCTTGGTCTGTGACAGAGGTGGACACGTGCACCAGCTCACACTGTAAGTGGACCCCAAACTCAGGCTCCTTGTGCTGGCTCTGGGACAGGCAAGTGGCCTGGTTGGCTGGGCTGGTCAGGTCGGGGCTCAGAGCTGTCTGACGTAACGTCAGGCCATCCATGTGGGGCCTGACGGCCCAGTTCCTGGAAACCCTGGTGTTGAGCAGGAGGATCCAGGCAGGGATGCCCTCTGCTCAATGAGCAGGAGGTCTTACCCCAACTCTGATGCCCGTCCCTCCCTGCACCTCCAGCCGGCTGAGCACAGCTTTGAGAAGCGTGGGAAGCACAGTGCCACCTTGCTGCCCACGAAGCTGGCCTCCTACAGCTGCAGGAACCCAAAGCCAGTGTGGGGGCCTGATCTGTTTCTCACCCTGTCACTGCAGCGTTTCCCGCAGTGCTCTCTGAGTTTTGTTCACTGTGGAGGCGGCTCTGGAATGTTCTTGTGGAATGCTCCCCTGGCCATCAAAAGTCTCCTCCAGCCAGCCTCAAGCCTCTCGAGAAGGCCAGGACGGCCAAAAGCAGGGAGGACACATGCTGAGCTCTGGGCTGAACAGTCGGTAAGCCTCACAGACACACATATCGGAGCCCAGCATCTTAAGGGCTTTCTTACCACCTTGGTTCATCTCCTGTCCAGGGAGAACTAGGCACACATCTGTTTCCTGGTGTGGTTTCCTTAGACTTCCACTTGGGTGCCAGAGGTTATTCTAACTATTGCCAAGAAAAAGCTTCTAGCAAGTACAGAGCCAAATGCTGCGATACATTTCCCAGCTGTGCCAGCCAGGTTGGTGTCCTCGCTGCTACCCAGGCTGGGCAGGGCTGGGCTGCAGAGGAGGCTGTGACAGATGGGAGTTCCATGTCTTCTGAGTCTGCTCAATGGAGGAGGAGCTGGGAGGACGTGGATGGAGTATGAACTGGATTATGCTGTTGACATATTTATGGTCTGAGTTGATTTCAGAGATTTTTTTCTAATAGAAGAGCTATAATAATTTGTTGTTGTTGTTCTTTGTGTGTGTGTTTAGGACACTATTGATTGAGAATTCTTTTTTGTGTGGAGGGCTATTCTGTGCATTTAGGTCACTTAGTAGCATTCCTGCCATCTACTCATTAGATGCCAATAGTACACCATACCCACCCAACACACACATGCACTTATAACAATTAAAAATGTCTCCAGACATTGTCAGATGTCCCCTGGGCTCAAAATCATCACTGCATTAAAAAAAAAAAAAAAAAGGAAATTTGACCCCTACCTCATATAAGGCAGAAAGTTAGCTCCAGGCAGAGTACATATTAGGCAGAGTATAAGCCTAAAAGTAATCTATAAAGCATTTAGAAGATAATGTATAACTATAGCTTGTGGGCCCTGTGTGATCTAGCTTTGTTTTTGCTAATAAAGTTTTATTGGACACAGTCACACCCATTAATTTACTATTGTCTACAGCTTCTTTTATAGTAAAATGGCAGAGTTGAGTAGTTCCTACACACCTACCGGTCCTCAAAAAAACCTAAAATACTATCTAGCCCTTTACAGAAAAAGTTTGCTGACCCCCATGATACAAGAATGTTTTCATAACATAGGGTAGAGAAATATTTCTTAAATAAAACAAAATGTTCTAATGACAAAAGATTTTAAAATGGGCTATATTAAAATTGAGAACTTCAAGAAGAACAAAGTGGAGGATGCTACCTGACTTCACGACTTATTATAAAGCTACAGTAATCAATACAGCCTGGTATTGACAAAAGAGTAAACAAACAGATCAAGAATAGAAAGTTCAGAATAGACCCACGTAAATACAGTCAACTGCTCTTTGACAAAGGAGCAAAGGCAACACAATAGAGCAAAGACAGTCTTTTCAATAAACGGTGCCAGAACAACTGGATATCCACATGCAAAAAATGAATCTAGACTCAGACCTTATACCTTTCATAAAAATTAACTCAAAATGGATCACAGACCTAAATATAAAGCACCAAACCAATAAAACTCCTAGAAGACAGCATATAAGAAAAATCTACATGACCTTGGATGTGGCGATGACTTTTTAGGTACATCACAGGCACAATCCATGAAAGAAAGACTCGATGAGCTGGGCTTCGTTAAAGTTAAAACTGCTGCTCTGAAAAAGACACTGTCACGGGAATGAAAAGATAAGCCACAGACTGGGAGGAAATATTTGCAAAACACACATCTGATAAAGGACTGTTATCTAAACCGTACAAAGAACTTAAAACTCAAAAATAAGAAAGCAAACAACCCAATTAAAAAATGGGCCAAAGATTTTACCAGATACCTCACCAAAGAAGATATTGCAGATGACAAATAAGCATATAAAAAGATGCTCTGAATCATAAGTCATCAGGGAAATGCAAATTAAAACAATACGGAGATACCACTAAACACTGTAATGACCAAAATCCAGAACACCGACACCACCAAATGCTGCTGAGGAAGTGGAGCAGCAGGAACCTCATTCAGTGTGGATGGGGCTACACAAAGGAACAGCCACTTTGGAGGACAGTTTGGTGGTTCCTGGCAAAACTAAACATACTCTTACCATATGATCCAGTAATCGTGCTCCTTAGTGTTTACCCAAAGGAGTTGAAAAATTATGTCCACATAAACCTGCACATAGATGTTTATAGTAGCTTTATTCATAACTGTCCAAACTTGGAAGCAACCAAGATGTTTTTCAGTAGGTGATGGATAAATAAACTGTGGTCCATCCAGACAATGGAATATTATTAGTACTAAAATTAAATGAGCTATCAAGCCATGAAAAGACTCGCGGAATCTTGGATGCATATAACTAAGTCAAAGAAGCCAATGTGGGGGCCGGCCCGGTGGCTCAGGCGGTTGGAGCTCCGAGCTCCTAACTCCAGGGGCTGCCAGTTCGATTCCCACATGGGCCAGTGGGCTCTCAACCACAAGGTTGCCGGTTCAACTCCTGCAAGGGATGGTGGGCTCTGCCCCCGGCAACTAGTAACGGCAACTAGTAACGGCAACTGGACCTGGAGCTGAGCTGCGCCTGCCACAACTAAGATTGAAAGGACAACAACTTGATTTGGGAAAAAAAAGTCCTGGAAGTACACACTGTTCCCCAATCAAGTCCTGTTCCCCTTCCCCAATGAAATCTTTAAGAAAAAAAAGAAGCCAATGTGAAAAGGCTACACACTGTATGATTTCTAACTATATGTCATTCTGGAAAAGACAAAACTATAGAGACACTACAAAGATCAGTGGTTGTCAGGAGGTGGAGGGGGCATGAATAGCAGGAGCACAAAGGATTTTAAGGGCAGTGGAACTACTCTGTATGACACCACAATATACGTGTCGTTCTACATTTGTCGAAACCCACAGAGTGTACAACACCAAGAATGAACCCTAATGTAAACGATGGACTTTGGGTGATAACGATGTGACAATGTTGATTCATCAATTAAAAAGTTTTAGAAAATGGGAAAGGGAAATACATATATAACTGTTGCCACCTAAAAAGTCACTAATTGAGTGAGAACTCGGCCCCCTGGACTTTTTTCTCCCGTGAGTCAGAACAGATTGGTCCAGCATTTCCCCTAAAATTCAGAGGGCATCTCTGCCCCGCCACCTTTGTGTTTGCATCCCCACTACCAGCAGTGGCAGAGTCTGGCTGCAGAAGTTTGGGACAGGGCAGGAGTACGGAGGGCAGGGCAGTGTTGGGTGACCACAGGCTGCTCAAGACCGGACTAAGGGTCATTTTTTATGGTGACAATGATGGTAACTATCTTGTTAGCTGAGCATGTGCTATACCCTGCCACTGCTCTAAATGCTTTACATGCATTCCTGTCACACCCCTTTTGCACTGAGATACAATTCACACACCATAATATTCACCCTTTAAGAGTATAAAATTTGGTGGGTTTTAGCTAAGTCACAAGGTTGTGCAACCATCACCACTACCTAGTTCCAGAACATTTCCATCACACCACAAGGGAACCTTGTACCCATCAGTAGCCTCCAGCCCAGGTTCCCTGAGTGTGTACTGCAGTCTGCAATCAGGAATAAGGCAGGGCACACTCAGCAGAAGACCCACCCCGGGGGGTGGGGTGGGGGTGGGGTGTGTGTGTGTGTGTGTGCGCGCCCATCAGAGCTGTGGGTCCTGTTGAGCCTCAAGACTCAGGCAGAGCCAGGCCAGGGTCCATCCCTGTGAGGCAAAGATTTTGGCAGAGATGGTCCCTGCCCCCCAGGGATGGTACCCAGAGTACAATGGAGTCTGGGTATGGCCAGGTGCTGTGTGCCAGGAGTAGAGGAGCTGTCCCTGAGGTCTGGGGGGCCAGGTGTGGGTACATGCAGTGTGCAGGGGGTGGGGGAGGTGTCCTAGGGACTGGGGACCAGGTGTGGGTACATGCAGTGTGCAGGGGGTGGGGGAGGTGTCCTAGGGACTGGCTGGGATTGGAGGGCAGTGTGGGAGCCACCTCCAGGCTGGAAGTGGAATTTATTCACATTCTTTGTGGTTGGGCAAGGGATAAAGACATTTTTGTGGGCAAGAGCAAAATTGTTGGCCTTGGAGCTTAATATTTTTTATCAGTCTTGGCTCTAGTCTAGATTAAAACAGTTCGCAGGGCAGACAGAAGTGGGTTTGGTAACACTGGTGTGAATAGCCTGGGGAAATACTGACGCCACTGCATATGTCTCTCACCCTGGGTCATGTATGGAGGTCGAAGGTTGTCCCTGTGTTCTCTGGCACCCAGCTGCCTTCCGGGGATTGGTGGCCTGGGTCCAGTTGGCACAAACTTGCTGCCAGATCTGCAATTTGGCTTCTCTGCTGTTAGCACCCAGGGCACCCTGATGAGGCCCGATCCCCAGTCCTCAGGGGGATGGGCCTCTATCCCTTTCAGGCCCCGCAGGTGCTCTGAACGTGCTTGGGATTCATGCAGCCAACCTTTCTCCCCTGTTCAGGTGCTCTTGGAACAAGGAACCTACCAAAGATTCAACATCTTAGATTGCAAAGACCTCCTGATTTGGTTGAATAGTGTTGGTTCTTAAACTCCAGACAGAGGAGTGTTGCTCTTTGATGTACTTGCTGTGTGACCCCAGATGTGTCAGCCACATGGGGGGGGGGGTAGCATGGCAGCTCTGCCAGCTTATTATTATTACTAATATTCAGACAGAGGCCAGGTCAGCGCTTCGTGCCTAGAGGCCCCCATTCTAGTTTCCACTCCCCAGATCCCTAATCAGATGGCCCACTTCTGAGCTCTGACATTGAGTTAGTCTTCATGTGGCCACATTTCCTACTCTCCACAGTCTCAACTAATAAAAGGATCTTTCCTCTTAATGACAAATGCCTTCTTTCCCATTTAAAAACCCAGAGGGTGGGCACCTCCTGTCTTTGCAGCTAGGAAGTGGGGGACTACGTCCTGGTCCTGCCGAGGCCAGGCTGTGCTGGGCCACGATCAGATCAGCTTATCCTGGAAAAACTTGGGCACGAGAGTCTAAATGTAACAGCAGAGTAGTCATACTAACTCAAGACAGCTCACCACCCTGGTGACCAGGCCTTTTGCTTCCGGGTCCTTAATCAATAGCCTCTTCAAGATCAATTAGCCAGACTCCTGGGGCCTGCCTCACCCTGCGTTTGCTATATTCCACGTGTGTCGCTTCCTTATTTGCACATGTGTGTTTGCCTTTTTTAGAAGAAACTCTATGTGCTCAGAAAATTGAATGTGAGATATTTCTATACGGGGCTGAGAATCTTTTGTCTGTTAGACAGAACTGTATTCACAGCCAGCAGGGGGAGCAGGAGACTGTGTCTTAAAAAAAGCTCCTTTCCCTCCCTCTTTCCTCCTTCCCCTTCTCCTCCTTCCTATCTCTTTTCCTCAGTGATCTAGAACTGTTATCTAGGGCACTGGTCTGTCACTCAACACAGATCTGATCATCTACAAGGTCTGTGCTCACCTACTGTCTCAGGTGGGCACATATGGGGCCCTCGTTCAATAGCTACTGGTCTGTAATAGGCAGAGCTGCACCCCAGGCTTGGGCTGAAAGGCCTGAGAAGCTGTCCACTCCAGTGGCTACTTAGAGCAGAGACTGACTCTTAGCGGCAACCTCACGGGTGTCCTACGGAGCACACCACGTGGCCTCCAGAACACTTCATGAAGGACGACAGCTGGAAGCCAAGATGCCTTAAATAGGGAACACATAGCCTCAGGTAGCAACCCCTCTCCAGGTGTGATGGCGGATTTGGAAAAGACAACACACACACACAGACCGCAGTTAGCTCGCAGGCCTTAGAAGCAGCATTTTATATTTGAGCCAGAGCGTCTTTTTGTTCTGAGCAAATAAATGCCAGGAGAACACAGCACTGAGGGTGGAGACCCTACCCCTTCTTGGGGACACACATAAATATATAAACATTCAACACATTTCCTTTAAAAATGATCCTTACCAGTGGATACCCCTGGTCATATTCCCTTTGCAAAATGATAATACTAATAACTAACTAGGAGGAAATGAAACTTGGTTTTTTGTAAGCAATGACAGGACACCAGAGCAAGGAGGCTACAGGTAGATATTTTAGCTCCATTTGGTGTCTGGTTGAAATGCTGGGTGAGGAGCCAAGCAGAGGTGTCGCCCAGGCCTCGGTCACCTGGAGCTCTGTCCTTACCCCTGGTCCTGGCCTCTCCTTGCTATGGATGTGCCCAGGGAGGAAAGGAGGATACAGACTTCTGGAACATTCTCCTGATGTCTCTAGGAGGTTGGCCACAGAAGCAGGTTTTGTAGATGCTGCTTTGTTTTTTTAACAAGTGAAAAAAAAATATTTTTCAAATCTATCCCCTCTGTGTCATGGTGCGTAGGGGGGAGGCTTTTCCCCCGGGAGGAAAGGAGCTGGGGCATAGAGAGGTGGGGCATTGGGCGGAAGCCCGAAGCTGGAGCTGGACTGGGACGGAGGCTGTGCATCCTCGGACAGAGAGAGGTCCGTGGAGGGCGAGGCTGGGAAGCTGCTGGACGGCTGCAATTGAACAGAAAAGGCTTCCTCAGTCAGGGGAGAGGGCTTGCCACATACACACAGTCCATGCGGAGAGCTCCTGAAAGGGCCCACCTGGGGCTCAGGCTACCCCCAAGACCTGAGTCACCCACCTAAGCAAGGCCCTTCTAGTGAGAAGGCTCCCTGATCAGAGCACATTCCCAGGGCAGCTGGAGGGAGGGCCCGTCCTGCCCAGCTGGAGCCTCCTTTGCACAAGCTGGGCTCCTACAGCAGTCTGTGGAAACACCCCTCTGTGGGAGTCTTCAGATTTCCCAGCCCCAGTCTCCTGCTGTGCATGAGTCTTGACTTTCCAAGGGATGGCATTTTACCTGACACCGGGATGCACAGGAGTGTGGGCATATACAAGGAGGAGGCTGGCCAGCTCATTTGGGAGTCCCTGGGTTCACCCAATACTTCGTACTTTAAGGAAAAAAACCAAGAGCTCAGCATTTTCAACATAGTGTGATCATTAATTTTACGTGCCAGCTTGGCCAGGCCTCGGTGCCCAGATGTTTGGTCAAACATCAGTCTGGATGTTGCTGTGAAGGTATTTGGTAGATGTGATTAACACTGAATTCATTCGACTTTGAATAAAGCAGGTCACCTTCCATGATGTCGGTGGGCCTCATCCAATCAGTTGAAGGTCTCAAGAGGAAAAGACAGGTGCCTGGGCAAGAGGGGATTCTGCCTTTGGACTTCAAACAGCAAGATCCATTCTTTCCTGGGTCTCCAGCCTGCCATCCTGCCCTGCAGGTTTTGGACTCTCTCTCTTTATTTCTCTACCTATATATCTCTTTTATACCTATGTCTATGTCTGTATATGTGCATCCATCCTGTTGGTTCTGTTTCATTGGAGAATCCTGACTAATACACAGAATCAAGTCAAAGTGGTTCTGAGAAGGAAAATCTTGGGGCATGGCACAGATGTTAAATCAATAAAATTTCCAGTTTTTCCACCTGCCAACAAACCTCTTAAATTTTTTTCCTTAAGTTCTAAGGCTTGAAAACACCTACTTAAACCAATATTTTAATAAATTAAGCAAACACTCCCTTCTGTGAAATAACACAGGGTGAGCATTTAAGGGCTTTATCTGCAGCCAGTGCTGTCTCATTCTTTTGCTCTCTGTGGCCAGGTGCCTGGGGCCCCAAGAGGCCAACCTATTTGCCATGCCTCTTCCTGGAGACTTCCCTACTGTGACCTCAGGATTCTGAAAAGAGAATGTCGTCCGGAGCGGTAACAGAAGCCAAAAATGTCACTCCGCTCGGGGTTGATGGCTTGGGCTCTCGGGACCTGACAGCCCAGGGCCCACGCCCACCTTTGTTTCTTTCTTTTTCTCAAACTTACAGTTCTTCTGACCACAGGGACAAAGGAAACCTCTAGAGAATGTTCTCTCATTTCTGCTGGGAGCTCCCAGATCCTACCAAGCATGTGTCTGCTCAGTTCTTCACTGGAAATGAACACCTGAGAGAACCACAGCACACACAACCCCAGACCACGGAGTAAACCACCAGGAACCACAGCGTAAACCACCAGGAACCACGGAGTAAACCACCAGGAACCACGGAGTAAACCACCAGGAACCACGGAGTAAACCACCAGGAACCACGGAGTAAACCACCAGGAACCATGGAGTAAACCACCAGGAACCACACAGTAAACCACCAGGAACCACGGAGTAAACCACCAGGAACCACAGAGTAAACCACCAGGAACCACGGAGTAAACCACCAGGAACCACGGAGTAAACCACCAGGAACCACGGAGTAAACCACCAGGAACCACGGAGTAACCATCAGGAACCACGGAATAAACCACCAGGAACCACGGAGTAAACCACCAGGAACAACGGAATAAACCACCAGAAACCACGGAGTAACCACCAGGAACCACGGAATAAACCACCAGGAACCACACAGTAAACCACCAGGAACCACAGAGTAAAGCATCAGGAACCACACAATAAGCCACCATGGATCACGGATTAAACCGCCATGAAGCATGGAGTAACATACCAGAGTAAATTACCCTGACAGGCAGGGCCTCTCCAGGACAGGCTCTGCGGCCCACACAGGCACCCCCACCAGGGGAGTGGACGAGAAATCCGTTAGTTACAGGATGTGAACTCAATTTCTGCTTATGTCCTTGTTCATAAACACTCATCAATGCCAAGTTCTTCCCTGATTTTCCTGACCAAACAACTGTTGGAAGCAAGAAAGATGGATTCCCTTTAAGATTTTTCTCTTGGCCAACTACTCAGAACAGGCCCCCAACAGCTATCTCACTCCCTGCTATTATGTGGGAGTATTTTTTCTGCTTCTAATGACTTCAACAGAACACTTAAAGTATTCCCTTTCCCTCACAGTTGGTCAGCAGAAACAAGCATCAATTCTGGTGTTTTTCTCTTAAGGAAACACATGAAGCCTCATTGATTTGTCCTCTCCTCAAAATCTGATTATTGATGTATATGTAGTTATGCTCCACATGAGCTGGCAATAAAAGCTGATGAGGCTACTGGGAGGAAAGCACAGGCCTCTCCCGGAAGGTAAAGAGGGGGCAGCTGCTGTTTGTGAAGAGCCAGAGGTCCCTGAAGGTGAACGAGGATGGAATATGATACCGGAATAAAGAGAATCCACTCATCAGCACCATGTTTTACGGATGGAAGACCATCTGCCCACATCCTACACTCCTACAAAGATCACCTCTGTCTCCTAAGGAAACATGTCATACCTGCAAGAGCAGGGCGCCTGCCCAGCGCCCCCAAATCAGGCTCCAGACTTATCAAGAGCCCCACCCTGCAGGACCAGTTATCTGGTGCTGGTTCCTTCAATTGACATAGGAAGCTGTGTGACTTCATAACAAATGATCAGGGTCTGACCCCCCCCCCCAACCCCACCCCTGTTTATCCACAGCCATCCCCCTCTGCCCAAGCACAGAAACACAATTCCTCACATATTTTAATACTGTCGCTTCCTAGAACTTGTTGGTGCTTGGTGTAACCATTAACAAAGGCACAAGAATGTGTACTGAGTCCATCTGGCTGCCCCATCCCAAAATGGAAGCCTAGTTAAGTTGTCTGGACCAGTGGTTCTCACCTTTGCTCCCTGAAGACAGTGGGCAACATCTGGATACATTTGTTGGTTGTCACAACAGGGTTGTACTGGCAGCTGGTGGGTGAGGGCCAGGGACACCACCTGACATCCTACAGCGCACAGGGCAGCCCCACCCTACAGAGCCCCTGGCCCGCATATCCACAGCGCCACAGCTGAGGGCGCCTGGTCTGGAGTCCATAAGGGGACAGATTTTCAGGGTCTATTTAAACCATGGCATAGACAGAAGCTTCCTAGCATATAAACAGGGAAAAGCCAAAACCATGAATGGAAATGGAAGGACAAAGCAAATGCCCTCTAAACAAGGTTTCGCCCCACCAAATATCCGTCTTCCTACAACAGCCCCCAAGACCGATAGCATTATACAAGGTGAATCTGTTAACACAAAATCGCCACTTTTGGGGGTCACGTGTGGTTGGGTACTGGCAAATGCATATGGCTCCAGCTCAACACCTTTGTATGTTGACAGGATCCAGGCGCGTGCGCTATGTTTCCAGTCACTCTGGCCTGGATTTTGCAGCAAACTTTTGTTGGACAAGATTATGGATTAGAAACGGGTAGAGGCCCAAAGGACACCAATGGCTGAGTCGCTAAGGCCATGCGGAACAAAGGATGCCCAAAATGCCAAACGGGGCCATTGAGCATCTGTGTGAGAGGCCCATGTACAGAATGACCCAGCACATCTCCCCTCAGATGGTCCCCAACACCCTTCCCAGTCCACGCAGGCTCCGCCACCAATTACCTACATCAGGAGAGGGGACGCGCTAGGTCAACCCTCTCTTTCCTCAACCCAAGCCCCCCTCCGAGTCCCATCCCACCAGTGCTGCCTTGCGTGACTGCTGCCCGTGATGTGAGCACACAGCCTTCGGCAGGTGACGCTTGGCCTACCTGGAGAGGCAGAGGGTAGGGCGAGCAGGTGGGGAGGGTTGCGGGTGCCGGGCCAAAGCCCGCGTAGGCCAGGATGTGATGAGCAGGGTTGTAGAGGATCTGAGGTGGCGCAGACGTCCCGTAGGCCAGCTGGGACAGAGGGACCTGCCACAGAGAATGGAGACATGTCAGCTGGCCCTCCCAAAGGCTGGCACCCTCAGTCTCGAGCTGTCCCTCCGGGGAGACCTGTCCTCAAGCCTTCAAAAAGGTGGAGTCCATCCTTCTCCTGAATCTGCCAGTGGGAGGTGCTGAGTCCTCAGAGCAATAGTTCTCAGAGCAGAACTAAACATCTGAAAACAGGGCTTCTTTTTGCTTTTTATTTTCTTTGTTTGTCCCAGAGGCCCACCCTGATGTCAGGTTAGGCCCAGGCTCTCTGATGCTTTTTGAAAAAGCAAGGAAACCACCAGTCCCTCTCGAGGCACCTCCCAACACCGCAGCTTCAGCCACCGCGGGTGGACTGACACCACACGTGCTCTCACACCTGCTCAGCTATGTGTGCTTCCCACAGGTGCCTCCCCAGGGGCTTCTGCAGAAATGAAAATAAAACCGAAGTATTCCCAACTCCTCAGCGCGTGTGCTTTGTTAGCTCGCTTAGAGGCTATAATTCTCGAAAAGAGGATATGGGCCTGATTCCCAGCCACCTTCTCATCCCCCAGACAAGACAGACCACAGGATGGACCCCTCCCAGAGGGAGACCAGTTGCTCACATGGGGTGCTCAAGGGATTCCCAGACCAGAAGTGTGTCCCTCCCTAAGAGGACAGAACCTGGACCCCACCTGACACCTGTAGGGCAGACACTGCCATGACAGAGAGAAGCTGGGACAGCAGAGGTGGGTTTTCTGAAAACTCGTCACTACCCAGTGAAGGTCCCGAGGAGTGGTGGTGGGAGAGAAGGGAAGGCCGTAACCTGGAAGCAGGCCCCAGAACTTCAGGGCAATGCTAACCAGCCAGGGAGGGCACAGGCCGGGAGGAGATGGCAGTGGGAGCCGAGAACTCACCCAGAGCTGCCTCTGCCTGCTTGCCACCTGACAGCCGAGGGGAGACATCAGGGTCTGTGCCTGGGTTCTCACTGCCCTACCTCGCCCAGGGCCCACCTTCTGCACATCCCGAGCTCCAACACCCCCTCCACCACCCCCACCCCAAAATGCAGGCATCCCCCGGGAAGGAGCATGGATTAAACAATAAGTTATTATTCTCCTGCCAGGCCCAGCCCTGTGCTCTTGCAGCAGGAGTTCAGCACAAATCTGCTGCACACTGTTGAATCTGTTTCATGCGTTAGACTCAGAGAAGCGAATGGGGCAGCACGAAAACAGGGAGACAGACGGAAATCTCAGGGCAGGGCCCGCACTCCCAGCTGCCTTGATGCCATATTCATGAACAAACACTGTTGAGAGCCTACTGCGGGAGCCAGGAGGGTCTAACAGCTATCCTGGCACAGCTGGAACTGGGCCCCACAGAGGGGTTGTGGGGGCATCCTGGCCGGAGGGAACAGCTGCAGCTAGAGGCCTGGGGCCTTGAGCCAAGCAGGAGTGGTAAAGGTTGAGGGCTGAGGGTCACAGAGGACCTCGTGGGCCGGAGAGAAGCCTGCCTGGCCTTGCTCAGCATTTGTGCCATTTCAGGGTTTGGGGAGGATGGAGCAGGGTGGGGAGTCTCCCATAAGGGAGCTAAACATTTTGGCAGGGCTGTTCCAGTCTGGAGAACCGACAGTCACTCTGTCTGTGGGGGGCACTGCAAAGCCCCGCCTGACGTTGGCCCCTATCTGCCTGGTCTTGTCCTGACTGCTTGTCCACATTTCTTGCCCTTGAGCATGACCATGTGAGTAACCATGAGGAGACCCCAGCGGAGCCAGCAGGACTGTCCACCTGCATTTCTCAATGTGCCTGAGGCTCATTGCAGACCCTTCCTCACTAAACTGGGTTTAAATGACTGTGTATGTAAATGTTGCCTTGTTACCGAGACACCGGCCTCAGGAGACTCTGTGCAGACCCTGGAGACACCTCACAGCCCGCCTGCTGGGTACATGAGATACCCCTATGGCACCCACCTCGTGGCAAGCATCTGGCAGCCTGCATATGAAGCCCTCATACGCCGAGAGGGCACACACAGCTTTCAGCTGGTTAATGAAGGGCCTTCATTTCTTAAATTTTTAAATTATAAAATCCATTAAACTTATAGGAGTATCTACTTGGTGGGTGTAAAATTTTAAGGGATCACCTTTCTTGCTTCTTACAACACCCCAGAGCTTTGGCTTTGAGAAAGAAAATTGTCTAGAGCAGAGTTTAGACACAACTCTAGTCTGGCATGACCAGTGGCTCTTCTGGGCCATCACTACGTTCCCAATAGAACTCCCCAGCAATTTTATTATAAACTCTAATGAACAAAAGAGCCCCTTCTGGAAAACCCACTGGGCTGACTGCTGTCCCAACAACCTTCACCCAGACCTGCAGGGACAACAGAACTCTAACTAGACACATTGGGTAACCAATCTCCAATCTAACCTTGCTCTTCTCCTAGAAAAGCTGCCAAGAGAGCAAAATGAACAGGCTACAGCAGAAAAAGACCCTAGACTGAGGATTTTCACAGAAGGCACCCGTGGGCCCTCTGTGGACCCCAGGCAGCCTGACCTGGGAGACCTGTTAACGCCCACTGCAGACTTTGCTGAAGGCCTGGTGATGGCGACTTTCATCCTTGAAGGATGCTTGTCTTGTATGAGTTTGGACATCTTGTGACCAAGGTCTGAACTTGGAGAGGCCATCTGCACCTTCTAGGGTGGCAGCCAGGAGAAGGTTTGGTTCCTAGGGCATACCAGGATCTCCCACGGTATTTCAGGTTTTATCTAGGGAAACAAAACCTTCAAGACAATCACAGAACTCAGGAGGGCTCCAGACTAAGCTACTAAAAATGGTCAATGACCAAAGTCTCCAGAGTAGCTGGGTAGCAAGAGATCACTCAGGAAGAGTTTTAGCTGCAACGGCTGGTTTGGGTTTGGCCCACAGGGGACTTGTCTGCATATGTTAGGACTGGCCTTCGAGCTAGAATCGGGTAATGGGTGGGTGGCTCCTGTCTCGGAGCTGTCCTGTGCCCGCCTTGATGTCTGATGATGACACCCGGGGTTGCCCCTTGGCCTGTGGCAGCACCCTGTGGATGAAGGAGGCTTGCAGCAAATGTACTATCTGTGCCCTGCGTGAGCCGATCTAGTGTGGAACAAAGCAGTTCCACAGGGAGAGAACAGAAGGGGGGCTCTTCCCAGGCCAGCCCCATCTGTGAGGTGTTTTCCTGTGAAAAGAGCCATGTTGAGGGCACTGCCTCACAGAAGGACTCAGATAAAGCAGCCTTCACCGCACGGCCCCTGCGGTCACTGCCCCTTCCTGGAGCCGCTGACACTTGAGGCCCAAACTCTAAAGCACCTGTTCTGCAGGGTTCTCATATTAGAATCTCCTCCAAGGTTAGGAAAATGCAGACGCCAGCTACCCCCGCCCCCCATCCCCAGATCTACCAAATCAGAGGCTCCATGTACAGTTGGGGTGAGAAGTGGTAGGACAGACACATCAGAGCGTAAAGTTCTGGTCCTCCCTCTCTGTAGCTGAACTTCCATTTCCTACATGGGATCGTGGAGCACAAGCCTCCGAGGGAGGAGGAGAGGAAAGTGTGTGAACAGGACCTGTTTCCAGAAATGACCAGTGAAGGCTTGTTGTCATTATCACATATAATGGTGATAATGCTTCTCAGGAGCCTGTTTCCCCATTTGCGCAGGAGGATAATGAAACCCCTCTTGCCTGCCTCAGAGAACATGGGCCCCGAAGCCCTGCTCCGCCTGCAGTGCTGTCACTGCTCCGCACCCGAGTGGCACTACTCACCATGTCCTTGAAAGCGCCCAGGACGGCTGCTGTGACAATGCCCAGGAGCAGGCCCAGGACGTTCAGGACGGTGGAGGCCCAGAGCAGGCGGTGGAGGTGGAGCACGTCCCGACAGCTGCTCACACCCACAAACTCGTAGTACGTGGGCGAGTACTCAGTGCTGCACATGGGGAGGGAACAACAACGTCACCTGTGAGGAGGTGAGCAGGGCTGGCACCAGATACACTGAAGCCAGACAAGCTGCGGTCTTTGCACGAAGGCCCTGAGGGGCCTGTTGGCTATGGCAGGAAGAGGCATCACCCCGCTGTACCCTGAGGCCCTGGCAGCAAGGCTGTCCCCAGAAGGCTAAGCAACCGCAGGAGTGTGGAAAAGGAGCCCAGGCCTTGGAGCAGGGAGGACAGAACCATCATCGTGCCCCCTCCCCAAACACTGGCCCTGCAGAGGGCAACGGGGCTCCAGCTGAGTTACCCTCAGAGCAGGCAGGGCATAAAGGCTGGCAGCTGAGTTCTGCCAACCTGGCCACCCTGGCAGAGGGGGTTCATCCTGGCCCTCACGACATGGACTGAGGTGGTCTATGCAGGGCCTTGGACCGCAGCATTGTGGCTGTGGGCCCACAGCCTGAGTTGCAAGAATCTGCGAGGGCAGCCACCATAATCCACACACATGCTGCTCCTCCGTTTTGTCTTGGAAATAAGAAGGGACCCTCTTCTTGGGGGACAGGGTGCAGCCTAAACCCCTGGATTTTTCAACAACTCAGGGGAGGGTTCCCCAAGAGGCAAACACTAAACTTCCCACTGGCTTTAATGTAGGTGTTCAAGCTATTAATACAAAATATAAAAGACAATGGGGGGAGGGTTCCATTCTGCAAGAAAGGGGCTTGGAACTTGCACTGAGTTCTCACAGCAAGAAAAATGCTGAACAGACTGAAAATATCAACAACTCTTCTTGCATCATAAGAGGAGAGGATGGAGGACAAATTGCTGTCCCCCAGATGGGAGACAGACTCCAGCCCTGCTTAGTAAGTACCTGGAGCAGAGACTCAAGAGCAGGAACACCATGGGACTGAGGGCTAGAGTTAGAAAACTGACCTGTGGTGGACAAACTGCTGTGGGCAAGTCTGAGCATTAAAACCTGCAGGAGGGCAGTCATGGGGCCCTCACAATATTATGAGATTCACCTCAGGAGCTCAACCAGGTTCTCACACTAAACACCAGAGAAAAGTGCCCTCGGGCTTCCCGCAGAGGCAGGAAAAGGACCCATGCGGAAACAATCAGAGCCTTGGTTCTCAACCAGCCCCGTCCTCAGGAGAAACTAGTCAACCAGAGCCTAACCAGCTGGGGTATTATCAAGGGACATGCCCAGCTCCAGCCCGGCTTAGCCCTCTGTCCCAGCGAAGCGGGGAGAAGAACCTGAGAACCGCTGGTTCACAGTGCAGTCACAGGCTCACTGATAGAGACACAATCCCGGGGCTTACAGAATGCTGCCCCTCCCCCACAGCTCACCACTTCACTGCACCTCAGCTTCTCATCTGTGAAACAGAGCCCATGCCCTTTCCTCACATACATGTCTGAGGACTACAGGAGATGACACAGGTGCTCTGTCCAAGGACAGGGAGGACGAGAGCAGAGGGGAGGAGGGCGGGACGGCAGGAGGGGCTGCCAGAGGAAATGTCCAAGTGCGTAGGGGTCTTGACCCTCATCGGGCACCCTCCCCTGCCCCACACCCACCTCACTCACCTCTGGCAGTTGTAGAGGTCACAGCAGTAGCACGTGTTGCTCTTCACCTTCAGCTGGCACTTGCCATTCAGGGAGTGACAAGTGACCTGCAAACAGAGAGACCTTGTCAGTTCTCAAGGACCTGTCCCCCACGTGCTCACTCTTTCTCACCCCAGAGTGGGCAGGGCTGCCTCCTTGAGAGGCAGAACCCAGCCACTGTGCCCTCGTCAGTCAGGCAGCTCACCTTTATGAGCCGATGCTTCCTTTCCTCACCCTCCCCTCCCTTCCCCAGGCCAGGTACAGCAGGGCCCTGCCCTACAGGGGGCGTTAGAAGACCAGGCTCAGCCCTGCCAGGGGATCCATGCGACAACAGCTGCTGGACAAGGAGAGGATTCTGGGTACCATGCCTCCAGGCAGAGACCCCTCCAGGTGAAGATTTGTCCAGATGGGGACCCGCCCAGGTGGGGATTCCTCCAGGCAGGGACCCCTCCCGGGTAGAATAGGTGAGGACTCCTCCATGTGGGAATCCCTTCAGGTAGGACTCCTCCAGGTGAAGACAGGCAGGGACACCTCCGGGCAGGGACAGGGGAGGCCTCCTCCAACTGGGACCCCTCCACGTGGGGACTTGTCCAGGTGGGGATAGGTGGAAGCTCCTCCTCATGGGCCCCCCCAGGGGGACCCTTTCCTGAGCACACAGCGGACGGCTCCCAGTAGCCTGATCTGGCCAGGGTGGCCCCTGCCTAAGCCACACGGAGGCCTCCCCTCAGGCAGCAAATGTCTGGAAGATATTTAATGTTAAAGGAGCAAGATTGGGGCAAGAACTCGTGATTTCTTCCTTCCCTCAGCGCTGTTTCATGTGGGGGTATGAACCGTGCCACCTACATTTGGGCAGTAAGTGGGGCATCGACCATCCTGACTTCGGAAGGAGGACAGGGACGTTTGGCGAGAAGAAGGACCTTCCAAGGGAGGATCGTGCACCAAGTGATGGGCAGGGATTCGAGCAGATTCTCCAAGCTCTCTCTCTCTCTCTGTAAGATCTGAGGGCACTGGGAGAGGCAGAGACCCAGGCACACCAGAGGTCCTAGAGCCTCCCTGGGGCCCTGGTGGGTCGGGAAGCTTTGGAGATCTTGGCCCTTCTTCAAGCGGCCCATTGGACTTGTGGCCTTTTATTCAAGGTTCGTGGTTAACTTCTAGAAATCATGCAAATTGGCAATGAGACACTCTAGAGTGCTTGAGAAGGGTAGTAGAAAGATTAATTTGGAAATGGTATGGGAAACAGTCCCGAAGGGGCAGAGACCAGAGACAGGCCAGTGGGAGTCATGAAAGTAGCCCCAGTGTGACTGAGACCCAGAAGGGGACCGGGGCTGGGAGGCATCACAGGTGAGAAGTGGAGGACTGATGAGACGATAGTCAACGGCAGGCACGGGACAGGGGGAAGGAGAGCAATATGTGGCTCGGAGCCCAGACACCAGCTCATGGGAAGGTCAGAGCTACAGGATGGGGAGCTGGAGGTGAAAAGGCCTAACCGTCACCCTAGATGGTCTCTGATGGGAGTTGTTCCCTCCTTGAAAGTGTAAAGAGCAGGGTCAGAGGAGGGTCAGCCATGAGGGGCCTGGAGCCAAGCCCAGTCCACTGTCTGTTTTCTAGGTGAGACTGCATGGCCGCACGCATCCGTTTATGCATTGCCCGTGGCTACTCTGGCACTGGCGAGACAGAGTTGAACAGCAGGGACAAAGACCATCTAGCCTGTAAATCCCAGGATATTACTGACCCTTTACAGAGAAAGTTGCTGGCCCCTGTTTTGAGCTGTGTGGGCAGCTTCAGCCCCCAAATCGTCAAGGAGCTTTTAAATCCCCATGTCCACTGAACCCCCTCCCTAGAGTGGGGCCCACCATCAGGATTTGCTCAAGCTGCGGGGCTGATTCCGACTGGCAGCAGGGTTGGGAACCCCCGGAGAAGAGATGGAGCTGGGGCAGCCCCGCACGTGGGCTTGTCCTCAGAAGGCCTGGCAAACAGGGTCAGGAGAGGGGCCCTACTTTTCTATGATCCCAGGAAGGAAGGAAGAAGCAGCATTAGGGCCTGTGGAGGTGCCGGGGGAGCATATGGAGGGCCTGGAGAACCCGTGACCCCCCTAAACAGACAAGTCCCCAGGGCTGCCTCCAGCCAGAAGAAGGGCCACGAGGGCTGGGACCAACCTTTGGAGAAAAAATGTGCAACCTCCCTTGGGGAGGGGCCGCAGGGCGCCTCTGGCTACTCAGTGCCCCATGCCACAGCACTCAGAATGCTCCTTCTCTCTTCATGGCGCACCCCAACAACCATGTAGGGCATTAACCATGGCATTTGCTCTCCGATGTTCTCCCAGCTACTCCTCTCTGTCTTCCCTCCTTCTCTGACATTTGCATGCAGTTTGAGAGGCCCTGTTGAGTTAAACCAGCAAATCTACTCAGAGCTGGAGTGAAACGGCCAGACAAAGGGAGCTATGTGCCCGCCTGGGATGGTCTAAGAGCAAATGGCATGCCACGGAGCAATTTGTTACTCCAGGCATTTCACAGAGCTAGAAATAGAAATGAAATCACCCTGCACATGTCCTTGGCCCGGGGACAGTCGGTGAGTGTCTTGACCAATGAAAATGCAGTATCTTAGCTTTTTATTACAATGATTAAGTCAATAAAAAGTGTTCATCAGAGAAACTGCACTGAACTGGACAAGTGAATTCTAGGACAGTTGTGTGTCCAAGAAGACAAGTCAGCCACTGTAATTCCAAAATAAATATGACACATTAAGATATCAAATCTAGGTCAAAACAAAGAATAAGCTACAAATGCCTCACCACGGCACAGAGGGAAGACATGATGGGAAGAACTGTCAGAATCCAAACATTCAGATTTTGACTAGGGACACAGAAAACTTTATAGGATCCACAGATGAGCAGAGTGAAATCAGACACATCCACCAGGGCTCTTGCTTACCTCCGTCTGGTAGACGTCGTGCAAGTATCCCACACCACTGGAGTAAAACTGGCATCTTCCCGAGGTGAGGGGCCTTGTTTCCTAGAGACAAACACAAATAGAACGGTACAGTTTCATATCCAAATCAGGAGTGGCCAGAGGCAATTGCAGACCTGTCTTCCATGGGCTCTGAGCCCAGAGGAGCAATGCCAAAGCCAACTAGAATCTGCCAGATGGATAACACGAAGCAGGAAATACCATAGCTCGTTCCAGAACAGCCTGGCCCCTGCAGCCAGGAGGCAGGCAAGTAGAATGCCCCAGGGGAACAGGCACCCTGTCCTTGAAAACTGGGCAGACACATCTTCTCCCATTGGTCATCACAGGGCAGCAGAAGGGAGGGGGTTGTATGACATTTTGAGGTATACTCCTACAACTCTCAACAAGGAGATCCCTTGGCTCCTGCCTCTTTCTCTAAAAGCAGAATATATTTTTCTACTAGGAATGGAGCAAGATGGATTTCAGACTAATTCACTCATTCATCCAACCAGCCAATCATCCATTCACTCACCCAACCATCCATCTAATCATTTAATCATTCGATCATCAATGCATCGATCCCTCCATCCATCCATCCTTCCATCCATCCATCCATCCATCCATCCATCCATCCATTCATCTACCCCTCTCTCCATCCATCTTTACTGTTCCCTCCTTCCCTCCCTCTTTTCTTCCTTCCCTCCCTCTCCCCCTCCCTCCTTCTATTCCCTTCCTCCATCCATCCATCATCCATCCATCCCTATCCATCCATCCCCTTCCTTCCCTCCCTCCATGCATCTTTCCACACACCAACCACCCAAGTATACACCCACCTATGGCCTTACCTAACTATCCATCCATGAGTCTGTCCCCAACATTCATGGAGCAAAGTGCCAAACTATAAGGTACCCTGGTATGACAGAATTCCTGCCCTTAGGGAATTAGTGAAGGAGACAGACAAACTGACAATTACAAAGTGCTTATAATTGCTAGGTAGAGAACAACAAGTGGTGCACAGAAACTGTAAAATGCCATGAAACTATATAATCTGTAAGTTATAAAATGAGTTAGGATCCCAATAACAGTATTTAGTTTTATTACTGTGTTAGTCATAGTTCTCAAAACATTCCTACTTCTGACCTAAGAAAAGAATATATTAAAAAAAAAAAAAACCACCAGTGACACCAGCAACAGATAAGGACACTCATACATTCGTTCATCCAGGCAGCAGCTACTGACGGACTGGTGCCACCATATGCCAGGCCTGTTCTGGACAACACAGCAATGGGGAATGGAGCTGAGTCTCTGTCCTCAGTTAAAACCCTATGTGTCTCCTGCAGGGGTTGGCCAACGATGGTCTGTGAGCCAAACCCACCCCACTGCCTGATTTTGTAAACAAAGTTTTATTGGCATACAGGCAGACTCATTCATCCATGTCATCTATGGCTGCTTTTGTGCTTCGACAACAGAGCTGAGCTGCCTTGACAGAGGCCACATGGCCATAACCTAACACACTGACTCTCTGGCCTTTTCCAGAGAACCAGCCGCCCCTGGTTCATTGCACGCCTGGCACAGTTAGGAGCTCAGTAAGCGTCTGTGAAGTGAATGAGGGAAGCAGGAACTGCCCAGGAGGTAAGAGGACATCGTGTCCCCATGCCAGTGCTGTGCGGCCCGTCCCTGAAGATGCCCCAAAGTCGCCACTAAAACACTTTGGGGTGACCACAAAGTTGCTCTGCCACAGAGAGACGAGCCCACCCTGACCTGGAACAGAAAGTCTGACCAAGTGACTGCCAGCCCCATCATTTCCCATTTCTCTTGTAATGAACCATGAACTCTTTGAATCCGGCAGTCCAACAGGTCTGACCAAATGCCCTGCTGGATGGAAATAGATAGGTGGGCTGATTCCTGACAGAGCTCCTGCCAGCGACGACCTTCTGATTCCCGGGGGCTGACGGTCCACTTCACGAGGCATCCAGCCAATCTGGAACAAGGGAGCCTGGAATTATAGCTAGTGACACCGTGTTTCCCCGAAAATAAGACCTAGCTGGACAATCAGCTCTAATGCATCTTTTGGAGCAAAACTTAATATAAGACGTGGTCTTATTTTACTATAAGACCGGGTTAATATAATATAATATAATATAATATAATATAATATAATATAATATAATATAATATAGTAACATAATACCTGGTCTTATTTTACTATAAGATTGGGTATAATATAATATAATACCCAAACTTATATTAATTTTTGCTCCAAAAGACATATTAGAGCTGATTGTCCGGCTAGATCTTATTTTCAGGGAAACAGGGTAGTTATACCTCACCTGCAAAGATAATCGCTTCAATAAATCCTATTTGTTCATGAAACAAAGTCAGGCTGAGGAGGCAGCATGTGTCTGTTTTCACTCCTGTAGCTCGGGACAGAGGAGATTCTTCCACCTGGGAAACCATTGGTTTTGAAGGAAATTTCTCTCAGACGTGAGTTGAGAGACAGAAGAGTCCTGGAAAAAGCTGACGCACCCAGCAGCAGGGCTGGAACCCCACTGCCAGCTGCTGTGCTCCCCTTCACTGGGAAGAAACTTCTCTCTCAGGAAGGCAAGACTGGTTTTCCCTTCAAGACCAGCGTCCCCAAAACTACCTGCCAGAGTCAAGCCTTCAGTTTGGTGGGGAACGTAAATAACGACCTCATTTTGACACTTCTCATAAGAAATCATATTGATCAGTTGTTCTCCATCCCCACTGAGATGGGGCAGCTGCAGACACACACTCCACGGTTGTTGCCAGTACTTTTATTACTAACTGGTCCCTCATGGCCCCACCAGGGCTTCATGTGGCTGCCTTGTGTGGTCTTGCAGTGTCCCTGTGATAAGGGGAAACTGCCTGAGCAGGACAACCAGCTGACTCAGGGTCAGGCAGCATCATTCGCATACCCCTGGCTCTGACCTCCAGGTCGGTCTGCTAACACGGTGCCCAAATAAGTCTCCAGGGTGCTACTCCCACAACGGCATTCTGAGGGCAGACACAGGATTTCCTCCTTAGAAGCCCTTGGAAAAATCAGCCTCTAGCCACCATGTTTTGAGCTTTAGGATACTTGCTCATCAAGAGAAGGGCCAAGGCACATCTGTCTTTGCATCCCAGCTTGGGCGAGGCCTTCGATCAATATCTGCTGATTGAATGACGTTTGAGAAAATCCAAGTGTGACAGTCCAAAGCAACCTGCTGACTTCAATAACTTAGGCCCGGGACGGGAAATCAGGTTCGGATCAAAGGATATTCTTTCTGTTCTTACCAAGCAGTGTGCCAGAACCACGTGAGGGAATATTGGCCAGGGGCTCCGTTCAATTATCTTTCCAAAAATAAAAAACAAGAAACAAAAGTCTGGGACAAAATACATACAATTTCCTAAAAAGTGCTATAATGTAAATATTTATTCAACAAATGGTGAATAACCTAGAAGGACAATCATGGTCCTTCTATAACCTAGAAGGACAGTTCTGGCCTGGGCCGGGTGAGTTAGGGCCTCCACCTCTTCCGGGTGGCCCTCTGGCCCACGCAGCCCGGGGCCTCTCCATGATGCCTGCAGGGACCCAGCCTACTCCACAGGATCAGGGCTCCCCTGGATGGTTCTGCTGCGTTTTTCTCTATCTCACTCACATAAGGAGCAGCACCGTAGGCTTGTTTACACCAGCATCACCACCAACGTGTGAGTAATGCCTTGTGCAATGATATTTGACAGCTACGAAGTCACCAGGTGATAGGAATTTTTCAGCTCCATTATAATCTCATGGGACCACCATGGTATATGCGATCGGTCATTGACTGAAATGTCATTTTGCAGCACATGACTGTAACTATTGATAGACTCTTGCATCTCAGGCTTCCACACCATTAGACAAAATAAATGTAAAATGATTTCACAGCCTATAACATCAAGCTGGAAAATTCTGTCATAATCTTTTAAGACAGATGGATTTGAACTACAAAAACTGGGAAGTCGTGAGTCCGTGGATTTCAAGATGTATACTCTCTTGTTGAGTTTACAGAAAGACCTGAGGAAAGTTACTTGTGACGTTGAAGAATTTGATCCTAATTGATGTGATTTTCTCTGTCTGTCTGCCTGTCTCTGTCTGTGTGTGTGTGTGTGTGTGTGTGTGTTACGGAAAATGAAGGAAACTGGGAGAAGGAAAGACAGCAATTGGCAAACACAAATGGAGAGAGAAATAGTGAATGTCTCTGAGCTCAGCTCTGTGACATGAAATTTTATTTTTGTATGTAGATCTTTTAAACCCAGGAAAGCAATTGAGAACAAAATTAAAAAGATGGAACTCACTAGGTGCCGAGCGGCAAACACACCGTCCACGATGGCACAGCAGAAGGCAGCCACCACACCGAAGCTGATGAACACGATGGCTGCTACCAACTGGAAGCAGAAGGAAAAGGAGGGCATGGGCATCCAGTGTGTAACAAAAGCTTTTTATGAAATGCAAACCAATTCAAAATCCCACCCTGACAGTAGCCACACGTTTTGCACAACTCTCACTTCTTCGCCACCAGCTTCTGTCCTCAACGACGTACAACTCGGGACAGATTCTAGGCCAGATTTCACCCCGTACAAGGTACATTCTTGCTGGTTTTCTATCACACAATAAATTGGCTGCCTTGTGCATGGGGAGCGTTTTCAGGGCCCTGCCCCTCTGCACACTTTTCATGAACAATCAGGGTTTATTTAACCAGTGCCTACAATGGGTATTTAAACAATGTGCAACTTCTTGCTATTACAAACTCTGCTACAAAGACCCTAAATATGTTCTATGCACAAAACCTAGGTGTATGTGTGAGTGGGATAGATTCCTGGAACATTCAAGAACCCCTACTTTTAGATAGGACACATTTACGATCTCTGCACTTCAGAATCTGAGAGAAAAGGATACACTGACCTACAACGAGGCTTTGCTAGTCTGACTCCCTCCAACAGCTTAATGGTCATATCCTCATATCCTGAATGACATTTCAGATTATTAATCTTTTAAGTGTTGCCAATCTGATGGGCAAAAAAAAAGTTCTCATTGTTATTTCCATTTGCGTTTCTCTATTATTAGTGAGGTTGAGGATCTTTCCTTACAGCTGTTGACCATGTCTTTAAATTTTTTCTTGTGAAATAACTTCAGGTTTATCAAAACAAATAGCAAAAATAGTACAAAGAATTCCTGTATGTCCTTCCCTTGGAGTCCCACACCTTCAAAAACCACACCAATAACCTTCCTTATCTGTAACTCCTCTCTGCAGCAGTGAGAACCCCGCTCTCATGATCCACAATGGATGTATTTAGTTATTTTCTTGGCCCTAGAATATGCATAAAGTCATTTTGGAATTACTAACCCAGACCGCATGAAAAGCAAGCTACTAACTAGAGTACAATATTTGTGTGCAGTTCTTTTTGACTTTAGTCTTAGAGAATATGGTCAAAACTGGTTTTCCCACATGACTTAGATTGGCTTTCCCTCTGGTTGAGTTACTCATTAATAATGCAGTCAGGCTCACTGATTACTATATTCCATATGGCCCTCTCCCACGCCATGCTTGTTAAGCTGCATTATTTATTTGTTCAACAAAGTATAGGGAGTTGGTAAGAAATGTTGCCTAGTTTGATACCCCAGAACTTTGGGGTGATGTGAAACTCCCAGTGACTACTCAAGGGGACAGATGCTGGGATTCAAGGCACCGTCCATGCTGCCGTTCCAGCATAGAAGGAAGCAGGCGGTTCCCTGGGCTGGCTTTGGATGCTGCCCCTTCCATGACACCTCCACGCCAGCCCCCACGTGTTGCTTCCAAATGAAAGTAGTCCCCTGACATTGCAAATCAGAGCTGTCGCCTGAGTCCATTTCAGGGAATCTCTGAACTGCTGAGCTTTTCGGTTCTCAGTTTCCCCCTTTGGAAAAGGAGGTACCTGGCTATGACTTACCAATATATTGAATAAATGCTTCCAGATACTCAAGCCAGTCTAGGTTCTATGGGTTCAGATGTGACAAAACCAACAGATGTCCTCGGCCCTTCCCCACAGTATGACATTTTATGATGAATTGACTAAAAGGGAATTTAGGGACTCGCTGCAGGGAGCTGGGCCTGTACTGTTTCCCCGGAAATAAGACCTAGCTGGACCATCAGTTCTAATGAGTCTTTTGGAGCAAAAATAATATAAGACCTGGTATTATACTATATTTATTATATATAAAATAAGACCAGGTCTTATATTAATTTTTGCTCCAAAAGGTGCATTAGAGCTAATTGTCTGGCTAAGTCTTGTTTTCAGGGAAACAGGGTATAAGCCTTGATCTGAACCACAAAAAATGATTTCCTGTTGGACCTTCTACAGTGCCATGGCAATTTTAAATCTGGCTATTCTGCACAACTTCTCCGGGTTAACTGACTCAATAACTATTCAGTAGCTGTTCTGTGTGTTGGAGAGAAGCAGCAATGAGTGGGGTGGGGTCCCCATGGTGAAGAACTGACGCCTCAGGCTGGTAACCGCTGTAACAGGAGTAAACCAAGAACGATGGATGTGCACAAAAAGGGAGGACTCGTCTTACCCTGAGGGTGAGGGAAAGCCTTGAACTAGCCCTGGAAGAATAAGCCGAATTTCCTCCAGAGGCTGCGCCAGCCAGAAGCTGCACTCCTACCTACCATGTAACATTTGAAGTTCGCCAGTGCTAAGGAAATGTAGACAAAAACGCTTCCTTCATCTCAATGGGAAAAGGAAAATCCGTATGGCTTCTTACCCTATGAAATTACTGCATGCAAATAAAACGATTATGATGTAAAGAGTTATGCAAAAATCACTTGAGAAATTATACCTAATCAAACTTTTGTACTGCTGTTATGAAAATACACTAAAACGTATATAAAAGATTCAGAAGGCAATTTTCAGACTTCCCAGTGGGGAGGCCAAGTATTTCTATTTTTCCAAAGGAAAATAAAGAGCCTGCATCTGATTTGACTGCCGTGTCCTCCCAGCCTCCTCTTGACCTTTCTGCCACCCCTAGATGGATGGTCTTTGTCCTCACTCAGCTCACACCCTTCAAAGATGAAACACTAGGCCCCACAGTGCATGCTTTTCTTTCAGTAGGCCATGGACCACTGGGCCGCACCATCTCATTTTAGAATAATCTGGGGGAGAAGGGCGGTACATCCCCATTACTCCTGCTGAGGATGCTTCTGTGATTAACCGCAAGGCCCTCAGCCCAGGACAGATGACAGGAAGGACACAGCTCGCACTCTGTTCATAAGGGCACCTCCCAATTCTTGTTGGGCAGAATTCTCAGCCAAAGAGGGCAAATGACAAGGGACTCAAAGATGAACAAAATTACTTTAGAGTTACCAAAGTCCTTTAGCACAGGGCATCCCATCTAATTGTCACAACTGTGACATTACTACCTGAGAAACTTCCAGAAGTGGCACTGCACATGATCCACTGTACCCTGTTACTTCTCTCACAAGTGTGCAGTCAGAGCTGTTGGACCGTTGCCCTGGTAAGTCCATGATGTACCAACTCGATGACTCCTCAGAGAATGCCATACTCCATATCCTGGTCTGGCGGCCAGCTCTGGCCCAACTACGCCTGGTCACAGCCCGGACAGCCAAGAGACCCTGCAGCTTATTTCATCCAGAACTTCACAGAAAGCACAGATATCCCCAAGTATCCTTTAACATCGCAGGACTGCCTTCCACTGTCTAGATTTATAAACATGTCCTGATCTGGTCTTGCACAAACTGTGCCCACCTTTTGAATCTCCTCATCAACTTTCCGCTGGTTCTGTCTGGTCGTGCTTCCTCCTACTACCCCTGCAAAAGTAAAACCGAATGCCAGCAAGACCACTCATATGGTAAATTCAGTGCTAGCATAATCATTCAGTGCTGGGGTGGTCACATGCATGATATTGCCCAAGAACCTCTCTGGTGTGTCAACCCCAGGGTCCAGGTGACAGTGGTGGGAAAAATTGTTGGCAATTCTCTCCTCTGACTCCTCAAGAGGAAATGCAAAACTTGCCAGAATCAGCCACAGGAGAGCTGCCTCTTAGGAAAGACCCAAGTAGCTGTGGCTTTTGTGTCACAGTTACTTCTCTCCTTTCCAGGCATTGCTAACTCTCCCTGAAGCTCAGTAGTGAATTTAACAATACAAAGCCAGAAGAATGCACACAATAGAAACCGGATCAGTTCCCTGAAAGGCACAAACCCAGTCATTTTCCATTGTATGTGAGGACTGCCAGAACCCATGGATTTTGCAAATAGAAACTGTCTGTTACTCTAGCAACACTAAAGGGCTCTAGATTAAGGTTGTGGCTATATTTCATTGCACAGTTTGGGGCCTCTTCACTTGGAAGAAGGGCAACCACGTTACTCCTGTTATTCCGTAGAGGAAAGGTCACTTTCAAACCTCTGCTGGGCTCATGGATTTGCATTCCAACAAAGGAAAGTAGATTAAAAAAACAAATACCAAATAGATAAGGTTGTGGTGAAAAGAGGAGAAGACAGAAAGAAAACAGGGAAAGGGGAGAATGTATCCCTGGAAAGGTTGTCACCTGGAGCGGTCAGGACTCTGTGTCCCTCATCCCTTGTGGGACATAGCAAGCTCTCGATAACTATTCGTTCAAATGACATGCATCTTTCCAGACACACAGGTGCTATAACCCATTGCCTAAAATTGGACTTTCAAATTCAAAGGAGGGAGGTCTCTGCAGGGAATCCTGCTGGCTGTCCACACAGCATCCACACCTTCTTTCTTTCTTCCGAACCAATGTTGATTGTGTTCGGGTCTCTCACTTCCACATTAGTCACGTCCCTTTGGGAAGCTGACACCACCCAGCTCCTAAGTGAGACTGTTGATGAGGTAATCCAGTGATAGGGATTGGTTTAGAAATGAGTGCGGACCTGACAAATGAGACACGAAGGAAGGTCTGTTATGGGCTCGAAAATTGTCTTCCTCCTGAGAGAAACAAAGGAAGACACCATCTTCTTTCTTCCTCTGAATGCTGCTGTGTTGGGAGACTAACAACCCTGAGGAGGGCAGAGTGGAAAGAGAGAAGGAACTGGGGCCTCAGGACAAACTGAACCATTGGATCAGTCAACCACAAAGCCACCCACTCTAGCTGTCCTGAAGGGCTACAAATCCTCCCAGTCTCTACCAGTTAAGGCTGCAGCTTATATTACTTGAAGTGGGCAATTCCGTGGCTTCTCCATTCACCCCCCCATCCCCCCCCCCAACTCTCCACCCTTCTCTCAAAATTAACCAAACTTCTAGAAAGGTATACGTGGCAGTGTCATCAGGAGAAGGTGTCACTCACTGTCCCTTGTCCTTCAGCCCATTCCCTACAGGTGCGGCCCAAGCAGTGGAGTGGAGAAGGGTGAAGAAAGTATTAGTTACCTGGTGAGACACTGCAGGGAGGGCTCACCCTTGGAATATCGGGCAGGCCAGCAGGGACCACATTCTGAGATGAACTGACACCCATGAGGGGCGCCCTATATCTGTGTCCAGGCTCCTGATGGGGTGTGGGAGACTGAGGATGAATGGGGTGTGACCGGGCTGCTGCCCTCCCTCCCCTGCCCGCCAGGACAGCAGAGGTCAAGCACAGGCCCAGCGCCAACTGCTCAGCCTCTAAATGGCTCACTGTGGACATTGGCAGCTTTCCTACCTGATGACCTTCAAATCCTCCCAGTGCAGTGGTCTAGGACCTGGGAATATGGTGCCTGAAGCCCTGTGTAGTTCCTGTATTTCAGCCCCACCCAACTCAGTCCTGGGAGTGGCGAAGACCGTCGGGGCTTCTGTATGAGAAGGTAAAGGGCTGGACATCCCCCAGTAAGGCTGATGAGATTCCCGTGATGTCAAGACCCGAAGCAGAGACATTAGGCAGAAGAGTGGGGAGGAAGATAAGTAGGGATACCCTCACTGTAACACTCAACAGAACAGGAAAAAACCAGTTATCTATAGACCAGACAGCCAAAGGCTGACAACCTAACCCTCTGAAGGAAATGTGTTTTAATCTATAAGTTATTCTTATTAGTCCCATTGGTTCTTCTGATTCAGTGGATTTTAAACTATAATCTAGAAGAATTCCTCTCTCTGTGTCTCTGTGTGTGAGTGTGTGTGTGGGGGGGTGTTCACATGTGCACAGATATGGTGGGAGGGGGCACTCAGCAGTTAACACACTTCTTAGGCCATTAACTTCTCCATCTTTGGCCATTGATCGCCTTTGACCATGCTAGACTATAAAGCTGTTGATGAAATCAATGATTCTTATGTCTGTTTGGGTGAGGAGAAAGTAATAACTCATTCATGAATGGAAAAATACCAAATGCTGACTCAATTTGGAACATTCTTTGGATATCACTGAAGACTAACATAATAATGGGCAGAGATAATGGTGAAGCCACTTCTAATGATTAGATTCCACCCCTTAAATTGAACAGAGTGAAATGATACCATGTAATGATATCATCACAGATGAAATGATACTATGTCTAGGATTTGCTTCCAAATAATATGAGAAGGGAAGAAATGGGTGGGAGATGAAAGGAGGTTGGCCCTGAGTCAACAGTTGATGAAGTTGGGCGATGGGTACAGAGGGGTTCATTACACCAGTCTGTCTACTTTTGAATACGTTTAAATTTTTCTGTAATAAAAAACTAAAAAAAAAGAAATCAAGAAAAAAGAAAGCATTCTTTATATTTAGATGCCTTTGAAATACAAGCACTCTCTTTTTAGCTGACGTTTTCTCAGCCAGCTATTGTCTCCTTTTGAAACAACTTGAATGTTCTGACTAACCTATGCGCTGAAATACAGTCTATAACGACGGCGACTATTCTCTGAACACCTGTTATGGGTCAGCGCTGTGCTAGGGGTTCTCACTCGCGTTAACCCACATGCTCCCAACAAAACTGAAAATGAAGAAACTAATGTTCAATATGGTTAAGTAAGTTTCCCAAGATCACACAGCTACTAATTGTAGACACAGGTTTTGGCTTTCATAAATATTAAATTAAATGTTAGATAGTGAAATATATGTTTACCATACAAAGTTAGCCTTGGAAGAATGCTTTCCCTG
Organism: Rhinolophus sinicus; assembly: GCF_036562045.2. Lineage (NCBI taxonomy): Eukaryota > Metazoa > Chordata > Mammalia > Chiroptera > Rhinolophidae > Rhinolophus > Rhinolophus sinicus. The sequence continues at coordinate 55,525,302 of NC_133754.1, read as the reverse complement.
AAAAGGCAGCTATAGGCATCACAAATAATGTGGTGAGAAGGCTCTGCTCTGAGAAACCTGGGTGGCCCCCTACATAAAGGGAAACTTATTAGGGCTGTGGACCCCTCACTGCTCTGACAACTGCTGTCACTTCTGGATTTTCCTCCTTTCACTCCAAGGCCTCCACTTTTTTTTTATGAAAAGCCATAGAAATGGACCTCCAGTATCTAGACTGGAAAAAAAGGAGCAAACCTATCTCTATTTGCAGGTGACATAATCTTATAGATGGAAAATCCTAAGGACTCCACTAAAAAACTATTAGAACTAATAAATGAGTTCAACAGGGTTGCAGGATACAAGACCAACATAGAAAAATCAACTGTATTTTTATACACTTGCAAATAACCTCAAAAATGTAAGTTAAGAAAACAATCCCATACTACTCAGCCATAGAAAAATTTTTAAAGAGATGAAATATTGCCATTTGAAAAAAACAATGTACGTTCTTACCATTTGCCTTCGATTCTCCACCAGGTTGATACCAATAATTCCTAAGAAAGATCCGAAGCCCAGCTGAGAGCAAAGAAAAACCAAGGGAGGAAGCATCTGGTTAGCATGCCTGAGGGCTTGATGCTGACGTTTAACAGTAAACAATGCACAGGAGACTGCCACCCTTAAAACATTCGATCCAAGGTCCAAGGCGGCCATCCCCACCTCCCCAAGCTCTGACCACTGAGTGGCAGACGGCTTCATGTACATTGGGTTGGCTTCTCGGGCTCCATCAAAGCGGATGATTGGCATAGACACTGCTGAGACATGGTCCATCTCATCTTCTATGTTCAAACATTTTAACTCTTACATCAGGTTAACTCTTGATTACAGGAGAAGAGAACATTATGTGTCCCCATCCCCCTCACAGAGGACACCTCTTCACAGTAGCCCAGACCACTCACGGCCCATCTTCTGCATCTGATCACCAGGTGAGAGGCCCACCTGATGTTTCTCCTGGGCCTGTCCCAATCCCACAGTTGGAGAAGAACTCCTCAGGTAAAATATTAGAAAACTAGAACCATGGGTATTTCAAAAGAAAGGTTGCCAGTCACCCATGGACACCACAAACACTGCTCAGAGATGAGCTTTTAACTCAGGTGAGCAGGCAGACAGGTAACCTTAGGGAAGGAGAGGAGAAAGAAAAAGGAGGGTGCCAAGAGGCGCCTGAGAATCATTCTTCTTGTTCCTTGAGAGAGCCGAGATCTCGGCCTCCCCGGAGGAAGTGATGCTGGGATGCTGGAGAAAACATACACATGACTGTCTTCATCTCAAAACGAAGGATCCGAGGGCTGGGCACCGGGATCCCTCCACCTGAGTGTGCCCAGGGGACACAGGTATGCCTCATCCTCCTATGCCTACCTAGTGGAAAATTTTCTTAAATATTGCCTCCCCGCAGCTTGAGGAATGCAGAGTTTCAGCAACGCCCACGAATGACGTTGCTCAGAGCAGCTCGTGACAAGCTCTCACAAACGGAAGACTGCTGCCTGGGACCCTGCGATGGAGCCACTCTCATGTGGCAGGTGAACCCTGCCCATTGGACTTCTGAGTGACCATTGGGGCCAAGCTGGGGACAGCTAACCAGCTGCCCTGTGCAACTGTGAAATCTCAAAAGCCATGGTATCAAATTTAATGCACTAAAAAATCAGACCTATGTATGTCTACAGGTGTCATTCTCTGTGATTATACGTATGGAGAGGGACATGTAAGCACAGATGTAGTTTTTACCAATAATTTAAGAATTCTCAAGGAGTAGGAGAAAGAAATGTTTTCTTTGTATGGAATTTCAAAATATCACAGTCTAACTCCACAGTTCAAAATTATCAAAATTCCACTTGAACACAAATGTATTAAAATATATCCATTAAGTTTCACTAAGTTCCACTTCTTTGGACTTGAAACAAAATCCTCTTTCCAAAATGTTGAGGTGTTTAGTCCCAGTTTCTTCCTGGGATCTGCTCTTTGCTGTAAGTCTCCAAGTTGGATGCAGGATCTCCATGGAAGTGACTTTTATCCACATTTTCTTTAAGTGAATGTTATCTACCGTCTCCATAGTCTACTTTCAGAACCATCTGGGCTGAAGCTCATTTCATGCTGGTCATGGCCCAGGAATCAGGTCCTTTACAGAGCACCTCGGATATTCTTAAGGTGGGGAATCCTGAGTAAGTGAAGCTCGAAGAACAAGCAAAAAACTACTACTCAACACTGATCTTGAAACTTTGCAAGTAATTTAGGAGGATGCATCCTCATAGCCACTACCCACACCCCCCTCCCCAAATTCCGGGCTCCCCTTCCCATCCAGGACACATGGCAGAAAAGCGGAATCTCCACATGACATCAGCTTCATAAGATTTCACTGATTAAACTTTTTCTGCAGACACTATTTATATAGAAGGTGCCAAAAAAATGTATACACATTTTAAGAAAGGAAAACTGTATTAAAATGGTAATACTCAATATATACTGATAACAAAAGATGAATACAAGTCACGTTTGACTTTTGCAATTACAAGAGGTGCTCAAAGTGGTTACCATCAGCATCCAGACACTTCTGATTATGGTGAACTACTGCTTGAGCAACGCTGACCAAAGTGTCCACTTATATACATTTTTTTGGCATCCCCGGTATATGTTTACTCATAAATTATATATAGGTAGATAACATTGAGACATAAAGCAGACAAAAAATAAAAATAAAGGATAATATAAAGATGGAATGAACAATATTTGTAAAATATTTTTAAATATTAAGAGTACCAAAACCCTTTCATCTTTACTAAAAATGTTATCGGTATTATTACTAATCTTGATAATACTTTTGGTGAGAGTAATATGATTAAATAAGCTTCATTTTTTAAAAATCTTGGTTTAGGCACTTTAGGTGCTAAACACAGCAGCTCAAGGTTCTGGTGAATTTTTGGGGCATCACAGCTGACATACAAGGCAATTTCACAGGCGCTCCCTATGCACAATGCAAACCCTTGGAGCAAATTTTATTGCTGTGGAAATGGATGTGAGTTCATAGGTCAAAAAAATCTTGATAATTCTGAATTCAGGTGATCGCTTCTTGCCAGATGTGTTTAGCTGCCATTTTCCTGTTGTTCCCACGTGATAGCAGGATTCACGTGATCTTCAATCAAGCCTCCTTGGCAGGTGCCTTTCAAAGCTACATGTCTGTTTTCCGAGGACTACTCTGGTCAGCTTGGTCTCACGGGGACAAAATCCAGGTGTCACAGGCCGGTTCCCTCTGGAAGCTCTAGGGGAAAGTTTGGGCCAGGCCCTTCCTGTGTCCAGAGCCATCACACTCCTTGGTTTGTGGCTCCTTCCATCATCAACCTCTCCCATCGCACGGCTCTGACGCCTCTCCCGGGCCCTCCTCCTCTCCTAAGGACCCTGTGCTAACACCGATCCAGCTGAACAATGCAGGGTCCTCACTCCCTCTTGAAAGCAGCGAACTAGCAGCCTTGGCATCCCCACTGCCGGTAGCCCACCACATTCACAGATCCCGGGGAGGACAGGGTTGCCTTTGGGGTCATTACTCTGCTAACCGCAGCCACCAACACAAGTCCCCATGCCCTAAACCTCCGACTCTGTGGAGCTAGAGCAGACTATGTCACCACCCCCCACAGCAATCTGTGGTGCCCGGTGCCCCACCCGCAGACCCTGGGACCACGACACTCACAATGATCCCTGGGTAGTAGCCCCCAACAGTCACGTTCTCTGTCCTGGTGGTAGCAGCGAGGCCGATGGTCAGGATGAAGATAGACAACACCAGCAGAGACCCCACAAACCAAAGGGAAATCTTCTTTCTTCTCACAAACCCCTCTGCGAGGAGGACAAACGAGGAAGCTGTTAGAAAGGGTCAGGGTTCAGGAAGGGGTCCAAGCCAACACGAGTGCATTCGGGATCCACGTGGCCCTTCTCTCTGAACCCAGCAGGCTCTGGAAGGCCTCTTGGTCCTAGAGCCTGGGACTCAAGCCCATTGTTCTCCCCTCTGTCAGCGCCCAGCTCAAGGGTACTGACATTTAACCATCATGATCCCAGGACTGCAAAACAAAAGAGGGGATGAAAGGAAAACATGATGTTTCTTCCCATGCCAAAGGTTTTAAATCAAGTGTGTGTGTGTGTGTGTGTGTGTGTGTTTAATGGGGGAAGAGGCAGCATATTTGATTATAATCACTAGCTCAGATGACCACTTGAATTGCTGGCATGCAGACATTTTTCACACTCCAGAAAGTTTACCTCCAAAGATTTACACTTCTGCAGTTTTAACAGCAAGGCTTCATGGCAAGTCAACGTTACAACACCCAAGAATAGAATTATTACATACTCGGAAATAAATTACACAAAACTCTAAATCAATGCGCAAACTCAGAAGAACTTGGCTAGATCTGAGTGTGCTGTCTTTATCCAGCTGACCCAGCAAGGGCGTATGTCTCAGGACATTTCATTCCAGAGGCCAAGGGGAACCGTATGCGAGACCCGCTGTCTTCCTTCACCAGCACCCCTCTCAAAGTCAACACTTCCTCCAGACCCTTGGGAAGATACTTCTCCCGAGAAGCTCATCCACAACCACCTATATCACCTTCACCCTGGAGGAGATGAGATAGATTCACTCACTACGATTATAAACCACCAGCTCCCAACCAGCCAGCAGAAGGTATCGGGCCCAGGTCTGCCTACAGCTCCCAGGGCCTCAGGATGGTGGGATGGCGGCAGGAGGGGCTCCTCTCTGCACAGTGTCCTGTCCCCAAGGTTACCTGCAAGGCTCTGCTCTGCATGCCCTGGCCCATCCTCTTCAGGCTCAGGTGTGAGTATCTGGGATTCAAACCCCAGCCTTCTGGCTCCAGAGTTCCTTCCATTACACGCTCCTCTCTCTGCCTCCCCAAAAACACAGGTTTCTCGCTGCGTCCACAGCCCCTAGCTGTACCCTGAGAGAGTTGGGCTGTTGCAGGGTTTTGAGCAGAGGAGGGAGGTGCTCTGGTTTTCTTTCTTTCTGATTTCTGCAGCACTGTGGTTGTTGTGTTGAGAGCAAACTACAGAGGAAAAAGGTTGGACAGAATAATACCTGCTCTGAAGGCTCACACCTATGAGGATGGACCATCCTGGCAGCCCTAGCCATGCAGTAAAAGGCAGAGCCTTCCCTAAGGGGGAGGCCCACTGACAATGGCACAGTGCACCCCTCAACAAGAACACTGGGTAAATAAGGCCTCTAGGCCCTGTCACGGCCCTCACTTCAAAAGGCCACTCCACTTCAACCATAAAATTGTCCTGATTACAGCGCCCAGGGGCCAGTCACGTGCCACATCCGTCATGTAAGCCTTTCAGACATGCCCTGGCATTGGGCTCCCACTCCCACCATGGCAGCTTCTGCGGAGGTTTGGCTGAATAAGCATTGAGGGGAAGAGTAAGGAACGGACCCATGAGTGGATGCAAGAGTGGACGCATAGCAGCAGAGATGACGCTGACTGCCCACAACCACCCCACAGGCCGCATCCCGCGGAGACGGGTTCTGCTGCACCCCCTAATGATTCTGAACGCAGCACATACTAGTGATTCTCCCCACCTCATGTCCCTCCAGTCAACACAGCCATCCTGAGGCCCACCGTCCCTCTTGACGTGTTCTGTCCTGAGAACACTGGCCAAACATCACCCTGTGTGGCCTGGTGCCCAGCCCACTGCCGCACTCTTATCGAGAGGACAGGCCCTGCCTGCTATGTGAGCAGAAGCAAGTCACTTCCTGTACCTGCTGCTGTTTGGGAGAGTGTGAGGAAGTTCTAACTCAAGTCCAGGTACGCGAGGTACGCCAGAGTATCTGAGAGGTGCCTTGACTGGTTAATTATGTCTTCCCCGGACACGGGAGGAAGGAGCTGGGGCACATTTGCCAGGCAATCCTGAAGCCTCTCCAGCTCCAGCATTCTTGGATTATCTCCCCATCTGTCTTCTCTCTTCCCAGCTTCACACTTCCCTTCTTTCTCCCCACATCTAACTTGTTTCAGTTACCTCAGGAATTTGTGCCACTCCTCATTATATTTTGGAACTAAAAACCAACCCTAATTGCGGTTGGAAAATATTACCAAAGTGATAATGACATTCTTACAAGGGAAAGGAAGACTGCTTTATATTTAAAATATATGGTTCTTATTCTGCTCATAAAAGCAGTAGTTACTTTTTGTAGAACATTTATAAAATACAGGAAAATACGGAAAAAATAAAATAAAATTTGCAATAACGCCATAACCCATAATTGGCATGTGGCCATATAACATTATGGTCTTTCTTAAATTGGCACCAAAATGTTTAAAAATCTGGTTGTTTTTTTCATTTAATGAACTGTAAGAATTTGTTCAACTTCTGAGATAGCTTTCTAAACATAATTCTTATTCATAATAGTGTAATCCACTAAACAGATGTATCAGTTAACCTATCCCTACTGTTGTAGCTTTGGGTTATTTCTAAGTTTGTATTATTAAAACACAATTTGGAGGGATGAATAGGTGGAACACGGGGGAATTTTAGAGCCGTGAAATTACTCTGTGTGATACTGTAATGGTGGATACGTGTCATTATATATTTTTCTAAACCCATAGAATGTACACCACCAAGAGTAGACCCTAACATACACTATGGACTCTGGGTGGTAATGACCTGTCAATGTAGGCTCATGGATTGTAACAAATGTCCCACTCTGGTGGGGGTGTTGATAATGGGGGAGGCTGTGCATGTGGGGTCAGAGATATGGGAACTCTGTATCTTTCCCTCAATTTTGCTCTGAACCTAAAACTACTCTGAAAAATAAAGTCTATATATTTTTAACAACCACCACATGATAAATATCTTTGTGTATAAATCTTTCTGTCATCTCTAATCACATTTTTAGGATAAATTTCTACAAGGGGAATTGCAGGGTTAACTACTTTTAAGGAGAAAGTAAAAGTTTTGAAGTAAAATTTAACCTCACAAAACAGAAGATAAACTTACAGTCTTTGTACAAGCTTTGGAAAGAGTTTCTTCATCTACAAGCAAAAGGATATAGCTTTATCTGATTTTTGTTAAATTGCTATTTTCATTGTTGTTTCCTAATAGTTTTTATTATAAATATATAAGAATTGTTGAGTGTGAATGAAGCATTTCTAGGAGTGTCCTACAGCCCAAAGTGCAAGCAGATAGTTTATGCTCTTTGGGAAACAGTGCGTTCGCACATGCTCTGGGAGGTCCCTACAGTAGATTTTCCCTTGTTTACTATTTACAGCATCTTACTTACAAAGAAATGTGCATGCAAAGAACAATGATTTTTTTTCTTGAATTTGTTTAAAGTCTGACCAAGGATATATGTATAAGGTAGTTTGCCCCAGAGTCAGATAGATCAGTAATTCCAGGGACGATGGCAGCAGATCTAGGGTGTCTTTGGGGAAACAGAGGACTGAAATGGCAAAGTCACTTTGAGAATGAGTGAGAAAGAGAAAAAAAAGAAGTCTCTCCATGGGTGAAATTCTCCTCTGGTTAATTTTAGAAAGGTAGGTAAATTGATTTTTTAAAAAAGACACTAAAGTTAAAAATGTATCTTCTACATAGTGAACTGTGGAAGTTCATAAAATAATCATATTAATGATAATACTATCTAGTAAGTGGGTAGCGACTTGAGCTTTTTCCAGAGCAGTCTAACTCTCTTTTCTCATTCAGTCATGACCAGAGAATTAACCTCTCCCATTTCCCAGATTACCCTTACCAACCTCCATCTATGAACGGAGACAAATGCCAATTGCTTTTAATAAGTGCCATTTCCTCTTCAGCTATTCTTGCTTGACTGTTTTTTTCTTAAATTCCCATTCCAATGTTTTGATTGTTAAAATGTGTTTTAAGAGCAATAGGATGCCTAAAACTAAATTTTATGGGACTAAGTATTTGATAAAATTATCAGACAATGCCCTCTTCCTCAAATGATTTTGTTTTGCTATTTTTCTAAATTAAGTGCATTGTACATCTATTATGCCCCAAATAATTAACTAGATGTCTCAGCATGTGCTTCAAATCACAGCTGTAATATTTTATGGGCCTCATCTCTTAGCTCTCTGGGGGAATCTGTCTGCAGAAACCCTTCGACTATATGCTGGTTCTTAAAGCTCATGGCTCTGTTTTGATTCATCACCTCAGGGACGTTGCATGATGAATGGGGAGAATCATCAGATCCACTAGGTTGACAGCATTTGGTCAGCCCTTGCCAATTTCATTAGTGACATTCTGACATGCCAATCACAGAGTAAAGCATTACATTTATCTCTTTTGAGCGCATGAAAGTCTTTCTATGAACTATTTTTAATATAACTTTACCATTTCACCACTTTTTCCCAAGTCTGACTTTTCCTCTGAAACTGTTACATGATGAAAAGCAGGAGGTGTGAGCTATCCCTTTTGTCAGCATTTCTACCATAGGTTCCAAGGTTAATATAAGGTAGAAAGACAGCCAGGATAATTTATATGGGACACTGGGAAGGAATGGCTCTGAACAAGCTTATTCTAACGACACATATTGTCATATTTTGACTCCAGGTAAAACAGAGATAACAAAAAGAAAAATCCTGACCATATTCTTTATAAATATAGGATATTGCAAAAAAGAAAAAAAAAACAAGAAATTAACTCAAGAATAAATAAGATATCTATAATTGCCATAAGACATGCATTTTAAATCAGGTTTTAGAGAGAAAAGGGGTTTTGAATTGGAGGAAGACAACTAGAATTACCTGAATTGTTCCCTAAATTCTCCTGTCCCATTAGCGAGAATATTATTACGTGCATTCATGGTTACAATCGAAGCACTCTTATGACAGTGACCTGTTAATTAAAAAATCTACTATTAGGTATATAACCATGGTGGCAGCGTGTATGGATGGTACCCACTGTTCTGGACCTGCTCCGACCAACTCTGTGACCTTGGGCAGCCATTCCTCCTCTCTGAGCCCAGCAGAGGAGAATTCCCGAAGAGCAGGAGCTGTGTCTGTCTTGTTCTGCCCTGGATCCTTAGATCCAGTTCAAACTAGGAGATAGTTATATCTCCTATGTTGAATGAATGAATGATCTCCAATTTTCCGGATATGAGAAGTGGAGATCATGATAACCACCTGCTTTACCCACCTCTTGAGACTGTTACAAGGAAGGATCCAGTGACAGAATATATTTTATGAACATAATGAACATATTAATTATGGCATTCATGACTACATTTTTCATGGGTCGTGTTAATGTTAAGATGGCATAGTTATTCTTCACCAGTACTTCTCCAACTGGGAGTTGAGGGGAGCAGTTCTGACACGTGAATTTGAAAGGGACAACAGCTACATCCCACCTGTCTTACTGTTTTTCTAAACTCCGGTCTGTTTCCTGGTGCATCCTATCCAGAATATCTCAGAATATCACCTTGTCACTCCTCATTAGACCCTCCAGTTTCCTGCCCCTACTTGCTTTGGTGGGAGTTGCTAAACCACAGATCCTGTGAAAACCTGGTCATGTCTGGAAGAAGTCCAAGGATGGGGGGTGGGGGAGCAGTGGAGTGTGGTGGCAGATTCTGTCTCTGTCCCTTAGCACTTTCTCCTCTTAGTAGAGCCAGAAAGGGAAAGGGGATGTCACAAAGACTGGGGAGGATTCCAAGTCATCGTCTGCCTGCTAGAAAAATGAGCTCTTTTAATCATGTTGGGACACCCAGTCATGGAGGGAAAGTGACAGTCCCAGGAAAAGTAGACCAAGGCAAAATGATGTGCACCTCAGCCATCAATTTCCCTTTTTTCTGATTTTAATGAAATACATGCCCAAGGTGGTGAACACAGAACTATAAGTAGAAAATACCTCTAAATCCCTCTCAGCTACACTAATGTTTACTGTTTTTACATGAAAGACAAATGCCTAGTGTGTTTTTAATTTATAATTCCTCCTCAGAAGAGAAAACAAAATCAAATGCTATTTTTAAACCATCATGTAAGTCATTCCAGTGTAATAATATAGTAATAACAAGTTAATAACAGACAGTTATTATTATTAATCACTAATAAGTAATTAGTTTCCTGGAGGATGAAAACATATGTAAATAAGTTTTGCCATAGAGCATTTTGCTTTAGAGAGTGGGGGATATAGACCTGTTTGTGAAAGAAACCAGAGTCCTTGATTATTGTTTTAAAATCAAACAACATTACGAATCTGGTTTTTAAAACGAGATACTCCAAACAGGGTTGTGAAGTTAAACACCCTCAGTTTTTGATTGGATCATATCTGAGTAAGCGGCTGGGCCCCGGAGACATCATCCGATCCCTCATTCCAGCTGTCAGAGCATCCCTTACTGTGGAACTATTTTTTTTTTTTTTTCCTTTTCTTTTCAAAATCTTCCCTGCCCTCTCCCCTTCAGGAAAACACACCCAGCGCTATTCCCATCCTGGCCACTTCCTGGTAGAAAACCAAGGCCGGCTCCCCAAACTGTGAATGTGCAACAGGTTTCCTGTCTCCTCCACCCCTCGCCTGGCTTCCAGGCTGCATCAGGCTTGATTCCGGAAATCAAAGAATTAGAGATTCCGAGAATTTATGGGGGAGAAGTCTGTGCAGGAGGCAGAATAACACCGAAAAAAGCAGTAAGCACCCTTGTCACTTTCAAGCAAGATGAACCTACCTGCCTCGTTGAAATGAACTTTTTCCTAGAAATTTTTCGGTACTGAACTAGGGTATAAGAGACAAAAAGGAGTGCAGCTTGGATTGTCCCATTCATATGTATTGTGCTCTATTGTTCGTAAGGAAAGCTAGTAGGGAAGAGACAGGAAGGGAGACAGACAAATTCAGGGCTACATACAGAAAAAAAGGCAGAGGAGAGAAGAAAGGGGGACAGAGTGTGAATGACAGGCCTGTGTCAGTGCACAGGTCCCACAGATAGAGCTCCAAGGAAGCGGGAAGGACTGGCTCTGCGTTCTGGGGCGGGCTGGGACCCGTGGGCGCCGGGAGATGCTCCCTCCGCGCTCACCTGTGGTGTCCAACAGGGCCAGGGGCCCGGGCACTGGCAGCGCCGGCTGCTGCATCCCCGGCCTGCTCCTCCGCGGCGCGCCAGGTGGCTGCTCCTCGGCGACGCGCGTGAGGTCGGCTCTCCTGGTGCGACAGCGACAGTCGAGGTGCTCGGTGGCCGCAGAATCTGCCGCCCCAGAGCGCCGCCCTCTTTCTCCTTCTCCTCCGCCCCTGCTGTCCGTATCAGTCAGCTTCCTTCCCACTCGGGCTCCCTTCCCTCCCTCTGTCCCCTCCTATGCCCCCTTTTTACTCCCCCCACCCCGTTCCCTTCTCTCCCCCCCTCCCCGCCCCATTCTTCCTTTTCCCGCGGTCTCCTTCCCCTCATCTCCCCCTCTTGCCCTGGTCTCCTCCCCAAACCCCTTTGGTCCCTTCTCCTTACCCTGCTCCCCTTCTTCCCTCCCCCCAGCCCTCCAGCTGCCTCAGGTTTTCCTGGAAATCGGACGTTCAGTCGCGAGGCCGGGAGCAAGAGACAGACCCAGGATGGCGCATACTTCTGGATTTCTAGTCTGTGCCCACCACCGCGTCCAGTACAGAAGTAAATTCAGAAGTGAGTGGTTGTCATGGAGACGCCTAGTCACCCATTTGTCTGAATTGAAAAATAATTCGTAACACTTGCTGACAAAAAGCAAGTCTGATTTGATTGGGTGCTTTGAAAACAAGGACTGGCTCTGCCAATTAGGGTACATTTGTGTATTTAATAAAGTACAGCATGCACTGTTCTAAGCGCTCTGTTCAAAGTCCTTCCTTGTGTAGCCTTCCCAACAGCCCTACAAGTGAGGTGCTACTGTTACCGCCCTTTTAGGATGAGGAAACTGAGGCTCAGGGAGATCAAGTCAGTAGCCCAAGGCCACACAGCTACTAAGTAGAAGAGCTGGGAGAGCCCTCCCAGGCAGGCTGGCTGAGCGCCTGTCCACCACCCTACGCTACACTGTGTTCCAGAACTGATGGGTTTGATCTGTAGTTCCAAAGCTTTGCTGAAAATATATTTTAAAAATATGTGTGTGTTGCCAGACATGGTATTCTTTTCCCCACTAATAAATTTATCACAGAAAACTTCAGATGCAAACATGAAATGGGCAAGTTCTGTAAAGTTTCTTTCAGGGCTACATGCGCAAAGACTCTCAGAAAGCACAGCTCTAAAGAGACATGGCAGGTGTAAGTGTGCCCAGGAGACGAGTGGCCCCACCTCACAGAAACATCACGTCATCCTCCCCTGATATCAGTGTCATTCTCCTTTCACAGATGAGAAAACTGAGGTCCCAGGAGGTTAATTGGTGCGACCAAAAGCAGATCCAGAATTCCTGCAGAGCCTGTGTTTTAATTGTAGGGAGGGACATTGGTTAGAATTCATTTCTTAGAACCCTTCGCCTCCCCCAGGAGCCTAAGCAGGACGACCACCAAGTGGATGAGGTGCATCCACTCTTGTGCCAATTATGCCAACTGACAACGAGTATACCCCACCTTGGGCCGACACAGGAGGCCTGTAGCAAGCGGAATTCTGCAGGGAGCGATAGTCTGGGATCAGGGTATTTTTAAAATGTAATTTAATTTAGTTCTTGCAAAGGTAATTATGAGAAGATGAGGAAATCTGTCTTCTACCAGTCTGAGGATAATCAGAGAGACTGGACAAATTGTTATTGACATTAAGAAGATAAACTTATTAAAACAGTCATGATAAATGCATGCTGTTCTCCGTAATACCAGATTCCTCCCGCTTTGAATAAATGTTTCAAGTATCCTACAACTTCCCTTATATGAATAGAGGACGCAACAGGTCCCAGAAACAGCCAAGTCTCCTCAGTCTCTTACCGAGAAGTGTTGAGTCAATCTGGATTCATCCTTCAGACGGTGTGGGTGACTTGGGGGTGGGGGAATAGGACTAACACTAATACAGCACCTACAGTATGCCTCACATGGCGATCACCACTTTTCAAGTGCTGCCTTATTGTCATGCAGGATGCGGTCTCTGGTCCCGCTCCCGCAACCCAGGATATGGCGAGGCCATAAAGGAATACCAACTGAGCCATAGATAGGGGAGTCATACCACTATATTCTCTCTGGCAGCTGGGTTGGAGATACAGGAAGCAAGAGCCACACTATCAATCTGATGTCTGCTTCTCTGTCAATCAACCCCACTTGCTAACTGCAATCCCGGCTTGCTAGCTTCGCCTCAGCAATTATATCAGTGGCTAATGGTAACAGCTGATGGCCAACTAGTCACAGCTGATGACCATCTACTACCCGAGCCAGCACCTTTCCACATGAAGCCGAGAGCCTGGAAACTGCTCTCTGGGATTCTGTCCTCACACTGATTTAATTCATGCAATACTATACCCATTTCACAGATGAAAAAAACTGAGACACCAAGAATTTAAATAATTTTTCCAAAATAAAATAGCTGGTCAATGGCAGAAACAAGATATAAACCAGGTCAGTCCAATTTCAAAGCATAATTACGTCTTCTGAATGGGAAACATGTATTTACCTGATTATAGACATTTAATTTAATCTTTCATTCATGCAATCAACAAATATTTACTGCATTTCCTCTATATGCAAGATACTACGAGAGCTTCAAAAATGAATCATACAGACCTGACCTTTAAGAACCTTACAGTTGAAAGCGAGAAATATGGGAAAATATAACAGACTATTATACTACAAAGCAGACAATGATAGTAGCATCTGTGAGTGCAATTACTGTACTGGAGAACAACCAGTATCCCCACGGGCATGGCGTGGTCCATTTGGAGTTCAACACTTCCCTGAAGACCAACACAGTGATTCTCAACATTGCCTCCCATGGGAACCCTCTGGGAACTGTTAAAAATCCTGGGCTCAGGAATCTTCCATCAGAGCCTCTCCAATCAGAGCCTCTGGAGGTGGGAAAACATTTGAGATTCCCAGGTAAGTCCATAAGCAGCTGGAACTGGGAATCACTGCTTTCGGGACAGATAGTATGCTAAAGGAGAGAAGTGGAGGGTAAGTAGTTTAAGGAAGAGGTTGTGTTTGTGTCAGGCATGGAGGATGGAGTTGGGTGGGGCAAAGTTGCAGAGGCTTAGGAGCAAAGCTAAGTTGGAGGGGTGAAAAATCACCATTAAATCTCACGACTCTGGCGTGTGGCAATACCTCCCATCAGTCTTCCTGCATCCTGCTCATGCCTAGTGGCAGACTTTTCCCAGCATGGGGGCCAAGGTGACACCCAGCTGTCCATAGAGCCAGCATGAAGGAACGGGCAGGAGGGGCTGGCTCTGCCCCCCAAACTGTGGGAGCAGGGACTCATCTTCCCATGGGTCCCCAGTCAGTCCATTGTCCTTGTGGGCCCCACAAGAATGTCAGCACACACAGGCAAATGGGCACACATGCACACCTGTATGTATACACCAGGTTGGCCCTAAGTTGCAGTCTAGACAGTGCTAGGTTGCAGTGGCAGATGGAGGACAGGTATGACAGGAGGTACATCTGGCCATCAGTCCTCAGTCATTGCCCCTCTGTCTACCACTGAGCTCAGGTGGACTTTTGTGGCCAGCATGCCTTTGTCTCCTCCTTGCCCAGAGAAACGATGGGGATCCGGGGGTAGTGGGGCCACCACATGGTCCTGTTGCACCAAAAGCTGGCTTGGGAAGCAGGACACAGGCTCACCACTCTGGGCACTGGCCGACCTCTTCTTTCTTCCTTCTGTTACTACCTCTAAGTTTTCTGGGTTTAGGCTTTAGAGGAAGCAAAGACAGAAAGATTTGCAGGATTTTTGCCTATTCACAGTGCCACAGGCTTCCCTCTTTGAAGCCATGAATCTCTGGCTTGAGCGAGAGATGGGAATTAGAAAGAATTTTGTATAAATTAAATCACAATCGGGGTGATTTAAAAATACAAGCTCAGGCTGCCCAAGAAGGGGATGCATGCAGCCCTTGATCCTATGCCAGTGGGGAGGGGACCCTCTCTGGTTGCCCCAGGCCACTACAGGAGCAGAAACTGGCCAGGACACCTGACAGAGAGAGCCAGGGAAGGGCTTTCCCAGGGACTATAATCACCAAAAGTTTTGCATCATTAGGATAAAAGCAGGTGTGAGAGGGTGGTGGGCAGGGATGGCCACAGCACCTATTCAATTCTATTAAATTCATCAAGGGCAGGGACTTCTGCCCTTTTGTTCCCTGCTTAGAACCATGTCTAGCTCATGGCAGACACGCAATAAAAATACGTTGGGGGAGAGATCCAAGATGGCGAAGTAGATAAACACTGTGCCTGCTTCCTTCTATGAACACATTAAAATGACAACTAAACTGTAGAACAATCAACCTGGAGAACCACCTGAAGTCTGCTTGAACGGAAGTTTGAAAACGAAGGATATAAAGAAGAAGCCAAGTCGAGACTAGTACCTAGGAGGGGCGGAGACACGGAATTGGCCAACCCCAAATTTCCGTGTGGTGGTTGAGACCGAGGAGGGATAGCTCAGCCACAGAGGTTCCACCCAGAGGAGAGAGAAACCCCAGGCCCAACCAGCTTCCCCAGCCCAGAGAACTGGGAAGAGGAGCCCCCACAACATCTGGCTGTGAAAAATAGTGGAAATTCCTACCATCCGGGTGGGATGAAAGGCTGTAGGAAACCCAGACCTCCTCTTAAACAGCCCACGCACAGATTCACTCACTCAGAGGCACTCACCTTGGGCTCCAGCAGAGGGACAGTAACTCGGAGGGTGTCGGAGACATAAGCGGGGCAGACTGAGTTGTGTTGTTTCAGGTTGAAGGCTGGAGGACAGTCACCTATCCCTGCAAGGAGATCCTCCTCCCATGCAGCCTGCAGGCAGGCGCCATCTTTCCTGTGTTGAACCCGCCCCCATCTGACCAACTCTGAATCTGATTGGTCTGGTGAGCTCCACAGCTCCATCCTGTCAACTCTCTGGGACCTCATCCTACCCAACTCCCCCAACACCTGAGGCACTTTCTTCAAGAATAGCCAGCCCCGCCCACATTGCACTCTTTCTTGGAAAACTATCCAAGTCCAACAGACCCGAGTCAGGCAGTGACTGGCCTCAGTGTGCTCTGAGACTTTTGTTGAGTATCTCCATATTCAGCAATGGCACCAAACCAGAATTTACAATGGCCAATAGACATATGAAAAAATGCTCAACATCACTAATCATCAGAGAAATGCAAATAAAAACCACGATGAGATATCACCTCACCCCAGTTAGAATGGCAATCATCAACAAGACAAATAATAACAAGTGTTGGAGAGGCTGTGGAGAAAAAGGAACCCTCATACACTGTTGGTAGGAATGCAGATTGGTGCAGCCGCTATGGAGGGCAGTGTGGAGGTTCCTCAAAAGATTAAGAATAGAATTACCATATGACTCAGCAATCCTCTCTTAGATATCCACCCAAAAAATCTGAAAACATTTTTCCATAAAGACATATGTGCTCCAATGTTCATTGCAGCTTTATTTATGGTGGCCAAGACATGGAAACAACCAACGTGTCCTTTGATAGATGAATGGATAAAGAAGTTGTGGTATATATACACAATGGAATACTGTTCGACCATAAGAAAAGATGAAATAGTACCATCTGCGACAACATGGATGGATCTTGAGATTATTATGCTAAGCGAAATAAGTCAGACAGAAAAAGTAGAGAACTATATGATTTCACTGATATGTGGTACACAAAATTGAAAACAACAAAAGAACAAGACAAACAAATGAAGAAACAAAAACTCATAGACACAGACAATAGTTTAGTGGTTACCAGAGGGTAAGGAGGGAGGGGGTTGGTAGAAGAGGGTAAACCGGGTCAAATATATGGTGATGGAAGGAGAACTGACTCTGGGTGATGAACACACAATGTGGGATATAGATGATGTATTACAGAATTGTACACCTGAAATCTATGCAACTTTACTAACAATTGTCACCCCAATAAACTTTAGTTTAAAAAAAGACACCCACAGAAGGAAAGTAAAAGGATGGAAAAAGTTATTTCATGAAAATGAAAACAAAC
Source organism: Rhinolophus sinicus (assembly GCF_036562045.2). Classification (NCBI taxonomy): domain Eukaryota; kingdom Metazoa; phylum Chordata; class Mammalia; order Chiroptera; family Rhinolophidae; genus Rhinolophus; species Rhinolophus sinicus. The sequence continues at coordinate 55,508,242 of NC_133754.1, read as the reverse complement.
AAACAAACAAAAAACTAGGGTAGCAATACTTATACCAGATAAACAGATTTTAAAACAAAGGCTATAACAAGAGAGAAAGGACCCAGTAATCCTACTTCTGGGTATTTGTCTGAAGAAACCCAAAACACTACTTCGAGGGACATGTGCATCCATATGTTCATTGCAGCACTGTTTACAGTGGATTCCATGGAAGAATGGATAAAGAGGAGGTGGTACATATATACAATGTAACATTGTCGGCCATGGAAGGGAATAGGTTCTTGCCATCTGCGGCAGAATGGATGGGACTGGATGGTACTGTGCTGAGTGGAGTGTCAGACAGGGAAAGACAGATGCAATGTGATTTCACTTATATATGGAATCTAAAGAACAAAACAAACAAACAAACAAACAAACAAAAACAGAATCAAACACATAGACACAGAAAACATTTTGATAGTTGCTAGATGGAAGAGTTTTGGGGTTGTGGGTGAAAAAAGGGGAAGGGATTGAAAAGTATAAATTGATTGTTATAAAGTAGTTATGGGGATGTAGGGTACAGCATAAGGAACATAGCCAATAATATAGTAATAACCATATATGGTGTCAGATGGATACTAGATTTGTTGGGGATGAGAGATAGGAGGGGCAGGGGTGACAGGGTGAAAACAGATAAGGGATTAAGAAGTACAAATTGGTAGTTACAAAATAGTCATTCGGAGGTAAAGCATAGAGAATATTGTCAATGATATGGTAATAATTACATATAGTGCCAGGTGTGTACCAGACTAGTCAGTGGGATCACTTCTTAAATTACATAAATGTCTAACCGCTATGCTGTACACCTGAAATTAATATAAAATAATATTGAATGTCAACTGTAATTTAAAAATTTAAAAAGGAGGGGAAAGATGAAGGGGAATAAGAGGTCCAAATTTCTGGGTATAAAACAAATAAGTCATGAGGATGTAACATACAGCATAGGGAATATAGTCAATAATACTGTGATAGCATGGTACGGTGTCGGATGGTTGCTGGACTTAGCATGGTGATCACTTCTTCAGGTTTATAAATGTTGAATAATTATTGTGTACCCCTGAAACTAATATTGTTTGTTAGCTATATTTTTTAACAAAACTCTCTTTAAAAAAGAAAAAAAAAAAACATGTTGAAGGAAGACTGAATAAACTTGACTCTCAAGCACCACTTAGCACTTGCTCCCTGCCTGGTCGGGGCCCATGCTGAGCACATCATCCCCCTCTCACCTGCGCCCTCACCTTCTTGGCCCCACTGGCTGGAGCACTTATTGGAGGACCCATCACTTCAGTCTGACAGGAAAACCTGTTTATTTGAGCAGATAGGGGTCAACAGTCTCTCCCAAGGACATGCCCTCTACCAGCTCTACAAAGAGAGGGATTAAAAGAACCGTAAAGCCACATTTGTCAGCCACAGGCATGGTTTGCTTCCTCCGCTTTGTTCCAGAACCACAGGCTGCTCAGCCCCTATGCAGTTGCGAATCATTGAAAGAACCTGTGAGTACAGAGCCTGACTCTTGGCTCCCAAGTGTTAGTGGAATGCAGACAGCAAAACACGACTCCTTCCTGTAACCAAATAACCCTGAGATGACACTCAGGGAATGAATAATGTAGATGGGAGCCAGGGAAACGGCAGGTGGCCCCTGTTTGTCTATCCACACGGGTGAGGTGGGTGAGGTAGCAGGAATGAGACAGGAGACGTTCTCAGAGACATGAATTTTTTAAATTAAAAACACTCTCAGGGCTTTGCTAGAAGGCCTTGTAACCACGATCTCCCAGATCATTCTAAGGAACCCAGCCAAGCAGGAAGGTTCAATTGTCCCAGATGGCTCATGTTTCAAGGTTCTTTTGCTCCCAGACTTCCCATGATTCCTTGGAGCAAGAGCCCCTTCCGGGCCTTGGATTTGCAACCACAGTCTTGTCCAATGTCTCCTGTTTTAGCCAAACAACCTGCAAAGTGCACGTCTCAGCAGGCTGGTGGTTTCCCTGTTGAAAGGAGAGAACCCTACATACCCCTAGCAGGCCTGTCCCCTTGCCCACGGCACATATTAAGTACTGACATGCCAGGGAAAGGCAGCTGCCCCCTACCTTTCCTGGAACCACAGGGACAGGACAGGGAGCAGGACACTGAGACCCACCCAGACGCGGGCGGGTCAAATGCCAGGCTGCAGTGCTCCAACGCCTGTTTTCATGAAACCCCACAAAACGCATAACCTTATCCCTCAGCCCATTTACCTTGGAAGCAAGAAGGTTGAATTTGGAAGAACATTTTTCCACTGTAATTGGGGAATTGAAGTTTGATTTTTACAAAATCAAATCAAGACTTCTTATCTTCATTTTAAATTATCTGGGTAGTACCTGAGAGCCTATCTTATTATTATTTTTTTAATTTCGTGTTTTCAAATTGAGGTTTTTCTTCCAAAACTGTTCTTCTATTAGCTGGCCTAATGCCTGCGTCTGTATGTTTTATTTTCAATTGAAGCCCACTTGCATACCTGAACACTCACAGGAGGTGGGGGCCCTGTTATGATAGAAAAGGAGGTGCACTCATTCTTTCTAAGGCTCATTTCAGCTTAGCTCATGTTAGGTAATTATGTATTTATCAAATCTACAAAGACTGTAGGCAAGAAATTAACCAGCTGGCTATGAGAATATAATGAATAACCCAATAAAGGAGGAAATGAAAAGTCGTGGGCATGTAACTCATGTTCAAATGACCAGATGGGACCCTGAATGTCCTAGGAACAAGGTCTCCCTCACTCTGGTTGGGCCCTTGGGAGCATGAGGCTGCCCCCCTCCCCCATGGGCTTTCCCCAGGGCATCCCCAAGGGCCAACCAAAAAGGGGACCGTGCAGACTTTGGGGGTAAACTATGAGTCTCATGCACGTCCTGTCCACACCACCCTACACTGCTGTGGAACAGCCCTTCCCACTCAAACCTTGCTGCACTCACGTTGTCCTGTCTCTTTGTTGAGGTTCTCCATTTTCATATGCTCGATCATTTTGCAACTTCTCGCTGAAGCATTTTTATGATGACGGCTTAAATCATCGTCAGAGAATCCCAACATGTGTGTCATTCCGGCATTGCCACTGTTGACTGTGTTTTCTCATTCCAGTTGGGGTTTTCTTGGTTCTTGGTGTGACAAGTGACTGTCCAATCATATGCTGGACATTTGAGGTATATGTTATAGACGCTGGTTCTTATTGGAATTGTCTGTTTTAGCAGCCCTCCTCTGACACAGTGCCAAATGGATACTGTGGCCCAGAAAAGGGATTTCATCTAATTTACAGCAAATGCCAGGTCATTCAAGGCCTTAGAGGGAATATCTGCTGCCTCAGTTGGGCAGGCATTTATTGAGCACCTGGCACAGAGGTGGGCACAGCAGGACGTGAGAGAAGCACTGAACAGGTCTCTCACCTGGAGTAGCTTACAGTGCAACTGAGGAGACCAGAAGACAAACAGGAACAGACATAGTGCATCTTTGTTTCTCCGTAGCATCTCATGTGGCCCTTGGCACCTAAAGACTTCCAGTTATTGCATTAACTACAACCTTTCCTGGTTTTTTGTTAGTTATTGTGTTAATCAGATATCCTCCCATATTACACTTGATTCACCTTAATAAACCCCCAGGGCCTGCCCCGTGGAGGGGGATGGCCTCTTTCTAAGGTGGCTCGGTCTCTCGTAGGCCACAACTCCACTCAAATATACAAAGTCTCAAACAAGTGCATGACAGGGGTTTGGAATAAAGGGGATTTATAAGTATAAACAGTAGGGACTGACTAGCTACTGTGCGTAGCAGAATAAAACCACACAGACTTGCTATAACAAGGAGCAAAGTAGACGTGTGCAAACTCCAGATGCGCTGGAATTCGAAATCTGACAAACAGGCTTTGCAAACAATTTTAAAAATCTGGTAGCCATAAAGAGACGAGAATGAAGGCAAAGTGTGTGTGTGTGTGTGTGTGTGTGTGTGTGTGTATACATGTGTATATGTGTATATGTGTATGTCTGTGTGTGTGCACATGTATATGTGTGTACATATGTGTGCAAGTATATGTGTGCGTGTGTACGTATGTATCTGCATGTATGTGTGGTTTTGAAGAATGCAACTAATATTCTTGTCACAATCTAGAGAGTCCATCTCACTTTTTTAATTTTTATTTTTACCCAGTTTTCACTTGACTAGCACTTGCATTTTTTGTTTTTTACAAGTGAAAAGTTGCCCTGCAGCCATTTTGATTGAAGCACCTCCAGGGCGCCTCACCACCCTCCCCCTCCTCTGGGGGATTAGGCTGCTAAAGAAATACCGTGGTGATGTTCTTATCATAGTTGTATATCTAGGGGGAATGTCTGGTTGGGCTTTTAGCCAGGGCGTGTTAACGACCAAAATCAGATGCCCAAGTGCCTGAGGCCAGCCACCCTGTAGAGATTTTGAGCCTGGTTTCTGAGGCCCCCTTGGCCGGCTCGGGGTGTGGAGGATAAAAGGGGTCAGAGAGTAAGGCTTCTCTGCAGAGGACTCACACAATGTGCTTGTGGGTCGGCACAGAGCCCAGACAGGCCAGCAGGGCCAGAGCAGAGCAATGAGAGTCGCTGTTGCAGCAGGCAGCCTGGTAGCCCCGACAGAAGAGCCGGTCCCCTGGACCCAGGTGAGCAGGGGGAGAGAGCTGCGGTGAGGACTGGCCTATACCCCTGTTCCCAGTCAGTGTGTCCCTGAGCGACATCCACGGTGGAGGCCCTTAAAGACCCATGAAGAAGCCCCACAACAAAGAGTAGCTGTAAGCACTGCCCAGCAGCTCAGAACTACCCTGTCCACCTTTCTCCCTCCCCAGCCTCACCTCTAGGAGTCGGAAGCTGAGCTTGACTGGGGAGAGCTCAGCAGAAAGGGCGGGAACATCCCTCCAGCCCAGCTAGGAAAAATGTTTAAAGTAACTGGCATCCCTATTATCACGTGGACAGGTGGGGCATCTAAGTTAGTGCTAGAGCCCACTGTTACTTAGAGTGGCTGCAGGTAGACGCATGGTAACCTCTGGATAGGGGAGTGGTGGGGTGGGGGCACAGGGCTGGGGGGTTGACAGCAGTGTCCTGGGTCTTGCACCAGCAGGGAAGTCCCCGGGTGTCACGGTGTAGTCTTTGGCTGAGCACCCATGATTTGTTTTTTCTAGGTGAAATTTTATGTTTTAAAAGTTTTAAAAAATAAAGTGGCAACAAGACGTTCGATTGTCTGTGTGTGAATACGTGGAGGTGACTTGAGTTTTATCAGAGGTGGGAAAAGTCAGAGCCTGACCAAACTCCGAGAGACGGCTGAAGTAACAAGTCCCTTCTGTGATTATATCCCAACAGACTTGCGAGTTCAATGGAATAACTCCTTGTTCATAGGTGCAGTCACAGGCATGACAGATTTAACCAAAGAACAATGGATAATTTTTTTAGTGTATGTCCTATGCAATATTTGAGACATACACCAAAAACATTATTTGTTGTTTATCTGAAGGCCAAATATAAACACATGTCCTGTGTTTTATCTGGCCATCCAACCATAAGATAAAGGCAGAGAGGTCCTTGCTGGTGACTCGGGTGTGACCAGAAGGACCTCTACCTTCAGGCACCACGGGCCCTGGACAGGCACGTGATGACCAGGTGGTCTTAGGGGTGAGGGCCAGGCCTCCAGCCGCACAGCAGAGGCTGCTTAAATCATCCTTCAGGGCCATAGGGACCTATAGAAGAATAAATGACTTTAGAAACATCAGATATAGGTCTTTCTTGCACCAGAAGGTAGTGAAATGAAATTTATAGCCATTAGCTAATCAACGTGTACCATTCTGAAAACAAAGCCGGACTTAGGGGAGGGGAGTGATTTGTCCTGCCAACAGCTCAGTGTCCTCTGCCCCTGGGTCCCTTATCTTGGGCCTGCCCAGAGTGATGTATAGGTTGCAGTTTCAGATCACAGACCAAAAAGCACTGCATGCCCCTCCAAGGCCCTCCCAGATCATTCTATGTCTTTACAGTATCACACACAGAGACAGGAAAGAAGGATTGTTCTGAAAGGGTTTATTCCACCAATCCAAGGGTGCTTTAAGGTTAAAGTCTTTCATTGCATAAGGTAACTCTAAAGAACACACTTGATATGTCTCCACAAAACTAGAATCGACACCTAACAATTGCCTGGATCACACACAATTGCTTAAGGAACAGCTCATCTTGTCTACAGAGGCTCTAGATAAAATAGGAGGTAGTTGGGTCCCGGTTTTGGCCAGAAACTCTCCAAAGCTGTCAATGGACAAAATGCACTCCTCTCCTGAGGTGGAGGGGGAGAAGATGGGTGTTGCCAGGTGCTGGGCCCTGGCAGTGGCCAGGCGGCATGGGGGCCGGAGCCAGGCATGAAGGGGGTCCAGGCCAGGGTCCACAGCCCAGGCCTCTCTGGTGGTGCCCAGGAGCCCGAGGGCTGTGGTTTGCCAACCCCCAGACCAACCTAGAGAAGGCCTCCCGCAAGGATGGGGCTCTAGGAAGTTGCATTAAGGTGCCAGGAAACTCAAACTGAACATCCTTTCATCTGAGCAGCCATTTGCTGCCCAACACTGCCACCAGCTTGTATATCCACACAGGAGCCTGGAGAGATGCACGGTTGCTGCATTCTGTCTGGGAACCATTGGTGTATCTTTTTTGAGTGAAATAGGGCAAAAGAAGTGGACTATTTACAAGCTGGGGCTCCTGACCCCAGGGCTGGGATGTCTGGTGGCTCTGAGCCTCCTGTCTCCTGACCGTGCTTTGAGCATCTCAGCCACACCAGTGGCATGACCCCAAAGAGCTGCCTGTGACATGGTGGGCTTGACTGACACACAAAGGTGTGCTCGTCCCTGCGAGCAGCAGAGGGAGATCCTTTTTCTTTCACGTCTAGGAAATCAGACACATTCCTGACTTGGACGAGGGAGTGGCCTCCTCCACGGTGACCCCCTTCATGTCTGCAGGCATCTGCCCGTCAGCACGCCATTGGTTCAGCTCCCCAAAGATGCCCGTCTCAATCATCTCCTCCTGCCAGGGGAGGGAGCAGTTGCCTGTGGCAAATTCCTGGAAGAATTCTGTATCCGCTTTGTCAAAGACCACACCTTTGACTGTGGAAAAGGCCCCTACGTCCTGGATGTTCTTTGCATAGACAGTTCTGGAGTCTGGGATGAAGGGGGGTATCAGCATTCCTGTCAGAAGACAGAAAACACAGGGCGTGACACAGGCACCTGCCAGCAATCCACGCAGCTCAATAAGCAGGGCCTCCAGCTCACTGCTGCCCTTCCTGGGGTGTCCTGGCCACAAACAAACAGCACATGGAGAGGGTCCTGGGCGTCCCCCACAGAGTCCCACTGTGAAGGACAGTGTGTTCTCACCCTACATGGTCTCCGCCCCTCACACGGCCGCACACAGCCTCTCTGCAGACCCCCGGCCCCGCACCCTCATGCCAGCCTCCCAGGGCATTGCCATCTGCAGTCAGACACCTAGAACCCAACAGGCGCAGACCTGAACTCCACATCTTCTTCCCAAAGCCAGCTTTTCTCTCTCACCTGCTCAGGAGCCGCAATTATCCGGTTACCACATACAGAACTTCGGTCACCCAGGACCCCAACCGAGACCAACCCTCCTTCCTCTTGCCTCTCAACCTGTCCCCCGTCTCTGCTCTCGGACCTTGGGCTGCCAGACCATTGCAGTGACCTCAGGACTAACTTCCTGACTCCGGCTTCTCCTGGTTCTGATCTCTCAGAGCTGCCTGACCCCACCTCATGCTGAGCTGGTCTTGAAAACTCTCCGTGGTGGAGCCCACCTTCAGATCATCTGGGAGCTGCCTCTGCTCTGACCCTTCCTTGCAAAAGTAATTTCTCTTATTGAGGCATCTACTACTCACTGTCACCCTGGGGCTCTTGCCATTTAGGCACATGTTCACATATCCTGGCTGTGGGTTCTGGTGGTGAGGGGTGGGGGGTAATGGGTGTGTCCTACACTTCTCTCTCCCAGACACACATGCACACTAGCACGCACACACACACACACACACAGAGGATCTTACATATCCATTCACTCAAACACTGGTGGAGTGAATGAATCTCTCCCAAGCAGACAGCTTGAGCAATCACAGGCTCCTTGAGAGAACATGGTATGGAACTGCAAAATAGCAGGTTTGGATCTTTAGTTCAAAGGTAAGCCAGCATATTCCCTACACATCCCATCCAACATTTACCAGTCTCCAGCAGGTTTCCCAAGAGGCCTCGCCCATTAAAGCCCCGTCCTGGGGTGCATGGGGGATGACCAGAGCCCCAGAGAGTATTAGCACTACTTGGTACAAAGGTGGCTATCGGAAGAGCATCACCCAGGAGTTCCTGCTCTACTGACATGAGCTAAGCATAGACGACACCAACGAGATGGGACAAGCAAGCGAGAGTCACCTAACAGACCCACCCCCGATACCCCCCAGATCCAAAGACTTCCGGACAGTACCAGCCTCGAGCTGTCTCCAGTTAATGTCTTTAAAAAGGGGGTTAGCGCGGAGCCCATCACAAGTCCCATCTCTGAACCCCAGGCGCTTCTCTGGGTCCTTCTCCAGCAGCACCTCACAGAAGTCCCTGCTGGCCTGGCTGAACTTGTCTGGGTACTTGACCGCCTCCGAGAGGATCCTCTGCTTGAGCTCTTTGTTCTCCACCTGCACAGTGAGACGCACATCATGTTAAACCCCTGCCAAACTCACCACCATCACCAGAGCTGGCACGTCTGGCTGCAGGAATTCGGAGAGCCCCTGCTGGTGTCTCAGCTGGGCTGGTGCTTCTCCCAAGACGAAGCCTGCCCCTCCCTCATACTGGGCAGAAGTGACGGTGACACCTGAGTGCGCTCCCCTTCCCCACATAGTAGCAGTTAAAGGGCTCAATATCTCAAGTCAAAGGAGCGAAACTCTAAAGGTGCCTGTTAAAGTTGGGGTGCACTGTAGTTTAGGGAACGCTGGTTGATGATGCCTTGGCATGTTACATAACCGTTCCTTACCTAGTGGAGAAAAAAAGAATAACAAGAACTAAAAAGTCAACTTTAGAGACCCGTGCAGGTAGGGCTTCTAACTGGATTGAAACCTGAGGTTGTGTGTATGGATCCCTATTTCGAACCAGCTTTATGGATTATAATCTACACACCACAAAGCTCCATCTTCAGTGACCCCAGGGAAGGGTTTTGATCAATCTCCAGGGACCCCCATCACCACTGCCCCAAAAGTACCCTTTCCCCATTGCAGCTCATTTCCACCCCATCTCAGGCAAACACTGACCCATTTCTTCTCATGGAAAATTAGATATGTCTTTCCTACAATTTCCTAGAAATGGAATCATCCAGAGTTACTCTTTTATGTCTGGCTTCTTTCATTCAGTGTAATAGGTTTGGGACCCATTCATGCTGTGGGTGTATTTAGGTTCCTTCTTTCCTGTTGCTATAAATGGACCACGGTTGGTTCACTATGCACATCTCATAAAAGCTCATCATGCTCATTGACAGAGGAAACAGGGATTCTGGTTGGGCTGTTGGATCAGCAAGAGCTCTGAGGTGGGAGCTGGGAGCTTCTGTCATGGGCTGAGGCTGGTCACCTGCATGTGGATCTCACAACATTTTGTCTTATTTTGCTCTTCTGAGCTGTTGGAAGTCAGGAGAGAGAATTGGTTACCAGAATTCAAGGTGGAGTTGCAGAGATATAGGGTGTCTTGGTGTGTTTGTCATGTGGGGAACTGTGCTCCTAGAAATTGGACACTTAGTTTGTTCCCAAACTGTCTTAGGAGGCAGGAGTGGGGGAGACCCACGAGGAGGTCCAGGCAGAAGAACGCGATGGACATGAACTCCATAAGAGCCAGGGGAAGTGAGTGTGGGCAAGAGAGGTGCCGCACCTAAAGACTGCCGTTCACACCAGGCCCCTGGAGGTGCCTCCTTTCTCATCCAGCCTCCGCATTCCCTGTTTACGGAGATGCCTGGGGCAGACCACACAGGAGAGAAACAAGGAGCAAGTGAGGCCAGGGGTCAGAGCACAGCATGCAATGTCCACTTTGCTCCAAAGCATGCAGAAAAGCTGCTGTGCTGTACCTGGTGTGGGGCCTGTGGGTTCTTAGCTTCGTGGGAGAGGGTGCTTAGTGTTTGTCTGCAGTGAAAACAATGAAGGCTGTCAAAGGGGCCAGGGCAGCTCGGTGGGGCAGGGAGAGTGGTACTGAGCACTGCTCATGGCAGGGGGTTTGAAAAGGCCCAGGCACCTCTTGTCCTGAAATGCTCCTTGGTGTTACGAGCTATATGAGATGAGATCACCATGTCCCCTCTCCTCTGCCCAGAAAGGACCTACAATAAGAAGCCTAGTGCGTAAGATTTGAGCAGCTCCTCTACAAGGGAGGGTCATCACCAGGTCAGCTGTAGGGACACCTGCTCCTGTAATACTCCCCCAATAAAGAGGGTCAACCCCAGGACAACTGCAGGGACACCAGCGGAGCCACCTCCTACCTTCTCTCCCCGGGCTCGGAAGGGTCCTCTGGCTGCGACCATCTCATACAGCGTAACCCCCAAGGCAAAGTAATCCACAGAAAAGTTGTACTCCTCACCCCGCAAGAGCTCAGGGGCCATGAAACCTGCCGGGCAAGCACACAGGGCACATTCAAAGACGCAGCTGCATGGTGGTCAGCACTTATCCTACCCTGGTAGTTGCAGAGCTGATTCTCCCATGTGCACAGTGTGCCAGGTTCTCCTACTATGACATCTGAGGCAGAAAATTGTCTGTGCTGGGGCTGCCCTGTGCACTGTGGGATGCTGAGCGTCACCCTGGCTCCCACACACTAGTTAGCATCCCCAGTGTGACAATCCAAAATATCTCCAGACGTTGTTCAGTGTCCCCTGGGGGCAAAATTGCCCCTGGTTGACAACCACTGATCTCTACACATGGTGTGAGGCCTCCTCTCCCCTTTGGCACATAATGGCAGACAGAGTGGTGGTCCTTGCTTGCCTGTTAGGCACAAGCGTGACCTGTGGAATCATGGGTGTGTGTGGTCATGAGGGTTGTAGAGACAGGCACTACAAGATACTTCCTGAAAGAGCACAGAAGGATAGATTTAAGCCAAGACTTTCCAAAGAGGGAGGGTATTGTCCGAGGGGCCACACTTCAGGCTGAAGCTGAGGGGTGCCCACCAAGGCCAGGCTCTTGGCACTCAAGGAGGTCTTATTCTTGACCAACATGGTGCGTGTGTCAGCATCCTTCAATAGCACTTATTCTAGCTGACCCCAATTCCACGCTTGCTGTGTGCCAGGCAAAGGTACAAAGTGATCTCATTTAATCCTCATAACACCGAGAAGTGCCATTACTTTTCCCTATTATTAGAGAACTAACTTGCTCACAATAACATAGATAATAGGTAACAGAGTAGGATTCAAACCCAGGCATCTGACTCCCTGGCCACTACATCATCCTTTGAAATGGTAGTTAAACCCACTACTAATCATCTTTCTATAACTTAGTTTTCATCTTTACCAAAATTATTCAGGCACATTAAGAATTAGCTAATTCTACAAGGCCTGTTTCTAATAATAATATTACCCTGACCTCTCCTCCTCCTCCACCTCATCCTCATCCCAGAATTGTTTTAGCTGGTTACTTTGGAATTAATATCTATACCTCTAAATCCATGCTTATATAGCTGATTTTGCAGTTCCCATGGGGCCTCTTCTCTTGACTCCCATTCTGGAAGCTGAGGATCTGTTTCTCTTCTCTCCACCACCATGCACGTGCTTCTCCCTCTTCCTTCTCCCGGTATATCGTCAGGCTGGCCAGCACTCAACTCACACTATTCCCCACTGAACCGAAAACTAAACCCCCCTTATCTTTTCTTTTATTTGCTTAGTTATCTGTGTTCTTATTACCAATCTGACCCTAAATTATCTGACAATTCTCTAGTCCCTGTCATATTTTGATATATTAAATATTTTATCAATTTCATCCTAAGAAATCTCCTAGAACCTTCTTACCTGCTCTAATCTGGATTCTGGTTTGCAACCAGCAGTCTGGAATCTCCCTGTCAACCTGAAATCCTTTGCCTCTTTCTGTGTTCTCCATCCCAGATACTCCACTTTTTGGTTAACTCCCTTATTTTGGTCAAGAAGTTTCCTGAGGAAGGGGACTGAGGAAGTAAGTTCTTGAAGACTTTTGTATTTGAATATGCCTTTATTGGACCCTAATATTTAACTGATGGCTTGGCTGGGTATAAAATTCTAAGTGGGAAATCATTTTCCCTCTTATTTTTAAGACAATTTTCCATTGCTTTCTCACTTCCAATATTACCCCAGTGGGGTAATTATGACCCTTTTTATGGGTGAGGACATATAGGTGACTTCTCCAAGGTCACAGGGATAGATCATCTTGCACAGCCCACATGTGCAGCCAATTATTGGGTCCGTGTGCCTAAGTACTGTGCTGCCTGACTCATATGTTCCTAGCCACGTGCTTTATGCCTCTGTCTCTGATAGAAGATGCTTTGTGCAACAAAGCAAGTAAGAGCTTGTCAGAAGTCTGTGTCTGGATGATCCAACTTCCAGGAGCATGTCAGATGTCTCGTCTGCTCCTATGCCAGGTATATGCCACATTTGGGGAGTTGGAACCACGTGCTATGCTCCACGCCCTGAAGGTCAACAAGCTTTGGGCCTCCACTCCCTAACTACCACCATGCAAAGGCCAGCCCGAGATGTGGGAAGGGTAAATGGGCCAGTTTCTGGGCCCATGGTTCACTCCCCTGGAACCAGGAGTGGGTGTTATGGGCTGGTCATGAGGGTGGCTTCCGTGCTCAGACGACTTTAGACATTTTGAGGTAAGTAAAAGTTAATTGTGTCCATTTATTTTCAGTCTTTCCTTGTCCTTCAATATAACTGTGCTCGTGGTGAGTTTCCAAGAGGGAGATGTGCTTGGAAACATCAGCCAAGCTGATGTGACCACAGAATCATTACTCCCCAAAGAGGTTATCAGAGTTAAATTCCATAGAATCTCCTGAATGCACCTTTGTAAGTTTTACTTTTCAGAGAATTACATTATTATCCAGACTGTGCAGACTATGAAAAAGGCGTGTTCAACTGACCACAATTTCTAGGTTAAATCAGGGTCCAAGAGATACACCAATCAGACCACAGGGATGTGATCATCTCCTTTGGCAAATAACTCAGTCGGTTCCACCCAACTCAGTACTAAATGATGCATCTTTTTGTATCCTCAGGGTCTTATGTAGTGCCTGGAGCAAAGTAAGTACTGATAAATATTTGTTGTGTGAATGAATGAATGAATACTACCTCAGTTTAGTTAGTAATTCTTACGCATATTGACTTATCTCCCCCTCCTGGCTGGAAACTCATTGGGGAGAGAAAGCACGCCTATAGCTCCTCTGCACATCCTACTGGGCTGGCACAGCATTAGCCAAAGTGAGTCCCCTGTTTAGAGTCAATTGCAGAGGCTCAGAGGTGGGGCCTTTGGCTGGGAGGGTGCAGAGGAGGCAGAGGAAGAAGAATCAGGAAGGCATCCCCAGTGGTTTTGCTGTATGCCCCAGCCTTCTAACTTACACCCTAACTTCAGCATCTGCTGCAGTTCTTTGAGGGTCACGCCCTGCATCTGACCTTAAATGCTCAAGGCAGCATCCTCACGCACCTGTAGTGAGGTGCATGAGAACCCCCGGCCTGGAAAGCTGTGTCCCGGTCTGTTCAGAGGAAAGCAGCAGCTCAGCGGCCATAGCAAGAGCTATGGGGCCCTCTGGTGGCCGTCAGGGCCCTCACACTCGATTCGAGCGGTTGGCAATATCCTTGAGGTCAAACTATTTCAAATCCTAGCCTTGGAGTTCTCCCAGCTTTCTCCTAATGATCTGAATCACCCTGAAATATGTGAGTGGTGTTTCTGCTCACACACTCATGCCTGAGACTGGAACTTCATAGATTTTGGCTGAGGCTCCAGAAAATTCAAGATAGAACTTTTACCTAAATAAAGCCACAGATGAGGACAAACTCACTGTGTCGACAGTTACAAACCCCCAAAGAGCCCAAAGTCCAAGGACTGGGAAGATTCTGTGACACAAAACAGGAAAGCCATTGAAGAAGGAAGCTTTCATCACAGAGGCCGCACAGCATGACAAAACAACAGTGATTTTTTTAGCTGGGAGGGGTTGTGCCTGCGGTGGGTGCAAGCAAACTCATGCTGCAGGCACCCTAGCCAGTCCCCCTGGTTTTTCATTCTGAGGGTTGAGGGAGCTGCTTTCCTGTGAAACCCCTGCCCTCACCCTGCCATGCACCCCAGGCCACAGTGACCCCCAGGATCCCCAAGGCCTCGCCTCACCCCCTGGAACAGGCTTCCCCACCCTCGCTCTCAGGCCTTTACCTGGGGTCCCTGCATAACCTTTGGTCTTGGTCTGCCCTTCCTTCAGCTCCACGGCCAGCCCAAGGTCAGAAATTCTGATATTGCCTGAAAAGCAAACATGGGCTGAGGTCACATGTGGCTGCAGGGAACAAAGGTGCCTGGTGTTCCCGGAGTGCGCAGGAGCCAAAAGCCAGCCTCTGCACACACTCACAAATGCACACGCTCACGCATGCATGCACACATGTGCACACACATGCACACATAAACACACCTGTTCTCACACATGCACATGTGCATGCACACACACACAGGCAAACACACACGCTCACGCCATGTGCAGACACGTGCACATGAGCAGTTGTACACTCACTCACATGCACACACATGCACACTCTGGGGGGGGGGCCTGAGGCCTCCGCACCGGGGGACCTCTGCTCCTTGTACAGACTACAGAAGGACTGAGGGTGACTTCACAGAGAAGGCAGCAAGAAAAGAGTGACAGAGGGAGGATTTGGCCATAAAACAGTACTGTGTGCCCACAGTTACAGACACTGCGTATATCCTGGATTAACTCCCTGTAGCCCCAGGTGCCTCATTATGCACCAAATTTTATCAAAGTCCGTGCAAAATCTCCATTTGGAGATAATGCAGTTCTGTTGCAAAATGGCTACATGAACAATAAACAAACTTAAGATGTGTCTTGGTAGCGCTCAAAGCTCTGAGGAGCACTTATCAAAACCAGCCCCTCCCCCTACAGATGACCCGTGGGGCCCCAGAGGTAAACAGGGCTAGGGGAGGCCACCTCACCTTCGTCATCCAGGAGCACGTTTTCGGGCTTGAGGTCTCGGTAGACGATGGCTCTCTGGTGCAGGTGCTCCAGGCCGCTGATGATCTGGGCTGTGTAGAAGATGGCACGTGGCTCCCGGAAGCCAGGGTTCTCCTCATTCACATTGTAGATGTGGTACCTGGAGGCAGACTATGCGCAGGCCTGTGCTTTTCTGGCACAACTACAAGAGTGTGACTGCAGTTTTGATGGAAGGAAAATCTCAGGAGAACAGTGAGGGCCTCAGAATCCCGTGTGTGTCAGCAAAGTGTCTGGTCTTTTGGGGGCCTCAGTGTCCAGCCTAAAGAGTCTGTGGCAGTGCCGAGACCCCCTGGAAACTGGTGCCTGCGCCCTCACAGACCCTTCACCACAAGTGTTACAGGGGAGAAACGGGGCAGCAAAGTGCACTCCTCTCTCCTGCCTCCCCAGCCCTGGGTCTGCAGAGGCCAAGAGATGGGCCCCAAAGCCATTTCACCATGGCCAACTGAACGAGTGGGGATGGAGAAAGGAGACGGAAGTCTACATGAGCAGCTCAAGTGACCTCAAATATAAGTAGTTAATACAGAGTCATGTAAACGTGTGGGCCATTTCACCCGACCCGAACACACAGACTCCTTGAAGGATCTCCCTCCTCTCCTATAACAGTCCTTTGTCATGTTTTCCACTATCACACTGTACAGAGGGGCCAAGCATAACACATAAAAGGAAATGCATTACTTAAACTAGATAGCCATCAGGGAGAGAAGAGGCAGACCAGAAAACTTAGAAAAAAGAGAACACTTAAATCAGCCTGAGCATGAGACAGTTGAAATAATAACATAAAAGGCTTTCATATTGCATTTATATTATAGTATAGTGTAGTGCAGTATCGCATAGGATATTACAGTGCAATAGTTTAGTACAGTATAGTGCACTTTGCATAGTGTGATATAGTACAGTATAGAGTAGCATAGTGTTACGGTGCAGTATAGCACAGCATGCTGCATTTTAGTATAGTCTAGTGTAACATTATGTACTGGAATATAGTATAATGTAGGATAATGTAGTGCAGTTATAGCATTATGATCGTTTCTACTCTAAGTCATGTTATTTGTGCTTCCTAGACACTTCTGTTCCTCTTCCGTGTGACCTTACTTGGGTTACTTAGTCAAGGCCTCAGAATCCTCAACTGGAAAATGGGGCCAACAAACTTACGTGGCAGACTTCAGTGGAGATGAAACTAGATGAGAGAATAGGAGTGCAAGGCCTTGCAAATAACACTAACAGCAATGCCCCCCCCTTTATAAGTGGCTGTGACACTCTTCTAAGTGTCTCACATGTATTAACGTCCGCCGCTCTCTACAACAATCTTTGAACACCAGTATTATTCTTTATCCCTATTTTACAAACCAGCGCACTGAGGCAAGAGCGGTCAGGTTGCTCAGCTAGCAAGTGGGTCTTTCCCATCTGAGAGCCAATGATCTGATTTTGCCCAGGAGCCCAGGGCCAGGCCCTCAGATCCCCGTCAAATTCAGACACCGTACATCACTGACACCCCCTCGTTCTCTGCCGAATGATGGCAAAGCCATGGTTCCCAAAGTTAGCCACATCATGTTTCCAGCCTGCCATCATCCCCAAGAGCGGGTGGTTGATGAAGTTTGTCTTCATCTGCACCCCTCTTAATGCAAGGCCCTCAACCCCCATGAGGCCCCACCCACCCCTCTATCTATTCACCCATCCACCTAGCACCACACGTTCCTGCTGCCCACCCCACTTAATATTTCCCACCATCCACACAAACCCATGGTCTACAGAGCCTACTTTTCACATGGGACTGAGGATACATTGCTTCAAGTATCAGCAACCAGGAGACAAAGAGGGGAGGATTTTGATGGGGGCACATCAAATGTCACCTTGTGCTCTGCACGTGGGAAGCAGCCCCGCTGGGCCCCAGAGATCCGCTCTCTAAATTCAGCCATTCGAGCCCTCCCAGGCCCAGCTCCCACATGGAAGACAGAAACCCTGTTTACCTTAAGTCGCCTCCATTCATGATGGTCATCACCAGACAGAGGTCAGTTTTGGTTTCAAATGCATAGGCCAGAGAGACTATAAACCTGCTGTGTACTTTTGCTAGAATCTTCTTCTCTACCATAGCGCCCTGAAAAGGAAGATGTTGAAAACGATCACTGCGCTGTACACCAGAAGCTGAAGCGGAATAATAATGAATTGCAACTATAATTTAATATATATATATACATATTTATAGTTACAAGAAGCGGAGTACAGAATTAGGAATAGAGACAGTGGAAATGTGACGACTGTATGCGATGTCAGAGGGGTAGTAGATTGGGGGAGAGGGGTTATCACTTTGAGAGGGGTATAAATGATAAATGTCTAACTATTACATTGTATTACACCTGAAACTAATAAAAAATAAAAATAAAAACAAAAGAGTACCCAGGTTTAGACAGGGAAGTGACATCGTCATAAAAGACCAAGTTCCGCAAACCAGAAAATGTCTTAATAAAATAGAAACGGATTTGCAAATATATTTTAAAAGTAGTTTGCACAAAGTCATTGCAAATAACTTATAAACATGCCTCACTCACCCATTTCAGAGACAAAATTGGACATGCAAATTTATCACGTATAGAGGATTTCTAGTTTCCTGGAGCTTCCAGCAAGGGGAGCTTCAGCCAACCAGTCTTACTAATGCCAGGTGAGGGTTCCAGCACATCCCCTGGCTGTCTGTTCGGTTCTGACTTTCCTTGCAGTCCTTCCTTACCTCTAAGCAGCCTGTCCTGTTGCAATTCCAGCCCCTTTCCTTTCCTCCGAACAACGGAGGACAGCCAAGGTCCCAAACCACCCCACGTCTCTGTTCCTTTTCTCCTTATTTTAAAATTTCTTAATGTCAATTTAACATGTTTTTAAAATTGTGTTTAGATAAAGAAAGCAGAATCCCTACTGCAGGGGGAATTCTTGATACTGGAGGAGGCCCCTTTAGATGTTAGGTTGATTTCACTTTGTATTAAGTTCAAGGAGGGTCCTGGACTCAGGAGTGAAGAAACTGTAGTACTCTTAACTGTTGGATTAAAACTACAGACAGATAGCTGTGAGAGATAACTGCTTCTCCCCAAAGTCCCACGGGAAGAGCACCCTCAAGGAACCCTCAAGGGAGGGGATGCTCTGTGGTGTCTACTGTTTATCAAAAAAGGTGTACTTGCCCCTGACAGTCTGCACTGTGCAGCAGGAAAGGAACAAAGAACCATGAGGACGGACCGTATGGCTGGGAGATGAGTTTCTAAGACATTAAGCAGCTTTTGCTGATCCTACCTAAATGGAGTCTGACCCCAGTTAAAGAGGGTGCCCCCCCGAGAGCAACCTGCCTGTGCCTCCATTCACTCCTCATCCCTGGAAAACAGCTGCACTTGGGGAACAGCCTGCACCCAGCCTCACAGACATACTCAGCCTCACATAAAGGACTACTCGTCCTGGCTCGATTCCCTGTGTGTTCTCCGTCATAGCAACAGCCAGGGCTTAGGTAAGTTCCATAAAGTCAGAGTAAAGAATTGGAGAACAATCTCCTAACAGCCTCCCAACAACACTGCTACTGTATTTCATGGTGTTGGTGAAAACCCAAGAAGGATGACAGAATGTGGAGCGTAATCCACACTAACAAATGCAAAGGCTCTCCGAGAAGGGACGTCAGCAAACTCCATTTGTGTGCAGTATGAAGCTAGTGGCTAAGAGAAGCTGAATGAGGTGAGGCACAGGCTAAGAGGACCACACACTGCCTCCTCCTGCCGCTCCACTCTATGCCAAGTGCTCGGCTCGGCTGCTGGGCACAGGTAGGGATGACTCCGGACAAGAAGATGCAGATGGACTAGAAACCAGCTGATGGCTGAGTGACAGGAGAGGCAAGGTGAGCGAGCCAGCCAGCTGAGGGGTGCAATGTAAAGCTGGACAAGGCAGCTGAGGACCCTCCCAGCCCACTGACCCACCCATCCGCCAATCTAAGAGCGTGCCCTCCACTGGGAACGGCGGTGCTGCCCACCTGGTACCCCTTCCTTTTCTTCAGCCTCTTCTTGTTCAGCTTTTTACATGCATACATCTTGCCAGTTGCCTTCATCTGGCAGGCCGACACCTCCCCAAAGCCACCTTTCCCCAGGATCCTGAAGTCCAAGAACCAGTCTTCCCCCATGGGCTGGGCCTCCAGCCACTTCCACTGCAGGAACCTCTGGAAGTACAGGGTGCCCAGGTACTCTTGGAATGGGGTCTGGCTCAGGTGGGCCAGGGTGGCCTGCAGGAGAGGCTGAAAAATCCCGTCCCCACTTGCCACAGGTCCCTCCCGGACCTTCACCACCATCCCTTCATCCAGGAAGCTGCAGAAGAGCTTGGCCTGGGGGTCCAGGTACTCAGCCAGGATGGCCCGGGCCTTCTGTGGCCGGAGGTCATCGTCGGCCATGTTGTAATCCTCGATGTCCTTCCAGAGCTCCAGGGCAGCCACGTGCCTCTCATTGGCCTTCAGGAACTGCTGGAAGAGCCGCTTGCCGATGGGCTGCTCCGAGCATATACTCTGGAACTCCAGGTCCAGGCTGTCCCGCAGGGCCTCGCACTTGGAGAGCGGGGGCAGCTTGAGCTTAGCCAGGTACTTCTTGTCCCGGGAGGAAGGGGCACTGCTCCCATCGAAGCTGCCCCGTGCGGTGATGAAGGCAGAGTTGGCCACCACTGTCTCCAAGGACCCGAAATCCATCCCAGTGCCCGCCGCTCTCTGCTCAGGCACCAGGGGCCATGGACTGGCCCTCAGCACCCGCGTGCAGAGTGGGCCTGAGCCGCACGCTGCCCTTGGCCTGTGCCCGTTCCTGGCTTTAGGGACAGGAGGCGTCCTGGCCGGTACAAAGATGACTGGGGGGCATGCCAGGAGCCCCCAGGGAGCCCAGCTGACACAGCTCAGGCTAAATCCCAGCCTGGGGCTATGGAGGACACACTCAGGGCGGCAAGCAGGTGCCAGATAAAGACAATCCCCTAAGCCGCCCCCAGGAGGATTAGACGGCCAGCCTGCCCGGATCCTTCCCCTGAAACCATCTCTGTCTTGACAGACCCCAAGACACCCAGGGGCACTTTACTGAAGCCCTGAGCTTCAGAGTCATTCTGAGCTGCCCTGTCCCGCCCTCTGGCCTCCTGTTTGTTTCCTTGATGGGACTTGAGGCCGAACGGAAGGGAGAGGCGGGGCCCCAGGAAAAACATTAATTTATAAAGATGGCTGGTTGTTTTCCCCAGTATAGTTTTTTTATTTTAAAGAAAAATAGTAAGTGAAAAAGAAAACCTGCTGATAACAGGAATTTAGAGACAGAGAAAAACCACAGTGAACAGTTTCCTGGGGTGTCTGCCGAGGAGAGCACTCAATCGGGGGACTGATGAGCATGTGAGGCCTGACATTCGTCCTGACCCGACACAGAGCAGCCGTGTTCCCGTGTCACTCTGCTGGCTCTGAGGACCTAAGTGAACCCCAGCATCTGCTGAGGGTCAGCTCCACGTCAGTTCCCTTCCCTTGCCTGGGGTGTGCCCCAAAAGTCAAAATGCCAAGAGAAGTGTTCCAGTGAAATTAGGATGGGGAACCAGGAGACCTCCGAGCTACACCCAGTGCCCCACACAGAGAGGCAGGAGAGGGGAATGAAGAGGTCAGGGACATACCTGGGGCATACCTGGGAGTCATCTGGGGCACACCTGAGAGACACCTGGGGCACATCTGGGGTATACCGAGAAATGCCAGTACCAACAGAATGTCAGCTTCATGAGATCACAGGCTCCCTTGTCTGTTCTATACACAGTAGGTGCTCAGCAAATGTTTGGGAAAGGATGCCAAGGAAATGAGTAGGGAGTTGGTTATAAAGAGGGGAGAAAATGAAGGGTTTCCAAAACAAGGACTGCCCGAGTGAGAAGAGGCCGGGAGATTGCCCAGCCCACCCATCTGTTCCATGGTGGGAGAAGAGGAGTGTCTAGGGTGGCAATGAGATTCTGCAAGTGGGTGCAGGGACACAGGTGGGATCCTCTGTAGCAACTGGGGAGGCGGAGATGAGATCTTGCTGGCTGAGCAGCCATGTTCCCCCTGCCTCCCAAACAAGGGGGTTGGTGGGGCCCCCCCAGCCAATAGCAGGTAATCTTGGGCCAATCACTTTAACCCCTTGCTGCCGACCCAATCAGGGTGAGTTCAAATGGGACACTGGTGTCCATGGTGTGATGTAGTGTTTCCCACAGTGTGTCCTGGGTCAGTGCTTCCCCACGGCACAAGACAGACAAATCGCCTGTAGATCTTGCTAAAATAAATATTCTGCTTCAGGGGTCTGGGGCGGGTCTCTCATAAGCTCCCAGCTGGTGCTAACACTGCCAGTCAGGCCCCACTGTGAGAAGCCACGTCTGAGGAAGACAGCTCCCACGGGTTAACACCAAACTACATCCTGGAGAAGAGGAAGCATTTAGGTAAACAAAGCTAAATATGTTTCCCATCAAGGAACTTATTTAGAGGTTTTAGCATGAACGTGGCTCTCTAAGCGGGGTGAAATATGCGATGTTTCCCAAACTCCTTTGGCTCTCGAACCTCTCTTCTTACTTAAACCTTTTTTGGGGGGAATAACTGTAGACTCACATGCAGTTATAAGAAATAATCCAGTGAGATCCCATGTACCCTTACCTAGTTTCTCTCAGTGGCAACACCTTCCCAAACTACAGCATAGGGTCCCAGCCAGGATAGCAACTCTGACACAATTAACACAGAACATTCCATCACAACAAGGCTCCCTCCTGTTGCCCTTTTACAGACACATCCATCTGCTCCCACTCCCACAGCCCCCTGCACCCCAGGCAATCACTAATCTGGTCTCCATTTCTATGATTTTTTTCATTCCAAGAATATTCTATAAATGGAATCATACAGTACAGAACCTTTTGGGATTGGCTCTTTACATTCACAAAATTCTCTGGAGATTCATCCAGGTTGCTGCGTGTGCCAACAGTTTCATTGCTGAGAATATTCTATGGTGTAGATGAACCACAGTTGATTTAACCATTCATTTGTTGAAGTTTGGGGTTGTTTCCAGTTTGGGGCTATCATGATAGAGCTGCTATAAACATTCACGTACAGATTTTTGTGTGAATATAAATTTCGATTTCTCTGGAATTAATGCCCAAGACTGTAATTGCTGAGTTGTACGATAATTGCATGTTTAGTTTTTTAAGCAACTTGCCAACTGTTTCCAGAGTGGCTGTGCCATTATACATTCCCACCAGCAACATATGAGTGATCCACTTTCTCAACATCCTCCCCAGCATTTGGTGTTGTCACTCTTTTTTATTTTAGCTATTCTAATAGGTTTGTAGTGGTATCCAGTGTGGTTTTAATGTGCATTTCCCTAATGGCAAATGATTTTGAATGTCTTTCCATGTGTTTGTCATCTATACATCCTCTTTCGGGAAATGTCTCTTCATGTCTTTTGACCATGTTCTGACTGGATTGTTTGCGTCTCTGCTGTTGAGTTTGTTGTTTATCTATGTTAGATACTAGTCCTTTGTTGGATTTGTGGTTTTCAAATACTTCATCCCAGTTGTAACTTGTCTTTTCACCCACTTCTGGTTTTCACAGAAAAGGTGTTTTTATTTTGAAGGACAATATCAATTTTTCCTTTTATGCATTGTGCTGTTGGTGTCAAGTCTAAGAACTCTTGCTTAGCCCTAGATCTTGTAGATTTCCTCCCACGTTTTTTTCCAAAGCAATATACAGATTAAATGCAATCCCCATCAAAATCCCAATGGCATTTTTTGAAGAAATAGAACAAAAAAATCATCAGATATGTATGGAACCACAAAAGACCCCGAATAACCAAGCAATCCTAAGAAAAAAAAACAATGCTGGAGGTATCACACTCCCTGACTTTAGCTTGTACTACAGGGCAACAATAATTAAAACAGCATGGTATTGGCAGAAAAACAGACACACAGACCAATGGAATAGAATTGAGAACCCAGAAATAAACCCATATAAATATGGACAGATAATTTTTGACAAAGAAGCAAAAAACATACAGTGGAGAAAAGACAGCCTCTTCAAAACGTTTTATACTTTTACATTTAAATCCATGATCCACACTGAATTAATTTTTTTTTTTTTTACAAGGTATGAGACTTAGGTCAAGGTTCATTTTTTTTGCCTTGTGGATGTTCAACGTGGATGTACAATTGCTCCAGTTCCATCTGTTGAAAGGGCTCTCTTTGCTTCATTGAATTTCTTTTGTACCTTTGTCAAAAATCAATTGGGCGTATTAATGTGAGTCTATTTCTGGGCCTTCTGTTCTGTTCCATTGGTCTCTGTGTCTGTCACTCCACCAATACCACACTGCCTTGATTATTGTAGCTATTTCTGTCTATATTTGTGAGGAATATTGGTCTGGAGAATTCTTTTTTTGTACTGTCTTTGTCTGGTTTGGTAATACTGGACTTACAAAATCAGTTGGGAACTGTTCTCTTCTATTTTCTAGACGATATAGTGTATAATTTGTAGTTCTTCATTAAACATTTGGTAGAATTCTCCATTGAAACCATCAGGGCCTGGAGGTTTCTTTTATGGGAGATTTTAAATTATGATATCAATTTCATAATAATTAGAGAGCTATTTAAACTATTTCAAATTGGACAAGTTGTGTTTTTTGAAGATGTGGTCCATTTCATCTAAGTTGTGAAGTTTATGTATGTAGAGTTGTGTGTACTATTCCCTTATTATCTTTTTTATGTCTGCAGGGTCTTTAGTGATATATTGCTTCATTCCTGGTATTGGTTATTTGTGTCTTCTTTCATGCTATAGGTTTGACTATTTTATTGGTCTTTTCAAAAAACCAGCTTTTTGTTGGTTCACTGATTTTCTCTTTTGCTTTTGTTCTTAATTTCATTGTCTGCTCTTATCTTTTATTTCTTCCTCCAACTTGCTCCCCATCTCTTCTTTTTCTAGGTTTTTGAAATAGCAATTTAGATTCTTGATTTGAGACTTGTTCTCTTTTGTAATATATTCATATAGTGCTGTGAATTTTCCTGTTAATACTGCATTGGCTGTGTCCCACCAATTTTGTTGTTATATTTTTGTCTTCATTGAACTTCATGTGTTGTTTTAAATTTCCCTTGAGACTTCCTTTTTGACTCATATATTATTTAGAAGTGTACTGCTTAGTTTTCACGTATGGAGATTTTCCTGTTATCTCTCTGTTATTACATTTCACTTTTATTCCATTGTGATTGTACAACACACTCTGTATGATTTCAATTCTTTCAAATTTGTTGAGCTTTATTTTATGGCCCAGGATATAATCTATGTTAATAAGTGTTCCATGAGCACTTAAAAAGAAAGTGTATTCTGCTGTGGTTCAGTATAGTATTCTACAAACGTCAATGACATCCTGTTGGTTGATGGTGTTGTTGAGTTCTTCTATATCTGTGCTGATTTTCTATTTAGTTGTTCTATCAGTTGTTCAGAGAGAAATGTTAAAGTCTCTAACTAAAATTGTGTATTTGTCTATTTCTCCTTTCATTTCTATCAGTTTGCTTTACATATTTTTCAGCTCTGTTGTTTTGTGCATACTTGTAGGATGGCTGTATCTTCTTGGTGGATTGACCCTTCATCATTATATAATGTCTGTCTCTGGAAATTTTCTCTGCTCTGAAGTCTACATTATATGATATTCCTATAGCCATTCTTGCTTTAATATTTGCATTATATATCCTTTTCCTTTTCTGTCAGTCTCTGTTTTTAATTGATGTGCTTAGACCATTTAATGTAGTTATCAATATGTTAGGGCTCAAGTCTGCCAGTTTTCTACTTGTTCTGTTTTTTGCTTCTGTTTTCTTTTTCCCTTTCTCCTTTGGGTTACTTAAACATTTTTTTAGAATTCAATTTTGATTTGTCTATAGTATTTTTTAGTGTATCTCTTTATATTGCTTTTTATTGGTTGTTGTAGGCATTATATTACATATACATAATTTTTCACATTCTATTGTCATTTTATCAGTTCAAGTGAAGTGTTACCTTTTTTTATTCTCTCCTGTTGATAATGCAATTGTCTTAATTATTTCATCTACATATATTCAGAGCAACATTAGGCAATGTTATAATTTTTGCTTCAACCATCAAACATAATTTGGAAAACTCAAGAAGAAAAGGAAAGTCTATAGTATTTACTGATATTTTTCTGTGTTATTTCTTCCTTCCTGATGTTCCAATATGTGTTCTTTTAACATTGTCTTTCTGTTTCGAGAACTTCCTTTAGCCATCCTTTTAAGACAAATCTGCTTGTGACAAATTATTTTATGTTCCTTTTTCTTTATTTGAGAATGTCTTGATTCTCTCCCTTCATTCCTGAAGGCTTTTTGCTGGATTTAGAATTCTAGGTTGACAGTACTTTCATTTCAGTTTTTTAAAAGTATTGTGCAACTTCCTTCTGGCCTGTGGTTTCTGATGAGAAATCTGCTGTCATTCAAATGGTTTTTCTCTGGCTGCTTTCTAGATTGCATGCGTGTGTCTTTAATTTTAAGAAGTTTAATTATGATGCATCTTGGCATGGATTTGGTGGGAGGCATGGTTATCCTGTTTGGGATTCACTCAGCTTCTTGAATCTATAGGTTTATGTCTTTTGCCAAATTTGGGGAGTTTTCAGTCATTATTTCTTTGAGTAGGATTCAGCCCTGCCCTTTTACTTCCTTTCTTCTAGAACTCTGATGACACAAATGTTATTATAGATATTAAAAATGAGGCTCTGTGCATTTTTTCCCAAGTCTATTTTCTCTCTCTTGTTCAGCTCAGATAATTTCTATTGTTGTTGTTTTTTTTTCCTCCAGGTCACTGGTTCTTTCCTCTGCCCCCTTCCTTCTGCTGTTGAATCCATTCTTTGAGCTTTTTATTTTGGTTGTTGTATTTTTTAACCTAAAATTTCCATTTGGTTCTTCTTTGTATCTTCTATTTCTTTGATGAGACTTTCTATTTTTTCATTTGTTTCGAGAATTTTCATAATTGCTCACTGAAGCAATTTTATCATGGCTGCTTTAAAATCTCTGTCAGGTAATCCCAACATCTGTCACCTCGATATTTCAATTGATTGTTTTGTTTTCATTCATTTTGAAATCTTCCTGGTTCTAGGTATAATGAGGTATTATTACTTGAAATCTAGACACTTTCCTATTGTTTAATCCTTCAATTTTTAGCTTTCTTTGACACCACTCCAGCGGCAGAAGGGAATTTGGCTCTACTTCATTATTGCCAGGTGGCAGTAGAAGTCTTGGCTCCCCACTTTGTCTGGAGCCCATTCTTAACGGGGCATCTGTCCTCCAGTTTTAGAGCATACTGTGGGGGAAACTGCCCTCTACCAGCATCCCTTTCCCTGCCTCCTTCTTACAAGGAGAAGGTCACTTTGATAATGTGTGTGCAGTTTAGCACATACTTTCATGCTTCTGGGACTTCAGACACTAAGTGGGGAAGACTTAGTTCAAAGACTTCCAGAAAGAGTTCATCTTTTGCTCGTTTGAAGAGCATCGCTATGCTTCATAGACAAGGGCACATTTATTCTGTGGACAATAGTTGCTGTACTTATCTTCAAGCCCCAGCACTTGGGGTCCCAGACCCACAGGTTGTGGGTAATTAGACTGCAACCTAGTACCACACTCTGTTGCTATTGTCCTAAACTTCCAAGGTTGTGAATAGGAACAGTGTTCATGAAAATGCATAGGATTGATGCATTAATAAATTAGGACTCCTCACTCAAATGGTACAATTCCATCTTAATTTTGAGGTGCTCATTTTCCTGATAAACTCTAAACCATCCTAAAGAAAATGAGGCAGAGTAATGGTAAGAGGGTTTTTCATTATTATTCTTACCAAAGAAATCTTCAAATCTGGCTATATAGATCCGTAAGAGGGAAAGCCTAGATGTGACAGTGAACGAAATTCTACATCTTTCTATACAACACCCATTATTTTAATTGGGTTTTGGCTGAGATATTTGTAGAAAGGCTTCTGCGGCACATTATATTTGCTTGGCATTGACCTTTCAACCTAACTGCAGTGTGGGATGCCCCAGTGAGCAGACATCATAGTCCCAGCCATGTAAACCACCAAGGCTTCTAAGCCAGTGATTCTGGTCACGCATTAAGGTGGTCTGAGGGGCTCATAGTTCTCTGGAAGCTCAGAACCCCTAACAGCTTGGCTCTCGGAAACTTGGGGGTGGGACAGGCACCAGGTTTCAAGGTTCTCCGGGTGACTCCAATATGCTTCCAGACAAGCATCCCCACCTGGATATTGCTGCAGTCCTGCAGCCATAAGCATGGTCCCCCAGGAGCTCCTGGGCCCACTGGGTCAGAATCTGCATTTCAATAGATGCCCAAGGTGTGGTGTGCATTCAGTTTTGAAATGCACCTCTAGGTTGTATGACTGGGAATTCCTCCATAGACATAAAAAAGTCCTAAAGAGCCCAAGTCCTACCCAACAATGGATCTCAGAGGACAATATCCTTATCGCTGACACTGAGCATCAAGAACAACGGGAGGCGAAGGGACCAGGGACGCTTCTCAATCCTCTTGTCTGGAACAGAATGTCTAGCCCCTTTCACACACTGGCCCTGTTTTCACAATGTCAGATGTATTCTCTCCAGTGAGTGGTAAACACTGGGACGACAGAGTCTGGAGCCAATTGCAGAGCCCCAGCAGCTGCATTAGCATGACATCGACCACATGTTCCACATCATCTCACACCAGGAAGTGTCTACACGGCAGGTGAGCATCTGGGTCCAGGCCTGTCCTCGTGCTGACCTGTGCTCTTTACACCTTTCCTCCTGAAGCAAGAGAATGGGGCAGAGCTGAACAAATGGTGCTTGTTCATGCACGCAAGCATTCCTCCTTAGTCATGATCAGAAAACAAAGTTATGGGCCAAGGGCACACCGAGAGGAGGTGGTAAGAAGAGGTGGCACCACCCTGATTTGCACAGGGGAGGTGAAGGGGCACCTGATAGCAGGAGAACCTGCCGAGCTCACGGAGCTGCCCGCTACTGGTGTTTGGATAGCCGAGGTCTGATAACGCCGCTCTGGTGCTTTCCCTGAAAACTGCCTCTAAGGTGCCTTTGACCTCTGAAGAAGGAGACTATAAAACCCAGAGGAGGATTTTCCCCTCAGTCTTGGTGTGGGGAGCACCCCTATTCTACTGGAGGAGAACCTCCAGAAGCAGGGACAATGGCAGCACTGCAGGAGAAAAAGTCATGCAGCCAACGGATGGAGGAATTCCAACACTACTGCTGGAACCCAGACACGGGGCAGCTGTTGGGCCGGACCCTGTCCCGCTGGGGTATGTGGCCGGCAGGGAATGCTGCCCTGGTGGGGTATGTGCTGGGCAAGGACGGGAAAGGAGGGGCCGCTCTGAGGACAGAGGCAGAGGACCACCCACCAGTGGCTTAGGGCTGGCTGATCCAGGCTCCCAGAACTCAGGCCCTGCCAGGACTTCCAGATAGGCCTCTCTTCCCTTACCAGATGGCCCCAAAGGTCCATTTTAGCTCCAATACCCTCCGGCACCAGGGACCTGCAAGGTGGGAACATCTGAGGATTGGTCCCAAACTTTCAGGCTTAGATCTGAGAGCAGCAGTTTAGAACTATGTTCCTAAACTTTACAATTTTTAAGAAGACTTTTAAGGGGTACGGGATTTCTTTGGAGTGATGAGAATGTTCTGGAAGTAGATGGAAGGGATGGTTGCACAACATTGTGTGTGAATGTTATCACCACCATGGAGTCGTTCACTTGGATGGTTGCAGTGGTGGGTTTTACGCTGTGTCCTACATGATTGAGAAATGTGTCAGCTGCCTCTGGCCTGCCTCTCCCCGCGCAGTGTGGATCAGCCTCTACTACGTGGCCTTCTACGTGGTGATGACCGGACTCTTCGCCCTGTGCATCTACTCGTTGATGTGTACGCTTGACCCATACACACCGGACTACCAAGACCGGCTCAAGTCACCAGGTAACAGGGACAATGCTCGAGCCCGAACAGCGTGGGGGTGATATTCAGTCCCAGAGCTGCTCCCCGGAACACAAACCCTCTGGGAACGAACCCCAGGGGGCAGCCCTAGAGGGGCCTCTGAGCTACCCCCACCAGTGTCCAGGGGTCTAAGGGGCACACCAGCGTGTGGACGGTCCCCCAGCTGTTTTAATGAGGAAGGTAACTGCAGATTACAAAGTCTGACTTTGGCTTTAGTTGTAATTATTAAAACAGAAGGTTTTTGTTAAGAGAGTCTTGATATCACTTACTTTGTATGTATGCATCTATAGCCACAGAGGACATTTCTGGGAGATATACAAGAAACTGTTCTCAAGGAGATTAAGAATGAAGGGAGGCAAAGAGCTTTTGTTTTCCCCTGAATGCCCCTCAGTCCTGTGGGAGCACATTATCCATAATAGCAGATTCCATTCAGAATACCCCACGTTTTCTGTAAGTGCAGTTAGTCTACTATCCTGTCCAGTTCAGAAAGTGGACTGAGCGGCACCAAATGAGAGAGTCATTCGTGACAACACTAGGGCCTGAGACAGCAAGGCATCACCTCCAGTTCTGGGGAAGGTGATTCTAACCCAGACTTCCACACACAGCCCATGAACCACGGCTGACTGCAAAAAACAAAAACAAAAGAGGGAGGGAGGGCGAAGAAAGGAAGAAAGAAATGAAGGATGAAAAAGCATTTTCCAGCACATAATTACTCCCAATGTTTATCACCCATGCATCCTTAAAACTTTCTAAAGAAGATAATAACCCCAGAAACAGCCAAGAGCAGTGCACAGGTGTGACCTAAAAGAAAATTCAAGAGTTTTTAAGAGAATCCACCTCAGACGTTCTCCAGTGGGTCCAGCCATTCTGCTGGGATCCTCGGTGAATCCGTCTACAAACTATCTTAACACCAAAGTGCTTTGCTGGGTGTCAATTTTTAGAATCAACCAACAGAACAAACATGGAGGAGTTCAATGCAATTTCAGAACAATATATTACAAACTTGGGAACATAACTATAATTTGCCCAAAACTCAGGATGGAAGGCAGAGCGAGGTGTGCTCTGTTGTCACGGGGAGGACGCAGGGGAACAGGCAACAGCTGCCTTCTGAAGCTGATGAACAAGTCACTTGAGAACCCGAGAAGAGGCCGTGAAACACGCTCAGAGCGGGCAGCTGAGAGGAGAGAAGAGAGAGCTTTCTCTTCTTTTAAACCTTTCGGAAGGTTTTTATTTTAAATCATGGACAGCTGCTACTTCCGCAGCATCCATAAAAACAAAACCCTCATTACTTATTTAAAGTCACTCTCATGAACTGGGGACTGGCTAAGTTATGGACCATTTCCCACAATGCAACACGATGGGGTAATTGTAGGAAGAAAGAGGGGAGCTGATATGAAATGCCAGGGAAAGATGATTACAACTGGTATCAGCAAATGAAAAAACGAAAGTGGAATATGGACAATACGCTCCCATTTATGTGGAGAAATACAGGATATACATGCCCATTTCTATATCTTTGTGTTCACAGAACTAAGAGCTTCCAAAGGATGCACACTAGACTTGCGATGGGAAAGCTGAGGGCTGTCGCTTGAACTTCCTACACTTGTACACTTCGACTTTTTCTGTTAACAATTAATATATTAGATTGCTTTTGTACTTAACCAAAACCAGTGACCATTTTTCAAATGTGCACCCAAACACAACTTCACTTAAAACCCAATTGACCGTGGATGAGTCGCCACCTGCGACAGTGAGTGTGGCCGGGTGGCTGGCGCAGGCCTCGTGTGCTGGGAGCCCACCTGGCCGTCAGCCGAGGGCTGCACCCAGCTCCTGGACAGGCCTCATTCCAGCCGTGTAGCTCCCAGGCTGGTGTGCGGGGTCCTTGCCAAGCCGCTGTGCAGAGTGAACCTGGCCACAGCCTCGTCACCTGGGGGCCCTTGAAGACCTGGACCTGGTTGGAGCCCGGCACCCCACACTTGGCCAGCACCAGCCTGAGACAACTGTGTGTGCAACTCACCAACTCCAGAGGCAGCAGCTTGGATGTGGTGAACGTTTGGGAAACTAGTATGTGTCATGCTCTTTCTAGGTGTGACCTTGAGGCCAGATGTCTATGGGGAGAAAGGCCTGGACATTTCCTACAACATCTCTGATAACAAGACCTGGACGGGCCTGGTGCACACCCTCCACGACTTCCTGGCAGGTAAGGTTTAAAATGCTTCGCCAGCCTCTACTTTTTTCCTTTTCTAAGAAAATTCCACTGAGGGGAATGGGCTTTGCCAGCTCTAACAGCCTGAGAGGCTGCCGTCAGAGGACGGTGCCCACAGGTGTCTGTCCCGGCAGGCTACTCACCTGAGGCCCAAGAGGACAACATAAACTGTACCTCTGAGCAGGTCTTCACCCAGGAAAGCTTCATAGCCCCTAACCACACCAAGTTCTCCTGCAAGTTCACCACAGACATGCTGCAAAACTGCTCAGGCCTTATGGATCCCAACTTCGGCTTTGCAGACGGAAAGCCATGTTTTATTATTAAAATGAACAGGGTGAGTATAAAGGGCTGGAGGTCCGAGACCCGGTATGAGGTCTCCTTTGGGGAGTGCCGTGGGGTGGAGGTCAGGGCGTGTAGGCCTCCTGTTCAGGCCTCCAGAGATGGGGGGCCGCACTTGCCCAGGCTGCCCCTTCCTCACTCTGCGCCTTCAAACGCGCACCCATTGCATTGGCTCATGAATTTACTTCTCTCAAATACAACCTGAAAACCGCCTGTTCCAATACAGTACCTACTTAACACTCGGTGGCATCTGGACGCCGAGAAGCGGAGCGTGGGGCTATTCAGGCTGCCGGGGCGGCGATGTGTGCACAACAGCTAGAAAGAAACCAGGCCCTGTATAGGCACTGGGAGGGCCCCTGGGAATTGTCCAGAGCAGGTTTCCAGCCTGGGCCAGGGACCCACTGACAGGCCCAGGGCCAGGTACTGAGGCCAGGGTGAGGGCAGTGACAGTGCAAACAAAGCACAGGTGGGCACAGTCCTCCTGGCCAGGGGTGGGCAGGGGGAGACGAGGAGAGGTGGCATCTGGCTGGGTGAAGGGGTGAGGGGGCAGGGCTGCATGATGGCTAGCAGGTATGGCCCGGGGGCTGGGGGCTCCGAACACCTGCGTGGGCACAATTTTCCTCCCTAAGATGCCTAGAGGAAGCCATGTACTTGTGCTCTGCACATATCCTGGATCCTATCAGACCTGCCTGGCAGGTGTGATGGAAGCTCCCACTTGCATTGCACAGGAGGGCTGTGCACACCGGGGCAGGTATGTGGGGAAGACAGGTGCTATACCAGGCCTGGGCACAAATGGGCACACACAAGGGCTGGGACTTCAGGAGGCCGAGAAAGGTGTGGATTGGGAGCCCCGGGAGCTGCATGCCGCACAGGAGGCAGATGCTACGCCCTAATTCAGTGTACAACGGAGGGGCTGGAAGTGGCAGCCAGGGCCTGGACCCTTCTGTCTGGGTGTGTCTGCTACCTGCCTTCAACCAAGACCACAGCCCTGGGGCAGGGCTTCTGGCTTTCGAGTAGGAGTTGGTAACATCCACTGGAGGTTCTCAGAACAGGAATCACCCCTCAGATCCTTCTCAATGCCCTGCAGAAACCCCTGCTCAGGAGAGTCCCCCGGTGCTCACAGATGAGCATAAAGATGCCTTTCCCTTCCAGATCGTCAGGTTTCTCCCCAGCAACAAAACGGCCCCCAGGGTGGACTGCACCTTCCTGGTGAGTGCAACTGTCTGCAATAATTTTGTATATGCTAGAAAATCTGTAGGATCACTTAACTGGTTGTCCCTAAGAACCTCAATTGTCAGCCTCATAAACCAGATACACAACAAAACACTACTTAGTTTTACTATAGGAGAGAAAAACCTAGTAAGAAAAAAAGAAGTTTTCGTATAAAAAGCATCTGGGACAGTATATGATTAACGGACTTCAAAATGTTTGGTGGCAATTTGGAAAAACCAAGGCATTGCTATTATTGTTTTGTGCTTTTAATTTGCTTATTTACAAAACCATACCAGATTACCAGCAGCTATGGTTGTTCAATAGTGTATTTATATGGGCTAAGAATTGGCATTAACTTGTTCCAGTTTTTCTCAAAACTAGTATTTAAGTACATGAAAATAACTAAATTTGTCTTTATTGAACTGTTTTCTAAAGTTGTTTTCACCATCTTGCCTTCACCAAAGGCTCCCTGCGATTAGCAGTGGGAGCCCAAGGTGGGGGGGCCCAGAAACACCACACCCCCAAAGCCTGTAATCTCTCCGTGGGGCACCGGGGTCATCTTGTTTTCTTTCTCCTTTTTTCAGTTATTTCGACCACATGTGTAGGCCAACTTGAGATTTTGACAGACACCGAAGTTGCCTATATATGTTCTTTGATAAGCTCAAACTATCCATTGGGCAATTCGCTGACTCTGAAAAGAAACAAATCCCACAAAAGCACGTAGATCCTTATCCCAGAGAGCCACTCAAACGTTGAGCCGGTTTTGGCAAACCAGCCCATTCAGACTTATCAGCTTTCACTCCCACGCACATTCTCGGCTCTATCCACCTTTATTATCCTACAAGGACTTAAAATGGTAACAATGAAATTTTGGTAAGTCACCAGGGGTTTTGCAAACTAACATTAGACCCCTAATGGGGTCTCAGTACTGATGATAAAGATTAGAGCTAGTTTATGCTAATAACACAATAAAGCATATATGTGGTCACCTACACACATGCCACACACAAATGGACATGCAGGGATACACATGCACATGCACAGACACATGAAGAGACCTGCAGACAGAGATACACATACATGCACCTACGTAGACAAGCACAGATTCACGCGCGTGCACACACACACACACTCTCACTCACTCACCCAGATCCTGCTTTACTCAGTCAGCGGCCTCTCCTCCCCCAGGACCAAGATGACAAGGACAGCCAGCCCCTACAGGTGGAGTACTACCCGCCCAACGGCACCTTCAGTCTCCACTACTTCCCTTACTATGGCAAGAAAGCGCAGGTAGGTCTGTTTCACTTTTCCCTGTAACAACTACTGAAATCATCTGAAATTTAGCAATGAGTAGCACTAGGAAAGCCATAAACACTGTACCTATAAAAACTAAACAAAGGCGGTTACGTAGCCCATCCTGACCATTCAATGCTCTGGGTGTTTCCCAAACACAGTTCTCCTTACTACCTGAAAACACATTGCTCTCACGCAAAACATAAACATAAAACCTAATTCTTTTACTTTTCGACGGCCTCTCAAATCTTTTTAGAAAACTGCATATGCATTTTAAAGCATTTCCTCTAAATCTCTGGCTTGTTCCTGTTTTATTTTTAGATTAGTTTTCATCAAATATAATTTGAAGTTGAGTTTGTCATGGGTGTTATCTGTCCCCTCTAGCCCAATTCATATTCACCCCAGGGATTCTGGGACATGTAGCAGAGCCTACATGAGATGTTAGGTGACTGCAGGTCTTATGCAGAACGCACCTAAGAATTGCCTCTGTTCCATGCCACCTAAGTAGACACTCATTGCGAGTTTCTGACACATCTTCTCCACACTTCCCTTTCAGCCCCACTACAGCAACCCTTTAGTCGCAGCAAAGCTTCTCAATGTCCCCGGGAACACGGAAGTTGTCATCGTGTGCAAGATCCTGGCGGAGAACGTGACCTTTGACAACCCCCACGATCCCTATGAAGGGAAAGTGGAGTTCAAGCTTAAAATTGAGAAGTAAAGGAGCACGGAGGCTGGCGTCAACCTGCGGGGTGACCTGCAGACCTCCACCCTCTTGACTGCCTGCTGGCTCCACACCGAGCCAGCCTTCAGATGTTCTGGAACACCAACAAAGAAGCCAGCTGGGTAACTCCAGGCAGGCACCTGTGCGTCAAGCACTTAGCGTTAGATCAACTATTTCTTATTAAATCTTTATTATTTTTTTAGATAGAATTTGTTGCTATGATAAAAATGTTGGATTAACATGGAAACCCTAAGGCAGCAGCTATTCAACTAACAAGACCCTAAAATGATTCATCGCTTTCTATATAGACATCACTTTTCTTACTATAACTTATTTTTTCTATACATCAATGAACTACTACCCATGTGACTGTAACCTAAAGACTATTAATGCATTGATATGAAACATGACATGATAATGTACACTCTGAATGCTTGCTTTAAAGAATGCAATTCCTAAATTGTAAAAATAAATATATTAAAGTCATGCTTACTCTACGTAAAACAGCCATGTCTTTCCTAATAAGGGGGAAAAGTAACTAAAAAAGCAAATGCCTTTCTTTAAAAATCTCCTTTTTAACGTTTCAATTGCAAGTCAGAGAAATTACAAAACAATGTAGGAGTAGGACACAAGGGTTTCCTCAGTGTGACAGAACCTACAAACCAGAGGGAATTATACACAGTAGTAACCTTCCTCTCAGGCACGACTCCCTCCTTCAACATCCAGGAATTCATGTGAAGTCTGCAACTCTCTGCCTTTCAGAAACCCTGACATGAGAATATTCTGTCTGAACAAACAAAGCTGCTCTCACTGAGTGTTACGCATGTTTCACCCAAACCATGGCCCGGGCCTGATGCCCTCTTCCCACGTGAGCAGCAGGCGCCACCACCAACAGAGCAACAGGAAAAGCGCCACACGGTTCCTGGGTAGGAAAATCTGTCAACGCGAAAACCAGAGAAACCCAATGACAAACAGTGTCTGAGTAGAGAATCAAGACCCTGTACGTATTCTGAACGGTTAACTGAATCATGTATTTGCTGGGTATCTGTACTACGTAAGACAATGTAGCAAATGCTCTTCATTTCTGATACCGTCAGTGAAAGCTTTTTGAGCCACCTCAGAAATGTCATGTCATAGGTCAGAGGTCAGGTCACTCAGATATGGCATGATAACATTGGAAGTCAGAGGTCACATCTCCTTTCTTACCTTATGATCTTCTTTTTCTGAAAATCAAACCCATAAAATCTGTCTCCACTTTTAGGGTTCAGGAGAAAATCAAGGAACAAACTCTCTCCCCACCACTGGCCTCCAGAGAGGAGGTATTGCTTTAGCTTGTGCCCACCACGACCTTTCTTTGGTCCCCACCATCCCTTGAAAAGCTACAGGACAAGCTGAGGGGCAAGCAACAGTGGGGTCCGAGCCTACCACTGGTTGGCCTGGCAACTTCTCCTCACTCCAGCAGAAAGTAAGACTGACAGGATAAAATAATTTCTAGATAGTAATCTCTGAATTAGAGAAACACAGAACTTGTTTAAAATGCCCATGCGCGTTTTATTAATAAAAACTAACAGTGCCAAGTTAAACAAGTCAAACAATTAAAGTCTCTTTATATTCCATAAAATATTACAGAAAAGTTTGTGTTTCAATAAAAAGACTATTGTTTTAGAACAGGCAGCTAACAGCAACTGTGCAGCTAATGGTTCTTTGTGAATAAATTTTAAAAGAGGCTACTGCCTGTCCCGAAATTCCTTTTTCTTTTTATAAAAAAAGAACTATTAAAAATGATTGACAAATTTTGAGTTAAAAAACTGTTAAAACATTCTCTATATTTAATTTCAACTTTATAATAGATTACAGGAAGATGCTTATGAAACAAATACAATATTTGTTTCAGTACATGTCTTTAAATGATAGACTTATAAGTATGTAAACAACTATATAATAAAAAGTTTCCAAACGATGCCTGTAAGAAATCAGGCAAATTTTACCATAAGCAATAAACCATTCTAAGCCTTCCAGACAGTTTTCATAGCTGCACCAGCATGGCAGTAAACTTTTACAAAACAAAACAAAAACAAAAAAAGAACTCTGCAATTTGTTGCGAAATAGACCAAAAAAAAAAAAAAAAAAGTATAAACTTGATGGAATCACAGTTGATATAATTTAAGAGAAAAATAAAGGTATAATAAGATTCATGGCGCTTAATGTTGAAAAGCAGAGCTTTGCCATCTGCTCAGTTCTTTGGACACCACATGATTGAACAACACAACACTCGTCCTGGAGCCACACCCTCGGCCAGCGGGTGGCGCCATTCACAACAAACTGCAAATGGCATTCTGGGTGGTGTACCCGCCTCCACCGGACGGAGTTTTATTTTCATTGATGTATGGAGTTTTATTTTCGTTGATGTAGATGGACTACAGCTTAGTCAGCAATCTCAGCAAGAATTGTTACTGGGCATAAATGAAGTCGTTATTTAAAAAAATAGAAAAGGAACACACAAAATCCTAAAAAGTAAGTAGAGGTCCTGCATCAGCACACTGGAACCCATACACACTGCAGCCCGTCTTAAAAGACCCGACAGAAAACAACCCTGGCTTGCTTATCAGAGGCGCACATCGAATTCAATAGCTTACCAATATCTTCTTGGGAGGAGGCCAAAAAGAAACAGAAAAACCCACATTAAAAAAAAGTTTCTCTTCCCTAAGCATGTTTTCCTGCAGCTTAACTTGCGGGGGAGCGACCTGCGAGCGAGCACGTCAGTCTTCCTCCTCGTTCTCGTACTCTTCGTCCTCGTCGTCATCCTCCCCGACATAGGACACAGGGGTCTCCACCCGGGACCCGCTGTACTGGGACCCACTGGAGCTCGTGGCCAGCATCCCATCCGCACCGTTGGTCAAGTCACTGCAAGGACAGGAGGTGACACAAGGTGGTCAGTGACGCGCGTCTGCAGCCTGCGCC
This sequence comes from Rhinolophus sinicus, assembly GCF_036562045.2. NCBI lineage: Eukaryota > Metazoa > Chordata > Mammalia > Chiroptera > Rhinolophidae > Rhinolophus > Rhinolophus sinicus. The sequence goes on along the minus strand of NC_133754.1, from coordinate 55,470,281 downwards.
AAGGACAGGCCAGCATTGCAGGGAGGTCTGGGTAGTTTCTATTATACAAAGAGAAACGGAAAGTTTCACACATTTGTTAACACAGAATCCCAACACTCTGTCATCCGTTTCACCCTCTTCATATCCTCTTCAGCCTGTCCTCTTGGACATAACCAGAAAAATGAAGGGAATATTGGCAAGACCACAATAGATAGTCTTTTTCCCCATTTATTATTACATCAGAAACAATATCCCTGAGTGCACAAACGGAAAAACGATTAGATCCTTCTTTCTAGGCCTTTTACTTATGAACTTGTTAATCTCCAGGAAGGAGGCGGAAAACAGTTAGGAAAAAGGACCCCAAGAAGGGTGACATGGGACCTTCCAAGGAAAGGCTCCCTGGATAGCATGTGTGGGAGAGCACCCAGCAAGTTGTGTGTGTGTGCACATGTGTCTGCGTATGCACGTTTGTGTATGTGTGCGGTCATGTATGATGTGCATTGTGCATGCATTCACGTGTACATGCACGTGTGTATCAATCATGTCCCTAGGCCCCACCCTCAGCTCCTCTGTTTTCTGTGAGAGCCCAGGAAGCTGAGCTGTAACAGGTGAGTCTCATGCAGACACTCTGCAATCTATACTTCCAGGAAGGCTCCAAGGACCCGCCTTTCTAGTTTTGTGGAATGGCATTTGCTGAAAGTCAGAGGGGCTGGCCCTGGGCAGGGACCACAGGCCCAGAGGGGTGGTGGAGCTGCTGGGCTGGGAGCGGGTAGGAGGCAGAGGTGCCTGGTCCTACACACTGGTCCTCAGGTGGGCGTCCAGAACCCACCTACATTTGCATTATGTTCCTAGGAGTCTCAACCAGGGACATGTGAAAATCTTTGGTTGCCACAGCTGGGGGTGGGGAAGGACAGGGGTACTGGCATCTGAGGCCGAGGGTACTACCAAACATCTCACAAGGCACAGGGCAGTGCCCACAACATAGAGTCATCTGGCCCAAAATGTCAAGAATGCCACAGGTGAGACCCTGGCCTAGATCGGTGAGAGATTTTAAGAGCTGGGATCCTGGTGAAAGACCCCTGGGTTCAGCCACCACCCAGCCTCCCAGTATAGAGAGAGTCAGACACGAAGGGTTAGTTACTGTTCTGGGGCACTGACAGGTGATGGTCCACGCCAATCATGAGGAGGAGGGACAAGTGCACATTTCCACTATGAATTGTAACTTGTGTAGGTTACGGTCAAAAATAATTTCAATTTCTTAGTATTTGAGTTGTACAGCAAAAAAAGGTATTCTAAGAAACATCAAGTATTGAATGGATGCCAACCTAGAATTTAAAATTTGATAGAGATCATCCAGGTTTCACACCTCGGGTGGGGGAGAGGGGCTGAAATCCTGAAACTACACAGGGGCTTGGAGTCACTCCCGGGAGAAGCTCACACAGTAAATCCGTTTAGATAGGACATAAAAGGGTCACAACTGCATTGGAAACGTGGCCATTATACACCTGAAAAAGAGGGAGTCTGGGAAGTACGAAATGACTAAGCAGCAAGTGTTGGTTTAACTTGGCAATAGGATCAGGAACCCTAAAAAGTTTGCAGCAACAACAGGCCAGAGCTGCAATACATACTAACACTAAGAAATATTTTTATTAACATAAAGCCATATGGATATATTTTAATACCTTTTACTGGTCTTTATTAACACTGCACAAAAAAACTACTATTCAATGTTGTGCTCTTTGACAAAGTAATTCTACACCTGGGAAATCTAGCCTAGCAAAACAGGTCAGAAAGGGTGAAAAATTTAGCCATAAAGCTGCTCATTGCCGCTTTTCTTCTAACTGGGAACCACCTAAATATCCAACAATGGAGGGCAGTTCAGTCAATTATCGTGCCTTCATAAAATACTGTATCATTCCACCATTAATGTTAGTTTTTCTTCTGAAATGTTACTGGCTTTGCTTCCCTCATTATAAAAACTGACATGAGTCTCTGAAAATTTAATCAATAAAATGAATTTCATGAAGATGGAAGTTTAGAAAATACCTAAATTCCACCTCCTTGGAATAACCAATGCCCAGCAGTTTACAGACTGCTCCCTACACACACAGAGCAAGAGAGTTGGAATTAAAAACCGAGCTGACCTCTGTCAGAACCTGACCGTGTGCCAAACACCCTACAAAGAACTTCACCCCTCACTAAGCCTCGCAGCAGATCAACGACTAAGCCCTCAGCAGTCCCATCTCCCTGGAGCAGGCCGGCTGACCCCGAGGCTTCGCAACCCCACTGTCCATGCGTGGCTCGCTCAGGGCCACCCTGTGGCCTCGTGGGTCACACAGAAACCCAAGGTGCCGTGTTCAATGGCCACAGAGCACTGCATTGAAGGTGTGCGCACACCGTCATTTATTAGATCAATCCCATTTTGTTGGCCCTACAGGCTGCTAATTTATCTTATATTTTAAGAAATTAAACATTTATTAATACTTAGGATTAATATAAAGTAATATGTATAAATTATAACACAATATAATAAGTTCATAAAACCATTGTTTTGTCAATACTTAATGCTGAAATTGTCTATCTTTTTAAAACTAAGATAAACACTGAGGGCTGACATACTCTGCTCTGTGGGACTGCTAGGTCAAAGGTTAAATGCTCACTGATTTAAATAATAAAGCCTTCAATAACACAGAAAAATACATACAACAAAAGGTAAAGTAAAAAAAGCAGGGAACAAAATTATTTGTATGTTGTGATCTCAAGTGTGTTAAAAAGAACATAGAAAATTTAACTTAACAATAAAAGGTAAATGAAGAAAGCAGGTAACAAAATTAAATATACATTGTGACCTCAATTGTGTTAAAAAGAAATAAGGAAAAAAGGATCGAGGAACACAGTCACTTAAGGCAGTTGGCAGTGGGGTTTTTGCTGTGTGTGAATTTTTAAAACATAAAAGACATGTATTACTTTTACTTTTTAGGGGGAAGAAACCAATAAGAAAGCTGCTTTCCACGAAGGGGACAAGCTGCAGGCACGTGAAGCACCCTCGGGTGGGGGAGGGGCTGAAATCGCTTCCAGGGGGTGATGGACCCACTGTCTACACAATGAATCCAGTTCTGAACAGCTGAGGAATCAAGGTTGTTTGTATGAAAGCTGGGGGGCTTCACACTGCCAGGTGACACAGTGTCCCCACTGCCCACCCGCCTCGGCCCAGAACTGCAGTCACCTGGCAGAAAGCCTTGTGCCATTAGAGGTCGAAACCGACGACGTGATGAATACACTGCCGAGTGATCCCTGAGCCATTTCTGAAAAGAGAAAGAAAATAAAGCAAATGTCATGAAGCAGAGACCAGAAGAAACAGAGGCACTCATGCTGAAACAAGATGGCCACGGCACCTGGACACCTGTGATGGGTCCAGCATTTCCTGGGCCATGCCACCTCCTGGAAAGCAGCCCTGCTCAGCCAGGCCACAGCCACCGACCAGCCCTCTGCGAGAAGGCATGGAAGCCCTTAACTGGCGTGTAGTCACTGATGACGACACAACCGTGCCACTGAATCTAAACTGTTGTCATAAAGCAGACAGTGGGAACCAAGGGGGACGAAGGACCAGCATTCACTCCCGTCCTGGAGACAGCGGTCTGTACCAGGACCAGAGTGAAGGTAGAGACGTCAAAGACGCGCCAGCTTCGGAGTCCCGGCCGGCTGGCTGCTGGAGCCTGCAGGACGGGCAGGAAGAGCCAGTTTCCCTGGACGACCCGACGCCAGAGGCCCACTTGTTCTGAACGGCTCAGGAGCTCTGAGTCCAATCCAACGCGATGGCTCTCAGGGACAGATCTACACCAAAAAGGTGGGGCGACGATGGCAGCTTTTTCTTGCCCCAAAGCCGATTCCCCTCTGTGGCCAGGATTGTTCTTAGCAAAGGAGTCAACAGAACGTAAGCCAGAGAACCAGAGTAACCACTGACCAAGCAAATGCTTCCATACTCCAGCCATCAGTTAACAGGCACAGAACGTCAATATTCTTGGTTCCTTTGCAGTAGTGACCAATCAGCTACCTGAGGGGAAACGTCCAAGCCTATTCCACTCCTCAGAGAACTTCAATCTCTCTTTTTGGGGGCCTTACCTGGAAGGTGAAATCCTGACTTAACACCTTCATATAAACTGCATGGGCCAACCCACAAAATGCCACTGTGGACACCATTCGGCAAGTGTCTCCGCGGCTGAAGGCCCCGTCAGATGGCCCTCCTGCCTCCCGTGCCCACATCTGCAGTCCCCAGGACCCTCTCATGTCCCCGCGTGTCACTGCTCTCAGTGCAGTGAGCTTGAGCCAAATTAGCAGAGGAGAGCTGAACGACTGGGGGCTGGGGGACTGTCCCCACTCAGCCACCATGGTCACTGAGACCGACTGACCTGTCACATAGGGTTCCAGCGCTTTCGGCACCAAACTTCTTGCCACTTTGAGGTCTTCAGCGGAGCAGCTTCCGGATTCCAGCCCGTAGGCCATCCCCATGCGCTTCAGCACCTCTATGTCATCATGGATTTCAAACGTGTTGTCAAAATTGAACAGATACTCAAATCTGGAGGAGAAAGTCCCTGTTAGAAAAATGCCATCTTCAACAGAGATGGACGCGCTTGGTTCCTTGGGTGCCCTTTCATCTGGTGTCTACAGAATCTGTCAACTCAGAAACAGTGACCTGGGAGACTCAGGTGGCACCGCATATCGTCGTCTACGCTCTGGAGGCGCGGCCCCAGCACGTGGCTGGCTGGTCCACCTTCGGTTCAGGCTGCCTGGCTCCCAGGACTAACAGTGAACACCATCTGCCAGCTGTGCTACGTCTGAACAACTGTCCTACTAACAATCCTAACAGGTTTGATTTATTTTCCTTTTAAAAGAGAGATGCATAATCAGGGGAATGAGAAGCAAACTTCTCAAGTAATTATGCCAAAAGATGGTATTTAATTACAAACCAGGCACTTATATAAATTAACCAGACAGGCCGTTAACACCGCTGACTGTGCCATTCTTCTTTTCTGACTTGAGACCCAGTGCTGAGACCGAGCAGGCAGGCGGACAACCTACTTGTCATTAGAAATGCTGCAGTCGATGACAGTCTTCTTGCTGGTGTTCACAATGATGAAAGGCAGGTGGATGACAGAGTTGGGCGGGGGCGGCCGGCTGGCCTGCTGCTCTGCCTGGCGGTTTCTCTGCACCAGATTCTTGAAGGCAATTTGCTACAAAAGATGAGCAATCAGCACGACGCTCGCACCAGTCATCGCCGAACCTAATCCCTTCACCCCAGGCACCCTCAACGACCCTCCCTGACCCTCACAAGACAGCAGAAGAGTCTGGGTCCCCCTTTGGGAGATCAGAGAAAGAGGGGCTGCAGGATCCAGTGAGCTGCCCAGCAAAAAAAAGCACATCCTGAAAAACCAAATCCCCAGAGAACTGAGACTGCAGACGCAGGCATTCACACCCTTCAGACAGAAACCCCCTCGTACAGAAGGAGGACTCTGGAGGTTACAGTCCTACCCCTCACTGGGGAGGGGTCCGCATGTGCCCATGACTGTCCCCTCCACACGCCTTAGGAGGCAGGCATTCGGTTGTGGACCGGGAGCTTCCCAGGACAGCAGAAACAGCGAACGGGCTGGTGTAGTCTGTCTCCTTGGGGACACGGTCCTCAGGCCTAAAGCCAGAAAGCCAGGCCCTAAAATGACCTTTCCGAAAGGGCAAGATAACTTCCCTGCCATTAATGTCAAGTCAGGAAGATTCCCTCCCTCCCTATCCAGCCTCTCTGAGCTGCCCGGCGCTGGGACCCAGGAGCTCAAGGCCGAGTGGGAGACAGGCAGTGACTTCGATTTTTTTTAAGTAGCTATGAGGTGCTATGGATGCAGAGAAAGAGAATAATTCACTCTACCGAAGGCAACTGAGTGAAAGAACTCTGGAGTCTGGAGGGGCTGCTGCCTAGAGCAACTGCCCTCCCAGCCAGAGCTACGCCCATGTGTTGTTCCATTGCCCAAGTCCCCTCTGTCCCCTGGCTCTGACTACTTCTCTACCTGCCAAAACCCCCTCAGCTGGCCTCCCATGGAAAGGGTCCTGGATGCCTCTTTTAAGGGCAACAGAGTTCCGAGGTGGGGGAAGGCGCCTCCATGCTGAGCATGCCCTGGGCACCGCTGGGTGCTGGGGCAGATGTGCCAAGCCCCACAGTGCCCCGTCCTGGTCTTTTCCCATGTTCTTAGATCTCTTGCCCTCAGCACTTAGGCTTGTCCTCAGGCCCCACACGCTTCCCCCCAAGGGTCTCACTTGCTGCCACAGCTTCTCAGACCCCGACCCTCTGGTCCTTGGACACAGGCTCCCAGGGCTCCCCGACACCCTGCGACTTGACCGCAGGGCCTGTGGCCTCACTGCCCTGAGGATCCACAGGCATCTCAGTGAGTTGCTAAGGCATCCTTCCCTTTCCTAACCAACCACCACTTCTGCTGGCAGCTGCTCCCCATGCCACTGGCAGGGACCCCAGTGCTGTGCTGCTTCAGTCCAGGGCCCAGTCACTCCCTCTCCAGCAAGATCTTCACACGTGTTTGAGTTTTTGCTTCTAACCCAGCCATGCATCTCCAGGACCCTACAAGGGTAGGCTGATGCTCAAGGTCGTCTCTGCAGGCCCAGGGGACGGCCGCACATGTTCCCTGACGGAGTGTGCCCGAGGGTACAGGGACGGTGCACTGACACATGCTCCATGACCACGTGTGCTGACCTCTGAGCAGTAATTGCCAACACCCACCTCAGGTTCACTCTGCATCTCACACCCCTAGTCTGGAGGCTGGTACTCAGAACACGCTTCAGACATAACCAAGGAATATTTACATGCTCCTTTCCTAAGGGGCCATCCCTCCTGCCATTTAGACATTTTCTGACAAGTGACACACATGCTCACATGGTTATGCTCATACACGTGCATACTCACACCTGCTCGCACACACGCGTGCATACTCACACGTGCTCACACATGAGCTTTCATATGCTCACACTCACATGTGTACACACTCACACATGCTCTCACTCTCTCTCTCTCGCTCTCTCTCTGGGAACAAGGTCCATGTCCATGAGAGTTCATGTCAACGGCACAGGATGAGCTCAGTGAACATGCATGAAATTCACATTCAAAATCTCAAAGTAGAGATTTTATTTACCACATAGGAATATAATGAACTGTGAGATACTGCTGTTGAGGAAAAACTACATTAGTAGAAGAAAAATGACCTTGCCTCCAAAGATAAGTATTTTATTACCTGTAAAATAAGTTCTTGAAGTTGAGATTGTTTCTGTTTTATTCTTTCAAGTCTTCTTTGTCTCTCTACCTTCAAAAATAAACCAGCAATACAAGAAATCATCACCATTTGTTGAACATAGCTTATTTTAAAACCCCCATCAACACCATATCACCTAAGGAGGGTCTTGCCAAAAATGTTTGCTCTGAACCTAATGGTGGGGAAACAGACCAGCTAGAACATGGCACATTTTACAAGAGACAGGCGACTTTTCTTCAATCTCAAAGCTCCGTATTCTTCTGTCTTCTCTCGTTTTCTGGATGTGGCTATATTTTGTACAAGTCCCACAAGTTAGGATTCAGACTTGCGTGCACTAGAGTTCACTGCCTTCGCCTGGCCTGACACCTCCCCACCCGCAGTGAGTATCAGCACAGCCCAGACAGGCTGGACGGACAGACAGTGCACCAACGGCAGACGGGCAGTCACGGGCCCAATCAGAGACTTTGGGAAACAGGGACACACTTGTCTGCCTGGTCCAGGCCAGGCACAGACAGCACAAGACCCTCGCAGGCACTAGTGCTGCAGACAACAAAACCACCTGCTTTAGAAAGACTGCTTGGGGGACAGTTTCCGAGCAGAACATGAAAGGTTAGCAGTGCACCTCTAAATTCTGACATTCCTGAGCCGAGTTGGTGGGCAGACCGATCCATTTGATTTCCTTCTTCTCCTTAGAGATGATGTTCATGGCCATTAGCACATTTAAGGCATCATAGACTCGCCGTCTGATGTTCTTCTGGTCATAAGCCTGAGGGAGACGGAGCGGGAGTTTGCAAAACATCCAGGACGAATCACAGATCAACATTTAAACGCTAGACCCTGAACATAAAGAAGTGCACCGTCTGCTCGCTTCGTGTGGTACAAACCCGTCGCAGCAGCTGCCAGCCTCGCTCCTAACACATCCTCACAGACCTGGCCAGTGCTAGTGATGCGGGATGGGCCCGGCAAGAGGGCATTTCTGTAGGGGGGAGGTCACCCGACAGGGAGAGCCAGAGCCCGGGCACAAAAACATTTGGGGATGGTGGCACATCGGACCCACAAAACGGCCAGATAAACTCCTTTGTACTCTTCTTGGAACTTCTGTTAGAAGTTGTTTCAAATAAAAACAGAGGGAGCTGTGCAATGCGGTGCATTGTGTGGCATGTACTTACGGATTCATTTGGTAAGATGTGATTATCGGCGGCGCTGAACTCTGCGACAAGCTCGTCAGCCACCTCATTATAGGATGTGGTTCCCTTCCTCTGTACCTTCTCACAGACCTTCATGGAGAAGTGCCTCAGGCCCTTACCGTTCTTCTCTCCTTTCCTGTTGCGTTTCCTTCAAAAATACAAAGGAGAAGTAGCACCCTTAGCCTTCTTAGATCCTGCCTTGAATTTAGACACACATCTACCTAAAACGGCTAACGAGCTACACAAGGGCCTGGCGTCCTGCTGGCTGGAGCTCCCAGGAACGGCCACAGGGGACACTGGCTCGGTCTGTGCAGAGCACACCCAACACAGCAACGGGTGTCCAATGTTTCCTTTCTTTCTTTACAGGCCAGACCTCACATCTATGCCTTCAAGTCTCAGGAAGGATGGGGCTGCTGCCCGAAAGAACGGGACCCAGTACATATCTGATGCACAGCGATCCACTAAACACTGCTTCTTAAAAAGATGTCAACCAACATCAGGAATTATGGAAGTTTTACTGCAAATTTAGGACGTTTTAGGGCAAATGTAGTAAGCTAACAGACAAGGGGATGCCGAGACCTTGAGGGCCACATGGCAGCGGGCGCCAAACGCTGAACACCAAAGTGTGCTATCAGGTCAGGAGGGAAAACAAATGTTTAAATTTTTTAAGTCACTACGTCAAGGAAAGGGTCGCTCCAAGTTTCTAACTGGATGAATTTTGGGGGTTGATGGTCTTTGCTTTAGAAACAATACAGACATGATTCTATAGCTTTGTTGTTGTTTAAGAAAAGTCGCAGAGCTGACCTTCGAGTAAAATCATTTTCAAATTGGTTTGCTGCAGTGGAAGAAAGGCTCAGAGTCACTGTGCTGGAGCCGTCCAGTGGGGCCACAGCCGGGAATGGCAGTTACATTTAGTTGCAGTGGGTGAGGCTGCTGCAAGAGCCGCCACATTTACACGTCATTCCCTAAGTGCTCCTTTCCGGTTGCAGACAATGGAAAATGTCTAAGTTACTGGTGGGCTCAGAAGCCAGCGCCCTCCTCTTCTTCTGCCAAGAGCTGACCACACTTCATAGTGTAGCCATCACCCCAAAACTACAGGGGGACAGCTCTCCCACCCTTTACAGTATAACCATCACCGAAACTACAGGGGGGCACCTCTCCCACCCTTTACAGTGTAGCCACCACCCCAAAACCAGGGGCCGGGGGCAGCTCTCCCGCAGCCCAACTTCTCCTTTATGAGGAAAAGCGTGCCTTGACTACACACGTATCTTGGGCATGCACTGAACATTTTTCAATCCTCTGGCATGACGATTCGCCCCTATGGCCACAGAACTGGAGGGTTACAATTCTAGGCAATGTGCTCACCCGGCAGACCAAGGTGAGGGGTCTGAAGGCTGGTTCTGTGACACAAAGTGAGTGTTAGGGGTGTGTGGGCTTCCTACCACGATAGTGTTTGGCGCTGCAGGTCTCTGAGGCGTACCAATTACCTACAGTCAAAAAAGACAATTCAGAACACAATCAGCAATCTCCCACATACGACGCTGCCATTTTATCATTTCTCATTGTCTACAGCCACTGCTGAACTTTATTAACAACGAATAATCAGAAAGAACAATGACAACGTGAGTCCCCAACAGCTGACACTTTGCACTATGGACGATATCACCACATCTCTTCTGAACATGTCTTTATTTCCCTCTTTCAACCTCAGCACCTTGTTTATGGAAACAAACGCAGAAGGAGGCATCCGACAGCCTAAACAAGCCCGACAGAACGTGCACATCTTGGGGGCGCGTGGGCCTCGATAAGGTCCCGTGGGGGGGGGATAAATCCCGTGTCCCAGCTACAGGATTCAGTGGGGCACTCGGCGCATTTCTATTTTTCCTCTCGCCCTCTTTTGTTTCCCTTCCTTTTAATGATACAGATAAACAAACAGAAAACAGCTCTCAGAACAAAAGGAATACAGTGCGAGACTCTGGTGTGCGTGTGGGAAGCCCATCCAAATGACACTTTTGTGGGGTATCCAGGCACCCCCCACAGCACAGGGCAGGGGGAAGGGAGGCAATTAGCACTGGGAGCAAAGGCAAGGACACACAGCCCAGGTCATAGGGACGGGGATGGGTGGGGGCAGCGATGACCTGCCCTCCCTCAACTGTCTGGAGCCTCCAACACCCATCGCTTCACCACGGGAAGGGAGAGCCTGCTCTGTCTTTTGACAACAAGGACTCAGAACTTTGGTCCCATCAACTAATACTCAAATATTAGCATGGAGGACGCACAGACATTGCCTTGTACAGCCAAGTAAAGTTCCAACTTTTCTGACAAATACTGTATGATCTCACTTATATGTAGAATCTAAAATAAACAAACAAAAAAACTCCAAGCTCAGAGGCAGAGGTAGGAGTGAACAAAATGGGTAAATGGGTTCACAAACTTGCAACTGTAAAACAAGTCACGGGGGTGTAATGTATAGTTAGTAACACTGTACTGCATATTTGAAAGTTGCTCCGAGAGTAGATCTTAAAAGTTCTCATCACGAGAAAAAAAAATCTGTAACTACATAAGGTGATGGATGTTAACTAGACTTATTGTGGTGATCACTGCAGTGTGTACAAATAGCAAATCATTATGTTGTACACCTGAGACTAATACAGTGTTGTATGTCGTTTATACCTCAATAAAAAAGTAAAATAAAATCTCAACTTTTCAAAGATCTTGTTGTGTCACTCTATCTGCACCGATGACTTGACCCAGGAAACGATTCGGACCCATGACTTGTCAGTTACTATGCAGCGAAATGTCTCAGTGACGTTTAACATCAGGCACCTGAGCGAGGGCAGCACACACAGGAGGGCAAACTGCAGCCTCAGGGACTCACGGTGGCCGTCTCCTGGCTATTTCAGTCCCCTTCTTAGTGGGTGTGTTACCTGCGGTGGCCCTGAGACAGCTGACCTGACACTTTGTAAATTATCCCTAAGTCCAGGTCACCTGTCAATGTTAATGATCCACAAACCACAGAAAGGAAAATAGCTCAACTGAACTGCATTCTTTTAATTCACGTTTCCAATGATAAGAGCTTCATCACAGCGCTTTTTAAACTGTAGGTCACCGTCATTCGAAAGCCATGAAACAAATCAAAGAATTTTCTGAAAAATGAAACAGGCTAGGAAAGAGAACTTTCGTTTCTGTTGATAAGTACGTGCATTTACGGGGCACTCGGTGAGGACATATTCCTCCTAAGGCTCGTGGTCCAAAGCGTGGGCAACATGGAGGCCTGGACACAGTTGGCTCCATTCCCAGGAGAGCGGCCTGAGGACACAAGCAAAGGCCACACGGGCAGGCACACGCGAGCCCTACCAGCCTCACGTGCTGCTCCTCTGCTCAGAAGGGGCTGCCTGGCTTCAGGGTCAGTGCCCCGCCCAACACTCAGCCCAGGCCCTGCGACAACGCCCCCTACATCCTCTCCTTAGGCTGCACCTGTCCTGCAATGAGAATGGAGGGCCAGAGGGCCAGGCACACAGCAGGTGCTCAATAACTGCTCGCTGTGAGAATGGCCTACCTGGGTGACAGGACAGGTGAGCAAGGAGGGGTCCTCAATCTGCCGGCTGTCACCCAGACCCTCATGGGGGAGCAAAGGCCGCCCATGCCTACTGGTTCTCTCTCTTTGCTTTCCTAGTTCCACTGTTTTCTATTTTACATAAAAATCTTGCCATGTGGGGAACACCTCAGCCTGGGCTGTGAGCCGAGCACGCAGACCATGCAGACCATGGATTGGGCGAAGTGGGAAGACCTGAGCCCCAGGTTACATGTTCACTCACATGCAGACGAAGCCTCACCTCCCACGTCAGAATCAGCCAGTCCTCTTATTTTTAACCCTTTGGTAGATAAAGATTTAAGAGACATTTGCAATGTGTAAGCTTTAATTCACACCACTGGGATTTTGCGAAGCATGAATTACCATTACTAGCTTCACCCAAAATAGCTTGATTCAAATCAGCAATTTAACTTTCAGACTGATGAAGTTTAAGGTGTACTAACACAAAAATTATCATGTAATTTCCCCCAACTATTTATACTGGCAATAAAAACAGAACTGTTGCTATCATTAATGAGGTAGTCCCAAGCTAAATTCTGCTATAATACACAATACCTATAAAATAATGTGAATTAGAAATGAAAATATAAAATGGAATATTTAAATATCAAAAAGGCATTTATTGAAAAGCTGTGATGTGGCAAATAGCGTCTATGTACTATTTGAAAAATCAGTTATTCTATTAAGCGAATGTCATGTTTTACTGAAAGGAGCTAAGTAACGGGGAACAATTATACACCTGCCGGGGGGTGGTCACCTGGGAAGTGAATGAGCTCAGGTGGGCAGTAACGCCCTTCTGTTCTCACGGCTGCACATGGCCTAGTAGGAATGACGTCAGCCTCACCAGAGTCACATCACAAAGAGGGCCACTAAAACCCCACACGTGGGAGCTGTTCAGTTGGCGGGGGGCAACACAGGATAGGGGGCCCACATGGTTCCCGGAGTACAGACCCACCTCTGGTGCTCTCCTGTCGGGCTGACAAGGGCAGGGACACACCTGTCATGCCATACACCCTGACAGCCTGCACAGCCCTAACCTAATATGGCCTGCCCATGGACACCACCCTCATGTCCCCGGCAGGTAACGTCCACCCGAAGGAGTGTGAAGGCCAAGGTGCGGCCACCCCTGGCCCAAGTCCATGCCACTCTACCTGAGCTCCCATCACACCTCAGAAGCCCGTCAGGCAGATTCAGGACCGGAGGGAATTCACAATGACACAGGAAGCTGCCAGGCCTGGGTGGAGTCCCCCCGTCCACCTGCACAGACGGACATGCCCAGCCAGGAGAACACATAAGCATTGGAAGACCACTGTGCTCTAACCACAACGCTCCTGAAATCTGAGGAAGGTGACTGTCTCAGCACTGCAAGCGTTCAACAGGAAGCTGCAGAGGGCAAACCTCCCACTCCAGCCTCCGAGCCAGAACCTAAGGGCTACTGTCCCGAATCTGCAAGCCCACCCCGCCCAGGGCCCCTTACCACTTGCTGTGCAATGTTGACATTGGACTGTCCAAACGTTTTTGGCAAGAGCTGCTTCCCAAGCGTGTTTACTGCAGAGGGGTGAACAGCTACTAAGGACACAACACCTGCAACACAAGGAAACAAGGTTAGTTCTTTTCTGAAAGTGACAATTTCAGGAAAATGATACTTCTAATTAGAAATTCTTATTTTTCCTACTTTCAATCTACGGGTCAGTTACAAACACCTCTACTGAACTTAATTCTCAGTGTAAGGGGGGCTGCATGTACAGGACTGCTTGCTCTCCCGTACAATTAGCCCCTCGTTGGGGTGCAGGGCTCAGGTACCCCCAGGCCTATCACCAACATGCCCCCAAGCCCCTATGTGCCCAGCAACAGAATGTTCTGGTGGGACTACAGGCTCTGGAAATAACAGCTCTTAAAAGGCTACAATTCTATGACAACTATAGAACAGAATACTCTCGGGTGAGAATTATTTTGATTTGAGGGCCATCACCACATGTACAAAGGAGAAGCCCCTATTCTGGTCACGCTTCTAAACCCGTTTCCCCAAAGCAGACGGGCGTGGGCGAGCTGCGAGGGGGGCTCCTGGCCTCCCCGGGAGGTAGCGGTTCTGTGGCCAGAGGCCTCGCACAGGGCTAACACAGGGAGGCTATTTTCTTTCATTTCCACCCAGTTCAGCATCACCATGACCTCCAAGCCACCAGGCATCGTCTTCAGTGTGGACCGGTCTAAAATTTCATTTCTGAACCCTTTACAATCTATGCACTTTAAAGAACAGGCTTCTTCAAAATTCAATAAGCAATGAATTTTGCTGCTACATATGAACATAATGGTTTCTCTATAATAACCTACACTGAGCAAGACAGATATTCATCCTTCCATTCAACTGGCTAAATATTAATATTTAATCAACAGCAACAGATATTTATTTTCTACAAATAAGTTTATCTGCTTTGAGTATTTTTCCTCTAAAAATAGAGATCTATCTTAACAAAAGCAAATATTTTAAAAACTGTTTTAGATACATGAAAGATATTTCAAAACATAAAGTTATTCTATTTTGCACTGAGAGATTTAAAATACAGTTAGATAATGTTACTTTTCAGATTCACATAGAGACTAGTAACTAACAAATTTCCAGGAATACTGAATTGATTCATAAAAAAGACAACATCGATTTTTTTTTGTTTGTAAATTTGCAAGTGATTCCCTAATTTTCAATGACTCTGAAGAAAGAAAACACCTTCTTCAAGTTCGGAAGCATGTGAGTCATTGCCAACAGCAGCAGCAGTTCAGGCATTTCTTAAGACACTGTATGTTAAAGCTTATTTTGCACGTCAAATTTGTGGAAGTCGGCCCCTCGACAGACAGGGCCAGGCGGTCATCTTCTATGACTACACTTGCAGGTGCAGCCACAACACACGCCCACTACGCAGGACAACACAAACCACCCTAGAACCACGGGAATGTGTCTTTCTAGAAAATAACATGCTCAGAGCCCCAATCTGGGACTCCCCTTTTCTGCCCCAGCTGGGGGAACGAGGAGGACTCTGAGGGTTTCGGGGGCAATGGCAGAGCTTTGAGGTAGAAGTGGATTGGGGCCAGGGCCCCCTTTCTTCCATCTGCTTACTGACACCATCTGTCGTTCTCACCAGGGTTTCTCTTTTGTGTTTTTACTGAGTGAGAAACTCTTCAAATACAAAGAATTATTTTGCAAACAGTGTTACTCCAGTACACCGAGAATTATTATTTTACTGTATTTGCTGTAGAGACTTGAGCAGCAGAGCTAACCTTACAGCTGGGACCTGCCCCACCCTTTCTTCCAACTACTATTGCTTGATGGATGCATTCAGTCCATTTTTCATACGTCTCTACCTATGAATCCAACAATGTAAGTACTGTCTGTATGGATTTTAAATTTAGAAAATGGTATATATTGAATGAATCCTGCAACTTTGTTTCCATTGGTTTTGAGACTTTTCCATAGAGATCTAGCTGACTTCCTTCAATGCTATCTCCTATTCTATTCTAATATGAATACGTAGATGTAACATGAAAATACTCAGCATGTTACTCGAATGCTGCAGTTGACATGAAAGGCTGAGTACAGGTTGCTCCCAGGTTTCTCTCACGCAGACAGGCCAAAGGGGACCTGGGTCCCCCCTGATGCCCTGTCACAGGATTCCCCACAGTGCCTGCCATGGCCATGCTTTGTGCACACATGCACGCACGCACACTCACATGCACCACAAACTCATACATGCAAACCCACACTTACACACGCACACACCACATACTCCCCCCAGCAGCTGGTGTTCCTCTCCCAGTTGGTTTCTGCCAACTGTTGACACTCAGTAAGACTTGTCACTTTCTGTCAATCTCAAGAATGAAATGATATTTTATTTTTGGTTTAATCTGGCCATAAAAAATGCTTAACACATTTTTCAAATAAAGACTGCCACCCACAATCTAATTATTGGGGGCAGGAAGTAATATTTTAGTTACAGAATGGGTTAAATTGTAACACAGCTTAGGAATCTACTCACTAGAAATAATATTGTTTCAACTGTAAAATGTACTACAAGCCTTTTTTAAAGGAACTATTATATAGTTCAAATGTAAATATTTTCAAATGTATTTTCAAATGTAACTTTATGAGAGAATTCCTTTCATGACAAGAAAATGAGTTAAGAGTATGTATGGTCTGAATTGCTATAATATAACCATTAAAAGAAAAAAACTTAAAAACCATTATATAAGCATACTTTTATTATTAGTAATCATTCTGTTAATAGCTATAGGTTTTAGGATATCTTCAATTATACAACTTAGTGTTTTTTTAAAAATAATTTCAACTAAACATTTAAAATTTTTCAGAACCTAATGTTTTAAGAGTTACTATTTTGCTTACCATGCCACAAATATTTTTTTTGCTAACTCGGCCAAAACGGTCAGGAGAACATGACCGCCTTGCAAGCAGCGTCTTCTCGGTGTTGCCCCAGGTGCCAGCAGGCGTTGCCCACAAGGGGTGTCGGGGAGCAGCGGGACAGCTGGAACCGCATTCTCAGTTCTTACTCAGGAGCTTCCTTCCTGGGCCATCACAGCAGCCACACCCACCCCATACAGACATGCTGATCATGGCTAGGCCTTGTCAACTCGGGAAAAACGGGCTCCTCCCTGGATCCAAGCGGAGGTGTGCCATGGCCCAAGGGCTGCCCTCTGACAGTATCAGCTCCAGGTCAGCCCTGAACCCACATGTCAAGCAACTTCCACACTGCTTCTCTGCAGAGCGGTCCTTTGGTGCCTTGGCCGCGTTTAATTGAAGAACAATCATCATCTCAGGCCCAGGGCAAGGCTGACAAGGCAGGATGTCACTGCCGTGCTTTAAGTGTCCTTTTGGGTTAGGACAGGACAGGAGAGGAGAACAAGCTGACGCTTCTGCTCCACGTTCCCAGGAGGGCAGCCACGGGACGGGGTAACCAGAAGCTCTGCCGCTTGCTCCTACAAGTGGGCTCTCCCCTCCCAATCGCTGCAGGAAGACCAGTTTGAATTCACCCACCATGCACGCACGTGAGCATGTGTGTGTGTACGTTTGGGATGGTGCTATTACCATGTCTCAAGAATTATAAAGCAACACTTAGTTTTCAGCCACTCATTGCTCAACTTTCATCTCTCCCGCCTTAGAACCCTATTCCAAAGCTGAAAGACTATACTGAGGCAGAGGGAAAAGTGTGCATCACAGGAGAATGCCCTGTCACCAGTCAGACAAGGACGGCAATGCAAGAAGCAACTTTTCGGGTTAATGCGAGAGCGTGTGGAGATGGGCCCTGCTTCCGAGGAGCTGAAGACAGTGACCGACATGCACCTAGCACGCAGGGCCTTAGAGCCCTTCAGGAAAAAGACAGGTTTGCGTCAGCATGAATCAGCAGGTTTTAGAGCTCTCCATCAAAAAGGTGCCAGGCAACAAAAGGTGGCATTAGGAACTGACAGCAACGGCTCAGCAAAGAAAACTGAAGTTTGACAACAGCATGAGGGAGGATGAGCACATTTCACAGCATTATGTCATGGACACCGGGTGTGGAAGAGTGTTCCCCAAAGAATAAGTGTGCACTTAAACATACATTGACATGCACCCAGAGTGACCACTGTACTTTTTCCTCCATGAGCACATATTACTTGTGTAATAAATTAAAACTTTTCCATCTGAAAAGGCAACAAGCATGATGAACTGCAGACAGAAACAAAGATAAATTATAGAAAAAAGGGCATTTGAGCTGTGGCCCCAGGCCAGGCAGGAAGCAGTCAGGAAGGGGTGTGGGCACCTGCGTGGTGGAGGAAGGCGGCCTGAGCCCCACAGCCGTTTGGCTGGAAGGGAAGACCCAAGTAGGAATCAGGAGAAACAAAGCTGAGAAAATGGGCCAGGCCGGGAGCTCATCCAGGACCAGGTGCAGGGGCAGGGCCTTGGGGGGGGCGGGGGGGCACAGCGCCCTGGACAGAACCTCGCAGCAGCTCAGGGCCAGGACACGTGAAATCGAAAACCCTGACAACACCACACATCGGTGAGGATACGGAGCGGCTGGGTGTGAAATGTGCAGCCACACATTTTCCATGTGACCTAGTTTCCTACTCCTAAGTGACTGCCTAAAGCACAAACGTGCGAGGAAAGGCTCATACAGCCTGAAGGCGCTGAGCAAACAACCGCGAGCGAGCAACCCAGATGGCGCCGCAACTACAGCTGCACACAGAGGCCACTGTCTAAAACCCTGCTTCAGGGCTCCTGTCTTCAGGGGCTGTGGACGCAAAGGCTATAGATTCAGCTCATCGTTCTGGCGGAAAAGGAACTTTTTGAGTCTCGAAGGGTGTGACTGTCAGCTTTATGTGTCACACCTATCCGCCCCCCATGCCACCCAAGTCAATTCCTGGAAACAAACCTCCTTCATAGACATGGCATGCTTTCCACCAGCGCAGCCTCTCTGGAGAACACTGGCAGAGACAGGGGCCTAGAAACACAGCAGCAAGGAGAGGAGGACGTGACGTGGTCAGGAGAGTGGGGATGCGGGGAGCAGAGTGAGGGCAAGAACCCCATGGCGCCACAGCGGCAGAGTCCACAGCGGGGCTCAGGTGCGAGCAGGTGAGGCAAAGCCAGAGCTCCGGCGGGAGCAGGCGAGGCAGGAACGGGGTGCTGGGTGTGGCTTCGTCTCAGGGTGTCGCGGCTTCTTATCTGACGGCAGCAGGGTTCCCACGAAGCAGCGATACGCAGGCCTGCTCCAGAATGCCCGACAGTGAACTGGCCCCACAGGCACAGGGCGCGGGGCAGAAAGCAAAGCCAGCCTGGTCCCTCAGAGCCCCCGCCTGTCCTGGCCTGGGCCCCTGTCCCTTCCTCATGCCCATCCCGCCCTCATTTACCACCCGACCCTCCACACTGAGAACCAGCTCGTTCCTTCAGTCACTCCAGACTGACTCCAGGACATGCTGCGGACCACTCCCCTGGCTCCCACACAAACTTGGGCCTTCCTGTGACCCTGAGCCTTTGCTAAGTGCACTTCAGGAAGTCACCTAGGCACCACTGAGTCAAAGGACATTCCAGGGCGAAGCTCATGGGGCTCCTCAACCTCTTGAAATACTAACAAATAACCAAAGTGAACAGCTCATTTAGTACAACACTGCTTACCATTATCCTAATCCTCCTGAA
The DNA here is from genome assembly GCF_036562045.2 of Rhinolophus sinicus. Taxonomy (NCBI): domain Eukaryota; kingdom Metazoa; phylum Chordata; class Mammalia; order Chiroptera; family Rhinolophidae; genus Rhinolophus; species Rhinolophus sinicus. The sequence continues at coordinate 55,451,048 of NC_133754.1, read as the reverse complement.
TCAGGAGCGAAAGGGGGCTGCTGCTGAGAACCCTTCTGTCCTTCAGGGCACAAGGGCAGCAGCCACATGGCATTGTCCGGCTCCCTCCGGACAGCACAGCAGAGACAAATGGCTCCATTTGGTAAAAACGAATTCTCCAGAAGGAGCAGGAGAAACGTGGTGGCCCTCGCCTGTGTGGGGAGTGGGGTCGGGGAGACGGCACCGTGTGCCTTCTCTCACCTAACACACAGCCACAAGGTGGAAGGGATTGGGCCGAGTCCACTGCTCAGCACGTGACCAGAAAAGGCCTGGCGAGGAGGACACAGGAGGCCGGGCACACGCCCAGTGGCTCCCACGCTGGAGCTTTCGGGAGCAGCGTGGCACAGGCAAAGGGAGGAGTCAGGCGGGAGGGACGCATGCGCTGAAGAACGAGAAGCCGAGACTGAGCGGAAGGGCTGCAGCGTCAGACCAGCCCAGGAGGGACACCGAGCACTGCGAGCGGCCCAGGGGTTCACACCAAAGTAGTTTAGGAGAATCAAGAAACTGTTACTTTCCAATCCCTCCAATTCAACTCCTTGGCGCACGATTAGACTCAGTAGGATTTAAGCACATACTGGTTCCTAAGAAAGGAAAAGGAGACAGCCAGTGTGTGGTCATAAGCAAGTTTACTTGGGAGTATTCAAATAGAGGAATTAAAAATAAACGGCAGAATGAAAGACTTCCATCATTTCCAAGGGAGCCAAGCTTGTGGATTTTCTTCCACTACTATTTCTGCTTTATCACTTTATAATAGAAAATGTCATACCTCAAATTTCTGAAAATTTTAAATATCCAATTAGTTACACTGAATTTTCACTCAAGCAATCTGTGAATGTCAAAAATTTGTACTCACAGAATTCTGTAGCTTGATAGCTAAAGGTGTGCATCAGGGGGCTCCCCATCCTTGGATAAGAGGGAAACGGGGACGACAGTATGGCAAAAACGCAGGGCGCCACCAATGACATTCCAGAGCAGAGAAACCAGGAGACCAGGCATGGGCCCGAAGGGCGTGGGTGGCGCTGAGAGGAGCTCAGCCAGGCCTGGACACATGCAGACAGAGGGTGCGTGAGGCTCCGCAGAGCAGGGGAGCCTCCAAAGGCGTCTGAAGGTTAAGTCCCAATGCAACAGAGTGGATGGGGTACGAGCCCGTCAGCCACGACATGCTGGACTGGCTCAGTCACACGGAGGCCTGGCTCCACAGGGGAGGGTGTGGGTGGAAAAGGGGACGGCCAGGCTCCCATCCAGCGCTCGCCAGCCAGGCATGGATGTGAAGGGGCTGGGACACGGCAGGAAGACCAAGTGGGGCCCAGCGCTACTTTCAGATTCCCCCAAGGTTACAGTAGGCACCCAGAGATCACTTATTAGGGCCTCACTGTTAGAGTAAAAAGCTAATTTTATGTACGACAATCATGAGAAAACCCAGAAATAAGGCCTCTAGGCCCCCTGCCTGGCGGCCACAGATAAAGAAGACACGGAGCCTGGAGACACGCACAGCAACTTCATCCAGCCCTGCAAGCAAAACCTCCTTCAGCTGAAGCAGGCTCTCCCACAGGCCTTCTCTCAGCAATAGCGTAACAAGCTGCACAAAAACAGGCTTGCACAAACTTGGTATCAAAGCCCCACACCAACGCAGCTTTACAATCAGCCAAGCGTCACACATCAGCATTTTAAAGGTACATATCTTTGGATCCAGCAATTCCACGTCTACAATTTTATCTGAGGAAGTAACCAGCATGCTCAAATACATGTTCTCAGAGGTTTACCACATGTTACTTTTAGGAGGGAAACGGTGGGACCCTCTAGGAAGAAGTGGCTTTAATCAATCCTCCCCAAACTCCAATGATGGAGAGAAACACTGATCCCCAAAGAACCATTAAACACACACTCATACACACTCACTCACACACTCAGACACACTCTCACACACAGCCTCACTCTCACTCACTCACACACACTCCCTCTCACTCACTCACACACACACATTCTCACACACACATACACACTCTCACACTCTCTCATACACACACACCCACTCACACATAATCTCACTCACACACACACACACACACACACACTCACCCACACAGAGCTTACTGATGAGGAGACTCATTCGCCCCTGAGATGCGCACCGCACCGTGAGACCTCAGGTGGAGTCTGCTTCCGTCCGCTTCAAGTGTGGCCGGCCACAGAGCCCACGCCTGGAGAGCACATACCCACTCCCGGCCGTGAGGTGGAAGAAATACAAGTGACCTGTGTTTTCTTCTTGATACTTTTCTACATTTCCTGAATTTCTGAAAACAGTATGAGACTTACAAACCAAACCAAACTCAGCCACATGTGTATGTGCAGGGGTCTGTCCGACTCAGTTCTGCGTGTTACTCCGCCGTAGTCCATGTGGGGGCGCTCCCAGGCAAGAGAGAGCCCAAAGTGGGGCTTCCACAGTTGACAAGGGGCTTTCATATCAGAGCAATTCATAAATACACCAAACTTAACAGACATGTCAACAAACTCGTATTTCCAAAGTAGGCGCCCTTACCTTTTCCAGGACTAAGGTTCTGGTCTATGAAGACCTTTAGTTCCCCATTGGCTTCAATTAGACCAGCCTGCAGAGAGCAACAACAGTCATAATAAATACGACAGCTGATAGAGCGACAAAGCTGAAGTTGTCAACACACCGCCCTTGTCAGAGAGTGGTATAAAATAACACAGTGAGAAGACAAACCAGTCACCATTATGCAAACAACTGCCGAAAGCCATGGAGGGGAACGCCTCGGTCCTCCGTGCAGGCAGCTGTGTGGGGCCACCTCAGCCCATGAGTTATCAAAAAGATCATTTGAACATTTCAGGCTTTAAAGCTAAGTCCTTGAGATAGTCATGAAATACTGCTATTATTTATTAAATCAGCACATTTATTTTTATTTATTTATTTATTTTTTAAGGAGGGCGCAGCTCACAGTGGCTCATGTGGGGATCGAACCGGCAACCTTGGTGTTATTAGCACCGCGCTCTACCCAACTGAGCTAACCGGCCACCCCAGCACATGTATTTTAAAAGGTAACGTCTGGGGTTGGCAGAGGCTTACGGCAGGTGGACGTGAAAATTCATTCGACTTCCTTGAAAACAAACTGGTGATTCGGCCTGAGAACACAGCAAGGACCTTCGGGTTGGTCTGAGCCCCAGAACGACGACAAAAAAAAAGTGTTTCTTTTCATTAACTGGGAAGTCACTGAATGTATTTTTGAAGCAAACCGTTAACAGCTGCATGGAACTTTGGTTCAAATTTCTTGACTGCAAACTGTCAAAGACAAATGGTCATGACCAAAATAATTTATCTAGGTTTCCTGATCTTCCATAAACAACATTTTACAAGTCCTTCCCGTAAGGAGCGAGAACCTTGGGAATAAGTGAGCTATCGTGGCATCTGGTCAGCCAGGTGGAAGGGTGCTACAGCAAAACAGAATCATTTTCGACAACTAAGCCATTAAAAATCTTACAGTGAAAAATATCAGTAGGACAGAGTCTCAAGGTCAACTAGTTTCTACGTATGACTACACCAAACCAGTTCCCAGAGTGGCTCATCCTACTCTTCAATGCCCGGAGATATCGCACAACAAATTTTCCCCAGTCAAACCTGAATCCAAGCATCTAAGCCAAGCTCCCCCTCCCAATACATTCCTTCTAATTCTGCTCGCTATGAAGAGGAAAATCACTTGTGCGCTTGAAGACCAACCCAGACCAGACACACTCCACCTGCTCCCGGCTACGTGTGGGAACAGCATCCTGACATTTCCGTCTCCACCCTGCCCACAGGTGCACAGCTCCCCATTGGGACCACCCCGTCATGCACAGTGGCTGGTGTGGGGAGACCACGGTGGCACGAACAACACTAGACCAAGCCTCAACTCGGCCCTTTAAGAATACTACACTAGAACCACTTATGACAATGTGCAATTCAGGGGAGACGCTAGTTTGTCTCAAACCCACACCAACTAATTCAGGTATATACATAGGTCATCTGGGGTTGGTGTCATCACCCATACCCACCCCCCAACCCCAGAATCACAGCTTCAGCCTTCTCATGACGGTGCTTTTCTAAAACACCACCCCCTTTGTGGAACATGAGCCCCACAAGACAACGGAAAAATCAAATAAAGACCTCACTGGTTGACAATGGTGAAGTACGGCAAGAACCAACTAACTATAGTAGGAAATTATTATTGTTGTCTTTCCTGAAATAAATCTCACTATTATGGATTTGATTTGTGTGTGGTCAACTATAAAGCACCCCACTAAGTTGTGAGACCTGGCCTGTCATCTGCAGAGAGAACCGCCCACTCCCCACACCTGCGCTGCTCTATCCCCAGGAGGCCCGCCTGATGGTGCTCCCACAGCGTACCCCTGGGCGAGACAGAAGTCTCAGCCTCTGTCACTGCTACCTGCAGTACCAACCCACCTTCCTGACAGCCCTTACAAGAATTCCAGCATGACATGCAAACCTGTAAAGATCCACACACATGTGAACAATCGTCCTAGTCGCCCAGGACTAAGGGGGTTGATTCTGAGGGCTGCTGGGGCACTGGACCGCTGTGCTGAAGGCAAGAGGGTCCCAGGCCAGCTGCAAAGTGGTCATTGCGAGTGGTTATGGGTAACACCTCCAAGGATCTGTCTGCTGAAGATATAAACAAGATCTGGTATAAATAGGATCTACAAGGGGTGCAAACCAGGCTGCCAAGCACGGTCTCCAATCCCCAGCGTCCTGCTGCTGCAAAGCAGTCTTGGCATCTGGGTCCCGCTCTCCGGCACAAGTGGATGGCACGCTGACCCTGCGCAAGTTCTCCTCTCAGAACCTGAGGGCTCCAGGGGCCGTGAAGCATGCGGGGGTTGAACGAGGAGCCCACCCTGTTGCGTCTCCACTCGTTCTTCAGACAGTAGCACCGTCCAAGGCCATGCACCACACAGCACCATTGGGAACATAATTACCAGCACGAGGATATACTAAAGTGGATCCCATGACAGCCTCCTTGGGATTTTCCAACATGAAGTCACTTTGACAGGTTTACAGTTAGTACAAATCTTCAATCACACAACAAGTACTGACTTGGAAAAAATTATCATGGTTACACCACTGGATTTCTTCCTCACATCTTATAGCCCAGAAGCATCAAAACACAGGCTGTTTTTTTTTTAAATGGCATTACTGAAATTGCAATTAATTTCAAGTGCAATGGACTTATTTTCCAACAAAATCTTTATACTTAAAATGCAAACCTAGCTTCCTGTAGGAACACATCAAACTGCTAATTATTTAACATATAAACCAATAGCAAAGTCACTCATTTACCAAAAGTAACCAGGAAGTAAAGTGGGCTTCCTGCCTGTGGAACTTCACACCCCTGCCCAATCCCTTTCCCTGACTGTGGCCTAACCTGTTGACCAAATATGCAGGTCAGGTCTCGGGAGACCAAGACTTCTGTCTTGCTGGCTTGTCTCCCTGTCTCTTTCCCTGGTTCATTCACTCACTCACATGATGTGAACTGCCCCGTGGGTCCATGTGGCCAGGAACTGAGGGTGACTTTCAGTCAACAGCCCTCAAGGGACCAAATCCCACCAACAACAGGTAAGTGAGCCCAGACGCAGCCGTGCCCCCCAGGACCTTGGGTACCACCACACCTTCCGCTGTTGGGCTGGGGGCCAACGCAGCTGAAGCCAGACTCCTGACCCACAGAAGTTGTAGTTCCAGGTTGCTAAGTTTTGGGTAACCTGTTACAGAACTGACACAGGAGGCTGGTCAAGACGCTGGTGACCACGCAGCTCACTCTCCCACATTCTGTTCATGCACCGGCCTGTTTCCTGCATTAGCCACTTGCCATAGGTTTCTGTCCTTGCCATGGAAAGAACACTATAGTAATATTACAAAGTGATGAGACACGGAGCATTATGCAAAATAATGTGAGTTAGAGCTAAGGTTCATCACGTAAAAAATAGATTCCAAGTGGATAAAAGAATAAAGTGGAAAAAATAAATCTAGGACTGCTGTACCTGGCAACAGCCAAATAGGAGCTTCAGATCAAGCCTCATGCTAAAAACAATACAAAATGAATTAATACATATATTTAAATCTCTGTGCCAAGATCAGAGCACTCTTGAGACAGGGACGGGAGGCACAGGGAACTGAAAATCAACGCCTCTGAGCCAGCAACACTGCCTGAAAAATGCCCTGACAGCCAACCCATAAGCGTATTGAATCACAGTTCAGCTTTACCATAAAGGCAAGTTACCGGAAACAACTTCACTGCCCCTCAGCAGGATCAAATAAATGCAGGCACCTCAAACGAAATATCATCCTAGATCCCGCTATCAGCAAACAAAGCTTACACATTTTCAGACAACTGGGGAAACCCAAACACTAGTTAACTGGCAATACTAATGACTTACTGTCCATTGTTTTGGGTATTTGTAAGACGTTCTTGTCCTTGAGAGAGACATTAGAATACTTAATGAAATGACGTCATGTTTGTAATCGGCTTCACCATCACCAGCTGGGGAGAAGTATGGACGAAGCCTGGCCATGAACTGTGAGTCCTCAGGACGGTGACAAGGACGCAGAGCGTCACCATCGCATTCCCTACTCCTGGGTACGTTTGAAACGTTCCATAACAGTTTTTCTAAATTATCTATTTTTATATTTAAAATATGAGAAAGCTAGGACAAACTGTGGGGTAAAATAGCAGGGAAAGAATGTGTGAGTTCATTTATGTCAAGTCGTGTCATTTAAGTGTGTTTGAACACACAGCTAGGGAGTTCGTCCCCCAAATAATCAGCAAAATGTTAACAGTCACCTGGACTATGATTTCAGACGACTGTTTACTTCTGACACCGTCTGAATTTTTAAATAAACCCTACACAACAGGTCTTCACATAATATCATTTCATTAATGTTGTTTTGTTATAACATTGGTAAGATGCTGTAAGAACTTAACCCTTATTTATATCAATGAGCCCGTGGTAAAACTGGTTTCATTATGTCATTTCACTTAAAATTGCAGGACCTCTCGACGAGGACTTACGGTACTTTTGTAACTGAGTGAAGCATAAGACTATTGTCGTTTTCTAAACAAAGGATACAGAGTCCCAAGGATAACAAGATCTAGGGTCGAGGGAGAGATGAGCATGGAGGCTGAAACCCGACGATCTGAGGTCAGGACCCCACGTGGCATCCATGGAAAAGAAACCAAGATGGGAACAAGAGCCAATGGGGCAGAAGCCCGTGGCCAGAAAGCAGAAAGAGCAGGACGGAAGGTCAGAGAGCTGGCCCTGAGGCACAGGCAGGGCAGAATCGGCTGGGGAGCAAAACAGTCTGGATTAGAAGTGACCAGGTGAATGCCAATCCTTCCCCCACAAATCCATATCCTCAGGGGGAATCTCAACTCCATCAGGGAAGGGAAATGGAAGAGGTAGGAGTTAAGGAGTTAAATCTACAAACCCCTGCAGGCTCAGAGGAAAGGGAGGCGAGGTGTGGCAGGGGGCAGAGGGGGAATGTGTTTGTGGTGCCAGGACATGGATAAGACTGCCAGGATCTCTGAAATTCAAGTGAGACCCTGAGTTCTTTGCCAGGAAGCCATGATGTCAGCAAGTAACACACAAGTGACAGTTGTTCTTCTCCATGATAAGCAAAACTGGGACTCAGATAGACAGCCCAGGTTAACTTCTGTCTTCCTTAGTTGGATTTGGAGATGGCCCATCTCTTCCGGCTCTGAAACGCTGAGGTTCTCTGGTTGCTCTGCAGCAGCGCCTCTTTGGCCTGTCTGAGCCGTCAGAGCCCACCTCCTCAGGCAGTCAAGTATAAATTGGCATTTCCATCCAACTCTTGCCCACCAAGTTGCACCTGAATGTCAGTCAGATGCTGAACCATTTCAGCTATCACCCTCCACCCCACCCCAAAATGCACAGCGCAGGAACTGCGTCCTGCTCATGCTGAAATGTGAGCTTCTGTGCTTCTCATTGATTCAGTACCTTACTCCCTGGCTCGTCCTTCCTAGAAGGAAGCAGCCGAGCCGCAGCATCTGCTCTTCTAATCCATAATCCGACTGCGTCCCTCAATCACTCTCTTGCTGCCAGAAAAAAATACCAAATTTACTCTAGAAAAGGCACAAATGCAGAACTGCCTGGAAGAACACATAACGTGGTTCCAAAACAATTTTTAAATATTTGCTGATGCCCCTCTTTCTGGCGTTTCTGTGGCAGACTTGCACTGGGTTAGCTCTGTAGGGCACGTACTGCGCTGTCACCTGCTGCAGGCAGGTCCTGATGGGGCCTCGTCACGGCCGGCTAGAATGTGATTTAGCAGGCAGTTGCTCCCCAATGGGACATTAGTTCTTGTTCCTTATAAAGGCTGAACCGATGAGACAGCTGCACTGAGGGCTTTTCTTTAACCAAAGCCCGTGCTGTCTCAGTGCCCTAGCTGCAGCCCCTGAAGGGCAAGCCCCAGGTGTCAGAGGATCTGTCCCCCAATCACATTCCAGCAGGCCTGCCCTAGAGCGAGTGCCTGCTGCCCACCCCCATGGGATTTCTCTACGTTCTAGCTGTTAGGGCAAGCGGGAGGTGGGGGAGAGACCTGTCTACAGAAAGACTGGAGGCAGGGAGCAGGACATCAGGTCACATAGGCCCTGAGTGGTCAATTGTAGCAGCGTCCCTTGGTGGCCTGTGAACCCCTTTACCCCCCCCACTTCTGGTTTGTGGCTCCAGCATCCCATCTCCCACTGCCTGCGGCTGCCCCACACCTCCTCTGGTGACCTGTGGCTCCCTGCACCCCGTTTCTGGAGGCCTGCCTACTTCACTCCTGAGCTCAGACCCTGACAAGGAGCTGGTCCCCTTGATGCCACTAGGAATGGGGTCTAACCCCAGAGCTCTGATGAGACCAACCACGCATGGCCAAGAAGTGTATTTCAGAGGCCCAGCACTGTGATCAACTCCAAATTTCTTCAAAGCCTCACGTCTGATTCTTTAGAACTCACCCAAGTGTCGCCAGGGTCGGGCTGAGTGTGTGATGCGTGTGGTCCTTTAATCTGTGCTTCCCTGAGAGGAAGGTACGCTTGTTACCTCATTTTATAGATGAGACGCCAAGCCCCAGAGAAGATTCTGCCTGAGGTCACACCGCCAGGAAGTGGCAGAGCTGGGACTCAGAACCAGGTGGGGCAGGTCCCCTTGGAATCACTGCATTTGTCCTGATGTACAAAGTTTCCAGGAGAACCCAGTGGTCCTGTGGTTTCGCGAGCGCGCAGGCACACCCCACCCTCCACGGAGGGGGGAGTGCGGCCTGTGGCCTCTCCTCAGGGTAACATAACTGGAGATGGAGACAATTTCTGCTCCTCTAGTAATTTTATTAGCTAATTTGAAAAAAACACAATATACTAATTTGACTTCTCTACTGGAAAAGTTATTGCAGGATACTTTTTTTCCCTTTCACAAAGAACCTAACTCTCTTTAACAAAACCAAGTCATCCCAGGCTAGGAGCTTGAGACAGGACGAGCACTCCCCCTACTCAGGGCAGGCCTCTGACGCCCGCCAGGCCCAGGGTCTAAGTCGGCGTGGGGTCCAGGTGAGCGACAGAGGGCAGGGGGTGGGCAGCTCTTATTGCACGACGCGCCACATCAGCCCTCCCCCTTCCCAGGAGGAGGAGTGCTCAAAAATACAGATTAGGCAGGGTTTCCAGGACCCCAGTCCATACACTACCAATAAAGGCCCCTCAAATAAACGGCTGTGAGGTGGGCAGGACAGGCCCCCATCACTGCACGAAAAGCTCAGGGCCTACAGTCATCAAGGAAACCCACCTCCACATCCTTGCCACCTCCAGAGTAACATTTGGTTGTGCAGCTCCCACAGGAGCCACTTTTCCAGTTTGTCACGGAAAGAAGGGGTTCCATCCAGGAGGAAGATATCCGTGGTGGTCTCCACTTCCCGGCTGGCAGTGCCCTGAAACACCTACAGCTACAAACACAATGGCAACGCTCTCTGGAGTTACAAAACCCTGAGATTGTCTAACTTTGTGACTTCCCTCCTACTCAAGCTGTGCGTGCGCGTGCGTGCATTTGTGTGTGCTGGGGGAGGGTAACATCAGCAGGGCTTCATCAAATGAGGATGAAACACCCCAGTCAACTACAGCCATCTTAACTCACAGGCTGCTTATTTGTACAATATTAAGGCAAACATTTATCTTCTATGCGGCACATCATGGCAAACAAGGTACCTAAATTAAAAAATCACAAATTTTCAAAAGAAATGCTAAAGTAATAACCTCCAAGAATAAGTGACTTCTTTATCTGGATTAATCTGAAAGTATACCAGATCAAAGATAAGTGTGGCTGTATAAACGATCCCCAATCTCAGCCATGAGAAAAAGTCAGAGGTTGAACTCTCTCATAAGTATCTCCCTCTTCATCCTTCTTCCCTGCAAAATAGGATTTAGGTTTTATCAATATAGGTGAAAAAAAAAAAATACAGGGAGCATAAGATACTTTCACTCAAACCCTGATTTTTCTGAAAAGCAAATGAAACAACAGAAAAATAAGACCCATACTAGCTACTTTAAGTTATTAATACTTTTACAGAGAGGAAGCAAGACGTTGTGCAATAGCTAAAAAGACCTTACGCTGTGCTGTAATCATTTACCCAAGAAGCTACAAGAACACAGACAACTATAGTGAACTTGGGCCTCAAGGAGCCTTGATGATCACACTGAATAAAGATGAATATACACTATCAGTCAAATAAAGGAAAAACATTTAAACTACCTAAAAACTATCTGTATTTAAAATTCAAGGTATGAATTCAAGGTGTGTTCTCTGAAGGTTTATAGTGAAAGTGATTTTCTTTTTACAATTCTTACTGTATGACAGAAGAAAACTAATGTTACTATTTTGCTGTGAAATGATGAACAAAGGCTTAAAACCATGAATTTATAAAAAGCAGATGCAAATCAACAGGAAACAAACACCTAAATGAAAAAATGAGCACAGGATATGTTCATCAATTCACAGTGAAATAATGTTTTAAGAGGAAAACATTTAACTTCTAAATCGAAAAACACAAAAAACAAAATATCATTTAAAATTTTACCTATCAAACCAAGCAGATTTTGTGGGTTTTTACATTATCATTATCGAACTCAATGTTGCAAATGGAATGTTAACACATTGTTTGTGGGAAACAAGTAAACTCGTCATATCGCCTCTAGTTGGAACCGGCAAAAATTTTGCAAAGTAAATAAATAGAGACCTCTTTTTAAACTAAACACTGCAAGTTTCATAGAAAAATATCAAATAGATCGAAAGATATGAATATTTTACGGAAAGTCTAATTTTGGCGAGAAAATGTCAAAAAAGCCCCGCGTTACGACGCGATTTGGTGGGAAAATGCCCGCTTACAAAATGTTAAGATGGGCTCGCTCCTACAATCTGACGGAAACAAGTATAAACTGGTACAATCGTTTTGGAAAGTAATCTTATAATGTCTCCAAGACATAGGGCATGAGTGTGCTACACGTTCACACGTCCTCGCATACGCACACTCCCAGGCACAGCCATGCATATCCAGGCACATCTACACACATACAGGCACGTCCACGCACACTCATGCAGAATTACACTTCCCAGAATTTATCCTGGGTCTCATCATAGATCTATATAAATGTGGGATTTAACTGGAAACCACTGGAATCCCCAACACTGGGGACTGGGGACTTCAGGCACATCCAGAATGAATACGGAATTTGTCAAACTAATTGATATTCTCCATTCTCCTATAAGATGCTGATGGCTTTCAGGACTCTCTCAAATAATCTGTGTATCTGTTATCCAGAAACTTCAGCAACATGCTATCTAATACTCAGCTATGCTCATCTCTAAAAATCGATTTATGCCAGTTGTATTTATTAAAAGCCTGGAAGAAACTGCAAACAATCTAGAAGCTTGCATCAGTGTCTTTAAATGTCTTTCATGTTCTCCATCTATTCTACAGAAATCAAAACTGGATATCATGGGTATGGTTTATACAAGAGACTCAAATAAGTGGACCTATTCAACAAGAAAGGGCTTTTACTCTATAGCCAAAAGAACTGGGGAGTGAATATACATTTGTTTGAATTTAAAATGATGTGTTTAAGTAAGCATCCTTTTTTATTTCCCAGTTTAACTCACTTTTTCAATAACTGACCATCTACAATTTTCCAACATGTCAAATAAAATAATGTGGTTAAAAAAATGACTTGGGGAAATACTGACAATATATTAAAGAGAAAAAGAAGATTAAAAATGAACATACATTTACATCTTTGTAAAACATGTCTTTATTTCATATGACTAAGGAAAAATCCAACAGAAATATACTACCAAATCCCAACAATTCCTCTCAGATAACCAGGTGATGAGTTTTTTCTTTTTTTTTTTTTTTACTTTCCTGGAACTCTCTAACTTTTGCAAAATTAACATTACTTTTGTAAACAGGAGAAATATTACCCGAACTTTTTCAGTACTTCAAACTTATTTCTTGTGGAAATTCTGCTAAATGGATAATCCAATGATTGTGACAGAAATGCTTGTTGATGTGACGGGACTGTGATTCAACAGACTACAAACTCACAGCTTATGCTGAGAATAGGCTGCGGCCACACAGAAAAACCTGGGAATGACAAATCCCTCCGCAGGATGAACCATGAGAGAGACCAGTGCATCTGTCCTGTCCTGGGTAGGCACAGGGCAGGGCTGAGCTGGGGGGCGGGGGGCGCTGGAAACATCAGGACCGACGAACAGGCATAACTACCTTTGGGCTCATTGCCTAGCAAACATGTTCACTGTCTCCCCCTTGGGCCCTCAGTGACATGATGTGACTTAAGAGAAGCCCTGGGTGCACAGGTCAAGCATGTGTGTTAAAAGGTGCTGCATTTTAGAACCTGAGGATGCACACTGGTTTCATTCCATCAAACCAGAATTCCCTTTAAAACTGGATCATGTAAAAACAGGGTTGTGATACACAGCGTCCTAAGTTCAAACAGCCTGTACTAGGAAGAGGTAAATACAACACTTCATTCTGCAGTTTCCAAATCGGTAGCACATCTAAATAGCACCCATAAACTATGCATCAACTGAAAAGCCAGTCAGCCTCTGAATACATACAAGTCCTTACGCAGAGTTGGGTCTGCAGGAGTTGCAGCCCATCAGCAAATATTTACTGACGGCCGACACCTTTCCAGGCCCAATGTCATGTAGACACAGCATCTGTACTATTTATGGCCAATCCCCTAATCATGATAATCATTTGAGCCAGAAGGTGCCTAAGGGTGAACCTCTCCTCTGGGTTCAGCCAATGCCAACACCCAGATGACATACATCCCAGAAGTCTCACCCTCTTGCCATCAGCATAGACCCACAGGCTTGTGACATGTGTGGGCCGTGTGCCACCTCTGATCCATCCTTGCTTGCTCTCCCCAAGAAATCCAGTCCCTCCTAAAACAGTATGAAACTGCAGGCAAGAGAAGCCAGGTATCAATTACGAAGGAGAATTTTCCAATTGTTCTATGTTGAAAAATAATATAATTTATTAAATACCAAGAGAAAAGAGCTCTTTGAAAAGCTGATTATGTGAGGAAAACAGCATCTAGAAGTTACTGCAAGTCAGGCTGTGCTTCGATACCACAGGCAAATTTCCTAATTGTTTCACAATGAACTCTGAAGATAATTTTTTTACACACCAAAAGCACAGAGCTAAAAAGAGAGCTGATTACATGAGGGAAAAAGATATCCCTTTTATCTTTTTAATTTTATACCAGGTGTTTGTACAATACATCTTTTAAAGCAAGATATTTTAGGTCAATACTTTTAATTAATCTGTAACTTTCTGCTTTCTAAAACCATCTCAGAGTTTCTCCAATTTCATTCCGTGTAGAAAAAAATTAATTCTGAAACATGAAAAGCCTGTTGTAAAAACAAGCAGACCATCATAGACTTCTTCTCTGTTTAAACCCGAGTGGGTTACATTTACTACCTCCTTAATCGCAAATGTGAAGTTGTTTTCTTTATGAGGGCAGGCAAAAAAAAAAGGCTGCACTAAATGACTGAATTAGCGTGTGTTCCCAGAACCCACTTCATCAAAGACGGGAGGAAACAGCACGTTATTGCTATACCAGGCTTATTTCTTCAGCCCTGAATTTCATCATCGAGGTCTAGGTCTGTAAAATGATACTCAGGACATGTATTTTTAGATAAGCTCATTAGTCTCCTATTGGTATTAAACCAGGCCTCATTATAGCATCCCTCAAAAGCACAGAGAGGATGCATTTTTCTTTGTTCTCCAGCTCTCAATAATATAATCTAGGGATTTTTCCATCAACTCCCAGAACACAAGTAGACTCACAGAGCAGCTTTCAAACCTGAGGCCTATGGACTCTGAACAGGAACTTACACGGCCACCCGTGCTGCCAGCTGTCCCAGCACTGCCCCCGGCCAGAAATCAGGTTGTGATTCGAGGCATCTTCCTCCCCCAGGACGTCCTCTGGCCAAGTGCACGGGCCAAGTGGCCTCATGTCTGTGTCAGGACTCAGCGGCTGCACCAGCTATAATCCCTCTGCTCTCACGCCTGAAGCTTGGAGAGGTGGGGCCTGTGGATACCCAACGGTCGGCTCACCCACAACTCGACACCTCCCTGCACAAGCACCTCTGTAATTTTACAAATCAACTATCTAGCTCCCTGTTCTTTACAAACCTCACGATATTGGGCAAGGACGAGCACATGATCTTCCCAGTGGGGACGGAGGCAATGCCATGCTCTTCCTCCTCCTTTGCAGGGCTATGAAGAACTCTGAGACTGGGAGCTGGAGACGCGGACTCCGCCTGTGACCTTGAGAAAGTACGTGGCGCTCTGTGACCCACACTCCCTCACCCACTGCCTCTTCCAGCTCAGCTCTAATAGAACTATAGCTGCTATACAGGTCCTTTACCTCGTAAGTGCAATTTTCCAAACGCTAATAGCACCGAAAGGCTCCTGGGAGGCTAGAGATTGGGACAAGATGGTGGCAGGGGGGCAGCGCAGACCAGGACACACGTCCGCACACACACACGGTGCGCACGCAGGCGTGTCGGATGCCTTCCACTTTCCACCTCACACAACTGCAATCCTTAACACAATGAGTATGTATCTAACAATTATCCTGTTTCTATTTCCTCTGAAGTTTACTTTTACCTTAGGAGCCTTCTTCAGTGCTAAAAAATGGGACTGCATTCTCAGCCAAGACAAACCTTCCCAATCAGGACCCGTGGTTGGCACAAGTCAGATACCTAGTTCTTTAAGTCAATAAGCAATAAAGTACATTTTTCACCTGTCCGGGAGACAAGACCGCGTGACAGAGGGAGCTGGAGCAGAGATCACGCAGTTCCAGCGCAGTGACTGAAACGCCTGCTGCCTGCCCTCTGACCTGCCCCGACTCTCTCTACAGCAACTGTGGAAGGACATTCCAAACCACACATCTAAGGATGGTCCCTGAGCTTTGGCTATGAGTACGAAGGGACAGGCTGAGCGTGGCCAGGGAATCCCCACACAGACATGACGGTCACCAGGTCCCTGAGGGCAGCGATGAAAACCCCAGGCAAGTTTAATGACTGAATGGCAGTTCTCTTCCAGGCTGTACTGACCCCCCGGGGTGTCGGCAAATCCAAGGAAGGGGGGCCTCATGGGCTGTCTCAGGACTGAGGAAAGGACCGTTGTCACTGTGTAGGCCAGTCCCCACAACAAGGAAGTTCTTGCCCAAAATACCAATATCAGACAGTAATTCTCTTACACTTCTGGAATAACCCCCAAAACTGTTGTTAGTGGTCCCTTTGGGGAGTGACCGCACTCGGGCCTTGGGAACGTCCACGCTGAGCTTCTGTGCTGCTGCATCTTTCCTTCTCTGCCTCCTCCCCCTCCACACCGTGGATGAACAGTGAATTGGAACTGTTACCATTTGAATTGTTCACCTCGAGTGTACACCAACTTAACTCAAATAAATGAATGCTGAAGGTAAGAGCGAAGGCACTGATCACCGGTGCCCATTCCTCTCTCTGCGTCCAGGCCAGGCTGCTGGCTTCACCCAGACAGGCCAAGAGTGGGCATCCCGGGTCCCTGAGCAGCCTGGGCTTCCACCCTCTCACCACAACTCCTCAGGCGCCATCTCCCTTCTCTGTGTGACCAAAGCAAAACCAGAGAAGCAGGAGGACAAACAGGGACTCACCCCGAGGGCACCTCAAGGCAGCCCACTCATTCCTGCCATTTTACATGCACACCCTAGCACACTTCCAGCCAAAGAGACACGCTTTTAAAATGAAGTGTTAACTATTAATCACCGAGGAATCAGGCTTATTTTCATAGCTTGCTGGAAAATGGGGGGAGGGAGGAGTTAATTTATTTGTGTCCTAGAAAAAGAAGACATAAAGTATTGGTGCCAGAGCACACACATGGGGTCCCCAGGCCCATGCTCTTCCCCGATCCCCACACACCCACCTTGGTCTCTTCCTCATCCTCTGATTTCAGGGAAAACGGCCCTGCTTCCTAGACAGGTCCCCAACCCCAAGCCGACAACAGCCATCTCCCATGGACTGCAAGCTTCATGAAAAGCTCACCATTAGGCACAGGTGCTCAACAAATAGCAAACAACAGATGAATGCAAAAAAGCAGCACAGGCTATCATTATTTCAGGCCTTTCCCCCCGATCCCACAGACCAAGAACTGAGGTAGAGGAAATGCATACAGGAGCCAGCCGGTCTGGCTTGGGTAGAATTCTCATCTGAGATGCATGTACAATAGGATGAGTGAAAAGTTCCAAGTCTTTCCAAAAGACTAGATAACACTGGGCCCCTCGGACCAAAGACACTGTTTAGCCTGCAACAGCTGTCTATGCCCAGACAAATGCCCACCTGTCAGGAGGACGGCGATCGCTGCCCTCCAACCAGCAACGCCTCTGCAGGCCTCTCCAGCCCAGCCCACCTGCCCTCTCCCTCAAGGGATGGCTTCTGACCTTTAAAACCCACCCACGCCCACAGCCCCTCACCCCCAGTCAACGGGCTCGCTCCTGTCCATCCATTTCCCTGGTCGAACCCTAAAACCTTCTGGTCTCCCTGGACCTCCACAGGAGGTAAGAAACTGCCATACCATTTTCCCTCATCCTCCTCACCAAAATCTGCCAAGTTGACCCCTCAGTGGTCACCTAAGTTTGTCCTCCACTATAACGCCCAAAACCTAACTCCAGCCCCCTCTAGTTTCCCTGGGCCCCAATAGCCTCCCATGGAACCCCCAGAGCTCTGCAAAGATGGGGTCCCAGCCCACCCCACCTTAACCTGAGGGGCTCAGCTCCCACCTGTGC
Source organism: Rhinolophus sinicus (assembly GCF_036562045.2). Taxonomy (NCBI): domain Eukaryota; kingdom Metazoa; phylum Chordata; class Mammalia; order Chiroptera; family Rhinolophidae; genus Rhinolophus; species Rhinolophus sinicus. The sequence continues at coordinate 55,433,643 of NC_133754.1, read as the reverse complement.
TATGGGCCTTGATCTTACACCTAAGAAAAACTGTAGCGCTATGGCTTCAATTAACGGCTGCTGCTTTCCCCTCCGACACTGGCTGCCAAAGTCATCTTTCCAAACTCACATGTCACTCCCCTACTTAAAAAAGATAAGGTACCTAGAGAAAAGGCCGAAGTAAAGTAAATCCCTTTACTGGCCATGATCTCCATTTCCAGCGTGACCCACCAGTCCCGGGGAAACGTGGTTCCAGCAGCTCCTGGCATCAGCCAGCTCTCAGGACAGGAAAGGCCACTTACCTCACCGTAGGCCGTTTCTCGGCCTAGACTACCCACTATCACCACAGCACCCACGACCCAACCTCATCAGCTCCAGGGGAACCACCATGCCATTCAGCCAGTAGGCGGCCCACAGCTGCCCCCGCACTTTGCAGGGGCTGCTTCTCCAGAAGTGAATGTCGGAAAAGGTTGTTTACCAAGCCCTTCTTCCTGCAACCAGATGGCGTGGCCTCTACTATCTGTCTTTACATCCCCCAGAGGCCAGCAGGGAATCAAAGAGAGCCTCTCAAACACGGAATCACTCCCTCTCCTCTAGTTGGTTAATAAAAAAGGGCAAATAAATTCGATTCCCTGAAACATACAACCCCAGAACCGCACTCTAACAGAGGCATGGGGGAGAGCAGCACTCTCTTAAAGATCCCTAATTATTCTGCTGTGAGCACATACTACCCGTCTTGCCCCTTTGGTGTATATGTGCCAGAGAACAGGATGTGGCCATCAACAAATGTAATTAGAGATGATAAAATCAACCTAATATTATATACGGATTATGACTTTAAGTTAAAACACAACACACAGGGTGCAATTGTGTGTTCACACACTCTCTACCAAGTGAAACCCAGCACTGGAAGACAGGAGCAAATGCGAGTGCACGCCTGACAGTCGGGAGAGTGTAGGGGGCTCTCAGCCAGACTTTTTAGAGAATACTAAAACCACTGAACTGATGGAAAGGCGTAAAGCTTCTATGCTTTGGTTACAGACACATTTTTACTGCCTCTAGTTGTTTCAGGCAGATGCAGCTTATCTGAGCTACATTTCCAGCTCTGTGCAATTAATAAGTAAATAAATAAACAGCCTCTTCTCACTAAGGCTTACAGAACAATGCATTCTGAGAAACACTAAAGGACAGAACTGGGGTTTCCATGACTTTAAGTGATATTACAAAGTGTGGTAAGAACTACATAACCAATAAAGTAGTCTACATTTTTAGACCTAAATTAAGCCTATTTCTTGGAACAAGTTAAAAAAATTATTCACTATACTCTAGTGTTTCATGACAAACACAAGGCAAGGTAAAGTAGGGTTCGTCACATTTCGTTAATCACCAAGCTTTTTTCTGAGAAACAAAAGTGGCCAAAACAAGCACTCAGCACTTTATCCATCAAAGCTGAATTAACTTCCTATACTCTCCACAAATCAGGTGCTCAGGCTCATTTTGCACACGACCAGTCAGCCTGGTCCCAGCCCTCCATCTCACCCAACTCTGTGTGTTCCTCAACAAAGATATTAAAAATTGTAAGTTAATACCCTCTGAAAAGATGAAGAAAAAGTCAGTGATACCATTTAAGCCTCATGCAGTGTTTGTCACCCGGTGTTTAAGACTGAAAACCCAGCTGCTAAAGCAAATCATACACATTTCCATAAAATCTATTATTAATAGATTTCTTTCATCTTTTTCATCCTTATCCCATTTCATGTGCTTTAAAAGTCTGAAAATGAACAGTACTGTAGTTTGTGTCGTCCTTCTGAAATAAAATGGGAAAACTACAAAGAGTGTAGTGCTAGGCAAACATCTGTCTGTAAATGTAAAACCAAGCAAACATACTTACATCTTTTGCCATGTTACCAGATCCGTGAAATCGATGCTATAAATGTTCACCCTCCAGAGAAGAAAAATGATTTTTCTGGTAAAGAGGGAAGGAAAAACAAGAAATAAGTAAGAACAAAAACACAAGTTAATATCAACATTTCCCCCAATGCCACCAGCAATCTGCCCTTCCAGGCAGCAGGCACCTTCCATTCCAAAGCCACACTCCATCCTCAAAGCGCAGCTGGCAACCCCCCCCCCCCCCCCCTGGATTTTAAGTCATCTCAGCGAAGGGAAACGCATCCAACAATAGGATGCCCAGTCTGGCTCCCTGCAGACCCCCGTCCTCCCCGATGCCCACACAAAGACCCGGCACCCGCTCGGGCCTGGCACCCAGCCTGCGCCCGCGCAACCTGGGCGCAACTAAGGACACCCGGCTACCCCCCCAGGCGCAGCACCGCTGTCCCTGCGCAAATGCGCACCCCAAGGAGTGCCTCGATCCCAGCTGGGTCGCTCCCCTCGCCCACCCGGCCGGCCGGTAACTCTGACAGGTGGGCTTCCGGGGTCCGGCCTCCGGCCTGTCACTAGGCCGCGGCCGCCTCGTCGCGAGCGCCTCCCGCGCGCCGGAACCGGCAGTCGGGCGGGCCAAGTCCAGGTCAGCGCCGCCTCCGCGCACCGCGGACCCCTAAACCCCCTGCGCACCGGCGGACCCCGACCCCCACCGGGTGCAGACGCCGGTGCTGCTGCTCCGCCTGAAGGCCACCTGCAGGCCCCGAGGGGGACCCGGGACCCCCGACCAAGTCACCTGGGAGCCCCCGACGGCGGCGCCCAGGACCAGGGGCAGGAGGCCGGGGAGCCGGGAGGGGCGCGCACACGCGTCGGGGAAGGAGGACGGGGGACCAGTGGGCGCCCCGCGTGCCCGCGCCCCTCCCGGGACCCTAGCCCTCGCCAGCCCCCTGCCTGCCGCACCTGGCTGGCGGTGGGCGCACGGACACGCGGGGGTGGGCACGAGGGCGCGGGCGCGGACACGGACGCGCGGGCTCGGACACGCGGACACAGAGACGTGGGCAGTCCCGGCGCGCGCTCCGGCCCAGGGTCCTGCCCTGCGAGGCGCCGGGCGCGGGGCTCACCCTGCCGAGCGGGCGTTGGGCGGCGTAACGTGCGCGGCGCGGTGACGTGGGGGGGCGGCCCGGCTCCCGCAGCGCGCCTGCGCGCGTTTTCGCGCCTTCGGCTCCCTCCTCCACCTCCTCCTCCCGCCCGGGCGGCCCGCGCTAGACTCTGAGGGGGATGGGCTGTGCGTGTGCGCGTCTGCGTGCGCGGCGAGCAGGGATTGGCGCCAGTGCGCGGCGGTGCGCGCGCGGGGAAGAAAAGCCGGTGCGATGTGCACGTGTGCGCACACGGGGGACAGAGGCTGGAGTGTGTGTGTACAATTGTACGCACATGTGAGACGGGTCAGGGGGTTGTGCACATGGAGGAGGGGAGCCTCGTGTGTGCACCTGTGAATATGCGCACACAGATGAGTGGGAGGCCGGCTCTGTGTGTGCGCAGGTGTATATGCACACAGGAAAGGGAACTGGGTGTATAAGCACATGTGCACGCAAAGAAGAGAGGTGGCCAGGTGTGTGCACAAAGGCAGAAGTGAACAGATTTTGTGGGCACAGGTATGTGCACACATGTCAGAGAGGGGTCTGCTCTGTGCACCTGCAGATGTGCACACATGAGGGATGAAGGGGGCCGTGTGGACACGTGGAGGAAAGTTCAGGTTTGTGCACACACGAGTGTATGTGTACTCCAGGAGAAAGACAGGCTGTACATGTGGTTGTGTTTTGGTAAGTGCATGTGTATGTACGTGCGCAAGGAAGGCAGGCTGCCCATGAGTGTGCAGGTGCGTGGAAGGTACGATGTGTGCGTATGCCGTGCAGAGCCCTGTCCACCTGTGCTCTCCTGCCCCTGCTGGACTTGCAGCCTCCACACCAACGCCTGGCTTGTGCCCAGATGATGGTCCTTCATGTAGTAGGGAGGTAAACCGGGCAGCAAGGTTGTTCCTTATCACTGCGTGGGCCTGGTGGACCCTTGGCCCAGGTGACTACTGACCCCCGGAGCCCACAGCCCCCAGAGGATTAAGCCCCAGGGGCTAGGCCTGAGAGTCAAGTCCAAAGTTCAGGGCTGCATCAGGCTGTGGTGTGCAGTGAGCCAGGGCATAATTAATGTCACAGAGGACTTGAGCACAGCAAAGACCTCTCTGCATTACACCCCACCTAGTATGGTTTCACAATTTAACCACTTTTATGCTGATCACACCCATTCCGGCTTCTAATGCACCACTTAACCGGTTAACACCTTAATTAACCTTGGTTTCTTGAAGACAGCAAAAATCTTCCCATTCTGCTGATTAGCAAACAATGGGCACTTAGAGAAACATGGATGGTGGTGTGATAGGGTTGAATAGAAGGCTTAGCGAGGGAAAGCCCTGCACATCCTGTAGTCAGAACACTTTATTTCTCTGCTGGTTGGGAAACAGACAAAAAGTTGTTCCTTTGGCTTCTCTATAGTCAAATATCCCACAAAACCCTGTTTCTGTGTTAAAAGATAACAGAATTCTAAAATGTTTGGTTGAAGATCCAAATGTTTTTATCCACTGACTCGCCTTGAAATCTCTGGATTGAATTGCAGAAGTGCAGCCTCCTTGATGAGTATTGGTCCCAAAGCTCCCTGTATTCATCTAATCCTGCCATTTCCAATCCATATTTGGGGGCGGGGTCCGTGATCAGGGAGCATAATTTAGTGAGACTTTCATTTGGGTGTTGACTTGGTCCACTTCCTAGGCACTGGCATTCAGCCCTGTGTCACTGTCCAGGATATCACGTGAAAATTGTTCTGTTCCATGTTAGAAGAAAGTGATTGGGTCCTTCCCAGTAAAAGCCCTAATCTCCCAACAATATTCCTCATCTTTGTGTGTCTGCTCTGTTGAGTCTCAGAGCGTGATCCAAATTCATACCCCCAGCCCTTACCCCCCATTAAACTGTCCTTTAAAGAGAGAATTTTCTAATCCCTTGAAATGTTTTATTCTAAATGTGTTTGTTAAATATCCAATTTGTCTTTGGTTTCCTCCTCAATAGCATTGGTCTTTTCTCCAGCCATTCCTGTTTTCCACCTTCTTGGGTTACTGTGGCAATGGTGTGGGAATACGGAGGGGGACAAGGGCTCATGGAACTTTCAGCTGGGGGTGGGGGTGGGGGGGAATGTTCCTGGATATATGAACAAGAGACATTTTCTTCTTGGGAAAAATATAAATAAAGGCATCTTTAGAAAACTTTGTTCTGCTAATTTGTGTGTATCATAAAACATAAGCAAATCAGTGTATTTGGCTTAACCTCAAGATAAATCCCCTGGGCCTCTCCCTCAAGAAATCACCATTTCTAAGCCCCGTCTACAGAGAAATTCTGCAGCCCCCATCCCACCATCTAGACATGAAGACATCTTTAATTCTTTTACTCCTCGTTACATCATGAGTCCTTTTGAAAATTTCTGTTCAAATCCTTCTCTTGGAAGGAGGGTCAGTCGACACTCTTGTATTTTATGCTCTTAATATTAGTCTTAAAGACTTGTACAATCACTTACAAGCTGAAGCCACTGTGCTTTGAAAAGTGCCCCTTGGATCTGACAAATTTTAGATTACAGCATCCAATATACTCAAATTGCTCTTACGAGTCTTGTTTACTACTTGGACACTTTTTGTTTGCTTTTCATCTGTAATGTTCTCTGGCTTTTGCAATGAAAGAAATCCCTTTCATTTCTTTGTCATTTAGCTCCACAATCCTAAAGTGTTCCTTCTATGTGACTTCACATTGTCCTGGCTAAAATAATATCCCGATTATTGTCTGTGGAATCCTACAGCATAAAGTTGAGAGATCCCTGTTCTCCTTATATCATTTCCTTCCTCAATTGAATCAATTTACCATCAGCCAGGAGTGAAAGCAGTACCAGGGACCTACAGCACAAGTGCAAGATACTTGACTTTCTGTACAACTTGATTGCCTTTAGTCATTTCTCTGCTACCTGTCCACATATTTTACACATTCAGAGAAGAACCGTAGAGCTCACCCGAAGCTGAGATGAAGGGACATCAAATGACCTTGGATAAGTAACCTTAGCCTCTCTGATGCTCAGATTCCTTTAGCTTTTATATTTTTTTTGAGAAATAAGTAGATAAAAACATAGTTCTTTGATAAGAAGATAAACCACAATTTCAAGAGTTTTACCTTTCCTGCATTCCTCACTCAGGAAACATTTTTAAGCTCCAAATACGTGCCAGATAGTACTCTGAGTGCTGATACTATACAGATTAATAGAGGATTGCTCAGAGTCAAACAGGAGAGACAGATTCACAGACAAATATGACATGAGGAGACAAGACTGTTTATACCAGGAAAGAGAAATATGGAAGCACAGAATCAGATCACAGCAATTATTTTCCCCTACAGGCAGAAGGGAGGGCTTCACACAGAAGGGGACGTTTAGATGCGCTGGGACCCGCTGAGAATATATGTATAAATGTGTGTGTGCCTGTGCACACTTGTGAGTGTGTGTGTGTGTTTGTATGTGCACAAGCAGACAAGGACATGTCCTGGAAAATGCTTGTAGCTGCTTACATCTCTGTCTTAATCAGCTTGGTCTGCCATAACAAAACACCACAGACTGGGAGACTAATAAACAACAGAAATTTATTTCTCACAGTTCTGGAGACCAGAAGTTCAAGAACGGTGCCAACATGGTCAGGTTCCGGTGAAGATCCTCTCCCTAAATTGCAGATGGCCACCTTCTCACTTTATCCTCATAGGGCAGGGAGAGCAAGTTAGCTCCTGGCCTCTTATACAGGCACTAATCCTACTCTCAGGGCTCCACCCTCGCGACCTAATTACCTCCCAAAGGACCCGCCCCCAAAGAACACCCTAGGAGAGGAAAACTAATTTTCCCCGGGTTCTACATGTTTGGCTGGGGCCCCTGTAACAAAAGACAGACTAAGAAGAGAAAAACAGACGTTGAACATGTATATGCATGGGAGCTATCCAGGGGAAAAATGAGTAACTCTCAGAGGTGGCTTAGAATTCAAGCTTAAATACCATCTTCAGCTAATGAAGAAAGAAAGATGAGGGGGAGGGCAATTCTGCGGAGGTGACCGGGAAAGCATGGTAAACAAAAGTAAGGTTTCTTACGTATATAACAAACCCTACCTCTTACATTGATCAAAGTTTCTTGTAATTTAGTTGTCTATCTCCTCCTGGTACTGAGAGGGAGACACCCTGACAGAGATTTCCTTTACAAAAGGATAACTTCCACTCCGTTTTCAGAGCTTCTCCGGCCTTTCAAAATAGACCTATGCCAAAGAGGACCATTTGGGGATGGCATATCCTGCCACTCTTCAGGCACCGCATTGGGGATTAGATTTCAACATATGAATTTTGAGGGGCTGTAAACATTCAGACCGTAACAGTCCCGTTGGCTTAGCCAGGAGCCACACGTGGTTCTAAGACATGCCAGAAATGTAGCCATTATTCTGGGTCCTATAGCTACCTAAGCACTTGAAGGTCTGTAAAAGAAAAGGGCGGAGAGCAGATATTGGGGGACACTTAGCAGTTTGTTCCAAATGATAGAGAGATTTGTGTTTCAGAGAAATAAGCCCCTGGTGGTAGGAAGAAGAGATTGGAGAAAGACACGATCTGAGGCAGGACACAAGTTAGAAGGTGAGGAGTCAGGCGGCCGGATGCAGGCTGCAGGCGTTGCCTTTGGCCAGCACACACTGGGAAGGAGCCACAGAACCGGGGTTTGACTGAGTGAGGTCCAGCCTCAGAAGCAACACTAGCAAGGGCTGGGGAAGCCAGGCTGCCCAGCGCCAGACACCGAAACACAGACGGTGCCTCGGAGGCTAGAATGGTTCTACATTGGGCCAATGGGAGTTACTGCTCCAGAGTCAAAGTCCTGAGTGGGAGGCTCCGAATGAAAGTGCTTCCTCCTAGTCTCTAGCTTCTGGTGGCGGTGCCTCTTGGGCTTCCAGGGTAGGAGGAGGCATCTGCCTCTCGCCAACACGTAATGAGGGCAGATTTCCTAAATATAAGGAGTTGCTTCAGATACTAACAGCCTCCAAAATGTAAGTGTTTGCTACAGAAAGCTTCGCTAGGGGATCTGAGGGATCCCTAAGGTGTGATGGTAGGGAAAGGCAGGGGTCAAACCCAAGAGCCCAAATTCGCAGGATTTGGAATGGATGGTGCTGGATGAGGAGAAGGAAGAGTCGGGTGTGGGCAGCTGAGCAGCTGAGGCAGAGAGGACAGGAAAGTGTTGGGAAAGCATTTCTGACAGTTGAGTTCCAGGTTGGGGAGGAATGTGAAAGTGAGACATCAATAAACCGTACAAAGTGCAAGACTGACACTCGGGCAAGCTCGGGGTTAAAGGTGCGCCTGTAGCATCAGCGGTGTATAGATACTGGGGTGCTCTGGGAGTGGGAGTCGTGAGGAGAGAGCACTGAGAGAGAAAAGAGGTGAAGACTGAAGGCAAAACTCCACAGCTCAGTGCTAAGATCATTTCTAAGAGGAAGACAGAGGTTGCACTCCCAAGGAAGAACACTGTGCTATTATTCTGGTTGCTGCCCCATCCCATCCATTCCCTGTATGGCTCTGTCCTTCCCTCCACCCATCCCTGACCTCCAGGGACTGTGTCCCTTGGCTGGTGCTGTCCACTAGGATTCAGCCAATGAGAGTCACCGGGAAGAAAGAGAGGCAGCAGGAGGGAGAGGGTGGGCTTTGTTATTCTCTTGCTACATGGCCACAATTGGGCAGTGGTTGTGTCCTGCTCTAGCCACAGCTCCTGGGGGTGGGAGGCAGGGGCTCCCTTGCACAACACTTGCTCTCCTCGGGTCTCTATGCTGTGCTCCCTCCCGTGTCCCCCAGGCTTGGGGTGAATAAAGGCTTCCTGGAGGTTCTCCTCACCTCCTGCTAGTCATTCGCCCCGCCCACAGCTGTTCACTAGTGCCCTCAGCACTCTGTATAGACAAAGCCTTTGAGTGTCATGTAGTCCTGCCAAGACCACCACTGATTCAAACTCTAAATATAAAAAGTGGTCGCTCATGATAGGAATCAATTGATTTACAGAACCAAGAAAGGTTGTTTCAAATAAGAAGAAGGGATCACCAGTGTCAAATGTGTTACAAGGATCAAGTAGAATGAAAGGTGAACAGAGGTCATTCAATTTGGCAACGAGATAATTGCGATATTTAGGAGAGCAGTTTCCATAGTGCAGAGGGGCAAAGGGTAGGGAGTATTTACTGAAGGAGGGCATGGGGAATGAGGGCGCTGCAGGTGAGGCGGCAAGCAGGTCTGGCCAGAAAAGGGTGGTATCCGGAGCTGCGGGGGGGAAAGCAGTGTGGAGGTGAAGGGTTTGGGGGAGATGAAGAACCTGAGTGTTTTGTAGGCTGAGAGGAAGTTACTAAAGAGAAAGAGATGGAAGAAGAGAAAGAAGGCATGACTGATGGGACTAGGACATAGGAGAGGTGGAAAGAGACAGGCTGAGAGAGAGCTAAACTGAGAAAGTCTGAAAAAGAAACATGTATTCTGAGATCAGTGGGAAAGATAAGGGCAAGTCTAATTATGTTTTCTTTCATATAAGCTATGAAATTTCTCTAAAATTTCCATATACACAATTCTAGGGAAACTTCTCATTCCTTCTTTCCTCCTTCCACTTTCTAAACCCTCTAACACGACAGACAGCTAATTTATCTCCAAATGTAGGTTTGCCATTCTATGATGAGCACACAAATTCCTTTGGGGGAAACTATTAAAAATCTTGGTTTCATGGATACCCTATATGCCATTGGTGGGAGTATTAATTAGCACAACTGCCCAGTAAGGCAACTGGGTAATAGGATTAATCCTTAAAATGTCATTTGCTACAACTGATCATGAATTCATGACTCTTGTGACAAACCAGCTCCTCCCCACATATCCTCTAGCTCAGGAAATGAACTATGTGCAACTAGTTGTTCATACTAGAAACTTAGAAGACAAATAAATACCTCACTTGTCCTTGCTAACTAAAACCAATCGCCAATTTGAAATATCTTGAATTCCTCTACTTTTTTCCATCTCCTCTGCCATTACCCTGGCCAAGTCCCCATCCTCTTTATTGAGGGCTATAAAAATAAATCCTATCTCTTCTCCCTTCCTCCAATCTTGTCCTACTCTAATATCTCATCTATTCAGCAGCCAGATGTTTTAAAAATGGAAAATAGATCATACTACTTCCTGTTTAAAATTCTTCAGTGGACTGACCTGCTTCAAGGTTGATGAAACACTAGGGGGCACTGAAAGAAAAAGGCTCCAAGACATATTTTTCAATGCGATATCTCACAAAGTTAGGCAATGTCTCCAGGGACCCAATTCTGGAGAATGTTCCATGCGCACTTGAGGACAATGTGTATTCTGCTGTTGTTGGGTGGAGTATTTTGTACAAGTCAGTTAGGTTCACTTTGTCTATAGTGCTGTGCAAGTCCGCTGTCCTTGTTGACCTTCTGCCTGGGTCTCCTATCTATGATTTAAAATGGGGTGTTGAAGTCTCTTATATTATTGTCGAGTTGCCTGTTTCTTCCTTCAATTCTGTCAAGATTTGCTTCTTGTATGTAGAAGCTCTGATGTTTAGTGCATACAGTTGACCCCGAGCAATGTGAGGGTTGGGGTGCTGACCACCCACACAGTCAAAAATCCGCATATAATTTAAGTCAGCCTTCCACATATTCGGATTCCCAACCACGAAGTTGACCCTTGAACTACATGGTTTTGAACTGTGCAGGTCAGTTAAAAACAATCTGCACATAAGTGGACCCATGCCATTCAAGCCCATATTGTTCAAGGGTCAACTGTATGTATTTATACTTGTTCTTTCTTCTTGGTGAAGGCACCCTTTTATCATTATTACAAAAGACAAAGAAAGACATTATATTGTCAGCATTATTATTATTATTATTATATAATGTCCTTCTCTGTCCCTAGTAACAATTTTTTTATTTAAAGTCTATTTTATCTGGTATTAGTATAACCACCCTGTTCTCTTTTGGTTACTAATTGCATGAACAATCTTTTTCCATCCTTTCACTTTCAACCTATGTGTGTCCTTATATCAAGAGTGAGTTTTTTGCACTTGTCTCATTAGGGAGACCACCTCAGGGAAGATGTAGATGCCTGATCACTGCACTGTACACCTGAAGCTGAAGCTGAACAATAATGAATGTCAACTACAAGTTTATAAACATGTATGTATGTACTTACAAGAAGTGGAGTACAGCATTAGGAATAGAGGCAGTGGAAATGTATTGGCTGTGTGCGATGTCAGAGGGGTAGTAGATGGGGGGAGGGGGGTTGACACAGTGTGAGGGATATAAATGATAAACGTCTAGCTATTACTTTGTTTTGTGCACCTAAAACTAATAATAATAAAAAAAGTTCTAAAAAAAAAAAAGTGAGTCTTTTGTAGACAGCATATAGTTGAATCCTGCTTTTTATCCATTCTGCCAATCTCTGTCTTTTGATAGGGGAGTTTGACCATTTAAATATTTATACATTATTTGCTCGGTAACATAGATATATAACTATTTTTGTGCACTTGTCTTTTAAATCACATAGGAAATAAAAAGTGGAGTTACAAACCAAAAATAGAATCATACTGGCTTTTATATTTTCCCAGTCAATGAACCTACATTGACACGTCATTACCATGGTTTACAGTAGGGCTCGCTCTTGGTGGTGTACATTCTATGCTTTTGACAAATGTACAATGACACGTGTCCACCATTACAGAATCACACAGAATAGTTTCACTGCTCTAAAAATCCTCTGTTCTCCATCTCTTCATCCTCCCTCCCACTAACCCTTGGCAACCACAGATCTTTTTATTGTCTCTACGGTTTTGCTTTTTCCAGAATGTCATACACTTGGAATAACAGTATGTACGAGGTCTGACAATGAAGCTCACGAACTTGTTGCAACGATGTTGCTAAACTTTTTTGATATCAGAGGGATGTAATGACAAGTGGGGAAAAGAAGGAGGAAGGACACACACTAGAATGGGGCTAATTAATTTATTTCTTTAATATCTAAGTAATTTATTTAGTAATATGCAGTAGCAAAAGACAAAGGCAATTAAGAGAATATGTTAATGTCAGAAACTAAAGGTGGTTAAGACTAAACTATATACATTGATAATAATGTCATGTCAGAGGAGTACGCATACATATAAGTTTAATAGCGCTCAACATATGTTTACTATTGATCAAAACTTACTTGGCTAAATACACAAATAATATCAGTAAGGAGTATCCAAAGGCAGTAATAAGCTCTGTAGGATAGTAACTATTACAGTAGATGCCGAAAGCTCACCAAACTGGGGGAGAATAGCACTAGAAAAGTCATAAATCAAAACCTTGTCAGGTCTGTAGCTGAGAGAAACTCAGGCGTCTCCCACACGCTGCCCCAAGAATGTTGCTGCTGTTGTCTTTGTTGTTGTTAGAAGTCAAGGCGTCTCCTGATGCTATAAGCTGCAAGCTGCATATACGTTTCAAGGTGTTAACAATCTGAAGACTGTTGCCGTTGTTGTCGCCATTGTTGTTATTGTTGGAAGTTAGGACATCTTCTGATGTTGTAAGCTGCAAGCTGCATACAAGTTTTCTAGATGCTGACAAGTTCTCAAGGAGGCTAACCATGAAGAACCACACTGAAGAGGCTGGGAACCAGCCAGCCCTCACCAGGTTCGCAGCTGGAAGTCAGGACATCCCCGGGTGTTTTAAGCTGCATATTGCTGGGAGTCTTCAAAATGTTAGCATGATGAGAAATCACCAATGACCAAATGACCAAATGACGAAATAATAATAATAATTACACTGCCAACTGAAGTTTGTCTTATATTATTTTCTCAGATGTAACTTAGAGCCAAGTTTCTTGTTCCTGCCTCCCCCTCCAGGAATGGCCAGTTCCGGGAGGGTCCCACAGTTACTGATATGAATGCTGCCCATCCTGCCAAAGGGCCAATTCATCCAGATAAGCAAACAAGGCCTGGCAATGTGTCTGTCACATTGTCCTGATATAACTTAGCTACTTCTTCACTTCATCTGCTTATGTGGGCGAAACGTACAGAACAAACAGGCAATTCTCTCAACCCCTGATCAAGAATTTCTTTAACCCTAAGCTCACCATCACTTCACAACATAGAAAGAACGACAAACATCATCTCATGTCTCCCCTGCTCCGGAGAATGAGACCAAAGGGGGAATTTACTCAAGCCCTGATCACAGCACAGAAATCACCTCACATACAGGAACAGGTAAAAGCTAATAGAAAAAAGCTCACATCAATCAATGAAGGCAAATTTTCTTCAACATCTTCCCTACAAGGGATTATTCATTATAAATTTGTACCAACTGGACAAACTGTTAACCAAGTTTACTATTTGGAAGTGCTGAAAAGGCTGCATGAAAAAGTTAGACGACCTGAACTTTTCGCCAACAATTCATGGCTCTTGCATCATGACAATGCACCAGCTCACACGGCACTGTCTGTGAGGGAGTTTTTAACCAGTAAACAAATAACTGTCTTGGAACTCCCTCCCTACTCACCTGCTCTGGCCCTCAGTCACTTCCTTCTGTACTTGAAGATAAAGGAAAAATTGAAAGGAAGACATTTTGATGACAGTCAGGACATCAAGGGTAATACAATGACAGCTCTGATGGCCATTCTAGAAAGAGTTCCACAATTGCTTTGAAGGGTGGACTAAGCGCTGGTGTCGGTGCATAGCGTCCCAAGGGGAGTACTTCAAAGGTGACTGTAGTGATATTCAGCAATGAGGTACGTAGCACTTTTTCCAGGATGAGTTCGCAAACTTAATTTTTGGACCTCGTAGCCTTTTCAGATTGGCTTCTTTCACTTAGTAATATACATTTAAGATTCCTCCACATTTTTTCATGGCTTGAGTCCTCATTTCATTTTAGCACTGAATAATATTCAATTGTCCAGATGTACCACAGTTTATTTATCCATTCATCTACTGAAGGACATCTTGGTTGTTTCCAAGTTTTGGTGATTGGAAACAAAACTGCTATCCATGTGCAGATTTTTGTGAGGACATAAGCTTTCAACTTATTTGGGTAAATATCACGGAGCATGATCACTGGGTCGTATGGTAAGAGGATGTTTAGTTTTGTCAGCTACCGCCAAACAGTCTTCCAAAGTGGTTGTACCATTTTTCATTCCCACCAACGACTGAGAGTTCCTGTTGGTCCACATCTTCAGCAGCATTTGCTATTGTCAGCATTTTGGATTTCCACCTCTAATAGGTGTATAGTGGTATCTCACTGCTGTTTTAATTTGCAATTCCCCAATCACATATGATGTGAAGCATCTGTACATATGCTTCTTTGCCATCTGTATATCTTCTTTGGTGAGGTATCTGTTCAGTTCCTTTGCCCATTTTTAAAATTGTGTTGTGTATTTTCTTATTGTTAAGTTTTAAGGATTCTTTGTATGTTTTAGATAATAGTCTTTTATCAGATATGTCTTTTATAAATATGTTCTCCTAGTCTTTGCCTTGTCTTCTCATTCTTTCAACAGTGTCTTTCACAGAGAAGTTTTTAATTTTAATAAAGGCCAGATTATCAACTATTTCTTTCATGGATTGTGCCTTGGTGTTGTATCTAAACACAAGGTTATCTAGATTTTCTCCTGTTATCTTCTAGGCGTTTTATCGTTTTGCATTTTATATTTAGGTCTATGATCTATTTTGAGTTAATTTTTGTGAAAAGTGCAAGGTCCATATCTAGATTCATCTTTTTGCATGTGGATATCCAGTTGTGCCAGCACCATTTTTGATTTTTTCTCCATTGTATTGCCTTTGCTCACGTGTCAAAGATCAGTTGAAAGAAAGACAAAATACACACACACACACACACACACACACACTTTTTTTTCTGGGCTCTCTATTCTGTTCCATTGATCTATTTGTCTATTCTTCTGCCAATACCGTATGGTCTTGCTTACTGTAACTTTATAGTAAGTCTTGAATTCAGATAGTGTCAGTCTCCTGACTTTGTTCTCCTTCAATATTACAGTGAACATTCTGTCTTTTGTCTCTCCATATAAACTTTAGAATCAGTTTGTCAACATCTACACAGTATCTTGCTGGGATTTTGATTGGGATTTCACTGAATCTATACATCAAGTTGTGAAGAACTTACATTTTGGCACAATGAACAAGACTTTATTCATGAATTGGACTATCCATTTATTTAGTTTTTCTTTGGTATCAAGAACAAAGATAGTTTTAATTCCCTCTTTCCAATTTTGCACCTTTTATTCCTTTTTTGTTTTGTTTTGTTTTCCTGCATTAGCTAGGACTTCCAGTATAATGTTTAAAAGGAGTGGTGAGAGATGACATTCTTGCCTTATTCCTGACCTTAGCACAAAAGCTTTATCACCATTAAGTATGACGTTCACTGTAGGGTTTCTGTAGATGTTCTTTATCTAGTTGAAGGAATTCTTTTCTCTTGCTAGTTTGCTGGGTTTTTTAAAATCATGAATGAGTGTTGAATTTTGTAAAATGCTTTTTCTGTGTCTATTGATATGATAATGGGATTTTTTCTTCTTTATCCTGTTGTAGATTTTAGTATAATCTCTTCCCTAAATGTTTGGTAGAATTCACCAGTCAACGCATGTGAGCCTGGTGTTCTGTTTTGCAAGGTTATTATTGATGTAGTTTCTTTAGTAGCTATAGGCCCACCCAGATTGTTTACTTCTTCCTGTGTGAGTTTTGGCAGCTTGTCTGTTGTGTCACTCCCAGCCGACTCATAGTGCACCCCCACAGATATTTCCCCCACTAGGGCCAATGCTGTGGTTAGACTGGCTCTTGTGGTCTTATTATGGTCACAGGATATACACAAAAACCATCAGGGAACTTGGAGGAACAAGATTGATTACTCACAATTCCTGGAGTGTGCATGGTAAACCTGAGGGCCACACAGGAAGGTTGCAGGGGGAGCGAGAGAGGGAGGGGGGGGGGAGAGAGAGAGAGAGAGAGAGAGAGAGAGAGAGAGAGAGAGAGAGAAACCTGGGGCTCTGCCTTTATTAGGTTCCGAAAGTAGGGTATCAGCTTGGAAGTCACAAGTGACAGTCCTGCTGTTTGGCGGGGCAACAGGGGTACACGGTTTGGGCTGCAAGCGACAGCACTGCAGCAGCGTCCTGACATTGGTGCTGCTAACCCGGGGCTGAACATCACAATGACTCTGAGGGATTCCAGGGAGAAGAGATGTCTGAAGTCAAAGACACTAACGCAGTCTCTCCATCTGGCAGAACCCGCTCCCCCTCCCCCTGCCCATCATCATTCACCTGCACGCTCCTGAAACAGCTGCCGTTGCTTGTCTTCTTAAAGATCTGCACATCTGGTGGGGTCTCAGCCTCACATGGGGCCCCGCCCCCACTGCACCTACACCTGGCTCCTGGCACGGAGGCCTCCCACACCCATTCCTGCAGGTGGTCCTGAGTCTGTGCCTCACCTCATCCCTCCTGGGCTCCGAGTCACTGGGTCTATTTTCAGGGAACATTGTGTCCAAAGCAGAAGTCATCGTCTCCATGCTCTGTCTCTACAGAACCCTCACCCACAGGGCTATGTCACGCAGCACCGCGGCTGTGTCTATTGCTGAGGCTTCTACTGCATCACCAAGCCGAGGATTAGCAATCTGAAAAAGACTTGGGGATGGCTGTCGCCCTCTTCCAGAGGCTCGAGGGCCCACTCGGGCTATCTGCTCTGTTCACTTCTCTCACCTGTAGCCCTGACACAGCAGAACCACACCCTGCAGAGCCATGATTCCGCTCAGGCCAGGGAGTTGTCAGGAACGCCCTTCCCGTGCGCTTCCACACTGACCTCTGCCCAACGCACATCCAGCCCACACGCCTCTCCCCCGAGAGGACTTCCGGGCCACTCTCATTCCTCCTGTCTGCTTCCCAGCTCTCCCCATCTGCCCTGCTTTGACTTCTGAGTCCCTTCTGCACTGTTCATTAGTCTGTCTCCTACATCAGAGCTTTGGTTCCTAGAGGCAGAAACTACCTATCGTCTTCACTTCTACATATTCCTCACCTCTGCTTTGCGTATAATCGGTGATGCATAACTGTTACTTTTCATCTGTTGCTTAAACAAAGCAAGGCAAGATTCTTTCCTAACTGATCTCCCATGGAAGATTTGCTGTAATAGCCATGACTGACATCTTAGTCTCCCACTGGGTAACTCTGTAGCTATCTGGGGTTTGACATCCTCCCTTTTGATTCCTTTGGGCCTGACTAAAATTCATCGCACACATTTAGTGCGATGCCTCAGGAAAGGTGAGGAAGCTGGTTTACTGTGGGCCTGCTCTCCACACCCTCAGCAAAGCTTTAGGACACCAAGGAAGAGGATGGCCCCGCCTGTCAGAAGGTTAGGAGTCAGGAGTCACAGACACAGGAAACAAGGAACAGCACACATGGGTGCCAAGCATGGGGGCATGAGGGAAGAGCTGGGGGGATGGGGAGGTCCGGGTGTGACACCTGGCCACCCAGGTGAAATGCTTGGGGGACTCCTGACACAAGGCAGTTAAGGTCAGCTAGTATTGCTCAGCTTTTATTGGTGTTCAGGTGGCCAACACACCCTTCTCCCAATCTGTCTTTAGAATTCCCAGGATTCTCTAAGTGTGTTTCAGGTGTTGATCTCATAGGAATGGACTCAAACCAGACACCGATTTTTAAATTCAGGATGATGATGTGTGGGGACAGAGCCAGGAGTGCAGTTTCCAGGCTCTCGGCCTCACACAGAAAGGTGCTGGCTCAGTTAGTAAATAGCCATCAGCTGTGATTGGATGGCCATCAGCTGTGGCTAGTTGGCCGTCAGCTGTAACCAGTGAGCCATTGGCCACTAACATAACTGCTGTGGCTACACTAACAGAAAAGGGGGGCTAGCAAGAAGATGGTGGCTGAGCCAGCAAGCGGCGGAGTGAGGGTTGCGGATCGTGTGGCTCCTGTTTCCTGTTTCTCCAACCCAGCCGCCAGCGAGACTGTAGTGGTATGACTCCCCTGCCTATGGCTCCATGGGTGTTCCTTTTTGTCCTCACCATGTCCTGCATTCTTATGTGGGGAGCGGGAGCAGAGACCCCACGTGACTCCCTGCATGACACGATGTGACTACCGGGCTCGTCAATCCGCATGCTTTTCCTCTGGCAGAAGTATGTACAGTAGGACTCACGCCACACATTCTGGCCCGTCTCCCTCCCCCAACATGCACTGTCGTGGGAGGCGGCCTGCGGGGTCTCTGCTCCCCACATAAGAACGCAGGACATGGTGAGGCCAAAAAGGAACACCCACGGAGCCATAGGTAGGGGAGTCATACCACTATATTCTCGCTGGTGGCTGGGTTGGAGACACAGGAAGCAGGATCCACACACTCTGCAACCTGCGCTCGCCATCCTAACTGCAATCCGCTCTTGCAGGCTCAGCCACCATCCTCTTGCTAGCCCCCATTTGCTGCTAGCGTAGCCACAGCAGTTATATTAGTGGCCAATGGCTCACTGGTTATAGCTGACGGCCAACTAGCCATAGCTGATGGCCATCCAATCACAGTTGATGGCCATTTACTACCTGAGCCAGCACCTTTCCACGTGAGGCCGAGAGCCTGGAAACTGCACTCCTGGCTCTGTCCCCCCACACACAGAGGAAATGCTAAGAGGAGTTAGGCCTGGTGGGTGGTACAGTATGAGACGGGTTCGATGCTGGTATTTGGGAGGCAGGTGGGCTGCAGCTCGCAGGTGCAGGGGTTTGGGGGGATGGAGATGAGTGCTGAGCCTTCTGCAATCTGAGCCTTCCTCAAGTCCCCACGCTAGAGCATGAGGAGGGGAGAGCGAGGACAGAGGTTGAGAGAGGGCTTTGTGAGTTCAGGATGGGGCAGACTGGAGCACGTTTATAAATGAGAAGCACAGGTGAGTGAAAGATGAGGAGGCCAATCCTGGGGCTGGAAGATGTGAAGGGGGGAACGGTGGCCCCGGGAGGGATGAAGGGGGGAGGGTGGGCACAGGGAGATAGAGGTGGAGCTACCCACGGCTTCAAGGTGTCCGGATGTTCTAGGACTCTCCAAGGAGCATTCTCCATCGGGAAAGGTCTCCTTAAGGCATTTCCTCTTGTCATTCAGTGTGTATTTTTATTTTCTTCATTCTCACAGAGTGATATAAGCTCCATGTTTTGTTGAAAACTTGATGTAAGTGCATCAAATAGATTTTATTCAGTTCAACAAAATTTAATAAGCTCCTGGCTCTGTTGTGGGTGCTGGAGATACAAAAAACAAACTAAATCATATCCCAGAGGACTTCAGTGTATTCCTGCTTGCCCCGATGGGAGAAGATACAGTATTGCAGACAGGACAGGACTGCCAGATGAGCGGGCTGGGCCCAGAATACATCCCACACTGCCGTGTGTATACACTCAACCAATTCAAGGGAAGGCTCCCAGACCGTCTGTATAACTTAGAAATGAATAAAACCAGTGCTGTTATATTTTCTAAAAATAAGCACATTTATATCATCTCTCCACTGATTTACTTCAGATTCAGTACAATTTCTTTACCTTAAAGTGTTTTAATTTATATTACTACGATCCATAATTTATATTTGTAATCCATAATTACATCTAAAATGTCTGTCCCTCTACTCTAAGTATTTTGGCCAAATTGTTATGCTCTTAAAGCCAATACTTATAGGAAAACTCTGGTTTAAAGTAAATACCCCTTCAAGAAATCTTTGTAAGGATCAGGTCTTCTTTGTGTGGTTTTCCTAAAATGGGGCACATAATAACTAAAATATACTTTTAAAATTCAAAGTTAGAACTCAGGCTTTGCACATAGCACTGCATTTAATTTGGTCTCCTGGAAAATAGTGTGGTAATATACAAATCATCTCAATAAAAAAATTGGTGAACATTAGTAAAACTTAAAAATCTAATTTGAAAAATATTTTCATAAAGTTTCAATTAATTGTATTCCAATCATAAATATCTTTATTAAAAAGTGCATATTCTTGTGATTCAGAACTAAATATTTTAAAAGAATGATATACCTAATACAAATTGACATGAAAGTGTTTTATTTAAAATTGTTATAATAAAAAGCAAATAGACATTTGAAGATATTTGTCTCATTTTAGAAAACATAAGTTTTAAGGATTAAAAGTAATTTTCTGAACTTGTTGCCAGAATTAAAATTTCACATCACAGAAATGTTTAAAGACAAATATTGACCAACAGATTACAACACTAAAGTTGTACAATAAATAAAAAAGCTTTCTAATTTTTTTTTTTTTACCAAAAAAAATCATGAACTGATGAAATAACAATAGAAAGTTAACATTAATTTCAGAAAAAAAGGCACATCCAGGCAAAATAGTCAAGGCGATTTGTAAAATGCAGCGTTATGTTTATACTGTGCATGATCAGTTGAATGCAGTAAATCACTCTGGAAGATTCTAAAATATGGCAGTAGTAATTTCTAAAGCCGGGCAAAGAAGAAGATACCCTCTGCCCTTAATAGTGTATTTTGTTCCTGATGTAGAAGGCTCACAGGAATGTGCAATTATAGAACTGTCCCAAATACTTGCTTTTCCTGCATACAGGTTTCACTTTGCAAAGTTGTTTATCATCTCGGTGCCCTCAGAGGCTTGACCGCCGGTCTGGTCGCGGCACACACTTTGTAATTGCAGCTCTCCACAGCACCGGGGCCAGTAAAAGACTGAGCGTGGTCACACTCAGGATTAGGAGGTACACCTGCAACAGGTAAAACGGAGTGTCATCTCAGTATTAGGAGGTGCACACGTAAGGCTGAGTGCGGTCACACTCAGGATTAGGAGGTACACCTGCAACAGGTAAAACGGAGTGTCATCTCAGTATTAGGAGGTGCACACGTAAGGCTGAGTGCGGTCACACTCAGGATTAGAAGGCACACCTGCAACAGGTAAAACGGAGTGTCATCTCAGTATTAGGAGGTGCACACGTAAGGCTGAGTGCGGTCACACTCAGGATTAGAAGGTACACCTGCAACAGGTCAGGCGCATGTCCTCCAACCACAGGTGCATTCTTAGGTACACCCCATACAGCCACAGGTGCAGCGACATTTGGCTGTGAGGCAGACTGAGATTTGACCATCAGCGGAGACTGTCGTTGGGTTAATGCATCACTGGTCCACACAGTGGAGTCTATATAACCTGGGTGTCACCCCTTGGGCAGACTGACCCCTTGGGAGTCACTTACAGTGAAGGTATAGCCGCAGGGCAGTTTTCAGAGGGAGCTCTTGCACAACTTCCTTTCTTCAGCAATTGTTTTTGGTGCTGTTTAACATCAAGACTTATCTTACTCACACTTATGGATACAAGGAGACAACCACTTAATTTTGAATGCTTACCAGCATTTCACATGTACCGATAAAAACTTTTATATTCATTCAGCCCAAATTTATTGCTCAGGAGCAGGTAGGCAGAACCAAATATTCAACGTGTCACTTGGCAGGGCGGGCTTTATCGACAACATCACAACAGAGGGCGGGGTGTGTGAGGTGGGGGCCGTCAGGAGGCCCCCCCACATGGTGGCCCCACCATGTGGAAGGGAATGAGAACAGGGGCAAACCCCTGCTCTGGCTTCAGGGCTCAGGCCCAGCAAGGTCAACTGTGCTTCCACAGACATCAAGAAGGGCAAAAAGCAAAACTTAGATTGCAGAAGGGGGCTATCAGGTCAAGAAAATTAGGTTAAATAATTTATTTTGTATTTTTATGAGAATCAGTTTACGTGAGCCAACCTGATGACATGCTGAGAAGCAAGCTCTCAAATGCTCCTCAAAAATAACTTTAAATAGAAGTTACTATTTGGGAACTTGTGTGTCTACAAATCCATGATTTAAAAACATCCTGAAGTTAACTGTTTCTACACTGGGAAATACAGAAACAGCCGATTTCCACCGCCTAGGAGTCTGTACAGAAAGCATGCAGGCTCCAGCCCTGGCATGCATGCGATTTCTTAGTGAACCAACAGTTCCAAAGTAGGGAGTTCAGATTTCTACACTATTTGCTTTCACTAAACAGTAATGCTCTAATTTTAGTTACCAAATGCTTTTCTTAGTCACAGCATCAATTTGCCCTTAGATCATTCAGGGCTAATACTCAACTGAGTTGTCTGGTCCTGAAAGAATATTCAGATTTTAAATATTAAACGTTTAACACTGGGGAGCAACAGACTGAGGCATTATTTACCCCCGGGCTGGGGAGCTTTTCTTTTACTTTAGAGCCACAACCCACACCCTGAAGATAAGCACAAAACCTCCTTCTTATCAAATTTAAAGTGACAATCATGGATCGTCAAATGATATTCATCAAGTTCTAGTTCACAGACAGTTAAAAAAGGGCAAATAATACAAGTTAAAAAAAAATAGAAATGAACAAAACCAGAGAGAAAGGTGAGGTAAGTACAAAATAGCAGGTGGACAAGCGCACAAGTGTACACACACACACACACACATACACACACACACCTGCACGCACACACGACAGGGCATGATGCTCGCACATCAGCATGAGGAATGGCGACCAGACCGGTGGCAAAGCGCCTGTCTGACCGTGACCGTGAGCACTCACAGAAAGCGAGTGGGGACTCACCTCCCGAGAAATGATGCCCGCTCTGCGCGCTCTGCTCCCCAGGACGAAAGAGAACTCGCTGACCTGGGCCAGCCCTGCAGCCACGATCCACTTGATGTACTGGCTGGTCTTCGGCAGCAGGAGAGACAAGACCAGCGCTGCCAGAACAAACTGCGAGAGTGGCCGTGTGTTACTGCTTACCCAGAGCCCTGACAGCCAAGCACCCAGAAAACAGAGCCACATAAACGCTGGGGCAGCCCTCAAGGGGCACAAAGAGGGGACATACAGAGAGGCACCTCAATGCAGAAGCACCAAATAAACACAAAATGTCTGAAATAAAACCACATAAACACAAAGGCAAAATCAAGGGTGTAGGTTCCCCAGCAGAAAACAAGGCTTTCTTTCCCTTCCAAACTACGTTCACAGCATTAAATGTTATACAGCATTCAAGATGGAAATTTCAGTTTTAATGCGAGAGAAGTCTCTCTCTCATGTAGACAGGATCTGGAGGTAAGCAGCCTGGTGCTGGTGGGGCGGCCAGACCATCGTCAGGGGTTGTACCTCCTTCAGATGGAAATATTTTAAGTCAATGTTTGTCATCCGCAGAGCCAGATAGGTACAGGACAGGTAACTGCACCTTGGATTAAAAGTTATTATAACACGAGCAACTGAGTAATTTGTAGGCACAGAGAGCAGACGAGCGGAGAGCAGTGAACTAATTCTCAGTGGTCATTAAAATGTATGTCTGTCTGCATGTGTCATAAGAGAGGGGATCTGTGGTTCTTTGGATTCACTTAGGATAAAAGTCAAATTATAGCGCAAGGATTTCACTGGAAGATCCAGAAAGCTGTTTCTTCCGTCCAGCTTTCTAACTCCCAATTTGAAACATACTCAGTTCTGAGACAAACAAAGGAAAACAAACCCAAACCACCCCTCTCCTCATCCCAGCTGTGCCGGTGGCAAAAGTGGTGGGCGTCATCTCCCAGACGGGGGTTGTGTGTAAACGCTGTAGCTGGGGGCTCACGGACTCGGCATCACTAAGGGCAGGAAATTAGGCCCAGGAAGCAGTGACATGTGCTGCGTGACGGGAAAGCCACACATAACATGAACTGTACCAATCACGAGTGACTGAGAGGCAGGACGGATACCTTCATGATCACCACCGACAGAGTGAGGACCATCAGGACGGTGAGCTCGTACACCACGAAAGTGGGAAACACGTGCAGGCCTGTTAGGAAAAGGACACACACAGAATTCTTTCAGGATCACACAGCACGTCTCCCAACAACACACACCCGTGTCTCAGTGACAAATCTACAAATTCCCAAGCTCCTAATAGTTGTTTCGATACAGGATAAAGTTCTTTAAGCACGATCCTCTCAAGCCGTTCCCTGAAGTGCTCCTCCAAGCATCTGCTGCCAGCGGCTCTGGAGCCAGCTGCGCCCGGCAAAGTGGCCGGGCGGTGGGCTGCGTGGGCCTGGGCGCAGAGCGCAATCCTCCGCCAGACGTCACCCCAGGACACAGCAGAGCATGACAGCAAGCAGCTGCTAAATCTGATGTTCCTTTATGAAAACATTCTGGCCAGGATGCAAACGACTCTTCGAGTCAGAAGACAGGAGAGGAGGTTGAGTGTCCACACCTCAAGGCTGGGAGGCCCCACAGCTCGCTGACCCAGGGTGCAGCGGGGTCTCCCCAGCACGCTCTCGTGTCCTATATGGACAGCACTGTGGCGTGGTCGTCATCACACAGTCCCGCATTGTCACAGCAAGCGCCTGGGCCCAGACCAGCGTGGGCCCTCAGCACACAGGCCAGATGACAGAGATTTTCTTTCCCCTCTGAGGGCAGAGACTCTACTCACTTACGTGCCTCCCCGCAGGGAGCAGAGCACCCTGCACAGAGCGACGATGACACCAGACTGACTGGAGCCAGTACTTAGTGACGTTAACAAAACGGAAAGAGACGAAAGCCATGTTACAATGTCTTTGCCACATATAACTTTCACAGGAGGGCAAACAAGCTATGTTACACTTTTTCCACGTATGGCCATTCATTCTTACAACAAATACCAAATGTATATTTGGGATAGCACAATGTTCAACAGGACAGGCTCTGGGCTAAAATCCAGGGTCTACCACGAACCAACTGTGGACGCTGGCACACCTCTTAACCTCTCTCTGCCTCAATTTCTTCATCTGTAGTTGTGGATCTGGGCGATGAGTGAATGCAACATGACGTGTGAAGCAGGTAACTGGTAAACGATCTGTGTTAATTAATAAACACCAACTCTCGTGGTCACTGCACACACTCACTAGACCCACAGATATAAAAGTGAGCAAGGATCTAGGGCTGCAAGGTGCTAGGTTACACCTGACATGTGACAACTACCTCTAGGGCACCTTCAAGAATAGCTCTGTCACCCCCCACACCACTGCTGCTGGAGTCGCCATGAGTGAATTGCCCCCAAGATCATGTGCTGAGGTCCTAATCCCCAGTGTGATAGTATTTGGGGGTAAAGAAGGTTAAATGAGGTCACAGGGTGCAGCTCTGATCCAACAGGACTGGTCTCCTGTAAGAAGAGAAGAGACACTGGAGCTCACTCGTGCTCCCATGCCCTCACCCTCTGTGCACACACACCCCAAAGAAAGGTCATGTGAGGACCCAGCAAGAAGGTGGCCGTCTGTCTGCGAGCCAGGAAGAGTCCTCACCAGAACCCGACTGTGTGTAGATGCCTGATCACTGCACTATACACCTAAAGCTGAAGCTGAACAATAATGAATGTCAACTACAATTATAGATAGATAGATAGATAGATAGATAGATAGATAGATAGATAGATAGATAGTTACAAGAAGTGGAGTACAGCATTAGGAATAGAGGCAGTGGAAATGTAATGGCTGTGTGCGATGTCAGAGGGGTAGTAGATTGGGGAAGGGGGTTATCACTGTGTGAGGGATATAAATGATAAATGTCTAACTATTACACTGTTTTGTGCACCTGACACGAACAACAACAAAAAAAAGAACCCGACTGTGTTAGCACCTTTGTCTTGGGCTCCAGACTCCAGGACCATGAGAAATAAACGTCTGTTGTTTGAGCCCAAGTCTCCTAAGGTACTTGGTTATGGTGGCCCACGCTGACTGAGACTGAGCACAAAAGCATTCATAAACATAAAGAAATGAGCTGGGCTGGCTGTGTCCCAATAAAATGTCATTTATCAAATCAGGCATCAGGTCAGATGTGGGCCATGGAGCAGCGTCTGTGGACCCTGGTCCAGTGGGAAGGACGCAGATTCAAAATCTATACTGCTGCTTGCTATCTGCGTGAGCCTGGGGCCCTTACTGACAATGAGGGCTAGGATGCATGTCACTGAGGTGAGGCAGGTCCCGATTTCCACCTTGTAGAGGGGGGGCATGTGGAGTCCCACTCGTCTCCTGTCCCCCTGCACTATCCTGGGCACCACTGGCTCTCCCTTCAGCACGGACAGCCCTCCGTCACTTTGGGATGCCAAACCATCCTTTGCTGTTCAAAGGCCGCCGCTCCTCAGGAGCGCAACCTTAAGCCCTCGGTGCACCCACCCCTGTTGGTGCCAGGGCCACAGGACCCCTTCTGCTCCCCCACACTGACTGTGGCTCATGAGCCCTGAATGCAGCAGCCACATCCAGGTCTTCCAGGCAGGAGATCAATGAACGTTTGTTAAAAACGGGGACCGCACTATTCATTTGCACGTCACTGAGGTCTAAGTATGCAGAAAAGTGAAGGTGTCTCCTTCAACGGATGCCATTAACTTGTTGCTTGGACCCCTGGAACAAAAAGATTCTGTCCCTGACCAGTTAGAGAATAAAAAACCTAACTGGATGCACATTTCTCAGCTGGCAGGGAAATTAAGTTGAGTTCCCGTTGATATACTGCGTGTAAATAACCAAAGCAAAAATATGTATGATTTTTGTTTTGTTAGAAAGCATGGTTTTCAATGAATCAAGAATCTTAATTTGAGGAGTATTAAAGCAAATATGTCTGTTTTAAAAAACATATGTATGGAATTTCAGTTTTTGAACAAGTGCACATTCCACGAAGCCCTAGCCGGAGAGACATGGAATGGCACCCACTCGTCAGGGTGACCCAGAGGTCTTAGGAATGGAGCATAGGACTGAAATGCAGTAAGAATGAGGTTACTGTTTAATCAGTGTTTTTAGATCTTGCTGGAAAAGAATTGACAGAAAAGAAGTCAATCATCAACCAGGAATGGAGTTCAAGGAATAAAAATTGGCAGAGCTTATTTAGCATATCGAGGGGGTGTTACCAATAGTAGAGGCAGGGGTGAAGGGGAAGGAGGGGGCAGAAGAGAGGGGATCAAGGAGAGAGGGTGAGGGGAGATGGACATGGACGCGTGCACGCACACATACGAGAAAGAGAGAGAGGATGAGGGGAGAAGGGGGCAGAGAGGAAGAGACAAATGTCCACCGAGAGGGCCTCTCTCATGGGACACAGAGGGCATCCAGTTACTGAAGCAGCTCATGAAAGGTCTTATTTCACCTTTTATTTCACATAAAGTGCGACCTTCCCCACTTTGTGCTTCTCTTTCAGGACTGATGTGGGTATTCATGGCCTTTCACATTTCCATACAAATTTTAGAATCTGCTTTTCCATGTCCCAGCCTCGCTGGGATCCCACTGAACCTGCCGACCAGTGTACAGTGCGTGAGCTTTCCCGACGGTGAGGAGTGGTGTGAACGGGTGGTGCCGCATAGATGCACTGGGACATACAGAGGCCGTGATTCTGACGCCGCCTGCACCCCGCCAGGACTGGCCACTCAAGAACCCCTGACAAAGCGAACTCTCCAGAGCAGCACACCTCCACATGGTCAGTCCACTTTTCTTTGTATCAAAATTAATATTCCCTCCCCAACCCCCCATTTTGATGCACTGACTTTAAGCTGTTAACCGGCTGAGCACCAGTGCCTTTCCCTGTGGCGTCATCCCAAGTGAGGGTCGTCCTCACCTCAGGGCATCGGAGCCTTTTTAATGCCCAGCTACATGTGCATCTTAGCACTGACAGAGCATGACAACCAATCAACGTCCCTTGGTCCAAATTTTCCCTCTTTTTAAATGTCTCCTTAGACTCTAGTTTTTATGGGTACTGTTTTCACTGTATAGGCTATAAATAAAAGTATGCATATAAACAGATACCAGACGTGATCTGCAAGTGCTGAACAAATACAATTCAAACATTATGACATAAAGAAGAAAGGTTACCTATGGATGCGAAGAAAATGATAGCCAGGAAGTCACGAATAGGCTCGATGTAGGACACAATCTCCTCGGTGACCATGTGGCCTTGGGAAGAGATGAGAGCTCCAGCCAGGAAGCAGCCAAGCTCCATGGAGACATCCAACAGCTCTGTGACCTGAGGAAGACGGAAGGACCACACATCACACACACAGTGCCACCAGTTACCAACAGCCTCTGCCAAAGCAGGATTCACACCCAAAGACGGCCTGTTAGATCTAGCAGAGCCGACACGAGAAAACCGTGACAATCAAACATTGCTGTACATCTGTGAGGTCCTCAGTGGGGCCTCTGTGGGGATGACATGAACGACCACAGGCGGTAGGTACCATCCGTTGAATTAACCATACAAAGAGAAAACAGGAATCTGAAGCAATAATTCATATAGATTGCTGTGAAATTTTTGAATGAGAATATTTTTCTAAATTTATTTTAAATATTCGTGATACTTTTTTTTTTTACCTTGAATCAATGAACAGCTGGACTGTGACATTAAAAAACATACTGTATAAAAAACAAAAAACCATTCCCATCACCAACTCAAACCACTTAGAGAAAGCAGGCACAGCTAATGAGCAATTACCTGGAGATGGCAGGAAACCAGAGGGAAACATCAACGAATCTAGAAATGACTAGATTCAATAGAGCCAGATTCAGATAGAATAGTTATGGTTTATCAGGTTTCTAACTATGGTTCTGTCACATGCAAAGCTTCAAACTTTTTGATGAGACATTACTGATGCAAAACAATTGGAAAGTAGCTGTTTTTTAATTTGAGACACCAAAACTATAGATGATAGCAGCAATAAACAGAAAAAAAAAGAACTTTTAAAGAAATACCATTTACAATAGCACCAAAACACATCAAACAACTGGGACTATACAACCACAGAAGTGCACAGTCTCCGCACCGAACACTAAGAAACACAGATGAGGAGCTCGGTGCACTGAGGGTGTGTGCCACGCTTCCAGGCTTGGAATCATTAAAATGTCAGGTCTCCCTCAACTGTCTACAGATTCACTAAAATTACAACACACCTGTCTTGTGTGTGAACATGGACAGGTTAAATCTAAAAACTTACGTGGACACTGGAAAGACCACAAATATAGCCAAGACAACCCTGCCAGAGAAAAAAGTTGGGCCCTACACAGGTGAGCTGGCCAGGGAATAGAGTGAGAAACACATGCATTCACACACACACTCACATGGCCTCTTGGTTTCTGACAAGGTGATCTTGCACACGTAGGGGAGGTATCCTCCGGCACACAGTGTGGGGAAAAGCACGTGAAAAAACAGATTCTGTCCACTACCTTCCATCATGTGCTAAGCTCCCCTGAAGATGGACTGTCAAGCTAAACAAGAAAAATAAAGCGGTGACATTTCTAGAGGACAACACAGAGCATCTTCATGATCCAGGGCAGGCAAAGATCTTTCATGTGGAATATAAACAGTACCAACCATAAAAAAGTTGATAACTTGGACTACATTAAAATTAAGAACTTCTGTTCCTCAAAAAAAAAATGCCAATAAGCAAATGAAAAGGCAAGTCACAAAATGGAAGATGATCGCAAAAATGTATCTGACATAGAATATTATTCAGCCATAAAATGGAACGAAGTACTGAAATATATATACTATAGCATGGATGAACCTGTGACACAAGCAAAACAAAAGAAGCCATACACAAGAGGCCACATATCATTTGATCCCATTTATATGAGATGTCAAGAACAGGCAAATCCATAGGAACAGAAAGTAGATTCGTGGTTACTACAGGATGGTGGGCAGACAGAATTGGGAGACATGGGGTTTCTTTTGGGGTGACACAAATGTTCTGGAATTGGATAGGCGTGATGGTTGTACTGACTGGCACACTTTGAAATGGTTAAAAGGCGAGTTTTGTTATGTGAATTTCATTTCAGTTAAAAAAAAAAATCTGACAAAAAAATTTGCCAGATAAAAATTCCTACAGCTGAGTAAGAAAATAACCAACCCCAAAGAAAAATAACCTGAAGACGCTAACAGACGCTAACAGGCGTCTTCAGGGTACACATTTTGCAGAATATATGGCATGCAAAATGCCTCAGCATCCAACACAACGTCCCCGCGGAGGGTGACCACATGGCTAAGGAGCACACGGCAAGGTGCTCACACCACCAAGCAGCAGGGAAATGAAAATCAAAACCCCGACGAGATACCACCACTACCCAGCAGAACGGCTACAACTACAAAGACGGACGATACAAATAATGGTGAGAACACAGAGAAACTGAACCTTCACACAGCGCTGATAGGGGTAGAAACCTACGGCATAACTACTTGGGGAAAACTAGCATGGGAAACGACTGAAGTGAAACATGTGCATACCCTGCGACCCAGCAACCCCACTCTTAGGTACACACTCATCAAAAATGAAAGCACATGTCCATCAAGGAACACATAGGAGAATGTGTATAGCAGCTTTATTCACGGAAGCCCCAGATGAAAACAAACCCTAACAGCTAACAACAGAAAGGATGAATTGTGAAATACTCGCATGATGGAGTATCACACGGCAATGAATGAAGAGTCTGACAGAGGAATTATAAGAATATATGATAAGCAAAATGCCTCAGCACCTAACACAATACTTGGCAACAGCAGCAGGTGTTCAGTAAATACAGTTGAATGAATAAAACTGAAAACCAATGAAGTGGGAATTGTTTTTAACTTATGCAGCTATTGGGAAACAGCAAGGAAGTCACCCAGGTAAGACAATTTTGCTGGATGCTGTTTTCAAAGAGAAAAATACTCTGAATGGATAAAGCAATGTAAAAAAAAATTAAATAAGTCAGATACTTGAGCAGTTTTGAGCAGAAGCAAATCTGTCCTCTCTGAAGATCATAAAATGAGACCCCAGGCAATTAAACTATATATACGGAAGTAATTTTTGTTAATTTCCTTTTTTTTTTTTAAATTAAATTTCGTCTTTTGAGACAACTGTAGATTCAATTGTAGTTGTAAAAAATAATCCAGCGAGGTTTCATGGACCCTTTACTCATTTTCCCCAATGCCAACATCTCGCCAAAGGATAGCACAAGATCGCAGCCAGGACACTGACATGACAGGGCACAGAAGCGGAACACTCTGTCACCACGAAGACCTTTCCCGCCCTACTCCCTCCTTAATGCCTGTCAACCAGCAATCTTCCCTCCAGTTTTCAAATTCTGTCTTCATAAAGGTCACAGCAATGGGATCATACGGTACGTGACCTTTGGGATTGCCTTTTCCCACTCAGCATCATTCTCTGGAGATTCACGTACCAATACTTTTAAAGCTGGGTCATCTTCCTTGGTGTGGAAGGACCACAGCTAGTTGAACCATGCACCTGTTGAAGGACAATTAGGTGGTTTGGGGCTAATATGAATAAAACTGCTATAAAACATTTGTAAGTTTCTGTGTGAACGTTAAGTCTTCATTTCTCTGGGATAAACGTCAGGAGTGCAACTGCTGGGTTGTATGGCGATTCCATTACCAGAGTACTTCTTGGGGGCCCCAATAGCATTTCCCCCATTCTGTCATGAGAAGGCTGCTTCCAAAACAAACTTTTTATTTTTTAACCTTTCACATTTATGGCAAAGCGTGTTCTACTGTTACTAGCTTGTCATGATCCAACAGAGCTAAAATTTGTTTTTAAATTGCTAATCTTATTTCAGGTACAATGCTGTTTGAAAGTTTAAGACAGAGTAACATGGCTTGACACTGGTGGCTTTTCATTCCCACAGATTTGTTTTTCAATGCAGCATTCACAAGTACCATTTTAGCAAAGTGCTTAAAAGTGTGTTAATATGTTCGGAAAGTAGCTGAGACTGCTGTGCAGCCGTTTAGTCCTGGGGACAAAGCGAGTGTCGCAGGTCTTACTATAGCTGGATCAGCTGACTATAAACCTGAACTAAGTCAGTCTATGTTTGATCAGGCGTTGCAACCAAAAGTTTTAAAATTAGTTGCTCTATCCTATGTTGGTGAAAATGGATTAAATGTAGCTATTGAGTTATTTGAAGTTCTCTCCAACGCGAAATTCATTCAAGAGAAGAAATTAATAGGATGTTACTCTGATGAAATCAGCCAGGACACAGGCAAGTACTGTTTTGGAGTTAAAGACAGACTAAAAGCTTTAAAAATGGGAACTACTAGTCCATGAAAATCTGGATATAATGAGATACATTCTTCATTGTCAAGGCACAAGAGGAGAAAATTCTCTAACTCCAGAACAAGAGAAGGGTAAGTCTCATTTCACAAAGACAGGACCAGAACATGAACTAATTGAGAGCATGCCCCTGCAGGAATGGTTTGCTAACAACTATAAAAAATTTGGAGTTACATTGGAAATCGTCACAAGAAGGATCCCAGTTTGTGAAAGCATTTGGTGGAATTGGAGGTGTCCTGTGGTAATGAGTAGATTTCCACGGAGGAGACAATGCATTTTTTGACCTTGATGACTACTAGGTAGTTGACATGGGTCTGGTAAAATGTACCTCACACTCCAGCATTGAACTCAAGGAGCATAACCGTGATGGAATCCAAACAGATCCCTGTCTTACAATTGGAACATTTCCAGAACTTAATCCATGAGCACTGGGTATTGAAAAGAAAACCGAAACAAAACCAGGCCCAACCCTACACTTCGGTTAGTCTTGGTGTCAGTGCAGCAGACTACAACTAAATTCCTAAATGCCACTTTGGACTAATTTAAACAGGAATCCCAGTTTTCACTTTTATTCAATGGTGAAATTGGTTGCTCTTGTATTTTATGGGGAAAAAAATGATTTTTTTAACCTTATACATAGTAGCAAAAACACTTTAACTGCTGTAAACCTTCAAAAGTTAATAGAAATGAGATCATATTGGTTTGTTTCTTATTTTGATTGGAGAAAAATCAATGGCTGCATTTTGCAATGACCCATTTACATGGTATTCTCAGCAGAGACTGCATAAGAAGAAATATACGTGGTGAAATGTTGGAACCATTTCTGTCTTGGTCTCTTGTTTAATGTTGAAAGGGTGAGCTAATAGGAGACAACTCAACTTCACTCCCTCACACTATCCCTTCCACTACAGACTGTCAGTCTTAAGGATAGAAACTGCATTGCAAAGTCAAACTGACACATGAAGCATTGGAGAGAGTGCACTGTTTCCTTCCGTCTGCTTTGGAGGCGCATTTGTGCCCAGGTTTGGAAGCCCATAGCATCAATTGCCTTGACAAGGGTTCCCGTCATCTCAGCCTGCTAGAAACCAGTTTGGAATGGATATAAGGGCTTCTGTGCTATTGCTGGGACTGGGAGAAATAAAACATGCAATATAAGGGGAAGCAAAGAAATTTAAAGAATATTTTATTTTGCTTGGATCTGTCCGCAGTAAACGGGAGGTGGTCACGTTTTCCTTGTGTTGCTTGACATGAGATTATGTGAATGTCCTGATTTTTAAAACATGAACTGCAAGGGTTTTTACAGGAATGAGACAAAACACATATGACTATGCATGTAATAAAAAAACCCCGACCACCTGGTGGGGTTGGAGCATCTGTTTCAAATATGGGACTTGCAGGCACCTCTCCTATGAGAAATTATGGGAGGAGGGTGGAAAGAGCAGGGGAGGGAAGGGAAGAGATGGGACACAGCTTCTGGCTCCCAGGACTTAACCATGTTGGTTCCAAAGTGGGCCTGAAAACCTGAAGCTCATGCTTCACAGCTGGGCTGTGAGTAGGACTGGACCCCAGCTAACATGCAAGGTCATGGTGTGCCCAAGGTGGTGACAGTAAACAAAATGCATAGGACGTGCCCAGCGGTAGCAGTAGAAAATAAGGATACCAAATGGGCTTTGAAGACCAAAGGTTTTAAAAGTCCGTTGGTATCACTCTTACACTGATAGGGTAGTGGGATGCATTTGGTTTTCACACTGGGTACTTTTAACACTTCAGTGCCCGACTGCTGTTCTTTACTGACTTGACTCAATCACTTGTAGCTTTATTGGTCTGAACCAGCTCCCTGGTCCCGGTTGCAGACCTGCCTATTATTCCAATAATCCTGTTTCATTTGAATAAAGGGAGTATGTCTTAAATGTAAAGTTTCTGGTTCTCACACTGTACTCTGAGCTCCAAACGACTGTCGTTGTGTAACCTAATGTTTCGACCCCCAATGAGAAGAGTCAGTTCTTTGGCTTTCGCCAGCGCGGGAGTCTTCACTGGAACAGACTTTTGCTTTGGGCTCCACTGTCTATTTGCAGAACACCCAACAGTGAGCAAGCGTGCTCTCTTCACAGCAGTAGCTCAGGGTTTTGCCATTGTAAATGGGTCTAATATGCTATGACAAGACCAGAGGAATTGGATGTAAATTTACATTTTTGACTATGTTTGTTTCACATGATACATTTAGGGTATGCAGCTTCTTTTGTAGTTTTTATTTTTACTATTTAAGTTCGGAAATTATGCCAAAGTTTTGTATTTCTTTAATCAATGTGCACTCTTCCGTGATATATACTGCTGCTATGTACTACACTTAAACACATACAAACACATAAATAAGGGGGTGAAAACCGTAGCTTTTGTAGTCTCTATAGCCTCTACAGACAGATCCTAGGCAGTGAAATTGTGGTGTTGAGATACAGAAACGGAGAAGAGTAAAAAACCACATTTAAGAATAAAAAATAAAAATAGAGTATGAGTTAAAATAGTTAAACAGGCTTAACTTGTATTAATATTGATGGGTAGCATAATAACTGTGCATAAAATAAAAAATACTAATAAATGTTTCAAATATTTTAACTGCTATTAAAATAAAAAGCTAAAGAACTGATCACAAGCTCTCAGTGAACAGATTATAAATTAGATTATATAAATAGCATATTTTGAGAATTACCGTTAACATTAAAAAGATGAAAGCAGAGATTCCTAAGATTAGGATTTCTTTGTTCCCTTTGCTTTCCATATGCAGCTTTCGATAATATGGTCCTATGAGGTAAGTCTTTATAACAAGACATAACAGAAAAACAGCAGCTAGCGAAAAAAGAATCTGACCAATCAAAACCAGTATTCGTAGTATTTCCATGACAATGCTAGGAAAGAAAAAAAAAAGAGACATGTTATTTCACCTCCAAAACATATTTCTCTAAAACCCAATAAAAAGATCTTCCACTTTTTATTTAACATGTCGCAAAATAAATGACCTAAATCACATGCATTTTTATTTCCAAATATTAAAATAAAATCTATCAATCATATTAACCTCAGAAATTATTTGAATTAAATATAGAAGCTGGATTGTTTTACAGCCAATACTTTAGAGTGAATACATTTAATAGGATGCAATGACTTTTGACTGACAGTTTATATAGCTTTATAATAGATAATAAAATTCCTTTTCAGGAATTAACCCCCACTTGAAATTCTTCATCAGGCAATAGTCACTTTGTAATATTACATTGCAGGCTCACCATTAGAAGGTAACTAAATAATTCCAGTGACTTTTAACAAAATACTCCTTTATCCCAAGCCAGAACTCTGAATTTTATGTCTATTTAGTCATAAAGAAAAGGATTCTGTACTAAGCTCTTTTCACAAGATGCTACTCAGATCTCGGAATATATTCTTAAGATCTCAACCTAAAGACTTTTACAAAAAAGGCATCACTATATATTTGTAGTATTTATAATAATATACACATTTTCTTAAATATATGCACATTTTCTTAGCTTTCCACCGTATTTAGGAAACCAATCAATCCAAAATTCTGGTTTAAAAGTTCTCAATGGAATAATACAAATCTGATTACAGTAGTCCCACCTTATCCACGGTTTCACTTTATGTGGTTTCAGTTACCCCTGGTCAACCACAGTCTGAAAATATTAAATGGAAAATTCCAGAAATAAATAATTCATGAATTTTAAGTTACACACCATTCTGAGTAGTGTGATGAAATCTCGTGCTGTGCTGCTCTGTCCTGCCCAGGACATGAAGCATCCCTTTGTCCAGTGTATCCACACTGTATATGTATATGCTCCCTGCCTGTTAGTTGCTTAGCAGCTGTCTGGGAAACCAGAGCCACTGTCTGAGTACCGCAGTGCATGTGTTCAAGTAGCCCTTACTTTACTTAATAATGGCCCCAAAACACAAGAGTAGGGATGCTCGCAATTCAGATATGCCAAAGAGAAGCTGCAAAGTGATTACTTTAAGTGAAAAGGTACACATGTAAAAGAAAAAACATAGTATAATACAGAGGGTGCCAAAAAAATCTATACACAGTTTAAGAAAGGAAAACTGTATTAAGATTATAATATACATATACCGATAACAAAAGAAGTCACGTTTGACTTCTGCAATTATAAGAGGTGCTCAGAGTGGTTACCATCAGCGTCCAGACACTTCTGATTACGGTGAACTACTGCTTGAGCAACAGTGACCAAGTGTCCACTTGTATATATTTCTTTGGCACCCCGGGTATACAGGTTTTGGTACTATCTGCAGTTTGAGGCATTCACTCAGGGTATTGGAAAATTTACCCCACAGATAAAGGAGGACTATTGCACTGAGAATTCATCACTGTAGCCACGCTTAAATGAGCAACACTGAACAGAAATCTCAAGTTGCGTGCGATTACTTAGGAGAATTAGAACAGAGCAACAGAGCTGGGCTAGAAGCAAAGTCATCGTGAAAGACTCCATGTCTGTTAATGAAGATGGCGAGCCAGTGTGGGAAATTAGGGTCTGTAGCCCTGGAAGGAATAGAAATGTGCTTGCTGTGACAGAATAAAGTAGGTTGGGACCTACCTCAAATTCCTAGCCTTCTTCTGCATCCCAGTAACAGACCACTGAACTAATCGCTCACCACACACATCAACGCATCACAAGTCAGTGCTGTACTACTGAACCTGGTCCTGTCCAGCACCAGGGCACCCCTTCCCTAAGTGCCATCATCTCCCCACACAACTCCAGTAACCTCCTAACTGATCTCGTCCACGCTCCACAGAGGCCAAAACAATGCAGGGGAACACCAATTAGATGTCCAAAGCGCCTGTGACATTCAGATGAGCCCAGACTTCTTTTTCCTTCCACTCTTCACCTCTCACCTGCAAAGCGGCCTACACCAGCCTTTCCTCCCTGACAGGCCACACTCCCTCCAGCTATGGGGCCTGTGCACAAGGCCCCCTCAGCTAGATGCTTACCCCCTACCCCGGGTTCTCCTCCCTGACTGGCTCAGCTGTGTCCTTCACAGTTCAGCCCAAAGTCCACTACTTAGAGACCTTGCCCACCTGAAGTGGTCACCCATCATTCGCTGACTCTTCACCCCAGTGGAATTCTCTGCACAACACTCACCTGCACTGGACATCTTCTTGTTGACCATTCCCTTATTTACCATTCATTATCTTCTCCAAACACCATGGCAAGTCTGAGAGCAGGCCACCCCCCCCAGTGCATGGCATGTTACAGGCGCTCCAGTCTCAGTCCAGGTTTATTTAGCTGATAAAGATACTGCAGCCACTGAAGACTTGCATTTCTCACGACAATCCTGACAGCAACCCTACCAGGGATGTGCCGTCGCCATCCCCATCTTATAGACAAGAAAGTAGAGGCAGAGGCCAAGCGATTGCTCCAGGTCACATGCTAGGTGTCTGGCTCCAGGGCCTATGTGTCTAGTTGCTAAAATACTCTCTGGAATTACCAAGCTGGTAATTCGGGTCTATCTCCCAATTGTCTCTTAATTGCATTGTGATGAGGATACAATAGTCAAACAGCTCAAAAAGGTACAAATGAAAAGTGAAAGTCACGTACAACTCCAATCTCTTTCAAGACAACACTGTGAAGAGTTTCTACTAGCTTAAGTGTCATCTGTATGCCCACAGCCAGTTCTTCATCTGCACGATGAATACATTATTCTGCATCTTGATTTCTCCGTTCATCATGTTTTGGCAACGTTTCTATATCAGCACAAGCCTCAGTCATTTTAATACTTGCGCACGTATTCCATCACGTGTCTGTGCCATCATTTTCTCAGCCAGGCACTCGGGCTGTTCTAGGTTCTGGCTCTAATTCCCACCCCCCACCAAGACCTCTGAGTGCCGTTCCCCACCCTGGGCATCATGCCCCCACTTTTAAAGGTTTGCAACCTGACAAGTAAAAGGTGCCATTGCCTTTTCATTGTGAGAGAGTATCTTCCATTTACTCATCTCTATGTTAGCTGCTCATATTGCTCATCTATTTTTTAATTGGGTTTTTCAAATTTTTCTTATTAATTTATAGATCTTTATGAAATAAAAAACTTAACCCTGTCTTTAATATGTGTACAAATATCTTTCTCATGTGCTTAGCCTACTTACCAAAAAAGTACATGTACATGTATGCATTTGTGTATATGTGTATATATACTTGTGTACACACATGTAATTTGCGTGTATGTTTGCCCATATATTTGGGGTGCCAAAAAAATGTATACAGGGACACTTTGGTCAACATTGCTCAAGCAGTAGTTCGCCATAATAAGAAGTGTCTGGATGCTGATGGTAACCACTTTGAGTACCTTTTGTAATTGCAGAAGTCAAACGTGACTTGTATGTATTCTTTTGTTATCGGTATATATTAAGCTTTTGTTATCGGTATATATTAAACATTACAATTTTAATAGTTTTCCTTTCTTAAAATTCGTACACATTTTTTGGGCACCTTCTGTATATGTGTTTGTGTATACATACATTTCCAGTCTCTCCATTTATTTTCTTTTTATGTAGTTGAAATAATACTGTATATGATTTTAACAGCTTTACTGAGATTCAGTTCTCATCCCATACAATTCACTCATTTCAACTATAAATTACAATGCTTTCTAGTGTATTCACAAAACTGTGCAATCACCACCACAATCAATTTTAGAACAAATTGATCACCCTTGAAAGCAACCCTATCCCCTACAGTCCCCTCGCCCAGCCCTTGGCAACCACTGGTCTACTTTCTGCACCTATGGATTTGCATATTCTGGATGGTCATATAAATGGAAGCATATATGGCCATTTGCGACTGATTTCTTTGACTCAGCCTAATGTATTCAAGGTTCACCCATGTTGTAGCATGTGTCAGTACTTCACTCCTTTTTATGGCTGAATAACATTTTATTGTATGATCATAGCACATTTTATTTATCCATTAATTAGTTAATGGACATTTGAGTTATTTCCTCTTCTTAACTATTATGACTAATGCTGCCATGAACATTCATGCACAAGATTGTTTTATTGTGATAAAATATTCATAACATAAAATTGACCACTTTAAACATTTTAAAGTGTATAATTTATGGCATTATGTGAAATAGCTATGTCATACGGTAACTATGTTTAACCTTTTGAAGAATATTGTATGTGATTTTGACTCTGTTTTTTACAGCTTAACATAATATGGAGCATTTTTTCCATGTCATTAAAACTCTTGGTAAACATGATGTTTTTATGACTAAATTGAAATAATACCAATGGTGTTGATACCTGTATTGGATTAATTTTTTTAATTGGGAAAATAAAAAAAGAAAAGCTTTAAAAGTTTTTTGATTGAGACAACGTCCTATAGCAACAGTTTTACCTGCAAGTGACAGGAAAGTTTGATAAGATGAATGTCACATTTGTGTTTTATGAGTGCTCTATGACTCTTTGCTGAGGTTCTGCTTATTGTTTGGAAGGAGATCTCGACCTTTATAGACAATAATTTGTTATACACTTCTTAAATAGAACTCAAATAATTTTCAGCTAAACTTACAAATCTTCCTTTTGCTGACCAGATTTTTGTTCAGTTACTTATCTTGAATATCTGTAGCCAGAAGAATAAGAACTGACTCTGATTTTTGAGGTTGTGACTAAAATGTTGCTTTTCTGATAGTTAAAAAAAAATATTGGATCAAAGGAAAATGACAATCAAAAGGATCTTCTTGATAAACTACCTTTAATAGTTATATGTACCCGGGACTAAGCTAAGTGCTTTGTGTGATTCTGTTCTGCAATTCTCACACAGTCCCATGAGGTAGGTCCTATTTCTATATTGTCCTCATTTTATAGGCGACAAAAATTGCAGCCCAAAGAGGTTCAGTAAGGTGCCAAAGCTTGCAGGATTGGCAAATGGCAGAGCTGGGGCTCCGAGGAGGCCTTGCTCCACAGCCTGAGCCTCAGTTAAAAAGCTATTCATTCCTTCTACTTTCCTTGCCAGGCTGAGCTACCTAAGAGCACAGAAGAGATCTTAAATCAGTTTGGGTATGCTGAAACTTAATATAATATCTGGTAAATACCAAAAACTACGAAATACTTCTATCCTACCCATTGACAATGAGGCAGGTTTGTTAGTTCTCCACTTGGGTGGGGCCCAACAGGATGATGAAACACATGCACACACACACCCTCCCCCCACACACCCAGCTAGCCTTCACACTGCACCTCAATCGGGGGACTGCTTGCTTTAAAAAAACGATGAAGAGGATCTAGAGACATATAATATATGAAATGTCCAGGATACAGCTGAAAATCACTCATCTCACCAAGAATCAGGGAAAACCACAACTTGAATGAGAAAAAACAGTAAATAGACTTCAATATCAAGATGAATCATTGTTAGAATTATCTGACAAAGAGCTTAAAGCAGCCATCATAAAACTGCTTCAACAGCAATTAAAAGTTCTCGAAACAAATGAAAATAAAAAAACACAGAAAAATCTCAGCAAAGAAACAGAAGTTATGAAATGAAGAACCAAATGAAAATTGTACAACTAAACAATATAATAACCAAAATAAAAATCTTGCTGGATAGGCTAAATATTAGAGTGGAGATGACAGAGGACAAAATCAATGAACTTGAGGACAGATCAGAAGAATTTACTCAGTCTGAACAGACAGAAAATAGACTGAAAACAAAAATGTCTCAGAGGCCTGTGGGGCAATAACAAAGGACATTTAGATCACTAGAGTCCCAGAAGGAGAGAGCAAGTGGAACTGAAAAAGTATATGAGGAAATAATGGCTGAAATTCCTAAATTAGGAGAGAGACATAAATCTACAGATTCAAGTAGCTAAGCAAACACCAAATAGGATAAACCCAGAGTGTTATGGTTTATGTTCCCCCCAATTCATATTGAAACCCATTGTGATGGTATTTGGCGATGGGCCTTTGGAGAGTGTTTAGGTTTAGATGAGGCATAACAGATTAGAAAAGATGAGAGAAAATAAATAAGACAGATCTTAGCATTTCAAAGTGTTTCTGAAAGAAACTTCAAAGAAGTCTACTAATTTTTGACCAATAGTATCAGTACCACAAGAGATAAAATTAATGTATCCCCTGGAAATATTTAATGCACAATATTTATATGCATATATTTGCTTAAAACAAATTCAAGTTTATAATCCTAACCCACATGCAATGTACCTTTAAATTTTATAAGGCTCCCTATATTTTCCAAGTGTGTTTATTTTCTGGCTGGTATTCTTCTAATATATTGTATACGCAACATAACCTACAACTTTCTGGGTAAATTTATTTTTCCCATTTGGCTTCTTTTACCTTCTGAACCTAAGCAAGTAGAGTTTGGGTTCTGGTATCATTTTACTGGAGAATGGAAAGAAGGATGAGGGGGAATGGTAATGACGGCACTGACAATGATAATCACACGACAGCGCACTTTTATACCTTAACTCATTCAATTCCAGTAACTACTTTATTAGGTAAGAACTGGTATTATCCGCACTTTACAGACAACAAAACTGAGGAAGAGTGAGGTTAAGTAATGTGTCCGAAATCAGCAGAGCTAGTGTTCGAGCCCAGGCTGTGTTACCCCAAGTGTCTAGGCTCTTAAGTCTGTGCGCTCTATACAAGCTCTGAACATCTCTTTGGAAAAATGTATTAAATAGTATTTTTACAAACAAATGATTTGAAACTAGAAAAACAAACTGTGACATAAAGTAATATAAAAAACGTACCTAGAGTATGTGCTGGCTCCTGCTTGGATAAGAGTTGGCATGACAGCTATGAATAGCCCCAGCTGTACGTCCTGCATCACTAGCATTCCAAGCAGCACAGCGCTGTAGTCAAGGTCACCTGCTTGATGGAAAAAGTTATTAAAAGCAAATGCGGACAGTATTTTAAAGTGTCCCAAGTCAAAATATAGTCACCGTGCATATTTCCAATATAATTCCAATAATTTCGATACTTTAAATGAGAATATAGACTTTAAAATCTTTTTAAGAGCAAACATTGAAACAATTTTAAAGATTAAAACTTTTTGAAAAGAAAACTTCCTGAATATTTTATTTTCACTATTTATTTGATACTTATGTAATTATAGAAAAATGTCATTATGGAAAGATGGCATGGCAAACAAGAATATGACAGGCCTGGATAATCATACCAAATTCACTGGGTCCCCCAAAAAACACGAAGCAGCAGCCTTCAACACCAATCTTTATTTCTTCCCTAAGCTATGCAAAAGATATCTGGCCCCACCCCTTTCTGGTCACATCTGCTGGGCGGAGTCTGGCTACACAGTTCACTTTCCCTCAAACCCACCATCATCCCCACATGGAATATCCCTTCCCTTTGAGACAAATGGAGACTTGGTAGGGATATACGGGCTCATTAGATAGACAGAAAAGAAAAGCACTGACCAGCACTGGTTGAGGGGACTACACAACTCTGCAAAGAAGAAGGAAAAATGATATATTTTTTGTGAACTCACTACTTCACACAGGCCTCCAAATGTCTCCCTTTTCAACCAACAGTCCTGGCTTTGGACTTTTTAAATGTACTTCTAAACACTCAAGTATCATGTTCCCCCTAAAATAAGCTATTCTCTTTTAAAAAGCTACTGACGGTATATATACATACATATATATATAAATATATATATATATATATATATATATATATATATATATATACATACATATATATGTGTGTGTGTGTATGTGTATGTATGTATGTATATATATATATATATATATATATATATATATATATATTTTTTTTTTTTTTTTTTTTTTTTTTTAAGGAGGGCGCAGCTCACAGTGGCCCATGCGGGGAGGAAACTGGCAACCTTGGTGTTATCAGCCCCACGCTCTAACCAATTGAGCTAACTGGCCACCCCACGACAGTATATATTTAAAGACCAATCTAATAGAGTAAATTTATATAAAATAAGCAGAATAACCAAACCAAACCAAATCAAAATCCCTCATGACCAGCAAAAACTTTGATTAGAAGTTTTTAAGAGGCTTGTTTTACTTATTATACAGAGTTACATTTTTGGTGAGTGAAATCATCTTGACTTAGAATTTTACAATATTCTACACTGAAGATCCCGTCAGGTGGTTGTTGTGAGAGCTTGTACCTCTGAGGGCCGGTTACAGAGAATAAAGAACGGCTGGGACACTTCACTACACACCTTGACGGGTTCATGACAACTGGGACTGTCCTGATCTCGGGAAACTCAGTGGGTCCTAAGCTTGCAGTTACATCATGGCCTTCTCCCCTACTCCTCACACACAACTCATGTTTTTTAGACTGTGCCCATTACTGTACCTCTACTTGATTTAGAGGAAATATAAAAATCTCTAAGTACATCTCACTTTTTACAATAGCATTTGATGACATACTGCCAGCATTTTGTAAATGTTTTTACAATTTTGTTCTGTTCCTTTGCACCTGATCATAGTCAACTGTCTTAAGTCAGTCACTTATCTACCACCAGGTCGCAGGCACCACGGGTCAGGGCCAGGGTCCTCACCATGGGCCCTGGTGCAGGACCCGTGCTCTTCTCAGGAAGCACCCACTAGTGAGCAAATGCATTTTGGCTGGAGGAGAAAGACAAACACTTATAGTGGTGATAAGCATAAAATGTAAACATTGCAGTCAAGACAAAGGTGAAAATAATTATTCACTTTGAATTATTAAAAAATAGATACCACTTATTATTTTTCATGTTTGTCTTCATTTTGCATTAAGTTTAATTTTTGTGCTTATCACTGCTATAAGCATTTTAATTTTTTCCTGTTTTCCATTCCTTTTATTAAATACTTTAAATGTGTAGAAAACAAAGAATATAACAAATGTCCAGTACTGAATTTTCCCAAATCTTAAATTTTTGACACCTTGGCTTCCGATTATTTT
This sequence comes from Rhinolophus sinicus, assembly GCF_036562045.2. Lineage (NCBI taxonomy): Eukaryota > Metazoa > Chordata > Mammalia > Chiroptera > Rhinolophidae > Rhinolophus > Rhinolophus sinicus. The sequence goes on along the minus strand of NC_133754.1, from coordinate 55,389,639 downwards.
TTTTTCAGGACTTTATTAGGGAACAGTGTGTACGTCCAGGACTTTTTTCCAAGTCAAGTTGTTGTCCTTTTAATCTTAGTTGTGGAGGGTGCCGTTCAGCTTCAAGTTGTTGTCCTTTCGGTCTTAGTTGTGGAGGGCGCAGCTCAGCTCCAGGTCCAGTTGCCGTTGCTAGTTGCAGGGGGCGCTGCCCACCATCCATCCTTTGTAGGACTCGAGGAATTGAACTGGCAACCTTGTGGTTGAGAGCCCGTGCTCCAAACAACTGAGTCATCCGGGAGGCAGCTCAGCTCAAGGTGCCGTGTTCAATTTCAGTTTCAGGGGGTGGAGCCCACCATCCCTTGCGGGACTCGAGGAGTTGAACTGGCAATCTTGTGGTTGAGAGCCCACTGGCCCATGTGGGAATCGAACCAGCAGCCTTTGGAGTTAGAAGCATGGAGCTCTAACCCCACGGGGCCGGCCCCCTTGGCTTCAGATTTTTGAAAAGAAGATACTGTAGGTACTTGTACTGAGCCCTCAGCTATCTTCTGCTGGGTCCCACTCTCCCTGGCTACATCTCTAATCAGTGCCTTATTTTTAACGTTTATCATCCTCTTGAATGCTTTTCTACTTTAATATAATAACTTCTGTGTGTTTGAGAACAACACTGAGCTTATTATTGTGTAATTTTAAACTTTGTATAATCAATATTTCTGTAATGTGCTTTTTTTTGCTCACCATTATATCTGAAAATTATCCACATTGATGCACAATGCAAGAATTCAGTTTTAAAGCTGCAGTAGAATACATCACAATTTACCTATTTCCCAATCGATGATGGGTACTTGGGTTCAATTTTTCCATTATCACAAATGTGCTGTGATATGAACATTCTAGTACATTTACTGGAACACCCCCTTCCCTTGCTTATTTTCATGAGATTTCCCCTAACTACTCCTGGCGCTGTGCCCTAACCTGCCTACGCTACTCCCATAGAAACGAGCATGCTCTATTTGGGAGTCAGTAGTAGCCCCTCTTTCCCTGGTGAGCAGCAGCTCAGGTGAGGTTTAGTGTTGCCACATCTTCTACAGCACTTTTCATCATTGTCAAGCTGCTAGTGTGACCTCCATCTGCTTGACCCCTTTGTTTATCATCCTGTGGGTTCTAAGCACGGGCATGGAAGAGTGGAGTTATTTACTGGCCCCCTTTGAGGGGCCAATATCTGATATACTGATATACACCTAATATTTGATATACTGGCTGGAATCTTGAGAAATAGAAAAGGAACAGAATTTGGGCAACAACTAACAAAAACCCAGACTTGAAGAGTGATGGAGGCATCCTTCTTGGGCATCTCTTCATGCCCCCAGTGTACAAGTTTGCAAGTATAAAGCTTTGCATGATTTCAAACTTTACGTAAATGTTATCAGACCAGATGTCTTCTGTATCTTGTATTTTCCCCCCTCAATACTGTATGATTAATTCATTTTTACTTCTGTAATATTTCAGTAGATGAATACACCATAATTATTCACTGTATTACTGCATACTCAGATTACTTATATTTTGCTATTAAAAGTGATTATTTTGAATATTCTTTCACATTTGCAAGTTTTCTAGGATATGGCTCCAGAAATGGAAATTTCTGTTTGCAAAATTGTTCTCCAAAGCAGCTAAATCAACTCACATAAGAGTTCCAGGGACTCTACATTCTTACTAATACATGGTATATCTATTTAAAATTTTCTGCCAGCTCACTAATGTGAAATGGCATTTAATGGTCTTCACCTGCATTTCCCTAATTACTAGTGAGGTTCAACATCTTTTTATCTTTATTGGTCATTCAGATTTCCTCTTCTGTAAGTCGTCCTTTAGGATGTTTTGCCTATTTTCCAATTGGGTTTCCATTTGTTTTGACTTATTGAAGTTCTTGATACATTCTAAATATTACTCCCTTGCACATGATATATATAGCAAATGTCTTCTCTCAGTCTGTGGCTTATAAAAAAATACCTTTTTAATAAAAGTTACCAACTTTAATGCACTCAAATTTATCAATATATTTTTTTGGATTCTGTGTTCATGTTTTAAGGAATTCTCTTTACCCTAAGGTCATAAGGCTATTTTCCTCTAACAGCTCTAAAGGTTTGCTCTTCACATTTAGGTATTTAATCCATATAGAATTGATTGTTGTGTATACAGTTGAAGGTAGTGCTCTAATTTTATTCTTCTGTATGGATAACTGATTCTCGTTCGCTGATCAGCCCACTTACTTGTAGTGTTTGGACTATCCATTGCACCCCCCTCCCCTGTCTTTGGCTGGGCAATACCATGCCACACCGAGCATGGTAACATGACAATAGGTCTTGATATCCGGTGGGGAAGCGCCTCACTTCAAATTAATATTGGCTAGTCTCATCCTTTGTTCTTAAATCAACTTGAGGATTAGTTTGCCAAGTTTCATGAAAAACCTTGCCAGATTTTTCACTGGGATGGCTGTTCCTAAGTTTGGGGAGAAAACATCTTTATGTATTGAGTCTTTCCATTCATGGGTTCTCTTTTCTATAATATTTTGTAATTTTATCCGCAAAGACGACACATATCTTTTCAGAGATTTAGTCCTTAGAACCTTGTATTTTTTGTGGCTATTACAAATTGAAGCTTTTTTTCCCCCAAATTATATTTTCTAACTGTGCTACAGGTATATTAAATTTTTACCATGTAGGCTTAATTATAAATTTTCCCGTCAAAATGTAAGTCCTTCAGTATGTCTACCAACCTCCCAAACATGCAATCCATTAAATGACTCTTCCTATCGTGTTAGGCCAGCTCTGCTCACTGCCAGGTGGGTTTTATCAGCCAGCTCAGCTGCCCCGCTTTGGTGTTCTCTTCCCATATCTTCCCTTTCATTACTGTGTGTTGATAAAGGGCGAGTATCAGTGTGAGTTTACTATGATATTTTAACCCTGTTTTTTACTGACTTTTACAAAATAAGAGTGAGACGGTGAAAATTACCATCATGAATCAACATGATGTAAAAAAATGGCAATACTGTCAAAGTTTAACTGTATACGGAAGACAGTGCTACCAAACAACAACTCAGAACGTTCATTCCTAGCTTCTGATCAAGTCTGATTTCACGGTACATGATAATGATTTAGAAATGGCAGTGTTTCACACACAGATGAAACCAATGCCAAAGTATGAGGTGCAGATACCTTTAATTAACAAAGTTCCTCATATATTTTATAGTAAAAGGTATCAAAACTATGTCAATTCCCAATACTTGCCAGAATTAAAGTAGTGAAACAGTGCACATTTAAGTCTGCATGTAACAATCAGTTGACAGTAGGCAATAAATACACTGAATTATCTTACATAACTAGAATTCTGGAGGTGGGCAGAATTGGCTCCAGCGATGGCGCAGGCCTGAATCTTTCAGGAATATACACAATACATTGTGTAGTTTCAGGTTTGGTGCAACACATTAATGTCTTAAATCCACCAGTCCCATGTGTACTTTTTTAATGCAGCCTCGTTTCTTTTTAAACCTGGTCCTCCAACTGTCCTAAATTTATGAGCATGTAAAAGGCATTTTTCTTAATCAAGTGGAAGTTTGGAGAAGCTGAATTTATAGGAACATCAGTTCTTAAGGGAACATGAGCAGAAGTACTCATAATTGTTAGGAAAACCCCAGGGTGGGAGGAAGAGCTGCAATTTTTTCTAACAGGCCTTCTGAGTGAATTCAATCAATTAAATATGTAACACTTCAACACATACTTAGAACACGTCATCACCTACCTTCTTTCTCACCCCGGGCACTGCCCACGAGGAATCTGGACACTAAAGGTGTGCTTGATAAGGACAAGCAAGTAGAAATAAAGACACTCTGGGTGGGTCTGATCTGTAAAAGGTGTCCCCACAATAAGCCAAATGCAATCATTAATAGTGTCATATAACATGGTCCTTGTAAGGATATCTTCCACACCTTAAAGAGAACATATTTACACACATTTTAGTGACAATAAGCCATCCCGTGACTAGCATCATACAGAGCACACACACATACACTGTCCAGTAATGGAGCAGGCCTGAATCTTTCAGGAACGTGCACAACAGATTGTGTATATTCAGGAAGCAACTCTGCAGTGGACACAGCAGCACAACATCCAAAGTCGTAATCTTAACACAATAAAAACAGCAAACACTAACATAAGGCTTTCTGAGTTCTAGGTATTCTTGTAGGGACTAAACACACATGTCTCTCTGTGTACACGAATCTGTATGTATATGATTTAATCCTCAGAACACATCTTGGAGGTAGATTAACACTCTCTCTCCCATTTCTAGAAGAAAACACCAAAGCCCAGATTAGGTGACTTGCCCAGAGTCCCATAGAAGTCAATGTCAGGACATAAATCCAGATAGCATGGCTCAATAATCAAACAAATATTGACTAGGCCTGTCCTGGCACTTAGCACTGCGCTAGACATGATGGAAAATGTGAAGAAATCAGGTTTGGTTTTAACCTTCTGGGATTTTCAATCTAGTTGAAGAGACAACATAATAAAATCTGATATTTATACAAATATGAGTATTACATAGTAACAAAAGAAATTAACCAGAAATTCACCCTATCCTACTTTAAAGCACTTGTTCATTTTCTTCTCCTTATTTCACCCTCCCAGTCAAAACCGATTCCCCCATCCAGGCCGTCTACTGAAAGAGCTCGTGGCAGATGCATGGCTCATCACAACTGTAGGACGGTAACGTCAAACACAAACGTTCAGAGGCCCTACAAGCTGGACAGCCTCATCTGCGTCTCAACTCATTTACTCACTTTCGGGTGTTCTGGATGGTGTGAGCTTTCCCCTCCCCTGCTCTGGTTCTTGGTAAAAACCAATATATCCTGCAAAATCATGACATTTTCTTTGGGAATCAGCTCAGCTGGGCATTGATTTCCTACTGTGGCTGAACAAGCACACACACACCCTGTCCTCCGCACGGCTGTGACCGCCTGCCAGCCTGCTTGTCTACCACGGAAACTTCAGGAAATGAATTCCAGGGGCCTCCCAACCCTGTAAAGCCCCAAATGCAGAAGACAACACAGGTAACTGAACTGAGTGCTCGGCCTTCAATGCAGAGCCAAATCTGTCTTCTGCCACGTGACTCTGGCCAACGTAGGCCCCACTCTCTCCTTCCCAAAGGGGGGAGAAGGTTAGCTCCCAGAGGCTCTTCCTCAAAAGTTCAAATTTCATGTTCTCTACTTCCTGTGTTTGGCAGTGATGATAGCATCATAAGCTAATCCCTTTCTAGTAACGCCTCTTCTTCCTGTATATTTCAACCAAGGAGTGGTGAATGACTAGAGTGGACCCATACAGCCAGCTGCACCTTCTGAGAAGGTTGGGCCCATTAGATTTTAGGGTTCACAGCTTTTAGGTAGTCCTTCCTGTAAATAGTGTTCACCCTCAGGGTATTCCTATCTGCAAAGGACATCTGGAGTTTAGGCTTCAACCTGTCACTAACTGGCTGTGCACCTTGCGTAGGTAACAATCTCTCCACTTTAGTTTCCACATCTGTAGAGAAAGGTGACACTAAATGATTTCTGAGGTCATTACCAGAGCAAACTTTTGACTTTATTATCTAGTGTCTTGCTACACCTTGGTCAGGACGGCCAGAATCCATTTAGCGCAAGAAGCAAAGTGTGGAGGAAACAACAGTGGGAAATGAGTCCAGAAAAGATCCTGAGGGAGCGTTCGTTAGAAGCTTCGTGGGACCCTGGACCGGAGCACCTGCACCACCTGCACTCACAGAAATGCAGGCCCTCAGGCTGCCCCTATCAGCACCTTTGGTTCAGCAGGAGCCCCAGGGGACTCCTTACACATCGGCGTCTGAGAAACTCTGATGGGGAATCCGCTGAGCCAAGGCCCCACTCCCTGGGCGCCTGGACCACATTCCCAGGTGCATGGATGGCCTCACATACTCTTGAGTTCTAATTTCCTCTTTCTTTTCCTAGGACGTCTGTCTACCACTCCCATACGTCTGTATAAAATCCCCAAATATAAGCCTCAAAAGGACAAGGACCGTGTTGACTGTGTACATCACCTTACAATCAGAAGTACCAGAGCGTCTGGAACTTTATCCTCAACAAGTATGTGTTGAGAGAACAAATAAGGAGCAAAAGTAAGAAAAAAGAACTCTTGCCTCCAATGATTTTATAATCTATTTAGGGAGAGACAGAAACTGAACTATTATGACATAAAACTTAGAGTTCAGTTTAAGTGGAGCTAGAAGAATGAAATAAGACAGTAGATGACGACTTACGAATAACTGATTTAGACAATCAATGAGACCAGTGGGCAGAAGAGAAAGACCAACTTTCTTTAGCATCAAGGAAGTAGTTTCTAGACTGATGTTTTGAATAGTTTCTAATCAGACCTTTAGGAGATTTCACATAAGACCTAAGAGGGGCCTTCTGGCAATTATCAATATTTCAAAAACCCTATCAAATAATTTTCCACCATGATGGGTGGGACACGTGGGTAACCCACACAGCAGGAGGCCTATCAACTCAGAACATTACACTAGTTACTTCAGGTGCTCTAAAGCTTTATCAGTTACTTATACCTGAGAAATAGAAAAAGAAAAACGTATTACTTAATAATGTAGCTTTTATTAGGTAGATATAAACCTTTTGCCATCCAAGCCCATGGGCCTAGAAAGAGATAGGATGCTCTCTGGGTACGCGTCCAATTTCAGAGCCACCACAGGGGGGCAGCACACAAGGCTGCCTGCGGATCCACATCAGGGCTGCACTGACATTACCTGCCCAGCTCACTCACTTAATTGGTGCCCTTTCCACTTATCACACCACGTCACATTTACTGAGCTAACTCACATAACACAAATCTTCCTTCCTGAGCCCTCCCTGAGCTGTATCACCAAGTGCAAACTAAAATGACTGAGTGTGTAAAACCCCCAACATACTGTCAGCATCGTCATACTGAGGAAGATATGCAGCTTTTATATTGAAAATTATGATGCTCAGCATCACTAACCATCAGAGAAATGCAAAGTAAAACCACAATGAGATACCATCTCACACCAGTCAGAATGGCTGTCATCAATAAATCAACAAACAAGTGCTGGTGAGGATGTGGAGAAAAGGGAACCCTCATGCACTGTAGGAGGGATTGCAAACTGCTGCAGCCACTATGGAAAACACTATGGAGGTTCCTCAAAAAATTAAAAATAGAACTACCTTATGACCCAGCAATTCCACTTGTGGGTATTTATCCAAAGAAATCCAAAACACTAATTTGAAAAGATATGTGCACCCCTATGTTCATGGCAGCATTATCTACAATGGCCAAGATATGAAAGCAACCTAAGTGTCTATCAATAGACAACTGGATAAAGAAGACGTGGTACATTAATGTAATGGAATATTACTTGGCCATAAAAAATAATGAAATCTTACCATTTGCGACATGGGTAGACTTATTATGCTAAGTGAAATAAGTCAGACAGAGAAAGACAAATACCATATGATCTCATTTACATGTGGAATCTAAAGGACAAAATAAACGAACAAACAAAACAGAAACGGACTCACAGATACAGAGAACAAACTAATGGTTGTCAGATGGGAGAACAGTTGGGGGGCCGAGTGAAAAGGTGAAGAGATTAAGAAGCACAAATTGATAGTTACAAAATAGTCGTGGGGATGTAAAGTACAGCATAGGGAGTGGAGTCAATAATACTGTAATAGCTATATACGGTGCCAGGTGGGAGCTAGACTAATTGGGGGATCACTTTGGAAATTACATAAATGTCTAACCACTATGCTGTACACCTGAAACTAATATACAATAATATTGAATGTCAACTGCAATTGAAAAATAAAAATAAAATTATGTTAACAGTATGTTGTAACATTACTTTCCTGTTTAACACTGAATGTTGTAGTGGAGAAATACATAAATTGTGAAAACTTAGAGCCAGAAGAAACTTTAATCTTACAAATGCCTCACTGGTGTGAGGCACCCCGTTGAGATGGCGATGCTAGTGATGGAGAACCAGAACTCTACCCCTCTTTGCTCTAAACACAAGGGAGCCATCCCTGTTCGCTGTGAACTTCTCTAAACTAAACACATGAGAAGATCCAGATGAGACTATGCTGTGCTACGAATTGGAGCCCTATACCTTTATGGGTCCCAAGATTATGTTCCTGCTCGGCCTCTCAGCTCCTTTGGAGACTTTGGAGGTCCTCACCATCCAAGCTGGTTTTCTTCTGTCCCACCCAACACACCCCAACAGAATTAACAGGAAGAACGCAGCCACTTTTCTTTAGGACCCAGGAAAGTAGCCAATTTTCTTTAGACTTTGAATTTGGAAATTAATATATGGAGGTTCTCTTGTCAGAAGCATGTAAAAAGATACAAAGGTACCTGGAGAAAACACTAAAGTAATTCAGAATGCTTTATGAGATGGCATATCTTGGGAGGTATTTAAAAGGGAGTGAGAGTAATCAGTAGATGGACAAATGGAGCTTAGCATAATAATCTCAAGATCCACCCATGTTGCCGCAAATGGCAGAACTGTATACCTGAAATCTATGTAACTTTACTAACAATTGTCACCCCAATAAACTTTAATTTAAAAAAAAATGAGGTCAAAAGAAACAAAGGTCAAAGAATAACATGATGAACCAAGGAGACAAATAGGAAAAGAGGTCAGCAAAACTAGAGTAGTTACTTCTTGAAAGCAAACACAAGACTTTAAATGAAAAATTTATTTTTCCTTATTATAGAAAGTATATGTTGGTTATTATAGAAAATTTGCAAAATGTGGAGAAGGAAAAAGAGAAGCCATCCAGTTGTTTGGTACACTATTTCCTGTTGCTTTTTCCTAGTCATTTGGGATCCTTTTGGATTGCCATGTTCATGCCATATACTCATTTTTTTCTTTTTAAGTTTATAATTTTAACATTTTTTTATTACACATTCTTGTAATATTTTTAATGGCCACAAAATATTCTATCAAGTAGCTATGTCATAGTTTAACCGTTAGATACTCAGGTTTCTTCTAATCGCTTATAAAGTTCTACAATGAAGAGCTGACTACCTTTTGTGGGTTAATTAAAAAAAACCTTATATTTGATTGTTTCTTTTGGATAGAGACCAAGGAGTAGAACTATTGTTTAAGGCTCTTAAGTCAAATTGCTAGACTGCTCTCCAAAAAGGGTGCACTAGATGTAACTTTCATTAGCCTGGTTCAAGAATACCTATTTTATTACTCCTCACAGCCATTTAAAAACCTTTTGCTCACTTGAGATTAGTATTCTAGTTAATACCGGTAAGCAAAATGATACTTCATTTTAATTTATATATTTTTTTGTAACCAGTAGTGTCCTTTTATTCCCTTATCCTCCCCATTAGCTTGTAAATCAGCTATTTTCGTCTTCTGTGATGTATTTGTTACAACTTAACTCTTATTTCCATGCTGGAATACTTCAGCATTCAAAGTAATAATTCTAAAAGCAAATAAATTTAGAAGGCAACTGTTGCTGCCATTATTTTAACATTTATTCAAACATTTGGTCCTATTGCAATATTAATCTTTCAAATATTTGCATTTAACAGTGATAGAACAATAAAATCAAAATATACGACTTATTTAGAAATTAGAATTAGTAATTTTTTCTAGGGTAATACACTGAATATCCAATCCCTATGATAGTTCAGCCTCTGTTTTAAACCTTCGTGGAGGGACCCATGTATTAAAATTCAAACATATTACTTCTCAGACCTTTTTTGTAATTTTCCATTTATTCATTGAATTTTCACCTTTTCAAACATTTTTTATCTGTAGAATTTATATTTCAATAAATAATATCAAACTAAAACATCATATTGTATCCTAAAAATATTTAATTTGATAGCCAAGTCATGACCAAATGTTAAAAGAAAATAAACCAAAATCATTTATGTTCAGTTGTGGGTAACAACACAGATTGATGAGGTCCTTACCTTTCTCAGCTTTTCTGGGGAAAATTCTAAGCCAACAAGAAAAAGAGTAAAGAACACACCAAATTCTCCTAATGTCTCCACTTGTACAATAGACTGAAAAACACAATTTTAAAACCATACAATTTAATATATTTAACATATTAAGTATGCTTAACAGAACAATCTTGTACTAACGAGCTCAGTGGAACTATCTCCCCCCACCCCCCGCCAAAGCACAGTATATTTTTGAAACAATTAATTCTTTGAATTTCCTCTATATCTGAGATAATTTGGACTTCCTGATTATAATGCTTTTTTTTTTTTTTTCTTGATTACCTGGAGGAACAGTTTTCTAAGAACAAACTCATGCATTCACCTGTTTTTAAGTTCATTAAAATTGCCACTGTTATCTTCAGCAGTTCCTTTCTTTAGCTTTCTTTATGTGACAGGGAGGCATTAAACCCGAGTTTGATGCTTAACTAATTTAGAGTGTTTTACTCTCATTGGGCTTGAACATGACTAAGTGAATGAATTATCTCCCGACAACCACATTTGGTCATATCCCAGGTTTAGATATACAGTATTCTTATGTTCTGTATTTGTTTTGGTTCTTCATTTGCTATTTATTTTTAATGTTATCACACTATAATAGAGAATGTTATTTATACTATTATATTTGGTACTATTTATGTTACTTACATTTGAGGTTTTCATTGTTGCTACAAACTGTTACGTTGTTTTCAATGTTCCTTGAACATTAGAAAATAAAGCACAGGCTCATGTGTGCTATCCTAACCCCTGCACACCCACACTCAGTTTGCCAGCTATTATCATTATGAATCCTGCCCCCTTATTGGCAACTGTCCTCCTTTCACTTTCAACCTTTCTTGATTGCTTTATTTTTACTTAATCTTGTTTACTGTACTTTTTTTTTCCTGACACCATCTGGAAACCTGCATCTTTTAACAGGAAAGTTTATTCCACTGACATTTATTATTACAATAGATACTTGCTCTTACTTCTTTTACGTTATGTCTTCTCATTTTTATGCTTCCTTACTGCTCCTTTTATTTTTTCTTTCATTTTTCTTCCCTTTTGAAAATCAGGCTGTAACCTATGACTTCAAAGTAACATACTTAAACCTACACTTCTCAATTTAATAAATAAAAGCCTATCAACTTCCTACGAGGAAAAGATAAACATTTTGGTATACTTACACTTCCTCCATTATCCACCCCCCACTTTTGGCTAGTATGTTGTTGCATTTTTATCGTCGCCTACCGTAATTATATTATTTTTCCATGGCGTGGCTGATTTATTAAGAATTATAATATTTATAGTATCAAGTTATATCTATTACCTAGTTATTTAGCCTTAATTCTTTGTTTATAAGCTATCTTTGCTGCTAAGTAAACAAGGAAAAGGAGAACATGTTTGTATTTGCTATTGTTTGCAAATACTCTGAAAAGGGAGGATGGGACACGGACTGCAAGACATTTTTCACCTACAGCTTTTTACATTATTTTCAATAATGGAAAATTACTTATTCAAAAAATTAAATTAAAACCATTCTTCCCAAAGGCCACCCTGACAAGTTGAGGCCAGCCCACCAGGGCACCTTCCTCCTTGGTTATCTATTCTACCACTAAGTTTCCAGGCTTTTAGCCTGGAGCAGCTGAGTATAACTTCTCACCTGGCTAATCTCACCTATTGTTAAAATTAGTTTGGTGTGACAATTTCTTCACCACCCTCTTCTGCTATTGGCCAGTCTAGGAAAACCACAGAGGTCCTCTACCTGGTGCAAGGTATATTAATCAGCAGTAAGGGAATGACACGTTATTCACTACCAGTGGAGCATTCCACACCTTTCGCCCATTCACCTTCTGTTCTACCTAACTGGGAAGCATCAGTGAGGTTTTGAGAATTCTGTCGTTTATTTTCGGCCATCCTATATTGCTCCTTCTGTGTGGGCTCATGATACCTATTCTTGGCATTCTCTTTCTATTTTGTCAAATTGAATGTATTTAAATGACAAATTCTAAAGCGCACAAAAGCCTGGGAGCCCTTCCTTATTGTCAGAAAGTGCTGTCAACATTAGATGAAGCTCACTTAAATTTGCTGGGCAAATGGCCTCCAGCAAAAGCAGCATCAGTACCACATTGTTCCTCGGGGTCTTCATAATACCCTATATTTAGGCTTGATAATTCCTCACTACTTTATCAGTTTTTCAATGCATTAAGAATTTTTTAAAAAATACACTTAATCTAGCAATTTTAGTTGCTCTCAGTCTCTGAATAATCCAGTCCATCATATTACTGAAAATGGAATCTTTAAAATTATCTAATTTAAAGATATGAACAGGGTTATTTTCTCTAGTCAAGTCACTCATTCATTAATGAACAAAATGACTTTCTTATGGTTTAGCGATTTCCTATGATAAAGGGCATCTTCTTTGATATGGATTATAAGAAACTGCTATCTTCATTATTTCAAGATCAAAACTTTATTCAGTCTTCATGAATGTTTCTTTTGTTGTCTGTTAAACAGATACTAAAACAGTTCCATTTTGTTCTTACCTTAATACTATTTAGGCCTGAAGGTCCCAGAAGTACACCACAAATAATATAGCCAAACATTGTAGGCAATCCTATCGTCGTGCACAGCCATCCACAAGGTAAGGACACCATTCCTATAGTAACAATGTCCTAGTATAAGAATAAACAAGTAAGAAACACAAAAATTCAAGACAATAGTTGGTAAGAAAAGGGTTGGTTGATGGCAAAAGAAGGATGGGACAGTATGAAGACTTCTCTAAATGAGAATAAAGGGCAGATGAAACTAAGAGAGATAATTTTACTACCACGGTGTACCACAGAGGAGTGGAAAACACTCAGAATGTTGTATTCTAGGAGTAGATGAGGTTAGCTCCTGATGGTTTAGCAATTACAGCAAAATACATCTGTTTTGCTTAAGCCCCATAATAGTATTCTAAAAATTCGGAGCACTAGGACTCCATTTAGCCTTCTGGTCTGGGAAACCTTCAGAGCTGGTTTCCTAGCATAACGCACATACCTTCACCATTGGTTTTCCTACCACAAAGTCAATATAAACATCACACTGATAATAGATTCAGGCAAAAATCATCAGTAGGTGCTAAAACTACTGGTAAAGTTTGATGAGAAGTGAGATTTCACATAGTCTTAAAATGTTTCCCCAGAAAGTATGTATTAATTATAAAGGGAAAAAAGGGTAACTTTACAGTGGAGACCCCGCCTGTTCCCAGAGGGCACTAGTCTGTTTTGCAGACTCAGCTCCTCCTGGTTGCGGTTCCAGCCCCAACGGAGGAAGGCCAATACAGGTGCTGAGTTTTATCTATCGATTCGAGTCTATTGATAAAGGGATATGCCCCCCACAGTAGCCCGTGGGGATCATTTAGCTTCCTCCCAGCCTGTCTGTGTTGGCACCATCTCTAAGACGAGGTTCTTTGTCTGGCTATCTGTTCCTGTGTAAATCTCAGGGCCAGAGTTTTCAAGATCTGACAATTTATCTGGAGCCTGCCAGCCTTCCCTGAGCAGGCTGAACCCTATTCCTCATATTTCTCATTTCCATCCAAATCCAGTGATTCTGAAGCTTAACACCATCGATTTCAAGTCTTTAAATAATTACATCCTCGTACTAGACTGGTTTCCTTGGAGGTCACACATCTGCCGCTAACCCAGGCCAGAATGCCAGTCACCGCGGGGGGAGACAGTTCTCACACCGCACTCCACGTCTAAATAATGCCATGTGGGATACCTTAGCCAAAACTTCTCTGCCTCTGAAGAATGCTCTATTTTAGTGAAAATAGTTACTAGATAGCTGAAATTTTAATCCCATCTAAGTCTTCCAAACTCTCAAAAGCAAAATTAATTTTCATTTAAACATTAAAATACGTTATTCTTATGGGAAAAAAATTGAGAGAAAATGTTTCAAATCACAGGAAACCTAGGAAATGCTAGTAGGATCTCTCTGTTAGGAGGAAGGTTGTGCCCCCTAATATAATGTTCAGAAAGAAAGCTCAGTCTTCCTTGACATGTATACCAGGAGATGAGGTGGGAAGTTAGTGGGAATTAAGCCCAGCAAATGATTTTGAGAGGCGAGCAAGCAGACAGACAAACTACCTTTATGAAGTGGTGATCTGCACGTGGGATTGTTGAGTCTCTGGGCTTGGTCAAAATATACTGGTTGTTCTGAGAGTCAATCAGCATGCTGAGACCTAAGTCATCCTCCACTTCCCGTTTTGTGAGATTCTGTTTGGAATTGGCCTCTTCTTCCTCCACCCTCAGAACTGCCTCAAAATTGACCCCTTTGACCTATAAGAATAACCAATATTGTACAATTAAAACCAATGAAATGCTTTCAAGTTCAATTTTTAGAGAGTAAATTCTATATAGAAAAATGAATTACTTTTTTAGTATTCTGTCAAGTGTGACAAAAGATCAGTAAGTGTTCATTAGCATGAATTAGGAAAAATTTTTCAATTAAAAAAGTGATTTAAGGATGGAAGTGTTTAGGATTTCTATTATTTCCAAATACCTACTTTACCTGATTCAGGGTATGACATTGTGATTTGTAATAAGAAATATATATTTGGTCTTCATCCCCTTTCCTGGCTCACAGCTCCCAAAACCTATGTAATTTCCTAAGTGATAACGAGCGATGGGAACATCTTTTGTTCTATTTGGTCTTTTGTCCTTGGTTCCTGAAATAGCTCTAAAATGATAGAGGCGAAAGGAGTGTCTTGTTATTAATAACAAGCTCCTAGCAACCTCACCTGACTTTATATCAGAGGTGATTTTTGGAAAGCCTTTGATAACCACAGGCCTGGACTAGTTATCAGAGGAACTAACCATGTGATGAGAAGGTTGACCTTTCGGCCCTCCCCAGACCTCCAGGAGGGGAAGGGGGCTGGAGATCAGGTTAATCACAAGCCTACATAAAAATCTTTCAAGTATGGGGTTCAGAGAGCTTCTACTTGCTAAACACATGGAGGTGTGTGGCTGGGAGGGTGGCGGGAGCTCCACATCTTTTCCTCATACCTTGCCCCATGCACCTCTTCCATCTGGCTCTTCCTGAACTGTATCCTTTATAATAATAAACTGGTAATCAAGTAAGTAAACTGCTTTCCTGAGTTCTGTGACCTGCTCTAGCAAATTTCGGATCCCAAGGAGAGGGTTGTGGGATCCTCCAAGGTGACAACCTGGGACTTGGGACTGGTGTCTGAAATGGACGTGACAGTCTTGGACTGAGCCCTTAGCTATAGGGTCTGCACTAACCCCAGGTAGGTAGATTCACAACCAAACTGAATTGTAGGACACCCGCTAGTGTCACAGAGAACTGGAGAACTGCTTGGTAGGGTACCTGATGCCCTTGGAGTACAGAAATGTTCAGGGAGCAGTGAATAAAGGGGACACATGTCTCACTTTCAAGGGCAAACTTTCAAAAATTCATAGCCCTTAAAATACTTATGAGTTCTCCTCCATTCCATAATTAGAAAGCTTTAAAAACACACCATTCCTTTCTCTCAATTTTTATTCTTCCTTCTTTCTTCTCTGAACTTGTTCTAATTTGTTTTTATCACCTAACCCTTTTCTGAGTCCATTCCAAGACACAATTTTCAGCATTAATCTCATTTTTCCCCAAAGAATCCTAAACACATTACAATAAGTGAACAGTCTGAAATCCTGCTTCAGATATGGAGCTCGTTTCCTATAAGTAACTCATTGCTCCCCTGGTAGATCAGCATTGAAATCCCACTGCTCAGGGCAAGCTTTCTTGAAACAGGAGTTCTAATGCAGCTGAGGGGACAACTGGGAAACAAAGATGAGCCAGTGATGGGGAGCTGACAAAACATGAGGAGAAAATAAAGGATAACCAGTGTACTTTTGCAAGACCAAACCCAATTATTTTTATGACACAGAAATGTTTGGTTTTGTCTTTGTTTTCAATCTACAAAAATACACATGCAAACAATTTCAACAACACATCCTTTCAGTAAGTAGCTCAGCAGGTGAAGGGAAAATTGTTCTGGAATGCTACTTACCGATTTATTGTCATCAAAAGCGTGTTCTTCTATTTCCTCCTCTAAACGATCAGCTGCCTTTCTGACATCTTCAAGAATTTCATCAAGCATGGATAAACTTTTGTTTTGATGTTGCATATTTTTAAGGGCTTCAACTTGATGTTTTTCTGCTGCCAGAAGTTCCACATATTCTGTCTCTTCCTATTCATTTGTTAAAAAAAACGAACAGTGGGGTTTATTAAGAAATAAACCAGGATATGACTTCTATTCATGTATGGGGCCTGACCACACCAACCAACACACTCTGTCAATACTCTTGTTCATAAATGTATAATTCTAGCTCTAGTCAGTTAGGGAAGGTCAAGAGTCCTAGATTATCAAATATAACTGAGCTTAGCAAATGTTTAGAGGAAGCTATTTTTACACATATAGTCATACGCTGTATAACATTTCGATCAATGATGAACCACATATACGATGGTGGTCCCATTAAGATTATAATGGAGCTGAATTTCCTGTAAGAAATGGAAGTATATGTGGTTCAGAAGAATTTGTTTTCTTTATGATGGGAGCAATAACATCTGTGGGGCTTGGCAATAGATTCCCTCTGACTCACCACCTCAAATTTGCGTGCACAGATTACATGCCTATCTGTACTGACCCACTTCAGCACAGATGAACCTATGCTAGTGCCCAATCAGAGGGCGCTGCAGCCCTCCCAGGTCCAGCATGATGGTCTTCAGAGCGCAACTGCTGTAAATTCTTTGTTGAGGACCTAAGATCCTGCACAAAGACACAAATCCACAGGACCTACCTTAACAGGTATTAAATGATACTGCCATTTAAGTAACAGCTTTCTGTGGTGGTATGGAGCCAGCCTGCCCCTGTACTTTGGAAATATTTTCAGGTTGTGATGATATAAAGTATAGATAAGTTTTCTTTCTTTTATCAATTTAATGCCAGAGAGAGTTCTGTGTGTCAGACAGGATCAGTGGAACCAAAAACAAATTTCCAAAGTCAATATATTGTGTCCTCAGTTCTATATCCTCTCCCTGTTAAACACCCTCTTTTTTTAAATGAATACCACAGATTAAAGTTCCTTAATCTGACCACTGCTTCAACATATAATAGCCAAAGCCACATTGCCATGACAGTCCTTTATGTTCCTTTATCGCTCCGTCTTCATTTGTTCTTCTTACTGATCCTCAAGCCGCCTTTCGTTCCCTCCAGACAGTCACTATTACGGTGACCTATGACGTACGCATCCAGTTTCTCCTCGATATTTCCAATCAATCCAGCCCACATCCCTGTCCATGGAGCAGCACTGACAGCTTCCATGTTCTATTTCTGACCGTGTGGGAAGGAATGGGGGAGGGCTTGTGGGACAGTGTTTAGAAGTCTGCCGTCGTGGACATCATGTCCTGGCCTTCACATCCACTCCCCACTCATGCCCTGACTCTCGTAGAGCAACTTCCAGTCATGCAAACTCCATTCATGGGAAGTGTCCTATACAGGTGTACCACTTTTTATCTTTTATACCATATTTCTGTGTTTACATAAACAAATCCTTACCATTGTGTGACAGCTGCCTGCAGTATTCAGGACAGTAAAATGCGGTACAGGTCTGCAGTGTAGGAGCAATAAGCTATGCCATGTAGCCTAGGTGCGCAGGAGGCTGCACCATCGAGGTTTGTGTAAGTCTAAGATGTTCGCACAATGATGGACAAATCACGTAATGATGCATTTCTCAGAACGTATCCCTGGAATTAAGCAACACATGACTGTACATCAACAAATGTATGTACTATTGTATATAAATTCTGAAGGTCATCTATTCGTACAAAAATCACTCACTGAACACTGATTATGTTCAGGCATCGTGCCTACTAGGTATGTATGGAGGTATAGTTGTACTTTAAAAACAGCCGTGATAGTTCATTATTTAGCTATAAATTTCTAATCAGGATACACATAGTAAAATTCCAAGTTACAAAGGGGAAATTCTTCCAGAAGAATCTAACAGCATTAATTACTTGGAAAACTGATGGATATTGCTGATAATAGGATTCACGCATTTTATACAATATTTAAACTCAAGCTATCTTAATCAAATCAATACACATATTATTAAAATATTTATTCACAATTAAAGGGGTGGGCATAGCTGGGACAGAGAAGTGACAGGACAGTCTCGGGGGCAAGCATGACTATTTTATGGATCTCCACATCATCACAACACCCCTAACACACAGCTGTGGGTTAACAATACCTGGACCAACTCAGAAGTATGAGGCAAGAACCAGTGTAAGGAGAATGCTGTTTATTCAAGTTATTGAAAGCATGCATATTTGGTTCAATGTCACTCAACTGAGTGACATTATTCTCTATTTTATAGTAGAACTACCTTAATTGACATCACTAAGTACAGTAATCCCCCCTTATCTGTGGGGGATATGTTCCAAGACCCCCAATGGATGCATGAAACCGCAGATTATACCAAACCTTATATATACTATATTTTTTCCCATATACACATACCTTTTCACTTAAAGGAAGCACTGTATGGCTTCTGTTTGGCACATCCAAACTGTCAGCATCACCACTCTTGTGCCTTGGGGCCATTATTAAGTAAAGTAAGGGCTACTTGAACATAAGCACTGCTATGCAGAGACAATCAATCTGATAAGAGACAGCTAAGTGACTAACGGACAGGGAGCATATACAGCATGGATACTACGGACAAAGGAATGATTCACGTTCCAGGTGAGATGGAGTAGGATGGTGCCATATTTCATCACAGTATTCGGAACAGTGTGCAATTTAAAATTTGTGATTGTTTATTTCTGGAATTTTCTGTTTAATATTTTTAGACCTCAGTTGACCAGGATAACTAAAACGGTAGAAAGCAAAATCATGGATATATGGGGACTAGTGCAGCCCTCTTTAAAACCAAGGAGTTTTAATGTCTCAGCTGTCCAAAGGATCTGCTAAGGCAGTCACACCTCAGAGGAGAGCATCACGGTCTGTTTCTAATACACAATAACACACAAAATAGACAAGATGACTGAATCAAGGTGGATGAAAACCCTGACTTAGCCATTTACCCTATTACCGTACAGTCATGAGCTGCTTAATGCTGGAGATACATTCTGAGAGATGCATTGTTAGGAGACTTTGTCGTGGTGTGAATATCATATATTGTACTTACACAAACCTAGATGGTATAGCTACTACTATAACTGTATGTGCTATACTTTTATACGACTGGCAGTGCAGTAGGTTTATTGACATCTGTGATACCACAAACACGTGAGTAATGCGTTGTACTAGGATATGGCGACAGCTATGACATCGCTAGGCAATAGGAATTTTTCAGCTCCATTATAATCTTATAGGACCAGCATCATATATTCAATCCGTCATTGATTGAAACGTCATTATGTGTCACATGGCTGTATATGGTATCCCAAATACCATACTTTGGTAAAGAAAGTTTTATAAGTCAATATCTTTTCTATTTTTTAAACTATATATCAATACCATAGCCTTTCTATGAAGAGGGAACGATATGTATTTAAAATGCCTGGCACATAATAATAGCTTTTAAAAATTATACAGTATCACATCTGATACAGTAATGGTTTCTTTTCATTTTAAAAGTATTCTTCATCAAAATCCTTATTTCAAATGAATACATTTGTTTAAAACTGATTTTATATTTTTGTTTTCACTATATGGATGTTGAAGAAAGTCAACCTTCACACAAAAAGGGATTCTTGTCAGAAACTCAAAATGTTGGTTGCAGTTACAAATATATTGATTTCCACATCAGTTTATTGGGAAAAGTTCAGTAACTATTTTAATCACCAGGGGATTTCACAATAAAGAAAAGCATTTGAGAATGACTCCTTCTAGAAGTGATAAAATGTAACTATGCTAAGATATAACGCAAAAGGAAGATTCTTCTACAGGAGAGATTTTCTCTGTTTGACTATGAACAGATGCCCCAGCAGACCACACGTGCTGAAGTATCCGCACCATCCGCACTTTCCCTCTCCCGCTACTTCCCCGCTCAGAGTGTGGTAAAGGGGTGTGAGAGGACTAACCTTTATGGCGGCCTCTCTCAGGGCCTCCAGGCGCTGCCTGCTGCTCTCCTTCATGTTCACCACATCCTTGTAATCTCCCTGTAGGGCTCTCTGCAGTCCATAGATCGCCTGAAAGACTGAATTTTCACTTTCATTCAGCTCCTTTTGGAAAATTTCAAATGTGTGCACCTGAAACAGTTTCTCTTCATCCGACAGGCCAACATCTTTTTCCACGGCTCTGATTGCATTTTTCAGTTTGTTAAGAACCACCGTCTTTTGGCGAAGAAGCCCGGAGAGCTTTCTGCAACCATCGAGGACCCACTGCTTCCTCTGCGTGATAGCTGCCCCTTTGCCTCGGTGTAACTTGATGGCATGTTTCGCTACCTCTTCATGTTCCGCAGCATTCGTGATCAAATGAAGTAATGGAAGCAACATCCAGAAGTAATTTTTTTCCAATACCTTCATGATCCAACTTCAGAGAACAGGGCAAGGCAGTCCAAAGATTTCTGCTAAGCTGAGCTTGCATTTTAGATACACATTTTTAGCTGAAAAAGGGACTTATTGTCACATATATTTGAATGATGATTCATTATTATTGAGATCAGAGTTAAAGTATTACATAATTACATCCAGAACACTATGGCTATTCTGAAGAAAATGTTATTTTTCCTAGGTTAATATTAACATCTGAACTATTTATTGCACCTAGATTAAAATCAAATACTGAATGTTAAAGTATGGTGCCTGGTAAAGAATAGAGATGAAAGGTTTCATCTGAATGTAAAGGCAGTATTTTTAAGAAAAACTTAGCCTAATACCGTGTTTCCCCGAAAATAAGACCGGGTCTTATATTAATTTTTGCTCCAAAAGATGCATTAGGGCATACTTTCAGCGGATATCTTACTTTTTTCACATACAACAATCTACATGTATTCAATACAGTCATGTCATCTTTTTCTGGAACATCGTCATAATGTACTAAATGCGTCCGTCTGGCTAACGATCTTAACCGGGGCTTATTTTCAGGGTAGGTCTTCTTTTCAGGGAAACACAGTATATCTCCTATATCTACCATGTGCAAAAGTCAAAAACCAATTCTACTTAAGAGGGTCCATCTATCCAAGGCCAGAAAATTCACAGATCTGTGAACACCTGGAGGAAACATGCTCCGTATCATCCCAGAAACGAAATCTTTTGAGCTACTATTACCTTGCTTTGCCATATTGTTGGCTTTCCAAAATCATTTGAAACTTTGCCAAATTTCCAAAGTCAGTCTACAATAAAGTGCTAACAAGGTATCAAGGACGGGGGGAGAAATCTCAAACCAGAACCACATCTGAATCTCTAGGGCTTTATAAAGCATTCATTTTCAATCATCCAAATTCAGGCTCCATCTCCTTCTCTCTTTAGGAAGACCTCAAGCAACAGGTATGAATTCATCCTGACAAGTGAGGCAGACAGGACCCTGGGCACGATGAATTGAAAGTTTCAGTGCAGGCAGCGTGGGAGCTGCAGCTGTGGTGTCCAGATTATGACAAGCAGAGGTCAGGGCTGTGTCCCCCAGAGGACAGCTTTATGAAGGAGCAGGTGGCAGCTGTGTCAGTGTGGTCACTAAGAAAGAACCACCTCAGAAGGTAGTAAAATAGAGACCAAAGAAAAAAGATGTAACAAATCCAAGAGAGGCCAGTAGGATACATCCTATAAAATATTCACTGAACCTGGCAACTAGGAGCTCACTGGGCACAAGTAGTTAGGCCAATAAAGAAAACACAACAAATACCTACAATTTACACAGGACTTACAGTTTTAAGGAAACAAAATAGTCATATACACCATCTAATTATTCTTAATTAGCAGCAGGTAAGCCAATGGATCAAGAATTCCTACTCAACTGTCAATCATACCAGTATTTCCTCTAGCTGGGGAGGTTGACTAAAATATATATCGCTACTTTGATTTCACTGGTAATCTAACCAGTTTAATCTGGTTTTCCAGGCAAAGAAGATTAAATGCAGCAAAAATAAAGTGTGGTATTTCTAGAGAAAGAATTCTGACCAAACCAAGCAATGACAGCCAATAGAAAGTGGAGACAAAACAGAGTTTAGGGAAAAGAAACACAGAACTAAGACTAGCACTAGCCGCTCAGGTGACCCAGTGAGGGGGGCTCGTTCTACGCACTTCAACAGATCCAGAAAATACCACTACTGGAGGCCAGGAGAGCCACCGGAAGTTCAGAATGACAATCAAAAGTCACCAAGGAAAGACTATAATATGGTTAAAAAGTTAGGGAACTGTTCAATTTCAATACACCTTTAGATACTTCGGCTCCTAATGTTACAGAAAATTCACTTACCTAGAACAGGTCACTTCCTAACAGGGTAGGATAAATGAGAACTTGCTGTTTGTTACAGATTTAATACAACTTTAAGTAAATGTTCCCACCTTAAAAATAAATAGACGATTAACCATAGTAATACCTAGCAATACAGTTGGTCTGTTATTTTAATGACTCATTTAATTGCTAAGCTTCTTTGTTCCAAAGGAGAGAAAGAATTCAGCCACTACTTCAGAAGTGCACACTTTCAGTATATTTCAGAACCAAGACAGAAATTACAGATGCTTCCTTAATGCTTCCCATTTTCCCCCAAAAGTGATTCTTTTCTCTTTTTTTGAATTTTTATAGGCGTTTGTTGGAGCCAAACTGATGACAAGCCAGGAAGCAAGATCTCAAATGCTCCCCAAGTGATTCTTTTATGGATTTCAAAGTTCAAAAAAATAACCTGCTGCACAGGTTGTGTTTGAATAACACCTCTCCATTCATTTCTGGTTCCTTCCTCAAACAAGTTCCTGAAATGAAACAGTTATCCCTCTACCCCATACCGTATTCCCCCGAAAATAAGACCTAGCCGGACCATCAACTCTAATGCGTCTTTTGGAGCAAAAAATAATATAAGATCAGGTCTTATTTTACTATAAGACCGGGTCTAATATAACATAATATAATATAATACCAGGTCTTATATTAATTTCTGCTCCAAAAGACGCATTAGAGTTGATGGTCTGCTTAGGTCTTATTTTCGGGGAAACACGGTAATACCCAAGGGAGTTATTAATTTTTTATGAGAGATCTTTGAGAATTGTAGTTGTAGTCAAACTAATATTTCCACTGAAACAAGTTCATGTCATCAACATGAAACTGAAATTATTTATAGACACTTAAAATCAGAATCATCCCTTTTTCATAAACTCACTTCATTTTCCTTTCAAACTTGGCAACCAAATCCTATGAACTACTGAATTTGTAGCATGCTTTTCCTGAGTAAATAGTAAACATTTTTAGCTTCAGTGTTATTCTGCTATTATTATTTCATTATAAACAAAGACACTTTGGATTTTCTGTGTTTTTATAATGAATTCTTAAAATTTCTGTCTTAAACTACTGATACATACAACCTGGGTAGATCTCAAGGCTGAGTGAGGAGAGCCTATCACACACACTGTACAAATCCATTTACACACATTCTTGAAAAAACAAACTGTAGAGTTGGAGGACAGTGCTTGTCACGGGTCAAGGAAGGGAGCAGAAGTGGCTGTGACTATAACAAGGCAGAAGTGTCCCTGTGGGGCAGAAATGTTCTGTGTCTTGACAGTGGTGGTGGCCATACAAATCTACACGTGTGACAGAACTGCACAAATCTAGACACACACATAAATACATGTAAAACTGGTGTGATCGGTATAAGGTGGGTGGATTTTATCAACGTAATCTCCAGCTTATCCTATAGTTTTGCAAGGACTTACCATTGGGGAAAACTAGATGTCTACAGGATTTCTCTATATTATTTCTTATAACTGTATGTGAATCTATAATCAACTCAAAATAAAGTTTCTAAAATTCTATATAATTTTATATAATCTATATATTTCCCACTTAGCCCTTATTATGTGTAACAATCACCATTTACATTACAGAGCAAGGAAACCATTCCCATGACATTCTTTTATATTTAAACTAGGAAATGCCCTAAAGCAGAGCCAAAGTATTTCAGGATGCCTCAGCTATAGTAAAACCCAAGGTTACTTCTCATTTAGAGCAATACCAAAATCAATACTTTGAGTACAACCTCTCCCCCAAAGTTTCTATTTATACATAGTCCAACATTAATTAAAACGTGTCTCCCCAAAGTTTCCAAATTTCTAATAGGTTTTGCTTGTTTTAATAAATGCAGAACAAGAACCCCAAAACTTACTTTAAATTGATGAGATGATTTAAGAAGAAAAATATTTTTAATAAATGTCTTCAATGATTTAGAATAAAAAGGCAAATGGGTTCACCATTAAGCCTACTCAGAAAAAAACAACAACCAAGAACTTCAAATACTTTTAACTCACTGTCATTTTACATAAAAACCAATTACTCTTATTCCATTGAGAATTTTTAGTAATTCAGAAATGTCACATATCATTTATTGGGTAAAAAGCTCAAAAGCAAAGCACAGTAATATAGTCTAAGTTCAAGCTTTTTCAGAGCAAAGTCACCAAAGTTAGATTTCTCCCTTATACCTCTAACTGAGTAATATGGCCACAGGGTACATGAGGAGACTATCTCCTCAGACATCTGTTAGGACCTACAAAGCCCAGAGCCCTGTGGTTATACAGTCCCTTCAGGGAAAGGGGAGAGGAAGCCAACCGAAGAGGGAAGACTGAGGGAGAAACAGCTCTTCTGTTTTCCAATTTTATATAATGGGCTAAAATATGAAAACCTACCCAGCCTCCTGCTCATGTGCAGCCACAGGTCCCTCCAATGTCTCTCTTCCTCGGACCTTCCAGACCCACCGACTCAGATTTACCAGATCAAATTGCTGAGAAAGAATCTAGATTACCCACCACACTAGTGCAGCAGACGCCACCTGGGCTGGCTCCGACTCTACTCCCCACAGCTCTCAGGCCAGCCCACCAGGGGGGCCAGGCCTATCCTTGGACCAACCCAGGCCCCTAGTGTGGAGGGTACTGACCTGGTCAGGCCTGGGCTGCGGACAGGAAACTGGGAGCAAGCAGTAAGTGTGGCACGCATAGGGTTAACCAGTCCAGTACTAGTTGCTCAGCGTTCTCTGAAAAAGGGAAAATATGAAGATTATTTGTAGTAAATGGTTTAAGATTAGAATTTCTTTGTAATACTACCAATACGTCTAGATTCAGCATGAAACAGGAACTGAACACATAACAAAGGAAGACTTGTGGCAAATGTCTTAGGAAGCGAGAAAACTCGCCAACACAAATAATCTACATCTCAATATAATTTGTGGAGGATGTAACTTAAAAAGCATACTTTAAACTTTAACAAATTGAATGATATAAACTATATTTCTTAAAAGATAAAGCACTTATAATCCTGTAATTACAATTAGTAAAAGAATTAGAAATGAGTTGAAAAAGGGAGAGAGGAAGGAAAGAGAAAGAAAGAAAATTCTTATGGATATTAAAAATCTTTAAAGCATTTAATAGTTAAACTACAAAAAACAAATATTCCATTAAGTCATCCATCATTGAGACACTACTTTTTAAAAACTTGATGAACCAGTAAGATGCTCTGATCCAAAGAATAATCTGAAAAATGTATAAATATGAAAGGCTGAGCTACCTTAGACTAGATTATACAGTCTAATACTATGTGAGCTTAACAGTGTTACAAAGTGTGTTTAATTAAAATAACCGTATTTACTCAGGTGTTAGCAGGTGAGATCCAAAAAGAACTGAGACACAGGGCCTACGAAGAAGGTTTCAGGTCTGCGACCAGCAGTTCTTTCTTTAGGACCAGGAAAGCGACGTGGGGGACTAGGAAGGGAATTGCAGAGTCCTTTTGGGGGAGAAGGAAGGGATCCACCCTTGGAACCTCCCGGTCCACGGTGCGGGTGGATGAGCTGGCCGCTGTAATCCAGCCCTCAAGGTCTCCCCTGTCTTTCCTGGGAGCTGGCCCAGAACAGCCAGACGGCAGAAGGCGTTAGGTTTTCTGTGTGGCCCTGTTTATTGGACTGGCTACAGCAACAAGAAGTTCACACCTAAGTTAGAATGCAGCCCTGGTGTGTGTGGGGGGAGGGTCCGTAAACCCACCCGGCTGTTTAACCGCTGACTTGGGCGGCTTCCCCAGCTTTACCAATAAAGACCGCACCCCCCACCACTGCCCCATCACACACACGCTCCTGAACACAATCCTGGGGTCCACTAACAGGTCCATCTGTCTTTACTAGAGGTTTTGAGGGTGGGTGAACAATCATCCTCACACACCGCAGTGCCAGATGCGCAGGCGGAGAGATGGAGAGCGGTGCTCAGGTAGCTGAAGAGCCCGGGTCTGAGAAACAGACCCTTGGAGAGGAGAGAAGGGGAGACCCGGGGGAAGGGCGACCAAGGGGAAGGGGAGATACCCCCAGGAGGGGGAGACCCCATCCAGAAGGAAGCCCCGGGAAGGGGAGAGCCCTGGGAAGGAGCCCCGAGGGCCCGAACTCCTGGCAGGACCTGAGGCTCCACGCCTCTCGTCCGTACCGCGCGCAGCGCTCACCTGAACGTTCTGGCCGCTGCGCGTACTGGGCCCGGCTCTTCGGTGCCAGGAGGCGAGGGGCGCACAGGAATGCGCCTCCTTGCATCCCTACGCAGGCAGCGAGGCTGTCCCTGGGGCCAGGACAGGGACGTGGTCAGACACCGGGAGGGGCCGAAGCGACCCTACCACTGTCCCGGACGCTATCTGTAATAGGGAAACGCGGCTCCTTTAAGAGGGTGGGACGTGGGTTCCGTCGGCCCCCGGGTCGCGCGGTGCTTGTCGGGATTTGTAGGAGGGGGCGGGCCTGAGAACTGCCCGTCCCCGGGTGGCCTGTGCAAGTCTGAGTTGAGGAAGGGCGGGGCCTGGGTCCCGTCGGCTCCCGGGCGAATCGGTGCACGCCGGGAGTTGGAGTTCGATCGGCAGGAACTGTCGCCACCTCCCCTGAGCCCCTCCCCGCGCGGGTGTCCCGCGAGCCAACGCCGAGGACGAGGACCGAGCGGCTGACTGGGGCGGGAGGCGGCTTGGGCTCCTGCGCAGACGGCTGGGCCGGCGAGAAGCTGGGGAGCGCCGGGGAGAATGGTAGGTGGCCCGTTGGTGTCGCCTTCCATCCGGCCCCATCTGCATACCCGGGGCTGGGGGAGCTCCGGGGTCAGGGGTCCGGGACCGTAGCCGGGAGCGCCGGGCGCGAAGGTCACCGGAGCGGTGAAGTCGCGGTCCGCCCTCCTTCGCGGTGGGCGCCGCTGGTGGTGGGGAGGCACGCAGGTGGGAACCTGCACGACCCAGGGCGAGATCGGACTGGTGACCTCAGTGCAGCCTTAAGCTGTGACGGGATGGAGGCGCAGGACGAGCGGGGGGACTCCGAACAGTGCTCCCGCGAAGCACGAGCAGCCAGGTGAACGCGGAGGGAGGGACGTTTCCGGTAGCTGCGGCATCCTGTCAGAGACGAGCAGGACGAGGTAGCGCTGGTGAGCGTTGCCAGTAATTCAGTGTGGCTGGAACGTGGAGTTCAGGTCAGCAATGGCAGGACTACACACGTAGGGCCTTGTAGTCCATGCGGAGTGCAGAGTTCATCCAGGAGATAATGGGAACCATAGAGGGTTTTTAAGAATTAGGGGTGTGTGTGTGTGTGTGTGTGTGTGTGTGTGTGTGATTTGATCATGTTTGTATTTTTTTAAAAAACGCCTTTATGTCAGGAGGATAGGCATTGAATTGGAAAGGGTCAGGATTGCAGGGAGACCAGCTAGGAAGCTGCCGTAATAATTTAGGGAAGAAGAGATGAGGACTAGAACCAAAGATTGTCCTTAGGAATAAGGGGGGTGAGAGGAGGGAGGGATGAGGACTTTTACAGAACTATTCAGAAAGGGAGAATAAAGGAAAGAAAGGACTCAGCAGTTCCTGGCTTGGGCATCTGAGCAGATGGTGATATTGACCAAAATAGGAAATATAGAGGGAAGAGCAGATTTGTATGGGAGACAATACAGTAATGAGGGGAAAATGAGGGATCATATAGTTAGTTGGAGATATAGACCTGGAGCTTAGAAGAGAGGTGTCTGGAAATGTATATTTACTTTGAAATGTAGTGGGAACCACGGCAATCTGGGTTTATCATTCATTCGGTCAATTCAGAGGTTTCTCTGTGCAAGGAAGGTAGTGTACAAGATGCTGGGGGTTTGATGGTGAGCAAGAGAGACATGGGTTTGGTATTCATGGAGCCGATGTCCTGGCAGGGGAAACAGGCACGAAACACACAACTATTTTATTGTAGTTGAGATAAGTGTAGGGAGAGGCACAGGTTCCAAGAACCCGTGTGATGGAGCTGGTGAGTGGTGTCAGATGCTAAAGTAATACTGTGTGAGCTGAACTCGCAAGAACGAGTGGGGTGGGAAGGGCAGCCTGATAGGTGTAGTGCTCCAGGTGGGAAGAACAGAATGAGTGGCAGGAGGTGGTGTGTTCCAGGAATCGGAAGATCTGCCTGGCTACAGCACAGACAGCCAGGGAAAAGTGACACAGTAGGAGGCTGGTGAAGGAACTGAACCAGATTGTGCCATCTTCTAGGGCACAGGAAGAAAACGTTAGTCTTTATCATAGGGTAGGTCCTGGGAGGTTGGTGAGAGGGTTTCCAACAGGAGAGAGATAGTCCAGGAGGAATGTGTCGGGGAAAGAGTGGAGGAATAGGACAGAACTTCAGGATGGGAAGAGGAGCAGAAAAGGAGATGAAGAAGGGTTGGTCAGAGAAACAAGAAGACTAGAGCGAGTGGTGGTAGAAATCAAGGGGGGGGGCAGTCAGCAGTGCAGCCATAGACAATGAGACTCTAGTGGGACAAGTGCACTGCCCAGGCAGGATGTGCCCACCTCCTGCCGGCAGAGACCACTCTCTCCAGCTCTTAAGGGGCAGGGCCTGGGTGGGCAGGAGCTTTACTTGCAGAAGAGGGCTGTGCTACCACTGCAGAGGTTGGAAATCCAAGAGTGTGAAAGGGGACCTTTGAATTTAAGACCATTCAGTATATAGCTTGCAGAGTGACCAAGTTTATGTAATTAATTTGATTAGTATAGTTGCCATGGCTGCCCCTTGTACGTTGACCCTAAGAGAGGATTTTGTTGTTTTAGGAGGAAGGGCATTGTAAGAATAACTTTTTTTTTTGGTTCATTTTATGTATGGTCAGCCTTGGTGCCCGGATTATGTAAGTGATTTTTCACAAGGTCACAGTGAAAATATGAGACTTTTCCATAGGCTAGAGATTTTATTTGATGTTTCTACTGTATTATTCAGATTTTTATTTCAAGAATTTTGTACATTTTAACAGCAAAACAATGAAACATAGAAAATCCATCCCCGCCTCCCACCTTTAAAAGCCACCATTGGTAATTTCATTCTCTTGGTGTGGTCTCACTGAAGGGTAGACTCTGGTCCTGCAAGTTTATGGACCTTTATTAATTTTACATGGATTTAGTCCTATCTAAATAGACCAGAACTTTCTTCTTTCCCCTATAATTTTTGTAGTTTATGAGGCTTATGCCAGTTCCCTTTTTTACAAATTGCAACTTGCTGTTTGCAAATTGCACATATAATCTTTAAACTTACCTTAATGATTATTGTTTTAATCACTGTGATTTTATGGAGAAGCTTGTAATGGGCGATATAAAATTGTTGCAGCTTTAATAATGGTCCCTTTCCTTTTCATTCTGGCCAGAGACTTGTTATGGACTAGGCTTAGACCCATGGCTGCTGTTGCTCATTCAGAACCAGCACCTTGGTACCTCTTTGAGGTACAAGGTCACTTTGAGGTTCAAGGTCGTAGGCTCTGTCTTGTGACATATCAGGTACTTGGAATAGATCTAAAAGGGATCTATTTGTTTCTCTATCTGCACATCTTTCCATTTTATAACTTAACATAATAACAATTCAAACCATTTTATGTGGCCATTTTATGTGGCTATGTTGAATTTTTTTGAGTAAAATCTACATAACATAAAATTAACTGTTAAAAAGTATACAGCCCTACAACTAGACTGAGAAACAATGGCATAAAAACCCGGGGGGGGGGGGGGCGGAAGATGGGGGGGTGGAGGCAAAAAAACAATGTACACAATTCAGTTGCGTTTAGTACATTCATAATGTTGTGCTACAACCACCTCTAGTTTCAAAACATTTTCATTACCCCAAAGAAAACTCCACACCCGTTAGCATTCATTCCCATTCCTCCCTCACCCCACCAGCCCTTGGCAACCACCAATCTGCTTCTGTCTCTATGGACTTGCCTCTTCTGGGTATTTCATATAAATGGAATCATACAACATATGACCTTTTGTGACTGACTTCATTTGCTCGGCATGTTTTCAAGGTTTATCCACATTGTAGTATCAGCACTTTATTCCTCTTACGGCTGAATTTTATTGTATGTATAAACCAAGTTTTGTTTTACAATTATGACAGAATTTTAAAATCTCGCTTTGACGGCAATTTCCGTAATAAAGATGTCATCATTATCCCCAGTAGTGTACCATTTTTGGGTTGAACATCTGTGTCTATCTTAAGGTTTCTGAGGTAACCCTTGGCTTTGGCCACCTTCCCTTGGGGAGGCTATCAACTTCATAAAAAAGTTGCCAGCTTTATTTTTGTCAGCTTATTGTCAAAATTTATAAGATCTTCCCTAGTTTAGTTCAATTTGATTTTACCAGAGAATATGTCTTGAAGTCTTCCTCTAGTTCTTTTCAATTTCAGAAAATAATGTATAGAATATGTATTCCATGTATTTCTCTAGAATGTAGATCAGGATTGCAAACTACAGACCACAGGTTAGCTCCCTATGTTTGTAAATAAAGTATCATTGATGCACAACACGTCCACTCATTTGCATATTGTCCACGGATGCTTTTCTGCAATGGTAGAGTTGAGTGGCCTTAACAGAGACCAATGGCTCTCGATTTAGCTCTTCGGTTCTTAATCTGAGTTCTACCTTCCCCTTCCCTCTGAGGAACCAGTAGATGGGCTTAAACATTCTGTGAAAACTCTGCTACTTTGTGCAAAACCACATGCACATGTGTGTTTCACATGTGTTTTCCTGGAGAGAGGATATGTGACTTTTATCAGATTCCAAAAAGGACCCAAGACCCCAAACCATCAACATTGTTGTAAGCAGCCGAGATGTTAATTCCCTTTGTCATCCTAGATCAGCAGTTGTCAAACTTTTTAGTTGAGGTCCCCTTGTATATAATTTAAAAGATTATTGGGCCCCCAAAGAGCTTTTGTTGATGTGGGTTGTAGCCATTGGTATGTACCATATTAGAAATTAAAATGGAAAATTTTAAAATATTTATGTACTTTAAAATAACAATAATAAACTCATTACATATTTACATTACATTTTTGCATATGTCTTTAATGTCTAGCTTAATAAAAGATAGGTTCTCAGATCTTCTGCATTTAGTCGGTTAAGATATCATATCTCGTGTAGCTTCTAGAAGCCTCTACCATACACCAATGAGAGTGAGAAAGGTGGAGAGTGGCTTGGAATCATTATGAAGATAGTTTTGTGATCATAGACCCCCTGAAAGGACCCTGGGGTCCCCAGACCATACTTAGAAAGTGTATTTGGACTGCATTATCTTATTCTCCTGCCGAATTGTACTTCTGCTGTTGTGGCGTCAGCATGCACTGAGGGATGCCTTAGGAAAAAGCTCTGGACACTTGCTCTGCTGTTTCTTGTTGGCATTTTGGTGAGGAGTTGGTTTGGTATGAAGGAGACGTTGCACGTTGCCCTTTCTTGAGCAGCCACAAGAGACGCTTCCTTCAGGGTTCAGTGCCAGGAGGAGCTGTGCCACTCCTGGGCCACTGGTAGGTTTTTAAATCTTATAGAAACAGATTTTCCTAACTAATCCTATTTTCTTCTTTGCTTTGAAAACTGGGAAGCTTGGAGCCTACTTCTCAGCTCACTTTCAGCTCTTGTTAATGGTATATGCATGTCTGTATATTATCCCTGTCTTTCTTACCGCCCTTTCTCCCTCCTCTCAATGTCTTCATCTACATCTTGTTTTCCATTTACATATTTTTGTAAGTTATATTATAATTTATTCTGTGTGTTTCTACAAACCGTCTCATCTTTTTTGGGATAAAATTGAATATAAATAATTTGAAGTAAAACTTTTCCTCTTATATTATGTATAAAGCATTAGCATCTAGTAGATTATAGTCTGTTTTGATTTACGAAAATTAGTGAATCACTTTCATTTCTGGTGTCATTTTTCATCAAGTTACCACAGATGAATAGAAATTTAACCATCCTAAATCTGGACATATTAAGATGTTATTTTGTTTCATTATATACTATATATAGTACAGTTACTTGGCAGTTTTGTTATTTACTACCTACTTGCAGCCTCTGCCCTATTTTTCTATTTTATTTCTGTCCCATGTACGTAGATATTCTTGTTGTTCATATCATCTTCATTTAGTCATAACAGGCTTCTTGTGCCTGCTTCTGGAACTTTTGTAAATTATTTTTGACACTATTCTTAGTTAATTGTGTATGTTTTCATCCGTGTGGTTCTGCTGATTTTAAACTGGGAAACAATGTTTCCAAACTGGGAAGCCCTCCTCCTGTGCATTACAGCCTGAAACTAACTGAAGTCAAAGAGGACCCTGCAGATGGGTGGTGGTGATGGTGGTGGTGTGGTCAGGCCTTGGGGCGCACATGCAGCCTCATTTCATCAGGGGGCTGCATGTGTGTTATAATGAGGGATTTTACTGAGACTTAGGAAAAAAAATAATGTCATACTTTATGCAAAATTAACTGGGTAAAGATCAAAATGTGTTTTGTTTAAAATATTGATTCTTATAATTTTTTGAAGATTAGACTTTGCATATTTGTTACTATATAGATGCTGTCGTTTCAATTTTCAGAAGACTGTGCAGTCTTTTTAACTGATGAAGAACGAGGC
The DNA here is from genome assembly GCF_036562045.2 of Rhinolophus sinicus. Taxonomy (NCBI): domain Eukaryota; kingdom Metazoa; phylum Chordata; class Mammalia; order Chiroptera; family Rhinolophidae; genus Rhinolophus; species Rhinolophus sinicus. The sequence goes on along the minus strand of NC_133754.1, from coordinate 55,356,534 downwards.
TTTGTCTTCCTGTAATTCTGAAGTGAAGTTGAGTCACCCAACGAGAAAAAACTAAGTCCAGTTAAAATATAGGCATTAGTAATAGAACGCTGAAACAAACCTCTGGATTGGCTTCATTGGCTTTCCTGCTTCTTTTGCATCCCAAAGCATAAGCTTAAATCATCTCAGAAGGACAAGGTCCGCCAGTTTATGGCATTTACTCAGGCTGGTGAAAGAACTGCCATCTACTGCTTAACACAGAATGAGTGGAAACTAGACGTGGCCACTGACAACTTCTTCCAAAACCCGGACTCATTCCACAAGGAATCCATGAGAAACACAGTAGACAAGAAGAAGCTGGAGCAGCTGTATAACAGGTACAAAGGTAAGAGGCGACAGTGACAACAAGGGCAGACAGTAGAGAATTCGCTTCCATCTCTAGGAAACAGAGTGAATGTTATGTTGCTTGAATTTCTGATGCTGTGCTCAAAAGACCTCCAAGATGCTGTTCTTACTCTTCCTGGTATTCATCTGCAAAATCCAATCAGCTGAAATGGAACTGTGAGTGTTAATCTATATAGATTAGGGGTGGGATGAGAAGAGTCTAAAGATTGATCTACCCACTGTGTTCTGGGTAGAGTCTAATGAGTTACCCGCCAGTGGCAGGGGACGCATGGCATCGTACTGTGGCCAAATGACTACACTTGTGAATACAGTGTTTTCCCAAGCAGTTCCATCTAGGCTGAAATATTTGTGGTGAGAAAGTTGTTTAAGAACAATACCAAATTATACAAATCATTCACCATGTGAGAGTAAGTCATCCTTCTCTTAACACAGTGTAGTAGTGTTATAGCACTGAAAACAACTTCAGTTGTTGCATAAGCTTTGGGAAAAGCCTTTAGCAAAGAAACTTTTGTATTGGAGATCGGGGACAGTTGTTATTTTTATTGAAATCAACCCCTAGAATGGAGCTTTCCCTATCAAAATACTGTCATACTGCAAAAATAAGTCTACGTGATGAATACATACAGACCTAAATCACTCAGCAGGCTTTAAAATTGCATATCAAATGTCAAATCTGTGCTGTAATGGGAGAGGCAGCAACGATTCAAGAGTTGATTTTTTTTTTTTCTAGTAGTTTCTAAGGCTAATCCTTTTATTTCCAAAACTTAAAAAAACACACAAAACCTTATTTAAACAAATATTAACCCAAACAGAATAACTCCCTTGGCTTTAAATTCTTGTTCATTATTTTTTTCACTTTAAAGAATACTGTGTGTATATTTTAATCTGTCTATTTAGATCTGGAAAATGGATTGAAAATTGCATTCTTTTTTTAAAAAAAGATCTTGGTTCAGAAACATATTCTGTAGTTAAAAAAGATTTGTACTTGTAGTTCTCGAAAAAATGTACATTGTTTATAATTAAGCTGCAGTGTGCTTTAAATTTTTTTTGGCTTAGTTAATTGTTGAGCTAATTTTGTAAGTCAGACTGCAGATTTTTAAAATTATTCAAATATGTGCAGCTGCCTTTGAAAAGATACTTTTATGTAAGTGAAAATTGTCATTTCTCTTTAGTTTAAACTTCATACCTTCATTATTTAATATCCATGCAATTGTAGTTATTTAGATATGTGGTACAATCATTTTGGGTTGTAAAAATAAATACAGAGTTCAAAGACTATTCACAAATATAATATTGGTTATTACATTAATGTATACAAATGAATGCATACTTCAAAAGTTACTTTAAAATATTCAATGTTATTGTATATGAAATGTATCGAAATGGCTTATTAGGTGAGAGCATTATAGACCATTGTAGACCAATTTTTCTATTACCCTGAAGTTCTATCATGTTAGGAGCACAGAATTGAGTAGGAAGACAAGTGAAAATGTTTTACAGAACCTGTTTCCCTTCATCCCCTGACTATAGTTAAAGTATTAGTCCCCTCATTAATACTTTTGAAATAGTATTAGTAGAATAGAGTTGGTAGGATATTTGCAGTTTTATTCATTTAATCATCATTTTTTCCTTGGTAAAAGTTGTATATAGTACTTATATGACCAAAGTTAAATTTTGTATGACAGAAGAAAAGTTTATCACACTTAATCTTTATTTAAACAAAGCAACTACAAGTTTTCTGTTTGCATCTTCTAAACCAACATAATTAACACAAACGTTATGAGAATATATTACAATACATACAATCTGTCTGAAATTACTAGATCTTGTTCGGTAAGGTCTTGCTGCGATTCTTTTAATAGATCGTATTATTTGATTTTCAGATGGGGAAATGCTAAACCAGAAATGGAGGCAGAGGAAAGCCTGAATTTCCAAGCTGTTAACGTGGATGTATAAACTAAATGATTTTGAAAATAAATATTGTACAGTAGCATTAGAACTATAGCAAATAAAATCACTTTTAAAAGAAAAACATCACTTTTACTTTGGTGGGGTTGTGATGAAAACTTAAAATATTAGGAATACCAATGCAGTAATTTTTGCAACAGTTTGCCTTTAGGCAAACTAAAATTCTGTAAACTTTAATTTTATTTTACTTTAGGGAAATTAATTTTTTTCTTAATGACAAAGTCTTCTAAAAGAAGTTTCAATGCTTTTTTTCCCCACTAAAGCCCAAAAACCTAGATTTTAAAAATAAGAGTATTTCCTAGATAAACTATTATTTGTTGCCGTTTCTTTCACAAATAGTAGAAAATTACAGTTTATCGATTGATGTGTTTGAAACATGCGTGCTAGAGCTATGTATTAGATGTATGAATCTAACAACCCATTTTAGTAATACTTTCCAAAATAGTATAACTTCTTTTTCCCTCAATTTTAACTATAGACCCACAAGATGAAAATAAAATTGGAATTGATGGGATTCAGCAGTTTTGTGATGATTTAAGCCTAGATCCTGCCAGTATCAGCGTTTTGGTTATAGCGTGGAAATTCAGGGCAGCGACTCAATGTGAATTTAGCAAAAAGGAATTTGTAGATGGCATGACAGAACTTGGGTAAGTAAATTGGTCTCCGTTTAAGTTTTTTCAAAAAGGACAATACTTTCAACATTAATTATTTTTCAGCCACCTGTAAATATTAATTTCATATCAATTTATGTTCTTTCTGTATCTTATAAATTTCTTATGCATCTGCACAATATTAATCCTTTGGTTTCCCTTTAAATTACAGTTAAAGTTTTATTTAATAATTTTTTCAGATTAATCCCTTTTGTAATTTATTTTCTACTTTAAAATTTTTATTCCAGTTTTGAATTGACAGTAAACATCAGAGTTTTCGTTTGTTTTCAGCCATTCAATTTATTTCATAATATTGTGTACTAAATGTGTAATTTAGTGTGTTGCTGTATTAAACATTAATAAAATGTCATTTTGATTTTTGCTTGTAATACTTCTCTGTTCTACTTACAGGGTTGAGGTACAAGCTTCATTAGTAACTTAAGATGTTTCTCATTTGTCAGATAAGTCAGAGAAGTAAATGAAAGCACATAACATCAGTGTTTTTTAATCATTAAGTTTACTGAATTATTTCATGAGGTCACGTAAAAGCCAATTTATTTGACTTGCTGATATTCTGATATTTCAGTGTTGCAACTTAAACTAGCTTATTTTTAGCTGCTGAAGGAGCTTGAAAGCCTAAGGTAAACATGTTCTTAGGCATGTGCTTATAGCATTCCACAGGAACAAAATAGAGCATTTATTGTCCCCACTAACCTGATGAATCTGTTGTATCTGTCAGCCTTGTCTGTTTAGATGATAATAAAGACTTTCTTTATTTCTAGTGATATCGGGTATAAAACCAACCAAACAAAAGAGATATTACAATGATATAATAGCACATTTCTTCATGTTCTTTACACCCAGGAAAGCCTAGATGAATTATCAGTAGTTTTAGAATGGAAAACTACCTGTTCAAGCCGCATTCCATTGGCATTGTACTACTGTGTTTCCCCAAAAATAAGACCTAGCCGGACCATCAGCTCTAATCTGTCTTTGGGAGCAAAAATTAACATAAACCTGGTCTTATTTTGATATAAGACCGGGTCTTTATAATATAACATGATATGATATATGATATGATATGATATGATATGATATAATATAATGTAATATAATACCGGGTTTTAGTTTAATAAAATATAAGACCCGGTCTTATATTTTTGCTCCAAAAGATGCATTAGAGCTGATGGCCTGACTAGGTCTTATTTTCGGGGAAACACGGTATGTATTATCCCATCTGTTAAATTTCCCCAAAATAAGAGATTTTGCAAATAGGTGCTTCTTATAGAAACACTGGTATTTCTTAGACATTGTCTGGAAATATGTTGTACAAGTAAATTTTTAAAATCCCTATCTATTATTCTGTTAAGTGCCATAACTTAAACATACTTTAAAGATTTTGAGTGTGAATCTTCCCATAACATGTTAGATAATTTCATGCCCTCTTATATGGAGCATGTAGAATGAATTTAAGGTTACAAGTTGATGATGGTTAATGGTGCAGCTCTCCACATCTCACTGGGTGGGTAAAGGTGAAAGCATTTTATAAATATTAAAGTGCTGTGTACTAAACAAAAGTATTATTAATGTGTTAGTAAAGTATATTGTAGGGATAACCTCAGTGTTTTTAGGGATATAAAGGACTATTGGCTTCTAGTCTAAATAGCACTAACCTTTAAAATATACTTTGACTTTTGTGTCCGCTCTCTTATTATTTTTTCACACTTTTTCCTGGCTATTAACTGTTGACTGTGGTTGGAGTACCTGCCTTTAACATCTTTTCATTGCAGATTTGAGGATTCTTTAGTAGACTGAGTAAACTTTATGAAATACCTTGACATCTTGTAAAACCAAAAAAGTGACTGTATGTATGGCTCTGTTTCTGAATTCTCTATTGTATTCTATGGATCCATTTATCTGTCCTTAACCCACACCAAATAGTCTTGATTATTGTAGACTCAATCTTTGAGTTTAGCCAGACTGCAGAACACAAAGTCAGCAAACAAAAATCGATCATATTTCAAAACACTGAATACAATAATGCAACAAAACAAAGTGAATTTTAAAAATATATGTTATTTTCAGTAGCATCAAAATATAAAACACCTAGGATAAGTCAAATTAAAGATGTATGACACCTTCATAGAGAAAACAACTCACTGAAAAACAGGAAACCTGAATAAATGGAGAAATATACCTCATTCATAGGTGCGAACACTCAAGTGTTTTATCCCTAAAAATATCTGTACATTTAATGTGCTCTCAATGTAAACTCCAAAAGTAGCAGATTTATGTATGTGTAATTTGAAAAGTGGATTTTAAATTTACATGAATATGCACAGTCAAGAATAACCAACAATTCTTAAAGAAAAAAGAATGAGGTGGGAAGATTTGCTCTACCAGATAATTAGGACTTTTCAAGATGTACTAAATAAGACTACATGGTATTGAGTACCGGGATAGGTAAATAAACGAGTAGAACAGAATGCGGGGCCCAGAAATGAATCCATGTATACAGGTACATTTGATTTATGGCAAAGGTAGCACTTTAGAGAAGTGGAGAACAGACATCTTTTCAGTAAATGGTCGTGGGAGATTCTGCTAATCATATGGAAAATAATTCATCTTGATCCCTACCTCACACCATAAAAATCAGTTCCAAGTGGATTGTAAGTCTCCTTGTGAAAGGCTGAAGGCAGAGAAGCCTCTAGAAAATAATGTAGGAGAATATCTTTATGGTCACGCAGTAGGAAAAGTTTTAAAACATCAACAACAATTAAACATATAAAAGAAGATTGATAGAGTGTACTATATTAAGAATAAGTGATCGTCAAGAAACACCATCAAGGAAGTACAAACGCAGTCCACATTCTGAAGTGCTTTAAAAATACTTCACTGACAAAGGGTTGTATCCCTAATATATAAAAAGTTCCTATAAAACAATAAAAAAAGATAACCGAATTGAAAATGGGCAAGAAACTTGAACACGCACTTCACAAAAGAGGATTTCCAAATGACCAGTGAAAATACATGAACGCGCTCAATCTCATCATTGGGGGAGTACAAATTAAAACCACAATGAAATAGAACCTCACAATTCACTCTCTAGAATGGCTAAAATAAGACACTGTCACAAATACTAGCGAAAACATGAGGCAATAGGAACTCTAGTATACTCCTGGTTGGAGTGTGAAGTGGGACAATCACATTGGTAAACTGTTTGACGTTACTTACGAAATTGAAAGCGCTCAGACTCTGTGACCCAGCTGTTCCACTCTTGGGTATGCCTAACATAACGCATTCATGTGTGTGCCAGGATACATGTACAGAAACATTTTTAACAACATTCTTCATAGCCAGAAACAGCCAAAATATTTATCATCAGTAAATACATAAATTATAAAGTGTAAATATAACGGAATGCTATGTGGCCATGAAAATGAACCAACCAGAGCCACATATGTCAGCATGAATAAACCTCACAGACATAATGTTGGCACAGAAAGCCAGACACAAAATAATACACACCATGAGTTCCTACTTATAAAGTTTAGACACAGGGATAACTAACTTACACTGTCAAGGAGTGCCTGTTGGGTGATGGAGGCATAAGGAAGTGACCACATGGAGGAAAGCGGTTGTGATGGGGAGAGGCGGGTGGCCACACCCAAGGCGCTGCTGCCTGCCCATTCTCGATGTGGGTGGGCTGCACTCCGGAGAACCCACGGTAGCCCCTGAAGCTGTGCATTTGTGCCTCTGAGTGTGTTCATGGACTTGCTGGCCGGTGGGTGGTTCTGGCCACTCCAGGACTTTCTCCATTGTCTTTCCTCAGCCCTGCTGTACTTAGTGTGTGCTTAAGTGAAGTGCTGCTTTTGTTCTCTTCCTTGTTGTGCAATCAAAATAGAAATGACAAAAATCTATGTTTCACTAGTCTAGAGTCTGCTTTAAAGATTTTTTAATATTCTTAAAGGTTCTTGACTTTGGAGGACAACCAATTTTAAAGTAATAGAGTTGTGTTTTATGATACTTGGACATTTTAAATCTAACATGATGGAATGAAGAACCCCCTGGATACAGTAGCTTAATGCTACAAGTGTTTTCCCTCCTGTAGGAGTGTACAGAGTAGCAGAGGTGGGGCTGGCAGTGGCTCATTTCTACGAGGTCACTGAGGAAATGGGGTCTTGCCACTGTCATCTCAGGGCATTGACTTCTGTGTGGTCAAAGCTGCAGAGTTAAACCATATCCATATTCCAATTTACACAGAGGAGGGCAAGCAATTTTTTTTTAATGACAGCATTAATTAGAGATAATTCACATGCCATGCAATTTACCCATTTAAAGTGTACAAATTAGTGACTTTAGTGTATTCACAGAGCTGTAGCCATCACCACGGTCAGTTTTAGAGCATTTCAGGTCCTTTTAGCTAGAGAAAGGGGCCCACAAGAATTCCACCCCTAGACCTGACCTCAGGCTGCACCAAATTCCAGTGAGGCTGGGAACTGCCCAGGACTGGGGAGACACGTCTGCCACCCATAACCAAGCACTGTCTCTGTCTCTTGCCACAGGTGTGACAGCACAGAAAAGCTGAAAACTCTCCTGCCAAGATTGGAGCAGGAGCTTAAGGACACAGTGAAATTTAAGGATTTTTATCAGTTTACTTTTACTTTTGCTAAGAACCCTGGGCAAAAAGGTTTAGGTGAGTATAAAATCCAAACTTGTAAGATGCCACATCTCAATGAGACTGTAAGTGGACAAGATCAACAGGATGTCAGTCTTGCCTGCTATAGTGTTATCATCCCTCTTTGTGTTTTTCTTCCCACTGATTTGCTCCACATGCAGGTAGACCAATTGGTACTATTATATACTTGAACACCTCAACCAATATCACTCTCAAATTTACATTTTAAAATTTAAAATGTAAACTAACTTGCAAATGCTCTATGCTCCCTCATATTGAGATCTAATTTACTGCGAAGTCAGCAATTCATGTTGACAGTACCAGTGCTTGTACCAGCTAGTAGTGTGATCCCGCCGATGGTGTGGCTAGGATTGGCCAGGTGACGTTAATCCTGCTCAGGTCTGGAGATTTCAAGTTAACTTACTTAAAACCAATTCTCATGTGCATTGGATTACATTTTAGTACAGCCATACCTCGTTTTATTGCGCTTTCGCAGATAGTGCGTTTTCATCAACATTGAGGCAAGACCCTCCCTCCACCAGCAAAAAGGTTATGACTTGCTGAAGGCTCAGGTGATGGGTAGCATTTTTTAGCAATAAGGTATTTTTCAATTAAGGGATATAGGTTGTTTTTTATACATAATACTGTTGCACACTTAGTAGACTGCAGTATAGTGTCAACATAAATTTTATAGGCACTGGAAAACTGAAAAATTTGTATGATTCACTTTATTGTGATCTTTGCTTTATTTTGGTCGTCTGGAACCAAACCTGCAGTATCTCCGAGGTCTGCTTGTACTTCTTTCAGAGTTGTATGATTTTGTCATGTAAGTTGTATATCACTATATGTGATACATTTGGAAAATTTTTAACTTAAATTTTCAGTTTGAATTTCTGGCTTATTTGAGGGCTTTATTCTACTTATTTTCATTTATGTTGCCCCTAAGTAATATATAATTTATTTTTGTCATTTCTTTGTAGAAATAAATCTGTATTGACCTACATTTTGTTGTCTAATGTAACAGTTATATTTTAGCTCACTAAATTTCTTACAAGTTTGGAGGGGGGAATTACATGGTCTTTAAATAGGGATTAAACAGGTACATTAGAAAGTATATTTTGATGAAAAGTTCTTATAAATAAAAGCAATATTATAAAATGACCAGAATTAGGTAGGAAACCTAAAAGGGACTTGAAAATTCACAGATAGAAAAATCCACTGCAAGCATTTGGTTTCAGGTCCTGGTTTCACTTGTGCATGTTTGCAGGTGTGTGTGGGCAGTAGCCTTTCTTATCCCTTCCATCTTTCTGACATTCTTCCTTTCCTTCTGTCAGCAGATGACATAGAGGTACAGACTGAGGCAGCAGGCACTTCTGTGTCACATCAGGGAGACGGGCAGCCGGCTCCTCATGTCAGATCAGGGAGATGGGCAGCAGGCACTTATGTCTCAGATCAGAAAGCCGGGCAGCTAGCTCCTCCGTCTCGGAGCAGGAAGATGGGCAGCTGCCTTTTCTTAAGCACCACTTCCTAGTTCTTATGGCAGGAGTTTTCTTCTTTTTCTTTGTTTTTCTCCAGTGTTATGGGTTATTCGTTTTTCCTGTTGGTACATTGCACTGTGATGAGTCTCGGTCAGATTCCCTCTCTCTCTAGGCTGGCCCACCATGTGAATGGGTTTCTCACCTTGCATGCCACCTCATAGACCATGCCCCTGCCACACCAGGAGCAGGGCCCCACTCAGGAATGTACTTGAATGGATCTGCTTAAAACTTCAGAAGATGGAAGTGGGAGAACTGCTTGGAAAATATGGATGGATTTTTTCCTATTCAAAGAAGTGGGTGAGCAAATAGAGGCTGTCAGTTTTATAAAGGTCCAGCAGCGAGGAGTTTCTGACATCAAAGGCCTTGCACATTCCCCATCTTGTCATGAGTCAGAGAGCTGAGGTCATGGAAAACATTTGTGGGATCCCATGGGAAGCGATGTTTCTGACACCTTTGTTTGTGAAGAAACTGATCGCTTTCCTATTTGGCTTGATGTCGGCGAAGGATCTGGTTTTGTAACCAAGTGCACAGATTGAAAGGAGAGTCCACGGCAGCACCCTGTCAATGGTTGAGCATGAGCAGTGAGAACAAGAAGCTGAAGCAGGGTTTTGTCTGTTCTCACCCCCTCACAGAGACCAACACATGGTCAGCCGACTGAGATAAAGGGCAGAGGGGCCACTGCAGGCATGAGCCCTGATTTGCCACTGGGTTCTTTGTAGCTCGTTGGGGCATCTCCTGGAGAAGGGCTTGCCAGAAGCTTCCAGAGGGAACCCACGGAGGAGAAACTCTGAGGCATTGGCAGCAGGGCCCTGGTTACATTAGAATTTCAGATGATTCCAGGGTGTTCGTGCAGAGTAAAGAGTTGGACTTGCGATGTTGTGCTCCTAGGAAAATTCTTAAAACTTGGCATATTTTAAAAAAGAAATAACTCCAACAGTGCTACTCAGCAGTGAGGGATAAAATTGGAGTGAAATATAGCACGTCACCCCAGCAGTGCTGCTCAGCCCTGGACACGCTGGTCTCCCTCTCTGTCTTCTCTGCCACTCAGAGGTCCAAATGCAAGGTTGTTCTTGACAGTCAGTGTGGCTTTTGTTTATAGGTGGCTTCTTTTATCTTTTATTTTGTTACTGAAAAGAAAGGTAGAAACTAGCATTTATTAAGCATATATATGGCAGCCTTTATCTGATTCACACGTGCCCTTCTCCCCATTTTATAAACAGGGATTCTGAGGCATAGAACAATATATCAGAGGAATGAACAGGCTGTGGCAGCAGGTGTGGAGCCCACCCTCATCTGTCCCGTTGTTCACACCTCCCCGGTGGGCTGCCTGACGTGGGCTGAGACCCCAAGGGAGCCTGCAGGTGTAGGACGGCAGCAGCTCAGCGGCCATTCATGCACTGTCGTGGGCCCCTGTAGGGAAAGCTCAGACCATCAGAGTAGGCGCAGGTTTGTCTTGACCCATCTGTCATTTCCTGGTCAGTCTGCTTGCCTTGGCACTGCTTTCCTTCTAGGGCTTTCTTCTCCAAGCTTCTCTGGCCCGTTCTCCCGCCAATGTTCACGTTCTCAGGACACTCCAGGACTCACGTTTAACCAGGATTTCCCATGCTACTTACATCTTGCATTTTATATTGTGTGGTCTCGATTATCCTGTTTTATACTATGTGCATGGTATGAGCAAAAACATTACAATTTTAAAACTCCTAAAATATTCATAGTTCTGTTTCAGCACAAAAGATTTCACCTCAGTTTTTTTTTTCTTGTTTTTTTTCACCTCAGTTTTTAAAAGCAACAAACATTGATAAAGAAAGCATAGTGATTTCCTCATATAGTGTTGCTTCGTCTGGTTATATCAAGGTTGGAAGCATCTAGCAGTGATGTGCTGCATCCTCCACTCCTGTGTGAGGACAGGAAGAGCTTTCTTGCTCTCTCAGAAAACTGCTGCAGTGTGTCCTGACCACCTGGTGGTCACTCCCAGGGTTAAGCCAGGTTACAAAGCTTCAGTGTCAGTCCGGTTAGGAGATGGTGTCACTTTGGTCAAGGGATCTACAACAGTCGGTTGTTAAGAGCATCGTCTTGTCTTGTATGTGGTGCTACTATGAAGGCCACAGCCTATGAACTTTGCTCTCACGGTGACAAGTCAGATCGTCGGGAGACGGGGTGCCTGGTTCAACTGCTGACTTTCCTGCTTTATCCCCACCTAAAAATAACTCACTGTGCACTGCATAGACCCAGACACCTGATGACACTTTTTTTATTCTTAGTTTCAGGTGTACAAAACAACATAATGATTAGACATTTACACCCCTCACAGAGTGAGAACCCCACCAAGTCTACTACTCATCTGACACTGTATGTAGTTATTACAATACCATTGACTATATTCCCTATGTTGTGCTTTACATCTTGTGACTATATATACTTTTTAAAAATTACCGTTGACATTCAATATTATTTTATATTAGTTTCAGGTATACAGTGCGGTGGTTGGACGTTTGTATAATTTGTGAAGTGATCCCCCTGATAAGTCTAGTACCCATCTGATACCATGCATAGTTATTACATTATTGACTGTATTCTCCGTACTATATTTCACAGCCCCGTGACTATTTTGTGACAGTCAATTTGTACTTCCCAAACGCTTCACTTTTTTCACCCAGCCCCCCAAGCCCCCTCCCATCTAGCAACCATCAGTCTATTCTCTGTATTTATGCGTCTATTTCTGTTTTGTTTTTTTTTATTCTAGTCTTTGGATTCTATGTATAAATGAGATTATGTGGTATTTTTCTTTCTCAGTGACTTATTTCACTTAGCATAATATAATTCTGCTAAGTCTATCCATGTTGTTGCAGATGGTAAGATTTCATTCTTTTTATGGCAGAGTAATACTCCGTTGTATAAATGTACCACAGTTTCTTTCTCCAATCACCTATTGATGGGCATTTCTGTTGTTTCCATTTCTTGGCTATTGTGAATAGCGCTGCAGTGAATACAGCACTCAATGATACTTTTAACCTCGGCTTTTTTTTCCATTTGATCTATTGTAGCTCTATGCTTCTACCATAAACATTTGTTCTCTTCAGGAATCTTATAAATACCTGGAGGAAGTATACCTTAACTTTCATTTCCACTGCAACAAGGATTAGGCGGCTGCATTTCAGGTGTGACCATCTGAGAGAGCGGCCATCTCTCAAAGAGGCATAGGGACACATGGGAAGGGTAGGGAGTGCTAAAAACGTGTCCTAGGCTGTGCTGAGGTACCTGTGTTGGTTACCTGCTGTGCAGCTGTCAGGTTGCCAACCCCGGGTTCATTTCCTAGTGTGAGGGGTGTTCTCTATTTTAAGTATGTTAGGAAAACTAAGGAAAAAGTATAAAATGTTATTAGCTGTGTGACAGCCAGTAAAGTGGCAAGTCAGATGGGTCATCGTGCTGTTAGACAGAGCGGTTGAATGACTGTTCACGTGGAAATGAAGAGCCGCGCATGACTGTGTTAGGGTGACACAGGGGCCTGAGGCCAGCTGGCCACTTTCTCTCAAAACCTTTTTATCTCTTCTTTTTTATTTTGTTTCTTTGTTTTCTTTTTGAAATTGTCCTCATTTTTCACTTCTCTTTCTCTTAAGACATTATCTCTTGAGTTTATTTGCTCTTTTAGTGTTTCTTTTAGTTTAGGTATTTCTGAAATGATTTTCTTTCATTTCTTTCCTGAGTTTTATCCCCTCATTTCTGAGTTTTTCTAATTCTGATGTATGTTCTTTCATGTTTTGTGTCATTTCTTAATGTCTTTTAGCTTGTTTTGAAATGGAGTTCACAATTTTTATCTGTCTATTGGCATGTTTCCTGGCACGCATGCATTTTCTAGGGATGATATTCTGTTTGTATTATCATATCTTAGTGTCATAGGGATTTGACCTCTGTTTTTCTTTTGTTTATTTCTATGTGAAATTCCCTTTCCTGGACTTGTAGAAGGACGATGGTTCAGGGTAGTGTTCTAACTTCTGGGGTGTGTGTGTGTATGTAAAGTGTGCATGAACGTGCCTGCTGTGTACGTGTGTGTACACATGAGTATTTGTGAATGTGCCTGCATGTACGTTTGTGCGTGTCGTATACAGTGATGTAAAGTTTGCTAACACTTTCTGGCTCTGTCCCTCTCTCCAACTTTTATTTTTTCTTGTCTCTGCTGTTGTTTCCTGTTCAACTTGTCCACTCTCAACCGCCTCTCTGCAGCGAGGCTTTGTCTAGAAGGTGCCGTGGTAGGTCAGTTCTGAGGTTCGTGGGAGCCGGGTGGCCTCAGCCCTTCCAGCCCTCGTGGCAGGTTCCTGCACCCACGTTCTGTTGGTCACAGCCATGGCCCAATTCAAGTTCAGTCCTCACCTCGTCCTGGCCAGGTTTTGCAGTAAAGGCCTGGTGGCTGCTCTGCGGTTCCTCTGCTGTCACACCCATCAGAGACACCGTGCCCCTCTGACTTCCCCACCTCCGTACACACCATGTGGGTCTTGTGGCTGCTGGTCGTCCATCCTCTCCTGCCCATATTTGCAGTTCATAATGCCTTTTCACCTTCATTGTAAATGTCGCTTTGGGGTTTTGGTTTTGCTATCTAGATGCTTTATCTGTTTTTATATGAAGGTTCAGAGAAATTTAAAACTATGCTACCTCTTCTACCACCTTTCCAGAACCTTTCCAAATGCTTTTGAGTGTTAAGTGCTCATCAATTGCTTGTCTAAAGGACAGAAAGGAGAGGCTGAGGCATGTAAATTGCTTATTCTTACACCATCAAGTCAAGGGTCCTGGGGATTTTTCCCCCCAGACTATTAGTTCATTCTTTTGTTTTGTTTTTTTACCATTTTAACTGTTTTCAAATACACAACCCAGTGGTACTAAGTACATTCACATTGTTGTCCAACCATCACTGCCACCCATCTCTAGAACTTTTTTATCTCTCCAGACTAAAACTTTGTCCCCATTAAACAATGATTTCCCATTCTTCCTCCCGCCAGCCTTGACAACCACCATTCTACTTCCTGTCTCTATGAATTTGAGTACTCTAGGTAACCTGTATCAATAGCATCATACAGTATTTGGCCTTTTGTTACTAGTTATTTAATTTAGCATAATGTCCTCAAGGTTCATCCACGTTGTGGCATGTGTCAGAATTTTCTTTCTTTTTAAGGCTGAATAATATTCTATACATGTAGACAACATTTAGCTCATCCATTAATCTGTCAATGGATATTTAGGTTATTTCCTTTATCTATTGTGAATAACGCTGCTGTGAACATGAGTTCAAATATCTGCTTGAGTCCCAGCTTTTCAGTTCTCTTGCGTATATACCCAGAGGTGGAATGCTGGATCATACCGTAATTCTATGTTTAATTTTTTTAGAAATTACCATACTGTTTTCCACAGCAGCTGTGTCATTTTACATTCGCACCAACAGTGCACAATGTCTCTACATCCTCACCAATACTTGTTGTTTTGTGGTTTTATTTCTTTTTAATAATAGCCATCGTAGTAGGTATGCCCCAAACTATACTGTTATCAGCTGACTTTTTACTTTTGGAACTAAAACTCTTGCTTCTTGCCTTCTTTCTTCTACTCTCTTCCTTTTTAAGAGGCTGAAGCAAAATATTCATTAAAAATTAAAGCCTTTTTTAGTTTGGACCTTGATTGCCCAGTTACAATCATCAATGTTCTCAAGGAAACATTACCGGTCTTTTCTAGAACCTAACAAACAAATAGACAACAGAATAACAGTACTAAAGAAGATTTGGGTTGGGCTCATTCAGCATTCTTGGGATGTCTGTGAGAAGACTTGGTCATTTGGCGAGGATAAGTGCCATGTTCCCAACAGGTGGTTCTTTCTGCCATGAATATTATTTCTTCTTATGCTGCCTTTTTTTTTTTTTTTAAACTTCTCTCCATTTCCTGATTTTTTTTTCTCCTAAATAATATTCTCCTGAACAAGAAATACTCCTTTCCACGCTTTCTAAAATGTGGCTGATTCAGGTCTGAGTGTAATCATTATCGTACTTCAAAAGGAGGCTGCACAGCTCTCGTGGGCAGGACAGGTGGGAGCTGTGTACCTTTTAAGACCCAGCCCTGTAAATCCTACAACATCAGTGCCATTTGAAGTCAACCACATTCGACAGACATTTTAAATCCATAGTAATGTCTAAGAGGCTCTAAATTAATTACCCGATTTCAAGTTTAAAAATTTAGTTTCTTTCTTCATAAATATTTCAAAGAAAGTCAGTATGAGGGTAAGGAATGTTTTGAAACATTTTTACAATACAGAGCCTAATATGTTTAGCCTCTATTTTAGGTAGATTTTCCTTAGCATCGGGCAGCAAAAAAAGGTGGCATGTATGGTAATTCCTTTATTAAGAAAAAATTATTAAGAAAATTAATTTCTTAAAATTAATTATTAAGAAAATTATTATCTTCTTATTTAGTTTATATCTGTAGACACCGAAATGTTTATCAGAATCACTCATTAGAGAATTAGAACAGTTACTGCTTTTGATTCTTTGCTTCATGAGAGTAATTGAAAGAATATGAAATTATAGTAAAGAAAATAATAGCCTCTTCAGGAAATGATTAGATTATTTGAATATTTCAAATACATTACAGTCTCTATTTTAGAAGGTAATTTGAGGACTTTTGAAAAAAGGAAATAAAGCAAGATGAATAATTTTATGACTGTACACACAAAACACAACGATTGATTTTACAGTTTCCAAAGTATGTTACGTGGTCTATCTTCTGAAGGATTAAATATAAATTAAAGAGATTGATACAAATGTTCCTAGAAAAAAGCATGGACAGCAGTAGAAAAGGGCAACCAACAAAAGAGAGATTTATTCTTCATGTCATTCAAGTTTGTGTGTCTAAGATTATGTGTACTGTATTGTTTTATGCCTGATTATTCTTTAGCCTGTACTTAACTGATGGTCAACCTAATAAAAAAGATAATTAAAGTTATTTGACTCTTTGTTTTAATGTCAGAAGCTTGACATCATTTCATACTGGCTAGAGTCTGAAATCAGTTAACTTTTTGATAGGGTATCTTCATTATCTAAGTCTAAATTAGAGCACCACAAATATAAATTTTAGATAGTAATACCTTGTAAACATTTTCTTACTCAGGAGATAAGCCTTAGCAGAGGTTATTGGAAAGAAAATAGCTGCTACAAAGATTCTTTTTCATAGCCACTAGAATAGCTATTGTTCTTGATTTCAGTTCTCAAGTTCTGTCATCTGGGGTTTTGTTGTTAATTTGCAAATGGCTAAGTCCCTGAAGACAATATGAAACATTTTTACAGAGGTAATACTAAATATTGAAAATGCATACATTTACTTTTAGTCGTGTGGTTTACAAACATACAAATGAGGAACTTCATAAGAACTAGGACCAAACTAATCCAAAAGTAACTAGATTAAAGGTCTGCCATAAAACTATTTTTCTTTCCTCCCCAGGTTTCCCTCCATTTCTCAGTGTGAGACTTTTCATCATTAAGATGAGTTGAGTATAGATTTCAATTAAAGTCCTTCCTAAGTGATACGGGTGTAGACTTAGCAGGACAAGACTAATCATCTTAGCATCACACTGCGGGCCCCCATAGGGAAGGTTCAGCGAGCCACCATACGACCGGTTTCTGACAATTGCTTTCTTTCTGATGAAGACGCCAAGGTATTTAAGACTGAGAAAGTCTGTAATAGACTTTAAATACAGGGAATATAGGCATTTTTACTGACAGTCGCTTACTATTCATACATCTCTTTTGCTTACCCAATTTTAATAATAATTGACCCTGGAAATCTCAGGTCAGAGCTGTAACTTGAATAATTTTTGTCCATGTAGGACCAAACAAAATTTAGATGAAAATCTTCTGAAAAGTGTTCAGTATTTTGCATTTAAAATAATCTGCTACCTTAAATATTTACTCAAACGCTTCTCACGTTAGTTTATCTGATATACATAAGTAAACATAATTAGGAAATTATTTCATTATCACTGTTCTTTTATTGTCTAAAAGTCATGAGCACTGTTCAACATGATTAAAGGTTATCCATCTTAAGAAGTAAACTTCTCAGTCTCTTTCTGTACTTGCTATATTAAGCATCTAAAAAGAAATATATATTAAACTTCTAGTGAGCAGAAGATGAATCAGTATTCCAAAAATAATGGATTGGGGATCATATTCTAATGCAGCTCTAAAACTCAGCATTCATATTCCATTAAGACATCATCTAAGATTGAGCCCTACAGGTTGGGTTTGTTTAGAAATTGTGAAATAATCATTCCTTTCTAGTCAGGGAAAAAGGAGGACATTGACTTTGATTAGTAACCAGTCTACATTTTTAAATATCCTTACATCAATGAAAGTCATTTTCCTTAAGCCTGCTTATTTGTCTTGACTATGCTTTGAGAAATTCAAAGTCATTACAGTGTTTTTATGATTTTGAATCAGATTCTGTTGTAGTTCTAAGTGGCAAGGCAGATCTATTTGAAAAGCCTATGTTCCTTTCTAAACAAGTGTTTAACTTGTAGTTCATCATTTAGAAAGTACATTGGTCTGTTTTTAAAAAATAAATGATATGCATTAATAATATCCATGTTGGTTAGAATTAAAGATGGCCTGATAGTATGAAAATGAGAGTCCTTGAAACAAATGAATTCAGAGATAATTATTTATATGTCTGAATAATGTAATACACAAATCCTTTTTTGAAGACATGCCTCTAGAGTTATAAAATTAGATTACACACAATTTCAGAACACTTCGATTAGACCTCGTATTACTCTTGGGTAAGACTACTGAATTTTATTGAGTAAGTGAATTATCAGTGTGCTAAGAAGTGGTCGTTTTTTGTGCAGTGGAAAAAATAATTGGGATTTATTAACTGCTCTTTCTCTCTTTTTTGCCAGATTTAGAAATGGCGGTTGCATATTGGAATTTAGTATTATCTGGAAGGTTTAAGTTTTTAGATCTTTGGAACACCTTTTTATTGGTAAGTGTCCCCCTGCTTCTTGCTGTGCATGCCCAGTGTGAAGAGGGTGGTCTGCAGGTTATGTGGCTCTCCATCTTACCTAACCAAAGTATCACGTGTGGGCACTGTGGTAAAAGAGAAGTGCTACACAGAGATCCCCAGGTAGCCGACAAGTCGCCACATCGTTCTGCCACCTGCAGAGCATGCAGCTGCTGAGTTTTAGGTTAGGCTGCGCCAAGCCTGACTTCGAAAGTGGCTCCAGGCTACCAACTTCTAGGTTGGGGTTTCAGACGATGGATTGTATCCGTTGTCCAGTGAAACCTTGCCATTGTGTGTGGGTTCACAGTCTGATACCATTTTAAGATGTATTTTATGAGGCTTAGAAGGAAAAGAGGGCACAGCTGGCCCCATTAGGCGAGAGCCATCTGTGCTGGAGGCAGACTTTCCAGTCACGCTGCGCCTTCTTAAGGAGAGGGGTCCTCCTGGCATGAAGTCAGGGGAGCAGGTGTAGCTGGGGGCTATCTGAAGTGCGTGGAGCATCCCAGCTCCCAAACAGGTGGTCATGCTATCAGTGTGCCCCACCTCTCCCTTGTCAGTTCCATCCGTGAACGTGAGCGGAGGCCATCATCCTCGCAGCATAGAGCCTAACCTGGCCGAGGACGAGCCCTTCTATTCAGAGCACTTGTGTTTTCAGGCCCTCCTTGGACTAGTGTGGGAATGCCTAGATTCAGCTTCCCAACAACAGGTCACATTTACTCTGGTCCATGACTTACTAGTTTTGAGGCCAGTAACCTCAACTGCAGACATTCCACAGAGAACCTGCGCACATGTGCAAAGACGGTCGGAGAGCTCCCAGGTCATTGTAATGACAACACATCGGGAACAACCACGCTGCCCATCAGTCAGAGGGTGGAGAAAAGCTCAAGAGTGTAAAAGCAGGAGGACGCAACTGCAGAGCAGGGACAACGGATCCGTCTAGATTTACACGCGTCAGGCTGGATACATTTCAGAGCAGGGCTGAATGGAACAAAAAGTTGCAGAAGACTACATACAATTTGGTAGCCATTATATAAATGTTTTAAAACATAAGACAAGCTTATAAGGTGTTTATGAATATATGTGCATGTACTATATGTACAAAGACAGGCATGAGAATGATAAATGCAGACTTCAGGAGGACGAGGACCTCCGCAAGAAGAAAGAGCAGGAGAGAGAAGTGCCCAGGGCTGCAGGTTCCACCCTCCTCCTGCAGCTGGATGCTGAATAAGAGAACATAGATGTTGGTATATTTTTTGTATATCTGACATATTAAATAACAAAGATGTTTACGGAAAATTGTCCCAACACATTGTAAGAACTACGTAGTATATAGAAACATTATGTGTCAAAATACAACTAGCCTATTGTCCTTCATTGTTTCTGAATTGCTTTGGGGGTTAGGGAAAGAGATTTAAAATGCTGCCCTTCTGTTTGACAGGAGTTTATAATCTTTGCATTTTAATATTTTAAATGTTTTTTTTAAATGTCTACTTTCTATATTTGCACATTAGTATTATGTAGCTCTTAACATTTATCCAAAGCACTATTTTTAACGTTTAACAATTTTCTTCTGATACTTATTTCTCATTAAATTATGTACTGAGATAACTAGGCCACTAGGACAACTGACAGTTAAGTCTGTATCTTAAATCTTGTTGCTTTTTTTCTCTTATGTATTAGGAACATCACAAAAGATCAATCCCAAGGGACACATGGAATCTTCTGCTAGATTTTGGAAATATGATTGCAGATGATATGTCTAACTATGACGAAGAAGGTACGAGAGTTACAGTACTTCAGATGATGGCCAGAGATGCTGATACGTATGCTACCTTTTCCTGCCCCACGAGCATAGGACAGTGATGGTAGATACAGACCGTGGATCAGACAGGTCCTACCTAGAGTGTAGGACAGTGACAACAATACAAACCCTAGGGTCAGATTGGTCCCACTTGACTCCTGGCCTTACCCCATCAGTGAAATGGGAGTAATGATGATATTAATATTCACTTTATTACGTCTTATAAATCATACAAAAGAAAAATAGGGCTTCGTGTTTATGTAAATCAAGAAGACAGTTCCCTAAACTAAAGCATTTCAAAAATGGACATGCAGAGAGCCCTGTGGCAGAACCATACAGTAGACAGGTGTTTGGAAATCACTGCTCCAAGTGCATAAACCCATTCGATGCTTTAGGCTGTTAGGCTATTTAAGCGTATTTGATGATTCCAGTATATGTTTACTTGCATGAACATAATCACATATTTAGTAGTCCCAAACCCCAAATGTTTCAGGACACTCAGTCAGGGAACATTGAATGCCTACTGCTTGCTGGGCGCTCTGTTACGTTAGGGCCGTGTCCGGACCCCACCTACTGCCTGCTTCCTCCGTGCCCAGCTAGGAGGTAACCCCCTGGGCAGCCTCCTCATCACTCCTCTTTGTTCTAGAAAGTGAAGGCTCTTCAGTGACAGTGCTCTCCACCCTGGTGGTAATTGTTGGCATAGAGTCTGTCTCTCTGTGTCCTCAGTATGTCACACCCCACTAGCACAAAGGAGGCACTTTGTCAGTATGTGTCAAATCAGTGGGTAAATATAGTTGAATTCAGACAGAAGCCCTGCTTCCAGGAGCTATAGCTATGGTGGGTGAGACAAGGCACATTGACATAAAAAGGAGCCAACATGTACAGCAGTGAGTGTACGGCTGGCCACTGCGTGGTACCTGAGCATCCGGGCCTTTAAAAGGGGGCCACTTGGACTGGGGTAGGAGGCACAGCTCAGGGAGAAAACAGCATCCCTAGGAGCCAGAACTCAGGAGGAAAGGGGCAGCATCTCTCAGCCTGGGAAGGCAGAGGGTCCTTTGTCCATTCCTGACAGCCTGGTGCAAGGGCTGAGGGCCATGAGGCTGCAGGGGGAGCAAAGGGCCAGCTAGCCCTCTGTGCCGCCCTCGTTAGAGGGCCATGTCCACACGAGCGCACAGTACCTGCCAGCCCTGGTCTGGCTGGAGCGGAAGAAATGGGTAACTTTAGCTGTTAACTGAAACTTAAAATCATTGGAGTTCTTGAAATGTAAATGTTGGATTATGAAAAAAGTGCTTTGAATATAAAAGTATTGCTCTAAAACATTAATTTTAAAAAATCTGTTTGTTTTCCTTTAGGAGCCTGGCCTGTTCTTATAGATGATTTTGTAGAATACGCACGGCCAGTAGTCACAGGTGGTAAACAGAGCCCTTTCTAGGCAGAAAATGAAGATGGATTAGGATTAGAAAATGAACTGCGTCCTGCAAGGAGACATTTTGGTCAGTTACTGTGCACATGTGTCACCGATTTCAGAAGTCATCCTTGACCAGTCATGAAACTGGAATGACCATCTCACTCTGCTTAAAGAAAAGGGTGGCTGGTTGTGGACACCGTACGGAGACCCTCAGGAGAGAGCTGCTTCAGAATGTCTGGCGATGGGTCACATAGCTGCTGCTTTAAGAGATTTCTGCATGATTTTTATATTTATGAAAAAGTAACCTAGAGCCTGTTTGCAGGACTGCAGAGCATGCTGTTAACTCATGATTTAAGGTGAACACCAGCAGTTACCATACTCTGCTGAATTCTATGTAATTATACTTAAAAAACAAAACAAAACAGTATTTGTGTCCTTGGTAGGATGTTGTATTTTTATACAAGTCAAAGCTGTTTAAAATGTGCCCAAAAGAAGAAGATCTTGTTGTGGATTCTAACATTTTTTAAACTTGGTGCCAGGAATTCAAGATTTATATTTTTTGAATTATCAAATATCTAGATTTACCAGATCTATTTTTCCTTTAATTTTCTCTAGATGTTCATCTGAAAATCATTTTATAGTTTTTAATAGACATTACAGTTTGCACAGCGATGGCACGTGTAGTATGTGATTCCAGGGAAGTTTTATTTTAAACTGTTTACAAGTCAGCAGGTCTATTTTACTTTTAATAATGTCATTTGAACTTCCTAAGAAGTTTCGTAAAGTATGCTTTTTAAAAAATGTATTTTATTACATTTAAAAAGACATTTTCCATGAAAAATATTTCTTTAATGAATGACGAATTACAGAGATTTAAAAAATCAAGTCAGTTGGTTCCTTTCAACTGTGTGTAACATCCACAACGTCCACCCTCCTGCCCTCCGTGTGGTTGTGCACGTTTGGAAGCTAAAATACACATCATTGTCCAAAACAACCAACCAAACCGGAAACCTTCACGTCATTCACGTGCGGAAGTCTGTGTGGGCCTCACGTCGCCATCTGATTTCTCTGGTGTTTGCCTTGTCAGAGACGACCGTCCAGGACAACACGGATAAATGGCGTGTAGTCCAAAGGCCGGAGGCCTGCGACGCACCTGTTCTTTTGGAAAAGCTCTGTGTAGAGTTTTGAAGGTCACTGTGTGGACCCTACCTCAGATTTGAAAGACCTTCACGTCACAAATGTGCCTGCTGTCCACCCACAACCCAGTTTATGCAACAGATAAGTTGAGGTTATTTCATGGGAGAGAGGAAATTCACTTCAGATTTCCTGTAAACAGGAAGTGTGCCTAAAATGTATAGTTTGATTTGACTTTCAAAAATGCGATTCACTCCGTGGTTTAGGAAACACCCAGGTATACCATGAGGCTTGCCTAGACTTACTATATGTGAGCTATTTATATTTTTGAATAGGAAATATAAATAGCTCACATATAGTAAGTCAAAGAGGGCAGCAGGCCATGGAGGATTGGAAAGGCGTGGAGGCCTAGAGACCACAGTCTAGGCTGGGGTCCCCGGCCCCAAACTAGGTGCAGGACCCAGGTAAGTCACTTCACCTCTCCCAGGCCTCCACTGCTATGTCTGCAAAAGGAAAAGTGGGGTCAT
Organism: Rhinolophus sinicus; assembly: GCF_036562045.2. Lineage (NCBI taxonomy): Eukaryota > Metazoa > Chordata > Mammalia > Chiroptera > Rhinolophidae > Rhinolophus > Rhinolophus sinicus. The sequence continues at coordinate 55,333,422 of NC_133754.1, read as the reverse complement.
CTCTATGTGTAAGTCTGTGATTCCAAGAGAGCATTTATTTTATATAAGAAAAGCTAGCTTTAATAGAAACCAACAATTTTAGCATCCTTCAGGGCTTCACGTAAGTGTTCTACTCAGAGAAGGACATAGAACTCAGATAACCCTGTATAAATTGTAGAGGTCTGGGACTCTTTTATTCTTCAGATTAAAATTACATGGGGAAAAATGTTTTCTGCACTTGTTTATCAATAGATATCAAAACATTAGTCATCGGACAAAGGCTCTTCAAAAAATTGTGGGTTTCTTTTTCTTCTATTATATACATTTAAGTCATGCATGCTGTGAAAGTGCTAAGAACTTTGGAAACATTAAAATAAATTATTTTCTCTGGTGTTATGTTATTTTAATTCTATTTTTGGTTGCTCACGTAATCACCACTAGATGTCAGGGTCTTGATCTTGTCCTGGGACTGACGGGAAAGCCACTTCTAAAGCACAGTAAACTAGCCCCTGCAGGGACATTCCCACCTGTGCACAGCCGACCACCCTAGTCCAATGAGCATGTCCCCAAATTGATGGCTTCAGTCATTTCGTTTTCTTTTTAAGAATCGCATAATGTGCTAAATATGGTTGTTTCCATGTGAAAAATTAAAGATCTCATACAGCCCTTTTGTTGATAGGAATTATATAACCAGAATACACTGAAATGCAAGCTATAAATATATTGAAAATACACAAATTAACCAAGCACAGTAGGTTTAATAAATATGTGTTACCTGTGCCTTTATAGAGTGCCTGCCAAGAATTTCTGGAATAGACATCATCATCTCTTTCTGCCTTGGTGACATAATACATTTCATTGTGTTATTTTAACTCAGTAAAAGTTTAGATGTAATATTATACACATCTCAAGACGTCATGCTCCATGGAGGCAAAGGTAGATTTTTTTCTTTTTGTTGCTATATCCACAGCTGATAGCACACAGTCGGGGCTCAGTAAATATTAAACAAATCAGTGAACTCCTCTCACCTCCTCCTATTTTCTGACATAGGCCAAATAGTATGGAGTTGCTCTTAGCATCTTCGATAAAGGTTTCCCCTGCCTCAGAATAAGCAAAAGAAATCAGGCCTACACTGTACGTCTGCCCTCAACAACAAATATTTCTGCCAAATGATGCGACCCTCCCTACGGTGGTAGTTGTCTACATCAGGGCTGCTGTTGTCTGCCTAGTCCTGTTGAGTAGGGAACCGGCACACCCAGTAACCCAGGACCGTCTGTGCTGGTTCTGATGCACTATTTGTTTCCGAATCTCTCAGAATTAATGCTAGCTGGAATAATATTCCAGAACCTCATTTTTAACAATGCTATATGTTCATTTAAATGCAGCTTGTTATTATTAAAAATTTTCGTTTTTATCAGATGTGTTTCTTAAGTCCAGGTGTGACGCCCTCTCACTTCCGGTCTAATGTATAACAAGGTTGCAGGGGACAAAGGGAAAGCACGGTCCCTCTTTGGACACTGTCACTCTCCGGGGGCTGGGGAACAGCAAGATGGACTGCTTTTTTAAGTCCTTATTTCAAATCAAGATCCCTGCTTTCCCCCCAGCCTCTTCATCACTTCGAACGTTCTTCCCAGTGAATTGGCAGGGTGATTAAATACAGGAAGCCTGATGCTGGCGCCGTCACGGATGCCACTGAGTGAGGTTCTCACCCTTTGCAACCTCAAGTCTGGTTATTTAGAAAGCCCTTTGTTGAACATTGAATTATTAGAACATTTCATAATCTTTCACACTGGAGCTAGAAGAGCTTTGTTTCTTTACACTTTGCATTTTCTAAGTTTTCTGTCATAAACAATCCCCCCCCAAAGTTTTCCAAATAACAAAACCATGGATGTAATGGAAGAATTTCAACATTACGCTAATAAGCCAGACGCAAAAGGCCATATAGTGCATGATTCCGTTTATTTGAAATTCTAGGGAAGAAAAACAGAGAGACAAAGTAGATGAGTAAGTGCCTGGGGGGTATAGTAGGGGGAACAGGGATTAGATGGTCAAAGGGACTTTGGGGTGACAGTGTTCTAAAGCTGGTCTGTGGTGAAAGTCGCACAGCAGTGCACCTGTACACAAGTTCGTCATACTGTGCACTGAGCAAGGGTGAATTTCATGATGTGTAAATGACACCTTCAAGCTTTAAAAACGCAGGCATTTCTTCAAGAATACTGTGCAAAGATTCACTGCTTCAAAGTCCTTGCTGGGGGAGAGAGCGTCTGGAATTGCTCTGGATGCTGACTAAGCCCGAAGGCTCCTCTGATGAAGAACAAGAGTCTGTCCAGACGCTGAAGGAAGCTGACACTTCCACGTGGCTCCAGAAGGCGCTGTGAGCTGCAGGGTCCAAACAAGTGTTCTCATTAGTGCCACCTGCAGAGACAGAAGAGGAGTGCCTGGCCATTCGAGGAAACTCCTGACAGCGACCCAATGACGAGAGCAGAGGTCAGCGAGGTGGACTGAAGGCTGCCACTGCTGCGAAGCAACAAAGGCTGGCGTGCTCAGCAGCTGTGGGGGCACAAGAGCCACCTCCACAATGGAGAGATTTCAGGCTGCGATGCTGCTGGGGAGTGTCGGGGATGCTCTCGGTTACAGAAACGCCCGCAAGGAGAACAGTTCTGCAGGCACGAAGGTCCAGGAGGAGCTGCAAAAACTTGGGGGGCTGGACCACCTTGTGCTGTCCCCGGAGAAATGGCCTGTGAGTGACAACACCATCATGCACATGACCACAGCCGGGGCCCTGACCACAGGTAAGGCTCGGCCACTGTGCCGTTCAGCATGTCGGGTGAACAGGAGCTCTTGCAATCAGCACTGGAGCTTTGAAGGTGATGTGGCCTTTCAGCCATGGTGTCACCCGATGCCACAGCTAAAAGCAGCAATTTAATATACACCAGGGTCCCTCAGCAAATCGGACGTGCGACAGGTTGTGTTTCTCATGTAGTCTTTTTGGGTGACAATGTTATTTATCTTTGCTTATCCGCAGGGTCAGTTTCTTAAACAGTGACTTTTCTGTGTGTCTAAAATGGTCACTAAGCTGATCTCTCTGACTCTAGCGTGAAAGCCAGTTAAATCTCTCATTTGGGTGAGGGCTCAACTTTTCACTGCAGATAATAAGCCTTCTTCTGAATTGATTTCAATAGAATATAAAGGAATAAGCCAGTCTGAAATTTGGACAAATTAAGATAACATTGTTTGGGGATTACTTCTAAATTCCAATGAATTAGGGTTAAAATGCCAGCTTCCTGAACAGGATTTAGCTTGGATAGTTGCTGATACATAAGTATGTCCTAAGAAAATGCTTTAAAACTGGTTGGATTTGGGGAGGGGAAAATAAAGTTTCTTGAAATATTCTTTCAGTAGTAGTTTGATTTTAGGATCAAGTTTTTATACGAATTTCAGAGAAAGAGTAGATGGACAAATGTGTAGCACAACTTTCCCACACGTTATTTGCTCTTTAAAAACCTTGTGTTGTTGGTATATCACTGCAAAATTAAAATCCGAGGGTGACTATTAAGTCAATGAAATCTCACTATGAGCTCACCTCGCCATTCCATGTATCTTCTGTGAGCACGCTGGGTTTAGTTCTGTGGTCATTGGACAGGAATGTCATCTACTTTGTGGCTGGTTCCTAAATAGCTAGGGGCAGAGATAAAGCACCACAGATAAGATAAGGTGTCACAGTGTGTTGAAAATGGTGAAGCATCTTTCTGAAGCTACACAACTTTGAAATCCAAATATTTCCTGTTTCTGATGTTTTTAGGAAGATTCTCATGTCCTTTGTGTTCAAATAACATTTTCACATCCCAGAGCAGTAATGCCTGCCCCCAAACAATCTGCTGGAGAGCTGGCTTTCCAAATAAAACCAAGGCTTGCTTTAGCTGCATGTAGCTGGTCCTTACTCTTAAACTTTGCTGCCTTCATTTGTGTCTGACGCCGTGTACACACAAGTGCACTGTCCACATGTCTTCGCCATGTTTGCCCTCATCTCCGTTAGCACTTGAGTAAGTTTTTGTGAATGGCAGAAACCACGACGTGTCTCCGTGTGGTTACCCCCAGGACAGTACCAGGCACAGGTCAGGGCATTCCTGATGATAACATGCTCTCCTCTCCGCGAATAGATCAAGTCCTCTTAGCAGAAATAGCACACAGCATGACATTTATGCATTTCAGAGGATTGTGACTGTCTGGGGCATTGTTTTTAAGGAGGGAGATGAGTTCCCTCTGTGATCACAGCCCCCAGCTGCGAGAAGGCGACTGCTGGGCAGGGCAGCACCCTCTGGCTTGGGGGGCATGAGAGCACACTCATGAAGGCCACCCCCTTGAATCGGACTCCTCCAGAAACACAAGCAAGCATATATTTTTTTTCAATTCATAAAAATCTAAGTTGAAATTTCATTTTAAATTTAGTTTTCAAACAGCCCATTTTTTTTTTCTTTATATAACAAATTGTAGTCAGTAAAAGAGGCCTCTGAACTAACTGACGTGGACTAATTCTGTGCCAGGCATTTTTGTAACTTCATGTGTAAATCATCTAATCCTCACATCACCCTGAAGGTTGACTTTACTGTTAGAGTTCTACAGAGAAGGGAACCAGTACACAGAGAGGGTAAGTAAGGTGCCCAATGCTACACCGCCCAGTGAGTGTCAGAGCAGAGATTAGAACCCAAATAACCTGCCTCCAACACCTCTGTTCTTCAGCACTGTCCCAACCACCTGAGGTTATTAGACATGCCAATATTTCAAGGATTCCAATGGACGGTGGCTCTTTAACGTGTTTTCCAAAGACAGACAAGTGGAACTACATCTTGGCATATTTAATAAGTTTCGCGAGTAAGTGCCCTAAGCTGATAAACCAGAGCTGTGTGGTTTGGCAAACCGCAGTTGTGCTGTGGAGTGAGGGTGATGAGAAAAGTCAGGTGCAGCCTGTGTGACGTCCTACTTCTGGGTGTGTCTGGAAAGGGCAGTGTTGGAGGAAAGCAGATATTGACCTAGGAAGCAGCCAATACCCAAGGTAGGTGGATAACCAGCAGACACAGCTTATGAGCCACGAGCTCACTGGCATGCATGTACCAAAGGCTCCCTGTGGACGTGGCCCTGCGCCCGTCACCCAAGGATGAGGGCAGGGGGCTTCCCGTCAGGGGCTCTGGAACGTGACACTTTTAGCTCTCTACCACTTACTCACCAGAAAAACGCTTCCCCTCTCTGAGCCTTCCTTCAGGATGATAACACTTTCATCATAGGGTTATGTGAGGATAAACGGAACAGTGTAAGTACAGCATGAGCGAGCACTTAAGTTATTATGGGAAGGCGGCCATGGCACTATAGTTAATGTTTGTCTTTCTACAATGTCTTATGCATCTGGGGACAGCAGCTCCAACTGTCATAGCCAAGCAAAGTAGTCATGTCGCCACTGCTACAGGAGAGGACTAGGAGGTCATTAGCCCACTGGGGATCGCAGCAAGTGCCCCTGCGTGTCCGTAACCTGCAGGGGAACGTGGGGCCTGACCCAAGTCTGAGCAGGTGAGGCCTGTCCAGACTCAGCTCGTTATCTTCCTCCATTAGCAGCTCTTGAAAACAGTGTTTTGAAAAGTTGGTATTTTTTCTTGCAAAGTAACTTGATACTGGTATTGTGACTTTTCCTTATCATGACATTAGTTGGGAGACTTACAGGCAGTTTCTTAAGCTGCTCTGATTTTAGGCGACTGGGCAGGTAAGTTAGAGAAGAGATGAGTTGAGTAACCATGTCACGAAGTAGAGAAATTCAGACGAGAGGGTCCAAGCCTCTGCAGCTTTGAAAAATGTTTCTAATTTAAATTCTAACCTGAAATCAGCACAAAACTTTTAGTTGCCACTTTGTTTTTAAGGAGATTTTTTCCTTTAAAAAAAAAAAAAAATGATTCCAGAATAAAAGGAATTATTTTAGGGGACTCTAGAAGGGCCAGGCTTATTCACCCAGCCTGGATTGAGTCCTGAAAAGCTGTTCGTAACTGATAATGCTGGCAAATGAGAGGCTGGACAGATCCCAGGGGCTACACCTCCCAGACAGAGAGGTTCATTTGATTCTTGCGGGGTTACCGAGGGAACACCCCTCCATGTCACCACAGAACTCATTCCTTCAGAACCAAGGTCTTGCCACAATCTCTCTGTCCCCCACTCAGAACAGGGCAATGCAGAGTGCATCCAGGCCTCATGGAACGCCCCTTGCTGTGAAGAGGTCAGGGAATGGGACAAAAGGACTTAGAACCACTCTTTTCACCCAGTCCTGTCTCCAAAGGGTCACAGCTACAGGAGAGAAGGGTACAACCTGCTGTAACTGCTGCCAGGACGGAGGCTTTCATCCTGGAGCAGAGAGTTTGCCAAGTGCACTCCTAATGCCCTTCACCCCTCTGTGTCAAGACCCTGGCTCTAAGGCAGTTTAATGAAGGCTCTGGTCAGGCCATGGGAAGGTCAGTGGGTTTTCATGCCAACGGTACTCCACTGCCTGCTCTAAGCCCAGGGTGGCTGAGAGGTGGTTCTCCCCTCCCCCACATTCCCTCTAAGGTGGGGAATCCACCCTCAATGAGAGGAGAGGCAGGAGCAGGCTCTTGATGCCAGCCCAAAGGGCTGAAATGCAGTTTCAGCACAGAATGAGTTTGTTGGCGGCTGTAGGAGCTGCACTGGCAGGTGCAGCCTGTACCTGCCCGCCTCCTCGGGCACACTAGCCCCTCCACCATCCCAGTCCTGCTCTCCCATATGACCAAGCACCTTGGGCCCCGATTTCAGAGCATGTGTGGCCTCTACCCACCACGCTGTGGATTAATTTAATGGCAGAATGCTCAGGTTTACAATTGAAATCCATTTACTAGCTCTGGCCTTGGGCAAGTCACATAACCTAACTGAGCTTTATCTGGGAAAAAAACCCATTATGACAAATAAGAGCCTCACGTTATTGTGGGAAGATTGCATGAGATCATCTGAGGCAGAGTGCCCGGCAGACGGCAGGCGCTCAGTGTGCAATGGCTCCTCTGTCCTCCGTGTCCTATGATCTTCATGGTCTTCAGAGGGACTTGGGACCACACTTGTCCCCAGAATGCATCCACGTGGTAGGGAATGCAGTTTGGGACAATGGCTGGCAAGCACTGGCTACTTCACCGATGTGAGAAGAAGGGAGTTGTAGATAGGAGAGACTCTGCTTCCGGTGCCTAAGATGTGGGTTCTGAAAAGCCCAGGCAGATTTCAGTCCAGTTTGTCCTTGCACAGATATAACTGTTAGCAGTATATGAGGGTTGTGGGCTTTTTCTAGGTTCTTATATGTAACTAGAATAATAAGCACCACAACCTATAATGTTTGAAATAGCAGTGAAATATAAAGCGAACGATTTTTCGGCATGTTACGTTTCTCTAGGTAGCCAGGACTGTGTGAGATGGATCACTAAAATCTTCCTTTTCCACCGACTCAGAGGCTTAATGCTTGCTGTCACTTCTGTTGTCACTGCTGTGTTGGGGTTTATGAGGCAGATGCCCTTCCCACTCGCTCTGACCCTGCCTTCCTCTTTATTCTTCAGACTACTGGTGCCTGGATGATCTATACCGGGAGATGGTGAAACGCTATGTGGAAGTCCTCGAGAAGCTTCCAGAACATCGAGCAGACCCAGCTACTATTGAAGGCTGCTCACAGCTGAAGCCCGATAACTATCTCCTCGCCTGGCATACGCCTTTCAACGAGAAGGGTGAGGGAATGCTTGCTTCTCCCTCTGAAGCTGCGGGACACTAACCTATCTGTCATCCCACTACTCAGGCGCCTTGCAGTTTTGTGTGAGTTGAGAGGGATTTGCCAGGGCTCCTTTGTAGGGCAGTGTGCCGCCTAGAGAGCCAGCCGCCTGCATGGGTGTCTATTTAGAGGACGCCAGCTTCCCCGGCAGTTTTGTCACTGATCCCTGGTTTATTTTAAGAAATATTTTCCATTGCTTTCCCTTTCAGTTTTCTTTTTCTTTTTGCCAAAACACTAAGAAAAACATATACCACCTGCATAAATGTCTAATGGTTTCATGTGCTTATGGGGTGATGTATATAGGTAGCCACAGTCTCTACCTCCAGGACCTTGGCTCCTGGGGTCCCCGGCCTGTCCTTCTGTGTTTATACTGAAGATGGACCTGTCCCCTCTGGATTTATACAGAAAGTGGGACCTAACTCTCTCTGGGTTTATACTGAAGCCTGCATCCAATCAAATGTTACTCGGCATGCAAAGAATTGAGGAAATATGGCCCATAATGAAGAGAAAAACCAACAAATCAAAACTAATGAAACCTGATATAGACATTAGAATTATCAGATAAGGATATAAAATAGTATGCATTCCATATTTTCAAAAAGTTGAGAGAGATCCAAAATGGCAAAATAGATATTGTGCCTACTTCCTTCCATGAACACATTAAAATTATAACTAAGTTATAGAACAATCAACCTGGAGAACCATCTGAAGTCTAGCTGAACAGAAGTTTCATAACTCAGGACATGAAAAAGAAGCCATGTCAAGACTGGTAGGAGGTGTGGAAACACGAAACAGCCTGGTCCCAAACCTCTGTGTAGCAGATGAAAATTGGGAGGGATACCTCAGCTGCAGAGGTTCCCCTTGGAAGAGCGAAGAACCCCAGCCCCACTCAAGGCTCCCCAGCCCAGAGCACTGGTGCCAGAAAAAGGAGCCCCCACAACATTAGGCCGTGAAAAACAATGGGGATTCCAACCATCCAGATAGGACAGAAGGCTGCGGGAAACCCAGACATCCTCTTAAATGGCCGGCGCACAGACCGACTTGCTCGCAGGCACTCACCTTGGGCTCCAGCGGAGAGACAGTGACTCAGGGGCATCAGAGGCATACGGGGAGCAGACTGAAGTGTGTGGCTTTGAGGCCAGGGCTAGAGGACAGTCCCATTTTCCCTGTGAGAGGTCCTCCTCTAGCACAGCCAGCAGGCAGCCGCCATCTTTAATATGTTGAGCCCGCCCCCTCCACTTACGTCCAAATCTGAACCTGATTGGTCTGGTGAGTTCCACTGCTCCACCCCGCTGACTCACTGGGACTCTGCCCCACCCAACTCCCCCAACAACTGAGCACCTTCTCCAGGAGTAGCCAGCCCTGCCGGAATTGCACTCTTTCTTGGAAAACTATTGGAGTCCACGAGCCCCAGACAGGCAACAACAGGCCTTCGTGTGCTGAGTAGCTCCAGGCTTAGTGCTGGCACCAAACCAGAGTTTACATTAACCTAGTGACCACAATGCTTCCCACTGTAGTGATTCCATGAGACCCTGGCTCATCCAACTTGTATACCACACAAGGGTTTTTCAGCGGCTGAACTTTAAGGGAGCTGGCAAGTGGCAGCAGGACTTGGGGTGTTCTGGCTTTTTGTGGAACTACCTGAGGCCTGGTATTGATGGCAGACATCCTCGGTTTGTAGTGTGGCGTCTCCCATGTGCCTCTGGGTTTAGCACAGGCAGTGAAAAACCATGGATCACTTTGTAGCTCCTACCAGATAGTACCCAGCTGGACACGGGCAATGGGTGACCTGGGCCTGCACTAGAGCCCCTCACAAGAGACCCCAGAACCAACATACCTGGAGATTGGCTTCAGACCACAGCACAACACCACCAAGCAGAACACCACAAGCAGAACACACAAAGGGTGGTCTCAACAGGCACAAAAGCCTGCTGGGGCAACTCCCACTCAGTGGGGTAAGCTTCCCCCACAGTAGCCTGTGAGCTCTGGATGTGGCGAAACCCCACAGCCAGTCAGCCTGAGGGTGAATCCCACCCACTGACATGCCAGTAGCAATCAAGGCTCAACTGAAACAGGAGGGCACACACAAACCACCAAAGGGACATTCCTGGAGCATCTGGAGCAGGTGACCAGGGAGACTGTGCCAGGGCCCCACAGGGCACCTACTACATAAGGCCACCTGGCCAAGACTGGGAGACATAGCAGATCTACCTCATACATAGAAACACAGGGAGGCAACCAAAATGAGGAAACAAAGAAATGTGTCCCAAATAAAAGAACAGGAGAAAACTCCAGAAAATAAAAACAAAATGGAGGCAAGTAACATACCAGATATAGAGTTCAAAACAATGGTTATATGGATGCTCAATAAACTTAGTGAGAATTTCAACAAAGAGATAGTAAGCATAAAAAATGGACATAGAAACCATAAAACAGAACCAGTCAGAAGTGAAGAATACAATAACTAAAATGATGTATGCACTAAAAGGAATCACCAGCCAAATCAGAGGATCGAATGAATCATTTGGAAGTCAAAGTAGCAGAAAACACCCAATCAGAACAGCAAAAAGAATGCAAAAAAAAGAATGTAGTTTAAGAGACCTCTGGGACAACATCAATCATAACAACTCTCGCATCATAGGGGTACCAGAAGGAGAAGAGAGAAAACAAGGGATTGAGAAGGTATTTGAAGAATAATGACTGAAAACTTTCCTAACTTGGTGAAGGAAATAGACATACAAGCCCAGAAAGTGCGGACAGTCCCAAATAAGATGAACATAAACAGGCCCACATCAAGACACATTATAATTAAAATGGAAAAGGTTAAAGACAAAGAGAGACTCCTAAAAGCAGCAAGAGAAAGGCAACTAGTAACTTATAAGGGAGCTCCCATAAGGCTCTCAGCTGATTTCTCAACAGAAACTTTGCAGGCCAGAAGGGACTGGCACAAATATTCAATGTGATGAAAAGCAAGAACCTACAACCAAAGGTACTCTACCCAGCAAGGCTATCATTTAAAATTGAAGGACAGATAAAGTACTTCCCAGACAAGAAAAAACTAAAGGAGTTCATCACCACCAACAAATCTTAGAGGGACTTCTTTAAGACAGGAAAAAAAAATATGAATAATAAAATGACAAGAGCTACATATCTATCAACAATTACATTTAAAGTAAATGGATTAAATGCACCAATCAAAAGTCATAACAGGGTTAAATGGATAAGAAAACAAAAACCTTACATATGCTGCCTACAAGAGAATCACTTCAGATTGAAAGACACACACAGATGGAAAGTAAAGAAATGGAAAAAGACACTTCATGAAAATGGAAACAAACCAAAAAAAAAAAAAGAAGAAAAAAGCTGGAGTAGCCATACTTATACCAGACAAAATAGACTTTAAAACAAAGGCTATAACAAGAGACAAAGACCCCCCAGTATTCCCGCTTCTGGATATTTATCCAAAAAAACCATTTTAGGGTTTAAAATGCTACTTTGAGGGGACATGTGGATCCATATGTTCATTGCAGCATTGTTTACAATAGCCAAGAGGTGGAGGCAGCCTGGGTGTCTGTCGATGGAAGAATCGATAAAGAAGAGGTAGTACATGTATACAATGGAATATTGCTTGGCCATGGAAGGGAATGGGTTCTTGCCATCTGTGGCAGCATGGATGGACCTGGATGGTACTGTGCTGAGTCGAGTGTCAGACAGATGCAATGTCATTTCACTTCTATATGGAATCTAAAGAACAAAACAAACAAACAAAAAATCCAGAAACAAACTTATAGATACAGAAAATATTTTGATGTTTGCAGATGAGAGGGGGTTGGGATTGTGGGTGAAAACAGGAGAAGGGATTAAAAAGCACAAATTGGTTGTTACAAAGTAGTCATGGGGATGTAGGTATAGCATATGGAATATAGTCAATAATACTGTAGTAACTATGTATGATGTCAGATGAGTACTAGATTTGTTGGGGTGATAGATGGGAGAGGATGTGTGCAGTATGAAAAAGGTGAAGGGATTAAGAAGTACAACTTGGTAGTTACAAAATAGTCATGGGGATGTAAAGTAAAGCATAGGGATTTATATAATATTGCATATATTATTGCATGTTAGCTATATATTTAATAAAAATCTTTTTTAAAAAAGATATAATATTGCATGTTAGCTATATATTTAATAAAAATCTTTTTTAAAAAAGTTAAGGAGAGACATGAAGGTATAAAAGAGACCTAAATCACATTTCTAGAGAATTCTATAATGTCTGATTTTCTGATTTTAAAAATATATTTGGATGAGATTAACAGATTAGACATTGCAGAAGAAAAGTTTAGTGAGTTTAAACACACAGCAATAAAAACTATCCAAAATGGGATACACAGAGAAAAAAGAATCCAAAAATATGAAAAGTACACTAGTGAGTCACAGTACAACTTAAAGCAACTTAACATACCTGTAACTGGAATCCATACAGAGAGAAGGGGAACAACAACAAAAAAAATTTTTTGAAGAAATAATGGCCAAAATATTTCCAAACTTGGGAACTGTAAACTCACAGATCCAAGAGACTCAATAAATTCCAAGCACAAGAAACACGAAAAAAATTACACTAAGGCACATAGCAGTCAAATCGCTCAAAACTTATCATAAAGAGAAAAAACATATGTCCCATACAGACAGTCAAGGTAAGGATGACAGCACATTTCTTGTCAGAAGTAATATAAGAGAGGAGATAGCCAAGCAAAATCTTTAAGCTGTGGAAAGAAATAACTTCGATCTAGTCTCCTACACCCCCCAAAAAAATTCTTTCAGAACGAAGTCCTAAAAGCCTTTTTCAAGTGAACAAAAGCTGAAGAATTCATCACCAGCATGAGAAATGTTAATGGAAGTCATTCAGGTAGAAGAGGAAAAACAGCTAACGGAAATAGGGGTCTACACAAAGGCATGGAGATCAATGGAAATGGTAACCACGTGGGTACATAAGATTGCTAAACTTATTGAAATATTTTTAGAAGGTAATTGACTTTAACAATTGATAACAATGTACTGCAGGGTTTATAAAATATGTATAAGCAAATGTATGACATGTTAGCACAAAGGCTGGGAGGGGAGAGATGGAGGTGTACAATCATAAGGTTCTTATATGAGGCGTGAAATGTGGTATCACAAGAAGGCAGGCTATCATAGGTTAAAGATGTACACTAAAAGCCCCCAAACACTATGGCAAATGTGGTCAGGATGTGGAGAAGCTGCTGGTGGGATGTAGAACTGCTTTGGAAACCTGTCTGGTAGTTTCTTAAAAAGTTAAATATCAACCACCATATGAGTAGATGTCCCACTCTGAGGTATTGCAATTACCCAAGAAAAAAGAAAGCATATGTCCACAAAGAGATCTGGTTATGAATGTTCATAACAGCTTATTTATAATAGCCCCAAACTGGAAACAACCCAAATGTCCATTCACAGGTAAATGGATAAACCAGTTGTGGTATATCCGCACAGTGGAGTATTATTCAGCAAAAGAAGGATCCAACTATTGATACACAACAACGTGGATGAGTCTCAAATAGTTACGCTGAGTAAAAGAAGTCAGGCAAAAAAGAGTGTGTTCCCTATCATTCCATTTATATAAATTTCTGGAAAATGCAAACTAATCTGTAGTGTCAGATCCGTGGTTGGTGGGAAGGGCAGGAGGGGCATGGGAAAACTTTTGGGGGTGTTGACTATGTTTACTATCTTTAGATGCTGTTTCATGGGTGTATTAACTTATCAAACATGGGTGTCAAAACTTATCAACTTGCATACTTTAAAATATGTGCATTTGATTATATGTCAATTATATTTCAATAAAGCTATTTTTAAAAAGAGAAAATATGTATGATTGAAAGCATACTGTGTATACAATTCTGTCTTCTACATTTTTCCCAATAGAAGTATATTGTGAGCATGTCCCCATGTCATCAAAAATTCCATTTTTAATAGCCAAGTAGCACCCCAATGTATGGCTGCTTTGCAATTTATTTAATCTCTTTTCTTTGTCAGGCATTTGGGTGGTTTGCCTACTTTTCACTCATTCAAGTGACACTATGAGAGACATGTTATTAAATACATTCTTACGTAATAAAAATTTTCAGAGTATCTGAAAATTCTCATTTTCATAACATTTTCAGAGTATTCATGAAAGCTAGATTGCCAGAGGTAGCATTATGAGAACAGAAGTCTGAGTTCTGGTGTGTCATGTTCCGTGTAGGCTCAGGGTTTGGAGCTGCCACCAAAGCGATGTGTATCGGCATGCGGTACTGGAAGCCTGAGCGGCTGGAGACCCTCATTGAAGTCAGCATCGAATGCGGCAGGATGACGCACAACCACCCCACAGGTAACACTGGTGTCGCGGCGGGTGCCTATTGTGTGGTTCTCCACCCAACGGACGAGACTGGAATCTCATGCAATCACATCCACTGTTTGGTTTGCTATTTGTTGGCAGATTTCGGTTTTTTAATCTGAGGTTCTGCTTAGATTCTTTTGCCAACCTAAAAACGGGATTCGCAATAAGTAGGATGATTTTGGAGAGGGTAAGAAAAGCACCAGTTATCTGAATGAAACTAGGATCTGAGCGGAAACAAAAGGTCGAAGTACACCAAGTAATTAATTGCCCAGGGTGCTATATCTGGTAAATGGCTCATCCAGCATCCCAGAGCTAGGATGTGGGGCAGGTGCCGTTGTGACCCTCTCTCCCCACCTTCCTCCAGGCTTCCTTGGGTCGCTGTGCACAGCCCTGTTTGCATCCTACGCTATACAAGGAAAGCCACTCGAGCAGTGGGGGAGAGACATGATGAAGACAATCCCACTGGCTGAAGAATATTGTAAGAAGACCATCCGGCACCTAGCAGGTGAGCCTGGCTTCCCTTCCTGTCACACCTGCACTGGCACCTCGAATTTGGTCTCAGTTCACACTCAGAGTAGATTTGGACAGAACCGGTGGCTCCCAAAGAGGTCCACTTGCCCACAGTGAAACCAAGAGCCACCCTGGGGGGTCTGTGGGAGCAAGTGGGTCCCACATGGAAGGCCTGACGTGTTGCCAGCCGGAGGACATCACCTGCTCAGAAGGGCCCAGGTGTGCACGGAGATCCACAGAGGAGTGAGGTGCACACAGCAGGTCCTTGAATAATGTCAGTTCATTCAACATTGTTTTGTGGTAGCATTAATGAGATGCCATAGGAATTTAACTCTTGTTTATGTTAATTAGCCTGTGGTAAAATTGGTTTCCTTATATGTCGTTTTGCTTAAAGTCACAGACCTATGAAAGACATTAAGTGAGGACTTGCTGTACTTAGATTCAATTTTCCAAATTGTCCTTAAGTAGCCCATTCCTCAGAGAGGGATGAGCGATGTCAACACTAGTGTCCTAAGTGCTCGCGGGACCTAATGGACAGCTGTGTCTGACCCAAGGGACTTAAGTCTCCCACACAAAGGCTGGACAGAAGTCTGTGCCCACTGATGACATTTGTTTCCAGGAAGCTCCATTTGTCCCAGTTTACCCAAAACCTGTCAGCAAATGACTCACACCCTTTTTGGCCATGAGTGAGGTCAATCCAGCCAAAAGCAGCCAATCCAGCAAAGTCCTAGGGGATCGTGGTGGTGCTGGCTGAGCATTCAGGGGGCTTCTGCACCCTTCTCAGCCTGCATCCCTTTCCCCGTGAGTTCCCCAAGGGATAGCAGACCCAGAACAGCAGGGGCAGGACTAGGAAATCCATGACTTTCTCCTCAGGTGGCTGACCCAGAGGGACATGGGCTGCATGGAACACAGACAACTTCATGCAGCCTTTGATATTCTTAAATTATGGAGGAGAATTTCTAGAACAAATTATCTAATTTGTCCCGGAGGAACGGGAGATGAACGGCTTGAATGTGAGAGCAGAGCTGCTGACTTTTCAGAACAGCCTGAGGCTGAGGTCTTCACACTGAAAATCAATGAGTCACTTTACTGTCACCCTCCAAAGTGCTGGGACTATATTCTAGAATGCCGCGTGGGAAGCTTCTAGAACAACTTTACAAGGAGACCTTTGCATTTATTTATGCCTGGACCTAGTGCTGGGAAACACTTCCCAAGGGCCCTGTTCTAATGAGAAGTGAGAAACCTCAGTGTTCACAGTAAACTAAGTGTCCCTGAGTACTCATCCTTCTGTAACCTTAATTATAGGACACAAATGGCAGCGCTATATTATTTTCATTTGGTTTAAGTCATTGTTTGTTATCCCTGGGTTCTCTCCAGCCCTGGGGACGTTGGTCTGTGGCCACTGGGTTAGTTATCTCCCTAACCCAAGTAGGGTCCCCTTAACCCATCTGAAAGAGACAGGTAAGTAATATTAGAGTATGAAACTGCATAGTTACTGTTTTCACATTGTATTAATGAACATTTCCCCCAGAACTCTAGAATCAAAAACAGTTTTCCCCAATGTTTTCTGAAGAACAATAGTTAAAGATGTCCCATGAACAAAAACAGGGATGAAAGTCACTGGTCAGATAATTTTGAGACTTTATTCTTCCTATTTAATTTACAATTTGTTTAACCCAGTGCCTTATAAATGTCTATGGCAGAACCCTCTTTCAACCAGAGACCATGATGTTCTGCAGAACATCCCCAGGAAATGTTCTTCCTGGGCCTTCCGCTTAGTTTATGACAACATCCACTGGCGATAAGGACAACTGGCAAATTAGTTCCATGTTTTTGTGTTTGGGTGTCTATAGTCAAAGCTGACTGGCCATTTCCATGGGAAAGAGGCTATGTTTGAGTTTGCACCTAGACCCAGCATGAGCCCTCTGTTAGGCATTACATGTCCCTGTAGGGCTAATGGGATCTGTGAATTCCGGTCCTGGCCCTGTTGCTCTTGTCTTTCACTTTTAATCTTATTTCACCAAAATAGACCTTAAATGGGTCTCACCATTAGTTTTGTAAAACAGAGTTGGGACATTTCTGAGGACCAGTGATTCCCTTGGCAACCTGGAATATCATCCTAGGACTGACCCCAGGCACCCCTGGCATCCCTGTGGCTAGAAGGGCAGCAGTGGGAGCACAGCTTCCCACTGCAGCCAGTGACCACCCAGCCCCTCTCTGCTCACTGCTCTGCTCCCGGGGCTCCCCAACTGCAAACAGGCACAGCAGGGTCTGTGGCTCCTCTGAGTCAGTTGATTATCTCGGGTCTTACTGGCCACTTAACTGCTCTACTCAGTTCACATCCCGGGTAGCCAGTGGAGCTATGGTCCTGCCATAGCTTGTCAAGGGGGACAAGATGAAGTGTGCTAGCGCAGCCACCAAGCTGAGGGACATTGAAGCCCTGAGGACCACCTGAGTACTCTAAGACTCAGCGGCATCTCCTATCGTCCATGAGCAAGTGTCGCTGCTGCTCCAGACTCATTTCTGAGTTAACTTCCTCTTCCCCAAATGATCTCAGAGTCATTGCTTTAACACCTCTGGGGCTGGGATGTCAAGCTGTTAATTAGGAATACTGAAATATCCTCTTTCCCTACCTTGCAGGCAGTGTTGAATTAATAAAAATATACAGGTTCAGAATTTTCAGAGTGCACTTAAAAATATTGCCATTGCTATTTTAGTTTCAGAATATAGTTAAGCAGCTCTTTGAGTTGCTTTTCCACCCCCCACTCCCACCCCCATCTCCATCTTCCTTGTTATGGTTTCAGAGTAGCTACAAATATAAGCATTTTTGAATCTCTGGAGCAATCACTAGGTAAGGTGCCAGGTTCTCCTCCCACCCATGCGGGATGGAGGGCGTTACCCTCTGCCTCCTGTTCCCTCCTGCTCACTGCCCACAACATCCCTGAGCTCACCCCCTCGGAGACTCCCTGTGCCCCAGTCATCTCCTGTCCCTGCACCCCAGCTGATGGCCATGACACCCTGCCCACCCTGTTCTTTACATTTAGAGTACCAGGAGCATTGGTTTTACTTTGAAGCGAAATGGCAGTTTTACTTGGAGGAGAGAAAAATCAATGAAGACACGGGAAGTAAAGCCACCTTTCCTGACCATTATGATGCAGAGGAGAGGGACAAGGTAAGTCTTGTCATGCCCCAGATGGCAGCAGCAGCAGCAGCAGCAGCAGCAGGGGAGCAGGAGCTGTCAAGTTCCCACAGCCCAGGGGGTCCTATGCCGAGTGGCCTGTACTGTGTCCTTGCCTTCTGAGCCCCTAGTCTAGCGGGGCTGCCCCTCGTAGTAGAGTAGGCTGAGGGAGCAGCTGCACGTGAGAGGGGCCATGGAAGACTTCTTTGTCCCTTTGCCCTACTCATGCCCTACTCAGACCAAATGTCACCACAGAGGGGCTCCCTGGATGTGCTATCCTAACGGTCCCATCACAGCACTCAATCCCTCGGCCTAGTTCCATTTCTCCTCGTATGGCTACCTGACAGGCTGTCATGTGTTTATCTGTGAACGTCTGCCTCTGAATGGCTGGAGTATATGAGCCATGAGAAGCGAGCCTTTCCTGCTCACTGTCTATCCCCAACCCTGCGGCAGTGCCTGGCACACAGGTGGAATCCCATAAGTGCACAGCAAGTAAATAAAGGACCTGGAGGACCCAGGAAGCTCGTGTTCTAACGCAGCCTGACATGGCTCTACTTTTGGCCCGTGCCTCTGACCCATGGTTCTTTCTTCAGACGTACAAGAAATGGAGCTCAGAAGGTCGAGGAGGACGGCGGGGCCATGATGCCCCCATGATTGCCTATGATGCCCTCTTAGGAGCCGGGAACAACTGGATGGAGCTCTGCCACCGGGCCATGTTTCATGGAGGTGAGACTTCCTTCTTTAATGGCCTTGGACTTTCGGGAGACCAGGACCCCCTTCTATCCCAAAGCACCTGTAAGAATGTCCTTCTCTAGGTGGGGCTCTGGCTTCAGTCTGCTCGTGCACAGGTATCACAGGCTGTGGGCAGGTCATGGCACTGCCTGCATGGCCCTGTGAGTCTGTGCTTAGAGAGAATGGAATATTTGGAGTGGCTGAGGTGCAGGCCTCCTCTCCCTTGTGGCTGATGGTTCAAGAGCATGTGAATTCCACTGGTGCTGGCCACACAATGTTCTGCTCTCTATGGTCATCTCGTTTGTCACCTCTGCAGACTCTGCAGTCACAGAGAGGGTGCACTTTATAGAGTCAGGACGCCCTGGGTTCGAATCTAGCTCTGGGCCTGTCTCCCTGGGAATGAAGAGGGTAAGACCCGCATTGCAGGGCTATTGAGACAGTTGAAGACGAGATGCCAGGAGCTCACCACTGTGCCTCTTGGTAGCGGTGATCTTTGCGGGGTGGGCTTGCCGCACTCCCTGGTGCCCATTTTCTCCTGGGAATGTAAAGTAAGAGGATAACAAGTATACCGTGTTTCCCCGAAAATAAGACCCAGCCGGACCACCAGCTCTAATGCATCTTTTAGAGCAAAAATTAATATAAGACCCGGTATTACATTATATTATATTATATTATATTATATTATATTATATTATATTATATTATATTATATTATACCTGGTCTTATAATAAAATAATACTGGGTCTTATATTAATTTTTGCTCCAAAAGACGCGTTAGAGCTGATTGTCCTGCTAGGTCTTATTTTCGGGGAAACACGGTATGTCACCTCCTGCCAGGCATGGATTCCATCAATGTTAGAGTAACTATTGTCAGAGAAAGTGCTATTCCTGGTGCTGAGATGGTTGAGATGCTAGCGCTTCCTGGGGGCCAATAGCAGGGCTTCTTCAGGAGCATAGGGGCTCCCACTGGGGGAGGAGGAGCCAAGGAGAGATGACAGGATGACAGGAGCTAAGGGCAGATGTGGGATGAGGGGGCCTGTGGACGGACACAGTGATCCAACTAGCCCACTGCCCTTAGCTGAGAGCAGGAGGGACTGTTTAGGAGGTGCAAACAGCTTGTTAGGGAGCCCAGCCTGGACTTTGGCTGTCCTGGAGCTCCACAGGAGGTGGTCTCCCCGAGTGCCCAGCCCTCAGGATGGCAAAGGCATCTGCATACTATCCTGTGTTGTCAGTGTGTTTGGGATGGGGGTGAGGAGACAGGAAACCTGGCCCCTTTATCAGGGACAGCAAAAGCTGCCCAGGGCCTGTGGGGTGTCACCCAGAGCAAAACTGAGGTTTTGCATGAGGGATGGGGAGGAGGCTGAGCAAGCCCTGGGGCTGCCTGCTGTAGAGCAGTCAGCCCAGAAGAGTCTCTAAGATGGGCCCTTGGCAAGGAGGGTGACTGGAGGCTGTAGCTAGTGTCAAGTTCACGTTCATTTCCCTCTTCCTGCTCTGCCTTGCAGCCCCCTAAGGACTTGCGTTTCTGTTCCAGGTGAGAGTGGGGCGACAGGGACCATTGCGGGCTGCCTGTTCGGATTGCTCCACGGCCTGGATGCTGTTCCCAAAGGCCTATACCAGAATCTGGAGCACAGGGAGAAGCTGGTGCACCTGGGCGAAGCTCTTCACCACCTGTCCACAGAAGAGAAGTAAAGCCCTTCTGCCATTTTCCCTTTCCAGGGAGCCCGTGTCCACTCCGGGGGCTCCAGGGGAGTCCGCAGTGAGGCTCACCCCTGCTCAGCTCACTGATAATCCATGCCTAATTGACCAGGAGTACATTTTAACTCTTCTCCTCCCAGTTTCAGAATCCTAATTGTTTACAAAATGCACTCTTTGTCCTATGAGAATAGTTGTCCTATCCTAACCCAAACCTAGTGCATTATTGAGGTCACATTGGATTTGCTACCCTCAAACCTCCCCATGCAATAGTCACGAACAGTCTCTTGGACAAATTGGTGTATTTTATTCTGTTGCTAAACTAATGCTATTCGCTCATTCATTTCAACAACTAACCACCATGGCTCTGCTCAGAAGGGCCCCCCTCCATCCGCAGTACCTTCCGTCACTGTCTATCTCTAGCTCCTACACGTGCATTTCAGCTACTGCAAACCTACCACCCCCTACCCCACCAGCTGCGCCCGTCCCTCACGGGCGCATGTTACACTTGCATTCTCACTGCTGGGTTTCTACGTCAGAAGAACAGTCAGTATTGTTGCCTTAAGGTTGCAGCCAAAAGCACTGCGTTTAACCTGCCAGCCTACTTTTTTAATCACACTAGATCTTTCAAACCAACCTCTTTTGGAACAACTAACTAAGGAAACCAAGAAATAAAGGGCTCTCATGCCAGCACCCGTATCTTTCTTCTCTGTGGTCTGCAGCTGTCACACTTGTGTGGGTCATGTCCACATTGCAGAGAGGGCCTGTAGCCTGCTCCACCGGGGTTCGCTGATAAGAAAACAGAGCCAGGGTTTCTCACTCTGAGATTCTTGCTCACGTTAAAAATAACTTTGGACACAACCTTTTTGAAGTAGCATCTGGTGTGACTAAAACAGCAGTTGGTGACTGATGTTTAACATGGCACTTTGGCAGCTTGGCTGGGGCCTGTCTTGTTGATGGCAGCATTCTTTTTATCAAAGGCTTGCCTGAGCACAGCCGGGCACAGTCCTCAGAGCCCCAGGGACACCAGTCCTGGGCATACCCGCTCGCACTCAAGCGCTCAGGATTCATGGGACCACACGGCCCCTCCCAGGCATTCTTACTCCCCTTCTTAATTGTCCTCTGGTGTCCTGGGCTGTAGGAATAGTAGAGTGTGTTTTCAATAGAATACATCACTTTCCATATCTTAGGAAAAGTATGAAGGTTTCCATCTGTGCTGATGAAAGAACCTATGAGCTATTGTGTTTTGCACCAAAGTGTTTTTAATGTCAGGTTTCTGAATAACTGAACTAACATTTGCTGCTATTGATGCTTTTCAATCAGAAGAGGCAGAAAGACAGAGTGGGTGAAAGGCTCTCACATCATTTACCTCCACCACTCACGGGCCAAACCAGGGTTAGTGGGGGTGGAGAAATTAACTGAGAATTATCTTCTAGGAAAAGAAACCCAGTTAAGGTAAGTTGACATTTTTCCTGGACATACATAACACAGCAGCTTACTGTTTTGAAGTAGTATCCTGTTTCACCAGCTTACCTTACAAGGGGTTCTTTCGACTCAGCTGTGTGGAAGAGAAGCAGACCTCCAATGAGGAGGGTACCCTGCAGCTGGATGCAAAGGAGGCTACTTGGTTTGCGTTTTATAGATGATTTAGGAGAATTCAACCCATCCTTTAGAATCAGGCAGTGAGTCTATTTACAGATTAATTATACATTAAAACACATAAACAAAAATTCAAAGATAACATAAAATGAGTGTAACTGTTTCCTCATTTCATTTTCCTATTACAGGGAAATGCAAAAGTTGAAAAGATAAACAAAACCATAAAAAGTAATGCGGTGACTACCATACCTACTTGAATTTTTAAAAATGTAATACTTGCTTTTTCACTTTTGTTATAAAAGTATTACATGCACACAGCTTCAGAAATTTAAATGCCATAAATGGCGCATGTGGAAAGCAAGATTCTTCTAAACACTCAGGCACATTCACATTTTACCAGACTCCAGAGAAAGTCATAGGTCACGATTCCTTATGTCACTTTCTAGAAATTTTCTCTACACATACAATCAGGGTTGCAAGTATGTGTTCTACACTTGCATCTGTATGTTGTACACACACACACACACACACACACACACACAATTTCTTTCCACAAATAAGAATTATAGTGTTCATAATGGTTTCCTTTTGGCATTTTTCACTTAACTGGGTTTTAAAATATTTTTCAGTATCATCATACATGTATCTACCTCAGTCTTTTTAACTGTTGCCTGATATTCCATGTACACATGTGCCATAATTTATATAATTGGACCCCTACTGATGTAGTTTTAAGTTGTTTCCATTTCTGGGATGGTATTTTTAAACACTTCTCCTTATAGTTACTTTAAAAGGTTGCTTCCCCATCTCCTCTGAAAAGAAATTAAACTCAATAGCCCAGTGATTTTTCATTCTAGGATGCATTTTTTAATTTAATATTTCTAAAATTGGGATGCATCGTATATTTGATTGTGTCTGACCATTTAATTGGCAGAGTTTTTCTTTCCCTGAGATCTGTCAAGTAACAGTGAATCTTACAATTAATAGCACGTTAGATCCAGGAACACTAATGTTAAATGCCCATGTGAATTCACAGCCCTGTAAAACAGCAGATGTGGGGGTATTAGCACCTGTTACTCCCTGGTGACAAGTAAGGATAACTCCAAGGCAGGTGTGGTCCTGAGATGTGACCTACACCTTACAGTTTTCCTCCCACACCTATAGGCCATACCCCTCTACTGATAGTCCCGTAGCTGACGCAGGATGCAGGAATGTGAGGTCTGAAGCTGGGACTCTGGACGGGTAGCCGTGACTATGGCTAGGAAATGTCATGGCTGTCAGGAAGGGTTTGCACTCTGGCAGCCGTCTGTATCCCCAGTGACAGGCACACAGGTCCTGCTCACATCTCCACTATTAGAGCAGGTCCTCTGCACTGCTCAGAAGTCTTCAGACTTCAGGCTGATTTTGATTAATTCATGTGCCCAAACTTTTTGGTTAAAAGATTTTGCGTTTTTTAAAAAGATTTTATTGGGGAAGGGGAACAGGACTTTATTGGGGAACAGTGTGTACTTCCAGGACATTTTTTCCAAGTCAAGTTGTTGTCCTTTCAATCTTAGTTGTGGAGGGTGCCGTTCAGCTTCAAGTTGTTGTCCTTTCAGTCTTAGTTGTGGAGGGCGCAGCTCAGCTCCAGGTCCAGTTGCCATTGCTAGTTGCAGGGGGTGCAGCCCACCATCCCTTGCGGGAGTCGAACCGGCAACCTTGTGGTTGAGAGCCCACGCTCCAACCAACTGAGCCATCCAGAAGGCAGCTGAGCTCAAGGTGCTGTGTTCAATCTTAATTGCGGGG
Organism: Rhinolophus sinicus; assembly: GCF_036562045.2. Classification (NCBI taxonomy): domain Eukaryota; kingdom Metazoa; phylum Chordata; class Mammalia; order Chiroptera; family Rhinolophidae; genus Rhinolophus; species Rhinolophus sinicus. The sequence continues at coordinate 55,309,763 of NC_133754.1, read as the reverse complement.
GGCGGAGCCCACAATCCCTTGTGGGACTCGAGGAATTGAACTGGCAACCTTGTGGTTGAGAGCCCACCGGCCCATGTGGGAATCGAACCGGCAGCCTTCAGCGTTAGGAGCACGGGACTCTAACCACCTGAGCCACCGGGCCAGCCCAAGAGATTTTGCATTTAGATTTTAAATAATTTCCCCCAGTGTCTTTGTATCTGGAAGCCAGCTATGAGGTGGGTTTGGCAGGTATTGTCACTCCTCTCCAACAGCTGGGGAAATCAATGTATGGCTCAATCACTTGACAAGAGCAGAAGAGCCACGCAGAGGGTCCAGCAACCACGGTGCAATGCAGAGCTGCCTCAGCTCCCAGTTCTCTGATGCCACCCACCATTACTAGTTGTGTTTTTCCAAAATCTGTATTTCCCTAACCTGAGGTACGGAGATGGGTATCGTTACTTCTCCCATTCTGTAGAGGAGGAAACCGATTCAGAGGGTTGCAGCCGTTAGTAAATGGAGCGTAGGAATTTAAACCCAGCATGTCTGACAACCAAACTCCTGCCTCTTAACCTCCCCACCAGCCACCCTAATTCAGTGAGACTTGACCATAGCCCTGAATTCCCCCAGGGAGATCCCGCCTTGGTGCGTTATGAAACCCCAGCGCCCCAAGCAGACAAGACTGGAAAAATCAATCAGATGTCAACTGATGGAACTAGAAATACTCAAATTCATGTGCCACCCAAATGTATTAACAATTCCATCATTGAAATTCATGCCAAGCTCCTGTAATGCTGAATACCTTTTAAGTAACAGTGCAGGCACTGTGACTCCTTCAGTTAAAATCCCTCATGGGTTGACATATTTCCAGTTAATAAGTAGAAATAAAGTGTAAGCACCCTCAGAATGTTACAGGGGGGAAAATCAGCATGGGAAGGAAAATGGCAGCCTTGAGTCTCCCAGTGGTTTCCGAATGGCCCGGTCACTGAACAGAGACGGCTAGCCAGCAAACGGGAACTTATATACATGTGACAGAAAGAAGCGCAGCTCTGGCTGAGTGCTTGGTCATTACTTTCCCTGCATAGGCACAACAGGAGCTGTGACGGTGCCCAAGCTGGAGGCCAAAAGATGCTGCCAGGCTCACAGCACGGCACATGGCCTGAGGGCGCATCTGTGTCTTAGCCGCCATCCCCACCACCTCATCACCACGGGGGCATAGTACGAGGAGGGTGACACAGTGAACACGGGGCCTTCTTGGAACCATAGCCACCTGGTGTGCACAGGCTTGTGTCGTCCCAGACGCCTGAGAAATCCCAGAATGCCTGAGTCCTCTGCCTGCCACCAGGCCTGCAGGCGTTAGTGCACTGCTGGGTCCCAAATATCACTGCTGACCTGGTGCTTTCAGGGTCCTAGAATGTACTTATCAACCCATGCCGTTGCTTCCTTCTTGTCCTATTCTAATTGTTTGTTTTCAAGTATTTCAAACATACAAAAAGGCACACAAAGAGCTCAAAGAAACCCCATATTCCCTTACCCAGCGTCACCAAATGCTAACACTGGGCCACTTTTGCCTCATCACTTTCTCTCTCTCTCACTACACACACACACACACACTCACAGATATACACAGACACACAGAGATACACGCACACACATACATATAGCAGTAACTGTATATTAGGTGTGAGAGGAGTCTCTGTAGAATGTTCTTCTTACTTATTAAATCTCAGGGCCTGGAACAGCATTCAACACTCAGGTGGTCTCAGGAAGCCTCAGTTGGACAGACTTCCCTTTATCCACCATATGGTTTATCCACCATAGCCATGGCCATGCCTGTGAGGTTCAGGGGCATGACTGTGGGGTCCCCCAGCCCCGATGGCTACCTGCCATTCTTTAGCCAGATTTATTTCCAGGGAAATGCAGAGGTTCAGGTTTTCTGACTCACTGGCACAGTTTCAACTGTTAGCTACTTAGTCATTAAAAAAAAAAATACGGAATAGTCAACAGACATTTGTTATTGTGCTTTACTAGAAAAATAGTTATGTTAAAATGATGCATACAAATTATGATTAATAGTCACTATTAGAATTGACCTTATGAGCTCACTGCTGTAATAGCCACATGGGCTGGCTCACAGCCGCCCGCCCCAGGATGCTATCTGATCCCCGGTGAGCGACGTGGGTGCCCTGGAAAAGGGACTACAGGGAGAATTTGCCTGCTCCATATGCATTCTGATCCACGTGCACTCTGATTCGGGGACTTTGGGGGTGTAGAGGTCTGTAGTGTCACCCCCCTGGGGGACACTAAGAGGCCTCCACAGGACCAGTGGTGGTGGTGGTAGTGGGGGGGGCACTGGGGAAGGTTCCACTGAGCAGGGGCATTTGAACTAGGTAGTGAAGGACAAATAGGAGCTTGTCAGGAATGCAGCTGTTCCAGGCCAGAATGCTCAGCCTGGGCAAAGCATGGAGCTGGGAAAGAGCATGGCATGACCACAAAATGGAAGTTCAGGAGTCCAGAGCTCCAGAGAAATGGCGTAAGCCAGGGTGGAGAGCCTGGCGGAAGGTCCAAAGCAGGTGGGCAGTACCTGTGTGCAGCAGGGCGGCGCTGCTCAAAGCTTGAGGCACACAGACCTGAAGTGCTCACCGTTGGCAGTGACCTGCGAGGTAAGCGGAGGCCTCCAAACAAGGCCCTTCCACAGGCATTTGCTGAGTGCCTGCCCTGGCCAGCTCTTGCTGTCAGCCCTGGGGGATGGTGGTGAACCAAACCAGGTTCCTGCCCACATGGAGCCTACATTCTACTGGGGGAGCCAGACAAAAATACACATGATGTGTTGGAAATTGCCCTCAAGTCTCAGACAATGATAAATGCTACAGCAACAGTTATCCTGGGGGAGGTGCTGGAGAGCACCATGAGTTGTGACTGCAAGAGTCATCTCAGGAGGGGACAGAGGAAACCCCGAGGGCAGACTGCGCTAAGCAGAGGGATTAGTTAGAGCAGAGGCCTAGGGTGGGAATGAGCTGGGAACATTTGATGACCAGAACAGCTGGATCATAAAACAAGGTGAGGTCAGCGGGCCAGACTGGGCTTGCAAGCTCAGGGGCATGATGAGCAGAGAAGGGTGTCCCTGAAGGGAGGGCAGGAGCCCAGCTCACTGGAGGTGGCTCAGAGGGTTATTGTGGCACAGATGTGGTGAACATACACTCAACAACTGTCCTGCAAACAATTTGGTGTCTATCCTGGGGTAGGATGGCTCAGGGAGAACAGCAGAACAGAGATGGCCATAGGAGAAAGGCAGGCTGAGGTAGAGGAGAAATATTCGGCTCATAATGGTTGTTAAACACAAATGACTTTTTGAAGGCGATCATGCCGTGCCCATTCTCTAAGCACAGTCCCAGGATATCGTCCTGAATCTCATACACTTTCTATTGCCACTGGCTCATGGGCAAAGCCACCTTGGCAAGACAGGGCTCAACTGAAAAAGAACTTTATGGTCTTGGCTAATCCCCTATTCCTTGACCTATAAATCTTAGAAAAGCATCCTGACCTTCTCTGAGAGTGAAAACATGTCTTAGGTGATTATGAAAGCATTTTGGAATGTTTTGAAACTCTACCCATGTCCTGGTAGATAAAAGCCACTTAATATATACCTAGGGTTCTCCTAGGCAGCTTGGAGCAATTCCGTGACATTTAATTCTCGGTGGTTATTAGCTTAGTGAGATGCTGAACGATGTCTTGATAACACAACCAACTTTATAACTGGCTCACGCACTTACATGTGACGTGGAAGCACTGAGCTAGCTGGAACAGCTAACCTAGAAGTAGGATAAGTCTTGTCCCCCTTAATGAACCATGAGAAGGACAAATGGTAAGTCAAACCAAGAACGTGGCCCCTTTTGTGTCACTGTCATCATAAAAGTGCACCGCTCAGCTTCCCAGAACAAACAGATATGCAGCATCGAAATCATGGCTGGGAATGTGTGGAAGGCGGTGTCCAGTTACCCATAGGCTGACGATAGAGTAATGGAATAAAATCAACATCGAGCTTCATATACTGTCCAACTCTTCCAAATTTGTAGCCTGTTAAGACAGGTGGTTGATGGGAATTTGAGGCCAGCTCATTTCATCTTTCTATTTAGACAGTGGGGCTCAGAAGCTCTTTGGCAAGGTACGTGAAGGGGTGGATGAGCTCATACATGGATGATCCTCAAGGCCTTTATTCAGACATCAGAATGTCCCCAAAGCACATTGTCAGTGTAGCTATTTCAGTCATCGGAATGACTCAACCTGCGATCATAAAGATGATTGAAATAACCAAGTGAGCAAACGACTCCAAGCTGGCCAGCAATGTGACAAGGCAGGTCTGGAAGCTTTCTTGTCTCCACCTGGGACCAGGTGAAGTCCTAGACCCCAAAGGCTCTCAGATGGCATAAGGATGGCAGACTCTGGTGCTGAATTCACACGTCTCTGCTGCTGTGACCCTCCCCATTTAGTGTAACTATCATAGTAAGAGACCCATTGATAAAATGATGAAGTAGGAGGCCATCAGCGCATTGCTTAGTCACAGGTGTGTTAATTCAGTCACCACTTACTGAGGACCCGCCATGTGCCAGGCACTGAGCTACGTGTTTCGATCCTGTGTGAAGACACTCACGTAAGATAGCAGGGATAGATATTAAATAATTCAGCCAAGGATTCAGTATGCCTGGGATGAGCACTGCAACAGACAAGTGTGAGGGCAGGAGGACTTACTGCAGAAGGGCTCAGGAAGGATCCCCCTGAGTGGTGGCATTTATGGGAGACCTAAGCAAAGAGGAGGAAGGAAGGTGGGGGGAGTGTCGCAGAAGGCAAGAACAGCACAGAGAAAGGGTGAGGGAGGCCTGAGGGCAGAATGGCAGGGCTGAGGCACAGTACATGAGGAGTTGGCACACATTGAGGCTGGGGTTCTGTGGGCCTCACTGACAGGAGTTCGTACTCAATTTTTTATTTTATTGGGGAATATTGGGGAACAGTGTGTTTCTCCAGGGCCCATCAGCTCCAAGTCGTTGTCCTTCAATCTAGTTGTGGAGGGCACAGCTCAGTCCAAGTCCAGTTGCCGTTTTTAATCTTTAGTTGCAGGGGGCGCAGCCCACCATCCCATGCGGGAATTGAACCGGCAACCTTGTTGTTGAGAGCTCGTGCTCTAACCAACTGAGCCATCTGGCTGCCCTCGCCCTCAATTTTGACAGTGGAAATCACTGTCTGGATGCAACCTTCACTGGTGTGATGTAGAGGGAGTAGCAGGGGAGAGAGGAGCCGGAGCAAGTAGATGGGGGTTTGTGAATGTCATCGGCAAGGGTGGCAGCAATGCCACAGAAATGGATTCCTCCCATCCTCAGGCCCTACAATGCAGAGCTTGGCCACGATTGGCTGTGGGGCCAGGGATAACTCCCGTGTTTCTGGGGGTGGGAGGTGCCATTGCCAAGGCAGGTTAAGCAGGAGGAGGGATTTGAGCATCAAAAAGTTGAGTTCAGCCATGTGTGATGTGTCTGTGAGACCCCAGATGTCCAGCCAGTCCCTGAGACCTGGGCAGTTCCCAGAGGCACTGCCCATGGTATTCCACGAAGCTGGACACCGACCACATCCAGGTTCTAAACTTAGTCAGCCCTGTGATCTCTAAGTCCCTGAATACCTCCATAGTTAGATTTCTCAAGTGCGAAAAGGGTAACAATAATCCCTAAGAGACAAGATAAAATGAGATGAGCCAGTGTATGGTGCAGCAGAGCTCACCAGCAGTCACTAGAAAATCACCCAGAAGTTAACAACGGAGCATCATCATAAATTCCATTGAGTCAGTTCAGTGATGCCCGATGTCTTATATGCCTCTGGGAAATAAAATGCCACCAGCCAATCAAGCTACCCACCAGGCTAAGATACCACCGATCACAACACTCATCTTATCTCAGAGATGTGAGACGTGACAACTCTTAGATCATGGAGCACGCAATGAGCAAGGCTCTCCCTCCCCTGACGTCCCAGCACTCAGCCACAGGGCATAGCCCCCACCGCCTCACCATCCCTAGGGAGTTCTAGGCCATGTTTCTTTCAGGCTGCCTTTGGAAGATTGGGAGAGGAAGGGTGAGGGTTGAGGAAACCCCTGAAAAGCTTTGGCCTGGACCACTGAGTCCCCAGTGTTGGCTGCTGAAAACCTGCCTCCTCAGGTAAAAGGAGTTCTCTGGTGACTCAGTGCAGCCCTCAGTGAGCGATCTGGTCATCAGGGAGAGAGGACATTCCATAGATCACCTGGAGGGGGGTCAGGGAAAGTGGGCAGGCTGGCAATGAGGCAGGCACCACAGATGGGCGTGGTGTGAGATCACCAGCCTTCCCAGATACAGCCTGATGCACCAAAGGCTGACCAACAATACCAAAATAGGCCTGCTCCTTGGTCCCCCGCAACCCCTGATGCTGGTCCAGGGCATGTGGGCAGCCTGGGTGGACATACCAGCTGTGAAGTCACACACAGCCTGGCGCCCTCCAGGGTGGGCTTGACTGACCTTCCTACTGGTTCTCAGTGAACAGGCAAGCCTCTCAGAATTCTTGGCGCTGGAGGGGCACCCCCAGGCCCTGGGATTTTTATGTAGTTGGTATTCCGAGGCCATGCTGGCTCGCACCACATTGTGGCTTAGGAGTGGGTTCAGGTTTTGGTTTCGTTTTAGAAGCCTGATCCACCACATTGGTTCTTCAAATCCACAGTTGTTTGAGGTTGGGAAAGATCTCAATCTATCCCAGTAGTTCTCAAAGTGGGGTCTCTGGGCCAGCAGCAACTACCACTCAGGGAACTTATTGGAAATACAAATTCTCAGTCCTTCACGGACAGACTGAGTCAGAAATTCTGGTGGGATCGCTTAGCACTCCAGGTTTTAACAAGTCCTTGCAGTGTTCTGATGTCCTCTACTGCCCTGACTCCCTGAAAATAAGACCTAACCAGACAATCAGCTCTAATGCATCTTTTGGAGCAAAAAATTAATGTAAGACCTGGTCTTATTTTAAGACGAGGCATAATTTAATAATATAATATAATATAATATAATATAATATAATATAATATAATATAATATAATATAATATAATATAATATAATATAATATAATATAATATAATATAATACAGGGTTTTATATAAGACCAAGTCTTATGTTAATTTTTGCTCCAAAAGATGCATTAGAGCTGATTGTCCGGTTAGGTCTTATTTTCGGGGAAACACGGTGTGTTAGAATAACTGAAGCAGCCACTTTCTGTGTGAATTCACTGCATCAAGGTGATTTGGGGGTTCTCAGGGAGCCTGAGGAGGCAGAAGTCTGAGGCTACGTTTTTGGCTTTTGCAATTCTATGTATCAGAATCCATTCCCAGGCATTGGGTGACTGCACAGGCTCACCCAGGGGGTAGGGTCAAATTGCCACGTGATAAATCATCCATGTCCTGTTGGGGTGAGGCCATCGAAGGGGTGGGCCTTTGGTGACCCCCCAATCACACCAGTGCACAAGTAACAGCTTTTTAAAAGGATATTTGTGTGTGGCTTCTAAAAATAAAATGCTCTCTTCTGGAAAAATGCATAAAAGTACAAAAAGAAAAATATGTTCGTATATTTCCTTCCAGCCTATTTCCTGACTGTGTGTGTCTGTGAAACTTCTTAAAAATACAGTTGGGCCAAAGTCCACAAAGAGCTTTGCAGCTTGCACTTCTAGCTTTACATCAGGAGCACTTTCTATACCAGACTATTTTCCTATAAATACAGATGTGCTGTTATTTAAGCAGCCCAGTGTTGGACATTTAGGATGTCTCCAATTTTTCAATATCATCAATAACAGTGAAGATTTTCCATGCAACATGTAATCTTTGTTCTACATCCTGATCATGTCCTTGTAATGAATAACTAGAATGTGTGATGGTTAGGCTATTAATTCTGGGTCCATCTTTACAGAACTACCATGTGGAGAGGTTGGAGATGGTTCTGCCCCACCAGGGAGGACCCTCCAGCTTTGACAGTGTAGTCAGCAGATGCACTCCTTAGTGAGCCTCCCAGCCTGGATGCTGGGCTGAGAAACCCTATCAAATATCAGAGACCCACCATGCAAGAGACCTGCGAGGTCACAGCCTCCGAGTCAGTGGCTGGGCTGAAGTGATGGAATCATGGGGGCCTTGCTGACAAGCATCTCACAGGGATAGAGCTGCGTGAGCTCAGGGCTCAGGGCTCTGTCTTGGGGTTTCTCTGGGAGTGTTTTCCAAGGGGTTCAAGAAGTCAGGTCCCAGTGGTGTCCCTGCTCTCTTCTCAGGGTCTATTGCCCACTGCCCAGGTGTTCCTGCCTCAGAGACCCCTCCCCAAAGCTGAGGCCCCTCCTGCCCTCCCAGGGCCAGCTGTCTTACTAATTATTCTCAGAGGCTCAGTTTGGGATTGAGTCAGGATACACACGTAACTACAATGTTAACTTCGTGTTTCATACTTAAACTTAGAGATATGCACAGAACCGCACAGAGATATAAATTCCCATTTATACAAGTATGATATGTTTATCATAAAAAGTTAAATATCTTACACATGCAAAGTAGATTCCCAAACTGTGATTGTTATTTAACAGAAAAGAGACTAGTGACCCAGAGCGGTGACAGGTGTCCCTGACATCTCTGAGTTATTGGCAGAGATGCACTAGAATCCAAGTCTTTTGGCCCCTAGTCTTCTGTTTTTCCTCCAGGACTTGTTGGGTACTCAAAATAGGGGGTGTTCCATAAGAAATTTTCTATGAAGTCACCTTGGAAAAAAATGATAATATCTGTAATAATTCATTTTTCCTTACAGCCCCAAGAGTGGCAAGATTTGCAGCAATAAGACACCCATTGATTCCCAAGCCCTCAAAAAGAAGGTCAGTAAGGTGACCTGTGACCCAGCTGTACGTGCCATCCTCAGCAGCCTGTTGCTCTACATCACTGGCCATGAAGACGCGTCCCAGGGGCGGACTCCCACCAAGAAGGCAGAGAGTAGAGAAAGTCAGGTGAGCTGCAAGACTGAGCCCCAAGACACCAACCGGAGGCCCACACGCTTTCAGCTCCTGCAGGCCAAGTTCATGGGCACTGGCCGGGAGCCCTACCTCAAGAAGACCCGAGAGGTGGGAAAGCTGATCTTCAAGGACAAGCAGAGCCCAGGTAGGAGCTTGGTGACTGCCACCGTCAACAAGTTCCTGGAAAAGTCCAGGGAGGGGGCCAACGGCTCAGCACGGAGCCGGGAGCCCCTCTGTGGTGATAAGCCCCGGTGGGGCCTCCCTGTTGGGAAAAACACTGTGAAAAACATTCTGAAGAAGTTCTTGGCCGCAGAGGAGAAGGAGGCTGAGGAGAAGAGAGTGCATGAAAAGCCTCCCGCAGAGCGGCCCAAAGCCAAGGGCCTCCTGCCAAAGATCATAGGCAAGAGGGGCTCAGTCCTGTCCAAGCTGCGGGAAAAGTTTGAGCAGAGCAGTTGTCTTTGCTCAGAGGCCAGCATGTTGCTGCTCCGCACAGAGGAGCGAAAGAAAAAGAACCTGCAGAGGAAGAAAATGCACCGGCCCGAGATCCGCGAGCTCTGCGTGGCCACCATGGCCAGCACCTGCATCAGGATGCCCCTGGCCCACTTTCTGGCCTGCTCAGCTGAGCCTGTGCCAGCCTTCAGCATTGCCACAGTCGTCTGCAGCCCCAGAAGCTGGCTGTCCCACTGTGCCAAAATCAGACACTCGGATCAGGGACACATGCCCCGAAGAGAAAGAGGCAGGTCTCCCAATGCAGAGGAGACAGCACCCGGTGGGAACATAACACTAGGAAAGGGGCTGCTTGGGGAGGGGCCAGCACAGTCCTCAAAACCACAGGCCACAGCTTCCAGAGACAGTCTGGAAACAGCATCCCCTGGAGCAGGACCTGAGTGTGTCCACAAGCCTTCCCCCTTTCTTGCATCCCAAAGGGGCGAAGCCATTTCTGGCCTCGAGCCTGTGTTATCCCTACTTGAACCAGCCAGCCCAGGGTGCACCGGGGTATTGGGAGGTGACAGGATGCAGGGTCCTCAGGCAAGCAGCACTACAGATGATACCCAGGAAGCAAAGGGGGCAAGAGTGGGCTTGTGCCCTGGACCCTTGGGCGAGGGAGCGGAGGAGGCCCCTCAAGTGGACTTGATAGTTTGCAGTTCGGAGGATGAAACGGAAAGAGTGATTTCAGACTCAGAGCAAGACCCCTTCTTCGCCATCCAGAAGAATTTCCCAGAACAAACAGCACCAGGACATATCCCACCGCTCAGTGCAGCCACAGCCCAGGCCACCCAGCACACAGAGTCAGCCTTCGAGCCTCCCCTGATAACTGTCAAACTTCCTGTTGTCCATGAAATGCCACCCCCTCCTGTCATGCTGCAAAAGGCATCTGGTAGTGAAGACCAATGTCCCCATGTTCTGGGAGGAGAGAGTGTGGTTGAAAACATACAAGTGCTATTTCCCACTATGACTGAGAGTAAAAGTGCCAACCTGGCCAAGACCGGAGTGAGCAAGCTTGAGGGGACACCCGGGAGACTCAGCACCCCTTCTCAGCGGGGCTCACAGGCAGACCTCAGCCTCACAACTCTAAGGGGCGCTGCCAGTGTCCATTGTGACATCCCAGACACAGCTCCAACACTGAAACCACAGAAAAGTCCCATTGGAGGAAAGGAAAACAAAGGAAGTTTTGGGAATTCAAACGAGCTCAAGAACCATAAGGATATTTCAAGCAAGGATGTTTCTGAGCTCAGTTATGAGAAGCACCAGTTGTCAGAATCAGATGAAATGCCAATCCGTGATGAAGACAGCCCATCCCATCATCCCACAGCTTCGGAAAATCGTCTGAGAGGAAACAGCCGCTCTGTCCCTGGGAGTCAGCTAGTGCCATCGTCCAACAAGAATAACTCGATGGCCATCCCAACATTGGTGGCGGCACCAGCCAAGGATTGGACAAGTTCTGAGAGCGTGACCACAGTGGACAAGAACACTCTGCATGAGCAAGAACGCAGGAAGCCACAATTAACTGACTCCGCCCTGCCCCTGCTGATGGCTGAAGGAAGCCCCAACCAGGATCTGGATGAGAACAGACCAAGCTCCTTCAATGAAGGCCCAAAACCAAGCATTAAAGCCCCCAGGTCAGGGACAGCTACAGGGGCCACCAAGAGTCACACAGCACCAGCGCCAGGTAACACCCTGAAACCCAAAAACAGTATGTCCGAAGAGTGGGACACTTCGCACAAGGGGGAATGCAGCTCCTCACCAACAAGTCACAGTTTTATAACAGAGGATCTCAGTCAGGAACCCACCTGCCACCTCTTCTTGACACCCGGTGAGCCCTCAAAGCTCCACAGTAGCAGTGCAGCAGAGGGACGCGTCTGCCAAAACTTGGGGGAGCGCCCACGTTCAACCTCACAGTCTTCGGAGGCACTGACCGCTCTCCCACAGGAGGTCACTGGCCCTGAGCTCATGCCTAACGAGTCCCGAGTGGGGGTTTCAAATGAACCAGCAGCAAGCAAAACAAATACCACAGCTCGAAGCAGAAATACTATAGCTGCACAAACAAGTCCTCGGGGGACTAACACAGAGTCCCCGGTTCCAACCTCAAATCTCCCTGTGCAACAGGGAAGCAGTGTAGCCAGGTCTCTGCACCACAGTTTGGGCAAACTGCCCTCACCTTCTGAGAACCAACAGGCCAAGGACGAGAAGCACCTCATGTCTGAAAAGCAGCTTCCTCTCAGCACTGGGGTTTCCTGTCAGTTTCCCTTAGGGCCACTGACAGCAGCAGAAGGGCAGCAGGTGGATGGGGCACCCCAAAAGTGTCCTGACCTCCAGGCATACCTGCTGCCTGCATCCCGCGTACAGTCTGGCATCCTAGAGGAAATAAATGTCGGGAAGAGGCCACAGCTACCACAGGCAGGGCTGGGGAGTCAAGAGGAGGGGGCCTCAGGGCTGGTGGGTCTGAAGGGTCCTGGACAGAAGGGAGTAGCTCCTTCGGACCAGAAGGCCACATTGCATGGCTCTGAAGAGGCTCAAATACAGACCAGGGATGGCAAAGTGAGTAACATGGTGACTGCTGAAGTGGAGACTCCCTGCCGACACGCTGAGACAGGTCCAGAACATACACCAGGACAATGGGTGAGGACTAGAGAGGACCCCACTCAAGGACACAATGCCCACACTGAAGAGAACCAAGCACCTTCCCCCCTAGAAATGGCAGGGCGCTTGGCACAAGCCCAGGACGGCAGGGTGGCATCCCACAACTCGGTGCAGCCCACAGGCAGCTCTGCAGCAGTGGCGTCCCCTGCAGGTACAAGCTGGAAGTCCCAGAGACCAGCCCCTAGGGATGGCGAGGGGGCACCTGGAGCGCGCCACGAGGTGGGAGAACACTGTCATGAGGTGGCCAAGGGCCAGACGTCCTCCCACCCCGAGCCAGCACAAGGCTCTGCAATGCCGACGCCTGAACCTGGGGGCTGCCAGACACCCCAAGACCCAGCCCAGGAGGCACCCCCAGACATCCCTGGGGTAGGGAGAAGCTCTTTGGATCTTGAACATCGAAGAAAGTCAGCGCATTTGGCAAAATACAGAGCCCAAAGCTTTTGCGACCAGAGGTCTTTTGATTTGTCCTTTCGGCCCAAAATTACCAGGGCCAACGACACGTTTGAACTTGCAAAGTGAGGGCCCCCAGCTTATGAGCCATGGACATGTCTAATGACTCAGTTTTTGCTCCTCACTCAGGTTGTAGATTGTTTTTCCCACCTCCAAAGGAGCACAGCGTTGAACGTCCACATTCAGAGAGGTCTGTGTAGTCCTTTCCTTTCACTCTTACAGTAACTGACCCCAGGAGGATTGAAGTTCCGTAACTCAGCACATTCTTACCTACATGTGCTGTGGAGTTCTGCACCTTTTGCTTAGTGCACGTGGGCTTCTTCCTGGGAGACCTGAACAGCGAGGATGAGGAATGTGTTAGGCACACCAGGCGTTTGTCTACCACGGACCTGTTCTTTATTTTACTGGAGGCATCTTCACTTGGAGTGCATCCAACCACACACTTCTATCCTCTCACAGTGTTGTTTTTAGCACTTTTACATTTGGTGCTGAACTTTTCACGTGTCCATTCTGTCTCCTCATAGGGGGCTTGGACCAACTTTGGTCTTTGAGGGCACTTCTTCCCTTGCAGGGTCCTCAGCAGGCACAGATGTGGTCAGCCTCAGACTGTGGTCCCCACCTTGCTCAGACACAGCCAGTGCCACCCCCTCAACATGGTGTTGGGCAGGTGAGTGCCCCGAACCAGGACCCACGATACAAATGCAGGCACCTGATCTCGGTAACCCTGACACATTCTGGAAGAAGGGCTAAGAGCTTCAGTTTCCCGCAGCAACTCCCAGTGGGATGGCTTGGGTCCATGACCCGCATCTGGCCAGGATGAAGGTCAGGAAGACGAAGTTAGGATGTTGGGATCCGGGCTTTGGCACCTCCTCTTTCTGCTTAGGAAGGTCAACACCTGGGCTCAGCTGGGCCAGAGCAGCACAGACCACAGGAAACGCCTGAGTCAATTCTAGAAGAAGGTGAGGATGCAGGTCGATTAAAAGGTCATTTTCAACACTGCTTCCAGGTGCACACAGTCAAGGACGGTTTCGTTCAGAAAAACGGGTGTGGTGAGGAAAATAAAACGTCAGCCTCTGTGTTTCACTGTCATCACAGCAGCCTCCATGGGGTCTCTGAGTCCTGCTGGGAACCTGGACAGCATTGCTGGTTAATGACACGAACACAATGCTCTCTTGTCCTGCTGTTACTCTCCTGAAAAGCATATGAGTGTTTCCCACACTCCCCAAGATGTTATATTATTCCAGTTTATTTTCAGTCACTAAGATAATGCCTTTTCAGTCTTGAATAGTGTATAGCAGTATAAGGAAGGAAATAAAATCGCCGATAATAACACTACCTCAAGATAATTTTTGTTACTACCTTGGACTGTTTTTCTTTCTTCAGCATCTCTTCTAAAGCACAGACACAATTGGGGTCATACCTTGGGGACAGTTTTAAAATCTTAATGTTACAGCACATGCATTTTGGAGAGCTGTGAAGTGGTCTTTGAAAACCTGACATGTGTGCTGCTCAATTCATTCTGTGACACGGGTTTTCAGAAGGAACTGACGGTGTGACTCTCCCCGCTGGCCAGCTCACTGTTTTCGATGACATCCTCTTGTGGAACATGGATTTCTGCTTTTTGAAGACTTCTTGATGTTTGCTAACTTTGCAGCTGAGCAATTTTCTAGACAATCTCTACTTGTCCTGGAGAATCTTACTTTGACATGTGCTGTAATCATCCTTATTTGATGTCAGTGTTCATTTAGAGGAGGGTGTTTTCCGATTTACGATTTGCTAGGGCGCTTAGAAACAACTGGGTTTGTCAGTGTCCAGGCTATCCATGCCGAGCCTGGGCCGCTGTGGTCTAGCCATCCAGGATGGTTCGGCCCGGTGTGACCAACGTGCATGGTGTCCTACGTGGCACTGAGCAGGGTAAGCAGGAATCGTGAGGTCCATGCGTGATCAGCTGGGCTCATTTCCTGCCGCCCTCCTCTCGCTAATCAGGCAATTCATTTAAAAGCTGGTGGATTGGAAACTCCTCAACTGCAATGTCAGTCCCACAGGAGCTCTCAGATGGGCTGGCCGTGGACCTTGGTGCAGGGTCTCCCTTGGGCACCCTTCAGAGGGCACCTTGGGGTGTTCCTCTGTAAAGCAGGGACAGCGCTCCCGGCTTACACATGAAGCTGTCTGCCTGATTTACTCATTGTTAGCAGCATGCGCTGGTCTATGTGACGGTTACCTACATGGACAGAGCACTGCCCTGTGTCTAGCGTCTGGGCACCTGGATGAAGACCCCAACTTGTTGGAGGCAGAACCGTAGGGAGGCGCCTCATTTGGCCTTTTGCTCCCACTTGGGGTTGAGGGCTGCCCATGGACAGGACTGGGGCCACTGGCTCCAGTGCTGTTCCCTGTCCACTAGAATAGGGTGCTTTTTCTCCAAACGCATGGACTCTGGGGGTCCAGCGTGCCCCTACCCGCCCCCCCACCCCCACCACCAGAGTTCTGGGAAGTCTGCATCTAGACTTGGGCAAAACTCAAGAGGCTCATGAGACAAATATTCAGGGAGGGGTACCAGCAGAGGTCCACAGGGGCTTGTTACCGCCCCATCCACCACACCTGTTCACAGCCAGGGGCCTCTTTGCTGGCGCTGGGAAGGTGACTTCCTGCTTATTTTCTTTCTTTCTTAATACTTTGTTTCACAAAGGATTTGAGGCACTATTTGGCAGAGAATGTGATGACCGACAGAGGAGATAAAAATATTATATTTACTGGGAGTTCCCTTTTTAAAATAAAATATCTGGCAAGCACAGGGGGAGTCTGTGCCCCAGCCAGCAGGCCACGTGCTCAGCCTAAGGGGCCTTGCTCTTGTGTCACCAAATACAGTTGCAGGTTACATTGCCCTGTATGCCAATGTTGGGGTGTCACCATAGAAAAGAATCGAGAGTGATTTTTCATGAGGACTTACGAGTGGTCAGTGCACCTTCACATTAGGTCAAAGGATAGCTTTTGAAGAGTTTACACTCTTCAAAAGTCATGTCGACATGACTGCCATTTCTACAAAAGAAAGACTGACGTGGCATCCTGGGTTAAAATAATTATTGCAGAGGGGTTTTATTTTAAATTAAAACCCACAGTAAATATTTATATAAGCTTTTTGGTTGACATACTTGATTTTGCATGTCAGAGTAGCTTACACCTCACGTTAGGTTTTTACAGCTCTTTCTACAGTTTACAGGTGCATCTGTGAGCCAGCCACATGTATGGTGCATACCCTGCAGGGAAAGTGAGGGGGGGCTCATGCAGGAAACATCAATCGAAGAATCACGAGTGCACTTGTATTTCAGATGGTCCATCGGGGAATGTCAATCCTTAGAATTTTACAAATTCAGCATCACTTCTGTATTTTTTTAATGAAGGCATCTTTGCTGTTTGAGTTATGGTCTTTTAATTATTGAATTATGTATTAACCCACAGCTCAATGTTCCGTTCCTTGTTTTATCCTCCTTTGTATACAAACTCTAAAATGGATTCATTAGAAATTACTAAATATTATTTTGTTGTAGTCTCTCCTTTGAACTTTTACTAACTTTATTCAGCTGAAAACAATTTTAAAGAAAGAAAATAAAATATATTGCCCATCACAAATCTCTTTCTTGCCTCTTTGAGGGGCTGCATGAAGGAGGTAGGAATTTCATGTCAGCTGTGGGGTGAGAAGCAAGCACAGAGAGTAGCAGAGCCCCAGGCCACGGTGGGTGTGGGGAGATTCAGTCAGCAAAGGAGAGGAGGGAGGCTCCTGGATCTGGGAGGCCCTCATGTGAAGAAAATCCCTCCGGGTGCGCTTGGGAAAAACAAGCAGCAGGCCTTCCCAGGATACTACCTAGGCTTTGGGCGAGAATAGAGAAGGCTGCTCCCCAGGCCAAGTGTAGGCAGAGCCTGGGCGCCAGCTGGGCTGAAGAAAGGGCAGCTCTGGGAGATGCTTGGGACAGACTGCACAGGAGAAGAGGGGCATAGGGCACCAGGGGTCAGGGCACAGCAATTCCATGTCCGCTTCCTTCCAGGACGTTCAGAGAAGCTGCTGTGCCCGGACCCAGGCCTGTGGTTCTTAGCTTCCTGGAAGAGGAAGAGCTCATTCATCTGTAGTGAAGAGCACAAAGGCCATCAAAGGGGGTGAGCCTGTCTTCCCCTAGCGATCTCAGCGCACGGGGGTGGCTGAGCGCTGCTCCTGAGGCAGGTTTGGAAAGACGCGGGCACCTCTTGTCCTGAACCATTCCTTAGTGACAGGAGCTCCATGGGATGAGGTCACTGTGTCCCCTCTCCTTTTGCCCAGGAAGGATTTCTGATAAGAATCTATATAGCTCTCCAAAAGCCCACAGATAATTCAGTTATCTGATGACAGAGGACTGGTTTGGCTGAGATCCACAGCCCCGGGTGATGCAGCAGAATTCACTCCAAGGTTAGGAAGCTACTGGACACGCAATTTGTGAATCTACCCTACACCTGTGAAAGAGTTGGCGGTATTTTCCCTAAAAGAATAAAGGGACCTACAAAGAAAACTGTTTTGATAACTCAAAACATTTCTGACACCAAATGTGCGGTTTTCCACACCAAGCCATTCTCCAGGTCTCTGAGATACCCGGCGGTGCTCTACAATCGCATTCAATTCTGATACCATCTACCTGATTAACACAGACATTATAGGTTAAGAGCTCAGCCCACAGAACCGCCTCCACTTGAGATACCAATTGCAGTATTGGGTCCCTAGGTTTCCACACTTCTGTCCAACCTGGCTACAAATCGGAGTTCCCATGACCCCCTCCTCAGGTTTGATAATTTGCTATAACAGCTCACAGAACTCAGAGAAACACTTTACTTACTATTACCAGTTTATAATAAAGTATATTATAGAGGTTACAAATGAACATACGGATGAAGAAGTTCACAGATGGGTCCCGGGAGCAGGAACTTCTCTTCCTGTCAAGTTGGGGTGCACCACCATCTGGGACATGGACGTGTTCACTCCAGAAGCTCTCCAAACCCTGTAGCCTAGGATTTTTATGGAGGTTCCATTAAGAGGCATGATTGATTAAATCACTGGCCGTTGGTGACTCAATCTCATGCTCCTCCTACCCTCCACGAGGTCTAGGGTCGGGCTAAGAGTTCCAACCCTCTAATCATTGGTTGGTCTCCCTGGCAACCAACCTCCCTCTTCAGAGAGTCACCTGGTTAGCGTAAACTCATGTTTGGTGGGAAGGGCTTATTATGAAAAACAAAAGATGCTCTGCTCACCCTATCACTCAGGATATTCCGAGGGTTTTAGGAGCCCTATGCCAGAGACTGGGAGCAAAGATCAAATACATATATCTCATTAATCATGTTGGGGAGGAAAAATTATCCTCTACCCCTCAAGGTTCTTCTGGCTGGACTAATAATCAAATTAACACAAGACAGCTTAGTAGGAGAAAAACAAATTAAAGTTTAATAAGGTGTATACCTCCTGTATATGGGTACATTGGAGAGACCCCGGAAAAGTAACTCACCAAAATTGTGGTAGCCATCACCTTAAATACCACTTTCAGCTAAAGACAAAAGATGTTGGGGGTGGAGAGTCAGTTATGGGGGGTTACCAGGAAAAGCACAGTAAAAACAAAGGTAAGTGATAAGACAGGAGTGGGTAAACAGGAACGAGGCTGGGGTGGGGTCGGGGGGCAGCCATTTGATGGAGGGGTGGCTCCAACTTAAATTCATATAACATATGCTAAGGTTTTGATAACAAGTTTAACCGCACCTTCCCCCAAGCCTCCCCCCACCCAACAGACAAAGCTGAACACAACAGAAGGTTCCACTACAGGCCGAAGCAAATACATCCTGGTTAGAAAAGTATAAAACCCCAGCTAAACAGAAACTCAGCACAGCTGTCTACCCTAGACCCTAGCAACAACTCTGATGGTGTTTCTCTTTTTAAATGAGCTTTCTGACTTCTATTCCTTTGTGCCTCCTGAATTCTTTCACAACTGTGAGCAAGCAGTCATGACAGTAAGGTTGTTACACAGATTTAAAAATCCATGCTAGGGGAGGCAAGCCCAGTGCAGTGAAGGAGACACCCTTAAAGATGGAGGTTTCCCTTACAGTGTAAATGTCCTTTCACAAAGGATACCTTCTACTAGGTTTTCAGAGCTTCTCTCACATTTGCTATTTCTTAAAATTAACCAGACTAAAATACTCAATATCCCAAAGAGGCACATTTTGGGGTGGCAATCTGCTCCCCTTCAGTCACAATGTCACAGGGCCACAGTTAGTGTTGTACTGAGCTACAGAAAGAGAACTACCTTATTGTTTTTCTACATTTTGCAGTTCCCCACAGGCAAATTGTGGCCCCTCTGCACGGAAGCCCAAACGCATGACCCACCCCTCATGGGCCTTAGTCTACAGTCTACAGCTGGGCTCACCCAGCATGGAGATCCCTTCAGCCAGGATGGGGACAGTGAGGATCCAGAGCCCACAGTAGGGAAACACAGTTAGCCATTGCCTGGTTCCAGTAGCATAGAGGAAGATTGTTCTGGGGGCCATGGGAGGACCCGAAGTCAGCTTGAAGACCTCCTTACACTCCCGCCAACGAGACTTTGGGCTACTAAATGCCACCTGCTACGTCCCTTTCTGCTGACGTCTGCTGGGACGGATTCCTCTCCTAGCCAAGAACTAGGCATAGTGCCACAGCAACACCCAACAGAACACATGTGCAGACAGTGCCTAAATCAGGACACACACACACACACACACACACACACACACACACAAAATGTAATCCGACACTGGTCTATCAAACAGACAAACCTCCCCACCTACAATTTTTTTTTTTAAGGAAACAGTAACACTCAGTACTTTTGAGAGTGTGCTGAGACAGGCATTCCTGATGGGCCCCAAATTGGTGCCTCCCTTTGTAAAGCGACTTGGCAATCAGTATCAAGAATCTTTAGAAAGTGTGGGTCCTTAGTCTGATAACTCTACTTTTTTAGGGATCATATTAAGGAAATATTTTTTCATAAAAATGTTAAAAACAATCTGTTCAGTGTGATATTATTCAAGACAGAGACAGACATGACAGAAATGTTTGTCCACTAATAGAGGCTGGTTAAGTGAATTATGGCATATCTGTTCAGTGAGATAGATGCAGTCATCTAAAATCATGCTTGAAAATAATTTTGTGAAACGGAAAATGTCTTATCATTTAATGTATAAAATCCAATACAAAACAGTAGATCCAAACATGTAAAATACAGGTAAAAGGAAGAAAACAAACAAACCGAAAAATACACAGAAAGGCAGGCAGTGGTTAGCTGTGGATGGTGGATCTGTAGGTACTTTCTTGTCTTTACATTTGTCACTATTTTCTAAGCTAATTTAAATGCATGGAGACATTTTTATGACCAGAAATTAAGTACCAATGTTTTCAAGAGTCACAGGACCCGGATAAGAGCTGCATAGACCCTGTACTTCTGTTTATAGTTTCGTGACACTGCCCAAGTTAGCAAACTTCCAGGTCTCACTTTCCCATCTTTAAGTTGGGACAGTAACCAGCCCTGCCTGTCAGGTTGCTGGCAGTCATGTGATCACTGGGTCCAGAGCTTGGCAGGGTGGAGTCTGTGATGGAGTTATCTTGGTGTCCCAGAAGACACTTTCCTGATGGCACCTTAAACAGGGGATGGGCCCATTTCAACTTTTGAATCCTGTCCTGGCCTACTCTCGTGAGGAGGGGGGTCCTCTGTCCTCGTCCACCCTCTGTACTCATCCAGGGGAGGCGCAGGGGCAGCTCAGGAACAGGACTCATGCGGCCATCACTTCCCATATGCCCCTCAGCCAGGACCTCCCCAGAATCCTTAGTCCTGGTAGTGACCGAGCCACTGCCGTCGCCGTGGCCACCAGAGGGCACTGTGGGCCCCGGGTAAGGCCAGCCCTGAGATCTGCAACCTGGGGTTTTGCTAGACCCAGAGTGAAATGAGTGAGCACGTGAGGGCCAGAGCACGCGAGACCTACACCACTTTGGTGAGCACTGCTTCCAACTGGGCATCATGGCTCGGGGCAGGCACGCAGCTTCCTCCAACCCTTCCCAGAGCTGGACTCTGCACTACAGCGGAGCAGCTCAGGCTTGGGGGCTCCGGCCTTCCTGTGGGGTTCCAGGGAGTTGCTGTGGCCTTGGCACCAGGGAACCTGCAGCCAGCTGCCAGCTTTGAGTCCTGCCTTGCCACAAACTGGCTGCGTGGCCTCAGGAAAGTTCCTTGTGTGTGCATGAGCATGCACGGGTGTGCGGGGGGTGGGGGTGCCTGCGAGATGGAGGGGGTGATCCTCGTGTGCATGTGGGCGCATGCACCACAGCTTCCTTCACCCTAAAGTGAGAATCATAGCACCTACCTCATGGGGCTGTGTGAGCACTGCGTTAGGCGCTGTGCAATCGGCACTCAGCACCACCTGGCACAGGGCGGCCGTGAGTCTTACTACAGCCGATTGTGGGGCCTCCTAAGCTCTGACCAGCAGTTGTCATTTGGGAGCTGCCAGTCCAGGCTCAGCACTTCCTCTCTGTGGAGGATGGAAGCTTCTGACACTGGCCTGGCATAACTGAGCTGACCGATCGGACCCTCCTTAGGAAATGTTTCTGCTTCTATCCTTGTGGCCCCTGCCCCTGACAGGTGTCAGTGACAGGGTTTTGCTGTGCCAACAAGGATGTAAACCCACCTCCTTCATCCTGTCCTTTTGTCTGTGAGAAAGTCACGGGTACCAGATTACTCAGTCAGCATCCCTGGTCCTCACAGCTCAGGTAAACAGGTCACATGGCAGGAGGCAAAGCCGGGGTCAGACACGCAGACACCACACAGTGCCCTTCTGGCACATTGAAATCACTAGTGCTCCTCCAGATGTGTGAGTGCAGGAGTTTGCCATCAACACTCTTTGCTGAGAACGAACACATAAATTCTACTGTTTATGTTTACCTCCCATTGGTGGCAAGTTCTTCTTATCACTCTCGATGGAAACCTTAGCACTGTGCGGTTTTTACTTTTCCTGAATGCTCTCAGCTCTCTCTAGCTTATGACTCAATTAATATTTCCCCTCTATGCCTTTTCTGAGAAAAACATGCCTGTAGGAGACTGTGAGTCTCAGGCTTATTCCTAGGAAAACTCAACAGATTTTATGCGGATACTCTCTTTTTCAGATGTGCTTTTCTTTTCAATGGCTTTGGCAAATGGAGGTTAAAAGTTTTGGGCATGCTCTGAGGGACCCTTTCCTTCCAACTTTCATGAAGATTAAAGAGCTGCCCGCAGGACCTCTCAGAAACGTATGACCCTCACTACTTCCTTCTCCATGCAGAGAGATTTCTTCTCACCACACCCTGACCCACCCAGACAGAAATGTGTCCTGTAGGCTCAAAGAGGAAAATAGAATCAATCAAAATTATGTCTTGAGCACCTCCCGGCAGTGGAAAGGTTATGTGGGCTACAAAACTATTTAAAACCTCCCTGCACTGCAGCATGGAGGGACTTTGAGGACATTTTGTTAATAGAAATAAGCCAGACACAAAAAGACAAATACTGTGTAATTCCACTCATATAAGACCCCTGGAATAGTTAGATTCGCAGAGACAGAAAGTAGAATGGTGGGTGCCAGGGCTGGGAGAGAAGAATGGGGAGTTGTTTAATGGGAAGATCAGAGAGCTCTAGAGGTGGATGGTGGTGATGGTGGCACAACAATGTGAATGTACTCAGTGCACTGAACCGTATGCTTAAATGTGGTTATGGTGGCAAATGTTATATGTTAAGTATATGTTACCACAATTTTAAGAGAGGAGGAGACGTCACTACATGGCCCTGCACTGATGGACAGGAAGGGGATGCAGCAAGGTTGAAAGGTTGAAGGGTAGCACCTGAGAGGAGGAGAGGAGAGCGGGCCACCAGCGGGTCCCTTTCCTGCACTTGTGTTTGGAATAGCTGAGAGCTTGCAGCCCCCACGTGTGGAATGAGGGGTTGCACTGCCCAGCATGGAGGTGGCTGTTGAGAAATGTCAACAAGTCTCTAAAAACAAACACCCTCCCGAACTTTCTGTCACTTCAGACTGTTTAAATATTCTTTTTCCAAGCAGCGTCTCCAAACAAATCCTGGGACTATAAGCACAGTTATCTTTTGTTGATTCAATTCCTTTGAGTCATTGTGAACAATTTGCTTCACTGTTTACCTGAAGGAATGGGAAATGCATGAAATTAACTTTATACTTATTTGTTCTTGAGGCCCTTCATCACAGCATTCAACCGATGCAAAACTCTCCAAGGAATCTGATAAAACCTTTAGGATGGTACAGTAACAATAAAAGAAGAAAAAAGCAAGCTTCTGTCAGGTTGAACGTTTTATGACACATTTGTTCCCAAAATTATACAGGTGACATCATTTCGCTTCCTAAGATAGAGCTCAATGGAGGAAAAAGAAATACCTAATTGGTACTGAAGCTGACGTTCATGAAGACCAAACATCAGCTACAGAAAATCTAGTAAATTCTAAGCTAAAAATACCCTGACTCCGAGAGATACCACTATGAGATGTACACTCATCTACAGCTTACCATGGAATTAGCAGAATGGGGACATCTTTAGTGAGAAATCACTACCAAATACTGGTTACTCCTGATACAAATACCACAGTGGAAGATGAAAACTGTAGTAATTACACAAACGGGACCAGTAAGGTCAAGCTCTGTTCCTGCCCAGTTTTTAGTATTGAACATTTGACACTGACGTGATAGGGCACGCTCCAAGATGCTCTCATAGAGGTAAAATGTCATAAAGTAGAATACATTGCCTCTTATGGAGTGGAGCAGGTGAATTCTTTCAGGATAGGGGTGAGGTTGAGAGCCAATGTCCCAGGATTCTCCTTTTTCTAAGTAGGCTTTTATGTGGTTCACAGAGTATGCCTGGTATTGCTAAGCCCGCACAGACACAGACCCAGAGAGCTGTATGAATAGCTCACAAATAATGTTATTCTGCTTCCATTTGCCATCATCACCAACATGTCTTTAAGTGTCACCTAGTTGCGGGTACTGGGAGCTAGTCACAATGCAAAGAGCCCCACAAACATTGTTCCTGCCTCTAAGAATTTACATTCAAAGGCACCTCCAGGAGGCTGCACACCAACATTGTAAGGAGGCCTTTAAAAGGGTGTGTGCATTGGGGTTGGTTTCTCTTGTGCACTTTTCCATATACGTGAAAAATTACATAATTAATTTTTTAATTAATAGTTTCAGGCGTACAAAACAATGTAATAGACATTTACATCCCTCACAAAGTGATAACCCCCCCCCCATCTACTACCTCTCTGGCATCATATGGCTGTTACAGTTCCACTGACTATTCCTTATGCTGTACTACACATCCTGTGACCATATATATATATATATATATATATATATACATATATATATATATATTTAACATTCATTATTGTTCAGCTTCAGCTTCAGGTGTACAATGCAGTCATCAGGCATCTACATTATCCCTGAGGTGGTCTCCCTAATAAGACAGGTGTCCATTGGATACCCTATAAAATCTTTATAACATTATTGATTATGTTCCCCAAACTGTCTTTTGTATCCCCGTGACAATCTTGTGATTACCGATTGTGCTGTCTAATCCCCTCACCTTCTCCCTCATCCCTACCCCACCTCTCATCTCGCAAACCTCAGTTTTTTCTCTATTATCTCTGAGACTGTTTCTGATTAGTTTGTTCATTAATTCTATTCCATAATTAATTTTTTTAATCTTAAGAGGAAAGCATCTGGAAAAAGGGAATAGGAGAGCGTAGTGAAGAATACCTTTTCTTTTCGCCTCAGTTCTGTTGGATTTCAATTTTTTTCAGCAAGCATTTATAACGTTGTAATAATGTATTTTTGAGGAGTTTCTGGCTTGAGCAGATAGATTACTTGGTGGTGCCCCAAAGCAAGGTAGGAGCCACGAGAGGAGCACAGTGTTTGTGGGGAGATGAGCTCAGTTTAACTGTATTGAGTTGGAGGCACACTCTGGGTATCTTGGTGGACATGTCCATTTGGTTGCTGAAAAAATAGGACTACAGCTCGGAAAAGGGGTAGCAGCTGGAGGTAAAGGTCTGGGAGTTAGCACTTATTTCAGGAAAGAAAGTGGACTCAGCACTTTAAGAAGATGTGAGCAGAGACATCAGAGGTCTGAGGAAGGTGAGAGTCTATGTTTCCCAGCATGGCTGTCCGTGGGAATCACTTTAGGGATGTTATAAAAATCCCCAAGCCTGCACATTGGCCTAACAACAAACGTAGCAATGAAATCTCCTCCTGGCCCAGAAATCCTTTCCAGAAAGGTGGTAGAGAAAGAAACAGTTGTATTATTTTGAATAAGCATAAAGCCAGAATGTGGGGTGCCTCACAGGCAGCTTGCTAAGAGATGGCCAAGACAGAAAGAATTCCACCCTTTTGTGTAGTTGGGCTGATACCACCCATGACATACGTGTCCGTTGTCTTTATCCAAAGGAGAAATGAAACTCCTGTCTTTTCAACAAGAGGAAGTTGCATCTTGCAGACGAGCTCCTGGGCTAAGGTCCTCCAGACAGGGGGACCCTCCTCCACGTTCCCATTTCAAAGACAGCATTCCACACCCAAGAAAGACATCCTAGGACACAAACCTGCCGAGAGGCTGCTTCCACTTTTAGAAAATTTTACATGTATCTCAAGGAGGGTGAGAACATGCCCGGTGTTGAGTTTTTTAAAAGAAATGCTGATGAGGCGAGGCATTTCTCACTCCCTCTTGGCACTAGGGAAAATTTTAAATTAAAATTTGTTTTTCAGATTTGCATTTACCCTTATAGTAATCACAGTGGTCTTGAATCAATTTGTTTGATGGACTGGCTGACCACAGAAATCCTTTGGAAGTTTGTGCTCTTATGTTTGAATACAATTTGGATACGACCCTAACTCCAGCTTCAAGTATTTATTTTAAAGTTAATATTCTAAGGATTGGGTTACTAGTCTAGATTGTTGATATTTACCTTTGTGTATTAAAAACATTTCCCATTGGCCTTGGAGGACCCTGTGCCTTGCCTCACTGCTTCCTAACCTAGTAAGTCCTGATACCTCTTCCCCTGAAATCCAGGTTTAAGTAGCAGAGTGGGACCTCCTTTGCATCTAAGGCAAAGGATGCTGTCAACTTTGCGAGGGTGACAGAGAGGCAGGTGCTCAGGCTGTTAGAAAACATCAAAAGAAAAAAGCTGAGAAACAAAGGACATTATTGTGCTTTCGGACTAATGACCTTTTTAAGAAAAATTCTCAAGAAAAAAAATCTCTTTACTGCTTGTTTAAGGAAATCTGGGTCACAGTGTTTCATATGCCTTCAGGATAGGATTGCCAGCTAAATACAGAATGCCCGTCAAATCTGAAGTGCAGTGTACATGAATACTTTGCTAGTGAAGGTCATACTGGATGCCCTATATATGTATTTTTTATTTGCTAAATCTGTTAGCCCCATTTCAGGTGTAAGTGAAGTGGATTTCTCCGGGTATATAACTTTTGTGTCGTGAATCTGGGACAGTTTTAGTTTATATTGTTGGTCTTAAGTTCCAAAGTTAAGAGCGTCATTTTTCCACAGTAGAAATATTTTTTACTGTGACTGCATTTGGAGATAGGGCTTTTAAAAAGGTGATTAAGTTAAACTGAGTTCATTAGGGTGGGCGCTAATCCCATAGGACTCGTCTCCTTATAAGAAAAGGTGATTAGGCCACAGACACGCACCAAGAGAAGACCATGTGAAGACACAGGGAGAAGATGGCTGTTTGCAAGCCAAGCAGAGCGGCCTCAGGAGAAACCAACCCTCTCAGCACCTTGATTTCGGACTTCCAGTCTGCAGGACTGTGAGAAAATAAATGTCTGTTGTCTAAGCTACCCAGGCTGTGGCCCATTGTTACAGCGGCCCGAGCTGAATAATAAAACACTAAAACTTGGAGGTTCTATTATGAAAGGAAGAAGAGGAGAAAGGATGGTGGGGATCACAGTATCTGCTGAGTGTGATACCTGCCCTCCTCTGATGTCCTTCTGACTTTCCCGAGGACTGTCTATCAGGGTGCAGTTTGAGGCAGAAGCCTACTTCTAGCTCTCTGCAGTGCAGACTCCCACCATCCTTCAAGACTTGACAAACAACACTTGCTGGGTGGGGCTTCCTTCACCTGCCCAGAAAGAAGTACCTGCTCCCTCTCCCGAAGTACAGTATCTCGTACAAAACCTTATTAGGGTCATTACATAATACCATGTTGTATCACAATATTTTTCTTTAAAATGTTCATTTTGTCTTATTATAAAGATAAATCTTGCTTATGGATAACACTCTTATAAAATTGTCTCCAAAACCAAATCCTAAGCTTCCTGTAATGCCAAGAGCCTACAAAATAACTGGCATTTGAATCTGTATTGAAAGGATGAGGGAAGAAAAACCAGCTGTAAGAGTCTGACTTATGAACCACACTCAAAACCCATCTCCTTGCTTTATTTATAATCAAGCCTCTCACTTGTATAGGTCGCCCTGCAGCTGTAAATTACCCTGGCAGAGTGGAGAGCCAGAAGACTTTGGACCTGCCGTCTCCCTTAACTTGTTTTTCTTCTTTAAAGATCTTCATGGAAAAAAGACTCTAAGGTGGCTTTCTGTAAGGCAAGTGGGGCATATGGGGCCTTCTGACCTGGGAATCTACTCTCAGATGAAAATGTACATGAAGCCCTGAGTTGAGGAGGATCTGGAACAGGAACAAGAAAACAGCCAGCATTCGCTCAGCACGTTCCGCACACCAGACGCTGGCTAAGCCCCTTTCGTTTTCTCCTTGAGTCCTTCTGTGCGCGAGGTGATGTGACCCGAGGAGGGTCACACACCCAGAAGCAATCAGCTGAGACTTGAACCTGCAAGGTCTCCAGGATCCAAGCTCTTACCCACTGCAGCCTTGGGGAGAGTGGCTTTCCCCAGCCCAAAAGACCCATGTAGAGTGACCCTGTGGTCTGGTGTTCCGGGAACAGTTCCGTTGTTGCCTGTGATCCCAACAAAATTATTTCACTAATTGTCCTGGCCTGAATCTCACCTATAAGGCAAAGAAAAGGGCGGGAAGGACGGAAGGGAAATTTGCCCTCAGAACAAGGTCTCTTGCACTTGCTCAAGGAAGCCACCCAGCTCCCACTCAGAGAAGTGGGCAATTTGTGGGATCACTGGAAACCTCATAATGTCCCCACATTGGTCATTTTTATGTCCTCATCCTAGTTCCTTCCCCTTTACTCGTAACATCTGCATGTTTCCCTGCAGGAGCAGAAGGCCTCACAGGGACCTGTGGGGGAGAAAGAAACTTTCCTCTACCCTTAAGGTCCTTTTGGCTTGTCTAATAATTAAACAGACATGAGACAGATTAACAAGAGAAAAATGCCCCACATTAATTACATATGTGGGAAACCCTCAGACACAGGAGTCAGAGACCCCACATCCATGAGAGGTTCAGAGACAGAAAGGGAAAATGAGGCATATGTGACATTCTGAACTAAGCACGGGGTAACGTGCCTTTGGGCTTCAAAGGGGAGGAAGGACCTTGGCAGGATAATAAGAAGAGCAGATGTTCAGTAATTAGTAGTTGCCCTGCCCTATAGACAGGTCATACAAAGTTATTTCTGGTGATAACTCTTATGATGGGCAAGGCCCCTAATTTAAATTCTTTAATGGCGAGATAAAAGTTTTTCATGAGCTCCAGGGTCTCAATTGCCTTCAGCTCAAAATAATCCACATGCCAAAGTGGCACATCGTGGGGACGCCTGTTCTGAAGCCCGTCAGACCTGCTGAGTGGAAAGCGTATGTTTTGAGCACATTAATCCCCACGGTCCCAACAGGCTTGTACGGCTGGGTGCTGGCCCTGCCTCAGACCGTGGAGCAGAGGTGTACAGCAGGCTGGCTGGGGCCCAAGTCAAGCTAGGGCTCAAGACAGAAGGATCCGCTTCACGGACCTCCAGCTGCGGCCCTCTCTTGCCCCCTATAGGAGAAGGCATGACTCATTAACGGTTTAAATACATTATGAAAAATTTCAAACAGACACAAAAATCCCTTCATGTGCCCAGTACTCATCTTCAACAATTTTGCCTTATATTTTTCATCTACCCTCTCCTTTTTTCCCCTCTTGCTGGAATATATTTAAATTCAGCTCCAGCCTTCATATAATTCCACCTATAAATATTTTTTTGTCAAATAAAAACAAATCTGGATTTAGTATTTTATTCAAAAGGATGATTGCAAATGTTGGCAGAGTGGGGGACTACTGCCATAGTGAGAACTCTGGAAGTTTCTCAAGAGCTGGTCTCAGAGAGATTTTCTTTATAGAGTAGTAAACCAGGTAAGAAAGAGCTGGGTGTGGAGACTAAGTTGAGACAGCAGACTGAGCAGGTTCCCTCCAGGCCACCTGTTCTCAGGAGGGGTCTCTGCTGGCCCAGGCAGAGGGTGGCAGGGGAGAGAAGCTGTTCCAACTGAAAAGTGGGGACCACAGTCCAGCTCAGGACCCATGATGCAAAAAAAGGGAGTGCAAACGGGTTATGTCTGGCTTGTCCTAGATAAACAAAGGAACACCCTGAGTCTCATCTAAGTCAGATGGGGCTGGGCTTCTCTGCAGGGAGCCATTTTTGAGAATACAATGCGAGGGGTGCTTTTTAACCTTTGCTGTTTTCCAAGATCACAGGGCTCAGAAAGCTCAACACTGTCAGTTTCCATTAAATAACAACAAGCGTGTACATATATATTATACATATAATACATATGTGTATTATATATTACACAAACATACACAAACATATGAGGTGTGATCTAAACATACGGTGAATGTTTAAATTTAAAAAACTGAATACAGTAAAAGACACATTGCCATTAATCCCCCTCAAAATACACCCCCTCACTTCAAACACACTTATCCCATCATTCTTGCTACTTTCAGAAGCAGTTCTGGAAGTCCTCTTTCGTGAATGTCTTTAGTAGCTCTCTTGTGGCTGCCTCAATATCCTGAATTGATTCAAAACGTTTACCTTTCATGGTCATTTTGACTTTGGGGAAGAGCCAGAAGTCAGTCACACAGAGCCAGATCCTGTGAAAAAGGTGGATGAGGACACACTGTAATGTTTTCATTTTACAGAAATTGCCATATACCAGAAATGATGTGTGACATGGAGCATTGTCATGATGGAGGATGATTTACGACATACTTTAAAACATACCTTCTCTCACCTGCCTTTCTGTTGAATGGCACTCGGCAGCAGCATTCACCGTATTTTTTTTTTTTTTAATCACACCTCGTAAATACCAAGTAAGGGTTTAACAATATCACATAAGTATCATTAACACACTCAATATTATTAATAGTTCCTTAATCTCATCTACTTTCCAGTCCGTGTTAAATTCCCTTGTAGTCATCAGCAGTATCTTCTCTCTTGGTTTTGTCGCCATGCGTAGCATCTGGTTGTCACTTCTTTCAAGCCTCTGTTCATCTATAGTGGTATCCCCATCCAGCCTGCTGTTGGACACCGGGTCACGTTGCTGTGCGGACCCTGGCTCAGGGACCAGCCCTAGGAGCTTGTGAGAAATGCCATCTCAGGTCCCCCCAACCCCACCTTGTGAACTAGGATCCACATGTCACCAAGTCCCCGGGTGTCCTGGGCCCTTCAGTCAGCGTCTGAGAAGCACTGCTGTCATTCAGGTAAGACATCCTTCCCTGCTGCCCATAGTTTCTGTGACCGGGCAGCGTGCATAGAAGCTCAGCTGGCTGGCTTCAGGTCCAAAGACATGGCAAGGAGACCCACGGTGGCACGGCCATCCTTTGCCTCACATTGGGAAGCACTCGGTGTCTCAGGGCCCGCGGTAGTGCTCTGTGATGGATAAGCAGGTTCGGATGTTGTTACATTTATCGCTCCAATAAGACCCCCAGGTCTTAAGAACTGTCACCCAGATATTCTGTTAGTCTCGGGGAGACGGCACTGACAGCAGCTTCTACAATCAACTAATGAGAAGAGGAATTCCTGCAGGAACAGAGGCATCTGTTGGGTGGTGACACACGCTGGCGGTGGCCCTCCAGGCTCTTGGTGCAACTTCCCCAGAGGAACCGGGTCCTCTGTGTGGGAATTCTCACACAGGGGGCTGACAGCGGCCCCTACAGTGCTCAGAAGCTTTAATGATGCCAAGCGGGTTGGCCACACAGCCTCACTACGAGCACGGGGAAGAGATGTGCCGGGGACACCAGGTGCTGGCTGCCCTCTGCACAGGCTGCACACTCGCTCCTGGGGTGTGTGCACCATTGGGTTCCCTGACTCCGGATGTGATCTATCTGTTGCGGATCAGCGTGGCTGCCAGATTTGAGGAAAGGGAGTCTGGCCAGGAATGTGGCCAGGACACTCAGAGCACAGGGCCTGTGGAGGTGGTGCAGGAAACGTGGACCTGTCTCCTGTTCCTAAGGGGGGAGCTCGGGCAGATGTTGTGGGAGGGCAGGTTGGGGTGTGCGTGTCCAACAGCCCTTAGACTGCTGGAGGCCTTTCTAACTTCATTGCCTTCTGGCTGCTGACCATCCCTGCCTGCCCTGGGCATCAGTCCTTTCTCTCGCTGTATCTTTCCTTCCACTCTTCCTGGAGGGCAGCCCTGCTCTTATCCAACTTGCTTCTGACACAGAATGCTCACACTCTAGTTTTATCTGGCCCGAAAATACACTCTGTCTGGGGAACCGCCAACACACTCACGTCCTAGTGCATGCATCTTGTGTTCTGTGTTTCCTGAGGAATTGGGTGGGAGGGGAGTGAGGCTGGAATCCTGATACCCATCAGGAGAAGGGCAGGAGTTAAGGTAAAGGAGGGGCCTTGAGGAAGCAAGAAGTATCCACCAGGACTGCCAGGCAGGATGGAAGTGGCGGAGCTGTGCTAACAGGGGCTAGAAGCCGGGAGGTTTGGGGACACAAGATGCTGAATGCAAGAGAAGTGGGGAGCAGGAGGGTCAGATATGCTCATAGAAACAGCAACAGGAAGTAGGAAATGGGGTTTGGGCCCCAAAGAAAGGTCAGAATGAGGAGGGGGGGCATTCAGGGAGCCAGTTCAATAAACTGGTAGCAGACTGCAAAGGAAGGGAACAGAACACAAACAAGAGGACGGGGGTTGGGTTGGAGTGGGGGTAGGAGAGGTGACTGTGCCTGTTCTGTTCTGTAAGATCCAGGAGAGGCAAGCGTAGTGTGGGCCTAGAGGAATCCCCCACCTTGGTGTAGAGATAAATCACCCTATTGACGGACTTTTGTCTGCAAAAGAAAAAACCATTGTTGGGAATGTGCCAAGTAGGTCAGAACATGCATCAGGGGTCTTTGAAAGAAGTGACACTGTGTCTTTCAAAAGCAAAATGCTGTAAACTGAGCCGAAAGCTTGAAGAATTTTCCTAGAACCAGCTAACTAAGAAGGTTGGCAGAACTGGCATTTGGGGTTATGCTTACCCAAACACTAAATTTCCTATAGTTTTCCAGGGTTTGGAGAAGCATGAAAATGGACAGACTGACAGCCCCAATTTAGGGGAGGTGTGTTTCACAAATTATTTTCTAGGTCCCTTGTTTAGCTCTTAGGTGGAACATTCCTGAAAAACCAATGTTAAGTGCCCAGGCTGATTCACAAAAGCCCTGTCAGACTTGAAGTGGAAAGCTGAGAACATTATTTCTACCACACCTCGCCATGGCTTAGGAGGACTTTTCAGGAGAAAGTGTATTTGGAGTCTCAGAAAGACATTTTCTCAAAGGTGGGCTGGTGACTGGTGGAGTGGGTTCCCAGGCACAGGACGGTGGTCATGTGACATTTGCAGAGAAGGAGTCTTTCTGATTTGCTTGATTGCCTACTGTTCTGAGCCCACTAAAAAAAAAAAAAGAAAAAAAAAAAAAAAGAACCCCTGGGATGTGGACTGAGTACCTTAATGTATCTTAAATCCTCTTTTATCTCACCACATTTCCGAAGCAAAATTCAAAACACAGTTTTGGCAAACTTTCGATGGCCTCCCAGATATGAAAAGCAGTTTGGACATGGTTTTCAAGCCATATTATTGAAATTTCAGGACAGTATAATGGTGTACTGGGAACAAAGGAGATACAATTGAAAAGCAAGACAGCCCTGGAGTATCAAGGGAGGAATGGCTGACTGCTTTTGTTTGGTGGTGCTTTCCCTCTGAAGTAAAAGGCAGAGGAAGCTGTTCATTTGCAGAAAATACTCTTGAGTTGCCTCATGCTCCCAAGATTCTGGACACAAGCCTTTGGGAAGCTACAGCCAGAGGAGGGAGCCCCCCCACTTCTTCCATGCTTGGGGAGTGGAGCAGATGCCTGAGGCCATTAACCCCAAGTCACCCCACATGGCAATCCTACAGGGCACAGCATATCCCTCGCTGCTGGGCCACAGCGAGCCTGTTCTAAAGACACTGTAGCTCCTGGCAGGGTTGCAATTTTCCAAGGCCCGGCTCACTGCTGTTGGGGTTGGAAGGAGATGTCAGGCGGGAGGGAATGGAACCCCCTCCTCCTCGAGTCCGGTTTGGGGAAATAGGAAGGGACAGGACAGGTTTCTCTAGGTCGGTACAGAGATTATGATCTCTATTTTATGTTGTTTTCAGGTCTGAAGTGTAGGCGGAAGGAGAGCAAATAAAAAATGACTTGCTTTTTCTGCATAAAATAAAAAACGGGGTCACAGGTCTGAACTCTGGACTTTGGACTTGCTGGGCACTGAGGTTTGAAGGAATCTCGGAAGATTTATCTCCTCCAACCTTTACTCGAGGCCTAGGAGGTCTGAGGATGGGGACACGCCTCACGCTCGCCCAGCGAGCCCCGCGGGCCCTGGGATCTCGTCCCCGGTCCTCCCATCCTCCATCTCCCTCATCCCGTACCCGGGAGGCCCCCCCACGCCCCCCATACCACCCTCTGGTCCCCATCCTGCTCCCGCAACCCCTCAAGCCGCCCCATCCCGCTCCTCGGGTCCTCCATCTGCTCTGCCCCCCCAGCCGTCCCTCTGTGTCCCCCGCTACATCCTCCCACTCTGCCCCTGGCTCCCCGATCCCCTAGTTCCCAGAGCTGCTTCCCTTCAGGTATGGGGAAAAAGTAGTGGGTAGGCTGCCACGGCTCCTAGGCTCCACCAGCCTTCCACTACGCCCTCCGCAGGAGCCGCGGGAGCAGGTGCAACGCCGCGCCCGCCCCTTGCGTCCTCTTGGGCCCCCCCCCGCCCCCCGCCCTCCCCTCCCCTCCCTCCCTCCCTCCTCCCTCCCTCCCTCCCTCCCTCCCTCCCTCCCTCCGCCCCAGCCCCCTCCTCCTCCCTGTCTCTCTACCCAGGCCCCCTCCTCCCTCCCCTCCTTCCTGCACTGCCCTTCCCCTCACTCCACCCCAGCCCCGCCCCAGCCCCGCCTCCCTCCCTCCCTCCCCACCCCATTCCCAGCACTGCCCCCCCACCCTACCGCAGCACCGCCTCCCCGCGCCCGCCGCGGCGGAAGGACTCTAGCTGCCCGGAGTCCCGGGAGGTGGATTTGGCACCCCTTCCCGTCCGCGGTCAGGACAGCCACCCACCTTCCCTGCATGGAGCCCAGGGAGCGCACACAGGCGGCGCGGGACCGTGTCCCCAGGTGGGAGCGAAGGGGCCGGGACGCCCTTCTCCCAGCACTGGGGTGCTAGGGTCGTGGGTGTGGGACTCGGGGATGCGAGGATGGGAGGGTGCGGGATTTAGGGGTGCGGGAAGTAGAAGGGAGCGGCGGTGGAGGTGCTGACGCTTGCGCGTCCGTGAGCTGGGTTGCGCCCCGGCTGCGTTCGGCCCGCCGTCCCTTTCTGCGCCAGGGGATGGACCAGCGTGTGCCCCCTGTGTGTCGGTCACGGGTTCCGGACTGGCAGCTGCCCCCCGCCCCCTACGCAGGGACCCGGGGGCAGGACCCCGGGGGCAGGACCCCGTCGCTCTGTGCCACAGGTGGCACGTGAGCGCGGCACTTTATTCTGGGGCTGCAGGGTTTTTATTTTTGTATTGTAGGATTGATCCGTATGGGTTTGAAAGGCCTGAGGACTTTGACTATGCAGCTTATGAAGAATTTTTTTCCACCTACCTGGTGATACTCACTCGAAGAGCGATAAAATGGTCTAAACTTCTAAAGGGAAGTAGTAGTGTTCAGAAAAGTATGACAGGTGAGTTTGGAGCTTGGTCCACTGTTCAACAAACAGGTCACTGGCTGACAAAAACTGCTGGGAGGAGAGGGATTCTGGATTTCTTAGGTCCTTTACCCCAGTGGCTGCCTTAATTCTGGCGCTTGGTGTCCGCTCTGTGTATCTTTCCTGCTGCTCCAGAGACCAGAAAGTTACAAGGCAGGTGCGTGTCCTATGCAGGCTGAAAGTTGAGGTTCAAAGCTTTAAATTCAGCTAGAACTTGCACTGTTAAGGTACAAGTTCATCTTTTCTTCTCTTTGAGAAGGGTCTGCTTGCCAGATATGAATGGACCACACCTTCTTTCCAGAAGAAAACAGATTTCCTGCTCCTCAAAATGGGATGGGCCAGGGCTCTCCAGTTGTCCATTCCTGTGACTAAGCTCTCCAGTGCTTCCCTCGGAGTGAAAGCCAGTCCTTGCTGGACCCCTTCTCACCTCTTCTGCCCCAGTCCCCGCCCCCCTCTAGGCCTGGAGGCTCCTCTCTCAGGCCTCCTCCCTTTTTCTCCAGCACACCCCTAGCCTGCGGCTGCCGCTCCTTAAGGTTCTTCTCCACCCCCTCCACCCCGCCCCAGCCCCTACACCTGGTGTTTTTCAGGTGTTGACTTGAATGTCACCTCCCTGAGTCCTTCCTGAGCTCCTGTCTGGAATGGCGTGTCCCCCATCACACCACACATCCACACGCTTGCTACCCCTTCCCTTCTCATTTTCTCCTTGTCTAGCGCAGTGCAGCTCTTATTTTATCATTTGTTTCCCCTGCTGCAGTCAAAGATCCCTCCCTGCTGGCAGGATTGGCCAGGAGAGTTGCTTTAGTATTTGTTAAATGAATGAAGTGTTTAGTGGGTACCTGCCGTGCACGTGGTGAGGGCATTGGTATGAGTGTGCCAGGGAATTGAGGGAATGCAGATAAATGGCTCAGGGTGTAGAGGGGCTTCCTGAAATAGGACATTGTTGACAATTAAGGGGTGAGGACGGGTCAGCTGCAAGGGACACAGCTGTGTGACCAGCCTATTAGGGACTTGGTTAGGAGGGGCTGGAGATGGAGCCGGGGGCCCTGCATGGGGCCACATGTAGGCACTCATCACATGACTGGCAGAGAGAAGCCAACTGTAAAAGGATTTGTGAGCAAGGGGATGAAGAGGTCAATTTTTGCCTTTAAAGCAGTTAGTGAATAGAGCCCAGAGTGGCCCCAGCATGCAGTAGGTGCTTGGGAAATACTTGTGGAGTTGACTGAGGGCTGGGTAGGCAGGTGGATCTGGGAACTTGCTGTCTGGCAGGGTGTGGGTCAGAGAGGAGGGAGGCTGTCCCAAGGCACTGAGCCACTGGCCTCTTCCTTGACCGAGCTGTCCCTCAAGGCTGTTACTAATGGGAGCGCTGGTGAAAACTCAGGTAGACTAGCATTTCATAAAATCAGCTGGAAGGAACCTTAAAGGTTGGTTCTTTGTTGCTTCACAGACCCCTGAGGCTAACATGCTGTGTGTATCTGGCATGAATCATATATGCTGATGTCCACCCCTGAATGGCCCCTGTGTGTTCATGTGTTTCCAGCAGCACATCTCCTTTATTTTTTCCTTTTGATTTATCCTTAAAAGTTGACTGGTCTTTTGTTTGAAGAAGTTACATACAAGTATATAAAAGTAAACATAATTTATGTTTATGGTAAAACACCTTAATCATACTAAAAGGTGTGAAGTGACATTGAGTTTCTCTTCTAACCCAGGCTCCAGCCTTCCGGAGCTGGGGAGCAGTGACTACTGTCCTTGTGTCTCCTCCCAGGAACAGGATGTGTGTGTGTGCGCACACACACACGTGTACAAATGCAGCTACCACACCCACAGGTCTGCAGTTTGCTTTTAGTGCAGGAGAAGGCTTGCTGTCCATCATGGTTCACTGGACTGCTGACCCACAGGTCAGATAAAGCACTCAGCCTACGTAGTACCTGAAATACAGTCAAGGCTCAATGAATCTTAGCTGTTGTAATAGTGATAACCATGCCCAGAAGTTTCGAAAAACAAAGGTTTCTGCTACTTTTAGATATTTGTTATCTGAACTTACAATGTTTCTTCAGAAAAGAATGAAAACAGGGTACTTGGCCTCAGAGACTGACACTTTCCCAAGGGCAGGGCTCACCCACACAGGTCATTACTGAGGTTTACAGAAGTGTAAAATATAAAGGAAAAAGAGTGGGGAAATTTTTTTCAAAAAGAAGTTACATCCTAGGAATTAACTTGCCTCCTGGAATATTAATAGGAATTGTCCTGAGTTTATAGATCCATTTGGGAAGAACTGACATCTTAATAATATGAAGTCTTCTAATCCATGAACGTGGTAGGCATGCTCTATCTCTCCGCTTATGTAGGTATTTGACTTCTTTTGCAGCATTCAGCTCTCAGATCCTGCAGATATTTTGTTAGATTTATACTTAAGTATTTCTCCTTTAATTTTTGATGCTATTGTAAATGATACTATTCTCAGTTTTTTTTATTGCAGTTAGTGTGTAGAAGTACCGTGGATTTTTGCATGTTCATTCCTTTTGCTACCATCTAAGTTAGAATAATCCAGCACTGGGACTGACCCTTCCCCTTGCTGGTCAGCAGAGAAGGGTTAACAACTCCCTCGGGTCATTCTTGGTCTTGATGCCCTCTAGGGGGTCATGAGACCTACAGACAAACGTATAAATCATCTAAGTTGGAGGGAAGGTCAGGCTGAATTATTGGTGTCTTTGGTAGACTTACAAATAAAAGAAAGCTTATCCTTCCCATGTTCCCATAACAGTCTGAATAGACCTCGTGTATAGCAATGTTCTTGCCACGGTGTGGTCCTCCAATGTGCTTCTAAACTGGCAAAGAGAGTTTCTTCAGTTTTCTTTGGCTTTTGGTGGATGGTATGAGTCTGTTCTGTCCCTTCTTCTGGTCCTCCCTTGTCACCCCTGCATCATTCTGCAAATACTTAGCATGCATTTACTGCCCCCACAAGCCCTTCTAGGAGTGGGCTGGTGCAGGAGTGGGCTGCTTGGCCTCCTGGAGCTTCCATTTTAAGGTGCTTATGCCTGTCCATCAGGTGTAGGTCACCTTGGAGTTTGGTGACCCCAAGGTGGGTCGATAAGGTTTTATCGACAGTGCTTTTCTTGACTGTAACCTAGAATGTTATTCCTATTATTTTTTGTTTTTGTTAAATGCAGTGAGTGCCTCAGATTTTTTCCATTTTATGGCAGCTTGTGGAATTTCACTAATTATATGTGCTTTTATTTCTAAAATGTGGTTTCTTTCTAAAAAATTTCTAATATCAAAGGAAAACAACAAAGCTGGGAATATTTGCTTTGAAAATGAACTGTTTTAGGGGTTAAATTAAGGTCATTAAAAGAATACTGTAGCACCCCTGGGCTTACTTACTATAATTAATCTGAGTGTCAGTCTCACAAATCTTTCTCCTCTGCCTGGAAAATTATTGATGCATTGAGATCACTCATGGTTTTGGGCTTCTTTTAGTGTGGACAGTGGAGTAGGCGTATCAGAGGTTCTTGCAGCCTCCTGCCCAACTGTGCTCAGTTGGGAGGGCGAGCAGGATTCCGTAATGAGTGTATGTACCACTTTTGGTGGAGATGCAGGAAGCTTTGCATGTTTTTAATGTTTGATGTAGGGAGAGAAATGACGAGCTAAAAGCATTGGAATTCATGTCAGTTGCTCAAAGGGCCCCTCCATAAGCTGTCTGACCTAGAGAAGTGCTTGTCTGTCCTTCTGAAGCAGCCTCCTCTCTCTGTTTCAGTGAAGCGCTATATCCGGAAAGGTGTTCCCCTCGAGCACCGGGCCCGCGTCTGGATGGGGGTGAGTGGAGCACAGGCCCAGATGGACCGGAACCCTGGCTATTACCACCAACTTCTCCAGGGAGAGAGGAATGACAGCCTAGAGGAGGCCATCAGGACAGGTGACGTGCAGTATCCGTCCCTCGGGTGGATGGCAGCCCAGGCAGGAGGAGGAGGAGGAGGAGGAGGAGTGGACATTATCCCCCAAATTGTGTTTGCACCCGATCTTTGAAGTGATGTTGATGAAGAAATGAACATCGTTAAAGATGCACCAACTGATTTCAGTTTGAAATTATATTTTTCTCAGAGAAAAATCAAAACGTAAGCGTTCATGAGGAGAGAACAATGTCTTTAATTCATTCAGCAAATACTTAGGTGCCTAGCTAGCCTGTAAGGAAAGTGTTAATAGAAAGACTAGATTTCTTCCATGAAGAACCCTTCAAGGAAAGTGAGGAGGCCGCTGAGTAAGCAATCATAACACTGTAGGATAAGCACTTAAGGGATTTGTGCCTGACAGTGACACACGGGGACTTACAGAATCAGCTACCATGTGTCGTAAAGTCACACACTGGAGTTTTCTTTCATACTGTTGAACTCTAATAGTTATCTAGGGATGCTAATATTTTTGGCCTATAATTTCTTTTTCCTCTAGTTTCTTCAGTAGTCACATAAGCTCACTGGCTTTTTAAAGTTCAAAGTACCCAAAAAAAATGTTTAACCTAAACTGAATAATTAGATATTTAGGAAATACATCTGCCTTTCTGATTCCAATAGTTTTTGAGAAATACAAATTTAAACACAAAATATTTAATTAAAAAAAATCCAATTGCTTTAAAGTGCTGAGAAGTTGGACTGACTTGTGACAATGAGAGAAGGGTGGGTCCCAGCATAAGGCATGGGGGTCCTTCAGTCCTCTGTCAGCCCCTGGGGTCTCATAGCCCCAGGGCAGGAGCCAGGGGGACGAGCTGCAGCTGCTGAATCTGCCGGCTGCATCCTGGTTGCTAACAAACTGCAGCCAAAGGTCTCAGAACAGAAGCTGTCACCGGCTTTGCAGGCACAGCCCAGCAGTGTCCCTTAGTGAGGCCAGAAATGCTGATACGGGTTGGGAAGAAACCTTAGGTCCAAGGGAGGCTGAGCATATTAAATCAAATATAATGTTGCTGTTTGGAAAACGAATTTAGAGGCTCTGTTTAGTGCCAGCATTTTTTGGATAAATATATTTTATTTATTGTGGTAAATTACATATAACATAAAATTTACCATTTTATCTTCCCAAACTGAATCTCTGTCCCCATTAAACACTACTTCCCCCTCCTTTAGCCTCTGGCACCCACCTTTCTACTTTCTGTCTCTATGAATTTGATGACTAAGTACCTCATATAAGTAGAATCATACAGTATTTGTCCTTTTGTGTCTGGCTTATTTCATTGAGCATAATGTCCTCAAGATTCACCTATATGGTAGCATGTGTCAGAATTTCCTTCCTTTGTAAGGCTGACTAACATTTCATTGTATGTTATATACTGTTGTATTTAACTATCCGTCCGTTGATGGTCACCAGAGTCGCTTCCACCTTTTGGCTATTGTGAGTAATGCTGCTATGAACGTGGATGGACAAATACCTTCACAGGCTCCTGCTTTCAGTTCTTTTGGGTATATTCCTGGAAGTGGAATTGCTGGATCACATCGTAATTCTGTGTCTATTTTTTGAGGGATCTGGACAAATCATTTTACAGGGATAGTAGAGTGGATATTTCATGCCCTGTACGCATAGACTGAATATCCCTTTCCACATCTACCTCCACAGTGGGAAGAAGGGACATTTCCTGTAGAAAGATCTCAAAACATATGGAAAATGTATCATAATAAAAAATATTACATAGGAATGAACACAGATGGTCACTCTAGTCTGAATTAGTAAAAAAACACTCATTTCCTCGGGATCAATTCCAGTTTTTGGAATGCTTAGCATTTCAGGGAAGAAAACAAAATCTCTTCTTTATAGAAAACATACAATGAAAAGTAATGTGCTTTGGGGCAGTTTTGCCCAGATCTAATTATTTTAAGCAAAGATAAGGCCTGGGGGCCAGAAGTTGGGAACAGAATTACTATTGCGGCATTTTACAGCAGCTATGTAGACGTCATGCTAATATACAAGGTGGATTTCCTTAGGCACAGAGGGGAGATATGCATGCTTGTCTTACAGCATGACAGGAAAGCTAATGGTTATGTGTGTCCTATCTTGAGATCTATGGGTGTGTGTGTGTCCCAATCCATTTTGGTAATCATACATAGCACAGTAGCAAATACACTACTAACCTAACTAAGTGGGATCAGTAGAGTCAGAAAAGGTGTAATTGTTTAAGGTGCTATATATCCTGTTTGTTCCTTCACCCGTCTACAGAGTTAACATATAAAACTTAGCTTTAAAAAGTCAGGTGTCACGTCAGTGTGAGACACAGTTTTGTCTTGGTGACTTCGTCCAGCACGTGCGTCCCTGCACTGGTCCCTGGTGTGGACTGTCTGGGCCACGCCAGGAGAGCCGGGCTGAGGAAGTGGGTGTCTGATGAGCAGGAAGAGGCTGGCCAGGGAACCCCCCATAGACAAGGGTGGGCAGTGTTGAGTTTATTTAGTTTTCAGTTTTCAGTTTTGTCCGTTAATCTCTGAAAGGGAATCTCTGACTCCTTATGTTTTTGATCTTCAGAATTGGGAACATTTTCCAAAGTTTTATGTAAAATGTTTACTCGTCACCTGTGGTTTTAGAGTTAAGCCTTCTACTATCTCAGAGGGGGCGGTGTGAGGATGAGGGCGCAGGTGGGTCTGTGGGGTGGAGAAAACTGAGTAAAAATCTGGGCCTGAGCCCGAGAGAGGCTCACTCTGCTGTCACTGATTTTGAGAGAAGCGGCTGTTGGGGCCCAGAGGCATGCTCCTGAGGTGCGACTAGAACAGGACACGGGGTCCAGGGAACTCCCTCCTCTTCCTTCCTGACTCGGTTGCCCAGGGCCTTGACTGTGAGGCTGCAGGTGCCTGCGGCCTATGAAGGACAGCTAGGCTCTTCTGGAGTGATCCAAAAGCATAACCAGAGTGGAACTCACTTCTCAAACCTTAGGCAGAGCGCTTCACCAGGTGGCGTTCGGAGCCTCCCTTACGGGTAGGCATAAGGAGGATTTTGGCACATCGCAGACCAGTCTTCTATTTTCACCTTTTGAATAATTCTGTGTCATAAATTTCCCTGCAGATATGAACAGGACCTTCCCGGACAATGTAAAATTCCGGAAGAGCGCAGATCCCTGTTTACAAAAGACTCTGTACAATGTGCTGTTGGCTTACGGGCACCACAACCAAGGTGTGGGGTACTGCCAGGTAAGCCCCCGGGAAAGTGAACGCGATTGACACCCCGCAGACTTACAACAGGGACACTCTCCAGGTGTACACTAAGTATTCTTTATCAAGTCAGCTCAGAAACTCCCTAGTCATAATACCTGCACAAGCTGTGACTGGAACTATTTCCCAGTTATAAAAGCAGTCAAACATCTATTTAATGATTTCTTTTGGTATCAGACTGCAGTGAGTGGGGGTGAGGATGGAAAGTTGGGAAGCTGGTAGGAAGTAACATAGGTGAACACAGGGCTGTATTTTCTAGAACCCAAAGTAACCAGCATCTCATCACATTGGTGCGAATGTGTGCGTGTGCACTATGTGTGATGTGGGGGGTGTTCCTTTGAGGTTATTTCTAGAGTCAGAGCTTCCCTGCAATTAGAGGTAATGGTATGCCTCATCGCCTGCCACTTCAGTCATCATGTTTTGGATTTGTTGCATGAAGCACACATGAGGTGGGAATGAATCATTTCTCGTTCCTCCCTGAAGCATTCTCCCTCTGGAGTTTATCAAACGGACAGTTCTGTTCATAACAGGGAAAGCAAGAAGAGCCTGAGTTAGGAGTAGCAGCAGTTGTGCCCTCCGTGGGTGCGTGCGTGTGATATGGCTGCACTTCCTTTGAGATTAGCTTTTTCAGTCTCTGAGCTCCCTGGAGGCCCATGAGACCCGAGTCACCGGGTGTGCCAGGCAGGATGTTGGCAGGAGCTGCCTGCTGCCTATTACTGGGAATGCTGCTTGTGGCCATGGCTGCAAGCATGAGCCCAGGGCTATCACGGGATGGGAGTGGCTTTCCCTACCTTTGAGTCTGTACACTTCCTGTACAGGCTCTTGGAGCCCAAAGCTTGTCTGAAGGTTTCCTGGGAGGAGGTGAGTGAAACCCATAGTGATGGGAAGTTTACATCTAACAGCTGTGGGAGAGGGCTCAAGAAGCTTGTCATAAAGGTGAGGGAGCCAGGAGTGTTTGGGTCCTTAATAAGGTTTAAACAAATGTTTGCGCAGTGGGGGTTGCTTTGGCAATTTGCAGTCCCTGCGTGAACAGCATGTGGCATGACTCTGGGCTCTGGAGAAGAAAGGGGGGAAACAGGAGAAGGAGTGAGGCCGATAGTTTTGAAAAGACCAGCAGCAAAGAAGTATCATAGCTACTACTAAGATTCACCTGAATAATTTAGCAGGTTGTGTTTTTATATTGCTCTGTTACCTGGAGATAGTGCCTACAGAAAGATAAAGCTGGGATGAGTCCATTCTCCCCAGACAGAATTCTTGTCATTCTCAGCTTTTATTACTGTCATTAACTTGTTGTCCTGAAACCAGGACGTGGCCTGTAGGAGATGGGGAGGCAAGATGGCTGAGAAATTGTCCTAAGATTATTCTAGTTACTGTTCTTGTGGATATTAAAAATAGCTTAAAAAAATAAACCACACAATTTTAAATACTAGCACGAGGCCAAAACTCTATTGGCTTTTGGAATATATAATGCACGTGCACGCACACGCGCACACATACATATGCATGTCAGTGCATATACATTGTATTATTTTCCTGGGGCTGCCATGACAGAGTATCACAAGCTGAGAGGTGTGAACAACAGGTATTAATTGTCTCTCAGTTCTGGAGGTTCCAGATCAAGTCACCGGGGTTGGTTCCTTCTGAGGCGGTGAGGGAGCGTCTGTTCCAGGCTGCTTCCCTCGCTTCTGCTGCTCTCTGACAAGCCTTGGCTTTCCTTACTTTGTAGACACATTAACCAATCACTGCTTTCCTCTTTGTGTGGCGTTCTCCATGTGGTGTCTTATATCCATATTTATCTTGTTGGTTGACAGAAGTTGATTTTTCTCTTATTATTAGAGAAATCCATACTTATTTAGAAAATACAGGCAAGCAAAAAGGAAGACAGAAGTCGTCTGAATCGCAGTCGCCCAGCCACTGTTGTGAAGCATCACCTGCCTTGCTTCTTCCCCATGTCTAGCAGCTGCTCTCAGATAAGAGAGTCACGGACTTCAAGTATTTTAGCAACATTTGCCTTTGGCTAGTGTGCGCCATGAATTGCCCCAAACAGGCTCGATCACAAAGTCACTTTCAACATCCCCATGTGTCAGCCCATGTTCCTTATGGAATTATGAAATATGGTCATTGGTATAGTTTCCCCTCTGATGTAGTGTTTCATGCTATTAATTTTTTTAGAAGTCAATTGTAAGTTGTATTTTATCACTCAGTTACCATTAGTTGAAGAGTCTTTGATTTTAGTGTTCTAAGGCAGTATTCAGAAGAGTTTCTCTTAACTATTTTCTTTTTCTGCCTTTTCATGTAGATTTGACTAAATGCATTACTAGATGGCAAATCCTGAGTATTTCTAAAGTTCTACTAAAATGTCATTGTGGAATTATGCAAGTTTTAGGGACGAGCAAGGGAAATGGAAAGTCAGTAGTTAGCAGCCCAACAATCATAGAATCTTATGGTGGTTTAAAACTTGACATGAATTTCTGTTTTCTCATTTTTCTCATTTCAGGGAATGAATTTTATAGCGGGATATCTAATTCTTATCACAAAGAGTGAAGAAGAATCCTTCTGGCTATTAGATGCTCTTGTTGGAAGAATACTACCTGGTATGTCGAAAATCTCTACTGTATGCCTTTCACTGTCTTGTTTCTGTCTCGTTATCAAAATAACTCAGCCGATAAGTCAAGATTTTATTAAAACATAATTGAATTGTTTGGGAGTTGAGGTTAAAAATCTTTTTGCAGTGGAGT
This sequence comes from Rhinolophus sinicus, assembly GCF_036562045.2. Lineage (NCBI taxonomy): Eukaryota > Metazoa > Chordata > Mammalia > Chiroptera > Rhinolophidae > Rhinolophus > Rhinolophus sinicus. Next base: position 55,265,046 of record NC_133754.1, on the reverse strand, counting down.
TAAAGAGAAGAAAAATATTTCAGATGATTGGCTCCAGCTAGAGCAACCAGTCATTTCTGTGTCTTAGAGCTTGAATTTGGCTGAGCCTGTATGCTTGGCTCAGCTGTTCCTCAGTTTGTACCGTTTGTGTTGAGACAGACCTATTGGGCCTTAGTGTACGTCTTATTGATCATGAAATCTGGGAGAGGTTCACTTGGAAAGGAAAGGTGGGGAGGTCCTGAGTGTGAGAAAAGAGCCTAAAGGGAGAGAGGACTTGATCAGTCCCAGTTTCAACAAGCCTATATTCGTTACTGAGTTTGTGAATGGTGGTAAGAGGGCAATAATTGTCAGCTGTTATTACTGTTTTTAAAATGAGAATCATTCTTTTCATACATTTCCACCTTTCTATTTACTAACGAGTATTATGTTAATTATAAGTTAGTTAACAAACTATTTGTTAATAAACAACGACCAATTTTTATAACACACAATGTGGACTATGAGCTGCAGAGCAGAATCCCTTTGGGAAGAGAAATGGCCAGAGCCATCTCAGTGGAGAAAACTTGGGGCAGATTTGATCTTCTGCCCTCCCCAGCCGTGATGGTGGTGATTGTTCACAATGACCTGCATGCTTGGCCTGAAAGATAAGCACAGCTTCGAGTCCTCATGACTGGTGGAAAGGGGGGTGAGGGGTGTAGGGGCAGGTGTGGTTACAGGCTCCCCACAGCGATGAGTTCAACGTCAGTCTTGTTTTCTATGCCTGCCTCTGAATTTTCTTCTTGCTCCTCTCCCTCGCACATGCTTCCCTGAGTTGGGCTAGACTCACCCTAGGACCACCCCGGACAGCGCCCAGGGACTTCTCTGGAGAGCGGGTTCCCATCTCCAGGAACTCCATGTTGAAGACATGAGAGCAGGGTGCACACAGCATGGTTCCGATGCCACGCTCACCTGCGCTTACATTCTCACTTAATCCTCAGGAAAGCAGTACCACATAGACCTGACTATTAAATCCATTTTACAAACGAGGACAAGGAAGGCCTGGATCCCACAGCTGTGTGTGGCAGAGCCTGGATTCAAACCCATGGCTGTGTGACCCTAAGGTCCTGGCACGTGCCTCATGGAGGAGTGAACCTGAGTGCACTGTTAAAAAAGGGGGGGATCTGGAGAGATGGAGGGAAATGGGGGCACTCCTTGTGCTCTGGTGCCACCATTAGTAAGGGCTCAGGAGTGCGCGTGCCAGAGGCCAGGCTGGATGGAGCTGCCCATGAGGAAAGGAGAGGTGGAGAGGCCCTGAGTGTGAGAAAAGAGCCGCAGGGATGGGGAAGAAGAGCCGCGGAGAAGACTGTCAGTCCCAGTTTCAACCTGAAGGCCTGAAGTGCAGTGGTCAGGAAGTTAGGAGGAAGAGGGGTCCAGAGACTTTCCAAATGAAGTATTCACAGAGCTTTGTAACACGTTCACCATTTGCTTCAATTATGTCCTAAGACTGAATTACAATGACTATTGGTATCCACGATCTATTTAGTTCTGGGCATTTGGAAAACATCAGTGAATAAAACATAAAAGGCCTGGCCCTTGTGAAATTCCCATACAATGAGCAATAGCCACCACACAACCCATAATAAGTAGATAAAATATAGAGTGTTAGTATTTGTCGTGTGGGGCGGCCTGCGGGGTCTCTGCTCCCCACAAGAGAACGCAGGATATGGTGAGGCCAAAAAGGAACACCCACGGAGCCATAAGTAGGGGAGTCATATCACTATATTCTCGCTGGCGGCTGGGTTGGAGAAACAGGAAGCAGGAACCACAACGTTCGCAACCCTCACTGCACCACTTGCAGGCGCAGCCCCCATTTTCTTGCTAGCGTAGCCACAGCAGTTATATTAGTGGCCAATGGCTCGTTGGTTACATCTGACGGCCAACTAGCCACAGCTGATGGCCATCCAATCACAGTTGATGGCCATTTACTACCTGAACCAGCACCTTTCTATGTGAGGCTGAGAGCCTGGAAACTGCTTTTTGGGGCTCTGTCCCCACACTCCACCCCTACAGGGTCTCGCCTCACTATTTACGCGACAAGCGTCTTCCGCGAGGGGCCCTATGCGAGGAGCCTGGAGGTGAATGCAATATCCTGGACACAGCCAGGGTTTCTCAGGGCACCACCAGTGCTTCTGGGCACAGCCAGACTTACTGGGCTTCTTAGGGTACCACCAGTCTTCCCGGACACAGCCAGGGCTCTCAGGGCACTGCCACTCTCTCTGGGCCTCTTAGGGTACCGTGCTGGAACAACAGCGACTCACAGTCAAGGTACTTACATATTTTCAATGGTGGTCAGTCAAAACACAAAAGCAAACATCCGCCAGTTCCACTACATGGTGGTATGTTCCCAAACAGTCAAGCGGTCCATTAAATTAGGGTTGGAAGGCAATTCTCCATAGTCCATAGTCATTCACCAGGGCTGTCCTGGGGGTGAGGGATGACTTTGACCTCACCCTCATCTCCCAAGGAGGACTCAGCAAGCCTTTCCTCCTGGGACAAGTGCCGCATCTGGGCTGCCTCAGCAAGCACTTCCCAGCCCACAGGGCTGCAAAGACCTTTGCTTTCTCAGGCCTATGCTGGTTGGGGAACTGTCCACGTCTTCCCACCCCTCCATGGGGGTCCAGCTCTCCGGCAGCTGCTCCTGCTGGTCTTCCTGAGACTGGGTGTTCATACACACAAACTGCTCCACCACTCTTCGGAGAGCCTTGGCCGGCACCACATCCTGCCAACTACGCCATGTGTCGTGTGGGGCGGCCTGTGGGGTCTCTGCTCCCCACAAGAGAACGCAGGATATGGTGAGGCCAAAAGGAACACCCACGGAGCCATAAGTAGGGGAGTCATACCACTATATTCTCTCTGGCGGCTGGGTTGGAGAAACAGGAAGCAGGAGCCACACTGTTCGCAACCCTCACTGCACCGCTTGCAGGCTCAGCCCCCATTTTCTTGCTAGCGTAGCCACAGCAGTTATATTAGTGGCCAATGGCTCGTTGGTTACAGCTGACGGCCAACTAGCCACAGCTGATGGCCATCCAATCACAGTTGATGGCCATTTACTACCTGAGCCAGCACCTTTCTATGTGAGGCCGAGAGCCTGGAAACTGCTTTTTGGGGCTCTGTCCCCACAGTATTAGTACACGCAGACCTAGGGAAAAGCCCTGAGACTGAAAATCTACCCCCATAAGTGGAGGGCAGGGAAAGACTGAAGAGGCTGGTTACTCCAGTATGGTAATAAATAGAGTTTACTAAGGGAAACTTACATACAAGATGTATCTTGGGTGGCTGCAAGACAAACTGGATCCCTGTACTGCTTGGCAGGCCCCATAGAATTATACAGGGTAAAAGGGGGGATCGTCAGTGGGTACTAGTATGGGACTGCTATCAGGTATGGGAAATTACATGCTTGACGAGGATAACCACCTGTTCCAGGAACCAGCACATAGCAGGAGGCAGGGTAGGGTGCTGCTTTATGTCCGGATGAACATCAAATTATGATCAGATAACCTCTAACTGGGGTTTGCAGAAAGCAACCTCCATTCTGGCCCAGGTCCAGCTTGAGGGACAGACAGTGATCACGTCATGGAACAGTCTCTCCTCTACGCTTAATAAACAGAATTTAACGCAGTAAATTTGAAGATCCAATTGGCTTTATTAAATGATTTTCGAATCAAGCATCAACTCATCTAGCAACTAGAGAGATACTATGAGGGGTTATATAAGATGGAAGGCCTTTATTTATTTATTTAAAATAATTTTTTTTCACTTACCGTTGACTTTCATTATTTTATATTAGTTTCAGGTATACAGTGTAGTGGTTAGACATTTGTATAATTTATGCAGTCGTCCCCCTGATTAGCCTACTACCCACCTGGCACTATACATAGTTGTTGCAACATTACTGACTATATTCTCTATGCTGCACTTTACATCTCCATGACTATTTTGTAACTACTAATTTGTATTTCTTAATCCCTTCACCTTTTTCACCCAGCTCCTCAACCTCCCCTGCTCTGGCATCCATCAGTTTGTTCTCTATATCTATGAGCCTATTTCCATTTTGTTTGTTCATTTATTTTGTTCTTTAGATTCCACATATAAGCAAGATCATATGGTATTTGTCTTTCTCAGTCTGACTTATTTCACTTAGCATAATACTCTCTAGGTGCATCCATGTTGTCACAAATGGTAAGATTTAGTTCTTTTTAGATGGCCAAGTAATACTCCATTGTATATATGTACAACATGGAAGGCTTTTGTAGAAAGAAGGGCAAGACAAGGAAGTCATCAGTAAGAAGAAAATGAAAATTCATTGGAGGAAAGTAAGAGTTCAGGTGATGACGTCTTCTCATTGGCTGACCTGTGGCATTTCCATTGGCTGGGCTTGTTGCTGGGCAAGAGGAAATGTACTCCTGCTGGAGGAGTAAAGTAGTAAAAAGTATTTTGGTCTGTAATTTACTCTCTGTGGGGGGGTGGGGTAGAGGTCTGTAATTGACCTCTTCCTGTTTGAGGTAGTTGACCTAAGTGGTAGGGTGTGAGAGCTCCCTCTACAGGCCTTCCCAACTCCAATTTTAGTTGAGGTTTCCTTTAATTTACACAAGAGTATTAGGTGATAAATGCTGATTTAGAAAAAATAAAAAAATCAAGGGTCCAGATTGCCCCTAAAGTGGTAGTGTCATTATAAAGAAACAAAAGAAAATATCAAAATAAAAATATTAGTACTGTGGGAGAAAAAAGGAATTATTCTTGTCCTTGCATAGCTCTCCAAATGGTAAAGAGGCAGCTATACGTCATGTTCTCTGAATCCTGGTTGCACAAACTAGGTCATTTCAGTGCCACAGTTATCCTGCTTTTAGTTGTTTCTTTTTTAATTATACAAAAAAATGCAGATATATTCTCATTTCAGAAGTTCAAAAAATATAGTACTGATTATAGAAAAAAAGTGACAGTCTTCTTTCACTTATACCCCCCTCTCATTTCTCTCCTACTCAGAGGAATTATGTTATCATCAATTTGTTGTGTATATTTCCAGAGTTCTTTCTGTGCATTTATATATACATATGTACATAAGCACACAAATAAAAAAGTGAAAATTAATGACATAGAAAACAAAGAAGCAATAGAAAGATTAACTGAGACAAAAGCTGGTTCTTTGGAAAAGCTGATAAAATAGACAAACCTCTACAAGACTGATAAAGAAAAAATGGATTTGATATTTAGAAATGAAAGGGATGCTGTAATTTGAAAATGTGTAGATTTTTAAGAATCAGAATAGGAATAAAATGAAGAGACAAATGGATAACTGAGAAAAATACAGTTTAACAAAGCTGACTGGAGAAAATAGAACATCCGAGTGGGCATATGCACAGACATACAAAATATTTTCACAGACATACAAACCTCATCAAACCTTGAAGGTACAGATAATTCCTATATATTTTTATAAATCTTGCAGAAAATAGAAGAAGATAAACTGCTTATAAACTCATGTTATGAAGCTAGTATAACCTTGCTGTCATGCAGGCTTATCTCATTGACGAACACAGGTATACAAATCCTAATTTAAATAATAATAGTATTAGCAACTTGAATCCAGTGATGGTTATGGAGTAGTATTTTTTATCTAAAGCGTTTATCCCAGGAATGCAAGAATGGCTTAATCATATGGAAGAATCAATAGCAAAGCAAATCCAAGAAGGAAAGATTATTGGAGATTTATCATAATGCTATAATAATTAAAATTGTGTGGTAGTAGTTTATGGATGGATAAACAGAACTGAGAGGCCAGAAATCAATTAGTCTATTGATCAATTAATCTGTCAGAACTTGGTATGTGAGATATGAGGTCTGACAATTAAGTTCGCAAACTCATCCTAGAGAGAGTGCTACATACCTCATTGCTGAATATCACTATGGTCACCTTCAAAGTACTCCCCTTGGGAAGCTATGCACCAACACCAGTGCCTAGTCCATCCTTCAAAGCAATTTTGGAACTCTCTGGAATAGCCATCAGAGCTGTCATCGTATTACTACCCTTGATGTCCTGAATGTCATCAAAATGTCTTTTTTCAGTATTTCCTTTATGTTCGGGTAAAGAAAGAAGTCATTGGGGGCCAGATCAGGTGAGTAGGGAGGGTGTTCCAATACAGTTGTTTGTTTACTGGCCAAAAACTCCCTCACAGACAGTGCTGTGTGAGCTGGTGCATTGTCGTGATGCAAGAGCCATGAATTGTTGGCGAAAAGTTCAGGTCATCTAACTTTTTCACGCAGTCTTTTCAGCACTTCCAAATAGTAAACTTGGTTAACTGTTTGTCCAGTTGGTACAAATTCATAATAAATAATCCCTCTGATATCAAAAAAGGATAGCAACATCATTGCAACAAGTTCGCGAATTTAATTGTCCGACCTCATATATTGATTAATGGGTAAAGAAAGACTATTTAAAACATCGTTCTGTGACAATTGACTGTCTATATGAACAAAACAAAATTAGACCCTTAATTCTATTCCAGATGGATTCAAGACTTATGCGAGAAAGCAAATAGGCAACTTACAAAATAGGAAACATGAATGGCCAACAAAGTTATGAAGAGATGACAAAGTGAGCAAGGAGATGCAGATTTAAACAACAGTGAAGTAGGATGTCAAAGCCTTTAGCACAGACCCCTGATGGCTGCTGCTTCTAGGCCAGTGACAGCCCAATTTCAGAGCAGCTGAAATAGGATAAAGTTAGTGTTAGAATTGAAGATGTTATATTACTATCTTCTCACAGAGGAGGAACTGGAGGCAGAGAGTAACTTGTACAGAGTCACAGAACTAACTCATGGTCTCGTGCACGCCTCACGGGCCTCCTGCCTCGATGACGGAGCCCTCCTCAGGCACTGCCACTGCCATGAGTATTACTATGTTGCATGAAAATTAATAGTCACTCAGACTAGTTTACTTGAAGGATTTCTCTTTTACACTATGGTCCCAAGTCAACAGAATGCTAGTAGACAATGCCCTGACATGCTAAACTTGGCCTCCATACATCCATATGCAGAGTTCAAAGTCTCATGCAGACCTCCTATGACATCAAGGAACCTCTTCGGGAGCCAGGGGCGGCTCTCCGGATTAGACACCATTCAAACCAAGGCATCCAGTGAAAGGGTGCTAGAGGAAAAGCAGATGTGGCCATGTCCTGGCTAGAAGCCGGCTGTCAGTCAGTCCCTGGTGCTTCAGGCCCCATGTGACATCAAGAATGGAGGGGGGAGCATACATGAGTGAGTCAGTACAATAATGAACTAATAATATATTGGCATCCTGAAAAGCTGGTCAGACCTGTTTTCCCTTGAAACAGGGAAACAGGTTGTTAATTGCTCATCACAGAAATACCCAGCTCAACCTAGAAAGTGTGGCCGACATGAGGACTGATAAGGCACATTTTGTGGGTGAGGCTCATAATCCCTGAGGAGCAGAGGGGGAACAGGGCGCGGACCACTGGACTGCATTCATCTCAACTGCACCTGACAATGTCTTTCCTGTGTCCTCTTGATTAGCTTACCCATAGAGTCTCCCCTACTTGGTGTTGTATCCATAGCCTGTGTCCTACTCCTGTGGCACATGTGTTTGCTTTCTCACAGGCGGGCACTTCATCCCTGGGCTGAAGAGCATCACTTTGGAATTAGACTGCAGAGGTTTGAACTGCAACTCTACCACTTACTACTCATGTAGCACTAATCATGCGTGTTTCTAAATCTGTGTGCCTCCACCCCACAGCAGCACCCACACCTGAGACAGCACCCCTACACCTGCCCTGCTCCTCGAAGCACCATTCAGCTCTCTGATGCACTGACACAGCCATTAGGTTGTTTGCAAAGGTGAATGTCCCTAGCAGAAGCATGATTTGGGGCCCCAGGGAGGCGAGGCAGTTCAGGGGCTACATAGGATGTTTCTTTGTTCCTGTGCACAGATGAATGCTGGTTCTGCTCTGTGCTCTTCTATGCAGACGTTAGGGGAATGCCGCGGGCAAAGCCTAGAAGGAATTGTGGTTTGTCTTGCCTTCAACATTCTGGGGCAGAATGCATTGAGGAGGGTAAATAGAGAGGCTCGCAGGCTTTCAGTGATCTTTCCCTGGTGACCAGCTCAGGCCTGTGGTGGCTGGGGTGTGACTTTGACATCTATTTTTGGAAGCTGCTCTAAGTCTCTCTGTTACCAAGAACAAGGTCATGCTGTGCTTGCAGCTTAAATGTCCTTCTCGGCAAATCCTCTTACCACTCCTGCGCTTAAACCTGATTTCCTCCGAGATGTCACTTGTATAATTGGGTCGGCACTCAGTATGCTCTCAAGAGAACAGAGACTGTTTGCTGAATTAAAAAGGAAAAAGAGAGAGCAGCAGTTCAAAGTTTCAAGAGATAGATGCAAAATCAATATATGAAAGGGCAATTATTTTTTAATCCCTTGTATTTTATAACCGGATTGGCTTCTATTAAATTATTTTCAGTGTACTTTAGTATTAAACATAGTTTATTGTAGCTTACTCTTCGAAAATTAGCAACATTAGTGCAATATCGTGTTAATATTTATAATGACTATTTTAACCGAAATATTTAATTAACAAGAACGTGTTGTCATTTGCTTTTGTGAGTGACCAAACTGCATATTGGCAGCAGGGCGAGATACTGTGTTTGACAGTATGCAGAATGTGTGCACATTTTCTTTTTTTATTACACAGATTACTTAATTTTTATAGCAAAAATTAAGCATTAAAATTCATTAAAACACATCACATTAACAAGCTAGAAAGGTTTTTGCAAGACAAATGTCTGTTCAAAAGATAGACCCTCTGTTGGAAGCTTTGGTCTGTGTGTGTGTCTGAACTCATGGTAGGGACCGCTAACTGCCGGCCCTGTAACAGGAAGCAGAGCAGCCATGAGGTCGCTTTAACAAGTCGTGATTTCTGTGTTCCGACAGCCCGGGGTCCCCAAGCCACTAACTAGAGTAGAAAATTTCTCCAAATTAAGCCATCATGCCTCTTCGGGAATGAACAAGAAACAGTTTAGACTTAACATTGCTTCTGCCTTTCTGTATTCAGAGTGGTGGGGACATTTGGCTCTTTCTAGAATTTCTGGTAAATGTAATGAAGTGTCCTCCACCCTTAAGTTGGAGAAAGCATGTAGGATTCCATGAAAGCCTTTGCCCAGCAGCTCTACGTGGAGACGTTTCTCTGCCCACGTGAGCACATGTGAGCACACGTGTGTGGGCTGACAGCATCTGAATGTCTACAAGCCAGGCGCTGGTGAAGTGGTGTATGGCTTATCCCTGCGAAGGCTCCTTGCCAAAGACGGCAGGCCATGTATGTGAGGGTGTACAAAGGGATGTATAACAGTCCTGTTTGCAAGAGTCCTGTTTGCGAGATAAGTAAATCTGTTACGTGGTATTAAAAGATGGGGGAGGCCTGTCATTCTGGTTAGTGATGATTGGTTACCTGGGGACAGTGGTGTGGAGGTGACTTTTGCTTTTCACCTGATGCTCTAATTTATTGTAAGCATGTATTATCTTAGTAACACAAAAAATAAAGAGAATTAAATAAAAAACACAATACCAGTCAAGAAAGGAGAATGTGTCCTGTGCTCAGAGGACCCCAGGGTGCTCAGGGGACACTGGCACGCTGCTGGAGAAGCCATCAAGGCCAAGGCTGTCACTGTCTTTGAAGCCCCGAGTCTGTCCCATCCAGGGCACACATTTTATCAACCAGCTGTGGGATTGGAAATCTGTGCTTTGGGCAAATTTAAAAGAACTGTCTTTTATGACACTATTTGTGTCCCTGAACTGTCTGTTCTGAGGAGGCAGGTGGATGCGGGAAGGTGTAGAGGGGCAGCTCGAGTTGAGCCCCTCCCTCCTGACTGTGTGTGGGGGGTGGCATGGTGGCACTGCATGGGCACTGGGGGCGGGTCTGCTTATGCCCGTGACTGTGTCCTTCACCGCTGGGCCATGGGCCGCCTCCACGCTATCAGGTGGTGCTGTCCCCGCAGCTCAGGTGGCCCTGTGCTGGCTTCCGCTGCCTCCTGAAATCTCTCTCAGCCTGGGTCGGGCAGGCTCAAAAATTATCTTCCGGGTGGCGCTGACCCTCATTAAGCTGCAGAGGCGCTCCCTCAGTTGGGATGACAGGAAAAGGCAGCTGCCACCTGCCGATTTTTAAAGTTTTATTTTTATTGTGGTAAAATACACATAACATCAAATTGACCATCTTTGTCATTCTAAGTGTACAGTTCAGTGGCATAAAGCATAGGCACAGTGTTGTTTAACCATCACCACTGTCCATGTCCAGAACCTTCTCATCTCCCCAAACCGAAACTCTGTTCCCGTTAAATAAGAGTTCCCCATTCCCCTCCTCTTGCCCCTGGCAACCACCATTCTACTTTCTGTCTCTCTGATTGTGGTGGCTCTAAGCACCTCACATAAGTGGAATTATGTAGTATTTGTTCTTTTGTGACTGGCTTATTTCACCTAGCATGATAGCCTCAAGGTTCATCCATGTTGTAGTGTGTGTCAGAATTTCCCTCCTTTTTAAGGCTGAATAATATTCCATTGTATGTATGGACCACATTTTGTTTTTCCAGTCATCCACAGGTGGACACTTGGTTATGTCCATTTTTTGGCGGTTATGAATAATGCTGCTATGCAAATATCCTGCTTTCTGCTAGCAGGTTTTAATGGTTGCCCAGCAGGGCCTCACTGTCCGGAGCCCCAGAGACCCCTGCTTTGGGAACTGCTCCGGAGTCCCTGCATCCGCACAGCTCAGCATCTTGCCTCAGTCCTCCCTCTAACTTTGCCCTCCTCTTCTGGAAAGGATCCTCCATGAATAGCCATTTTTCCCCTCTGGCTGAGAGGAAAACGAGGGAAGAGGCCAGCAGGAGGCTGTGGTGTGCGGAACAAGTGAGGCCCACTTCTGGGTTTCTGTCTCATCCCCGTGGCAGATTACTACAGCCCCGCAATGCTGGGCCTGAAGACGGATCAGGAGGTCCTGGGGGAGCTGGTAAGGACCAAGCTGCCGGCGGTGGCGGCCCTGTTGGATGGGCATGGTGTCCTGTGGACTTTGGTCGTGTCACGCTGGTTCATCTGCTTGTTTGTGGACATTCTGCCTGTGGAGGTGAGTGTCTCCTGCCTTGGTGGGACCGGGCTGACTCAGGTCACCACACAATAATCTGCCATTTCTGTTTCTCTGCAGACGGTGCTTCGAATCTGGGATTGTTTGTTCAACGAAGGCTCAAAAATTATCTTCCGGGTGGCGCTGACCCTCATTAAGCAACACCAGGCTTTTATTTTGGAAGCCACCAATGTTGCAGACATTTGTGAAAAGTTCAAGGAGATCACCAAAGGGAGTTTTGTGACTGAATGTCACACTTTTATGCAGGTGAGTGGATGTTCTCAGCCTGTGCTTTGCTCTGCTGTTCCATTTGCCCAGCCCGTGAAGGGGGTGTCCTGGCTTCACACGTCTGTCTGTCTGGCAAAGCATCTGTCCCTGTATTTCCTTTGGACCTCTTCCTCAGCTGGGTCTCTTCACCCCTCCCTTCTCAAGCAGCCTTGAGGAGAGGCTCCAGCCCCTTCTAGGCCCATGTTCTGGAGTCCAGGGCCTGCTGGCAGATGTGTGGGGGCCACCTACCTGGAATGCATGGCTGCTGCTGCTCCTCTTGTGCCATCAGCCATGGAGTGGCTTGCTCTGAGATGGGCAGGGTCCAGTGTGCCGATGGGACCCCCTGTAGGGCCAGTCAGGGTTCACTGAGACAGAAGCATCAAGGGCTCGAGTAGACAGATGGGTCTAACCCACATTTCAGTTTCTCCAGGACTGGGAGGTAGCAGACTTCCCTGAGTCCAGGAGCCCCTCCTGGGCCTGCTGTCTGTGTTTCTGGTCTCTGAGGGCTTTCCTGATGACCCTGTCTACAGGAGGTCTCCTGTCTCTCCTGGTCCTAGTGGGGTCGCAGGCTGTGTAGACGACTCAGACCCGCTGAGTGAATGAAGTGGGAGCCGCATCCCACAGGCCTTCTGAGGAGTCCACGGAGCTGGGACAGGCTCAGGTTGGTAAGGCAAGGTTTAGGTGGACTAGTGGGAAGAGGGTGAGAGGCGGGAGCAGAGCCCAAAGCTGGAACGGCCCTGGCGGGAGGTGATGAGTACTAGCGCCCGAGCAGCCTTCATCTAGAGCACCTGGCCCATCTCACTTTTCATCTTTTTTGACGTAATTACAAATCCAAAGGAGGTAGCAGAGGGCATGATGGCTGCATCCTCGTGGCATTGTTTCTATGCCTGGGAAGGCCAGGTGCTTCTCCACACTTCCCTGGGAGGTAGGGAGCTCCTTGCTGGGGCAGTTTTGCTTGGAAGCGACAAGGGGCAGCCTTCTGATGACTGGGACTATCTTAGACAGAATCTAGGGCACTGAGCCAGAGACTTCGTGCCTTGAGCTTACTCCATACCACTCTGAAAGTGCAGCGTGGACACCGGGCAGCTCCAAGGGAGCGAGAGAAAACCTGGTGCCTCCAGACTGGGGCTCCAGCAGGGAGGGGTTCCACTTCCACCTGGCCTCAGAAGATGAGCTCACGTCTAGCTGCTGTGACGGTCCCCAGGGTCACATGCATCCTCTGAATAGCATGTGGGAGGGCGGGCATGAGCACTGACATTTCAGCTCGTACCGAGCTGTACTCACCAGCCAGCAACCAGAATAGAGAAGGTAGTGATGACGGACAAGACGTGTTGGACAGAAACCTGGAACTGATTCACTTGGAGGCTTGTCGGGGGAACTTGGAGTCCATCACTCATGACAGATTTTCTCCTTCAGAAGGGGTAACTTCTCCATCTTTTGAAGTCTTCAAGCCGGCTGGTGGCCTCTTGGTGAGAATGTTATAGGGGAATTCAAGCAGCAGATGGCAGGATCGTGCTTCTTCCAGGCCTCCAAGTCTTTAATTGTATGTTGAGGAGATTATGGAGCTGAACGCAGAACTCGGACAGAATCAGTCTTCCCTTATCTGTATGACTGCTGGCAGGTTTCATGATTCCTTTTAGTCTCAGGTTCCTCATTTATAATAGATGATGATAATAGGTCCTGTATCCCAGGGTTTAGTTTTTTTCTTTTTCTTTTTTTAGTGAGATGGAATTCCCATATCATAAAATTCATCCTTTTAACATGTACAGTTCAGAGGTATTGTTACATTACCTAGTTCCATTATCTAGGTCCAGAACATTTTCACCACCCCCAAATGGAACCCCATTCCCCTACCCCTTCCTAAGCTCCTGGCAACCACCAGTTTACTTTTTTTTTTTTTTTTTTTGCCGGTTTACTCTCTGTCTCTATGGATTTCTCTCTTCTGGACGTTTCACATAAATAGAATCAAACAGTGTGTGACTTTTTGTGTCCAGCTTCTTTCACTCAGCATAATGCTTTCAAGGTTGTTTAGATCTAACTGGTATTATTTATGTCAGTGTTTAGTGAGACGAGTACCTTGCACATAGTAGGTGCTCAGTAAGTGCTAGGATTTATAAAGTGCTAGAGGCAGCAAGGTGACTGGTTTGCCTGGGTGCAGGTGGGTGAGCTGTCCACGGCGGGACTTTGCCTGTGCAAAGTTCACAGCCCGAAGGCGCTCTGGGCCCTGTGACCTTGGTGGGCCTGAAGGAAGCACAGGATCCTGAGGACACTGGGCGGGTTTCGCCAGTCTACCTGTATCGAAATCAAAAAGGTTGTGTATCATCGACAGAATAAATGTAGCCATTCAAGGGAAGTTGGTGGGGAAACAGCCTTAGTATAGTGAGTCTTACTTTCTCAGTGAGCTCTACAAAATTGTATATGCATTTCTGTATTAAAAACACATCAGCACAGAAGTTGTAGTTCATGTATCAAACCGCTTTGAAATCCTGTAGAAGAACCTCCAGAATAAAAACAGTGATCTTATATTGGAGCTTAGTGCAACATTAATGGGAAGAGAACAGTTGAACACTAATGTCTTGGCACGTCTCAGAGGCTTTGACTTACTTCTCTTTTCAGGAACATGGGCAGCTATCACGTAAACGCTCTACCAACCTTAGGTGCTATGTATTATGAAAGTATGGAAGCATTTCTGAAATGAAATTTATTTAAAAAAACTTTTTAATGCTAATTACTCTTGGCCTAATTTATACCTGTGAATTTCTCAGCAGTAACTGCACAAATTATTAAATTGTTATGCACAAAAGATGCAGTGGCACATCCCGCAGTCTAAAATGTTTGTTCTCACGCTAATTTTAACGCCCTTCCTCTGGAGTCCCATGGCTGGCTACCTGCCTGCGTGCTGTGCTCTCCCTGCCTTCCCGAGGCAGCATCGTTTCTCCTCATTGTGAAGCAGTTTTCTCTCTTACTAGAAATGAGTCTTGAGTCTCTTACTGCTTCCACTTTTCAAATCTGGTTTCTCGTACTCAGTTTGCTCGTGAATGGCTTGACTGGCTTCAGCGCTGCTACAGGATACAAGAGTTAATGGGTATGAACAAAAAGAACAACACAGGCAACAAAAGCAAAAAATACAAACAGGAATACATCCAGCTTAAAAACTGCATAGCAAAGGAAACAAGCAACAGAGTGGAGAGAAACAATATTTGCAAACCATGTATCTGATAAGGGTTACTACCAGAATTTATAAAGAACTACTTGAAATGGAGGGCTGTCCCCTCACTGTAAGAGGCCTGTGGTTTTTGGTCGGTCTGTCTGTCTGCCACAGCCTCACCGTTAACAGGACAGCTAAAGTAAGAATGTGGTTTTGGTTGGTTTTTAAACCCGTTCCATTCCTCTTCCAGAAAATATTCTCAGAGCCTGGAAGCTTGTCCATGAGCACCATCGCCAGGCTTCGCGAGAGCTGCAGGGCCAAGCTGCTGGCACAGGGGTGACTTGGGCATTCTCCCCTCTGCACGACCACGAGGCTTCATTTCTGGAGTTGACCAATTTTTACTGTTTTCCTTTTTAGTGCTGTAAATACTTGATGTCTCTACGCTTTGGAGGTGAATTTTTTAAAAGAGCAATTTAAAATCATGTCTTTCTGTAACTGATTGAGCTGTGAAGTCATAAATTTCTAAAAATATATTTTTACCTGAGACAATAATATATAAAACGTGATATACATTTGTATTTAATAAAGTATGTTAACACCTATGGATTTGTGATTACCACTTGTCAGTCAATTGAAAATTAAAATCAGTGAACTGTTATTAGTGTTATTAATGCCAATTAAATATCCTGTTCCTTTCTGTAGCAGAGCATTTACCTTTATGTGAAGTTTGTGCACGTACCAAGTGATTTGTCTTTAGAAAGGTAATTTCAAAAAATGACTTCTAAAATCGTGTTACAAGTGCTCAATGTAGCCACTTCCTCCTAGAGCCCTGGAGGGAGATGATTAACATGCAGCAAGACCCCCTCCTCTGGGCTTGAGACCCTAAGCCTCCCATCCCAAACCCTGACCCAGTCTCCCCGCCCTGACAAGACCCCTGGTGCTGCCTCTGGCTGAGAAACCCCACTGCCTGGGCAGGCTTGCGCCCTGCATGAGACAGGTGGGCAAGGGTGGGGGGACAAGCAGGGGCGGGGCACATGCAGGGACACTCAGGGGCAGCTGGTCTGCTCCTCCAGCCCCACCTCCCCACAGGGGCCCCAAGCTTGCTGCCCTCAGCAGTGTCACCTATAAATACCTCTTGGTTTTTCAAAATGTCCTTCCATTTACAAACAACTCCATCCTCATCCCACGTCTGGACTGTGGTCACCTGTCCGCACCTGAGGGTGTGGTTTTACCTCAAAAGGGAGGCATAGCTAGGGACCTGGGTGGCAGCAGACTTGCCTGAGAGCACCCCATCCCCAGCTGTGGCCACCACAAAGGCACCTGCCTTCCCCACAGCCACTGATGCAGCTGAACCAGGACGAAAGCAGCATGCTAATGTCCCAATCTACCTTAGACATTGTCACCCAGGAGACAGTGGCCTGGGTAGGTCACCAAAGCCTGAGCCCCCAAGGTAGAGCCAAGCACACAGGTCACTGGCACAGGGTTAGCAGAGCAGCCTAGTGACCTTGGAGTTCCCAGTGCTGATACTTCACCACCAGCCCCATGCTCCTGAGTCCCTCCCAGGAACCGCGCCCTGGACAGGGTGACCTGGAGCTGTACGTGATGAACCAACCAGGAGGGCTTTTTCCCTGGAAGGAATCCAGAGACAGAATTTCCCTTCTTGAAACCTAAGCAGCTGCACTTCCAGGGCATGGCCCCATCGCCTGCTTAGGTACTGAACCTTTGGGGAGCCGCAGGGCTGTGTCTGGGTCCTTGGAGACCTTTGCCCCTCCAGGCAGGTGCCACTTCCACACTATTTTGAATGCTCTCAACTTGTGCTTCAAATCCTGAAACATCTGTAAAGACCTGACCCCCAGCATGACAGCCCTAGTGCTGGTTTCTGTTTGGATCAGGCATGGATTGTCTGTCCTGTCCAGACTGGGGAGCCTGAAATCTGAGGAAGAAGATGCGTGTGGTCATGCTGCTTGAGGGCCCTAACTGCACCCATGCCCTGAGCATTCAGACCGCTGCTGCAGCCGCAGTCCTGCTGCGTGGGTGTGCACATGGGCCCTCCGCTATGCTGTGTGAAAGGACTGCTATGAGGAGGAACCACACAGGGCCACCTCAGATCTCCTCCTCCCACCCGTGTGGACAGAAGCTTCTGGGGTGCATGTATGTGGGCAGTGGCTGGGGATACGCAAATCCCAGGGTCACTCCGCAGGCAGGCTGTCCTCAGCCTTAGCCACCAAGGTCCATCGATCCTCAGAGGGCACAGGTCTTTGCTTAAAAAGTTCGGCTTAACTATACACAATAGCCAAGACATGGAAACAACCGAAATGCCCATCGGTAGTCGACTGGATTAAGAAACTATGGTACATTTATACAATGGAGTATTACGCAGCCATAAAGAAAGAAATCTTACCATTTGCAACAACATGGATGGACCTAGAGAACATTACGTTAAGTGAAATAAGTCAGACAGAGAAAGACAAATACCATATGATCTCACTTATATGCGGAATCTAAAGAAAAGAATAAGTGAATGAACTAATCAGAAAGTTTTGGCGACATAGAGGAAAAACTGAGGGTTGCTAGATGGGCGGGGGGGGGTGGGGATAAGGGGAGGTGAGAGGTTTAGAAAATAGTCGGTAACCACAAGATGGCCACGGGGTTTTGAAAATTAATTTGGGGAATGTAATCAATAATGCAAAGATTTTGTAGGGTATCCGATGGACACGTGTCCCATTTGGGAGACCACCTCAGGGGTGATGTTAGATGCCTGATCTCTGCACTGTACACTTGAAGTTGAACAATAATGAATGCCAACTATAATTTTATATATATATATATATATATATATATATGCATATATATGTATGTATATGGTTACAGGAAGCGGAGTACAGCATTAGGAATAGAGACAGTGGAAATGTAATGGTTCTGTGCAATGTCAGAGGGATAGTGGATGGGGGGAGGGGGGATCACAGTGTGCGGGATATAAATGATAAACGTCTAAGTATTGCTTTGTCTTGTGCACCTGAAACTAATAATAATTTAAAAAAAGTTGTGGTATATATACACAATGGAATACTATTCAGCAGTACGAAAAGATGAAATAGCACCATTTGTGACAACATGAATGGATCTTGAGATTGTAATGCTAAGCGAAATAAGTCAGACAGAAAAAGTCGAGAACCATGTGATTTCACTGATGTGTGGTATATAAAACTTAAAACAACAAAAGAACAAGACAAACACACGAAGGAACAAAACTCATAGACATAGACAATAGTTTGGGGGTTACCAGAGGGTAAGGGGGGTAGGTGGGTTCTAGAAAAGGGTAAATGGGGTCTAATATATGGTGATGGAAAAAGAACTGACTCTGGGTGGTGAACACACAATGTGAGATATAGATAATGTATTACAGAATTGTACACCTGAAATCTGTGTAACTTTACTAACAATTGTCACTCCAATAAAGTTTAATTTAAAAAAGAACAAATAAAATGAGAACAGCAATTCCTAAAAAAAAAAGAAAGAAAAAAAAAGTTTGGCTTAAGTAAAACTCAGGCTTGAGCTCCAAGCAGAGCCGGCAAAGCCTCCTGGTGCCACTGTCCTAAAAGACGGATGAGCCCATCTTCAAAGGGGTGATCTTGTCTCTAGAACTACTGAACAGTGCTGTGAGGGCGCCGTACGCTGCCCTTCTCCTACGCCCTCCTCCTCCTCACGGTGTGGGTGGGATCACAACACTGGCCTTGTGGTCACAACTGCAGACGGACCTTAGGACACGACTCGTTCTCAAACCGCCACGCAGCAGCCGGCTACACATCAGCTCCCCTAGAAGCAGCTGCTCAGACAGATCCCACTGCAGCGGTGACTGCCACCCACTTCACTCCAGCACACACTGCTTTCCCCCATTCATCCCAGCGAGGGCTGACAGAAGTACAAGGTCCAGACAAACAACGAAAGAGACAGTTTATTAGCATTGTTACGGCAATGCGTTACACAAAGGGATCCTCAGTGCACAGCCCACCTGAGCTGCAAGCGGATAAATCAGAGAGTGAAACCGATTATTTTACACAAGTGCAGACACAGGATCACCCCGAACCTCAAACAGAAGACTGAAAATCACTTTACAAAAAAAAAAAAAAGAAAGAAACAAAGAAAAATAACACCCATTTTTCTATTTAAAAAAGTGCCAGCTCTTGAGTGGCAGAACATGGAAAGACCAAAGGACTGGACGCCCCAGTAGCTCTGATGTGCAAGGGTCGAGCTGTGCAGCCTGTGGGGGCCGGGCCTGTCCTGGCTTCTAAAGCTTAATTTAAGCATTCCAGATTTTCTTTTTTTGAAGTACTTCTGTTTTAAATTTTTTTCTCTATTAATTTCTTAAGTGCGTCAGTCTAACAGTTAGCCAGCCTTCATCAGTCATAAGTGTTAAGACCAGAGACCCTCCTTTTGTAAGGCTTATATCTGAGTCAGGAATGAAGAAACCAAACACCAGAACCTTAAAAAGCCAAATGATAGTGGAGCCAGTGCCTATTTAGAAAAGCACTCTTACCCTCCCCTTATAGTTCTACTTTGGTAAATATTAACATTTAACCAGTTAGCAAAATATTTAACCCCGTTAGCAAAATTAACACCGTCATTTTAATAGTTACTCTTTTGTGCATAGTAAATGTTGCAAGATGAACTTCACATTGGATAAAGCAGATTTGAAAATCAGTTTGCAAGAAAGTGTACCTCCCTCAACATCAATCTAAGCTCAGGGAAATGAACGGAGGCCCTGCAGCTGCTGCTGGTCTGCGGTGGTGCCGCCATGCTAAATCGTCTGGTAGCCGGCGTGGCTCCTCTTCCTGCCGATGAGGTAGGCGATGAGGACGATGAGGACCAGCCCTGCCAGGGCGCCACCCACGGCGATGGGGATCAGCATGTTGTTCTCATCCAGCTGACATTCTTCCACTTCGAAGACAAATGGGCGCACACCATGTTCACGTGGGTGGTCAGCATGGGACCTTACAAATTGACCTTGCCCTCCTCCCTACCTCTGCCCACCGCCCCACCAGGGAGAATTATACCAACTTATACCAGAATTATACCAACTCCAATCAACTATCACTTGGAGACGCTCCTACAGAGGCAGAGCTTTCCACATGGCTGGGAAACTATGGACGTGGTCAGTGTGCAGTCCAGGGCCTCTGGGCTCTTCTGGGACACTGACCTCACCAGACAGCTAGCATTTTCATATTCCCTTTCACAGGGAGAAGAGCCATACTATTTCTTAAAATGGCTACCTGTGCTCAAATGGTGATGTGTTCACATCTAAGATAAGCTGGGTGTTTTGAAAGCAAGCTTAAGACAGGAAGGGGAATTTGCTCTAAAAATCTCTTGGACTGGGAAAGCAGCCCCAAAAGATCAACCCCTCCTTGCAGCATGAAGCTGTTAAATATCTGAACAGAAGCCTGTCAAACCCCACTCAGTCTGATATGCTGCCTTTGATGGCACTCACCTGACCCAAACTTGTCACCTTCTACCTGGAAAGCCTGGACCCACACTTTGAATACGTTGAGAGAAAAGGCCTTTGTGACCTGAATGTGTTCCTCGGCGTTACACTTGTAGGAATTCCCCATGGTGGCCTGAAGTGCTCTCAATGAGCCATTGGCGGCCTGGAAGGTGGGCGCTGCAAAAGCACACGAGTCAGTGTTCTGGGGCACCTGGATGGGCCTGGGAACTGTGTGGATGGGGCTGGGGGGTGGTGGAGGTGGTGTCTTACTTTTGGCGTCGGGGAGAGTCCTATTGAACTGAATTTCTTCCAGGAAAAACCGGCTAGAACTTGCATTCTTAAAGAGAAAAAGATAATTCATAAACCACTCACCAGATTTCACGTTTACTATTACAGCGTCATTTCTAATAAATTCAACCTCCTGTGTTTCTAGCTTTAGAATGAAACTGCCGAGTACCCTGTCTATAAAAAGCATCATATAAATCTCAAGAACATAAATTTTCATTTGTTCCTTCCACACTTTTTCACAGAGGACTGAAGGATCCATATTCCAAAAAAGTAAACTTTCCTAAATGTTTACTGAACTTTAGGAAAGTTAAACTTTATTATGAGAAACCCAACTGTTAATCAGTTCATTTGTATAGTGTATGACAAATATTCATGCATTGTATTTCTGTTCTTCCCATAGTACTCTGTTAATTTTCCATGATTCTTCCCAGGCAAGTATAAAGAAAAGAAAGTACAGAAGCAGAAATGCTGCTGCTCAGTCAAGGGGTGAAGATAGAGTCAGCAGGGGGAGGTCAAGCTGAGCGTCTGCCCTGAAGTTGCCCTCCTGCTCTGCACCCATACACTGGCTGCTGTCTGGTGTTTAATAGTGGCCGTCGGGCACACGGGAGGCACTCCCAAATGTCTGAAGAATAAATGAAGGCCCATTTGTAAACAAAAAAGACGAAGGGGAGAAAGCCGAGGCACAAAAACGGGAGGGCAGAGAAAAGACTCCTTCCTAAGGCAGAGCTGTGGGTTTCAGGACCTGTGTCCAATATTCACCTGGGCTTACGCAGGTTGTGCTCAGTTAGGCCACTGGAGCCCCGAGGCACCATGGAAGAGAAACTCAGTAGAAAGAAAAAAGCAATGAGATGCACGCTAAGATTCCAGGCTCATCTGACACTGAAGCCCTAGAATCACAAAGGAGAGTGGACCCTCACCATTCCAAACTGGAAGACTAGGAAAGTACTGCTCTCGCTCCACAGCTCCAGGGTCACCTTTTGGGCAGTGCAGCTCCCACTGACATGGGTCTTATTTGGGTTGATGTTGAATACTCCTGTCACAGTCTAAGGAAGAAAAGCAAATAAGTTACCATTCTATTCCACACTCTGAGTACTCGGTTCTTGAGAAAACAAGCAATCCTAAAAACAGTAACCTGAAGGCCACATTCATTTTAACCAAAACCAGAATGAAAGCACTAGAAGTTCACACTAGTGCAGACTTCTAGATTCCAAAACAATTTTTCCTGCTATTTCTGGTCGCTACTTTCAGAATGACACGAATCTGTGGGAAAGGTCTAGAACCTGGTGTCGTCCTCAGCCTGGCCCCAGTGGTCACACACTTTACATTCATCACAAGCAAGTTACCTGCTACAGCCTCCCAGACTTGGTTACCATTAGGGAGAAATAATATTTCAAAGAAAAAGTATAAAAATAACAAATATTCGAGTGGTAAAAGTTTAAGCAAAACGTAACACTCTGACGGAAGCCAACAACCTTGTAGCGTGCCCACCCCACACGTCTAGGCTGCGTGCGCGTCCCCATCACTCCTTCTGCTGTTTCAGAGGAAGCAGCCGCAGCAGGGCCGGGGTGAGCCTGGCTGTGTGCCGATGAGCTTCCTACAGACGCAGGCGCCCGGAAGTGTCCTTGCATTCACATTCTAAAAGGCAGCGCGCACAATAAATCCCAGTACTCACGCACCAAACTCCAACACACGAGGAAGCGCGCCTCGGAACTGAGCCTACCGTACTATCCTTCTTCTCATAGGTGATGTTCAGCTGCAGCCCCATGTTGGCCAGCAGACAGGTCCCGTTGGCGCCACTCACGTTGTACGTGTGCACCGCGGGGCTCTCAGGTGCTAGTGTTGGTGAAGGGTGGGGAGGTGTGGGTGGCACTGTTGGGGAATGTTCGTCTTGCGTACAGCGAGTCTCTGAAAGGACAAGGTGATGAACCACACTGCTCACAGGAAGGTAAAAATTTTGGTTCCTTAGAATCACCAGGAGCTACAGCAATCCCAAGCTCCTGCTGTCTCCCTGAGCTCACTGTGGAGCCCCGCAGACTTTCTCAAACTGCCCCGCCTCACAGAACATGACTGCTTGATTTTCCCCAGGATGACACACACTAACACCATTCTGGAAGCACAGGATGGGAGTAAATCATTACAGGCAATGTTCAGCTCAGGACAGGCGAGGCACTTGTCCCCCAGAGCTGGCTGCGGGGGATGGCAAGTGTCTGGTTCACCTGTCTCCACTCCTGCCACTGCATGAGACCTCTAACTGGACACGTCCATCTCAGCCTTGGGGCAGTCCTGTGTTCACAGATCTATCCTCTTCTGCATGACGAACCTTTCCTTCCTACTGTGAGGTCAAGAAGGAAACCTTAACTCGTGTCATGTGCTGTTGAGACAGTCAGCCATGCACCACTTGAAATGGTGACAATTCATATAAATGCTCTGAGTTCGTGCATAGCACTGGAACAGTCACAGGGACAGCAGCAAAAGGGCCTGGAGCTCACAGGCTCAGGGACAGACAGACAGACAGCAAACACACACACATCATCACAAATCTAGTGCTGCCCACACGGGGCCTCTGAGAGAGCAGCAGAGGTCCTTGGAGGGATGGCATTAGGCAGCCCCGCAGGACAAGACTGGAGCTGAGACTCAGGGGCATGGGGTTAGTCAGCGCCATGGGATTTTATCTGTGGCCAGGTGTTGAGGGCACCGGCAAGCACTCTTATGGAGGCAGAAGGCCCACTAGGTGTGACAGCAAAAAGCCCGAAACAGGAGACAACGACTGAGAACGTGAGGCAGGCTGGTGTGCAGACAGGCCACTGCAGAGGCACTCGGGTCAATGGTGAGAAGTTAGATTTGGGGGTGATGGTATTTGTGGGGGGGAGACCACATTGCGCTCCCAGACGACATGCTGAAGTGTCTGGATGTGATTCTGTTCCTCAGAATTTGACCCACCAAGTTTGTTTACAACAAAAATTTATATTCAAAAATCAAGGCAGACTGAACCCAAAGCAGAAAGATAACTGAGCACTTTCTATAGGAACAGACAGGATAGGTGTGCCTTCTATGAAGATTACAGACAATTACTTAATGTTCTAGAACACCAAGATATGCAGCACTTCTAGGATACCACCAACCCCCACATTAGGTTTCCTTTACACCTTGTTTCTCAGGACTAACAAGAAGTTTAGAATATTTCCGACCAACTGGATGGAATTTGCATCCAATTCCGACCCTTTCCACATTCACCTAGGCTGAGCCATGGGAAGCTGGCCCAAGTATCCAGTGTGGGAGCCAATCAGGAGTTTGTTGTGTGTAACTTTACCCACTACCTCTTTCTACTTACTCTACACTACAAAGAAACTTCCACAGTAACTCTCTTTCAGTTGCCGATTCCTCCTCCATATCCCATCTACTTGGGGGAGGAGACGGGAAACTTCACCCCACAGAACTGTAATACATGGGAAAATTTAACAAACTTTCTGCAAGTTCAACTCACCCAGCATGCCTACACATGATGTGGTATTATGGAATAAAATGCCTTTCTAGACAGAGTACAGATGGGAAACAAACAAAAATATAACCCTCACAAATGGCTTTAACCTTGGGTTAAATGGTGGCAGGGCAAATACTGCTGTAGATGTCCCAATCTAGGGTGTGCTGGCCAACACTGTGCTGTTTTTTTTACCCAGAGTAAGCTACAGGTTGATGTTATTGTACTTTAAAAAGAATAGCTTCACCATTACTTTATAAACTTTTACAGAACACAACATAATTAAAGTGCAAAACTACATGGAAAAAAAAAGGCAACAGGCCAATCTCCAAATTCTGGTCTAGATGGCACCACACATGGGGGAAAGTAACGTACACTGACTGATAATGACAGTCATTCAGTGATTTCATAAAGCAGGTTACAAAATGTCATAAAGCAGGTTACAAAAGACTCGGGCATGTAAAAGACTGCAGTTTGGAAACATGAATAACACATCA
Organism: Rhinolophus sinicus; assembly: GCF_036562045.2. NCBI lineage: Eukaryota > Metazoa > Chordata > Mammalia > Chiroptera > Rhinolophidae > Rhinolophus > Rhinolophus sinicus. The sequence goes on along the minus strand of NC_133754.1, from coordinate 55,240,752 downwards.
TAAGGTCTAACCCCTAGTCAGAAAAATTCAGGACTTTAGAAATCTTTATGGATAAAATGCCCTCTTCATTCTATCTAAATTATAAATGCAAAATTCACTCTCTAACCAGTCTGTTACCTACTACCATGTTTCTCCGAAAATAAGACCTAGCCGGACAATCAGCTCTAATGCGTCTTTTGGAGCAAAAATTAATATAAGACCCAGTATTATAGTATAGTATAGTAAAATAAGACCGGGTCTTATATTAATTTTTGCTCTGAAAGATGCATTAGAGCTTATGGTCCAGTTAGGTCTTATTTTCGGGGAAACACGGTACAAATACCACCAAAGTCCTTCCTGCAGAAGGCTCACAGTTCGCGAGATAATCACAAATAAAATGCACCAAAGTATGCTAAATGCCACCTGTTGGAAGGCCTCTGGAAAGATTGGGGGACCCAGGGGTTGCTGCTGGGTCACCCTGTCTTCACCCAAAGGAAACAATGGGAGAGGAGGGTGCAGGGCTGTGCATCCTTCCAGATGCTCTTCTCATGATTTTTAAAAGCTTATATGCTCAAGGCAGAGCAGATATTCTAATAAACCTGCATGTTGCATTTAAGGAGTCTCAAATGGAAAGAGATGTTTTGGCATCAATTTCTTCAATTTAAGCTAGACTAAGAGCGAGAGTCTGATTCCAAAGGAATGAAAAAGAAATACTGCCAAATTGGGTAGAAAGTGAAATTTATGAACTATATTTAAGAGTAGTTTGTATTCTAAACTTCTAATGGTCATAGAAGAATTGACAAGTACCCATGTATCAAATCTTAGAGGTGAATAAATCCAAATCATCTGGTGAGTCATTAAACCCAGATGCCTGCATGGGCCTCACCCCAAAGCCACTAATCCAGTGTGGGCCTGGGGCTGGAAACCCAATTCTGATGGACACGAGTGAGACTCCCTCACCTGGGTTCTCCAGCCACCAGGCAGAGCTATATTCAGAGCATTCCTGCAAGATCGTCATCTACCCTCCTTTCACAGATCTTCAGGAGAGAAGATACCCGTTTTCTTTAGAACTTAGCTTCATTAACAAGACTGACAGAAAGTCGGTGTAGCCCTGGCTTGTGCTTTAAATCCTTATAAAATCTGTAAGTACCTGAGGTTTCCTAGCTAGGACAATGTATGTGTAAAGTCAAGACGAATGAGGGCTTTCGGGTCAGACCACTCCTACACCACTACTGGTAAGTAAGGCCACAGAAGCCCCTACTCTAATAACCTGAACCAGCAGATCATTAAATATAAACTTTAAACGAGCTTTTATGACCAAAAGTTTACTGATTTATTGCAACCATGTTCATTCAACAATTAAGAATCCATGAGCAGAACAGACTAGGGGGATATAAAAATATACTTAACACATTTCATATGTGATCTTTTCCTGGAAGAAGTTTCCAATTTAGTTGACAAGAAAAAATGAGTAAAAAAAAGCATCCAAGAACCAAAGGAGTGAAATTGGCATAAAAGGAGATTAAAAAGAAATGGCTCAATTTTCATAGAAATCAAGCATCTGTAAGCGATTTATGCAGTCATGGTACTATATGTGGTCAATTAGGCCAAATCTCCTACTTCTAGGGAAAATATCAGTCCCTGTAATTCCAAAGTAACATTAATACCAACTATTGTCAAAAGACACCCAGTAAGGTATCAAGAATAGACAAAAAGTGGTATAATGACACGCCAGCTGGCAAGGCTCCCCAAGGACTGGACTCTGAGTCAGGTTCACGAAAAGCTGAGTAACTGTGGAACATGCCAACACAGTTGAACTTTAAAAACAATCCAGATCAACTTCATAAGGTAAATAAATGTCTAATCACTTTGTTATACACCTGAAACTAATACTGCATGTCAACTGTAATTGGAAATTTTACGAACGACTCAGATTACGTTAGCAATTACTATATTCCGTTTTATGCAGTGTCAGCCCTTACTAGAGATCCGGAAGCCTCAACTTCTTCTCCCCAGCACCTGCATGCTGAGCCGCTGCCACTGGAGGACTAAATCCCATAAAACAGTGTGACAAACAAGTCACAGCTGTGAGAGAGGTGGGGCAGGAGCAGCTCTCAAAAGAGGCCTAAGCATGAGCAAAGGAGCCTTGAAAGGGCCCCTGCCAGGTTACGGTGGGTGGTTTGGTTTTTTGCAGACTTTCTTGTTTCTTAACACAGATTGAAAGGGATTACTATATAGAGAATGTAACTTAACAGTGACATGAGCTCCACAAGCCTCATGGGGACACTGTCCTTTCCCCTGAAGAGTACACAGGTGTGCCCATAACTTCACCTCACGCTTTCGGCCTATGATGGGAGGAGGTACTACTTCAACTTCTACAGGATAGTCCATGTAACTTCAGGAAAACTCTTAACCCTCCTCTTCTCGGTAGAATTTACTAAGAATGCTCTAGTGTCTTTGATAAAGAAGCAAGGTTTCCTTTCTGAAATATGTACGTGTAAGTGTAGGGCGATTTAACAAAACTGAACCATGCTTTGATGAAAATGGCCAATTACAAAACATGGGGAGGTGGGTAGTGTGTCTCAGATCTGTCCCACAGTGAGGATGAGCTCAGCGACCAACCTTCTGACAAATTACTTGATGGAGCAGAGCGGGTGGCACCTACGAGCTCCAAGTAACCAAGGATTCCCTCAGGTGGGAAGGTCAAAGCCCCAAGTAACCCCAGTGAAACGTGAGCATACCTCTGCGAAGGGGGCTATTGGCCAGGGCTCAGGTTGAGGACAGCCTCACACCTGTACCTTTCCCATCTGGAATCACCTGCATTATGTCTTCCATTAGGAAAGGAATTAAAATGCGGGATGCTGACAGGGAGAAGGCTGTGCATGTGTGAGCACAGGGGATATGTGGGGAATCTCTGTACTTGTCACTCAAGGTTGCTATGAACCTAAAACTTCTCAAAGATATAAAGTCTATTTAAAAAACAAAGTAATTAACCTAAAAACAAAATTAGCCTCTCTATGGTCATATCTATTTTTAGACTAGAAATGGGAGCCCCTTTCACAGGGCTCCAGGGCCGTCATGAAGCCCGGCAGCCTGGCATCTCACTTCCCAGCACCACACCATTCGAGTAGCCCAGGCCCTCTCTGTGTTCAAAGCCTCCGAAGCAGAAGAAAACAAGTCATAAAGGAGAAGCTGCATCCTACGACCACATTCAGGCCCTGTTAGTGAGGTCACTGTACTGAGCCAGCAAGTCACAGAGGGTTTCATTCCCCAGACCTTCTGACAGTTGTTGCTCTTTCCTTCTGCTCGTTCCCTGAATGTGAAGGCTGATGCAACCCAGGTGTAGACGGCGAGGTACGAACCCCCCCGTTGGAGCTTTGTAACTGTGCACATGAACAATCTGATTCAGCTTGCTGCTCTGACCGCTACTCAGGTAGGCTCTGTGCCTGACGAGTCACCTTTCACCTTTCACCTGCCTCCTGAGGTGCATGTTAAGAGCGCAAGCCCCTGGGCCTGCCGCTACCCTCAAACACTACTCACACTGGCCTCAAGGGACAGGTCCTCACATTCTGTCAGTCCTTCCTGCTAAAGACACATGCTCACCCAGCCCTCCAGGCTGCATGGCGCACAAGTCGAGCCCACTTCCTTCAGAATCCCCTGCTGCTCAGCTCACGCTGACCTCCACACCTTTAAGCCCTGCACACCTGCGATTTCTTGTATTAAATCCTCGTAGTATTTCTCCCAGTTACACTTTCTTTTCTGTCACTAACACTGTTCCCGTTAGGTCATGGGTCAGCACATTTTCTCTGTAATTGGCCAGACAGTAAACTTTTAGACTCGGTGGCTGTCCGGTGTCTCTCCCCACTCAGCTCTGCCACTATGAACATCACAGCAGCCACAGAAATAGGTGAGTGAATGATTATGGCTGTGGTCCAATAACACACTTTTGTTACGGGCACTGAAACATGAATTCTAAAGAATTTTTGGTGTCATAAAATATTCTTCTGATTTTTTTTTTTATCTTAAGTTTATAAGCATAAAAACCATTCTTAGCTTACTGGCTATCCAGAAACCAGGGATAGACTTGAGCAGGCCCGAGGGGCCAGTGTGTGGCCCGCTCGGAGCACCCACGTCCTCAGGACTAGAACAAGCTGCACAAAGGCCTGACTAGCTTATTGCGCCCATTAGCTCCCAGACGTGGAAATGAGCCTCTTCAACTGTCACTCAGCTTTCAAGCAAGACTGCTAGGGAACACCAAAGGCCCACAGGCAGCAAGTCTAAAGTCTAGAAGGAGGTGCTGTCTTTAACACATCCTCTTGGAGGTGGAGACAACTTCCCCAAGGCCATCAACCCCTCACCCTTCAGGAAAATGACAGTGATCTGTGAGTTGACTGGTGGGAGCTGGGAAAGAAAATTTTCAGTCATAGTAAAATGATTGCTCTATTTACTATTTACTCTGCCAGGCACTGATATAAGCACTTTGCATAAACTGTCTTTTTAATACTAACAACCTTCTAAGAAAGATTATTATCCTTATTTTACAAGTGAAGGAAATGAGAGGCTGACTACCCTTCCATGACCATGTAGCTGGGAAGGGGCTTGGAGCCCTGCCTGTTGGACCCGAGCCTGCCAGTGGAGCTGGATTAGCAGGTGTCTCCCCAGGGGGTCATGACTCCCTCAGAAAGGGACTCCTGGTCCTTCCACCACCTGCCCCGGGACTGCCTGAGAAGGACTGAGGTAAAACTAGGGAAAGACAGCTGGCTTGAACTGGGAGATACTGTGACCCTGACCCCATTAGCTCTAGCAAGGGAAGACACAGAGGGTTTCGACTGCTTTGCCCTTTTACCCTTTTTAAATCAATATTCGTTCACCCTAATCTAAAGAGGTCATCTCTAAAGAAATAAAAAGGTTTGGTGGAGACTTCTCCTGAGATGGAAGATGCCTGTTCTGTCCCTAGCTATACAGATGCTCATTCACACAAAATTCCCTCAGGCACCAGGGCACAAAGCCACTTCTGCATTCACTGGCATTAAGACTAATGGCATTAGGGCCAAGTGCAGTGTCTTACCTTCCTTGCTGAAGGTGTTGTTTGAAAGGTATGCCTGGATGGTAGTATCCTGGAACGTGACAGTTACGCTCTTCATGTGGATCTGGTTGCTGCTCACACATCTGTATTTTTTATTTATGTCTGCCATGATGTCAGTTGCAGATGTCACAGTCTTGACTTCTGTATTTAAAAAATACTAATTTTTTAATACTTGAAGTACTTAGTTAAATGCAATTTTAGATACTCCCCCAACCCAATTTTCTTCACTTCATAATTGGTCAGTTTTTGCTCTTACCCTTGGAGCTCGCATTGGGGAAAAACTGTGTGTCTGACAAGTTATAAACAAAACTCATCTTCTGGACACTGTAACGTGTTGCATTTCTTGTGAAACTGAGGGTCAGTGTATTTCCTTTCCCAAAAGCAATCACGAGACTGGAGTCAGAAACATTCTCTTTACCACAGGAACTGCTATTTAATACTTCTGCATTAGATGGCAGTTCAAAGGTCACATTCTAGAACAAACACAATGACAATAGAACCCAATTAGAATGTAGGCTATTAAAGATATTCAGAAACACCAAATAAATATCTTCTCTGTAAGTATGATATAAATTTAGACCTCATTTCCATCTCAGATATCACTGTTAAGGTACTTATTTGTTAATATAAACAAAAACACAAAGAAACTCAGTATTACATACCAGTAATACACCAAAAAGTAATTCAAGTGTAAGACAAAGTTGACTTCATTATTTATATAATTAAAGATTCTTCATTAATATTTTAATTTACAGCAGAATTAAAACTAAAGTTATCTTGGTAAACTGAAATAATTCATTTTGGGCTTCACGATGAACTGTGTATTTATATTTGAAAAAAGCTATTACTACTTGTTTGCTATAGAAATGTTTGTTTAATGAACACATCTCTTTGTAAACAAAAAGGTGTTTACACAAAATTGTCTGAATTTACTATCATGTGCAAAACAACTAGAAAACAACCTAATGCCATCAAAAATGAACTGGGGGGCAGCCGAATGGCTCAGATGGTTAGAGCGCAAGCTCTTAACAACAGGGTTGCCAGTTCGATTCCCACATGGGGCAGTGAGCTGTGCCCTCCACAACTAGATTGAAGGACAAGACTTGGAGCTGATGGACCCTGGAGAAACACACTGTTCTCCAATATTCCCCAATAAAATAATTTAAAAAAAAATGAACTGGTAACTATGGTTAAGCAGTATGCTAATGCTGTCCTAAAAATAATGACAGAACTACATGAGGAGACAGACATGTCTTGTGAAATAAGGCACATAACACCATATAGGTGATCCCATTTGTGCAACATAATATATACCCAAATGGCATTTTAAAAATCCAAACACCAAAAAAATATGAAGTAGAACGTAAAATAAAAGGTGCTTGGATAAGTCTTTAGAATTTGAGACATTTCTATGGAACAAAACCTTTCCAGTTTTCTTCTGTTTTGACAGAGCCCACATTTGTCTCTACACCAGCACAAATGAATAATGAGGCTCCAGCAGCTGGCACGAAGTCCAGAGTGCTCTAAAGGAACTGCTGATCTACCCAGCAATCCTGGTGCCCTTTGAGCGGTAATGAAAAGATAATGGTGCTGTCGAGCCGGAGGTAAAGAAAAAATGGTGGTTTCAAAAAAGAATTGAAAATAAAATTAGGTTTAGGGACGTATTTAAAAAGTAAATTTTAAACAGAACAAGCGAAATGCCCATTAATAGGCAAGTGATGAAGGAAGAAATACAAACAAATGCTGCATATTTGTTAGAAATCTAGGAAACGCAAAAAGCCTTACTTATCCTATAGAAGTACAAAGTTGTTTTAACAAAATTACTAATGAACATTTTAATCAAAATAGTACAGTGCTTACAGCACTGCACAACAAGCATCTGTTCATATACAATTTTTGGAGCATAATAGTTTATCTAAAGCAAATTCAACAGATCAAAAAAGCCATAGTCATAGAGCTGTACACTAGGCATGAAAAATAATTAAAATAACCTTTACTAATAGAGGGAGGGATGGTTTAAAAATTTGGTTGATAAACATAATGAAGTATTACATTGTGATTATAAAATATAATTACAAAGAAAATTGGAAAAATGCTAAAAATAATAGTGAAAGCAGAGCACAAAATGGTTTGTATATTATGACTGCAGCTTCAGTATATAAAACAGCATAGGCTACTGATGAGCTGAGAAGGAAACAGGCATACACAGAACTGTGTTTAAGGTGGATCATTTTTCAAACAGTTGAAAATTTTAAACCCACACACACAGACACACACCCCACGCGTGAAGTACCTTAGTGTTTCCTACCTCAGAACCACTCTTGGTATTATAGTTGGTGAAGAAGCCAGCGGAGAAGTTGGCCATTATACAAGCCGTCCCATTACCATCTTGAACCACAAACACTGCTGATGCACTGTGCACGAGGCCTGCTAACTCCAGGAAAAACAAAAATGATCAAACACCTTTTTGAAAATACAACTGGGTATTTCTGTTGTCTGCAAGTGTAGCAATAATTAGGAGATTCTATTGTGCGTCCTAAACCGCTTAAGAACTAGACACACGGATTACCCAGGCTGGGCTCAGCGGAGTCTTCTGTCCTTCCTGGAGACAATTCTGAAAAACGTTATCTCTAAACCCATCTGATCAGTTTGCCAACCTGGTGGACAGCTCTTTAGTGCTTTACTTCAGAATACTATGGAGAAATCACATGTTAATTTCTGGGTCACCCCTGGGCATAGGTTGCTTCACACTCTTTGCTCAGAGCATCTCTGGGAGATTTGGTGTGGTCTTAGAGGCACAATTCAACCTAAATACTGACCTTCTATAGAAATCCATGGGAGAGCTGGTGGTATCTTTCACTGTGGACCTAAACTGCTATTTAAAGTTAGATCTGTTTTTAACCTCTCATGGACTGGCGGTGTAGCAAGAGAAACCATGGACTCGAAAATCTAAGATTTTTGCCCAATTTCAGAAAGGTCCTCAAAAACAGTGATTCAGCTGAACCCGGACTTGGCTGTGTGACCTTACAATCAGTCAACCTGTCTAGGTGGGGCTGCCATAGCTCACAGGGAAGGGACAGACAGAGTGAAGTGCTCATGGGCCTTTCTAGCTTGAGAGTGATCACTGCTAAATATTCCCTCCGTAGTTAAGTTCTCAGGGCCAGTGCCATTTCTGGCTTCTTCATATCCCACTGCCCGGATCAAATAGTTTAGTACCAAATGCAATCTGATCACTGTGGTAGAGAAGTCGTACATTTTAGTACATTGCTCTTTCATAGACAGGCAAAAATAGGTATTTTCACTATTTCTACAGGCAAACTGCTCTCAGCCCCCACAGCGTACTGTAAAGTTCAGAAGCACTGTGCCCTCACTTGTCTCTGCTGCTCCAAGCTCCTGCCTGCCCTTTCACCATTTCACACCTGGATCTGCTCACTCTAAGTGTACATGTGATGCTGGCACACTTTGAAGGCAGCATACTCAGAGGACACTCAATATACTTTTCATTCCAAAACCCTTGTCTCTGGCAAAGTAAATGCTTCCAATGAAACCAGTTCATTTTACCCCGGGATTTTCACAAAATAAAATCTTGGCTCTCAAGAAAGAAATTCAAGTCTAAACTATTCAATCCTAAAGCAAAGAGCATAGCCAGAAACCCTACATTGTCTTTCCGTAAGTCTCTGGTAAAGGAAATACCAAAATCTATATTCATAAAGAAAAGTTGCTACACGAAAATAAAGCAAATATGGCAAATAAGCAAACCGGTGCAATTTTTTGATCTGTTTTGCTCTGCAAATTTTTAACCCACCCCTGGATTACCTGGGCAAGATTACACTGAAAGTATTTCCAATGAACAAACATTCTATTTAAAAAACCTAGAGAAAATTATTCCATTCCTTGTTTTTGACACAGTAAATGTTTTTAAAAACACATACCTTCTGAGCAGGATGGGTAGTGTGTACCAGAGGCAAAAGGAGGGTGGGCAGGCAGAAGCAACAGTGTGTGTTACAGCATGGGCACGAAAGCCAGAGAAACACTGGACACTGACCCAGCTTACTGTGTATGTGGGCCACTGCCTGCCCCGTGCATAGGCTCCCTCAGGCCTGAAATACCCTCACCTGGCACTGGCCTGGTTGCCGGAGGGACAGTCACATGTAACCACGTGTGCCGTTGGCACAGCAGGTCACTGCCTCCCATGGGAGCACGCACAGGTCAGTTCTCACCAAGTTGCCCTTCTATAAAATATTTCCCTGAATCATTAAAAAAAACTTCCTACTGACTCAAAACACTTCATTAAGAAACATTTCACATTAAATAACTTTCAATCATACAATTTTTTCATTTAGCAAATATGTTGAGGGTCTGAGCTTTTAAAGAAAAACAAGGAAGTATTATTACTGAAACAAAACAAGCTTTAGCAACACAAGATGCCCACATCCGTTCTGGAGAGTGCCAGAAATTTTCAATTATTAAACAAGAAACTTACCCCAGAAGCCAATGTTGGTCAAGAGAAAAATGTCTAAAGACCATTACAACACGAAATTCTGAGACATGCATGTATGCTAATGGTCAGAAGCTTTTTTTTTTTTTTTTATAAATTCTGTAACAGTGGCAGTTGGTTAAAAAAATAACCTTCTCAAGTTAGTAAAAATGTATGTGGTTATTTGAGGGGTACCCCTCTCAAAAGTCAGTTCCCTGGCCTACTGGCAACTGCTAATCTCTAGCAGTCCTTCACTCAGATGCAAACTTCATCATTTCTCCAGGGAATGTATAAAGAAGTAACTATAGCGTATTCCTTCAAAATACTCCTACTTGTAGATTCTTTTCTCTAAAACAAGTGCAGCTCTGGGAAGCACGCCTGCTTCTGAGTAAGAGATCCTAGTTCTATTGATAGACTCCCCCACCACTCACTAGTTGTGTGACCTTGGGCCAGCAGCAACTGACAAACCCTGGGCTTAGGCACCCGAGCCAACGCATGCAGAGCATTGCACTGCACGGATTTTAATGTTACTGGTTATTATTTATCACTCAGTGCAATACAGACCTCATCTATCAAGTTCATCATGTTATCTTCAGTACCTGACACAAAATGTCAAGTAAGTATTTAACAAGCACTTGTCATGCACTTGCTGTGTGCGAGGTACCACTCCCAGCACTTTGCAGTTAATTACATTATCAGGACAACCTTAATCGGTATACACTATTAGGATTCTCCTTTACAGATGTGGAGACCAAAGCACAGAGATATTAGCTAACTTGCTCAAAGTCACACAGCTAGTGAGTGATGCAGACAGATCTAGAACCGGTCTGCTGACTCAGAGCATGTGTCCACCCCTGCCAGCCATGGGCTGGCTGTAGGGTGAGTGCAACGTCTGAACCATGCTCTCTAGCACTCGGTGAGCAGGTAAATATGCTACGAATTATGAAACACTTTTGGAGGAACAAGTCAATATATTTATTAAAATTTTAAAAATTACTTCCTAGTTTGTCTTTACTTAATTCTTTTAAATCCAGTATCTTCTTTTTCTTAACCAGTGATACATAATCATCTATTAAGATTTAAAGGAAGAAAAAAAGACCAAGGTTCCATCCCAGACACTGAACCACAACCTCTAGAGGCAGGGCCAGAGTACATACTTTCTAAAATGCCAACTGACGCACGTTTGGTTAGGGACCACTGCTGTAAACTGGGCGTCTGCACATGTATGTACTGAGCACTTACTATGTGTCAGGCACGTGGTGTGCTGTAAGATGAGCAAGGGAGATATATGTGTAAAAATAATCACAAGTCAGCTGAAGCACATGCTGTACACACATGTAGTCAAGTTCTGTGGCCGCAGAGAGAAGGGAGGACTAATACTGCCTGGGATGCGCCTAACAATATAAATTCAAAATTATGGGTCTAAAACATTTTGACCTCAGATCTACTGAAGAATTTGGTTGCCAACCTGGGTAACCGACAAACTCCCACAATCAAGGGTAACGTTATTAGCATAAAACTTTTCAAACTTCCTAAGTGCCAGTTACTCATTTAGAAAGGGAAAGGAAGTCATCTAGTTGACACATCAATGGTTTAAAAAGTCACATTACGTAATCAAACTTATTCTTATATATCAGAAAGTTTCAGTTCATGATTCTATGCTTTCTACCAAGTATTCAAACACACAAAAAGGTTTAAGCAATTTCTAATCATGAATGCAGGAGGAATTGGTTAATTTAGAAGTTTGAAATATTTTTAGAAGATACTTTTTGTGAAATTGTGCATTAAAATAAACATTATTTTAAATAGACCTAAATCCAAGTTAACAGACCTTTCCTGAAATTTGAATTTTAATGGAATATAAATGTGATACATTAAAAACCTAATTACATACACAATATTCTAAGCTATATAATGTAGGGGAGTTATGGATACTTCTCTTCATTTTTAAGGTGGGTTTTTAAAACGTGAAACAAAATATGAAAGTTCTAATGCTCGTGAGCTCTTCTAATAAAGAACAATGCAGTCGTTCTAACATGACAAAACTTGTTCCAGCAACTCCTCCTGTAACTAATTACACCTGCCAGTGAAGGGCAAGGCTTCGGATTTACTGCTGGAATAAGGTCATCCCTTGTGGCTCTTCATGCAGCTCAAAGAACTAATTTTACACTACAGGCAAACCAAAAACGTGAAGCCAAAATCCATTTGGTCACAATAATACAATTTTAGAATACGATGAGATTAAAGAGATATTTAAAGAATTCAAGGGCAGGATACACGGGAATGTGTGTATCTATTTAACTCATCTGAACTCCCACCAGCTGGTTCAGATCTTACCACGTAAATAAATTTTCCTGTATTAATTGGGAGAGGGGTGAGAAAGGGTGCCATAGACAGAGGGCCTCTAGAAAGGCATGAAATCAAACCATGTAGTGATCCTCGTTTAAGAGATAACCATGTTCCTCTTTCTTATTAGGACTGATAAATGAAAACAAAATTCCTCAATCAAAATACTGAGCACCCACTGACTGCTTCTATGAATTGTACAGACTGATGGAGTGCCAGACGCTCTCCAATGTGTTAATGGAGCCCCTTATTTTGACTCACAGTAACCAGCACACACAGGACACTAGCAGCAGCTCTTTACAAGGAGTCACTAGAAATAAACACCGCGTTTGAGAGACCGAGGCCTAGTCCTACCTCTTATTTTGTCTACTATGGGCTCTCCCAAACTCGTAAAGGTAATTTTAAGTCATTCCAACACAAATTGAAATTCACAGTAACATAAACACACACACAAGGACTACATGTCATACTAAAAAACGGGCGAAGGTTAAAGCACTAAGGGCGAACACTAAAAGGCCGGTATCACCACGCCGCCCTAGTCTCTTCTGGTTAAGATCTGTATAGCAAGGACCTCCATATGGGTCACCCGCTGGGAGCACCGAGGGACCGCGCAGATTCTGGGGTTCCGGGCCGCACAGCCTCACTTGGACCTCCGTGGCTAAAATTGCCCGTAAGTTAAAGAAACAAAGCACAGTACTCCAGAAACCACCAAGCCACCCAAGTCATTTCCGCTGAACATCCCCAAAAACGAGTTTAGTGATCTGGGGACGGAATTAGGCCCTCGGCTGAGACCTCGACTCTAGTCTACCTTTGGGCAACTGGAACTGACACCCCAAACAGCGGCCAGGGGAATCTACACCGGATACCGGCCGGTGCAGGAACAACTCGCTGGCCCACCGTCCCCGGGCCAAGCCCGCAGCTCCCGGGTCCCACGTAGTCGCCCCACCCCCCGAGGACACCGTCCCGCAGCCCCCCATCCCGAAGCCCCCTGTACCCCCCACTCCTCCGAGCCCTACCGCGCAGCCCTCCAAACCCTTGTAGTCGCCCCCTCCCCGCGGCCCCCCCGTTCGGCCCTGTTCCTCACCGAGTAGCAGCAGGAGCAGCGGCTGCCTCCGGGCGCCGCCGGGGGCCGCCATGGGCACGAGGGCCGCCGGAGCGGGAGCCGGGCAGGGTCCGGCAGTTGGGCCGCGGGAAAGCGGGCGCCGGGGGACCGCCTGGGGGCCGGCGTGAGAGCGGCGCGTCCCGCGATCGAAAGGCCCAGCCGCTGCGGCGCCCGCTGCAGGAAGGAGACCCCGCGGCCAGCTGCGCCCGTCACGTGAGGCTGCGCCACGCCCGCGCTGTCACGTGACACCGCGAATCTCGCGAGAGTGCGCGGGTGCGGGGTTCTCCCCGCGCCTAGCGATCGCTTCGTTTATGACCTGTCACCCGGCCCGCGACCCCGCGCAGCACGTGATCGCAGTGCCCCGTGACTCGAATCTGTCTTACGTATCCCTGGCTTGGTCCCCGGCGGCTGGTGGTGGGAAGTGGGCGGTGGCTCGGAGCAGAGGAGGAGGCGCCGTAGAAGCTGGAGGTGAGGAGAGGGAGGAGAAAGAAGAGAGGAGGCCGTGTGGCCTGGGGTTGGGCGAAAAGGGATTAGTTCTTCCGGGCACGTGGGAAGTGTTGTCCCCTAGCAGCGGTGGGAACGGCCACGGAAGGAAAAGACGAGTTTGAAGTAGGAGAGCTGTCGCTTCCTGCGGGAGGGTCAGATCGGCCAGGGAGCCGGCACAGTGGAGACACTCACTCCTAGTAGTAATAGTGAGTGTTATGGGGCATCCTCGGCGTCGGGAGATGACTAGTCACACGAGAGGATTTCCACATCGACCTCAATACTCACACATCTTTTTGTGTGTCTGGATTAAATAACACTCGGTATCCTGGCGTTTTTAACTTTGGGGCTCCTCTGGTCCATTATACTCAAAGAGCATGGAAATGAGTGTTAGGAAGGAGGTAGGTGTTCGAACACGCATGTTGAATATTACAGTTCATGTTTGAAAACAAGTCTATGTTTAAACAACACAGCACAGAATTTGAAGCTAGACAAAATCTTGGTTGGAGGGGGTTGAGAAATTCTAGTGATTCCCACCTGTGACACCTTCCTAAAGGATGTATGGGAATGGGGGTGGCATTTATCAAAAAAGTTCAGAAACACTTGTCCATTCCATATAACCCGTACATTCCAGACAAAAGGAAAGCGCAGTCTCTGCTTCTAGAACCTTCCTCAAGTACCTCTCACTTCCTATTGCCCGAGGGTAAGTAAGGTCACTTTCCTGGGTTTGCCTGGAGGCTCTGGTTCTTCTCTTTTCTCCTGCTGCGAGGCGCTCGGCCATTCTCACCCTTTACCTCGACTGCTTCCATGCTTGCCTCTCCTTCCTTGCTGATCCTGCCCTGCTGCTTCTCAGCTTCACTGAGACGTTTCCAGTCCTGTCTCTTCAGGAAATGTGGCTTGAGCCTCTTCAGGCTTGTTAATTACAACCTGTGTGACGCTACTGAATATTGTTGCTTTTTTTCTTAGTTCTTATATTTATTTACCTTTTGTAGATTTTTGTCATCTTTTGTTGCCATTTCTTCCTGTCCATTTTCCTTTCCTTTTCCCTCCAGCTTTTAGCATATAATCAACTGGAGAAAGTCACGAAGCTGAATGGGACTGCAAGTAAAATGGAGCAAATGGGCTCTGAGACAGTGCCAAGACGTGTTGGGCTTTGTTCTGTGCTTTGGGTCAGAAATCTTAAGAGTAGATTTGCTCCTATTTGGTTTAGGTTTTCAAGGATCTTTTGGGATTTTTGTTTGTTGCTGTTCCAGATGGGGGAAGAGTAAACAGCAGAATTCCACTTAGGTGAAGTGCTATTCAATTGAGGTACACTGTAGAAAAGAGAAAGTATTAAGTCTGGGGTCTGTTGATATTTTCACTGTGAATTACTTTATCAACAATAATTTAACATGGTACTGGCCCAGTATGTGAAAACGTTGACTGAGCCCAGATTGTCCCTATGAAGTAGAGTGTTAAGTTCAGATATAGTTGGAGAAATTGGAAAATAGTTTCATTTTCTCCTGAACATTCTGATGATGAGAAACTACCAAATAGTCTTGCGTATAGAAACAAAGAGACCTGTTAATTGTGCTCTCTGACTCTGAAGCCCCTTCCTATGTGGGGAGAATTATTCCCTTTGTGATTAGGGGTGGTAGTCAGAGTCCCTAGTAGAAACTGAAAAAAACCAGATGGAAACCAGACTTCCTAGCAGCTAACGTCTGAACTTGGCCAGTTCAGCCTGTTAGACTGAATCAGGAGCTAGTGTTTGCCAAGAAGCTATACCTCCAAGAATCTGGTGTTTGGTGATGACCGTGGCTGAAGTCTTAGCAAAAGGAAATTTTTGGAGTGGTGAAGTGCTGGCGTTTCCTGGGTCTTCACTAGTTTGGGTTTGTAATGTGTTTTTAGCAGTGGTCTTTGCTGCTTCCTTGTACCTGCTATTTCCCTAGCATTGTTCTGCATCCTTTTTGGAAATTCAAAGTCTTTTCAGCACGTTATTCTTCTGCTTAGATCAGTCAGAGTCCATTTCTATTGTGTATGACTTAGAGTCCTTGCCTAATATATGCTTTGTTTATTATTACCTCATTTTTAATACTATAACCTCATTAAAGACTACAAGTAGTCTGTGTCAGCAATAGAACAAGGTATAAAAAACCGAAAATGAAAGACTGAGCAAAAATTCTATGATGCAACATTTTATATAAAGTGGAGTATGATAATATGGTAGGCTTTTATTGTTTGTTTGGTTTTCTTTTTTGTTGAGTCTTTGATATGGGCCTGGTCTGATCTGTTTCTGACTGAGGGGAAGACGTAGAAAACTAAACACAATGAATGACTCCATGTCTTCTGAATTCTTTTGGGGAGGGTTATTTTTTGCATTTTTTTTTTTTTTTAGTAATGAGGTCAATAAGCAATAGAGAGGCTTCTGAGTTACTTAGCAGAGTTGAGGAGTAAAATTTAGGTTATTGCTTTGGTAATAATGAACAGTAACAAGTTCACAATTAAAAGGCAAGGGTCTTTTTGTATGTGAAATAACTATAAAGCTCCAACGCTGGCAATGCACGTTTCTCTGAAGGCTTGTGCCACTAAAAGGGTCTGGTAATTTAGATAATTGGCTCAGTATCTGAATTAGATAAACTAATGGTTAAGAGGAGGTAAAATTGAGATGAGCAAGCTAGGAAGCAGTCTGTGCCTTTTTTCTTCCTTTTTGCTCTAAGTTACAATTTTTCTTGAGACCTGGTGAGCAAAAATGGTAATGGTGAATAGAGCTGTAATTTTTTATTTTCAATTTGTTTTATAAAAAATTTTTAAAGAAAATTGCAAATAAAAATAGAATAATACATTGAATCTTGTTGTATCCATTTATTATATGATTTATCTTCCCCTCATTTGTTTTGTATTTTCCTTTGGTTTTTTGCTTGAATATTATAAACCAAACCTCAGACCTCATGTTTTTCATGCAAATACTTTTTTTACATAACAATGCCTTTCTCTCATATAATGTATATACAAAATCTAATGATTCCTTAGTAGCTAATTTCCAGTCTATGTGCACATTTCCCTAGTTGTCTCCAAAACATCTTTTTACAGCTGGTTTGATCAAATTGGATCCAGCAAGGTTTGTACGTTGCCTTTGATGACATGTCTCAAGTCCCCTCCCCCTTTTGCATACCACTTGTTGGAGAAACTGGGTCACTTGACCTATAGGCTACCCCACATTTTGGACTGACTTGATTGGTTCCTTGAATGGTCATCTTTTCCTCTATTCCAGCAAACTGGTAGTTTGATCTAGAGGCTTGATGAGATCAGGCGTATTTCCCCAGGGTAAGGTGCTGCATAAAGTAGTACTAGACCCTCATCACTCAGTGTGCAGTGTCTGACTGCAGCATTGGCTGCGCCTGGGAGCTTGTTAGAAATGCAGTCTCAGGCCCCGCCCCAGACCACAGAATCAACCTGCATTTCAACACGATCCTTAGGTTATGTATAAGTGCATGCAAGGCTCTACTGTATCCTTCTGATGACATTGCATGACGAAGCATTTATTATCTGGTTGGCCCACTTTAGAGTGGGGAACTTTACAAAGTTCCCCATCAATCTTTAACCTAATGGCTTTAGTATACACTGATGGTTGCTCAGTAGATCCATGATTTCAGTATGGGATGACAAATTGGTCCTTTTTTAATTCTATCATTCCTATTGCATTTATTAATTGGAACAGGCCTATAAGGAAGAATTTTCCATATTGACTCCAGAATATAAAACATACAGGAAAGGCAGGATAAAGGCAGGATAAGTGCCTGATTCATGATTCTTTTATTTATCTGTTTTCAGAGTGACTTGGTGCCCAAACAACTGCAAAAGTGGACCACACCACCAAGACTGAACCCTAATGTAAACTGTGGCCTCTGGGTAACGATAATGCGTCAGTGTAGGTTCATCAATTGTAATGAGTATCCCACTGTGGTAGATGTTGGTTGTGGGGTTGGCTGTGAGTATATGGGGGCAGGTGGCATAGGGAACTCTACCTGCCTCTCAGTTTTGCTGGGAACCTAAAACTGCTCTAAATAAACTTTAGTAATTAAAAAAAGTGAACCATAGCATTTTTTAAAGTGTATTACTGTGAGTTTTTTTATAGTTGGTATGTTTTAAATCTTTTGTGGTTATGATTTTGAAGTTAAAATCATGCTGTCTTTGGTAGTGCAGACATAGGTATATGTGACTGTGATATTTCTCTCTGTGTAGGCTGTCACCTGTTGCATGCCCACCAACAATGCGTGCATCAGAATGCCTGTTTTCCCACAGCCTGAGTGTTGTCACACTTTTAGATTGTGGCCAATCTGATATGTAAGAAATTAAACCCCTGTAATTTTAATTTGCATTTCCCTTATGAGTGAGGCTGAACATATTTTCATGTGTTTAACGACTGTTTGCATTACGTTTTCAGCAAATTACCTGAATTTTTTGCCCATTTTTAAATTGGAGTATAGAGATATTTGTGATATAAGTCACATTTTTAAAGTCAGTATGTCATTTTTAAATTGTCATGTGACATTTTACTTACGGTGTTTTGCAAAAGTTTTTTTGTTTGAACATGGTTGAATCTATCACTCTTCCCTGATGGCTTCTTCCTAGTTCTACGTTATGAGGAGTCCATCTACCTTTTCTGCTAGTAATGTATAGTTTCGTTTTTTACATTTATAGTGTCTGTTATAGTATCTGTAAAAGATAAAATGGGATCCATTCCCATTTTATCTTTTTCCATACAGGACTCCAATTATCCTAGTACCACTTAGTAAAAAGCTCAGCTTTTGCTTACTGATTGGCGATGCCACCCTTATCCTATACTGTTAAATTTGAGGCACACTTTACTTTATTTTGTGATTTTCTATTCTGGTCCCATGCCATATTTTTGATCTTACTGATGCTTTGTAGGGCTAGCTCCCTCACTTTTCTCTTTCAGGGTTTTTGTAATTATTCTTCCTTGTTTATTTTTTCATATGATCTTTGTAATCAACTTACCTTTAAAAGTAAAATTAATATTCAGCCAAGAGAAATGGAAACATGTTCACGTAAAAACCTATGCATGATGTTTATAGCAGCTTTACTCATAAATAACCCCAAACTGAAAACAAGTCAGATGAAATTTGAGTGGTGAATGGCTAAATAAACTGTGGTACATCCAAACAATGGAATATACTCAACAATAAAAGAGAATACAGTATTGATTTATGTAACAACATGGATGAATCCTAAATATATTTTGTGAAATAAAGAAAGCCAGCCCCAAAAGGCTACCTGTGTGAGTCCAGGTATATGACATTCTGAAAAAGGTAAAACTATGGGGATTGCTGGGGTTGGGGGGGAGGGGTTGACTACAAGGGGCAGCATGAGGGAGTTTTTGGGTGAATGAGCTTTTCTTTAAGGAACAGTGGTAGTAGATATGGAAGTCGGAATATTTGTCAAACCCATAGAAATGTACACTAAAAATACGGAATTTTATTGTATATTAAAATAATAATCGGTGTAGGCAGTAGGGGTGGATCCAAGACAGAATGTTGTTACGTGCCGTAGAGTTGGCTCTGACTGCTGGCAACCCTGTGAGTGAGCGATGTCCCAAATGTCCTGTCCTCAGCTGCCCAGCTCAGCTCCTGGAGACTCATGCCTATGGCTTCTTTTATGGAGTCAGTCCATCTCATATTTGCTCTTCCTCTTTTCCTGCTGCCTTCTCTTTTTCCCAGCAGGATTGTCTTTTCCAAAGACCCCTGCCTTCTTATGATGTGCCTGAAGTAGGAGAGCTTCAGTTTTGTCATTTTTGTCTCCAACGATGTTTCAGGCTTAATCTGCTCTAGGACCCACTTGTTCCACTCTTTCTAGTGGTGCAGGGTATCTGTAGAGTCTCCTCCAACAGCAGCTGGAATATAGTTTGTGACAGAGATAGCTGTAGAGGAATGGATTATATGCCCGTATTGTAAGATACCGGAAAGAAGGGCGCCCTGAGTCACCGTGTTTCGACGGTACTGAGGCCAAAGACAGCTGTATGGACACTGTCCTCTAGTTGGTAAATTGTTCTCATGTGGGTAGGGTTACCAGTTTTGAGATTATATGTTTACCAATGTTGGACAAATAAGTAGATATTTTGCAGACAATGATAATTTGCAGGTTTCTCACTATAGAAGAAATTATAAGTAAGGAATAGGGGAAGGTGAGAATGAATCTTGTTATACGATAACTCTCTCTCTCTCTCTCTCTCTCTCTCTCTCTCTCTCTGTTTAAAATATAAATAGTTACAGAAATAGAGCTGTGTGTGTGTACCCGGGTTAGACACACACTTGTCTCCTGAGAAGGTTGAGAAGCAGCAGTGATCCAGATTATGGTTTCTAAATAAGCTTCTCCAATAAGTGAAGCCAGGCTCCAAGGCTGTGCAGGGAAAATACAAAGTGAGCCTGGAGCATCTTGTGGAGCCAGAAAGTAAGGACAGGCTTAGAAAACAAGGATGGGCTTGTCATAGGGACACAGGAGACAACCTGAGTGCTTCCAATGGTGAAGCTGGTCCATTAATGATACAAAAGGCAAGTCAATCATGGTTGATAAGTGTAAGACTAGCATTAAGGAATAACACGTCAGAAAAATAGACAACAGTAAGCTTTAAAGCGAAATATATGCTAACAAGCAGGAAAAAGAAGCAAGACTCCTGTCATACAATTAAGTACAAATTGTGGGGCGGCTGGTTAGCTCAGTAGGTTAGAGCGCGGCGCTCTTAACTACAGGGTTGCCAGTTCTGAGCTGTGCCCGCCACAACTAGATTGAAACAACTACTTGACTTGGAGCTGATGGGTCCTGGGAAGACACACTTAAATAAATAAAAGTTAAAAAAAAAAAAAAGTAGTACAACTTGTCAGTTCCAAAAATAGTGATGTAAAGTACAGCATAGGGAATATGTCAGTAACTATGTATGGTGTCAGGTGAGTACTTATTGGGATCACTTTGTAGGGTATATAAATGTCTAATGACTATGTTGTATACCCGAAACTAATACTGTGTGTCAACTATAATTGAAAAATGAGTGAAAAAAATAAGACTCCCATCGTACAATACTTTTTAAAAACTCAGCTCTCTCCTTTAGGCCATGTAGATTGCTTATACTTTTTTGCTATTTAAAATAATGCCATTCAGAACACCTTTTATGCACATGCCTTGTGTACATCATGATTTCCTAGTTCCTTAAAATACTTAAACCATGGTAGTGTTCTTTTTTAGACGGTTACAAAAAGGAACCCTCTCAAAAAAGAACCAAAACTTTTACTTTCTTAGAAAGCACATCAAATCAATCGTTCCAAGTCTTTTGCAGCGTGACAAATTGTGTAATTTAAATTTTGCTCGTGTTTCCAATTACACACCTGGTCACTGAACTCTGGGGTCTGAAGTGTTAACTAGGGCCTGTGCTTGGTTAATAAATGAAATGTGGCTAACCAGAGCCTGTTCCTAATAGTGGAAGACACAGAATGGGAACTGAAATCATCATGAAGCCACTTCAACATTTTTATGATTATAACTCATGATTACAACTCACAGGGGATGGGGCGGATTTCACAATGGTTCTATGCTGCCAGTGCAACACTGAAGTTAGCAATAGGTGGGTGTATCAAACCTCATTCAAATTACTGCTGAGAAGACTAATAAAAAGTAAGCGTGTGACAAAAGATCTTCA
Organism: Rhinolophus sinicus; assembly: GCF_036562045.2. Lineage (NCBI taxonomy): Eukaryota > Metazoa > Chordata > Mammalia > Chiroptera > Rhinolophidae > Rhinolophus > Rhinolophus sinicus. Next base: position 55,219,592 of record NC_133754.1, on the reverse strand, counting down.
GACAAGTGCTTAAATTCAGACATAGATGGTGTTAATATTTGTTATGACGGTTACATGATAGTATTAATCATCAGTTAATCTGGCTGATGTCCTTAATACCAAAAAAAAGTTTAGGACCAAGATAGAAACGTTAAGAAAGATCACAATCACCATGATTCCAACTAAGATAAAAAGCCTTGATGAAGGAGCCAATATTTTCCTTGCTTTTAGTGTCAGGTAGAGCCACATAAGTGTCCCATTCATTTTTGTGTGTGTGTGTAACTTTTACCTTTTCAAATCAACTTTATATTAAAGTTAATTTATATACAATAAATACACCATCTTAGTTTGATGAGTTTGGCAAATGTATATACCCATGAAATCACCAACCCAATCAAGATAAGAAACATTTTCTCCAAACCAGAAAGTTCTCTCACGTCTCTGTAGTTAACCCCATCCCTAAACCCAGGCAGCCACTGTCTGCTTTCTGTCACTACAGATTAGGTTTTCATATTACAGAATGTCATATAGATGGAACCACATAATATGCACTTTTTTGTATCTGAGGTATTTCTCTCAGCATAATCTTTTGAGACTCATCCATGCTGTACGTACCACTAGTTCATTCCTTTTTATTGCTGACATCCGCTTATTTGAGTGTATGGATCTACCACATCTGTTTGCCCATTCACTTGAAGGATATTTGAAGGGTTGAAGGGTTTCCAGTATTGTATTATAAATAAAACTGCTATGAACACTCAAAACCAAATAATTGTGTGAGCACGTATGCTTTCATTTCTCTTGGGTAAATACGTAGCATGGAATGGCTGGGTCCTATGGTAGGTGGCGTATATTTACTTGAAACTCTCAAATTCTTTTCCAGAGTGGTTGAATTGTACATTTCTACCAACATTAGCTCCACATCTTTGTCAACACTTGGTATTATCAGTCTTTTCAGTTAAAAAAAAATCGCTGTGTAATGGTATCTCATTGTAAACGTAATTTGCATTTTCCTGATGACTAGTGAGGTTGAAGGTCTTTTTTTGTGCCTAATTATTATTCATATGTCTTTTTCTTTCCATTAAAAGTCTGTTCAGACTTCGTGCTGTTTTTAAAAATGGGTTTTTGGTTTTCTTATTGAAGTCTAAGTGTTTTAAATATATATTCTGGATGCAATTTTATGCATTGTAAATATTTTCTCGCATTATGTAGCTTGCCTTTTTATTTCTTAGTATATTTCAAAAAGCAAGCTCTAAATTTCATGAAAACCCACTTTATCAGTATTTCCTTTATGCTTCCTGCTTTTTGTGTCTTAAAAAAAATCTTTGCATATCCCAACATCATAAAGACTTTTTTCCTGTTTTTTTCAAGAAGTTTTATGGTTTTAGCTTCTACAATGAGGCCTATGATCAAATTAAATTTTTGTGGATGGTGTAAGTTAAGAGTCAATGTTCATTTTCCCCCATATGGATAGCTATTTGATGGAAAGACTTCTTTTTTTAACCCATTAAAGTACCTTGGCATGTTTGTTGAAAATAACTTGGCCAAATATAGGTAGAGATATTTTCATATTCCCTGTTCCATTCAGTTAATTTGTGTGTCTGTCATTTCACCAACACCACAATTTTTTCATTACTGTAGCTTTATAATAAGTCTTGAAATTAGGTAAGTTCTCCAACCATTCTTTTAAAAATTGCTTTGACTCTTTGAATTTCCATATACATATCTGTATACAGTCAGCTTATAATTTTTCTATAAAGGAAAAAACCTGCTGGAATTTTAATGGGCATTGGATTGGATATATATATCAATTTGGAGAAAACTGGTATCTTTTTTGCCGGGGGGAATTTTGGGGAGCAGTGTTTCTCCAGGATCCATCAGCTCCAAGTCATTGTCCTTCAATCTAGTTGTGGAGGCCAGCTCACTGGCCCATGTGGTAATCAAACCAGCAACCCTGTTGTTCAGAGTTTGCACTCTTTACCAACTGAGCCATCCAGCTGCCCCGAGAAACCTGATTAACAACATTGAATCTTCCAATGACATGATACAGTTCTCCATTTATTTTAGCCATCTTTAAATTTTTTCAGCAGTGCTTTCTAGTTTTCAGTATATATGTTTTTGTACATAGTAATTTATCTCTAGATATTTCACACATTTCTCTATACTATTGTGAGTGGGATTGTACTTTAAAGTTTCACTTCCCAATTTTTTGTTGCTAGAATGTAGAAATACAGTTGCTCTATTTAGTGACCTTGTATCTTGTGACCATGCTAAATTGGCTTACTAGTTCTAGTAGCATTTTTATAGATTTCTTGATGTGTTCTACCCATATGATTATGTCATGTGTGAATAAAGACTATTTTACTTCTTTCTCTCCCATCTGTATGCCTTTTATTTCTTTTTCCTGTTTTATTGCAGTGGCTACAACCTCCAGTACAATATTGAATAAAGGCAGTGATAGCAGACATCCTTGCCTTGTTCCAACCTTAAGGGGAAAGCTTTTAGTCTGTTACCATTAAGCATAATGTTAGCTTAAATCTTTTGTAAACATCCTTTCACAGATGAAGGAATTTCCCTTCTGTTCCTCGTTTGCTGAGAGTTATTTTCTAAATCAACATTGAGTGTTGAATTTCACCAAATGCTGTTGCTTCTATTGAGATGATTATATGCTTTTTCTTTCTTTTTCAAGTTTTTAAATGTTAAGCCAACCTTGTATTCCTGGGGAAAAACTTGACTTGGTTTTGGTATATTACTGATTTTGTATAGTGCTGGATTTAAATTGCTAATATTTGGTTGAGGGATATATTGGTCTGTAATTATCCCCCCCCCCTTTTCCACCTCGCCCTGCCCCACTCTGGTTCAAGCCATTGTTTTTCAGTCTAGTTGTGTAGGACACAGCTCCCTGGCCCATGCTGGTATTATGAGCTTTGCGCTCCCCTGGGCTCAGGCAGTCGGTTGGCCGCTCATAGCAACTCACGGCAACTGTCGCCGGCTGCCAGCCACTCACACTGGCCACCGGCCATTCATGGCAGCACACGGTAGCCCATGGCAGCCCAGCTCCAGGGAGAGCCGTTGTTCACAGTCTTAGCTGTAGAGGATGCTGCTTACTGGCCCATGTGGGAAACGAACCAGCGAGCTTGGCGTTAGGAGCACAGCGCTCCAACCACCTGAGCCACTGGGCTAGCCATGTAATTTTCTTTTCTTGCAATATTTTTGTCTGGTTTTTGTATTAAAGTAATGCTGAACTCATAAAATTACTTGTGAAGTCTTACCTCTTCTGTTTCTGACAGATTGTATAAGATTGGTATTACTTTTTTTTTTTAAAGGTTGAATAGAATTCACCAGTAAAGCCACTTGCCCTAGAGTTTTCTTTGTGGAAAGATTTAAAATTACAAAGTCAATAACCTTAACAAATATAGAGCTGTTTTTGTTTTTCTATTTCTTCTTGTGTCTATTTTGGTAATTTGCAAATTTCTTGGAATTTGACCATGTAACCTAAATTAAAATTTATTGGCATAAACTGATTCATAACATTCTCGGTAGGATCTGTTCTCTTAAGCTCCTTTTTGTTTTCTCTCGTTTTGGTCTAAGGGTTTATCAACTTTGTTTTCTCAAATAGCTTTTGGTTTCACTGATTTCTTTATTTGTCCCTTTTCTATTTCTTTGATTTCTAGTTTTATCTTCATTATTTTCTTTCATGTATTTCCTTTGGATTTAAATTGCTCTTATTTTCCTAGCTTTTTAAGGTTGGTACTTATATCATTGCATTTAAACCTTTAAACTTTTTTAATGTTGTAAGCATCTGAAGCTATAAATTCACTTCTAAATACTTCTTTAATTGTATCATACACATTTTTGGTATGTTATGTTTTCTTATTCATTCAACTCACAATATTTTCTAATTTTCCTTATGATGTATTTTGACTCCTGGGTTATTTATTTAAAAGTGTGTTATATTATCTGTACTAGAATTGCATAACTTATTTAGGGGCATATTGCTTAATTTTCAAGCATTTAGTTAATTACCAGTTATCCTTGTTGGATTTCTAATTTAATTTCATTGTGGTCAGGGACATATTCTGTATAATTTCAGTCCTTTAAAATATATTGAGACTTGTTTTATGACCCACCATTTGCCTACATTGATGAATGTTCCTGTGCACTGTAAATAATGTTTTGGGTTTAGTATTCTGTAATTTTCAACGAGGTCAGGTTGGTTGATAATGTTTCACGTCCTTCCTGATTTTCTGTCTGTCGGTCAAGTAGTGAAAGAAGTGTGTTGAATCTCCAACCACAATAATGGATTTGTCTGCTTCTCCTAGAGTTCTTTTTAGCTTAAGTTTTTGCTTCACATTTTTGAAGCTCTGTTACTAGAGGGCTCTACATTTAGGGTTAAATCTGACAGATGCCTCTTTTATCTTTATGAAATGTTCTCTTTATGGAAATGCTCCTTGTCCTGAAATTGACTGGATATAAATATAGCCACTCCAGCTTTCTTATGATTAGTTTTCATAGTAGATCTTTTTCCATCTTTTACTTTAAACCATTAGTGTTTTCTTATATTTAAAATGCCATTCTCATAGATGATGTATACTTTGGTCTTAATTTTCTATCTAGTCTCAAAATCTCTTTTAGTTGGAGTGTTTAGATCATTTTATTTCTGTTCTTCGTTCCCCTTTCCCCTACTTTCCTGCCCTCCTTTGGGCAGATTTCAGATTTATACCAAAATTGTTTTTCCGAGCCAAGAATTACACTGTATGCGTCCATTCATCTTTAGTGGTATGTGGTACATGTTAGAAATACCTTGGTATGTATTAATTTAGAACAACCCATGAGCAAATGAGCATTATGATCTCCTTTTAAAAGATAAGAAAATCAAGTTTAGAGAATGGAAGTAATTTTCCTAAGGGCACCGAGATAGTGACAGATCCAGGCTTTGATCTGTGGGTCATCTGACTTCAAAATTCCAGCCCTTAACCTTTCTCTCTGATTCAGTATCTCGAAAGTGTTGCTTCTCAGTTCTGTCACTGAGAAGCTGACTCAGAACAGCATGTGCACTTTAAAATGCAATGTCTCAATTTACTTAGCAGTTGACCTTGATGCCTACATCACTGATAATAAAAATCCTTAAAAATATCCTCAGCTTTTTATCCAGTTACTTCACATTTATCTATATCTGTACCTTCCTTTACATAATGACCTTCTCTTAGCGAGAACACATGCACACACACCCTCATGCACATACACAAATGCACATATACACACACACACAGATGCACACACTTAAAAATACACGAACATACCCACAGAGAGACACATGCACACACACAAATACACGTTGTAGAAACACTCATATACCCGTGGGCTTTGAATCCACTTTTATCCTATTTTTGTAGAAACTTGACACATCAGTTAACTCGTATCTTCATTTTCCCTATCGTCAAATTCTTCCCCTCCCTTTCTTTTAGCTCCATTCTGTCTATAATCATGTTCAAGTTTCATCATCCAAAAGAAACTCGCCCTTTCTCTGCCTCTGATTCAAGCTACCACTAATTGCACCCTGTTGAACCAGTTCCTACCCCACACTCAAACTGTCATAGCCCCTAGAATCCCCGAAGATTGGATATTTCCCAATTTTCATCACATTACGATTTCTTCCTTAAAACTGCCGTCTTCCTTGATTTCTCTTCCTCCCATCTTTTTTTTCATTTTTTTTTCTTCCAGTCTGCATTCCCACCAACAGTGTATGAGGGTTCCTTTTTCTCCACAGCCTCTCCAACATTTGTTACTATTTGTCTTGTTGATGAGCTCCCATATCTTTATTCTTATATAATCCTTATTCATTTTTTCTATTGGCTCCTCTTCATTCAGTCATCTATGTTATATTGAGTGTCTACTGTGTACCAGACACTGCAGATTCAGGAATAAAATTGTGCCCTAAAACTACTTAAGAAGACTGATGAGTAGAGCCTGAAATTGTAAAACACTATGGGAAGAGCTGTGATCCAAGTGGGCAGCCCAGATGTAAGGAAGGTCCCCAGGCTGATTGGGATGGAGAGTGAGCACACCTTCCAGTACATGACGTGTGGACTTAATTTTCAGTGATGAATTGGCATTCACGAAATGCAGCAATAAAGAAAGTGTACATGTGCACAGAAGAGATGTATGAACAGGCCTGTGCTGGGCCGTCAGGGCTAAGCGACCCAGCAGCCACTGACAGTAGAGTGGGTTTGAAACACTGCAGCCTGTGGTTGTTGTACAGTGGGAGAACTAAGATGGTTTTACTTATTTAAAGTGTTTGAAAAATAATAAAAAATAATACGTGACGGTGACCCGGAAAGCCTAAGCTATTTACTTTCTGTCCCTTTAAAGAAAAAGTTTACCATCCCTACCCTAGACATGAGGAAAGAGAAAAGAACTTGAACAGTTTGCATTAGTGCCCTCGAGAGTTTCAGGCAGATATTCTAGCCATTAAAAAATATAAAGTCTACTATTAAACTTGCACAATCAGAAGGCAAGAAATGGTAGTGTGATACAGAGGTCATTGCCAGGAAAACTAACCAGAAACAAAAATGGAACAGTGCACTGTGGGTGGGGACTGGTGGCTCTCATTATAAGATCATCTGGTTAGCAAGAACTCCCTCTTAGCTAACAAAACTTCCTCTTAAAGTGAGAGCAAAAAAGTTGGAGGGGAAGATGCAATGTAAATAAGTGAGGAACATTTCCCAGAACAGGAAGAAGTCACCAGTCTTCTGAAGGAGAAGGTTTGCTGAGTCCTGGAAGGACAAATAAAAATGGGCTCACATCTGGACACATTCTTGTGAAATAGAAAAACGGGAATAGATTTCAAAAGTTTTGTGAAAAACCAAAAAACAGGTTAGTTACTAAAAGGCATCAGACATTAGAGCTGTAAATGAGAAGGCTACGAATGTATGGAGCTGTGCCTTCCGAGTTCTGAGGAAAATGATTTTGAACCTAGAATTTTATATGCAGCCAAACTTATTAAACGTAAATGCAAAGTAAATCAGACAAGCAAGGAATCAGAAAGTTAGTCTCCCATGCATTATCTGAGAAAATCATGTAAGGATCTACTTTAGTAAAACAAATCAGGAAAATAAAACGAGACTGGGGATCTGAGGAGTGGACCTAAACAGAAATGGAAACAAAGGAAATTCCAGGACCACAACTGTGCAGCTCTAGAAAGCAGATGGTCCGAAATGAAAACAATTGTCAGAGGGCCCTGAGGAAAATGGCCCACATCACGACTGAGGGCCCACTTCCTGAGAGCGCCGCTAGGTCTGATCCCACTGTGCAGTCCGCTAACCTTCCCTAAGGAGTCCAGCACTCGGTGTCCACCGTATGAGCCAATTTCCCACCTCTTCCAACCCCAGCCCTTTCTACTGACTTCTCAGAAATCAGTCGTCAATAAAACCCCCATCTTGCGAACGTTTGTGCTAGGTGTTCCAGATAAATAACATTCCTCTTCCCAACCCGAGTTCTAAAACAACCAAGGCTGTCCCAGGCCGCCTACACGGAAGCCAGGGCCTCTTCAGTTCTTACAGGGAGATGCAGAAGAGCCTGTGCCGGGGAGCGGGGACCCTCCATGTCTTGTTTCTCATTCCAAACTCGTCAGAGTTATTTCTTCTCCCCTGAGGACAGTGGATGAAAGCTGGCAGAGAGAAGGCTGTTGGCCAGCAGAGCTCCTGCCACAGGAGCAGAGCAGAGCGGCTTCCCTGTCCTAGCAGCTCCTCCATTTCCTCATCTACTGAAACCTGTCTTGAGGACCCTGCTTTCCTTGCAGCCCACCACGTGGTAGCTTTCTCATCTTTGTGTCCCATCTACCCTGGGCCTGGAGGCCATTGTTTCTCCACTCCTTGAACCCCCCTGCTGCTCTGAAGCACATACCAGGGGCCATTCCCTTCCCTCCACATTGCAGTAACCACCGGGCACTTGTCACTGCTCCTCACTCACCGTGGTTCTCTGTGCTGCTCCACTCATCACTCTTGATCCAGTCGGTCTCTGTCCTCCCAGCTGATCTCACTTCAGCTCCATTTCCCCACATCCCGTAATTGCTGACACGAGCTCCCTCCAAACACAATTCTTCAGCCCTATGGTGAGCACACACCTGTTTACCTCATTTACCTCACAGGGGCTTATTCCAGGGCTTGCTGTCATAGTCAGCCCTCCATCACCCACTCAGCCCACTTACCCCTAAAGGCAGATCTGGCTCTGGCCTTCCACTGTTCCCATGCCCTGCTGCATCCAGATGTCGGGCCTAGGTAGTGGGGTGTAGAGGACTGTCTCCCGTCCCATCCTCCTGGGTCCGTATACCCCTCTACGGGATGATGCCCTAACACTTGCAAAGTTGCTGAAAAAGCGTCTCAAAATGACCCCCTTGGGTTCCACTCTTCCTCCAGCTGTTTCATATTTCCTTCCTTTAATTCTGGGTCTGTACTGTCTATCTCCTCTATTTGATGCTCTCAAACACTCATCAAGTACACATCCGCACTTATCTCACGGTTGTTGGTCTCACTTATGTTAACTTTTAATTCTGTGTGCACGAAAATAATTAGTATTGTCTTCTTTTTATCCCCAAATTTCCCTGGCTTTTAAACTTTTCCCCATGTAGACCTTTAAGAATGTCATTTATCATTTTTAAATAATGGATCTTAATTTGTGATTAGACATTTTCCATTCTAAGAATAAAAAAAAGTCTGTTATATTTATGGTTTCATTTTTTTAAACACTTAAATCTTTGACCACTTGGAACTTATTTAAGTATAAAAAAATGAGTGTAACTTTGCTTTTTTCAAGGTGGTTAACCCAAATTTTCCCAACATTTGTTGAAAAGTTTCCATTTCCCTGACAATATGCCCCATTATGCTACACGCATTCCTGTGTATTTGGTTTATTCATGGACTCTATTTGGTTGCAGAGATCCATTTATGTGCCAGCAGCATGCTGTTTCAATTAAATCATGTTATGATAGGTTTTAAAACAATTTCTGGCTATTCTTGCCTTTTTGCTTTTCTGTTTAAACTTTAGTCACTTTGTCTATTTGTGTTTTAAAGTAAGGGAAAATTGACATCTTAAGATACTGCATAGATAAATGTAAGAATAGCCCATACCTTTCACTTACTCAGTTTTTCTGTGTGTTCCTAAGTCATTTCAAAATGCTTTTCATATACTTATTTGCTTGTTACAAGTTATCATTTTTTGTTGCTATTGAAAAAATAACCTTCCATTATATTTTCACTTTTCTGTTAATTTTGTGTTCAATTAAAAACTTAGTGAATTCTTTTCTAGTTACAGCTTTTCAGTTGCTTCTCTTAAATTTTCTGGCAGTCATTTATCTGTAAATAATTTTACCTACTTCCTAATTTTACAGCTTTCTTCTTGTCTAAGTGCCTTTTCCTTTTCAATCATTTCCTTTACAGTCTGATGATGTTCTGCTGGGTAGTGGTTTGTGAAAGAGGACACCTGAGAGGGTGACGGATGTTTGCCCTGCTTCTGGTTCTCTGTTGTACTAGTAATGAATTTTAAGTTGCTAGAGAGTTATGAGGAATGTGTAATTCACATACCACAAAGTTTTATTAATGTCATTTTTAAGGCCAATTTAAACTAATTTTATTCAGAGTAAGTCTACATTAAATTACAATATTAATCTCTAGAGACAATGAACTTAAAATATAAGAAGTAGAAATCTATTTGGTCTTTTGTAGACCACATATTATTATATAACTCACAAAGAAAATTTACAAATATAGAAATGATGATACTTAAGGAGTGAGGATTTTCATAATGGAAACCCATAAGTTGTCATATTTTAAACACGCATGTTTCAAAAAGGCAGAATCTTTTAATAATTTAGCACAAAATCAAATTATATAAACTTGGTATATTCCAGAAAATATTGCTTTAAACACTTATACCATGATCAAAATTCCTTTGGTAGTTTTTAATCAAAATGAAACATGCTATTATGTAAAATATAAAGTACTTTTCAATGTTATCATAAAAGTATCTTTGTTATAGTTACCGTACTAACATCATTTGCTGTTCAACCTCACCTATACATACACAACATGAAACCAGGTGCCAATGAAATCCTTTTAATCTTTCAACAAAATAACCTCTGCTTCACAATATCAAGACTTTAAGTCTCCTATAAAACTTTTTACAGTGGTTATAGCACAGAGAACAACGACCGTCCCTGTGCGTGACTGTAAAAACAAAACCAAACTTTATTATAGCAATCATACAAATACTGCAATTAAAAATAAATCAAACAGCAGTTACCCCAATGCAAAAAAACAGGGACTGCTAGACTCAATCTCAGAATGGTAAACACAAACACACTATCCCCCCAACCTTAAACAGAAAATTCACAAGTAATTTAGTGACAATAAAATAAAGACCCTGATGGGTTCACTGCATCAAACACATCAGACCCGATGTCCTATTGGCACATCAGAGATCTCACTGAGAAACCTCATTATAGAAAAATTAGTCATCAAAGTTTAAAACTTTTGAAAATAAGTGAAACAGATGCCAGTAGTTAGGTTGCATAATTGATGAGCCAGTTTTTGACACTGACTGTTTTTTCCTAATGGTCACCAATTAAGGTTTCTTGTTTTTAATCTAAGTGTTCATCAACTAAGATAGCTTGTGTTCAGGAATACCTAAGTAATCTTAGCTAAAGAATGCAGCATAGAGGGTCTTTTTAATTGTGCATTCATGATCCCACGCACAGAAACAAACCAAACTTTCAGTTTTTTGCCACAGAACACCACCTTACGAAGGAACCTCATTTAACCAATATCTTCTTGTCCAATCCCAAAGTCATTCTGCATAGAGTAATGGAAACAATTTAAATGCCTAAAAGAACAAGAGGGAGAAAAGACACATATGCCATTTGCAAATCCTTAAGCCTTGTGAAGGGTTATCCAAAAATCATCTCCTTTCCTTCTAAGCCAAAGTATCCATGCTGGCTCAATCCCAGAAAGCCCAGGAAACAGCACAGAAGTGTTTTACTCTGAAGATACATTCCAGTGTCTCACTGAAAGAAAACAGCTGGCCAACGCATCAGGCCACGTAGTGGTACTGATTTGGATTGTCTTTGTCTCTCTCCATATAGTCTCTGTCTATAAGAGATTCAATTCTCTTTTTCAAATCTCCAGGCTAAAAAAGAAAAACAAACCCCCTCAAGTTTAGTGGCATTAAATTCACAAACATAGGGAAATATAACATCATGCATGAAGTACATGATTATAATTACGTACTGTGATTATAATGATGTGATTATAATGTATATATAATTATATATACAGAGGGTGCCAAAAATATGTATACACATTTTAAGAAAGGAAACATCTGTATTAAAATGGTAATACTCAATATATACCGATAACAAAAGATGAATGCAAGTCACGTTTGACTTTTGCAATTACAAGAGGTACTGAAAGTGGTTACCATCAGTGTCCAGACACTTCAGACTACGGCGAACTACTGCTTGAGGAACGTTGACCAAAGTGTCCACTTGTAGCACTGCGCATGCCGTTTCAATTTCTTCCCAAAGCACCGCCAGTGTAGCCGGTTTTGTACAGTACACCACATCCTTTAAGGTCCTCCTCCCGATGCCTCCATTGTCGTCGTACTTCCACAACGTTCTCGAATTTCAAATACCACTTCAAAATGGTCTTGCGCTCCTTGAATGACAACCATGCTTCTGCCATTTTCTTTTATTGTCCTGCCTGTTGCATGGTGACGCTAGCATTCATTTGATTAACGCCATCTTTTGAGTGAATATCGTACTACATTGCGACTATAATTCAACTTCGAAAAGGAATACATAGGTAACATCTCTTAAAATATGTATACATTTTTGGCACCCCCAGTACACATTTATAATTGTGAACTAATTATAAAATGAATAGACTAAAACTCCCTACTTCAAAGACAATGTTTAACATTATCTCTTGATCAAAATCCTTCCGTGTGAATTTATCATCAGAGCAGGGCTTCCTATGGGAAATGTGGAACTTGTGAAATGTAAAAACATTATCACTAATGAGTACACAAGCATGGTAGATCCTATTAGGTAACACATTTCTGTTTGAGAGGGAAATCTGATATCTTGGCATTTTCATCCATTAAGGACATTTCCCTCTAAGTACTGTATGTTGTTATATATTTACTATATATGCTGTACTTACATATGCTGTATTTATAAGCACAGATTTTGAGTGCTCCTTTGCTTAAAGCTGATGACTGAATTGACATGACATGCCTGCCCAGGAAGAGTGCCTCTGGCTGTGTTGTTAGGAAGGACACCTATGCTGACATTTATGAGCAAGGTTTTCCCTGTATAAGGGGTACATTCTATTTCCCAATAGCCTAACTTTCTATTCAGCGATAGATGATACATTTTACAATATGTGGCTGAAACCCCATTACCTATCAAGGCAGAACTAGATGCTATGGCTGTATGCACGTTACTTACTATTTAGTTTTTTAATTGCTGGGTCTCTCATCTGCAAAGGGGAAAATCAATACTCGCTCTGGCTCGTGATAGGAAAGAATGGTGTATGAAGCAGTGTTTCATGGCTGTGCAGAGTGCTATGGAGCACACGTTGCCTCTTGAAAAGTACAGGAGCCCATTATTTGCTGTGGTAAGACGGCACTCCCACTTCAGTGTTGGGACTCATTGGTCCACCTCAATTTGACCCTCTTGGTGAGGAGGAAGGTTCAGCTGCTCTTTTATCAAATTGGGCGACACACAATCAGGGTACTTCCACCCCAAAAGCACACACAGTGGGTTCAGTCACCGAAAGGCCAGGTGTCATGAGAGTCCCACACTTTTTAGGTGGATATACACGTTTTAAAGAGCTTTTCATAATGCTTCCTTCACTTATCCTGTACTCCACATACAGCCAGGACAGTGACCCTTGTCCTGGAAATACACATGGACTGAAAGGTTTTAGGCTAGGTCTTTTACTCAACAGCAAAGAGGAAATATTATTGAGGTAGAAAATGCTTTGTAGCTCGTAAAATGCTGAGTAAATTAGTTGTTAGTATGACTTCCTTAAAATCCTGTGATATAACCTGAACTGTTACAGCTACTGAGAATAAATGTGTCTATAGCTCCATGTAGGTACCCCCCTCTTCTGTTCTTGAAAATACAAGTACCACCTCCCTGAAAGTGGGAATTTTAAGTATCTATCATTCCTACAATGGTGATGAAGAACATGTGGTATAAAGTTCCTACCATCATCACGTGCCAGTTTCCTATACTTACTATATATACAAAGGTAGATTTTTTTTGCAGCAAATGATCACTTATATGTAAAACAAATGGTATGTTTCTGAAGGTAGTGAGAATCAAACATGCTTTGTCAATGGTTTAGCACAACACTACAGGTTTAATTAAGCTAATATACATTTACCTTTACTGGAAATTTCAGTTGATTATACAATTCAGAAACTAGAAGATTATGACCAAGAGTTTTTCTCATCTTCATTATTCTGACGATAGCAGCATCAATCTGATATTGTCTGTCCTGAAACACTCTCTCAGTGGTGCTGACTTGTTCTTCAACCTGCACAAAAAGAAAAAGTGTAAAGATATATTTTAGTATTAATTATTTCATACTGTTGAGTTTAATGAGAAACCATTGATGAAAAGAAAGCCAAACTTTCAATGAATCCTGTTCTATTAAGCATTTTTATTTGTTCTAATAAAACCTAGCTTCCCAAGAACAGTGCAACTTCAGTGCCAAAACTTGAAAGATAATTTAAGAAGTCATATTTCCCTTATTAAAAAGCTGTAAAACTTCTATAAAAACCCTATATAACCCTGGATTAAACCCAGTACCACAGTAGAAAAAACAAAACAAAGCATAATGGCCATCAAAATTTATTCCAGTGTGCAAACTTTATTTAACATTAGGAAACCTACTAATGTAACTCAGATTATCCCAATAATGTCAAGGTTAGATTATATGACCACCTTGATAAATGCTGCAAAGGCATAATAAAATTGAAAATCTATTCTTGATTTAAAACAAACTTTAGCATATACGGAGTATTTAAAAAAACAACAAAAAACCTGAACATGATAGAGTTGTTATCAGAAGCAAATAGCAAATACTGGTAACAACTACATGTTAAATGGCAACCTAATGGAGGTCTGCAGATCAAAGGGGGATGGGGGAGAGGGAGGTCTGTGCACATGTTAAGGTAAGAACTCAGGAAAGGAGAATCCAAGCTGAGACGATAAAATTACTCTCAAGTTCATTGGAGAATGTTTTTATTTGGAAGATCAAATGAATAGAAAACTGAGGAAGACAGATTATACTCATATACACACACATATAAATCAGAATATTTAGTATAAAGACGAAAACTGCAAATTAATGCACCCTGAATAAAAAAGTCAGTGTTCTTATTTGGAAGATCAAAGATGATAAAATTACTTTCAAGTTCATTGGGAGAGCACATTTATAGTAATAGGTACACACTGAAAGAATCTGGGTACTTTTTGGGATCAAAAAGGTTAATGTTCCCCATAGTAGAGATAAAAAATTAACGAAGAAGAGAAAGCCTAGTAACAATGCTATTTCTTACAAATATTATTTTAGAGGTTCTAGCTATGCAATAAGAGATCTAAAGAGGTATACTGAAAGAGAGCAGACACATGAACATTATTCGTAGATAAGCTGCAAAACCCCAAATCCAAGAAAATATACTGAAAAACCATCAAAGCCAATGTGAGTTTTGTAAAGTGGCTGGATACAAGATAAATACAAAGGTAAATAGCATTTATATATATATACATATATATACACACTGGCAATAACTAATTATACGTGTAAAGAGAAAAGATCCCCTTTATAGGGTGGCCATTCTTGCTTAGAACTGCTAGTAGTACCTTCACATATCCTTCATAGGTCTGATCAGTCTCTATACGATCTGGCTGTGGCCTGCCTCCCCAGGTCTTTCCTGGCTTAGTCTCCCCTTTAGTGAGAAAGCTTTCCCTGACCCACAGTATTAGACTGGGATTTCCTGTACTTCTCCTCATAACTTTTTTACCTCAACTGTATCAAGTTCATCGATGTGTAGTCATCTGGTAACCTATCTACTGGACAAGACTGAAAGCTCTTTGAAACAGAATTGTTCTTTGTTGTTAATAGCTGAATTCTCAGTACTTCATAGAAGACCTGGCCCACAATAGGTGCTTAGTAAGTATCTGTTGAACTATCTAATAAGAAATATGTAAGATTTACAGAATAAAACTAGAAAACTCTGAGGAAGACAGAGATTATACATTCATATATACACACACATATGTCAGAATATTTAGTATGATAGGTTATACATATTCTTGTATATGCTCACATATAAATCTGAATATTTAGTATAATAAAGATGAAAACTACAGATTAATGCACTCTGAATAAAAGTCAATGTTCTTAGTTGGAAGATCAAAGACAATAAAATTACTCCCAACTCCATTGGGAGAACAAATTTATAGGAATAGGTACATTGAAAGAATTTGGGTACTGGCTATGAAATAAATAAAATTTGTAGAATAGAATTGAGAAACTGACCCATAACGTAAATTTGACATACAACAAAGGTGACAAAGTTGTCAGAGAATGACACTGGTAATTCAGTTTTGGAATAGGGAGGGTGGTTAGATTGCTTTCCAATATTAAAATTTCTACATTGCTCAAAGAAAGATTTAAATGTAAAAACTACTAGAAAAATAGTTAATTTTTAAAAATATTCTGGGTTAAAGGAAGGTCTTTGGAGTGACCCTCAAGTCAAAAACCATAAAGACTGTATATGAGAACTAAAAAATGTTCAGATGTGAAAAACACCCTGTCACAACAAAATTATCTGTTACAAATGACAACGGGCCAATCTCCTTAATATATAAAGAGCCTCTACTAATCAGAAAAAGAATACTCCAATAAATATGCCAGTGACTTGAACAAGCAATTAATTAAAGAGAACAATACAAATGGCTAACCATCAACGAGCAGCATCGACATTTATATAAAAGTGCTTACAGGTATTTGGCCAAGACTTTTACAACCTGAGGTAGTATGCCTACTTTAAAAGATGAAGAATTGATGATTTCATAATTTGTGTAAGATACTAAATGGCATGAAAATGCTCAAAAGAATCAAGGGAATCTAAACTAAACTGGTAAGGAACTATTTTCATGTTTCTGAGTAGACTGGACAAGGGGCAGGTGGAGGGAGGGCAGGAGTTCTCTAGAAACTGGAGACTGAAATCTGGTAAAATCTGTCACTTCCATTTGGAAAAGAGTGGTCAGACTAACAAAAGTACACATTCTTTGACCCAGCAATTCCAGGGCAAGGATTTTATACTAACAACCTTAACAGACAACAGGAATGTTTGTTCCAGGATGTGTAATGTAACCATATTTCCACTAGAGAGAAATGGAAACAACCTAAATGCCTTTCAACAAGGGCACTGCCAACCTCTTGTGGGTTCACACGGACTCACATAACAGATTCCTGTGCACCCATTGAAAACCAAGTCCTGACCTGCAAAGAGGCCCACGATAAAGAATAAGAACAGGTTACAAATGGTACATATGAAATAAATGGCATATGTAGAGTGATCCCACTTTAAAAAAAGTTTATATACATCACAGACAAAAGCTGCATGAGTACAAATGTGGCAATAAGGGGGTTTCTTTCGGGGAAAGAGATGAGAGTCCCACTTGGGAATTACAACTCTAAAATATTATATCCTTTTAATCACTCTCATAAATTCCTAATAGTATAAAACTTGTCCATTTAAATCTTCAACAGATATATCAAATTACCCACTGAAAGAAGTATACTAATCCAACATCTTAAAAAAAAACAAAAAAACATAAAATAGAATGCTGCTTTTCCCATATATTGCCAACCCTGGGTACTGTCAAACTTTTTAACATTTCCCAAATTGATAGATGAAAAATGGAATATTACTATAATTTGAATTTTACAAAAATTACTGATGAGCGTGAACATCTTTTATTATTTATTGGTCTTTTGTATTTCTTTTTGTGTGATCTGAATGTATTTTCTGACTGGGCTACTGAGAACAGCTCTACATAAGCGAAGCAATCACTGTCTACTGCTGGAGATGGAGGAAGTATTTGTGATGCTGCTCAGATCAATTAAAGCTGTTGTGTTCTCTGAGTTGACCTCACTCCTTCAAAAGGCCTCTCCTCACTCATTTACTGTACAAGGAGGCCGGCTGGACACTGTATTATATAAGTGGGTGCCAGAGGTGCATGTGCCCACCTGGCCTGTATGTTCGACAACTGCCTAGGGGTGCAAGCATCTTTGCATTAGGAAGGGCCTGAGGACAGTGGTCGAGAACCTGTATTCGGACATAACACTTGAGAATCTGATCAAAGCTACAGAAGCTCCGTCTGTACACAGATCGCAGATACAATGTCAGGGGTCCACGACACCCATAACCCTCACCATTTCACCCCAGGAACCTGGCTGCGGCTGAGGCTGGGAGAATGGCTGACATGTGCTGTGCAAAAATAAAAAGACAAGTCACTGGGTTTTGGAAATGACATGCTCACTCCACTAACAGAATCTGATAGGGGAAGATCTGATTTATCACACCATTTTTGTGAACAGGAATAACTGTTAAATGCATTTCTTTCTGATTTTCATTCTTATTGTGAATATAAAGTTAATGAAAGCTACATTAAAATGAGTACTCATAAACATTATGTATTCAAATTAGATACTTTAGAAATATGCTTCAGAACTCTACAGTCAAGAAATTACTGTAAAAACTAATCCTATAAGTAAAAAGTGAAAGTTTATACATACAGTTTCCTTCATCTGAATTTGATTGATCTTTATTCGAAACAACTTGTGCTTGAATTCTCCGTTAAAAATGAATTTGTCTCCATCTTCTACCTCCTTTCCTTTGGGGCTTTTAATGAGAACTCGTGCTTTGCCACAGGCCAGGGACTGCAACGTTCTTCGTAATTCACTGTCTTCTGAACAGGGAGAAAATGCAGGCACAGGTTAGCATTAAAATGAACAAGACACTCAACAACAATGAAAGGAACCATGCTCTCAAGTGTGATGAGCAGAGGCTGAGTCTACATCTTCTCTTCAATGAATGTTTCAAAAGCAAGGACACTCAAACCACACATTCATGAAGAGGCTTTTCATACCTATCCCAGTGGCCATTTTTATTTCTTCAAAGCTGAATCCGTCCCCTTCATTGAACATGAGAAGCACCAGAGTCTGGAAGAGGGACACCTGGAACTCCTTCTTTCCCTTAAAGAAAACACGTATGTCACATGTGAAGCTGTGTTTGCACAATCTTTGGAAAATTTTAAGAGGCTTCTTTTGGCTTTCAAACTTTTGGCAGGGGTGGGGTAGAAGAAGAAATTATTAATTAGCCACCAAAATAAGAAATTATGTTACTAATTATATACAAGAATAAAACGAGTTGGTATTGCACTTAAAAATTCTTCTTGATATATTTTTTAAAGTAGCAAAAAAGTTCTTCAGTTAATTGTGTTGGACAAGACAGGGATTATCGTTGTTTGAAGGCAGACATTACTGATACACACCTAACAGCACCCTCATCTCCCTTTTCCGCCTGCTGACGTGCTCTTAATGGCTGGCGATGGAAACACCACCGGGGTGAATGGGCAGAGCATGAGAAAGCACGACAAAATGTGTATGGGGAAGCTGGCAAAAGATCCAGCCAACCCCATTGTTAAAAGAATGAGCAGTGGAAGAAGCACAGATGATCAGACACGGTCAGCCTGGCTTCCCTTCATATACGTGATATCCCTGTGGTATACGTGATAAACACAGACCCAGCTCTGGACCGCACAGAATTCCCTGCCTCTATTCAAAAAGTCCCCACTGCAGAGACTTGCCACATGCAAGCAGTTCTGTGTGGATGACGAAGCATCCTGTGTGAGTGTTTCCTCCTCAGGCCTAGCCACGGAAGGCAAGAACTATAGTCATGTGATCACCCTGCAGACGTTCAGTTCTGAAGTTGGCAGCTAAGGGGATTGTAATATCTTATACTCTCATAATAAAGACTAGTATGTTTGATTTTATGTATATAACCCAACACAATAACACAATGAAATTATGTATTATATATATACATATATATATACACACACACACACACACACACACACATATATATATATATATATATATATATATATATGTAAAATTGTATATATGTATATACAGTTGACCCTTGAACAATGTGGGGGTTAGGGGCACCAACCACCATGCAGCTGAAAATCCTGTATAACTACAGTTGGCCCTCTGTATTCGAGGACTGAAAATACAGTTGATCCTTGAACAACACGGCTGAACTGTGTGTATCCACTTACATTTTTTAAAAAAATCTGCATGTAAGTGGACCTGCACAGTTCAAACCTGTGGTGCTCAAGGGTCAACTATATATAATCTATGCTAGGGAATAATCAGGCTAGCAAAATAGGAGTTTTATAACTTTTTTGCTTAGTGTACATCGTTGAATTTTATTTACAAAATTGAAGTTAAATGCAAATATGAAGGGACTATTATGTGACAGCCTTCTTTTATCAATACATTGTATGCATTTCTCCTCTTAAATGGATCACTTTTAATAATAGCACTGCAACGAATATTCTTATTCATTAATCCGTGAAAACGTCTTATTAAGATGAGTTCCCAGAACTGGAACTATTGCCACAAAGCGTGTTATCTGAGAAGGTTTGAGATACGTGTGCATTGCAAACCGCCCTTCCTATAGCTCACGTACTCCTTCCAGCAGGGGGTGAGAGCTGCTGTTTCTTTTAGTTTTAGCCTTTATCAATTTCATAGTCATTTTACTGTATTTTAATTTGCAACCTTCTGATTGTCAGAGAAGCAGAACACATTTTCATGGATATTGATTTTTCAGCCTTGCTTTTATGAGTTGCCTCTCCACATCCTTTGCTTTTCAAACAGGTAGTCTTTTTTATTTTTATTGATTAGAATATTAATCCTTCAACGGTTTAATTTTATTGACCCAGAAAAGCCAGTGTTGAGTTACACTGAATACTCTTTTCCTTTATTTGCTACCAAAGTTCAAACGCAATTTAAAATTCTATTAACATACTTATAAAAATAAAAAACAAATGACATAGAGAAAGAACTTACTTCCTTAAACTCTGCTTTTAAAACAGCATGTCCCAATGTAGTTTGCCATTGAAGTTTTCGACCACTGTGCTTTCCTAGATAAAATGTCTTAAATACTTCCTGAAGTTTAATCATCTGTCAAGCACAGAAAAATAACAAATTTAACTATACTAAACACCATTAATCTGAAGAACCATATATTGTTCAATTTACAATGTTTTTACAATTTTTCACAGCTGAATAAAAAGAACAGTTCTATTTTGACGGATATTTTCCTGTATTCTTTTACTGTGAAAATGTCCACCACTCTAGTACACTGGGTTTCCCTTCACACTGGGATAATGCTTGAACTGGTATTTCCTGTACAAACAGGTTGTATTCCGCAGTCTCCACACCCCACACCGCGCTCCCCTTGGCCAGAGGCCATCCTGAGATGCTGTCTGAAGGCCCAGGTGTACCCTGCCAGGTCTTAGCTCAAGCTCTGAGTCCTAACTGCCCGAGGGCCTCGCGCTGCCTCATCTGTGACCCATGAACTGCGGTCGCGGCAAGGCCCCTGTTGTCGCACTGCAGTGAGGATGAATGGAAAACACTCAGGATGGTGCCTGCACAGGAGGTATGGCATAAGCTAGCCATCATTTTCTTGGAGGGTTTATTACACCTTCCAAACTTTCTGCCAGTTTTTTTATTGCCGTTGTCTCACTTTGAAATTCCTGAGCTGCTCCTTCTCCAGGTGTGCCCGTCCTTTCCCACTCCTGCATCGCTGTTGTTTATGGACAAATGCTCCTATTTCTCTGACAGCATTTCTGTACATGTTCTCATGTACTACATCTATTCCTTTAACTTCCTTTTGCTCATTATTTTCTTTAGCTCCTTCCACATCTCCGCACCCAGGATCACCAATGGTTTGTGCTCCCAAATCCAACAGCTCTCTTCAGGCTTCATCTTGTGAACACTTTCTTAACACCTTCCCATGCGGCAGCCTCCTCCTGCCCTCCTGACATCCGGGACGCTCACTGTTGGGACTTCCCTGTCTCTGTCTGTAGTCCATGCCTTCTGAATCTTCTTAGATTTGCCTTCCCACCCACTCCACCCACACTGGCACCCCTAGGGTCCTGTACTCCTCCCACTTTGCACTCTGGTCATTCCCTTGTCAGTGCCCTTGGCTACTTCCAAGTTCTTCCTAAGAGTAAAATTCTATGGCTCATCAAGGTCCCTTGCCTCTGGAACCTCTGACCCCAAAGGCCTCTCCTACGCCTCCCCTCCCCTGGCTCTCCATGGTCCCTTCCCGCATTTCACTGAGCGCACCACGTCTCATCCGCCCTTAGACTTTCACACGTTTCCTCCACCAGATCCGGGAACCCACCTCCCTAACAATAACTACTCAGGCTTCCTCAGAGAAGCCTTCTCCGATCACTCTTAGCTCTGATACCATTTATAGCAATTTGTGAATATCTCCTCTGGACAGAGAGCTTGAAGAGGGGAGGACCAGGTCTGGGCTTTTCAGTGCTGTACACTCTGCATAGTACTAGCAGGTGCTGAGTGAGTACAAAATACCTGCTGTTCCTGGGCCTGATGGGCCCATTCAGTGCCTCTGTGCGTCTGTCAGTGGTGCCCTCTGTCAGAAATGCCTGTCAGCCTCACGTCTACTTGGCAAACTCCTTTTCATGCTTCAAAGCTTAGCTCAATAGTCACAATTACCACATGTACGCATTACCCAATTCCAACAACATCAAATTCTGGGCATAGTATCATTTCATTTCTAAGTATTTTAGTACATATCTAAAAGAGACGGGCTCTTTTAGAAAACATATCTACTATACCATATCACACCTAAATATTAAAAGTCAGTAATATGATAAAACTCTTAATGTATACCTTTCTTAAAAATTATTTCCTTGACATTAATTCCTAGGAGTGGTAATAATGATGATTGTAACATAGCAGCAACTAACACTGGGTGCTTACTATGTGCTAATTACCATTCCAGGCTCAAAGTAGATCAAAGACCTAAATGGAAAAGCTAAAACTATAAAAGTCTTAGAAGAAAACATAGGAGTAAATTTTCATGACCTTGGATTTGGCAATAGTATTTTAGATAAATGACACTAAAAGTACAAATAACAATAGAAATAATAAATTAATTGGACTTTATCAAAATTAAAAACTTTTGTGCAAAGGACACGATCAAGAAAATAAAAAGACAACTCACAGAATGGGAGAAGATATTTGCAAATCACATACATGATATGGATCTGATATACAGAATATATAAAGAACTCTTAAAATGAGATATCGATTCACACCCACTAAGATGGCTATGAGCAATAAACAGAAAATAACGAATACTGGTGAGGATGTGGAGAAACTGGAACCCTAGTGTATTGCTGATGGTAATGTAATATGATACATGTATTGTGGAAAACTGGTAGTTGCTCAAAAAATTAAACAGAATTATTACATGACCCAGAAATTCTGCTTCTAGGGATATACCCCAAAGAACTGACCACAGCTATTGAAACAAAAATTGCACTCTTGTTTACAGCAGCATTATTCACAATAGCTGAACGTGATAACAACCCAAGTATCCATTAACGGATGAATGGATAAACAAAGTGTGGTCTACCCATACAACAGAACATTATTCAGCCTTAAAAAGGAATGAATCACTGATACCTGCTACAACATGGATAAACCTCGAGAACATGCTAAGCGAAAGAAGTCAGACACAAAAGGCCACATATCATTCTGTTCACATGAATTGTCCAAATAGGCGAATCCATAGAGAGCGGATTAGTGATTACCAGGAGCTGGGGCTCTGTGTGTGTGTGTGTACACGCACGCGCACGGTGGTGAGAGGGTGGGAGGTGGAATGGGAGTGATTACTTAATGGGTCCAGGATTTCTGTTTGGGATGATGAAAATGTTCTGAATAAGATAGAGATGACAGTTAAATAACAATGCCACTGAACTGCACACTTTAAAAAGGTAAACTGTAGTTACCTCTTACCACAATTAAAAAAATACGGTAAGGTAAGCCTCAAACATCTTTTGCTAGAAAACAAGAAAGTACCCAATAATGCAGGGAGTATGTTGAAAGGACAAGGAACCACTTGAAAAGTACTCCTACCAGCCAATATGGGACAAATTGAGCATCACATAATTAAATAAGAATCCATGAGTTCATACTGTTACAGATAAATAAATAATTAATGGGATAGAAGGGAACACTCTTAGAGTAGAATGCCGATTTCTAAATACAGAGAAATCATGGAGTTAGGGAAAAAAAAATCACTGCTCATCAAAATAAAAAATGCATGCAGGCAGGAATTAAGCTGGTGAGAGTCTGATGGGGAAATAAGAGGTTTATATAGTCTTGAAATATCTCCCCACAAATTGTTATAAAAGGAAAAATACCAACAATAGAGTGGAGAAACTGGCTAATACCTTAACCAAGTGATTACATGTAACATCACCAATGGGGACAAATGAACAGTGTATGCCTCTGGACGTGATACTGAGAAGAAATGACATCTGCCATGAAGGATTCTGGTTAGATATGCATGACCTGAATTTAATCAAACAAACCCAAACTGAGAGACAATCTATGAAAACTGGACTGTATTTCTAAAACACGTCAGTGTCCTAGAAAAAGAAAGGCTGTGTAGCTGTTATAGATGAAAGGAGAATAAAGAGATGAATAAATGTAATGTGGGGTCCTGCGCTGGATGTGGTACAAGAAAAAAAGCTATAGAAGACAGAGCTGGGACAATGGACAGAATCAGCATATGGCTGTATATTGGATGAAAGTATTACATCAGTGTTAACTGTCTGACTTTGACAACATGCTCTAGTTATGTTTTTGGAACTACCCACCAAAGTAGTAAGGGTAAATTCTATTTTAGTAAGGGTCTATTCTCAAATGGACCAGGAAAAAAATGGCACGCACATACGTGGAAACAGAATGATGAAGCTCATGTGGTAGTGCTACAAGAAAAAAATGGGTGAAAGGCACTGGAAATTCTCTGAACTATTCTTACTAATTTCCTGTAAGTCTGAACTATTCCAAAATAAGAAGTGAATAAACTTGCAGCCCCATGAGAGAGGCACACCCAGGGTGGAGTCTGCATCCAGCAGAGGTGAAGTGGGGTGAGGAAGTGAGGGAGCGTTTTCTGGTGAAGGTGATTGGGGAGATAAGTCTTAACAAGCTCCAACTGCTGGTGACCGATGGCTTATGGAGGTTTTCTGGAGAAGGAGCTTCCATTTAGAGGATTACATATGTAGGCCTGAGAGGATGAGAGAACTGAGTGGGTTTGGGGCCCACAACTAGTTTAGAATAGAGAGAGTATGACATCCATGTGGGTGAGCAGGGCCATACAGAGCCTTCACATCTAGTAGAAAAACTGGTTAAGGTGCTATCACCACTCCCCACATGATGGAGATTCAAGGAGAGAGGGAGACGGGTGATAGGAGCAGTCTTGGATGTTAAGTCTGGGACATCTGAGTACATTCAAGTGGGCAAGTGGACACATAGGCCAGAGGCTGAGAGCTGGTGTGGGCTGAGTTCACAGAGAGGGAATGGGAAGGGAGCTGAGGGGGGGATTCTGGAGAATGGTAGCATTTAAGATACAGGTGAAGAAAAAAAACTACAAAAGCAACTGACCGGTGGGTTCAGGAACAAAAGAAAATTAAGAAATGAATACTGTCTTAGAAATGGAAAAAACAGCTTCAAGGACTGTTGCTGACCCAGGCTCCCAGTTTCCATGACTCTGCCTTTCTTTGCCCTTTCTGGAAGGCCCCTCAGCTGGAAAGCCCTCATCCCTGCTCATCTTTAATTCACAGATCCCACAATGGAACCAGCCCTTTCCCCACATCACCTGGCATTATAATTAATGGTGCTCGTGTTGTTTCCCCCACTAGATTTTAAGTTCCTGAGCCCGGGATTTTCCCTCCTATCTGCAAATCCCCCGAGTACCCCAAGTCCTCAATAGTACCATTCACAAGACTTGGGCACTGTCTATAATGGAAGGAAAAAATAACCAGACAAGCAGCAGCTACAGCTCGACGAGCAATAACTACTACAACAAGCGCCTGTGTCAGTGCCCCGTAGATGGTCAGCCAATGGACATAGGTGAGTCAGAAGGAGCTGTGGACAGGGACCAAAGCGATCACTTTGATTTTGGATTGACTGTGTGATTTTAAAAAACTGCTCATTAAATAATTCCTGAAAGATAAGATGGTATAGGAGTAACAAGGGAAAAAGTCTATAGTGCTTTGGCAGCACTAATATATTAAAAATAAAGGACAAATAGTCTTTAAAACACTTACTTCTGGAGTTAAATGTACTTCCATAGGTGTGTATGTTGGCCAGTATCCCATCGTAAGTATATTTACTGTTAGATCTATAGAGCCTGGGTCACTTTGATTCTGCATATACTAAAAACAGAAAATCAAGATAAAATAATTATTTTAGGATGTCATAAAAAATAACTAATTTATAAAAAAATGGTATAATTTTCAAAATACAGTTTAACTTGTGTTTGCATTTATTTTAGTCCTTAGAACATATTCTACTGAAGCCACATGTGTTCCAAAGTCACTTGAAATATTTTTTCTTCCACTTTGGTTATGTCACCAATGTAAGGTACCATTAGAGTCACTTAAATCAAAAAAATTTTTATTGGAAATATTGGGGAACAGTATGTTTCTCCAGGGCCCATCAGCTCCAAGTTGTCCTTCAATCTAGTTGTGGAGGGCGCAGCTCAGCTCCACGTCCAGCTGCTGTTTTCAATCTTAGTTGCAGGGGGCACAGCCCACCATCCCATGAGGGAACTGAACCTGGAAACTTGTTGTTGAGAGCTCGCGCTCTAACCAACTGAGCCACCCAGCCGCCCCTTAAATCAAATTTTTGTTATATATTTTTTGGGATTATTTTTCTTTGTCATTGTGGATTTAAGTTCTTTGAATACAATGTAACTTTTAAGGATGAGGATTTTACATAATTTATATAATTATTTACATAATTTACATAATCATTCACATAATTTAAAGTGAGTCACTTTTTAAAAACCTGTTTTACTTGGAAAAACACAACTTGCCTGCTTGAAATGGACCATGATGTCCTTGGAGAGCTCCATGTCCTTGAACATGCCTTCCAGTTTGCTGGTGAAAGCAGCACCACACTCTGGGACACAAGTGAGGGGGGGTAAAAACACAGGGGCAACATGTTGTCAGTGCAAAAATTCCTAGCACGGAGAGAGGACAGAACCCCAGGTCCCACATGCTTACCGTGCTTTAGTTTTGACAACATAGATTTTTCTGCATCGACTGAGGCACTTTTTCCAACAAGGAGTCTTTTTGCCAAATCTTTCTTATAAAATGCTTCAAAGACATCTTTACCTATTTATAACCAAATGAGAGCAACATAAAACATCAGACAGTTAATACGCAAATGTTCATGTTAACTGCTGAAAAACCCTAGGAAGTATTTGTTCATTCTGATGCAAACCAGCTCTAATTTCAGTGAATTCGTGCATTAAACTTCCACAAAGGAATACTCTCAATTTAATCAGTGGGAGGCCATCACTCTATTTCCAGTATTAACATGAAAGTGGGAAAGTTTCAGTCAATTTTTCTGAAGAAAATATAGGATCCCAATATGGATATTCTGATTATGTGCATTTTCTATGTGCCCAATGTTAATAAAAATAACATACAGAGTACTTCTCACCGTGAATAAACCTGAATATTATCATGATTTTGTCGAGGATCCTCTCCAGCTCTTCATCTGTTGCTTCTTTATTACCCGCTCTCAATTTTGAATCAACATGCTTTGCTGTGAGATTAAGAGTTTAAATTATTTGCAAAATTAGTATTTGTTATATAATGCATTTTCTAAATAGAAAAAAGGACATATTTAATTTCTAAAAGCAAAATTTGGACAGTAACATTCTGGCCTTTCCGAAATCATATATTTAAAAAAAGGCAAATAATGATTTTTTTAAGATATGTACTTTCAAGTCATATAAGAACAAACACTTTAAGTACATTCTTGGATTTCATGACACATTATTGCTCCAGAAACTGGAATGTCCCATCTTCAAGATGTGGTAAAATAAATTCACACAAGACTTTCTTTAAAAGACAGGATTTTTCTCATGGCTTCGCATGGTTATATCCATGATGACACTCTCTTATACCTGAACACAGGGATTAGAAAAATTCTACTCTGACTTCCTGTTTTTGAGATGACACAAATCAACCATGACCTGGCTTAAGGGAGAACCCAAGACGTCTAAGAAGCCCAAATTCCCAAGAGTTAAACATTCATGTTTAGAAAAACAACAATCCATAAAGTGGCACAAAGGCCAAATTAAATTGCCTTATGAATTTCTTCTGTTGTTGCTTTTATTAGTATTTTTTTATTACAAAATATTCTGAAGATACACAAAAGTAGATAATTGTATAATGAACTCCATCTTCCCATCATCCACCTTTAACAATAATTAACACAAGCCCAATTTTGTATCACTGTCATACCTTTCTTTGCCCTTGCCACCTGTAAATTTTTAAAAATTTTTACTGACTAGTGAAATTCTGTGAATCCTGAAATATATTTTGGTTTTATTATGAAATAATTGTACAAAGTGGCTTTAAAAAAAACCCTGTTTCATCTTAGAAATAAAAAACCTATTTAGACCAATTACTAGTAAGGAGATTGAATCAGTAATCAAAAACTTCCCAACAAATAAAATTCTAGGACTAGATGGCTTCATTGGTGAAGTCTTCCAAACATTCAAAAAAGAATTAATACCTATCCTCAAACTCTTCCAAAAAACTGGAGGAACAATTCCAAACACATTTTACAAAGCCAGCATTTCCTCCATACCAAAACCAGACAAGGAAACCACACACACACACACACAAAAAAAAAAAAAAAAAAAAATTAACAGGCCAATAATACCATTGATGAACATAAATGCAAAAATTCTCAACAAAATATTAGCAAACCAAATTCAACAATACAATAAAAGAATTATAAACCATGACCAAGTGTGATTTATAACAGGTATGCAAGGATGGTTCTGCACATCAAACATCTGCAATCAATCAATATGATATAGCACATTAACATAATGAATGGTAAAAATATGATTGTTTCTATACATGCAGAAAACACATTTGGTAAAATTCAACATCCATTTATGATAAAAACTCTCTACAAAGTGGGCATAGAAGGACGTACCTCAACATAAACCCATAGCTAACATCATGCTCAACAATAAAAAGCTGAATGCTTTTCCTCAAAGATCAAGAACAAGACAAGGATGCCCACTCTCGCCACTTTTATTCAGCATTGTATCGGAAGTCCTAGCCACAGCAATTAGGAAGAAATAAAAGGTATCCAAACTGAAAGGGAAGAAGTAAAACTGTCACTATTGGCAGACGTGATACTATATATAGAAAACCCAAAAGACCATGAAAAATTTGTTAGAATAAATGAATCCAGTGAAGTCACAGGATACAAACTCAATACACAGAAACTTGTGGCTATACACTAATAAACTATCAGAAAACAATAATTTACAATTATATCAAAAAGAATAAAATAGGAATAAATTTAACTAAGGCAGTGAAAACTGTAAGACACCAATGAAAGAAATTAAAGACACAAATAATGGAAAGATATTCCATGCTAGGGATTGGAAGAAGTAACACAGTTAAAATGTTAATACTACCCAAAGCAATCTACAGATTCAGTGTAATCCCTACCAAAATTCTAACGGCATATTCCTAGAACAAATAATTCTAAAATGTATATGGAACCTCAAAAGACCCCAAACAGCCAAAGCAATCTTGAAAAAGAACAAAGCTGGAGGACTCATGCTGCCTGACTTCAAGCTATACTACAAAGCTATAGTAATCAAAACAATATGGTATAGGAACAAAAACAGACACATAGAACAATGGAACAGAACTGAGGTCCCAGAAATAAACCCACACATACGTGGACAATTAATTTACGACAAAGGAACCAAGAATATGTAATGCGGGAGAAAGGACAGTCTCTTTAATAAATGGTGTTGGGAAAACTGGACAGCCACATTGTGGAAGAATGAAAATAGACCACTATCTTACACCATACACAAAAATTAAGTGTAAGACCTGAAACCATAAAATTCCTAGAAGAAAACAGGAGGTAAGCTCCTTGACACCAGTCTTAGTGCTGTTTTTGTGGATCTGATTCCAAAGGCAAGGAAAACAAAATAAAAAAATAAACAGGACTACATCAAACAAAAAAGCTTCTGCACAGTGAAGAAAACCATCATCAAAATGAAAAGGCAACCTACTGAATGGGAGAAGACATTTGCAAATCATACTTTGGATAATATCCAAAATATATAAAGAAGTCATACAACTAAACAACAACAACAAAAACAATCAATGGGCAGAGGATCTGAGTAGACATTTTTCCAAAGATGGTCAACAAACACATAAAAAGATGTTCAACATCATTATTAGGGAAATGCAAATTAGAACCACAATGAGATATATATCACTTCACATCTGTTAGAATGGCTATTATCAAAAAGATAAGAAATAACAAATGTTGGAGAAGATACAGAAAAAAGGGAATCCTCGTACACTGCTAGTGGGATTGTAAATTGGTGCTGCCACTATGAAAAACAATATGGAGATTCCTCAAAAAAATTAAGACTAGAACCATCATACGATTCAGCAATTCCACTTCTGGGTACTTATGTGAAGAAACCCAAAACACTAATTTGAAAAGATGTATGCAACCCTATGTTCACTGCAGCATTATTTACATTAGACAAGATATAGAAACAACCCAAGTGTCCATCAGTGGATGAACAGATAAAGAAGATATGAGGGTACCAAAAAAATGTATACACATTTTAGGAAAGGAAAACTGTATTAAAATTGTAATGCTCATATATACCGATAACAAAAAATGAATACAAGTCACATTTGACTTCTGCAATTACAAGAGGTGCTCAAAGTGGTTACCATCAGCATCCAGACACATCTGATTACCGCAAACTACTGCTTGAGCAACATTGACCAAAGTGTCCACCTGTATACATTTTTTGGCACTTCCGATATATATGTGTATGTGTGTGTGTGTGTATACAGAGGGTGCCAAAAAATGTATACACATTTTAAGATAAAAATATATACATTTTTTTGGCACATTTTTTGGCATCCCCAGTATATACATGTACATATACCGGGGTGCCAAAAAAATGTATACACGTGACTTGTATTCATCTTTTGTTACTGGTTTTGTTTATATATTGAGTATTACAAATTACAATTTTAATACAGTTTTTCCTTTCTTAAAATGTGTATACATTTTTTTGGCACCTTCTGCAAATATATAAACAATGTAATACTACTGTCATACAAAAGCATGAAGTCTCACCATTTATGACAACATGGACTTTGAGCATATAATGTTAAGTGGTGAAGGGGGGTCAATTGCATGGTCATGGATGGTTATTAGACTTTAAGGGGTGATCACTTTGTAGTGTATACAGATGTCAAATTATAATGTTGTACACCTGAAACTTATTTTAAAATTAAAAACACTCACTATAAATTTATAGCAGTCAAGAAATTGTGGTACTGGTATAAAGATAGACATAGATCAATGGAAAAGAACAGAGTCCAGAAACAGGCCTAGTTGATTTTCAATAAAAGTGTCAAAACAATTCAATAGGGAAAAGAATATTTTTCAACAAACGGTGCTGGGTCAATTGGATATCCAGATGGCAAAGAGTGAAGCTGAACTGCTACCTCACACCACATTCTAAAATGAACTCAAAATGGATCATAGACTTAAATGTAAGAACTAAAACTATAAAACTTCTAGAAAATACAGGAAAAAAAATCAGTGACCTTGGGGTAAAGATTCATTAGGTTGGTGCAAAAGTAACTGCGGTTTAACAGGTTAAAAATAATTGTAAAAGCCGCAATTACTTTTGCACCAACCTAATAAATAGAACACAAAGAGCACGAAGTATAAAAAATACATAAAATTGACTTCGTTAACATTAAACAATTTACTCTTCAAATACACTTTTAAGGAATTAAAACACACGCTACAGACTGGGAGAAAATGTTTGCCATCATGTCTGATAAAGGAAGACTCATATCAAGTGTGTATGTATATTAAAAAAACAAACACCAACTGTTGGATCTTAAAATATGCTCTTTTGAGATCCCATCCAATTTATCCTATTTTAATACTGATTAGAGGATACAAAGATAGTGACTAAATAGTTAAGTATTATCTAGAGCTTGGTAAAGTTATCCTCATAACACACAGGCATCATATACAACAAACCTTCTCAATCCAATTTTCGAGCAGAAATTACTTGCTTGTAATCAAGACAGAGAACCAATACAAAATACAGCTCTGGAGCTGCTAGAACAGGAAATGCACACTAGAATAAATCTTTATCATCCCTTCTTTTGTGAAGTCAAGCCTCATTTTTTACAGAATTACTACTACATTCTCCCTTATGGAAATACAATGTACTTATATACATACATACATATGTATGTATGTATATAATATATACATATGCACACAATGTGTACATGGTTTTTTGAAAAATTTATCCCCTAATAAGGTGTGATACAAATCCTTCCCCTACCCTTCCCGTAAGAAACTTGAATATTTTGAGAAAAAGTTTGCCTGAGCTATACCTTATTTTCCCATATTAAAAAAATATATAGAAATATGTTTTTCTACCGATCAGTTCTGCGGGCTTATTTGGCCTCTTGTTGATAAACGTTTCAAAGGATTCCTTCATCAAGTTGATGAACTTCTCATTCCTCTGAAAGCACACTTCTATCACGTGGTCCACTCTGTCCTTAAAATCCAGCAGGTCCTGCACCATATCTTTATCTTTTTCAGGATTGATAACAATTGTTGTCCCAAAAGTCTACAAGAACAAACACACACAGTCATCAACAGGTTTATGATACCACACATTATTTTCTCCTGCTATCAAACAATCATGAGAGTTTAAAAGTTTCACAAATTCAGTCTGCATTCTAAAAATTAAGTGAATACTGTAGTGCCCCATTATCCTCGGGGAATATGTTCCAAGACCCCAAGTGGATGCCTGAAACCGTGAAGATTACCAGACCCTATATATATACTATGTTTTTTCCTATATGTACATATACTTTATAATAGCTTCTCTCTGGCATATCTGATTGCCAGCGTCACTACTCTTACGCTTTAGGCCATTATTAAGTAAAAGCAGGGTTAACTGAACAAAAGCACTGATACCATGACAGCTTACTAAGTGACTAATGCATGGGTAATATATACAGCATGGATACACCGAACAAAAGGTTGATTCATGTCCCAAGTGGGATTGAGCAGGACAGCATGAGATTTCACCATGCTGTTCATTCAGAATGGCTTGCAATTTCAAATTTATGAATTGCTTATTTCTTGAATTTTAATTTACATTTAATGTTTTTGGAATGCAGTTGACTGTGGGTAACCAAAAAAAGCACAGGAAGTGAAACAGCGGATAAGGGAGGGGACTACTGCATACAATTAATGCTTTAGCATTACAATTATGCTTCTGGAAGAATTTATAAATTACTGGGAATATTTCCATTGCTTTTGAAAGAACTTTTACTTATAAATTTCTCAAACAGAAATGAATTCCTGTTAACCCAATACACCTATTTGGATTTCTTGACTACTTTATTTCTCCTTCACTTCTAACTATAGTTTTTTAGCTTGTATTTTTAATTCAAAAATAACTATATTAAACACTACTAAAAGTCTGTATGCAACAATAGCTGAGGATACAAACTACCAGCTGAAGAGGTGTTGTATACAATTAATAGTCAATGTAATATATGTTTTTTGAAAAAGTGGTCTTTGGTATACACTTATACTTACCCATCATACATGCATCATACATGCATGTGGAAGCAGATTATTAGTGAAAAGGTACAAATGAAATTGGTATAAATGCCTTTTGGAGAGGGACACTGTATGACCACAAGTGGGACCTACTTCTCACTCTGTACCCTGTGTACTGACTGCATTTAAAAACAATGTACACGCACTGCAAGGATCAGCTCTATTTTGATAATGGCATAGCGTGCTGAGTGTAATCTCCTATTTTGTTATAGTGTAACTGACTAGCATGAATGGATACTCAGGAAGGGTGGTTACATCACTGATTTTTACTACCCATACTGAAAATTGCAAAGATGAACTTTTTGTGTTCAGCACCTGTTCCTGTTCCCTGAGGAGTACTCGTTGGCAAAACCCTAAATCTCCGTTAGCCTTTCCTTAATGTAAAGCTCTGTTGCTGATCCAGCCTAAGTCACTTAAGACTTTTAGCTCAACATCACTGTATAGAATCTTGGGGTGGCCGTGTGCGTGCGTGTACAAACTTTCCACATGTCGATTAATATACAACTTCAGGCCTGATTATTCCATAAAGCAGCATGAAAGCTTTATCTTTTTTATTTAATTGAAATTTTTCTTCTGATAATTATAGACTCACATGCAGTAGAAATGGTGAAGAGATCCCTGTACACTTTGTCTATTTTTCTCCTGATGGTAACATCTGGCAAAACTACAGAGCAGCACCACAACCAAGATACGGGTATTGGTATAATACAATCTACCCATCTTACCCAGGTAGTCCCACTTTTACCTCTAACTCATTTGTGTGTGGATTAAGTTCTCCAGACTTTATCACCTGTGCAGGTTTGTGTACCCATCACCCATCACCACGGTCAAGACACCAAACATTCCAGCACCATAAGGATCCTTCTTATTGCCTTTTTATAACCATAAACATATATACACATGCATGCAACAGAAACATACAAGTGTACGTTTCAATAATAAATTCTGGATTGCTAGGAAATTAACATATACCCCATCCTGATGTACCAAAATGTGTAATAGTTCTTACTGTGCAAAGGCATGATACCATGTTTGAAAAGCAGATTCACAAAAATCACTACATTTTAAAAATCATGATTGTAGAATTAAACTTATTAATTTATGCTGATAAGAAACAGTCAAACAGCAGCCTTTTAAGTCATGTTTACACTCAGAAGGGTGTTATCTTTAAAAAAAGTTTGCACAAGTGATCTGGAACGAAATGGAAGACTACTATCTACCTGATTACCTGCAATGGAAAAACAGAGGTACCTCCAAACAGTCCAGTTCCCTCTGCCAGGGCATTGCCGTCTCCTTGCAATGGGCCACCCACCCCGGCGCAAAGCACAGCTAGCATCACTGTCAAGACAAACCCCACACACCTTGATGTACTCGCTCCAGTGCTGCAGCAGGATCTGCTGCCCGCCCTTCACTCGGCTGAACAGCTGGTACATCTGAGTGAGGTCGGGCACTCTGTTCTCATCAAGCAGGTGATCAAGCCCTGAGACCACACGGTAAATATTAGCATATCACATCAGTAAGTCAGTGAGAATAAAAATTAAACTGGAATATAGTGTGCATCACAAAAAGGTTAATATGTAATTAAGAAATTTAGGGAATATTGCTTATTTCTATATAGGCAAGTTGGTCTAATGCAATATCTGAGACAGATCCTATTAGGTGAATCTTATTTTTCAGACCATGCTGGGAGACGTATTTTTTATTTTTTCACGTCACTAAAGCAGCAGTGATCTGAAAAACACTCACACCAACTCTTTGACCTGGGAGGTTTGTGATTCCAAGTTACTTCTGATTTAGTCCATCAGTCTGAAAGTGTATTTGTCAAAGGATAAGTTATCAAATCTAATCTTTTAACTGATTAATTTTACTCACATATATAATAAACTGAGAGAAAAACATTTATTATTTATCAGATATTGAAGTACTTTAACACAGCATTTTACAGGTTTTTTCCTGTTTTAGCTTTTAAATGCCTACAAAGATTTTCTAAAACCATACCACAATCAGAACTTTCCAGAAATTTTCTAAATACCTGCTCTATGATACCAATGGAGACACAGCTAAGTGCGAGAATCTGAACTATTCATGTTACTTCATAAAGCTGCAGATTCCTCTTCAAACGGGCACAATGTCCACACATTGAAGGTGGTTTAAAGATGTGCACAAATGCACTGTAGGCTGGAGTTACAGATCCTTAACAAGGCTCCAAAGTTTGTTATTTCTCTAAATTATATTTTGATCTATTGATCTACTTTATTTTATAATTTATCTTACTGAAAACCTAATGTCTTCTTTAGGAATTCAAAAATTACAGTTTTCTGTTTTAAATGCCTCTAAAAACACTTAGGTATTTTATTAGAAAGCGCCTACATACATATAATTCACCAATTTCTTGAAAAAAATCACGAGAATTTTTATTTACTCGAAGTTCCTTTTTTTATGACTCATTTTTAAACAATACATAGTATGAATTCCAAATGCACTTTAAGTGGACGTTAAATTAAGCTCTCATTCATGTACAATCATACCAGCTGTGCACGTTTCAATGCAGTATAAGTAGAAAGACATCCAGATTTGACCCTAGCTCTCAACTTATGAGCTGTGACTTGAGGCACCAATGTCAAGCTGTTTTGAGCCTCAGTTTTCTTATTTGTGAAATGGGGTAATTACTTTACAGGGTTGTTCAAGGACTAAAAGATATTTACACAAAGCATAAGGAGTGCTGAATAATGCTAATTCTCTTCCCTTTTGGCATTATTCTGGTTCCACTTGGAAGTCCTACTTTTAGGTATCTCATTAGAGATACTACTACTATCTGGCAAAACAGAATCCAAACCACAATCTATTTGGGTATTATTTAGAGCATTTCCAAAATTAAACTTTAAGGTTTCTGGGAGTGGGGCTCTAGAAGAGGGTAAATGGGGTCTAATATATGGTGATAGAAAGAGAACTGACGCTGGGTAGTGAACACACAATGTGAGATATAGATGATGTATTACAGAATTGTACACCTGAAATCTATGTAACTTTACTAACAATTGTCACCCTAATAAACTTTAATTTAAAAAACAAACAAACAAAAACACACAAAAGAAACCAAAAAAACTTACAGGTTTCCAATACCTTGTAACAGATCCTATAGTTCCAAAATGACTTTCAAATGGTAACATTAAATACTTATAAAACATAACATTAAGTACTACAGTGTTGTAAAAGGTTAAATTGTGCTCATTATAATTTCCAGAGACTTGAGCACAATTTAAAGGGTAGAAATAAAAAAAAGATACAGATTGAAGAATATATCATTATACACTAGTATAGGCTATATGAAGCAGTCTCACTGTTGGTGCAAAGCACCAACGTTTGAATTACTCTTTAACAAAGCTTTAAGATCACAAGGGGAATGTAAAATGAGAGGTAGAACTGTACAGTTAGCAATATAATGTATTTTATTTTCTGTTTGCTTGTTTTTCTAGGATAATCAGGACAAAAAAGTGTACTCTGGCTCAAGCAGACCACATATTTGGCAGTTTATCTGACACTCAGCCAATCGAGTGCATGGGGAGGAAGCCCACGAGAATCTAACAGCCTGTCCAACTGTACATCTACACCCGCAGGAGCATTCTGCGCATCACCTGTGTGTCAGAATGTGAATGACACAACGAAGGACGACGACTCTTATGTCAGGACCTACCTGCAAGCTGTCTGTAGTCTAGAGGGTCTCTTGGAACCTTTTAGCCTGGATAGTATTTAATGTGATTTCAACATAAATTGTAGTTCTACCACATGCCTTTCAATATCTCTCTTAACTAATTTTTCAAGGGCTAAGATGTTCATTATTTTTAATGATTTTTAGTGATTGTCTTATTACAATAACAAATGTCCTTACACTATTATTTATGTTTTACTTACTTTCTTAACGAATTAAGAGCTATCATTCAGTTTAATTGACACAAGAGTTAGGAAAAATCTACCTTTCTGCAGAATTGCTGTTAAATGTTCTCCTAATAGCTGTTTTTCCACACAAGCAATCAGTGGTTTCCTATATAAGGCAAAAAGAGAACGTGTCAGAAGTTAAAGGAGACACTTTAGTTAGTTGTAAAAGATGGGTGAGGGGGGGGTTACTGTCTACACAGACATAGTATGGAGTCAATCAGAAACCAAAGGCTTATAGAACAAGCATTTCCCTCACACAAGGACAGTCATTACTGTTTTAATACAGACAGAAGTATTTCTAAAAGCAATTTACTGAATAACATAAATAGACTAATGGATCCAGGGAAAAGGGAACAACGGCAGACAGGCAAGTGTGCCACAGCTTCCAATAAAAGTAGGCCCCTATGCTTGACTGGCAGTTGGCATTTTTCGAATTTCAGTTTTGTCCTCCCTATGTACATTACTTCCTGGACCGCTGTCAAATTTCTGCCCTCATCTTCCACCAATCCCTTTTCCAGGTCCCATAAAATACCCTCTTCTACTGCTATGGCTATGTCTCTCTGTCCTCGCTTCTTTCTGTCTGCTTTCTCCCATTATCACTTATCAAAATCCAACTTATCATAGAAGCTCCTTCATGATGTCCAAGCTACGTGTCACACAGAACAGGATATCTCAAAATCTGGACATGCAGCAAGTGTGACTGCCATAACTACAAGGACACAAACAACCATTCTTCCTGGGTTTGTTACACGGATTTCTTTTTTTTTTTTTTTAAAGGATCAGAGCATCTACTTTATTCTGAGGATTATTGATTTTGGCCATCTTCCCAAATGCCTTCATTTTATAAGGAACTTTTCAATGTACCATAATTAAACCTCACAGCAACCCCAGAGAAAGGCACAACAGACATTTTGGTCTCCATCTCACAGATGAGAAAACAAAGTTCAGAGATGGTGTGACCTGCCCAGGTCAACCAGCTAGTGAGTGGGGGAAATGAGAGTCCAGTTCAGCGAATCAGCATTCCATTCTGCTTCCAGGAAAGGGAGCAGTGAGACAGGTAAGGGGAGACAGAGGGCACAGTGAGGAAAATGTCAGAGGGACAGCAAACCAGTCGCTGCTGCTGCTGCTTTTCCTCTTAACAGCTTTACTGAAATACAATTTACATATCATAAAATTCACCAACCTAAAGTATACAACTGAATGGATGTCAGTATATGTATAGAATTGTAAATGATGTATCTTTAGAACATTTTCATCACCCTAAAAGAAACTTCACACCCATCAGAACGCCGATTCCCTCCATCCATCCTCCCTGCCTCCTAGTCCAAGGCAACCAGTAATTTCTACACATTTGCCTGTTCTGTACCTTTCCTATGAATGGGATTGTACAACATATGACTTCTGTATCTGGTTTCTTTCACTTAGCATAGTGTTTTTAAGGTTCATCCATGTTGTAGCATGTTTCAGTACTCCATTCTTTTTTATTGCCACATAATATTTTACTGTATGAGTATGTTTATCCATTCATCAGCCAACAATGGGTTGTTTCCACTTTTTTACTATTATGAGTAATGCTGTTATGGACATTTGTTTACAAGTTTCGTATGGATGTATGTTTTCATTTCTCTATTTAGGAATAGAACTGGTATATTGTAGAAACATACAGTATTAGGTTGGTGTAAAAGTAATTGTGGTTTAAAAGGTTAAAAACAATTGCAAAAACCACAATTACTTTTGCACCAACCTAATAACTCTGCGTAACATTTTAAGGAACTACCAAATTATTTTCCACAGCGGCTGCCCCATTTGACATTCCCACCAGCAATATACAAGGGTTCCAATTTCTCCACATCTTCACCAATGGTTTTTACTGCTTGCCTTTTTTATTATAACCATCTTGGTGGGTGTTAAGTGGTATATTCACTGTGGTTTTGATTTGCATTTCCGGGATGACTAACAATAAGGAGCAGCTCTTCACGCGCTCACGGAATCACCGCTTCTTGACAGTTTATGGTCTAGGCTTCCCTTCTGCAGGTTGAGAAACCCTGCCACGGTTTTCATTCTAACAGTTCATGCAGTGCCTACCAAAGCCAAGGTGCTGGGAAAGGTCGTGGGCCAAGGGGCAGATGATACTCAGAGGTACCAGGAGCTCAGGAGCAGTCCTGGGGAATGAACTGCAGCAGCTGAGTCCCCAAAGACTGATTTCATAAACTACTGTGACAATTCACTGATTTGCAATAAAAGACTTCCCGCCACAGCATCTAGTGATTTCAACTAACAGGAGAGCAGGTCCAATGCTGAGAGGCAAAGTCCTGGGGGAACACAGGACCCAGCCCATGCCAGGGCAGAGGCGGCAGGGTGAGCTGGCCGCGGCTCAGTGACAGGGTGGGGCGCAAAGCACAGCAGAGAGGAATACACTGCTGCTCTCAAGCACACTCCTCATCATACTGCCGTCTGCTGTGTTCTGACTGAAGGCACGTGGGACTTGGGGCCTTACGACTAGGAGGGGCTCAGAGCCCAGCCCTAAGACTGCTGCAGCCAGCTTCCCTCGGTCTCCCTCTTCTCTCTTTGAAAATTCTGTTTTATTCTAAATAAAACCAGCATGACTGTAGAAGCCACCTCAGTCGGTGCTCCTCATAGCCCTCCACCATCCATACCTGAGCCTGGAGCTGAACCGCCCTTCTGTCTAGGGTTCCTTTGCTTAAATAATCTACGTATACTTCTAAGCAATGTATTTTTTAATATTGGGGGGAGGGGTTTAAAATGCAACATCTATATAAAAAAGTATAGGAATCTAGTATGAGAGTCAAGAAAGAAACCACTGTGTTCGCCATGCCAGCAGCCCCTGCGTAGCCAGCCCCACCTCCATCCTGAAGCCTGTTTGCAATTCCCTACATGATTTATATATATCTCCCTAGTTAGTACGCTGTCTAGCTTGGCCTGTTCTTGAACTTCATACATATAAATGGAATGGTATATGGAAATTATCATCAATAGAAAAAAATGTAGTAGACACTCCACAAAGACTTTTATTCTTCCGTGACTTGACCTACTGGCAAGACACTACTCATAATTTCCGCCTTGGCTTTTCAGACCCTGTGCTGTTTGCCTGGTACCTCTCCTCTGTCTGCTTCCAGCCCCTGTAGTCCCTCCTCCTCCCCAGGTGAATGGCAGCATCCCCACATATCCCTGAGCAACCTTGTCCTGGCTTCAGCTCAACTGTCACCTCTCTGTACATCTGGGATTCCCAAAGGCGTCTCAAACTCAACATGTCTAAAAGTGACTTCATCTTTTCTCTTATGACCCCTCTTATTTTCTATATGCTCAAACTGTCATAATTTTGTCCCTTTCATCTTCTCTGCCCTCTTCCCCACCAATGAGTCAATAAGTTCTGCACATTTTATCACTTTAATCTCTCTTAAAAACATCCATTTATTTTCTATTCCTTAACTGGCTCCCATTTCTTTTCTATCTACCATCTATAGAAATAGATTTCTATTTTATTTCTTCTCCCTTGAAGAAATACTATGTGCTGACGCAGACATTCACAAAGAAAAGATTTTCCCTTTTACTTTTCCCTAGCTACTCAGCCAATCTCAGGTTTAGAGGAAAATAAGTTAGATGAGAGAGAATAATGTGACTGAGTACCATAAAAAAAAGTTACAGCTATATTAGATGTCTAACATCAAAACTGCCTAATATTCTATTATATCCCATTAACATAAATAGAATCCCTTGTCTCAAAACCCAAAGATGCCAAGTATCTGGACAATAACTCATGACAGGGCACTTAGGAAGTGTATCTTCTAAGTGCTGAATAATCACAACATAAGCAAAATGTGCTAAGAGCAAAAATACTCTCAGATAGCACTGAACGAATCTACAAACATACCATTTATTTCAATAACCAGCCAGGAAAAGGTTTTCTCTATGATCAAATTGCAAAAAAACTAAATAAATTAACAGTACTCACTGTGTGCTGTGGTCTAAATACGTGATTACTCGGTCTCCTTCTTCCTCTAAACGTTTACTTACATGGTTAAGATATTCCGGAACCTTCCAAACAAAACATTTAACCACATCAGTAACAAAAAGATTCTTGATTTCACCCAAGAAGCTGAAATACTGTTTTCCTTACGAAATCTTTTTTAAAAAGCAGAATATATGTTCAAGTCAAATATTAACATAGATTAATGGGGGTTGTGGATGGTAAAGTGGGAAGTGTATGTGGGGCGGGGTGCGATACAAGAAACATTTCCTTAAACTCAATTCTGGAGATTAAAATAAACTCTAGAATAAGGGCCAGGGCAGCACTGCATTGTCATGCCCTGTCCACAGTGAAGTCCTAGGGTCGATGCCACAGGTTCCTCCATCACTGAGGCCCCATGGACAGGTGCGCAGCAGCACCTGGGTCAGAAGCTATGAGCCTAATGGCACCTCGTGGCCCACACTTAAAGGGAACAGCAAAAGCTAAACAACAGACTGGCTGTTCATTTGGGGACGCCAAA
Source organism: Rhinolophus sinicus (assembly GCF_036562045.2). NCBI lineage: Eukaryota > Metazoa > Chordata > Mammalia > Chiroptera > Rhinolophidae > Rhinolophus > Rhinolophus sinicus. The sequence continues at coordinate 55,177,993 of NC_133754.1, read as the reverse complement.
CAGCATTGTTGTAGATCTCAAAATGCATTTCATGTTTCCAGGGGCTAAGGGTGTCCCTGCTGTCACCCGACAGCTCAGGAAAGGCCCCATAACAAAGGTCTTTGAGGTTCTGATCTAGTGGCAGCAGCCAGGCCTGGTACCTGACATGAAACGCCCTCTTCAAAACTTGGATGAAAGAACCGATAGTCGGGTGCATCCTGTACACTAACAAGTGATATTTGGGTGACGGTCCTGAGGGGCTCCCCTCAGGATTGTGCTCTAATAACTAGAAAACTGGTTGTCAAAGTCTTTGCATTCATATTACTATGTTTTTCACGTGACTTTTATGGGTGATTTTTTTCAATGCCTTACACATATAAAAAAATGTTCATGTGTCACATTTATGTTTCATATTTAAAATTTACCTTTTATTCTCTTGCTTCAACTTGAGTTCCTTTATGTATTTCAGAAGCTATCTTACTGGCTTTCTTATTTGGCGGGCAGTGCAAAAAAACAGTGTCTAACTTAAGGAAAAGAAATTAAATCCTTACTATAAAAATGAAGCTCATTACTGAGGATTTAAGCCACACTGTAGCTTTCAAAAGATTTTCAATGAAATGCTTACATGTATGAAAAGACAAGCATTTAGAAATTACACTTACATGCACATCTATAAAAATGAAATGGGGCAATTCAGAAACATTTTATTGTCTTACCTCTCTTTCTTGCATTAACCTTTGGCCTTCTGCAGCATATAAACAATTCGTTTCTTCCAAAAATTTCAGTTCAAATGAATCTTTATATACCTAAGAAATGAGCAGAGTTACTGACCAATTACATTAAAGAAATCTATCTTTTGAAGTGTTGGTGTATCCCAAATTTTGAGGGAACACAGCTGCAGGTACCTGCATTAATAAGCTGCCTGTACCTGCCATTCCTCCAGCGAGACCTCGGCAGGTCAGCTCAGTTGGCTCCAGCTTAGCTAACCCCAGGGGCTTAGGCTGACCTCTGGTCAGCTGATTCCTGGCTGGCTGACCTCTACTCAGCTAACCGAGGCAGCCCAGCCCACCTCACTGCTCTCCCGAGAGCGCTGCCATGCCCTCATCCTTTTTCTGGGGAGCACTGGTCCATTGTAAGGGCTCTTTCCTTTTGTGGTTCCTGGTGTGGCGTTAGTCTAAGAGTCATTCCCATTCCAGGGGTTAAAAAAAAAATACCCCATATTTTCAACAAATACTAATATGATTTCATATTTTGCACTTAAATGTTTGATACATCCATTTATTTTGGTGTAAGTAGTTAGTCAGGTATCCAGTTCGTTTTTCTTATCAACTATTAAAAGTTATTGGCACAGTTAAAACAATGAGATATTTACCTGAAGATCAGAGAGCATACTCAGCAGACTTCGCAATAAGCTTCGGTCAACAGCTTCGCCATTTCTTTCCCGTTCAATCAATAGCAGAATTCCATCAATAGTTTTACTCTGAACCATTTTGTCACTAATTATATGGTTTCTAAATAGTTCTAATCCCATATCCCTGTACAAACAGTAAAAAACAAAACTATATTTTAGTTTTACTTTTTAGAAGTTTAAGGTGAAGTTCCAACTACACTATGAATATCATCCCAAATCTGTTCATTTGCTAATTCTCTAAATCCAGGTGTCAAGAATTATTATTATTTTGATTTTCATTTTTGGCCAGTCTAGTGTACTTTGTATTTCCTTCCTTATCAAGACTGTCTAATTTCCCGAGTGGCTCAGGCAACTGTCACAAGAGGAGTGTTGAGGCATTACTAGGTCAGGCATGCCCCTGAAAAGTACGTGAATCTTGGGGTGGCGGTTAGCTCAGTTGGTTAGAACGTGGTGCTAATAACACCAAGGTTGCCGCATGGGCCACTGTGAGCTGTGCCCTCCTTAAAAATAAAAAAAAGAAAGAAAAGTATGTGAATCTTGTAAAAATCTGCCACCTTCAGCCCACAGTTCACAGCCTTCTTCGTAGGGACCTGATCAGAGATGCTCGAAGCTTTAGGAACCTCCACCACCCGGCTCCACTGCCCTCACCAGCCCCTTCACATCCTTCCTTTTTCCGTCTCTGGTCCTTCTACAGAGCTTATCATCCAACTATTTCTCCCCCGGCACTTGGTTCTCTCTTCTATTTGGCTCTGTCTATTAAAGAACCAAATTTAAAATGTGACTTTAAGAGTCCATCATACTTCCTCAGCTCGTTGCCTGAGAAATTTAGGAGGAAATTTAGCTGTCAGTTATTATCCACAACAAACATGTAATAATGGACTCTCTGCTTTGCCAAACACTGGAAAGGGGGACAAAACTCAGATACCTGGGCCCAGCCAGGTTTCCTGAATGGGAGCTCAGGGGCAGTGGTGGTAATGAGCAGTAGTAGTAATGGTGGGTTGTATTAGTGCTGGTGAGTGGTAGTGATGGAGGTAAGAGGTGGTGAGCAGTAGTAATGGTGAGTGGTGGTGGTGGTAAGCTTATAACGGTGAGCAGTATTAACAGTGAGTGGTAGTCCGTAGTGAGTGGTAGTCCGTAGCGAACGGACACTGGTGAGCATGCGTTCTGAAGAGCCCTAGCTTTGTTGGGGAACCTTCTCCTCCTACACTGTGCCCCACACTCACATTGGCCCTTTCCCGTTCCCTAGCGGAGCAGTGGGCCACAGCCTTCCATGCACTCAAAGAGCATGAAAGCCCAGTGGTTAGCACGTGGGCTCTAGCCAGCCACCTGGACTTGAATCCTGGCCCCAACACTCGCTTGCTTACTGTGACTCTGTGGCAAGGAACTTAACCTCTGTGCCTGTCCTTCCGTAACACTAAATGGGGGTCACATGCATTGATTTACGCCTGTGAAACAGTTCACATAGGTCCAGGCAGGTATCCTATGCCTAGGAGGTATTAACTGTCCACTAGAATCTTCTTCCTAAAATCTAAATCTCAGTTTAAGGCTCCAACAGCTCCTCACCAACAGCTATCAGGGCATCTCATCAGCTTCATCTCTCCGACTCTCCCACAAATGGCGCATTCTGGGAATGCTGCCACCCTACGAGGCCTGACAGTTAAGTTCGCGAACTTGTTGCAACAATGTTGCTCACCTTTTTTTGATATCAGAGGGATTAGTCATTATGAATTTGTACCAACTGGACAAACAGTTAACCAAGTTTATTATTTGGAAGTGCTGCAAAGGCTGCATGAAAAAGTTAGACAAGCTGAATTTTTCGCCAACAATTCATGGCTTTTGCATCACAATGCACCAGCTCACATAACACTGTCTGTGAGGGAGTTTCTGGCCAGTAAACACATAACTGTATTGGAACAGCCTCCCTCCTCACCTGATCTGGCCCCCAATGACTTCTTTCTTTATCTGAAGACAAAGGAAATACTGAAAAGAAGACATTTTGATGACATTCAGGCCATTAAGGGTAATACGATGACAGCTCTGATAGCCATTCCAAAAAGAGTTCCACAATTGCTCTGAAGGGTGGATTAGGAACTAGCATCAGTGCATAGCTTCCCAAGGGGAGTACTTCGAAGGTGACCATAGTGATATTCAGCAATGAGGTGTGTAGCACTTTTTCTAGGATGAGTTCGTGAACTTAATTGTCAGACTGCGTATGATTCTAGACTGGGCTTTCTTTTTCTCTACCTCCACTTTCTATCTTAGCTGTCTAACCACTCCTGCTCATTCTGCCAAGCCTGGGTCAAGGATTGCCCCCATTCCTCGCCCTTCCTTGTGCGCTTCTCACGATTCCTGTCGTACTGCACTATCATGCTCAGGTTTTCTGTCTGCCTGAGCGTGGTATAGTTTAGTTTACTTCATGCTATAAGCAATGTTTATAGTTTATATGACATGATTACCTTAAACTATGTTTATAAATTAAGAGTTCAGGCTACGTAACCCTACAACCCAGGTACAGCAAGTTATATGAACTCTCTGTGCCTCGGTTTCTCCATCTATAAAATGGGGATGATAACAGTCATTCCTTATAGAACTGTTCTAAGGATTAAGTAAATTAGTAGGTGCTGAAGCACTTGGAACAGGGCCTTGCACAGAGCAGAAGCTTTGTGATTTGCTGCAATCAGGTTTACCATCCTTATTTCTCTGGATAAAGGTTATCTTCTCTGTGCAGTGCCTACCTTATTGTGGACATGTGTGGGGGTCTAGTACGAGATATGTAGGAGTGAGAGGATGTCAGTGGTACAAGGAACAAAGAGGGAAAGTGGTATTAAGGAAGGGGAATGTTTCAATAAGGAGAGAATGTCTAAAGGCACACAGATGCTAGGTTATATAAAATAAAGATAAAAAAGTGACTATGGAATCTGGTAAGCAGATCACCAACGTCTTAGGCAAGAGCAGCTCCTATGTGGTGAAAGGAGAAATCACATTGCTTTGGGGTAGGGTGAAAGGATGGTGAGGAAGTTGGAAAAAAAAAAGCAACCTTTTAAAGAGCTCGGGTTTAAAGGTAATGAGAGAGTACACCATCTCTTCTGAATGGGAGAATAAATTTCACATCAACAAAGGAAGAACCTGAGGATGAGACTAAGGATAGGCTTGTGTTCAAGTCAGGCAGGACCTGTTTGGAGGCAGCAGTGGAAAGGCTTAGGGCAGTCGGGCAGAGAGACGAAGGGCATCAGCAAAGGCTGTGGAAGTCAGTGACAAGGGGCCCAGAGCAATATGGGGGAGGCGTTCCTAATTAATACTGTCCCTAAAGATGTGTGATGAGCAGAATGAAACGACAGGCCTCAATATCCTAAAAGAAGCTAGAGCCCCATGCCCTCAGATGGTCAGCAGGACGGGGAGCCCTGAGGGGCTTCAGGCGCTCAGGGGTCAGGACCCCACAGCAGTCACAGTCTCTCTGAGTTTCACCAGCGCACTGGAAGGAGCCATTCTAGGCTCAAACTCCAGCTGCTAGAGAGTCACTGAGACCCTCGGTCTTTCCCCCCACAGCAGAGGTGAGCAGTGTGCCGTCGTCTCCAGACAGTGCTGAGCCCAGAGCCCAGTTACACAAACGTGTTCTCACACAGTACTTCTGTGCGTGCCTGCTGCCTCCACGATCTTTGGCGTGAGCTGGAGAACGTGCTAGTTTGCTCCTCCTAACTCGCCTGCCCCAGCTCCAGCCTGCCACCCTCACTGGTGACAGAGACACTTCGGGGCTAAGATCCACCCGGGCCTGGACGTGTGCACTAGTGATTCTGGCTGAGATAAAGGACCAAGACAAATAACCACGTACACATTATTAAATTAACCAGCAGAGGACACAAGTCAAACATGTGGTTTTCGTCACAGCAGCAGACGCAGCTGTCCTGACTAGGACACTCACCAGATAGAAGGAAGCATGGAATTCTGAAGTACGTAAGTGCGATCCAAAAACAAGAAAATACTTCTGATCATGATCTGTAAATTAGAAAAGAATGTATTTATGTTTCTTATTAACAAAATATTCAAGATTAGGCCTTTTGAACTCTTGCTAGGAATCTCAAGTCTAGCAATAAGTGTTTCTTAATGAAAAGATGTTTCCCACCAAAACCCTCATGATTTATTTTTTTCCCTCTAAATTGTTTTCCTTGGTGTTTTTCATCTCTTTTGTCCAGAAAACCTGACTGTAGGGATTTTAAAGCACTTAGCCTAAACGATACCTTTGAAATTTGGCCATTTCCTGACTGATGTGGTAACTCTCATTAGACTGGGGAAATGCTCTAAGCCTTTTAAACAATTAGTTCTCGTTACATAAGAATGAGGCTCTTGGCCAGGTGTATGCATTGGACTCTACTTTGCAAGCAGAGCAGGGAAGACGCAGGATAATCAGCTGCTCCCTCTGCCAGGCTGACATGTGCGCTGCAACCCTGTAATTCTCCTCTCATGGAACTTACCAGACTCTGTTGTACCGGTTTGCTTACACACGTAAACTAAACCTTCCAACAGACATTCATCTATTTCTACCATCTACCAGGTGCCTGGCCCAGAACAGAGACATATTCATTGTCTCCTACTTACTCACTTAGGAAACAAAAGAATTCAACCTACTTAGGAAAACTACTGATACTATCTTTTCTCTCACTTACACAATGAACAGCCAGGTCACACTAAAAATTTATACATAAAATCAAATTAGAATCAATACATCTACAAAGTCTAAGACTTTGGCTGTCTAGTTAAAGTTCTAGAATTCAAGCTTGATTATCAGTCATAAACTGGGATTAAGGAAAAACTTAAGAGACCCATTCAGGAATTATGGGTACTGTGAGTGAGCTATCATCTGTCAGGTTGGTTTGAAGGCCAAGTTAGCAGCCAGCCCCGTTATGGAAGAACAGAGTTCACCTTGCCCGCTTTCCCCTCCCCTGCTATCCAACTATGTTGGAGCAGGATGGTAGCATTTGACCCAAAACAGAACCCTGAATACAACTTACTATCTCAGCTCACAATCTGGCCCACACCTTCCCTAGGTGGGCGAGAGAAGATAGATGAGGCCATGCTTTGATTAAAAAGAAAAAAAAAAAAAAAAGATAGCTGGATTAAAAGAGAGCACATACTCCCAGATACTCAAATTTTTCTGTCTAAATCAGAGGCTGAATAAGACCAAAGAGGAAGCGAGAGCAGTACCGATGAAGCTTCAGGGATAGTGCACCATGTACAGAATTAGTATTAATAACAAAAGTCGATATGCTTACCATTTGTCTGCAGTGATCTTGCCAGCACGTGTTAATCTTCTTTAAAAATAAAACACTATCTAGTGAGTCTGTGCAGACTTGCTAAGGAGAACTTTAGAAACGGCCAGTGTATTGCAATTTTAACCCCTTAATTTCAGCTCTTTTCACCACAGAATTCTACCTATCAGTTAGTCATCAGAATACTACAAAAAGTTCAAAAATCGTAAGTGCAGTTTTTCTTACCTCCACATCTCATCACCTAGCTGTAATTCCCCGCCCGCACTCCTTTGTCTTTCAGCTATTCCCGCCCATTTCTGGGTTCCCTTCCTTCTTGTAGCACCTCACTGCCTGCCGACTTCCAGAGCCCTGCCAGCCGACACCAACAACTGGGTCATGGGCTCCATGGGCCTGGGGGCCTGAACCAAAGGCCATACCCCACAAAGGGCAGGTCCTGACCTAATCCTGTACCTGAGCTCCTGGAGACACTGTCCCTGTGGTGAAGAAGCTGCTCAATGATTAATAGCACCGGGGACTGGCAGTTGCAGGGAAATGGCTGAGGTTTGACTTCAACTTCTAGTCACTGAAAACTGACACGAAGTCTCGTTCACACACCAAACTGGGAACGCTCTCAGTCTGACTCTTAGAATATGTTTTTAAAGAAACACTCAAGATGCTGTTTATAGGAATAAAAAAAAGGAATTCCGGTTCCTGGAGCAAATCATTGCTAAGTGCCTTGAGCACTGTCTTCAGTGCTTTTTGCAAAGTTGCATAGTCATAAATGTCTACACACTACTTTATAGTTTACAAAGCGCTTTTCATGTCTGTGCTCATTTAATCCTCCCCACCACATAACACAGACATTCGCTTTGTACAGATGAACAAAACAGCTTGTTGAAGTGGAAAGATACAAGTTTCCCAGGCTTCAGTACTGCTCTACCACTTCTTAGCTCGCTGACCCTGGACAGATGATAAACTGCTCTAGGCCTGTCTCGCCATGTGCAGAACACACTCCTCAGAGCTGTTCTGAGGTTGTACATAAAATTCTTAGCATGTAGAGAGGAGACAAAACACACTAGCCAGTGTGTGACGTGTACAATCAGACAGGCATTGGAAGTCTTCAGTGAGTGGGGAGGTCTGACAGAGGGAGGCATCGCCAGCGGAGGCCAGGGCCTCAGCCAGGACTTTGGGAGGGGACAGAAGGTAAGGAGAGCAGTGGAGGGACGCATGGGCACATCTCTGCCCTTGTCATGCTAGTAAGGACAGCTGCCCACAACCACAGTGGTGCTGGCCAAATGTCTTACTCACTTTCTCTTGAGGCTTCGCTCAAAAATTAAAGATAATTAGTCATAGCAAAGACCTAGTAGTTCAATGATTAACAAATTATTCTGGAAGAACCCTTTTATAATTGCTCAAAATTACAACGGCCCACTGTGTTAGAACCTTATGTTGATGGTCTGAAAAACAAAAAATCAGTCCCAAGCACATTAAGACAGGTGTGACCGCAGCAGCGACGCAGCAGTGACGCAGCAGCTCTGGTGCTCAGAGCTGAGCATGAGGCACCTGCCTCGTGGTGGACACCCTGGCAGGGCTCCACGGGCAGTCACACAGGCTGCAAGGCTGCACAGGGTTAAACCCACACCAGCCAATCTGACACCATCGGGCAGCTCAGGTGCTGCAACGAAGCAAGGCAGAGCTCTACCTGGTGTGGGGTTTCATTAGGATGGAAAGGTCCAATGTGAAGCGTTCATTAAATGAAAGATACTTTCCTTTAAAGAGCTGGGTAAAATCAATATACATCTTTAATAACTTTTTACCACTTCCTGTGGGAAAAAGTATGAAATGGGCAGCAAATACCACACAGTGTGGCTTCTACTGAGCTCCAGCCTTCAAAATATCAAAACCAATTCCAGACCCTAAGCTATAAATGTAGCCACAAAACCTCACATGAGTACTCTCAGGACATAAGACATACAGACATGCTGAGAGTTTGTCAATAGTTTATTCTTCAGGTAGGTTCTCCAGCAACCATCCTTTTTCTCATTTCAGAGAAGAGCCAATTCTAGTTAAAGGACTTACACAGTCTACTAAGGTGAGTTAGGCAAGTCTTCAAACAACAAAAATCCAATGGCAAAATGCTCATAATACACCATGAACAAACGACATATATATATGATTACAGTAGGTAAAAAAAGAAACCAAAAAGACAGCAGAGTAGAAAAACGATGGTCCTATTTTTGCTCATTTTCTAAACCGAGTTATCCTGTTTTTCTAATCCCAGTGAAGAGAGTGGCATCCAAGCTACCCTTGGAGCATTGAAGAGAGCAGGAGGTAACACTGACCCCACAACACAGACCAGCAGTGGTTACTTACCACCTGACACCCCTCAATTAGGTCCCTTTGTTATGATCACTAAGAAAAACACTGTCTTTCATATTTAAAGTTCATATTTTGGACTAGTTAATTACTGCCTCCCTCATTAGTCTACAAAGCCCATGGCTATAGGAACTATGTCACATTCACCTGTGAACCCTAGCACTAACCTGGGGCCACTCACCTGCTACGTGGCCTTCGGCTTTCTGACTGAGGGTACCTGTAACTTGGGAGTGCTGTGTGAATGTGCAAAGCTAGCCTATTGCCAGCAAGCGCTCCATGCGTGCTAACTGCACACAGGCATATGAGTACGGGCAGAGGGGCTTCATAAAGAAGCCCAAAGCCTGCTCTCATCAGCACAGATTATGAAGACAAGCTTAGAGGTAACGGTGCAGCTTCATGATTTCCCTAACAGCAAAGACTTCTTTGGTTCCTTATGCATCCTTCTGTTTTGAGGACCACACTGTTTTTGTGTGTGACTGACCACTGATGCCCCAGGCTAATTATCATTGCTGTGGCTAAACAAAGTTGTACAGCCATAAAGATGAATCGGGAAGGATAAAGTGAGTTTTATCTACAGTTATTTACAGGTTTAGATTCTGAGGACAGTTTGCTATTTTAGAAGAACTCAAGAATCTAGCCTAAGTACACAGCACGTACTTTTTTGTACACTGTGTGATGCCTGGGTCAGCACAGGCTGCTTCCAGCATAGGTGTGCACGTGTAGGACTCTGTTTTGGGGAAAGGCGTAGCACCAATCGCAGGTAACTTACTTTGAAAGGGGCAGGTAAGAATTTATCACACACACAAACAAGGGAATGGATATGGTAACCTAAGAAAATAACAGTAGATGACTGAATTCCACAGGAGTCCTTTCTCCACCTGCACACCTGATCCGGTTAACCTATGAAGGGTTTCTGGAAGTCTCCCTGAGTTCTCATGTGGGCTTCAAGAGCAGCATGCAATCAGTATACAGCAGGTAGCAGGCCTTGAATCTTAGAAAGTAATCATGTGAAATACTGGAATAGCTCAGAGGCAACAGAAATCTGAACATGTTTACCTTAGACTATTCCCGGCCCAGTGAGTATCTGGGCATCTGCAATAGCACTACTAACACTTGACCATTGTAAGACGGGGCTAGTTTATACAAAAACGAGCTCTGAGGGCAAGACTGTGCCACTCGTCCCCTACCTCCATCCCTAGTGCCCCTTACTACCTCTGCATCGCCCCATTCTCGCCTGCCCAGGCAGGCTGGCTGCTCGCTTTTTACATCCCAAGAGTTTATCTGAACCTTTTAAAACCCCGACCACATTGTTTCATAAATGTGTATCTTTACGCGTCTGTCAATCCCATTGGAGTTTAAGCTCTAAAAGGGCCAGACTCCCATTTCATTCATGTTTATTTTTCCCAGCAATATACCTGGCACATGGTAAAACAAACGTGTGCTGTTTCTGGTCTATTTTCTAATCTACCTCATCATTCTGCCAAAGTGACCTTCCCAAAACACAGTCTAATTACATTGGCTTCTTGTTTAAAAAAACTTGTAAGGACTCTGAGATGGTCCTATTTTTAAGTCCAAATTCTTAATAGTGTACACAAAGATTCAAATCAAGTTGCACTTAGCATTACAGCCTGAAATTTCACCAATGTTGCCAGGTTCCAGTCACGCCACACTGCTCCAGGGTTTCATGTACATCTTTTCACACTCCGCTTTCTGATGCCTCATCCACTCGCTAGCTGACTAGATCCTACTCATCTTTTAAGATACAGTTCAAGTGTTACTTCCTCTGGGAAGCTTTGCCCCCAAATGCTTCGTGTACTGTACTTCCTGTCCCTGACCAACAGTTTAACATTTTTGAACTCGATGCCTCAAGTTAACAAGGACATTTACTCTGGTAGTGTTTTTTTTTTCCTTTTGTAAAATAACCAATAATTTTTATAATCATGGTTTTGTCAGAGCATCCAGGAAACTGGTAATTCCCTTGCCTCTATCACAGCACCATGACTTCCTGGAGGATAAAAATCATTTCCCTATTTTCAAGTACAGTAGACAGGAAGTACTTGTTGAATGAGTAGATTAATAAACACATTCATGTAATCCATGGGGTAGGATTAATTGGCAGGAGAATAATTTGATGAGGTAATCAAAAAGTAGTCTTCAAGTAAGCTGGGACAACAACTGGATTAGGACAGTCACATGAGCTCACCCTCATAAGTGCCTATCTTGGAGAGAAGGTTTGGGAATCTACTTTTCAGATGAGAATATCCTGGCCATGGGTTCCTGGACCCAGCTCCCAGGATTCCTGAACTGGGGCAGTGAGGCAGGAGGGGTGCCTGAATATGTCTTCAGAAGACCTCTCTGAGACATGGTACACACTGGCCAGGTTCCAAAAGGCCAAAAGTGTGGTCACCATTATCCTAAATGACCTCATAATCTTTAGGACAGAGGTTTGCCAGAAAATACTGTAGTGATATATTTGCAGATGTTAATACAACAGAACCAGAATTGACTTCACTGACCCATTTATGGAGAGAACTACAAATACTGTCCTAAACTGAAACATCTCACTCTGGACCTGGGCTTCACTGTCAGGGATAATCGAGAGCCTCAACGTCAGGCAACAGCTGCTATGGCTGCCAAGGGAGATTTTAATGAGCTCTGAATGCTTAACTTTCTCAAGGGTAAGGGAATGGGAGAGAAAAATTCCTTCAGCTAGAAAAAAACTTAGAAACGAGGATGTTCCAACAATTTCATTTCACAAATGAAGAACGAGAGTCACAAGTAGATTGTCCGCAATTATAAACCCACTTTCTAATTCCTACCTAATGAGACATGTGGGTTGCTACAGTAATGGGAGGGGGCCAGGGAACGAGATGGAGGCCAGATTTTAAAGAATTGTCTACAGGATGCTAAGGAGTTCAGAGTTTCCCTGGTAGACATCTGGTCATAGGTGGCAAAATGCTAAGATTCTCCTACCTATAACTTCCTCCCCTCGACTGTGAACAGGACTGTGAATACAATGGGTTATGTCATGTAAGACTGTCTTAGAAGAAGAGTGAGGTGGATTTTTCTGTTGGCCCAGAAGCAGCAAATAACCATGCTGTCAGAGAAGGGACCTTGTGGCAAGAAACCAAGAACGGGGCACTGAGAGTGACCTCAGTCCTACAACATATAACTGAGGGTGCTGAATTCTGCCAACACCTGAATGAGCCTGGAAGACGAGCACGGCGTCAGGCGAGATCACAGGCCAGGCACACACCTGGATTTCGACCTGTGAGACCCTGAGCAGAGAACCCGCTGAGCCAAGCCACTACTCTTAACTTACACAACTGTGGGGGGACAAATGGGTATTGGTTTCCATTGCCAAGCTTGTGGCAATTTGTTACACATCATAGAAAACTAATGCAGATGGATTTTTATAAGAATAAAGGATAGCAGAACTCAAACTTTAAGACATTGTTCAGAATGTTTCCTAAATACTTGCACCAGACCCAATGAAAGGACACTGTTTCACTTTAATCAGATCAGCAGTGATATAAATAGTAAAAATTCCACTTAAAGAGAATCTATTGTATTGGGTCGTATGAAACAAATTTAAGGTTTTGGTTCTGTAAATAAAAGGAATTTAAAAAGTTGTTTTAATATTTAGGATACTTATTAGTTCTTTATCCTATTAATGTTCAGTTTCAAAACATTTAGGTAATGAATAGAATTTCATGAGACAACAAAAGGATATTCTCTAAACTGAAGAATTTGTGCTTGGACATGATCTTCACAGACCTGGCGTAGCTGTTTGTAGAGTGTTGGGGAAACTTTGTGAGAACAGAGATTTTCAACAGCCTAGAAACAAAAGGAATAAATGAATTATTCACTATGAATAACAAATTAGTTCTTTCAAAAACATATATATATATATATATATATATATATATATATATATCTGTAATAGTAACAGAAACAGTTACGTGATTATATGTAGCTATAATCATTTACATGAAACACCCCCCCCCCATACTTATGTAATCTACAAATAAACTATTATATTTAAGTTTAGGGCAATTATTGTTGGGACACTGGAAAACAGTAATAGTTTGGTAAAAATGGTACTTAACAATAATTAATATTGAACACAAATTCAACGCACACCTATGATAGCCACACGATACCTAGGCTCCCAGGTGGTATGCTTGCACCATGTTTGAATATTGCACAATACTCCATCTTTTTCCTACTGCAATAGTCTGTGGCTGCACACCAGTCAGCTCGGGACTTCAAAACAAGTTTGATCCCCACAGCCCTGTTTCTGAATGTTCCAAATCATTAGTCGGAAGTGGGGGCCACAGGAATGTGAGTTTACTCATGATTATAATGTGAAACCAGAGTACTGTGTTTCCCCGAAAATGAGACCTAGCCAGACAATCAGCTCTAATGCGACTTTTGGAGCAAAAATTAATATTAGACCTGGTCTTATTTTACTATAGTATAATGTAATGTAATGTAATATAATATAATAATAATATAATAACAGGTCTTATATTAATTTTTGCTCCAAAAGATGCATTAGAGCTGATTGTCTGGCTAGGTCTTATTTTGGGGGAAACATGATAGGAAATCACTACTCCAGACCCTCAGTGACCACCTTCCAAATGGGGGAGAACAGCAGGAAGTCTAGTTCTTTTCACTTTCACTAATACAATGATTCTGTCCATAATGAGCTGAAGGAAAAAGTTCCATATGCTCAGGTGACACAGGCCAGGTTGCATTGTTTCCTATTTATTATTCTGCAGGTTAGATGTGCAATTTACTTAAGTTTGTTTTAAGTTAATAAAGAAACAAGTTTTTGAGGCAGAAATGCTTTTCTTAAAATATTTTTATCCACATCAAAGAAACATTTATACATTCTTACCAGTTCTAATAAAATTTCCTTTCAAATCTCATGTACAAAACCAGCATCTCATTCAATCCAAATATGAAATACTATAAACTGAAATGTAGTTTTTCTATTGACTAATTTTGAACTATTTTTTTTTTATTAAAAAAGGGAGATATAGACTAGAAACACTTTAGAATCTAAATTTAATTTGATACTGTATTCCCTAGGGAATATATAGGGGGGGAAAAAGGTGACTTAAATTTTTAAAGATATTCATTGTAGCAATACTCTTAAGTATTAATAACCCCAATTCTTAATATTAAGAGAACTGCTACATATTAATCTAAATTAAATAAACACAGTAATTACTAACATATGAAACATGCATATTTACAAGGGTCAAAAGAGAAAGTGGAATGATGACAATTAAAAAATCATACCCTTTTTCTAGTAAGTTTATTATAAATATAACAAAAAAGCACCACCTTTGTCCTACATTTTGTCTTACTACAGATTCCTATCTACATTTTGTTTTTACATCCGTCAATTCTTTTTTGAAAGCCTTGAATTCCAACACTCTGCAGTCATGTCTTCATAAGTGAGTGAAAAATCTGCCATCCTTTTCTCTCTTAAAAAACCCAGGATAATCCTCCTCTGGTTAAAGCTGGCTTATGTCACATTACCAGCAGCAAAGCAATCCTGCAGAAGCGCTTTGCAGCAAACCAGCCCAATTTTACCATGCATTTCCCTGCCTGGTTAGCCTAGGCCTAACCGGTTTTAAAAGACAGGGAGAACAACTATGTCATCTTTAATCATTGCAGTAGTTGCAATGTATACGGGCAGGGGAGGAGGGGCTTACATTTGAAGAGGTTGTGTGAGCCAGAGGACAGACTATTAGAACAAGAATGTCTTAGTTTCTAGCTGTATCATCTTGGAAAGTTATTTAAATTATCTAAGCATACATTGCTACCTGCTTGCAACTATATTCTTACCTGAACCTTACATAAATACTGTGAACTTTGGTTAAATGTTTATAATTAAAAATATTCTAAGTCTTTTTCCAAGTATATTAACTTGTCAGCACTAATGGAAGCCTTTTATAATTTTATAAAACTCATTAACACATTTTACTTACGAAATAAAAATGATAGACTTATAGGAAATACTACCTCAATATACATTAATTTCCCCCTTGTTTGGATTTAATCCTCAATAACAAGATGTAACACAAAGAAACAAACAAACCAAAAACCCAGGATAACCTCGTGACAAAGGCTTTTGCTCCAGTAGTTAATCATTAGATAATTCCACAAACATAATTATTACAAAATAAGTTTTTAATATTATACATGAAAACACATTTTCTTTGGCAAAAATCAAGATAAGCTTAGTGATACATGTCTTTCACAGAACATCTTATGAGAACCTTTTTCTGAAAGGTCTAATTCCTGAATCAGGAGTCAATGTCCTCAAAACAATCTTTTCCCAATTGTTTCACATTGCCATTGAATTTTATAACTAGCTCTTTCTAGCATATGTCCTGTTTGGCACATACTATTTAATGTGAAGCACACTGAGATTAATTTTGTTTTAAAATTGTGAATTTGGGGACCTCTTAAAACAACTGGCCAAACCCTGGGGTGACCCGGGTTTGCTGCGGGTGCCGTCATTTCTCCATATCTTTTGCTGAGTCACTGCTGGTGTCTTCATGTTACAGGCACCTAATTACCTTAGAAGACAGGGGGAGGCCCTGCTCTCTACCCACGCTGGCAGGGACCCCGGCAGGCTTTTTTATACTGTTACAGGAGAAGCACAACACAGGAGCCCCCTTCCCAAAACGAGTTTTGGAGGTATAGTCATATTTTGAGATTAAGAAATGCCTTCTCTAGGTGTAAGAAGTGCTGACTCTGACCTGTCCTGTGTGTTTCCTATTAGGGTGCTGTTGCTGTTCACATCTTTAAGAGTAATTGCAGAGAAAAGAAATTGAATCCAATAATCGGAAGTGAGGAAGCAGCGGCACTTGGGTTCTACTAGTATTAGGATAAAGACGTTCTTGTATCAACCTAGCTAAGTGGGAAAACTGTGCTCGTCTGAATTTTCCCCACATCACTGCTGCTCTCTAATCAGTAGGTCTGCCAGGTCACCACGCCTGAGTTCTTCAGATGGTTGTCCCTATTAGGCCTGACAAGTGTATTAAAGCAAAACAGACAAGCACATCAACCTCGACTGCTTGTCTACTTGTAGTGCCAAACCCTTACCCCCAAGTGCACTCATCACTGCTAAACAAAATGCTTCTCCTCCAGCACGGAATACCAAAACAGATTAAAGTGAGCTGTGGGATAAAAAGAACTATACAGCATTTATGAAATTAGGGTGGACCAATTCTGGAAGATTACCTGTTTTATGTAAAAATCTTTAGGGCTAAAGTTGAGACTAGAGAGAAAAAGGAGTGAAACATATCAGAGAGTGAGAAATCATAAAAAGGAAAAAGCAGGCAAGTACTAAGAGTTATTTATACAGAGGAAAGTGAAAAATGAAAAACAACCAATTCCTGTCACCCCCTCCCTCGCAAGCCCTTGGGAAAACCATGCTCCTGGTCCACTATTACAAACAAAGATGTATTGGCTGGGGCACAAGGCATAGGCCACACGATTCATTTCACAGTTAAAAGGCCAGCACAGGATTCTGAGAGACATGCGCAGTTCAGGACTGAACAAAATCCCTCCGCAGTAACAGTCCCTCGTTAAGCACTAAATAGTCATGAAGACAGACCCTATTAGAAGGCGGGTCTATTTACATGGTGACCTGCTCACCACACGGGGAGGTGAGGAGAGGGCTCTACCCTTCCAGGTTCCTACCTCTAAGAAATGAGTAAACAATGTAAAAACTAAATTAGGACTCAAGTCTCAGTGAGGGAATAAATATGAGAGGAAAGTTTCCTAGGACCAGAGCTTTAGGAAAACCAGTCGTCTATGAACACTGGCTGCACAACAGATTCCCAGTTCCAAATGTTATAAGTAAATCACCTAATACAAATGACTAATTTTACTGAGTGATGAAAGTTGTTGAATTACGAAATCCTTCCTACTAAGCCTGATATATTTGACTTTGAATATCCTCCTCAGTTTTTTGAATAACTTATGTAGTTGAATTCACACTCAATTAACCTGTTTCTTTCTCAAATGGGTTCATCAAATAATATGTCTGTTTGCCTACCATTTTCTGAGTTGTTTTTTCCCCCCACTTTTTCTAATTAGTTTTATCCATCCTGGTAATACATTCAATACCGAAATCTATTCCACTCTCCTTCAGTAAATTATCATCAAGTAGGAGGATTTCATAGAGATATTACTGCACGGCTTGAGATAAATAGCAGGGCTTTCCTCAGAACCTTCAGTCCTCTGTGGTAAGTTTGTTTTGTGCATCAAAACTAGTGTGAAATCAACACTTAGCCTTCCTCTGAAACCCTTCTCAAAAATTGTCATCTTCAATTTTCTAATGTCTCATTAAGCTGACAAGTATGACTAAAACATACAGACGTTAGACGCACAAAAACACTTTCTTCAGCAAATAAGTGATTACAAATCTACATTCAGGTCACTAAAAACAGACAGAAAAGATCTATGCATTCCAAATATTCTCCTCTTGCCATTAGAGGAAGAAAATGACTATGGGTGGTATTCTATGTTTGTTAAGACTTTTTCATCACCATACTTTGAATCTCCCTTTTTACCAAACAAGAACAAAGTAACAAACAAATAATAGGCAGGCTGCAGCAGACACACTGTAATTGTTTTCTCCTTCTAGGTAAGCCTCCTAAAGTGCCTATATGGGGTAGAGGATGCTTTGACAGGTAGATAAGAGACCTTGAGAAGGGAGATACTAGACCTCTCTCTGAGGAAACTGATCAATATCAAAATATAAGAGGTTTTCCATCAAATCATCCTGAAAACTTCCTTAAAAGAAAAAAAAAAAACACTGGTGAGAGTTGTTACTTTCACCTAAGTGTCTTTGGCAAAGTGTATACCACACGATCGCTGCAAAAACTTAAGACTATTTTGAAACATCAAGTCAAATGCATGTCTAACTACTAGATCAGAGATCAGGAGTGGTCAATAATTTCACAATGACATCACTTACTATTTGCTTCCGTAAGATCTGAGCAGCTAACTTTGTAGAAATGTACTCTGACTCCTCAGTACTTCTCTGGACTGACCAGGAGCCTGCTTATGCACATGCCCCTCCATAAGCTCATCAACGCATCCTCACACGGGCCCTTCTGAGATGTCCCCTGGAATGTGTGAGGCCATTTGGGGTAAGCATCCCAAAGCCCTCAAGGTCCCCAGACTCGCATATGGACACCCTGGACATCTGAAAACACTTCATGATAACATCTGTAGTGACCATACAAGACATAGCACTGAGGAAAAGGCACAGCAAAGTCATTCTGCTAAGAAGATGATGGGCAACTGATACTAGATAGTCCAACCTCTAGGAAAAAAAGAATAAGCCCTAGCTGTAAGATACACTATTTTATTAAAGTAAAAACCTATGAGTTTAGGCACTGGTGGGACTGCTTCTGGTAAAGATGAACTAGACTAAAGCTTTTGCCTGAATTACCACCCCCCTGCTCCAAAACGCCACACACAAAATATATGAGACAACAGTTTTCAAAGCAATGTACGTTGGGCTATGAAAGAGTGATCTCTGGGAGTCAAGAAACAAACAGGCTCCAACAGCTCCCGATTCCTGCAGCCAGTTTCCAGGCTGCAGAGCAGGCACCTGGAGCTAAGGCTGGAGTCTGCACATGAAGGCCCAGAATTGAGAGATGCAGCCATGGTGGAGCTAGAAGATACGCAAGGAGCCCTCCAGGGTCTACCTAGAACAGTCAGCAGAGTGTGTGTGGGTAAACTACCAAAGCCAGGAGGGAAAGAACCACACAGAAATTTAGACACAACAGTGTCTGCTGCTCGCACAGGGCCTAGAATAGCAACTTCCCACCAGCCAGACTGGAAAACCACAGGACACTAGCATTCAGGAAGGTTTTGCTTCAGTAGTGGGGGCAATTAGCCCTCGACAAACACTGCTCTAGTCTTGCCTAACGAATCTTAAAAGCAAGACTTCTAAGTCCAGAATAAAGTTCAAGAATATTTATAGGAATACAAAAATACCACACAAGTCAAAATACACAATGTCCAACATCTAATCAAAGATTATCAGACATGCAAAGTAGAAAAAACAACCCTTAATGGGGAGAAAATCAGTCCATCAAAACAACCCAAACTGACAGAGATGATAGAATTGGCAGGTAAGGACAATAAAACAGCTATTATAACTGTATACCATATGTTCAAAAGTTAAGTATAGATAGAGAAGATACAAAAAAAGACACGAACACCTAAAGAGAAAAATAACCAATGAGATAAAAATTACACCAGATAGTGTTAATGGCAGATTAGACATTACAGAAGATTAGTGAACATGAAGAAATGGTTAACCTGAATAGGTCTATATCTACTAAAGAAATATGTAATTTGAAACCTTTCCACAAAGAAAGCCAAGATGGCTTCACTGGGGAATTCTCTCAAACATTTAAGAATAATACCAATTCTACACAAACTCTTCTAGCAAATGAAAAGGAGGGAATATTTCCAACTCCTTTATGAAGCCAGCATTACTCTGATACCCAAACCAGATAAAGATATTACAGGAATAGAAAACAACACAAAAACCTTTGTGGTCACAGATGCAAAAATTAACATAATGTCAGTAAATTGAATCCAATATATAAAAAAGATAACACCTCATGACCAAGTAGGATTTATTCCAGGAATGCAAGATTGGTTTAATATTTGAAAAATCAATCAATTTAATAAACTGAAAGGTAACAATTATGTGATCATCTCAATATTCACAGAATTTGTCAAAATCCAACAAGTATTTGATAAAAACTCTCAGCAAATTAGAAACAGAAAGGAACTTCCTCAACCTGACAATGGCGATTTTTGAAAAACTGATAGCTAATACCATATTCCATGACAAAAGACTGAAAGCGTTCTCGCTAAGATCAGGAGCAAAACAAGGACGTCTGCTTCCTCCACTTCTATTAACTATATTGGAGGTTCTAAACAGTGCAGTGAGGCAAGACAAGGAAATACATAAAAGGCATGCAGGAAGAAGAAAAACTATGTTCACAGATGATGCTTGTCTATGTAGAAAATCTGATGGGATCTACAAAAAGCTACTAGAAATAAGGGAGGTTAACAAAATAGCAATATACAGGACCAACATATAAAAGTAATTTGTATTTCTATATGTAGCAAGAACCAGAAATTGAAATTATAAAACCCTTTATAATACATCAAAAATATGAAATGCTTAGGGATAAAATTCACAAAAGATGTACAAGACATGTATGAATAGTAGAACTAAAAAACATTGCTGAAAGAAATTAAGGACGATCTAAATAAACAGAGAGCTATTCCTTGTGATCAACTGGCAGATTCTGTATTGTCAACATAGCAACTCTCCCCACACTGACCTATAAATCAACGCAATCCCAATCAAAACTCTAATAGGCTTTTTGAAGAAATTAGCAAACAGATCCTAAACTTCATATGGAAACACAAAGAATTTAGAATAGCCAAAACAACTTTGAAAAAGATAAAGTTGGAGGACAACTTGATTTCAAGACTCATTACACCCAAATGCATATGGACAATGATTTTCAACAAAGGAGCAAAGGCAGTTCAGTGGGGGAAAGGATAGTCTCTTCAACAAATGGCACCGGAGCAACTGAACACCTACAGGGAAGACATTGAACGTAGATTTCTACCTCAACCATATACAAAAAAATCTAAAAATTTGAGATTATAGACCTAAATGTAAAACCTAAAATCCTAAAATGTCTAGAAGGAAATACAAGAGAAAATCTTTATGATTTTAGAGTAGGCAAAGATTTCTCAGACAGATACTAAAGGCACAATCCATAAAAGACCAAACTCTGATATGTAGACTTCATCAAAACTTAGAACTTATGCTCTCTGAAAGACATAATGAAGAGAATCAAAAGATAAGTTGCAGGCTGGGAGAAAATACTAAAATACAAGGCAAATATCTGGTATAGGGATTGCACCTAGTACACATAATAAACTCAAACATTTGATAGTAAGAAAATAAAACAACTGCATACAAATGAGCAAAAGATTTGAACACACACTTCATTAAAGAAGGTATGTAGTCACCTCACCCCAGTCAGAATGGCTATCATCAACAAGACAAATAAGTATTGGAGAGGCTGTGGAGAAAAAGGAACCCTCATACACTGTAGGTGGGAATGCAGACTGGTGCAGCTGCTACGCAAGGCAGTGTGGAAGTGTCTAAAAAAATTAAGAATAGAATTACCATATGACCCAGCAATCCCTCTCCTGGGTATATACCCCAAAAATCTGAAAACATTTATCCGTAAAGATATATGAGCTCCAATGTTCAATGCAGCTTTATTTATGGTGGCCAAGACATGGAAACAACTAAAGTGTCCTTCGATAGATGAATGGATAAAGAAGATGTATATACACAATGGAATACTATTCTGCTATAAGAAAAGATGAAATAGTACCATTTGCAACAACATGGAAGGATCTTGAGATTATTATGCTGAGGGAAATAAATCAGACAGAAAAAGTCAAGAATCATATGATTTCACTGATATGTGGTATATAAAACTGAAAACAACAAAAAGCAAGACAAATGAAGAAACAAAAACTCATAGACACAGACAATAGTTTAGTGGTTACCAGAGGGTAAGCGGAGAGAAGGGTGGTAGATGAGGATAAAGGGGATCCAATATATGATGATAGAAAGAGAACTGACTCTGGGTGGTGAACACACAATGTGATATATAGATGATGTATTACAGAATTATACATCTGAAATCTACGTAACTTTACTAACAATTGTTATCCCAATAAACTTTAATTAAAAAAAAAGAAAGGTATGTAGAATGGCAATAGGCACATAAAAAGATGCTCTGCAACATTAGGGAAATACAAATTAAAACCACAGTGAAATTCCACTAATAGCTAAAATTAAAAAGACTGACAATACCAAATGTTGACAAGGACGTGGAACAACCTAGAATTCTCATATACTGCTGGTAATCTGCAAAATGGGACAGTCATTTTGAAAAGCAGGAAATATCTTATAAAGTTATATATACACTTTCCATATAACCATGAGAATCTACTCCTAGATAATTACCCACAAGGAATGAGAATATACGAAAGGTCGGACAATTAAGTTCACTTACACAGTGGAAAGTTTGAACTTAATTGTCCGACCTTTTCGTATGTCCACACAAAGACCTATTTGTTATTGTTCACAGCAGTTTTATTCATAATAACCAAAAACTGGAATCCCAAATAACCATTAACTGGTGAAAGGATAACCAACTGTGATACCTATGCTACTCAGTAACAAAAAAACAAATTACTGTCACATAGTATATGCATGAATCTCACAAGCACTACCCTAAGGGAAAGAAGTCAGGTATAGAAGCAGCCAGATGGCTCAGTTAGTTAGCGCCCAAGCTCTTAACAACAGAATTGCCGGTTTGATTCCCACATGGGCCAGGACAACGACTTGGAGCTGATGGGACCTGGAAAAACACACTGTTCCCCAATATTCCCCCCCAAAAAAATGTCAAGTATCAAAAAGATTGCAAAATCCATTCAAATGAGACCCCAGAAATGGCAAAATATACTGACAGAAAGCAAATCAGATTGCCAATAATTGGGAGTCAGGGGAGAAGACTAAATGGAAAGGTGCCTCAGGAAACTTTTTGGAGTGGTGGAAATATTAATAGTTTATATCTTGATTGTGGTGGTGGTCATAAAATTGTATATATATGTTAAAACTTATTGAAATACATAGTATATGTAAAATTATACCTTAATAAAGTTGAAAAAATACAATACACAAACTTAAGACAAAGAAGGCACATATATCCATCAAACTGTCAAGAGTAGTCTTCTTTGGAACATAAATGGTTTTTATTTTCTTCTTTGTACTCTTTTTGTAGTTTCCATAATTTTTACAATGTACTCACTTATGTAAACACAAAAAATTTTTAAATTCATATTTCTTAACAGGATATCATATTGCTACCCAAAATGTGAATATTAGATTAGTTAACAAATGTTATTCTTTAAAAACAAAATATCAGAAAAACCAGTCTGCTTGTAAATGGAATATCCAAATAGTAAAATGTACTTTTGACCATTTTTTATGTTAGAAATAGAACATCATTACTTTAAATTAAATACATCAAAATCTGTTTTGCATTTGAATTGCAACAAGTAATCAGAAAACACAATGAAGTGGGAAAAAACATCTCTATTAACAAGTGAAACCATAATAAGAGTTTTATATATAACATAATGGAATTATAACATTAATTTGCTGCGTATTTGGAAAATATTAAGTCATGTGGCTCTTAGAAACACATCTCTCTCCTTTAATGGAATAACTTTAGATATCTTTCTAGGAGCTTAAGCCTGAAAACATAAAACAAAAATCCCAAAACCACCAAAAAATGAGAACACTCATTGACTCCGGACATGCTGTCATAGGACTCCTGTCCTTGTTGGAGGCAAACACTTGGATTTCTAGTATTTCCTTCATTATTGACTCTGAAACAATACCGAGGACCACATAATCCACGTCTGTATCACATTTCACTAGAGTTGGATAATCATGTGATTCAGACAACTATAAAAACAACTAGGTAAGTGAGACAGACACAGGATGCTGGCCTCATCATGTCCTGAAGATGTCCTTGTCTAAGAAAATTCAGGATTTATATCTCAATGAGAATTCTAACAAGCTCTACTTTTTGCCATACATGGAGCCTTACCTGGTAGAGCTCTTCCAGGTTGTATTTGATGGAAGTACTACTTTGTATGGCTTTCACTGCCTCATGAAGTTTCTGCCAGGTGTCCTGAGTGTAGTTATCAGGCAATTTGGGTCTGTCTGTAAATACAGATAGTCAGTGAGGAATGACATGTATGCTAACAGTCATAATCTTTCAAAAAACAGTCTATGAAAATGTACGTTAAAAGACACACAGGTAAGGAACACAGAAATTAGGTTTTTTCAATACAAAGTATCGTATTTATAAATTTGTTAGGTTACAGACTGTGCAACTGTAACATCTGTTTGCCTAAATACACTTCATATTGATACTTAGGATAAAAACACACAGGAAATATACAAATCTTAGTGTCCTTTCACATAAGTTGACTTTACAAACGTATACATGGACTAGTTAAGTTCTATACAACATTTAAAGTCGAGTTAAATTGTTCAACGTTGGGAGGAAGGTGAAGAATAAGCTTATAATTGCCATCTCTACATCAAAGGTGCTTCTTATTTTGATAGCATCAGTGATACAACTGATGAAAAGTGGAGGAAGTAATAAAAATTACATCACGAAGAGCGTCAGTAGCTGCTACTTATTCTTGCTCTGCCATGCCAATCAAGATACTTGAATTATTTGGCCTATTTTATTCCAACTGGACCAACTATACAGATTAAGGAGAACGTTGCTACCAGTAAACTCAACCCGCTGCCCTCACCGCAGCTTAAGCCGACATTCGGAAAGGCCCGCGCCCTCATCGGGGGGAGCCCGGGGACCCCTAACCTACTCTGAGAGTCTAAAGCCGGGACCAATGACCGCCAACTGGGAAGGAGGCGTCCGAACAGTCGGGAGTCCAGCGGACCACAACCCCCGCAACCCCCACCGCCACTGGTGCCTTGAGGCCGCTCCGCCCAACACCTCCAGCCCTCGCGTTGCTTCTCCCCAGGCCGACCCCCAGCTCTGTCCCGGGCCGCCCCCCCAACTCCATCCTCGGCCCCCAGGCTCCTCCCTGTAACTGTCCCCTCCTCCCCGGCCCACTAGGTCTCCCGTCCCTAGGCCGCTCCCCGTACCCACCTCGGAAATTCTTGATCACTAGTTTCTTGGAGCCGCCGCTGCCCCCTGGCTTGGAGGTGACGGCGGCCGCGGCGAGGGACGCGGGCTTGGTGAGGCCGTTGGTGTGCCCGACGAGCGCCGAGAAGTTGCCCTTCCTGGGGGTCTCGTCGGCCATGGCTGCGGCCGGGAAGCAGCGGGCGCCCCGCCCCGTCCGGCCGCCTCCTCCGCCTCCTCTCCGACCCGCGCGGCCGGGCACCCGGGCCTCTCCTCTCCTTTCCCCTCAGCAACTCCAGGCTCCGTCAGCGCCGCTCAGTCCTGGCCCAAACGCCGCTTTGGCCTGGCCCAACCGCCGTCCGGTCTCCCCCCGGCCCCAGCTCCAACGCGACCGTGGGCCCGATCCGGCCCACGACCCCGAAGCTCGCGAGCGCGGCCAGTCCGCGTCAGCCGCGGTCCGTGTGAAACTTGCAACAGTCGAGGGGGCGGCGGAGCGCAAGCCCCGTCAGCTCCGGGGGCCCGGCGTGTCCCGGAGCACTGTAGGGGCGCGGACGAGGCGTCCTCGCCGAGGGGAGGCGGGGGAATCCCAACACAGAGACCCCAGCCTTCCTCAGCCCGGGCGCGTTGCCATGCCGGGTCGGGGATCACGCTCCCGCAAAGACTCCCTGCGGAACCGAAGTTCGGGGAAAGTGGGGTTGGAGGCGCGGGGCGGAGAACGGACCGCGGGCCGGAAGTGACGGGCCGGCCCGGAGCTCAAGCTCCGCCCGGTCCTGGGGGTGGGTACCGCCATGGCGCACATCACTATAAACCAGTATCTGCAGCAGGTAACGTTCGTTGGGTCCAATCGCGCTCGGTCTGCGGAGTCTTCTCCTTCCCTTGGCCTGCTGGACTTTGGGGTCCAGGTGGGCGGCCGGCGCGTGCGTGGCCGGGGTCGAGGTATGCGCTGCCGGCCCGGCTGAGCCTGAGACCTTGTTAGCCAGACGGGACGACTGAGGCAGGCACACCACTGTTTCTTAGGGACCCCGGGAGTGCACCGGTGGTCGCTGCCCTCAATTTAGGGACGTGAATATATGTGTGTGTGGGGGGGAGGGGGACTTAGTCCTAGCGGATGCTGAAGGGCCCGTTAACCACTCGAAGAAGTAGGGGGTTCAGCCCCTGTGTAGTCACTAAAGGCCTGACTTCGAGTTTTGTTTCGGACAGACACTGGTGGAAGTAGGAGATGGAGATAGCAAGTCATGCTGGCTGCGAGCCTCTACTCATAGTACCACAGTAGACCTATCCTTAAATAAAAGGTCTTAGGATAGGTCTACTGTGGCCTTATCTTTGCAGAGTTAACATTAAGTTGAGCAAGGACATAGACATTGGAGAACCAATATGACTATAGAATCTCTCCAGAATGTTTTTGTTAACCTTTTACAGTTTTCTTGCCCACTCCTCGTTCCATTTCTTTTTTTCCCTTTTTTCATTCAGGGTGCTTGACTGGTGTCTTACTCATGTGGACGCTGAATGTAATTTGTCGACTAGATAAGTGGAGGCATATAGAAGGGTGTGAAGCTCCTCCGTAGGCTGGGTGGTAAAGCTGAGTGATTTGCCGGTGTTCAGACCTACTCATTCTAGTGAGGAGTAAAGGTAGTATTCATGCTGGTCTGTCTGACTCTGTTTCACCAAACTACCTCTTGGTCTTGTTCTCTGCATTCTCAGAGGACCACAATGAGAATCTCCTTCAATTGTCTGTCTTATTTCATGAAACCATTTGGGGTGATGATGAGAAGAAGAATGATAGTGCTTGTTGAATAGTTACTAAGAATCAGTTCTTTAAGATAGTTGGTCGCCATCCCTGTTCCCCTCCCCCCACACACACACACATGATGGGAAATTTGGCATCCTTTATCAGCTTCCTTGAGGCAGGGGCACTGATGGGACCAATATTTTATGATTACTCAGAATGCATCAACAAGTAACCCTGCACAAATTTATTTCATATTGTAAAGTACGCTGGATTGCTGGCTCAAAATGTAAGTGCTTACATAGTTTTGTTGAATAGTCAAGTGGCAAAATCTTCATTAGATAGGGTAGTGTAGACTTTCCCAGTTGATGCCCTGAGTGGTACAACGGATGAGGAATTGGGTCCTTTTGGTGTCCTGGTGATTTATGCCCCATTTCTTCTGGCTGCAGGTGCCTGGGCATAGGATTACTGCGTCGGGGAGTAGGTGTATGCGCTCATTAGTAGGTACACCAGTGTCTCAGAGTGGCTGCCACTTCACCCCTTCCCTAGCAATGCATGAGAGTTTCAGTCACTTTATATTCTTGGAGCGCTTAGTATGGTCAACCTTTTTAATTTTAACTCTTCTGGTAGATGTGTAGAGATATCGTGTTGCATTTCACTTGTGGGTAAGATGTGAGCACCTTCTCATTTGTGTACCCTTTGGATATTTTCTTTACGATGTCCCTGGTCAGAGTCTTGCGTGGGTATAAAGTTTATATATGTAATTTTATTGTAGATAAATTACACTGTATATGCAGCTTTCTGCTTGGCTTTCTCCTCATATTGTTAGGATTTTTATGTCATCTTTGATACACGTAATTTAAAAATAACATTTGGTTTTCTAATACAAGTGTCTACTATAATACAGTCTTCCAGTATAGAAATATATAAGATAAAAGCCTTCTCAGCCCTCACCCCAAGGGGTCAGCTGGTGTGGTGTGGGGCCCTGCACTTCTTTCTGTGCTTGCGTGTCAGACATAGTTTGTCTTTTTCTCCCAGATCAAGTTATGCAGTTTTCCTGTGACTTTTTTTTTAAACAGAACTTTATTGGGGAACAGTGTGTACTTCCAGGACTTTTTCCAAGTCAAGTTGTTGTCCTTTCAATCTTAGTTGTAGAGGGCGCAGCTCAGCTCCAGGTCCAGTTGCCGTTGCCAGTTGCAGGGGGCACAGCCCACCATCCCTTGCGGGAGTCGAGGAATCGAATTGGCAACCTTGTAGTTGAGAGCCCACTGGCCCATGTGGGAATCAAACTGGCAGCCTTCAGCATTAGGAGCATGGAGCTCTAACCGCCTGAGCCACCGCCTCCTGTGACTCTTTTTTTTCTTTTTTCTGTTTTCTTTTTTTTGCTTAACGGTAAGCATATTGCGGACACTTTCCTGTTATTACGTGTAGATCTATTTCATTCTTTTTCACAGCACACTGTGACACCATTTATTTAGCCATTGCCATCCAATTTTTCTTTTATATTTAGGTTGAATAGAACCGCCTTTTGAATGTTGGAAATAAATGGTTTATAAGCGCTTTTTTTTTTTTTAAGATTTTGATTGGGGAAGGGGAACAGGACTTTATTGGGGAACAGTGTGTCCTTCCAGGACTTTTTCCAAGTCAAGTTGTTGTCCTTTCAATCTTAGTTGTGGAGGGCGCAGCTCAGTTCCAGGTCCAGTTGCCATTGTTAGTTGCAGGGGGCACAGCCCACCATCCCTTAACGGGGTTCGAGGAGTCCAACCAGCAGCCTTGTGGTTGAGAGCCCACTGGCCCATGTGGGATTCGAACCGGCAGCCTTCAGCGTTAGGAACACGGAGCTCCAACTGCCTGAGCCACCGGGCCAGCCCCTATAAGCGCTTTCTTTTCCCTTAAGCTGTGTAAGTGAATTTTCAAATGTTTGCTTGTGTGACCGAGTAAAACTAGAATAAATCACCTTCATTAATAACCAAATAATAAACTGGCTTATTCTGCCCTCTCATTGTTTTTCACAGTAAGTCACCTGTTTATTTGCCTCCAGAAGATCGCATTTTGAAATGTAGTTATTGTTTGCTGGCTAAAGACAATATTGACTATTATATTTTGATTATGCTGACCCTTTCAAAGTAGGGAAAATGAATTTTGGTGGTATACAATGTGTTGTTTAGGTTCTATTAGAATAGAGTGTTTTATTTTCTACTTACCTTTTCTTTTCTCCAATGCTGCAGGTCTATGAAGCAATCGACACCAGAGACGGGGCATCCTGTGCGGAGCTGGTATCTTTCAAGCATCCTCATGTTGCCAACCCACGGCTTCAGGTATGTGAAAAGAGTACACACACAAAGGGGTACAGGCTATCTGGCTTCCTAAGAGAAGTTTAGAGTTTGAGCTTCTACATTGCTGATTATATTTCGCAGTGTATAGGCTATACCTCAAACTGTGTAAACCAGTTTCTGGAGTAGAAGCAGGCATCTATCTATCTATCTATCTATCTATCTATCTATCTATCTATCTATCTATTTATTTTTAAATTTAAAGTCCCCTAGGTTGTTCTAATATACAGAACATATTGAAAACCATTGCTCCAAATAGAAATTAGTGCCAGACACTTGAGGAGACTCAGGTTCAGCTTGCTAGCCAGACACTCCATAGTTGGTGCTATGTGTTTTGTATTGATTGCATCAGGGGCCTGCACGTCTGTTTGCCCATTTGTACTCTAAGACTGAGTTCTTCAGTACAAAATTCCCTGTGAACCTTCCATCTGATGGTTCCACTCACTGGAGGCCATTGCCTGAATCAGTTATTTCATTAGGGACTATAGAATGATGGTTTTTCTGATGTTGTTATTTTTCCTCTCCCACATTTATATGTGTATTATATCAGTATCAGAGTGGACTCATTGATTCCCCTTTTTTTTTTAAATTCAGTGTGCTAAATATAATCCATTATGATGCTCATATTATCTAAAATTTGGCCATTGAGAAGAAAGGAAGAATTAGAAATAAATGTCAGCTAGTCTAGCCCAGGGCACAGAAAGGGTGGTTCTATCACCAGGCACCTGAGGAGTGATTCCTAACATGGCATCTTTAATTCATTAGGCCTTATTTATATAAGGTATTGTATGCCTTATTTATTAAGCACATAGTAGCTACTTACTAAATATTTCTTAACTAACTGGCTGTTAAACATTAAGATATATATGAAAGTGCCTAGACTATTTCCTAGCCTGTGGTAGATAAAACATTGTATTCATCTAGTGCCCTATACCTAGTTCATGCTTGATGAATAGTTGAAGTAATGAACCTTTTGTTTAGACGTGCTAAAGTGTAAAGTGTTACTGTTAACTGTAAAGTGTAACTCCTTTTGAAACACAGGTTTGTTTAAATATCTTTCTACACATTGCATTCTTTCCATGCCTGTTAATTTTATTTTTGCCATTTTCCTTCATATTTAATTTAGTTGGCCTCTCCAGAAGAGAAGTGTCAACAAGTTTTGGAACCCCCTTATGATGAAATGTTTGCAGCTCATTTAAGGTGAGGAAGTAAAACAAGCAAATTTTGAAATTGCTGAATTGACTAAGGATTTTATTTAACATCATCTAATGCTTGAAGCAGTGAATGATTTACTTTGAAAAAGTAGAAAAGTGTGTTTATAATTTTACTTTGGTAAAGCCTGTGAAAAGCGTGATATTTAAAAAACTTTAAAATGTTAATAAACATGTTTTTCATTTCAAGGATCACACTTGTTTTTAAAAGTTAAAATTGTATTGTGATCGTGTATCTTCATATGTCTATTGTGTGATACCATTAAAAAAAAAATCTCTTGATAACCATCATATTGGCTATATAGTGGCCTTTCGTTTAGTAGGGTGTAGAGCCCACCATTGACTTGGATTTTTCAAGGAAACATGCCCACCTCATTGCCTTACTGGGAAAGAAACTAGAGCTGAGCAAAGCAAATGAAATACCGCTTTTTATTTATATTTCATTTCTACTATATTTATCTCTAAACCATCAATTCAGGCAAAGCTTTATATCCTTAAAGTGTGTGGTGTTTGAGTGCCTTCTTGCCTGTAATACCTCTAGTGTTTCAGAGAGGCTGGCATGCAGGGGGCAAGGTGGGGTAGCCCTGTAACATCTTTGGAAAAGTTGGAGTGCCAATGTGTTCTTTGTAGCGTGAAGCTGTTATTTTCTAGCTCTGTGCAGTGTGCCATGGGATTCCAGATTTGGTGATGAGCTAATACTGTCTCTACCCAGCTCGGCATCTAGTTAGAGGGTCATCATCCATAGATACAATAAAAGTGCCATACTGTATTATCAGTGCATATTACTAATAAAACCTGCTGGCAGCTAGGTTTCTCCTTCTGGGACTTAAAAGAGTAGTCTCAAAACTTAATGTGGAATTTCATCTTACTCCAACACATTTTACTTCAAATAGTTATTTGTGTGTTTCTTATCTTCCTTCAACTTTTGTAGCCTGCAAAGCAGGAGGTCCAGCTTTCATTCTAGGATCAGCTGAGAACTAAGGTGTTTGTGATGGAAGTAAGATGTATGGTCTACCTAGTTCACTTCTAGGTTTTCATCTAGGTTCACTCTAAATGAACATTCTGCTGCCTCTGTCCTCAGTCTCCAACATTTCTTTTTCAGGTGCACTTATGCAGTGGGAAACCATGACTTCATAGAGGCATACAAATGCCAGACTGTCATCGTCCAATATCTTTTGTCATTTGTGTTAACTGTTCAATTTATTTTTATTTATTTATTTTTATTTTATTATTTTTTAATTTAATTGGGGAACATTGGGGACCAGTGTGTTTTTCCAGGACCCATCAGCCCCAAGTCAAGTCGTCCTTCAATCCAGTGGTGGAGGACGCAGCTCAGCTCCAAGTCCAGTCGCCGTTTTCAACCTAGTTGTGGGGGGCACAGCCCACCATCCCATGCGGGAATCGAAATGGCAACCTTGTTGTTAAGAGCTCGCACTCTAACCAACTGAGCCATCCAGCCGCCCCACCAGCAGCTCAGCGGCAGATTGTCTTCAATCTAGTTGTGGAGGGCACAGCTCACTGGCCCATGTGGGAATCGAACAGGCAACCATGTTGTTAAGAGCTTGCGCTCTAACCAGCTGAGCCATCCGACCGCCCAAACTGTTCAATTTATAACAAATACGATGCATTATTTGGGGTTTAAGATCTTGAAACATTGGGCCAATTTTATTCATCCTTTTAATTAGAAAAGAACTAAAAATTTTTGGAAGAGAAACTCATTTAGCTATTTTACTTGATCCATACTTAAATTTAGCATGGATCTTAAGACTGCCATCCAGTTACATAAGGGAGAACATTGGTTATGATTAAGGATTTTATTTAGTTCTCTTGTGAAGAATAATAATGTATTGCCCTTAAGTCATTAAGTATTGTTACAAGGACTGGGTAAGTCCCCTTGGTGGAATATCAGAACTCCAAAATCCAAGCATAGATGGACGAGAGTGGACTCAACACATTGTCATTTAATTGCTGTCACTGAAGACTTGAAGCCATTTTCTGATTTAAATCATTTAAGTATTACCTCCCAGCTAAGGCCCTAGTCAGTGAATGTCCTTGTATTTATATGTATCTCTAGACTTGAATTGGCTTATTTTTTTACCATTTTGTTTATACGCAGAAGGGAGTTGGTTCCAAACAGTCTCCTTTGAATTCAAGAATCTATAATTGATGAATCAAACTTTATACTACATATTCTTCAGCCCACTACTTATAACTTGTGATCATCTGGACTCAGAGAAACCAAATAAAATGTTTGAGATTGCCCATGTAAAAAATCTCATAACCAGTCTTTTTCTTAACTTTGGAGCAAGTATGTATGAAATAAATATATTTAGTATACTTATACCTTACTTATGATACTCAGATATTTATAAATGGGCTTTTACACTTTTTTCCTCAAGAACTTACTGCTGTGGGTTCACATAATTTTCTAAATAGTGAGCTATACTCCTTAAAGTTTAGAATTCTTCTATTTATTATCATTAGTAGTATTATTTGAATTGTATATGCCATATCTTCCTTAATATAATACATCATTCCTGCGGGCATTTCAGGCCCACAAAGAAGAAAACTGGTAAGTATGAACAAAAACAGCTAGAAATTAGCAGAGTTTTTTTTTTTTAGCAGATACGTTTAAAAAATTTATTCTAAATGAATATATATTATGTTTTCTATGTGGACATTTAAAATCGTGTATTAATATAAACATGGATAATGGAGTTTTAATAGTCAATGTAAACTTAAATGGCAGATCAGCCAGATTATTTGCAGTGTGTTTATATAAATGGGAAATATTTTTATTTCAACTCTTTCATGCCCCCAAATATTTACTGAATACTATTTTTGCCCTTTAATTGTGAATTTTGAACTTACTTTTGGTTTTAAACTCAGACAAAAGAGGTAGATCAACTACAGTTCATTTCGGGTAATATGATACATAATTGGGCTATTTTAAATTGCTCACCAAACTAATTCTTAATTTTATGATTTTTGATTTATTAAGAAACTAGGTGAATACTGAAATTTTGTTTATACTAAAATACCTAGAGGCTTGCAAATACCTTTTACTGGAAAAAACAACCAAAAAAGACAACAACACCCCCTTTTTAAGTAAAGGCTTATCCATGAAAGGAAGACCAATACTGCCAACTAGATTTCTAAAAAATTGTTCTATAACATTTGTCTGTTGCATACTCTGGTTGCTGTTAGGAACCTCCTAAACCACACCTTGTTTTAATGGAGCTGTTTGGATAACAGTGGGGGCTTGTGGGACAGGAGGATGTCCTGAGATCAGTGTGAGGAGATCCCGCCTCAGCCTGGGGACACCTGGATGCCTCAGGCTCTGGGCTTCTGAGGAGGGTCTGGGGCAGTGGGTGTGGAGCTTCAGTGTCTGGCCTCTGTGTGGGTCAGAGCCCAGGGACTGCAGCCTCTGCTGATGAAAGGTGAGGAAGGTAACAGTAGCCATTGGATTTTTGCGGGGGTACTGACTCCCATTCCAAGTCATAGCCCTTGGGGACGGTCTCATTCCGCTTCTGGTAAGAGACTCTCTGACCTCATAGCCTCTTCAAACATGCTTGCTTTTTTGCCCCTGTAGGGCTTTGCCTGTTATGTATGCAGTAGCACTTGATCTTCGAATATTTGCCAATAATGTAAGTTCAATTTTTATCATGATTGTTTTAAAACCCAGACTTGGTATCTGTTGTTTATTTTCATGTCATTCTTTCCAAAAGTTTTGAGGAATGGGTAGGGGTTGGGATATAGCTGGTACAGAGAGCACAGAACAGGGGATATCTTAACTAATTGTTCTTTTTGGGTTGATGTGAACAGATTTACATAAATATCGATTTTCATACTGTCACTGTAGAAGGAGTTGTCTCTGTATATGATTAACCATTAATGGCATGTGATTTTTTTTTAAAGGGGGTGAAGCAATAATAGATGAGCGATTCTGCATTCTCTTCTACTTTTCAGATGTAGTCTGTCCCCTATCTTAAGGAATTCTACCTTAATGTAAATTGAGATAATAGCTAAGGATTTCTCTGGTATGAGGATGTAAAGATCCTTAGGGGTCAGTATAAGCCAGTTTTGGAGCAGCATTTCTCAAGGTTTTGGTCCTAAGGGCCCTTTACAGTTTTAAAAATTATTGATGATTTCTCATCCTGGATAAGATGGAGTGGGCACATTTTTCCCATTCCTCCTGCTGGGAATTTTAAAGCCAACATGGCTCTGAGAGGTGGAGAGAAGAAAGGGACTTGCAAAAAAGCTAGCAGTGAGTTTCCTGCATTTCCTTTCTGCCTCCTGTCTGTCCTAGCATGGGTCCCAGAAACCCAGAAACACCAATAGGCAGAGATGAAGAAGTCCCAAGAAGAGCAGGAATGGGGAAAGCAGCCCATCAGGACAGAGCTGTTCAGCAATCCCTACCGTGTTCTACACACAGTCTGCAGGTCCCCACCCACCTGTCAGCAAGGCCCATGGGGAGCCAGCCCCCCTACCCCACCCAATGCCAAAGAGATAGAGCCTCTGTTTCTCCACTAGCATGGCATCAGCGGAGGCCTGCTGAAACAAGAGAAATAAGTTCCATAGTCTCATAAGGTAGTAATACCCGAATATCCAGGATATAATTGAGAATCACTTATCATACCAAGAATCAGGAAAATCTTAGCCTTTGAGGTTTTGAATGAAGAGAGAGACTCAGTAACACCAACACTGAGATGACACAATGTTGGAATTCCGTGATAAGGATTTTACATCAGCCATCATAAAAAGCCTAAAGGAGCAATTACAAACCTGCTTGAAACAAATGAAAAGGTAGACAGTCTCAGCAAAGAAGTAGAATATTCTGGGGGTGCCAAAAAAATGTATACATTTTAAGAGATGTTATCTATATATTACTTTTTGAAGTTGAATTGAATTATGGTAGCAATATGTAGTATGATGTTCGCTCAAAAGATGGTGTTAATCAAAGGAATACTAGCACCATTCATTATATTACAATTTTAATACAGTTTTTTCCTTTCTTAAAATGTGTATACATTTTTTTGGCACCCTCTATATATAAAGAAGAACCAAATGGAAATTTTGGAACTGAAAAATATTATCACTTAAATAAAAATTATTGAAGACCCTCAGAAGCTTTTGTTTGTATGTATTTTATCTATTTATATTTACTGTATTAGAAATTTTAATTGGGAAAAATTTTAATATTCATTTAAAATGATAAACCTTTTACATGGTAACATAATTGTCTTTTAAATAAAAAATATACTTCCAGAATGAACAAAATGTACTAAGAAGAAGGTGGCATTCTTTTATAGTTTAAACTCTTTAATGTCTGGCTTAACAGAAGCTACCCAGATTCTCATATCTGCTTCTGCATCCACTCTGTGGCAATATGTTGTTTTGGTTGAATATATAAAGACAGTCTGGACTCACACAAATGCAGATGGAAAAGGGAGGAGTAATTTAGTAGTCTTTTCAAATAATTGTATTTTAGTAACCTTTTCAGATAATTCTGGATACTCTTCTTTGAGCTATACCTAAACTCGAAAAGGTACCGTGTTTCCTGAAAATAAGACCTAGCCAGACCATCAACTCTAATGCGTCTTTTGGAGCAAAAATATAAGACCCGGTCTTATTTTAATATAAGACTGGGTCTAATACAATACAATACAGTACAATACAGGGTCTAATATAATACAATATAATAATACCAGGATAATATAATACAATATAACACAC
Source organism: Rhinolophus sinicus (assembly GCF_036562045.2). Classification (NCBI taxonomy): domain Eukaryota; kingdom Metazoa; phylum Chordata; class Mammalia; order Chiroptera; family Rhinolophidae; genus Rhinolophus; species Rhinolophus sinicus. The sequence continues at coordinate 55,142,145 of NC_133754.1, read as the reverse complement.
TATAATATAATACTGGGTCTTATATTAATTTTTGCTCCAAAAGTCGCATTAGAGCTGATGGTCTGGCTAGATCTTATTTTCAGGGAAACATGGTAGTTACAGTGTGGTTCTCTGAAGCATAGCAGTGACCTTTTTCCACTGTTACATCAGAATCAGCTGGTTTCTTGCACTTTGAATGGCTCTCTTACACTTGCATAATTTTGTAACATTCGTTAAACATTTGGAAAATTTTAATTCACTGAGTATGCAGATGTTCCAAATGTTTATATATTTCATTATGTAAGAAACCCCGAATCAGAAAAGCTCTCCGTTTATTCATTTACAGTGACCTCATCAGAAAAGCTTTGGAAGTAGTGGAAAGCTGCCACGTTTACGGTGGTCAATACAAGTTTTCCAAAATTCTTATTTTTTCTTGAAAGCACAAATATTGTCATTGGCAACAAGTACTGTCAGTAGTTTGCCTGGAAGAGACATACTTCTTTCATTCGCTTTGGAGCATATGGCCCTCTGTCTACCCATGCCTGGATTGTTTTGCTTGTCGATCAGCCATTTGTTCCTTGGTCCAGCTGGCAGCTCCAGCAGCTGCCAAATACTTTTCCTTAAAACAACCATCATACTTCGTTTCGGTATGCAGTAGACGTGCTTTGTATATATTTCCCATTTCGTCAAAGAATATTAAAAATTTATGTACTTGAGGACCAAGACTTAATAAAGTTACTATTTACTGTATCATTAAGGACATTTTAAAGTGAAATTAGTTTTACTGGTTGGTTGATTGATGGATTGTAGGTACTTGGTGTTAAGACTGGTGACTACTAGTTTATGCTGGTGCCTCTGGGAAGGCACCAGTGGTTTCACCTACCATTGTTTTTGCACCATCAGTCCAAATGTCAATACAATAAAAAGACATAGTGGCTTAGTGTGATCATGAGAATAGTTTGTCCATGTGGATCTCAGGAGCTCATGGGCCGTACTCGGCGAACCTGTGGTAGGGAGAATATGAGTGGGAGAAAACTGGTTTTCTTTAACCAAGACTATCCTAAAAATAAGGGAAGAATCAAACTTGGTAACAATTTTGCTGTCTATCGAAAGTGTGTTTCAAGGGTTTTGACTAGCCATGCATAGGAGAGAGGAAAGTCATTGAGGTAAGAAGAGGCTGCTTAGCAATACAGGGCCACATGTGAAGCAGGCTTAAAAAATTGGGGACTGACTTAGTAGCTTGCATTGTTTGAAGACATATTTGATTTGTGGAAGAGTTGGAATAAGCTATAGATTTCTCAGCTTTTAAAAATATCAGTATAAGGGTGGCCAGTTAACTCAGTTGGTTAGAGCATGGTGCTAATAACACCAAGGTTGCTGGTTCAATCCCCGCGTGGGCCACTGTGAGCTGCGCCCTCCTTACAAAAATAAAATTTAGTTTAAAAAACAAAAAAATAACGTACTATAGACTAGATGATTTCGCCAAAACCTTTTGGGACTTTGACTCTTAGTTGTAGACATATTTGCTTCTAGCTGCACTGTGATTTTCTTTTTAATTAAGGATTCTAGCAGAAATGAAAAGTAAATGTTTTTATATTCTATTAGGCAGATCAGCAGTTGGTAAAGAAAGGAAAAAGCAAAGTCGGGGACATGTTGGAAAAAGCAGCTGAATTGTTGATGAGCTGTTTCCGCGTCTGTGCCAGTGACACGTAAGGTTTTGGAGACTGAGATATTACCAGTCTCCTATCCCAGCACATTGCCCCTTCCTAGCCTTTGTTGTTGACTTTTGTTTTACTTCTACATATGTTGTAAACCCACAGTCTTTTTTTTTTTTTTTTTTTTTTTTTGCTTTAAATGGTCCATTTTTCTATAAGGAAATAAGAGAAAAATATAGTCTTTTACATTTACCCACCTATTTACCATTTCTGGAGTTCTTTAATACCTTCTGTAGATCTAAGTTTTCATCTGGTACCATTTCCCTTTACTCTGAGAACTTGCTTTAGCATTTTGCTTTTACTATAGGTCTGCTGACAATGAAATCTCTAAGCTTTCATTTTTCTGAAACTCTTTGTCTTAATTTTTAAAGAATCTTTTTGCTAGATGAAGAATTCTATATTGACCTTTATTTTCTTTTACCAATGTCATTCCATTATCTGTCTTAGGTCTCTGATGAGAAATCAGTTGTCATTCTTATCATTGTTTCCTGGTATATAATGCCTCTTTCCTCTATTTTTTCTCTTCATTTTTGGCTTTCAATAATTTGACCCTGATATAACCACACGTTTTTGTATTTCTCATATTTAGGATGCTTTGGGCTTCTTGGATCTCTAAGCTGATGTTTTTTATTAGATTATTTATTTATTTAATTAATCTTTCACATTCAACTACTTTTTGGTCCCATTTTTTCTCTTATCTTTCTGCTAGTCGAATTACATGTATGTTAGACTGCAGGATATTATTCCACAGGGCACCAATGGGCTGTTTATTTCTTAATCTTTTTTTTCCTCTTTCTTTCATTTTTGGATAATTTATGTTGACCTGGTTTCAAGTTGATTAGTATCAGTCACTATTTATTTTTTAATTCTATACTTTCCATTTGATTTTACTTTAGAGTTTCCATTTTTCTCCTGAAACTCCCATCTCTTCACCCATTATAAAATCATGGCTATTGGGGAATTTTAGGAAATTGTAAAGCAAAGAAATAAAAAGTAAAGCTTTTCATATATAAATAAACAAATAATCTCTTGTTCCCAGAAAGTATTCGAGCTTCTCATTTCTCACCACTGGCCCCACCAACTCCATCTTAAGACATTCCAACCAAAAATGGACTTAATTCCTCAGGGTACCGGGATACTTCCCCACTGAAGCTTTCCAAAAATGTTGTTTCCTTTGCCTGGCATGGCCCCCCAGCTCTTCATCTGGCTGTCTCCACTCGTTTCATAGCTTTCAGCTTCTCTAACACTTCTCATCACCGAGCCTCAGAGTAGATACAGTTCTCCTTTTGTAAACTTTCATAGCAGGCTGCACTTTGTATTCATTGTACTTATTTATCAAGAGTAGTTATTTGGATGATGTTTGTTCGGTTGCAAAGTCCATGAGGGTACATATGTTGCTTTCACATAGTGTCTCTCACTCTGTGGTAGCATTCAGTAAATATTCATGACATGGAGACTTGTAATTGTCTTTGTGTAGTCCTGCCCAGCAATGATCATGACCTTGGATTTGGCAGTGGTTTCTTTTTTAAGCTGTGACACCATTAGCACAAGCAACTGGAGAAAAAAATAGATAAATTGACTTCATCAAAATTAAAAACTATGTGCTTCAAAGGACACTATCAAAGAGTGAAAAACAACCATAGAATGGGAAAAAAAATATTTGCAAATAATATAACCGGTAAATGTCCAGTATCCAGAATATATAAAAACTGTTATAACTCAACCATAAAAAGACAAATTATCCAATTAAAAAATGGGCAAAGGATTTGAATAGACATTTCTGCAAAGAAGATAAACAAATGGCCAATAAGTCCATAAAAAGATGTTTACCATCGTTAGTCACTAAGGGAATGCAAATCAAAATCACCATGAGCTGCCACTTTACACCCAGCAGGATGGCTAGAATCAAAAAGACAGACGAGGCAAGTGTTGACAATGATGTGGAGAATTTAGAACCCTCATACATTGCTGGTGGAATGTAAAATGGTGCAGTCACTTTGCAAAGCAGTATGACAGTTCCTCAAATAGTTAAACACAGAGTGACAATATGACCCAGCACTTCCACTCCTAGGACTAGACCCCAGAAACAAAAGCAAATTTCAGGTGACAGTCCTTTCCCTTAGGCTTTGCTTTGTCACATGTCTCCAGAAGAGGTCATTGTCCCTGGTGCCAGAGTGGTGAAGACAGTACCCTAAGAGAATTTTATGTAAGTTACAAAGTACACGGATGTCTTTTTTTTTTTAATCATACCTTTTAGAGGTTGGTAGAACAGTATTATTTATCTCCATTTTACTGGGAGGAAAATGAACCCTAGAGAGAGAGAAGATATTCTTGTTTGAGGTCATACTACTAGTTAGTGAAAAGAATCATATTAAGAAGCTGGCAGTTATCATAAAATAGACTTTGATATTTTAATACTAAATTGTGTTACCTTATTTTAAGTCTTTCTGTATGGGCACATCTGGATCTTAAGGAGCAATTTGTTTTTCCCCGGCTTGTGAACACCCTGCTTGTTTCTATATTGGGCACTTTTATTTCATTGCGCTTTGACTTCATGCTGCAGGATTTAGTGTTTCCAGGCAACCTGCCATTGGCCCTCTTTCTTTCTAGCACCACTGTCTGTGAGAGTCTGCAAGCTCTGCCAAGAAGAACCATCGCAGAATGCAAACACATGGCACACTCAATTCTGAATTGTTTTTCAACTTTGTATCATAAAAATTTTCAAACATTCAACAGTTTAAAGAATTTTACAGTGAATACCTATAGACCTACTACTTCTATCATTAATATTTTACTATACTTCATCATCTGTTCATATGCTTTCCCTCTATCCATCAGTTTAGCTTTTTGATGCATTTCAAAGTTATTGCATACATCAGTACAGTTTCCCCTAAATAATGCAGTACGCATGAGTAAACTTTCCCCTAAATACTTCAGTTTATCTTTTGTATTTTGAGGTAAAATATACAGTGAACCACACAAATCTTAACTGTGTATTTGCTGAGTTTTGATAAGTACGTAACACCTGTATAACCCAAACCCCTATTGAGCTATAGGACATTAACATCGCCCCAGAAATTTCCTTCATCCCCCACCTCAGGCAGTCCCTCACCACGGTTCTGAGTTTTCCCCACTGTAGATTGGTTCTACCTGTTTGGTAACTTCATATAAAGGGACCCACCCAGTATGTGTTCTGTGTCCCGCTCTTTCTGAGATTCATCCATGTTGTTGTCTATTTTAGTGATTCATTTTGTTGTAAAGATAAGGGAAAATATTTTATCCATTTTTCAAAAATACTTTATAACAATTTTTACATTATATTGCTGCAAACAAAGCAGTTTTCAGCTGCTGCAGCTGGGGGAGAATATTGCCCAAATATTTAAATGGGGGGTTAGAAGTCCTTATTTGGATTTTTCTATTTTACCCATTACATAATACATTTTTTGTTTCATTAATGTTATTTTATTTCATAGATAGGCCTTACTTAAGCTGTGAGATTTTTATCTCAAGATATTAATTTGTGTGGGCAGTTTATTTTGTGATTTATAAATAAAATTTTTATTTCCTATGTAACTATAAAAAATTATTTTCCCATAGTCGCGCAGGTATAGAGGACTCTAAGAAGTGGGGGATGCTGTTTCTGGTGAACCAGTTATTCAAGATTTACTTTAAGGTAGGCTTCTGTTTGAATATTTTATAATTTATCTTTATAAACTTTATTTCTCCTAACCTTCCCAGGTACCATTTCTATTAATTATCAGCTAGCCTCCCTAGCATTGCTTGGGAAGTGATCATTACCTAACCATATTTATAATCCTAAGCACTAACATTTGCTGAGCGCCTGCTAAGTGCCAGGCACTGTTGTAAATGCTTCTTGTGTGTTGTCTTATTTAAACCTCAACACTATGAGGTAAGTGCTGTGGGCTCCAGGGGAAACTAAGGCACCCACATACCAAGCAGCGTGCCCAGTGTGGTGCAACTGGGCTTTAAGTGAGGGGTTTCATTCCAGAGCCTTCTACTGCTATTGTAATAATTAACTGTGGAACAGATGGGAGTGCATATGGGTAAAGAAGTCATTCTTTGCCACATGAAATCAGCCAGGTGAAGAGCAGCTCTGTTACACACTAGCGGCTGGGACCTGGCCCCTCTTGGTGGGCCTTCCATTCGTGGGGCACATCTGCCCTGGAAGCAACTCTTCTCTAAAGCACTTCTTACGGCCTTCTAAAGTGGATGTAATCTATGCCGTGCAGCTTGAGTTTTCGTTTTCAGTATTAAATAATCAATTTTGATAATATATTGGGTTTTGTAATTCCTTGTTTAAGGGAGCATATGCTTAGTAGAGTAGCAGTTTGTCCTCCTTTTTTGTTTTTGTTTTTTATAATAAGTGGATTGTTATTTGTTATAGATCAACAAACTCCATTTGTGTAAACCCCTAATCAGAGCCATTGACAGCTCAAACCTGAAAGATGATTACAGCACTGCACAGAGGGTGACATACAGGTACTATGTTGGACGGAAGGCCATGTTCGATAGTGACTTTAAGCAAGGTATGTTGTTAATCTTTTCCCCAGTGTTTTCAATAGATTGCTTTCTGAACAACTTCTGTGATACAGTTTCAGAGGACACAATTATTGCATTTTATTACTTAAAGTGGAGTATAGGTGTAAACCAAGTCCAAGTTATATTTTTTGATTATTTTTTTACACTATATTTGGTTAATTAAAAAGAAAATTCTATTTGAAGTTACTTATTCCATGCTGGGTCTCTGAAATATGTGTCGGAGTCTCCGTTATCGTGGATGTCTTTTTTGTGTGAGGTAGTTAAGCACCGGTATTCTTGGCATTGAACATAAGTAGTTGTTTTCTCCTTTTGTTTGTGCTGATCGTGTTGACATAGGACATGGAGATAGGGCAGCACTTAGCTCAGCTGCCGACTTACAGCTTATAGAAATCCCACAGGGGACGCCCAAACGAGCAGTGGGAATGTATCTTTGGACTGGTGTCATCTTGGGTGTTTGTGGCCATGGATGATGGCGTCATTACCACCTCAGAGCGACGCTTTCATGTAATCACATTATTATGTAATTATGTCGTTAATTTTCTCAAGAACATGAAGCCAGTTTTTCTCTTTTTAAACTTTTTGATTAGCTGGCATGAGGTGGTTCTTTATTGTATTCAGACCAGACTTTTTAAACTCACTTCAACAGCACACAAAACAACATAACTTCAGGCAATACAAGATACATAGTCACTTTTCTTTCCATGTGTTGTAGCCATGGATTCTCTGATGACAAAAATAACAGCTCTTTCATAACAATTACTCTGTTTTTTTTATTCTATAGACTTATACAGACCAACTTTTCATTTTCTTTCATAGATCTAGGGCTTTTGAAGAAGGGCTTTCCTTGGTTATTCCCCATCGCTGCTTTTTTCCCTTAAAATATGAAGCATAAGAATAGAAGCTTTTAAATTATATTCTATTGAAGTCTATTGAGATACTGATTTGTGTGTCCCCTGAAGATTCATTGAGTAGTATTTTTGAATACCTAACAGCAAGAAATCATTTCTTAGTATTAATGGTACATACTTGTAGTTTCTGAAAACGTTAGAGCCCTTTGTGTAAGGATAAAAGGTAGAATAAGGAACAGGTTGGGAACTTGAGTGACTTTGTGTTTCATAGAGCGTACAAAGCCTGGTTAAAATGCTGTTGGTCTGACCTTGTTGGTGTCTCTGCAGCCGAGGAATACTTGTCCTTTGCCTTTGAGCACTGTCACCGTTTAAGCCAGAAGAACAAAAGGATGATTCTGATATATTTACTGCCAGTAAAAATGCTCTTGGTAAGTGATTGTTACTCATTTCTTACAGAGCTTGTTTCTTTGAAGAAGTTGATAGACTTTTTAAAATACAGCAGATGGTGTGTAGTTGATCACAATCTCAGATGCATATGAGCACAGCCCAAAATGGAAGAAGAATAGCTTGCGTGTAGCCTGAACCATGTATCTTCATGATTGACACTTTCAGATCCTTCTGGAAATGCTTTGTCTGTGCTTTATTTCTTTTTAAAGTATCTAACTCAAAAGTTTAATGTATGTAGGACAAATAAAACAAGTACATATTATTTCTATCCCCCCTAAAAATCTAAATTAATAAAAATGGGTTAGCAATAAAGAAGAAAAAATGTCATTTCAGCCTGTCTGTAGGTACAAGTAGCGTATCACCAAAAGTCATTTTTGATACCTGAAAAGCAATGACAAATAACTAGCATTTTAATTGATTAAAACATCCTCAAAGTGTTAGATAGAGCTTCCTTTCCTCCCACTTAAAATTTAAAAAAAAATTATTAAAACAATACACACATTTGGTTAAAACTTAAATAGTTCAGGATAGCTTATAATGGAAAAGCAATGATATTGTACCTACCCCTCTCCACTTCTAACCCTACTTCACAGAAACAACCTATTTAAATTTTTTAGATGATTCTTCTAGATGATGTTTCTGTATTCCTAAATCTCCTACTAGTATTTCTTCAGTTACTAATCACCTCCTATGATCTAAAGGTAAGAGACACAAGAAGGTCAAGAAAAAGGTCATATGGAACTGAATGACAAAACTGTATTATACCAAGGTTTTCTGATTTCTAGATCAACATTTGTTTTTTTATTTGGTATGATGTTTTTAATTTTTGTTCAGCTACTTAGGAAGAAATTCTAAGAAACATAAGGTTGCAAGTTTTTAAAACTTAATTCCTTGATAAGAATTTTATCAAAAACAATTCTATTAAAATGAAAGGGCTCTTATTCTGGAAAATTAATTCTTTATCTTAGGGTCACATGCCAACCATTGAGCTTTTGAAAAAGTATCATCTCATGCAGTTTGCTGAAGTAACCAAAGCTGTAAGGTAGTATTTTATCCTTTTCCATTTGGGATCTTTTAAAATATGAAATTAATACAAATTTCACGCACGTTCTGGGAAAGGTAATTGCTTTTTGATGCGATCTCGTCCTGGGAGTTTGTTTTGTGACTGTGCTTGTGCATCTTTCCCCATCACTCAGTGAAGGCAATCTCCTTCTGTTGAACGAGGCTCTGACAAAGCACGAGACCTTTTTTATCCGCTGTGGTATCTTCCTTATTCTTGAAAAGCTGAAGATCATCACCTACAGGAATCTTTTTAAGAAAGTGTAAGCAAAGTGTTTTTAATAAATTAATCTCTTAGTATGACTCCTGCAGTAGAGTTTTCAGGTTATGAAAACTTACAGTAACAGGTGCTGTGTCTTCTAAGATGGGATTGTCAGTCTGTGTAGACGAGGTCCCTTCACCTTTCCTTTCATTGTGTGGAATAAAATAAACCTTCCGAGGCCAGCCCACTGCCTTATGGGCCTTGGTACCACACAGGTGAGTGAGCAAAGGCTCACTTGTGGGAGGAATAACGGGTTATGTGTGATCAGAGATCTTTGTAAGAGATACTTTAAAACATGAGCCCTAAGAATCAAATATTTCACATTTTATAGAGTGTGTGGGACTAATTGTTCATTTCCTTTATTCATAATCAACTAAACCTCCCCCTGCCACTTTTATTTGTCAGAAAGTTGAATTCCACAATTTTTTTTCTTCCATGTAACACTGGAAGTTGACTCTTCTCCAAGGCCTGGTCCTAACAGGATCAAGTTAATTAATCTTCAAACAAAGGCAGACTTTATAGCAGTGGGTAGTATATCAAATATAGTAAGGACGTATTTCATTGAATCCATAAGACATTATCCATTTTAAGATACATCCTTATTTCAGAGATATTAAAATATGAAAATACGTGCTTCTTAGATTTCATGAATAACTCAGTAAATAGAAAAAATTATATTTGTACTAGTGGCTTTTTAGAATTGAAAAGTCAAAATTATATTTAATATAAATATATTATTTTTAGAATGTATCTAAATAGGTGGTATATTTTTTTTCATCCTTTTGAACAATGGTTTGTTAGAAGATATGTTTTCTACTGACTCAGTGCATCTTTTCTTAACCTTCAAAGTATGTACACACTGTTGGTAACTAGCATGGACCTCTGTTTCCCTCTTTCAGGTACTTGTTACTCAAAACACACCAGTTGTCTCTGGATGCTTTTCTAGTTGCCTTGAAATTCATGCAGGTGGAAGACGTGGACATTGATGAAGTCCAGTGTATTCTGGCCAACCTGATATACATGGTGTGTGAGCTCCTTGTTCAGTGTCGGCAGCTCTTCCCAGTAGGACTTGGTCTAAAATGTGAAGCTTTGATGTAGTGGTGTTAAAAGTTATTATCAGGCCCTTTGCTTTCGTGAAGGTATTTTCTGGTAAACTAATTTTATCCCAGCAAATACTATAATATTCACAGGGCTTTATGGGGGTGCAGGTGGGTGGGTGTAACATATATTTCTATATTCTCCACTATATATATATTTATTCATTGTCCCCCTGAGGACTTGAATTGCACTCCGATTGGGGAATAATACTTACGCCATGGAACTAAGTAATTAACTCACCCAACATCAGTGATGTGACTCAGAATCATAAGCCAACTGTGTCTTTCTCTCCCACAGGGTCACATTAAAGGCTATATATCACATCAGCATCAGAAGCTAGTTGTCAGCAAGCAAAACCCGTTCCCTCCGCTGTCGACAGTGTGTTGAATGTATAAACGGTCCTGAGAAGAAGTGTATTCCTCTAGGTTTTTATTGTGCTGATGAAATCATTCCTGTGCCGTGATTTTATTCTCTGCAACCAGAATCTCTTTGAGGCTCTTTACCCAGGGATGCTGAAACTGAACTTGCCACCACACACGGACACCTTGAAATCTCCGTCATCACTCATAACTAATGTCAACCTCACAGAGACCTGGAATTCCCTTTTCAGATAGTGCAGACCCCTCTCTTGGTTCTGGAGTTTTGGTGAAACGTCTGTGAAGGAGGCTCTGTCTCAGGCAGCTATAGTTTACTTCTCCATAAGTATTGTTCATAAATGCATCTTTGTAACTTTTTATATAAGTCTTTCTATAAAAGCATTCTGAATTTATACAAATGTCATAGTCTTTATTATATCTTCTAGGATAGCAAATTTTGCTAAGACTTTAAAATTCGCTCTTGATCCCCCACTGCCCTCACCACTAGTCTGCATTAGATTAGCACATTTATTTTTGCAAAGACCTGGTCCCAACAGGATCTCAGGTAATTAAACTTCAAACAAAGACACACTTCAGAGAAATGGGCCAGCGCATCAGCGGATTGCACCCCAACACACACAAAAAAGTTTAATTCTGGGGCTAAAGTATAATATCAGAAATGAAAGAGATACTTAGTGTATTTTAGAACTGTTAGACTGAAAAATCTGAATTGTATTTAAACTCCCTGTAGTTCACTCAAGAGTGTCCAAATCACCTCACATTTTTAATCCTTAAAATAATCCTCTGCTCTTCAACAATAAGAAGGCCCCGGCAGACCACAGTCACCCATGCACATGCTTCTGGAGTTAGCGGCCCTCTCTCCACCACACCTGTGGGTCTGCAGAGCCGTTAGCTTATAGGTGCTTTTATTTCTCTCGGGAAACTGGGGGACTGAAAATTATATACACTTAGTTGAGGAGCAGTTTTGCTACTTCCTTAAGAACTAAGAGATTAACCTAAAAGTAAACATTTTCATCCGTTTGCGCTCACTTTTCATTCTGGCACAAACTTGGACCTCGATGTGGAGTTCTGCTCTTCAGGGAAGCACAGTTTTGGGCTGGACGCGAGTGCTATTAGGTTGGTGCAAAAGTCATTGCGGTTTTTGCAATTTTTAACCTTTTAAACCGCAATGACTTTTGCACCAACCTAATACTCTTCATCGTGATAATAGATAATCACTGTGGTTCAGTACTGTTCCAGCTTTTAACTCTGCCCCGTTTGGTAGATCACATCTACCCTGGGATGGATTTTGTGCCCTGGGATGTGGCACAAAAGTGTTAAATAACAGAGTCAGCGGTCTGGTTCTCGGTGCTGGCTCTGATCCAGCAGCTCCCTAGAACCTGCCCGGGAGTTTTCCCTCCATGGGAAGTGCCTCTCCGAGCACACAGCCCTATTTAAAGGCCCTGCATTTTCTGTCTTCTTTCAACCTCTTGTGCTTCCTGATTCTTTCTCTAAAATTGTTCCGTGTAATATTCCTCTCAGTATTATTTTTTTCTCCTGTGCTGTCTCTTCTAGTTGCTTCTTCTAACACCAAGTAACCCTTTCATGCACACTGGCAATCAGCGAAGCTGGCACAACTGTGAGGTCACGCTTTGTCTGTAACTAGCAATTCTTAGCCGCTTCCATCCCAAAGACATACACTTATGGTATGTTTGTTGTTAGACTAAAGCTACGTTCATTGACTCAATAGCATCAGAAAGCATTAGATTTGGAAAAGGAGAGTGTTTTTAAGAAACTGGGTTATGATCAACAGATACATTTTTATTATTTAATGTATCTCAGATTCTCTGAAGGTCTGTTTAGATGAAAAAGTCCCAAGGAAAGAACTGTCACAGCACTTTGTAGACTGGGTGGGTTGTTCAGAAACTGTCACAACTATTTTGCTGTGAAATTTCAATTTAACTCCATGCTCGCAGTTAAAATTTGGAATCCCACTGCATATTTTGTTCTTTCTAGTTAGCTGGGTTTAGTCAGTTCATGATTTGTCTAAACCAGAGTGAGTATCTTGAAACCTTGGTGAAAAGAAACACACGTCTGTACTCTTCTGCGGGTGCTGAGCACAGAATCCCTGTCAAGAACCAGGTACCTTTGTGTTTTCTGGCGACTACACTGCCCTCCACCCACTGCAGCCCTGTGGCCGCTGCTCCGCTCTCACAGTACGTCCTTGTCGTGACTGTCACATTAAGGGCTCTGCCACACTCCTCGCTGTCCATGTGTGTAACTGGCATCTGTGTCAGTGTGTTGCCCAGCTCAGAGCCATTGAGTGTCCAGCCAATGAGGAGGCCCCCTGTTTCCGGGATGAGGATATGCTCTGCAAAGTCCCCCTCGGGCTTACAGATGGGGAGCCCCACGTCCGGGCACTGGATGGGCAGCTCCAGTTCCAATAGCGAGATGTCATTGTCCCCTGTCTCTTCCTCGTACCTCATGTGCACATGGATGCTCTTCACCTCAATCATCAGTGGGTCCTTGTTTGTTCTGGGAAAATCTGAAATAATGGACAATAGCTGGTTTCTAAAGCCTGATTTTCAAGCTTGCAAAAATAATAAGAAATTCCTCAGTGAACCATGTCAGGCTGGACATAGTAAAACAGGCTACAGCTAATTGCACTGATCTCCTTTCTTCATCTGTGGACTGAAAGGGAAATCACAGAATGAAGCATTTCAACTAATTCCCATGGCCTTGCCTCATACTCTTCTTTAAAGAAAAAACATCAAAATGAGTTTTTTCGGGTGGTTTGGTGAAATAGTCAAAAAAGTAGGAAGAAGTTATGAGCTAATCAAAACTTGGCTGTTCAGAAGTAATTTTTCAGGCTAACATTTTGTTGACTGAAAAGTATTCAAGGATGAGGTGTAAAATGTACTTAAGTTTCTTCAGAATCATTGTAGGGCACTTGCACGGATTATCACAGATCCTTGGCGACCTCCCTACAGGATAGAAATTACTGCCCAGTTTTCACTGATGAGGAACTCGGCATGGACAAGCTGAGTGGTGAGCCCCCCGTCACAGCCATGGTCTCAGGTGGCAGGGCAGAATCTGAACCCAGATCTTCCTATTTTCAGCCAGTTATCTGTCTCCTATACCACAGCCGTTCCATTTTAGTGTCAAATGAAGTTACATTTTTATTGGCTATGCCCTATACTAGCATTCGCCTGCTTGCTATGCCCAGACATTCTGCTAGGTAGTTTATATATGCTTTTCTGATTTGATAAGTATCTCAGTAATATGGATGCTAAATTCAGTTCTCTACTGCACTGGAAACAAAATTCTAGTTTTTAAATTTTCATTTCATTTCCACATAGGATAGTTTTTATTTCCAATGTGATCTTATAAAAATGAATGCTAAAATACTTACTTGTTTTCACACTAATATTTCTGTGTAACAGTGAACATTTTGCTGTTGTCAGTACAAAATTTTCCTGTATTATAACACCACCACAGAAGTCTTTTCCTTTGGAATTTGTTAGTTTTACCTTAAAAAACCAAAACACAATAAGTAGCTAGTGACAATATGCAGGATTGGGGTATGAGTAGTACAGTTAAGAATATGGGCTCCAAAGATGGAGGGAGTGTGATATAAGCTCAAGGTACAATAACCTATGATAAACCAAAGGTGGACACTGTACCCTAAAGCAGCCACTGAAAACAATTATGCCTAATAATCCAACAAAGAAGATAAAGTGGGATCATAAAAAATACATAAGTAATCCAATGGAAGGCAGAAAAAGAAGGAAAAAGAACAGATGGAGAAAATAGAAAGCCAATAGCAAATCTATGGATTTAAACCTAACTAAATACAAAATGGTCTCAATACCCCAATTAAAAGGAAGGGATTTGTCAGATTGGATAAAATTGAAAGCCAACTATATAGTGCCTATAAAACATACTTTAAATATAAAAATACAGTTTAAAAGTAGAATATTGGCAAAAACATTACATGCTAACACTTATAAATAGCTGAAGTATCATACCAGATAAGGAAGATTTTAGAAGAGAATATTACCAGGGATATAAAACATAAGATGTGAGGTTATTGTGAATATTAAATGAAATAAAGCATGTACCCACATAGCACAGGTGCTGGCTCAAGACATGTTACTTATTGCAGTTTTCAGTAGCTTAATGGAAAATGCTGAGCAAAGTATAAAAGTTTCAAATTGAATGTATCCTCATTTCTGGAAATCTTAAGTGCTTATTAATAATAGTTGCCATATATTGACTACCTACATAAGTCAGGTACATTATCTTCAGTCCTCACTACAACTTACATAATTATCTTTATTTTACAGGTAGATAAAAAACCAAGTTTGGGGCCGGCCCGGTGGCTCAGGCGGTTAGAGCTCCATGCTCCTAACTCCGAAGGCTGCCGGTTTGATTCCCACTTGGGCCAGTGGGCTCTCAACCACAAGGTTGCCAGTTCAATCCCTCGAGTCCTGCAAGGGATGGTGGGCTGTGCCCCCTGCAACTAGAAACTGCAACTGGACCTGGAGCTGAGCTGCGCCCTCCACAACTAAGACTGAAAGAACAACAACTTGAAGCTGAACAGCACCCTCCACAACTGAGACTGAAAGGACAACAACTTGACTTGGGAAAAAAAGGCCTGGAAGTACACGCCTGGAAGTACACACTGTTCCCCAATAAAAAGTCCTGTTCCCCTTCCCCAATAAAATCTTTAAAAAAAAACCAAGTTTGAGGGAAGATGGCATTTTCAGCATTAGTCAGCTGGACTTGTAAAATGCAGTGGAATGCAGTGTCAATTTCTTATCTAGAACGTAAGAAAGTTTTAAACTCTATCCTAGGCCAGTTAATTAATCCTGTTAAATAACTTCAGCATTGTTTATTGTACCAGAGTAAAAATATAATAGTACTTAATTTGCTGTAATGTGTCTCCAAACACGTTTAGTTTGTATGTAGAAAATGTTCACCTAACAGGTCATAGCTCCTAGTCTCGTTGGTACTAACGCTACTTCTGTACATGAAAATGGTAACTGAGATTCCTTTAAGTGGATAGGAATCAGAAGATGGTGTGCTTGACAGAGCTAGACCACCACCGTCATTCATGAAGACTACACACAGTCATTGCGCATCAGCCTCCCCTAAACAACCCCCCATATTCTGAGGCTTGCCTTAGTGCATCGATGAGCAGACAACGATAAGAATGCAAGCCTGAATATTGGGTCTTAGAAAGCTTAAGGAGGAAAGACAACAGAAGATAACGACAAAGTTCACCAGCTGATAACTAGACCATTCTGGTTTTGCCCCTTCCTTTCCATTACTATCTCTCTTCACTCAGTGTCCTTTCAAATCTGGATTATTACAGTAGTCACTGAGCTCTAGTCAATCATCTGTCCAGGCCTCCACACAGCAGCCAAATGATTCTGCTTGGCTAAACTGGCTTGTGAGCATTAGGGCAAAATAAAAGTCACATACACACACACACACACACACACACACACGGCTTATTATAGACCAGGGGTGTCAAAACTGCGGCCCGCGGGCCAACTGCGGTCCACAATCCATTGTTAATTGGCCCGCAGCAAATTCCAAAACTATATTCAGTTTACTTAAATAAACCAGGTGAGGCAATACGTACTTCACCTCGAGTGAGTGGCCCAGCTGTTTGTGTATTTTACCGCATATGGCCCTTGGTAAAAAACGTTGAAAAAAGTTTGGACACCCCTGTTATAGACCCTCACTAAAGAAACTTCTAAAGCTCTGCTGCCCAAGAGGGTAGTCACATGTGGTTACCGAGCATTTGAGATGTGACTAGTCCAAATTTGGATGTGCTCCAAATATAAAATATACCTGTCATGCAGGGTGTCATGCGGGGTCTCTGGTCCCACTCCCCACAAAAGAACACAGGATATGGTAAGGCCACAAAGGAACACCAATGGAGCCATGGATAGGGGAGTCATACCACTATAGTCTCGCTGGTGGCTGGGTTGGAGACACAGGAAACAGGAGCCACACGATCTGTAAACTGTTGTCCGCTTTTCTGCCAACAAACCAACCCCACTTGCTAGCTGCAATCTGCACTTGCTAGCTCAGCCACCATCTTCTTTCTAGCCCCCATTTTCTACTAACATAGCCACGGCAGTTATATTAGTGGCCAATGGCTCACTGGTTACAGCTGACGGCCAACTAGCCACAGCTGATGGCCATCCAATCACAGTTGATGGCCATTTACTACCTGAGCCAGCACCTTTCCATGTGAGGCCGAGAGCCTGGAAGCTGCACTCCTGGCTTTGTCCTCACAGTACCCTAGATGTCAAAGATTTAGTAACGAAAAAACAAAGTAAATATCTCAATAAGTTTTTATATTTGTTACATGTTGAAATAATAGTATTTAAACATATAAATAAAATATATTATCGAAATTCATTTCATCTGTTTACTTTCCCTAGTGTGACTACTAGGAAATTTCAGTTACGTATGAGGTTTACATTCTATTTCTATTGACAGGGTTGTTGCAAAGGGTGTATGTACATCAGGCAGAAGCTGATCTGTATTAGAGGTCTGAGATGCAAGGAAAATGGAAACCATAGGTAAATTAAGCCCCACATTGGTGGTATAAACCATAATAATAAAACTAATAATACCTATTTTGTGGAGTTACTAAAAAAGCAAGAAGAGAATAAAATACGAGTCAAAATAGCAGATGAACCCATTAGCATGGTCAAAATAATTTAGGAGGGAGGTAAAAGTACTAGCTTTATGTATTGGTGAGTTAAACATGAATGTTTAAATGTCAAGAGTAACCATTAAATAGAAATAGAATGTTTAACTTCCAAAGCAGCCAGAGGAGGAAACCAGAAAATAACAAAAATGGATGCCAAAGAAGAGAAATGTCCTGCACACGATAATGGAGCTCGAGTTCCAGCCCAGTGGTTGGGGAGTGGCCTTCCTGTGTCTTTAACTCGCCTTCTGCCTTCGCCGGGGCCACTTGTTGGACCCCATATTAAATCATCCACCCAAGTGCCCTTTCAGGATGCTTATGTTCTGAGAGAAATGACATTAGGGACAGTTTTTGAACTCCATAAGAAAGGCCCTAGGTAGCTGTAAATAAAACTATGTTTTTATTTGGTGTGAAGAATGGAGACAGCTGAAGTTGTGAATTCAGGCTTAGAAAGTGCTTTCAAGTGTGATGTCGAGATTAGTAAATATAGTTCACCTAAATCGTGATGCCTCTTTCACTTAGTCATGACGTTTCTATTTGGTTCGCAAAGAAGGTGGACATAACAAAGAGGGTGAGATTTGTAACAAAAAAAATTAACACATGTTTATAAAATATTTCTGTTACCTGCCATGGGAAAATTTGAAGATTCTGTGTGCTGTTCTGTGCTGCTGTGACAGAATTCAGGATTCCACACGCACACTTCTCTTCATTTGTGGGGACAACATGAGAAGAAAAATCAGTGCCTTCCAAGTCAAACATTGGGTTTTATCCATAGTGCCAACTACTCGAACCTGATTCCTTAATGCCCATTATTTTGAGATAACTCATGTAGACGTAGAGCAGAGCGAAATTAAATCACCTGCTGTCGGTGCTTGTGGGTTAGCCAACATACTGCTGACCCAGGCAGGCTCCAGCGTGGAGGTACGGACCACAACTCCTCATCTTAAATAGAAGAGGTGATCTTCCAAATGTTATTGTAGGAGAAGGAGGGGGGATGTGGATGGGAGCCGACAGGGTAGGAAGAGAGACCACCTTTTCTCATTTCTCATTTGAGAACTCACCATGTGGGATGCACGATTTGTGGTCCTGGCCCAGTTTATACCCTTTTGCACAGCTGCACATGTAGGACGCCTGTCCTGGGTGGCAAAAGTGTTGACACCCATCAGTCCTCAACTGATGACATTCATTTTTAGCTGAAAAGGAAAACCAGAAATGCTAATATGAAAACAGTCATTTTTGAATCTCCTTGCGCTTTGGGTTCTGGTTTTTCAGTCCAAATGTTCTCATACTTTTCAGATTTTTGGCTCCTCGTATAAGCATCCTGTATTCAAGAATGTGCATGGAGAAGTCAAAGGCTCAGTGAGTGACAAGCCCTTGTATTTGTCCTCAGGAAATAGAATTTGGTCTTAGAAGTATCTGCATTCATATTGCAAAGATATCTGTCCATTTTTCCCAGCTATATGTGCCCATCACAGTCATCTTTCACTTCCTGGTCCAATAGCTACACTCTTTAAATGGCTCTTCGAGGTGTGGATGTGGGGTGGAAGGGCTCTAGTGTGACCTATGCTGCTGGTTGAGCATCTGGGATGAGTGGCAGGGACACGGGTGGGGTAAAGATGAAAACCTTGCTTTGGCCCGTGTTAAGTTTGAGATGTCTGCAGAACATTGTGTGGGGCTCTCGAGGAGGCAGTTGGAGTAGAAAGCTGGACTTCAGAGGAAACATCTGAGCTGGAAATAATCTTTTCCCCCAGAAAATTGACTCTGCACTGACCAGAGGTATTAAAAGATTAAGTTAATTTCTTTCCATATCTGATCATTATTGATAGGGAATTCCTTTCTCCCCATCCCCACAAATAAATTTTACATTTAATTTATTCGTATTTAAGGAGCATTAGTTCATGCAGCTGTAAGTCTCAGCTACAGGGAGCGTCTTGAACCCATGCCTACCTCTGAGCCATCCTGTGTGTGATGCCTTCTTACAGACTGACCCTCCAGGTTCCATCACCCCTGCTTGGGATCTGTCAGGTTCCAGGTATTCCCAAGAGTAGATTGTAAATGGTTTAGGTGGTGGTGGGGTGGGGGTGGGGATGGATTTGGGAGGAAGCGAAGGGGATTCTAATCTATGGAAACTGTAGGGAGGCACATACGGGAGGCAAGGGGTCTGTTTACAGAATGTGATTTCCAGTGGAGAATTCGGTTGAAACTGGGTTCTCACAGGTACCCTTTTGCTCACCCCAGGAGCCTGTCTCTGTGACGTTGGGGTGGGTCGGGGCAGGTGAGGGCAGGTGGGAGCTCACCGAAGGCACAGTTCCTGCCCTCATAGCCCGAGGAGCAGGTGCATTTGTAGCTGTGGATGTTGTCCTGGCACGACCCATTGTTGAGGCAGGGCTGGGAGACACATGGGGAGCCACCTGCCGAGAGGGATATGAAACCCTTGTGTAGGTGGCACCACCTGGGCTCTCCTAGTCCCCTGGTCCCACTGCCCAGGACACCAGAAAGCTGGAGTGGGCTGCCAGGCGTCCCACATATATCCCCCAGGGTGATACCAGCCTTTATATTTCTCCTCCTTCTTTCCTTGCTGAGTGACCGCTGTGACTGTCACTGGCTGACGGGGAACTCCTCCTGCAGGGCTGCCCAGCATCCCCACAAGCCTAGGAGGGGTATTGCCTTCCGCAATTTAACTGGGTTCTGACCCTTCAGCATGAGGCCCTAGGGAGACCCCAGGGCCACTTAGATAAGAAGTGCCACTCAGGTTGGGGGACCCTCCACCCTCTGCCACCTAAGCCCCACAGGAGCTTCATCCTGATCCCAGTGGGACCTCGGGGACTTTCCCACCCTTGTCCTCATTCTCGGGGAGTGCCAGGCCCTTCCGTTGGGTCAAGGGTCCAGGAGTCAAAGGTTTGAAAGCTGGAATCCACTGGCCGTCTTGAGCCAAATGCCTTACCTCAACCTCATCTCAAGGAAAAAGAAGAGGAAATAATCCTGGAGAGAGATAAGGAAAACCACTTACCCATATAGACTTTCCAAAATTCATCCTGTAAAATTAAAACATAACAGTATTGTAAACAGGTTATTTGTCTTTCTATATTTTCTCCTGTAGTTTGACTTAAAGGTAAGAAAATGTTACTTTTATCCATTTAGTAGGAAAATACTAGTGGAAACAAAAAAAAGCAAAATTTTTTAACTTAATATCCTATTTAAAATATATGGAACATATTCTATTCAATATGTATTTACTGTAACCTATTTAAGGAAGAGAAAATAATAGCCTACAACATGGTACAAACTCCATGACCACGGCCTTCCAAGGCCGCCTTTCCCTCCCCCAGGGGCACCGTCTTCAAATCCTTACTCTACAAAGTGCATAATGTAGAAGCCGGTTAAACAATGATTAAGAAATTAAACGTGTGTATATGTGAGGGGGGAGGTTAGTTTGGGTGGAAGTATCTAAAATTAGGAGAATTATTCAGAATTAAAGCCTAGAAAGTAAACATGTAAGTAATTGTAGCTCCCCAATCATACTTGGACTTGTAACAACCTGACTGATGTCACAAATACAAATTAAGAACACAATTTTTCCTTTACTAGGAAGTTTGAATTTCTCCTAGTTTTATTAAAGATGGTCTATTTCAGAGGCATTCTCATATATGAGCATTTAAGAAATTATTTTTAAAAATTTTAGAAATGCATTAGAGAAACAGATCAATATTTTATTAAGAATCAACCTTAAATATTGCTACCTTTAT
This sequence comes from Rhinolophus sinicus, assembly GCF_036562045.2. Taxonomy (NCBI): domain Eukaryota; kingdom Metazoa; phylum Chordata; class Mammalia; order Chiroptera; family Rhinolophidae; genus Rhinolophus; species Rhinolophus sinicus. Next base: position 55,121,342 of record NC_133754.1, on the reverse strand, counting down.
TTGTAAAACTAGGAAATCTTTATTAAATATTTTACTATTCTGAGATATTTACATAGAAATATTCAGCCTCTCAGGTTTGACTTGCTTCTCTATCCTCTGATAAGCTTATGAGTAAGTGATGGTTTGCCTATACATATAGTCACTTTTACTCCAAATTATAGATTATGAGAGCCTTTCTTCCTATGTAGGCACCCTAGAGAGGATTTTTGTTTCTTAAAAATTTGTTGATATGTTGAAAAACTTAGACCTCTTTTGAAATGTCAAATTCTGTCAGAGTCATGACAAACTGAGTGCTGTTTGTGATGAGTAAACCTAATCAGTGTGGAAAATGGATGTGGAAAGTTATCTTACTTCTCTGTCTATGTTTCCTTGTCTGTAAAATTAGGATTCAGTCAACCTCACGGGAAGTAAACAGGTTATTAATTTAGCTTCGTCTCTGAGAAATTATGCTAAGGCAGCAGAAATGTGGATCAGAAAGTGCGTGAGATCACATTGGGGGTACATACAGTGACCATGTCATCTTCAAATACTTCTCTTGCTTCTTCATGGTTACAAATTTCTTCATAACATTCTTTTTCCAAATTTCCCTCAAAGAGCTCTTCAAAAAGATAGGAGCCAGCACGCTTCCATCTTACCAGAACTTCATTTGCTTTTGAGGCAGAAAGAAATACTACAGAGGAAGATAAGAATGTAGATATCATCAACATGGATGAACTGACTTACCCAAGAAGTTCGGTATCAGCTTCCTGGGGGGTCAGGGTACACGGTGCTGTGGTGCCTGACATCCGCCTGTGGCCTGGCCACCACTTTTCCTGTCCTCGCCAGACCCAGCCCTCCAGGGTCTGCTCACGGTGGTGTCTGCAGGGCCGGCCCTTGTCCACACACACGGTGAGAGTGCCCTTCATCTTTGTCTAGTGAATGGACACCCTGATGAATTAGGGGCAGACGCTAACATTCTACGGCGAGACCACCCAAGGCTCAGAAATCGGACATCATCAAGTCCCCAAGGTTGGTTTGGTGTCAGTATTAACTTGAAACAGGCCATTTGTTTCTTCTTTCACTTAGACTGTATTTGGCAGCTGGTGTGTACAAAAATGCAAGTCTCAGACTCTACCCGCACATGTTTCATGATTTCATCCTGGACAGACACATCGACAACTATCACAGTATCACGTATTACAACCATTAATAGAATTAAAGTAAAGGGATAAATTCTGCCCAGAGCATGAAGGAGGGTTGACAAGGCCTCACAGAACCACTGCCTTTTGATGTGGGCATTGAAAAGCAAGTCGACTTTTGACAGGAGGAACTGGAGAGGAAGGAACATTATGCCAAAGGCAGGGAGTGTAAAGTTAGAGCGGGCTAATGCGTAGTAACCAGTAGACACAATGCGTAACCACTCAGACACAGAATTTTACTTCCTGCTGGGTAACTGTCACACGATGACATTCATCCCAGGCTTCTTCCCTATGGTCGTTCACCCCCACACAGCCTGCAGATGGGGAACGTCTGGGGGACGTGCCTGAAAATGGCATGCAGGCCCCCCATTCACATTCCGTGGGTGATGGAGACATGGCTGTGGGGCGCTTGGGGATGCAGCTTCCCAGCTGTCTGCACCATGGGGGTTGAGGATGGATGTACAAGTTCAGCCTTGGTCTCTGCCACAAAGCGACAAGGGGGAGTGGCAAGCAGCCAGTTTGGCTGTAACCTTGGGTGCATGGGGAGGGAGTGGGAAAGCATGCTGGGATGCGAAGCTAGAAAGGTCAGCTCAACTGACCCAGCAAGTATCTGCTGAACACCTGCAGGCCAGCGTGGGCCAGGGCTTGGAATTCTGCAGGCAACCAGACAGACCAGTCCTGGCCTGTAAAGGGCTAGGACCTCACTGGGGGCAGGCATCCGACAAATTATCATACACATAACGAACTGAAAGTAGGAGCAGTGCAGTGTGGCCCTGAGAAAAGTCAGAGAGCTGCAAAGACGACATAGGTCACCAGGGGAGCCTCTGCCAGAACGCCACAGGCTGCAGGGTCAGGAAGGGCATCCCTGAGGAAGGGACTTTTCCACTAAGATTCGAAGGGTAAGAATTAGCTTAAGAATGGGGAACGGTGGAAAGTGGAGCACATTTTAGACCAAGGCAGAGGCCTGCTCTGCAAGAGGAGGGCAGGGAACAGCATGATAGCTCTGGACCATAGAGATGAAAGGGGGTGGAAGGAGGGCTCGAGAGGGGCTGTCCTCAGTCATCATCCTCTGGCATAGAACAAGAGGCTCTGATTTCTAGCTGCCTACAAACCTTCTTGAAAGACAACTGGTGTGGCCATTTCTTTGTCTCTCCCTCCATCCTGCTGCCTGAGACATAGGTGGTGGCTGGAGCTCTAAGCATCATTCTGCATATGAGGGAGGACTGAATAGTGAGCCTCCTTGTAAGGACACCAGTCATTGGATCTAGGGCCCAACCTAATTGAGGATGGTCTCTTCTTAACTGATTACATCTGCAATGACCCTATTTCCAAATAAGGTCGTATTCTGAGATTCTGGGTGAACATGAAGTTTGGAGGACACTGTACAGATGGTACCCACAGATTTCTTCACTGTAAGAGAGATACTTTGAGACTGAGTGTCCTGTTACCCAATAGTTTTTAACGGAATGGTTTCAGCATCCTCGGTTGTTTTTCCTGAATCAGTTATTACCATTATAATTGCAAAATAGTGATTTTATAACTCTCATTTCTTCCACATTACTAATTGGCATTCTGTTGTAAAGAGAACTTTCTCTTCTCCCATTTTTTATGAATTTAACTGATTCAAAAATTTGAGTTAATATGTTTTCCATTTCAGAAGTTCTAAAAATTTGGTTCTTTTTCACATGTGTTTGAGCATTTTAATGCCTCTCATTTCCTTCTCATATTTTTATCGCATGTTTCTTAAGACGCGTTGAACTTTCATATTGTGTTCTGTGTCTGAACATTAAGGTCTGATTCTATTCTTTTCCCTGCAGGTTCATGGCTAGTTGTTTCTTTGTGTGTTTGGGGTTGTTTTTCTTTTACCATGAACGGCCCGTTTTCTTAAGAACGTTGGGGGTTGGAATTATCTGGGGCCCAGAATGAAAGTGGATTTCTCCAGAGAGGATCTGCACCTTCCTTTCTTAAGGTGGGTGCTTCCCATACAGGCGGACGTGACACCAGATTACTGGGATTTCCAGACCACTGGGCCAAACTGTGGCGACTGATTCTTGGGAGATGTTTTTCTTTCTGTATCCAGAGCCAATATCCAGTTGGTGAATTTGTTTCTTGTTCCTCTGTGTGGAGGGCTGAGGCCTGCCTACTGGGCTGATGTGGGGTCTCCTGGGACTGTGAGATTCCAGGGTCCAGCAGAAACCTGAGGGTGACCGTTTAGTTCATGCTCACCTTTCTTTTATTTTATTCTCTGGCTTCCGTTGAATCTTCCCTTTGTGTCAGCCCAGTGATGTATATATTTAAAACGATATAAAACATTTAGTCTACTTTCAGTTTTTATCAGGAGCGTTTTTTTTCTGGGTATCTGATCCATAGCTCTTCTAGAACCGAAATTTCACAAATCCTCATGTTTCAGCTACTGTGATTGTTTCATGTTGTATAAGGCCATATACAGTATTGGAAACTGTATAATGTTACTTGTGGGTCTCTCCTACTCACAGACAAACTTAACTGTAATTAGCACAACATGTGAAGAGTTTTGAATTTTATTCTAAGTGTTTTAACTGAAAGAGGAATATGACCGGCTTAGTGTTTCCCAGTCACGCTATTTGCTGCGTAGACTATGCAGTTGGTAAGGGTGGGAGAGCTGCTGTGGGCCAGTTGGAGACCTGACTGCCCTGGGCTGTGTTGCCCAAGGGGAATGGATGAAAGCCCCAGGTGTCAGCGAAGTGTCTCAGCACCATATTTAAAAAGCAAAACCAGAAGGTGAAAATAATTTTAATAATATACTTATTTAACCCAATAGATCCAAAATATTATTTCACCATACAATGGTGAATACAACTGTTAAAAACTATGAATTCAAGTTTACATTCTTATTTTGTGCTAAATATTCGCAATCCAGTGTGTTTGGAGCTCACAGCAGTCTCGGACCCACCCTGTGTCCAGCTCTGATAGAGGCTGGCAGTGGCCAATGCGTTGGGCAGGAGGGGCCGTGAGGCTGCTGAAGGGTGGGGGTGCTGACTGACTCCTTACCTGGCTGAGGCTACTGGGGAAATGAAACAGCATTTACAAGGCTGGGAGAGCAGAGCAGGTGAGGGCATGTTAAGGGCAACAGAATGGGAAGGAATGTTAAGGGCAACAGTAACGGACCCACGACAAGGCTTCTGAGGTCTAGAGACCGAGTGCCTCCACATATAATATTTAATGTCTTGATAAATATGAAATGAAGACATTTTAAAATGGTGACAGGGTTCATGATTCCCTCAAAAGGAGAAAGTCAAAGGAGTTGACTTGCGGAAGTGGCTGCTGGAGCCTTTTCTCCCATAAAGTAGTGGGTGGGCTCTTACTTCCTGAGCTGTCACAGGAACATAATGGGACAAACTCTCCCCAATCTTCCAACTGCCATGCGTTGGAGCAGAGAGTCAAGGAGCCTCCTTGCCAGGTCCGTCTTAGGGAAAAGTCTGGGGACCCCTGGGCCACAGGGCACCAGGCCGTTTGATTCGCAGCTTTATAGTTGGTGGTGCAGGGTTGTGGAGGTGATGCGGGGCAGCTTCTGTCTCCCCTAGAGAAGTGGCTGCGGGATGTGGCCCCCCGCCCCCACCCTCACCACCAAGGTCAATCTATTCACCTGCCCAGTCTTGGGCCCCTCAGCCTGAGCCACTTACTCAACTTCTCACACATCTAATTTTTCTGCTTTTGGGAGACCCCATCATCACTGGCAACATATTCGTCACGCATGATAAAGAGACCAAGAGGGCTCTTTAGGGGGCTGAGTTAAGTCCATGCTGGTCACTCAGGGCCTCGCCTGCCCTAGGAAACACCCACTCGGCCCAACCCACACTGTGAGGAGGGACGTGGTCAGGAAGCAAATGCCTACCTGAGGACTCGGCGCTCTGGAAGACCAGGAGGGTCAGGAGCAGCTGGACACAGCCCGCCATTCCCACCGGGCTGCTGAGGGACAAGTCTGCCAACACAGAGGCCAAAGTCCGCCCTGGGCCGTGCTCACAACACACGGGGGCTGCTTCAAGTGACCAGCAGCTCTAAAACACGTAGCCAAGCCGGAGACAGAAGCCAGAAATGAGAAAAGAAGTGCTCCCTGTTGGGAGTACATTTCACATGGAGTTTTATTGAACAAATTCAATAAACATACGCTTCGGTTCTGGATATTTCTGTTTAAAGCAAAGAGGGAAGAAAAGGCAGAGCAATGAAAAGCGAAGGCAAAGAGGGCTTTGGTGAGGGAGACACAGCTGGGGAGACTTCTGGAGTGAAGTCAAGAGTTCCTGTCCAGGGAAATAAGATGATGGGCTGAGAGATCTAAGAGATGCATGTAGCCCCGAGTAACAAAGCTCAGGTGGGCTTCCCCCGGCCAGGTGTTCTGAGCCTGGGGATACAGCAGTGAGCAAGACAGTGGCCTGGAGCTTATATTCTAGACAGGTGGGAGGCACGCAGGAGGGATTGGGGTACAGGGAGGCAGGGAGGCAGAGAGAGCCTAGGAGTGGGAGAGGGAGGATCAGGGAGGGAGAAATGTCAAATTTCGATGTCCGAAAAAGGAGAGTAGATAAAGGGGTCCAGGCCATAGAGCCTCCCTTTGGGAGAGAAACCTGAACACAGTGTGCCTCACGGGGAGACCCTCCAAGGCACGGAGAGTGACGAAGCCCTGAGGGAGGGCGCAGCAAGGGGCTGGTGTGGCAGGAGGGCGTCTGTAGGAGGGCAGCAGAGGACTCGAGAGGGGAGAGTGAACCTGACCTTAGAAGGGGTGGGCCAGGAGGTCAGCCAATTTTTCTGTAAAAGGCTAGAGAGCAGACCGCAGCACGGGGCCTCACCCACCTCTTGGTGAGACATGCACAGCCAGGTTTCCTGCGGTGCTAAGTGCCACCTGGAGGAGTGGACCTAGGGGACATTTTGTCAGAACCAAGGGTGTCTTTAAACTGAGAATTACGAGATGATGAATACTCTGAGCGTTGTGTGACAGGACAGCAAACTCACACCCCATACTCGACCATACTCGACCAATTCTCGGTTACACACTCACTGGGTGGATGGGCACAGGGCATTGCCACCCCACCCCCGTGAATGCTCTCTTTCCATCTGTCTCTCTGACTCTGTCTTTTTCTGTCTCTCTGTGTGTCTCTGCTGTCTCTCTCGGTCCCTCTATTCTTTCCTTCCCTCCCTTACACCTCCGTAGATGAGGGGATTCCCTTCTGTTAAAGAGCATCTGGTGAAAACCCCCTGCCTCCGTCCTTCTCTCTCACTGCATCCTTTTTGTTTCCTTCAAAGTCTCATTTAATGTAGTTTCCTGGGTGTTTTGGAGTTTCTGACACACATTTTTGGAGCGCCCAGGCCTTCCTCAGCTGGATTTGCCCGATTGACCTCTCACGTTAGGCTGAGGGGGAACCCTGCATCGGTGATGCGCGTCTTTCCCAGTGCCCTGTGTCAGGGCACACGTCTGTGGTCTCGTTGTTGGTGAACTCGTACCTGGTCACTTGGATAATGTGCCCAGCAGATCTCCCCATTATAAAGCTATCCTGTCCTGTTCGTAACTGAAAAGTCACTTCTGGGGCCATGCTCTGAGACTATGAATATCTTGTTTCTCAAGGACTTTTCCACCATGATTTTGGTGTTGGTTGATGGCTTGCCTCAATCAGTGATTCCTGTGGTGGCAGTAGCAGCAGCAGGGGACCTGACAAAACAGAAATTTAAGCTGTCCAGTTCCAGTTTAGAAAGCAGCCCCCATGGTCCCATTGCTCATCCTGCTAAAAGGCCTCAGCCCTTGTGCTCCACACCTGTAGGCAGGGCCTCAGGACCACACAGACCCCCCAGTGAGCCAGCACCCCAGAAGCATGTGGAGGGTCACCTGTGTTCTTGCCAACCCACTACCACTGTGGTTTAGCAGCAGCAGTGCTGGGTCGGCCCCATGTAGCCAGATGGCACTCTCCTTTGCCTCCTATCTCACACTAGGCGGGACCTCCTTGCCCTTTCAAACCTCATAACACCATCCAGAACCCCCTCCATGTTACGGGGTCACTGTGCTCCCAGGCTGTCACCTTCATTCTTCTGCCCTCAGGAACTGAGCATGCGTGTGTGTGTGTGTGTGTGTGTGTGTGTGTGTGTGTGTGGTGGTGGTGGCTGGGGAGGAGATGGTTTTTATGGTAGTATCTTAACCTCTCCCTCACTCTCAGGAGAAAAATGTCAAACCCTTACTTTCTCCCCTTCTTTGATTCCTCACCCTTGGCTTCCTGCTGATCTTTATGCCCTCAAGTGCCCACCTTCCACACCAAGCTGACCCTGAGGGAAGTTCTCATGATAGCAAATAGGGGAATGTCCCTTCACGCACAAGCCTGGCACCATGTTGAGGGTTGACATGTAGATGAGGTGGCTTCGTTAGCTCCATTTTACCATGAAGACAGTGGTACTCTGAGAGGGAGGTCAGTTGTTCCCGGGCACACAGGAATGAGCAGACCTGGGTTACCTCATCTGTGAGGCCCAGGCCAGGGCCCTACCTACGGCACCCAACTGCATCTCTTTACCTTATTTCCTCTAGAACCTCACAGCATTGAATTCTGTTTCTGGATGAGGGAGATAAGCAACCCCATGGAAGCGATGGAGCCCCATCCTCTGTTCTACCTCAGTTTCCCTTCCTCTCTGAAGCATGAACTCTGTCACCAATAATAGTGGCCAACAGTGAGAGATCAAGTAGCAACAGCGAAGGTGTGTTTTATTTGTGAATCTTCCCCTGAGTTCTCTCTGGACCCCAAACAACCTTTGATCTCCAGAAATAAGAACGCAAGTTTATGGTTTGCCTCTGGACAGAGACCACTCAGCTGCATAGAAAACCCTCAACCTGACAACAGGATGGTCTCCTGATGGCTGAGGCCTTTTCCCCAGGAAGGGCCTCTGGTGCCCACTCGGCAGGGGCTCACTTTTAGGAGTCAAGGCAGCAAGAGGAGAATCATCACCCTTGGCTTTTCCTGCTCACCTCAGACTGTTTCTGGGAAATTATACTTGCCCACATTGATTTTTCTACCTTTGCAATGTCTCTTGTTTACAAAACACTCTAACCTTGCAATATCTCCTGTTTACAAAAAAAAAGCTGCTGACATTTTGGGGAGTTTTTGTAGTGGGACTTTGAGACTTTGCTTAGCGAAGTTACGCAAACTGTACAGGGACATTTGGAACATACACTGGTAGGTCTGGTCTGAGGTAACCTTTTCCATTTTCTAAAAGCATATTTGGTTTTCATGACCGCTTAAGTGGAGGTTCCGGAGCCAGTGTGGACAGTGACAGCGAAGGAGTTGGCATTTAGACATGACCCAGTTGAGGACAGGGCATCCCTCCTACAGCCCCTGCCAGCACACATCACACACTTGGAGGCCACCTGAGGAGCTGTAGAAACTTCAGGGGCATATGCCCACCACACAGACTCTAGTTTAAGTGCTCTGAGCTGTGGCCTGGATGAAGGACTCCAGAGTCCCCTGGTCTGGGGACTGGTGGGCATGTAAGCTGCTCAGGAGACTGTGCCAGGGTGGGCCGGGATCTGGGCACACTTTAAAAGTGCCCCAGGTGATTCTAGCATGAAGCCAGAAAGAAGAACCAGTGGTTAAGTCAATGTTAAAATGTCCCTGCCCACGAGAAGCTCTCATGGCCTTCCCTTCCCAGGGAGCCGGTCCTCACAGGAGGCTCCTGGCAGACACATTTCACCTTTGTCTCAGTCCCAGATGGTAAATGAGGGGGCTGGGGAGCCTACACCAGCACACGTGGGGAACCCCCACCCTGACCCCAGGGTGAAGCCTCCCAGTTATGGGCTGGCCCTGACCTCTGCTGCGTTTTCTCTCTGTACTCCCAGAACCTTGCTCATTTATTTTCAAGTGTTCTGAGTATGACTGGCCAAGAAGTCAGTTTAGCTCAATCAGAAACAGAAAAACATACTATGAATGGAAATAGCCCTGTCATGGTTTTGAGCAGAGCAGTCATCCTGGGGAGTTTAGACCCCTGTCCTATAAAGTATAACATTTCCTGAAGCAATCTCCCAACCTGGCAAGGAGCAAAGGCAGGACCTACAGTTCCAAATGAAAATTTCATGTCCCACTATAACAGAACAAGAACAAAATCAGGATGATCGATGTTAATCACTGCAGATAGGAAACCTATTCCAGGATTCAGCTAGTTCAGAATGGCAACTGTTCAGACAATCACTTTAATGGGGGGAGGCATAGGGACCCCTCACCCACCCTGGGCCTTGGCCTTGGCTTTCATGGACCTATCGATCCACTTGAGGAAGTTGGTGACCTTGGTGTAGACTCCATACTTCCCTTTCTGTGCACATCCTTCACCCCAGCTGACAATGCCGGTGACAAAATAGGTGTTCTTGAACTCGGTGACATGGGGGCCCCCACTGTCCCCCTGACAGGCATCCTCGGGCTTGGAGTCGTAGCCAGCACAGAACATGTTTGGGGTGATGGTGAATCTGCTGGACAGCTTGCACGTGTTCCTGTCCACGTAGGGTACCTCCAGCATCTTGAGGGTGGTGGACGTGCGACCCTTCTCGTGGGTGCGCCCGAAACCGCTCACGATGCCAGATTTCTGGGTCATGAGCGTCGACTCAGCCCAGTCCTTCTCCGGCAGGCAGGCTGGGGCCACGTTCATGCGGAAGGAGATGGGTGTCTTCAGCTTGAGGACAGCGATGTCAAAGTCATAGGTCTCCCTGACAAACTTGTTGTGCTTTATAATCACTTCCACCTCGTGCACCATCTCGTTGCCTTCTTCCGTTTCCGTGTTCCGATCACCTGGAATATGGTGAGAGCACAGTCTGGGCCATGCCTGCACACGTGGGTTGCTTTTTAAAGTAGTTTTTTTTTTCTGATTAAAAAATTGTATACGGTCACTAGAAAATTTGAAAAATATAGGAACGCATAAAGAGATAGATAAAAATGACTTTCAATTTCACTACCCAGAAGCAACCAGTAGTCACATTTTCTTATATATGTTTAGTACTTCAGTGACTTTCAGTTCATTTGAGGACGGGCATTTCCTGTGTACAGTGTGCCAGGGATACCAGGGAGCCGAAGGTCTTACGATCTAGACCTGCGCTCTCCAGAGGGCTGCCACCAGCCACAGGGGCAACAGGGAACTTAAAATATGACTGGTCTGAACTGAGATGTGCTGTGAGTGTCACATTTCAGACTTAGAATGAAAAAAGTATTCCGAAGAGCTCAAAAATAGTTTTAAAATTTATCACACATTGAAATGATAATATTTTGGGTATATTGGGTTAAATAAGATATATTACTAAAATTAATTTCACCTGTTAACCTTTAAAATGTATAATAGAAAATTTTATGTAACTAGAAAATTAAAATTACATATGTGGGTCACATTTGTGGCTTGCACTGGATTTTCATGGAACAGCTCTAGAGTCTGGTAGAGGACAGACATTACGAAATCATCCCACAGACAAAAGTATGAGAGGCAGAGGGACTCAGTGCTCAGACTGTTGAAGGGATGGGGGTGGAGGGGCTCTGGAAGTCTTCCCAGAGGAAAGGTCACTGAGAGGAAGCACCTCAGTACTGGGCTGGGCGTGCAAACCAAGAGCCTCAGGAAGGACCATGTGGGAGGATGGCTGGGCCAGCTCGGGGAAGGCCATGCTGTGCTCCCTTTACCTCTCCTCCTTCTCCTCCCACCTTCTCATGCTCCTCCCCTCGTCTTCCCCCTCCCCCTCCTTCCCCTCCGTCTCCTTCTGCCCCTGCTTTTCCTGCTCCACCTCCTCTGAGAAACTCCCCCAGCCCCCACCCTGGAGTCTAGTATTTTATTCAGTGTTCCCAGCAAATTTGATCTGTTCCAATGGTCTCTGAAAATAACGAAGTGACAGTGGGCCCAGCAGAGCAGCTGAGGGGTGTGGTACCACTTACCTACCCTCACTTTGAATCTCTTGGATTGGTGGAGACAGTGAGCCGCAGTGAGGATATAGAACTCATTCAGGATGGTGCCTCCACAGAAGCCCTCATTCTCCTCGTTGATGAGCAGAGCCTGCAATGAGAATGCCGGAGCCAACTAGATTGAGTGTGACTTTCTGAAAAGAGAAATTTGGAACCTTAAATTCAAGCCTTCCCCTCCATTTCCCCCATTTGGATCAGGGCCTCCCCATCCTGAAGCTAATGTACCCAGTTGAGCCTTCTTCTGCTTCTGTCCTCCCATCTCTGCTGTCCTTTCCTCCAAGAGAACTTGTGGCATCTTTAGACTGAAATGTGAGGCCCAAGCCAGTGCACCCACAGTGCCCATCTGACCCCATGGGCTTTGGCCCAACCAGTGCTGCAGAACTCCCGACAGCTGGTCACCATGCCTGTTCCTGTGTGTCCCACTGGCTGTTCAGGCTGGCATCCTGGCACACTCTCCAAGAGGCAGCTGACAGTCGACCCCACAGCACCTTCCCACATCCTCCCCACCTACTCCTCGATTCCGTGGCACAGGTTTGGGCAGCCCTTCATGCCTTCTGGTCTTTGCTTCATGTACCAGCCAACAGACTGACTTATTCATTTGCTCCACAGGTATTTGTTGAGGCCTTACTAAGTGCCAAGAGCTAGCTACTGAGTAGGGTTCTGTCACAATTTACAATCTCTTTCTCTATTTGGACCATAAAGTCAGCATATGGAACAGCAGATATTAGTCTTTTATTTCTTCTGGATCTGTCATAGCACTCTCTAAAGTGTTATGCACAGAAAAACAATTTTCACTGTGGTAAAAACCTGTAGTGTCTATGGGCCTGTGAATTATACCTCAGACCAGGCAGAAGCCAGTCTTTGGAGAAAATGCTTGTCTTAACTGGCCTAACTTCTGGTCTCTAGAACAGTTCAACCATTCAAGCCAATTGCCCACAGCCTATGGAATATCACCAACATGGTTAATTTCCTTGTAATCCATGCGGCTACTCCTGGAAGGGATTTCTACCCTGACCTGGCATTTGGAGTAAGGGGTATTTGACCTGGGAATGAGCATTGACGGGACAAGTGAGAGGCACCACGCACAATTCTCTTATTTTCCTTTCCTTCCCAAAGAACCAGGCTTGCAAATCCAGAGACGGAGCATTTTTTTGTTTTTCCTTTCCCTAGGGAATTCCACATCCTCTAAGCAACAGTTATTGGCTGAGGACATGTGTAGGTTAATGAAATAATTAACATCAAGTTCTAAAAGAATCCTTGAAGATGTTTCTGACTAATATGTGGTACAGATGCTCCTTGACTTACGATGGGGTCACGTCCCAACAAACCCATCCTAAGTTGACAATATCCTAAGTCGAAAATGCATTTTGTACACCTAACCTACTTAGCATCATGTTAATAGCTTAGCCTAGTCGAACTTAAACGTGCTCAGAACACAATAACCAAAAACACTGGCAACACAGGTCACTGTAGAGTGTCAGTTGTCCACCCTCCTGATCACATGGCTGACGGGGGGGCTGCAGCTCACTCCTGCTGCCCAGCATCACGAGAGTGTGTCTTACCACATGCTGTTAGCCCAGGAAAGATCAATGTGTATCACTTTTGCACCACTGTCTAAAAGTGTAAGTTGAACCACTGTAAGTTGGGGACTGTCTCTACTAATTTGTTTTTTTGTGGAGTTTTTTTTTTGTTTTTTTGTGTTTTTTTTTTGCATAACTTATCTACTCGTAATCCAACTTGGGTGATGAGTGAGGGAGAGGCAGTCTTTCTAAGACTTGGACACCATCTGCTCTTCCTAAAGATGGAGATGAGGCAACCTGCTAAGACTGGAACCAGGAGAACAAGAATCACAAATGCCAACAGACTCGCTAAGGGACCCTTTGGAGGAACTTCTGCCAGAGTGCCCTTCCCTGTCCTCTCCTCCTGTGGAGCTCCATCTAAAGCCACTCACAGAGCTCCAGTCAGATACCTCTGCCCTGTGGGGAGCTTGTCCTATGCATCCCAGTGGAACTTCATTATAATCCCACCGGCACCACTTTTGTGGCCTTTATCACACATCAATTTGAATTGTGTTCATTTGGGTGCATCTCACTTCCCTTTCTAGATCTAGATATCTATAGGTCAGAGAAGTAGCTCTGATGGTTTCAGGGCCTACATTCACAACCCCCAATTCTGTGCCTGACATACAACCAGTTTTCCATAAATATGTATTAGATGACTAGATGTTGAAATGTCCTTCCCTTGGGCTCTTGATAATTCAGACAAATGCATATCTGTCCTGTAGCTTGGAGGTGAAGGGTGAGCTGAGGTAATTTCTAAAAGTTATGGCAGCTTTGGGATTGGATTTTTGCTTATAGGAGAAGCTGTTTGGGCTTTGGACACTAAAAAGTTTAAAAGTCCAAGTTAGCTTGGCCAGATAAAATAGAGGACATCCATTTAAATTTGAATCAAATAAGTAGCAAACAATTTTTAGTATAAGTATGTCCCATGTAATATCTGGGATATACTTATGTTAAAAATTATGCATTATTTATCTGAAATTCAAATTTAAGTGGATGTCTTGTGTTTTCATTTGTTAAACCTGGCAGCCTTAGTCCAAATCAACAATGAAAGAGTGATTTTTTTTTTTTACCTTTGAAAACTAATGGATGTACTTTTCTCTAAGGTACTGTCTGTCTGCCTCATTAGGATTTAGGTGTTTGAGTAAAAAAATTTACCAAAGTAGAAATGAAACAAGGAGAGTGAATCTTCCTGCCTCCAGCCAAACAGAAGAGCAATCAAAGGCCTCACCCACCATCTGGGGAGAGGTCCTCTCCCTGCTGACCCGAACCTGCAGCCTAAACTGGCGCCTCATCTCTCCTTCCCCTGTAGGTAGAGGTTTTAGGACTCAAATCCTCTGCACACAGATGGGAATGGGTAGTGGGGGTGGGGGTGGGGTGGGGGATGAGGGCCCGGTCTCTTCTCATCTCAGGCTCCTTGAGCACTGGAGCTCAAAGCCTGCTGAGAGACCACATGAGAGGGGCCACATCGATGGCCTTGGCCTCGATGGCTGTAGTGGCAGTGCCCAGCAAGGACGGGTCCCCCATCCAGTGAACTCCCTAAGTGTGCTCAGCAGTTACCTGCCAGGGACACTCGCCCTCCTTGCAGTCCCTCCCGCCGACTATACGGATGAGGCTGTTCTCATCCTCTGCAGGGCTCCTCTCCGTGTTGGTGAAGTTTAGTAGATGGAAAGGGTTCTCGGTGGGAGTCAGGTCTCCAGGGTCATACTCCTCCAGCACGATGGTTTCAGGGGAATCCTCACTGGTGTTGGGGGCCAGAGTCACTGACCTCTTCCAACGTCCGTGAGTGAGTTTCCCACAGGGAAAAAGCTCTGAAAAAGAAAACAAAGCAAAACCAAAAAATGGCATGGGCCAGTCAGGGAGGCCGGAGAGAGGGTCTAACCCTCACCGTAATGGGGTGAAACAGCCTTGAAAAATGCAGGTGGGAGAGAGTGAGGAGTGGGCTTGGGAACTGGGAAAGGGTGTGAGAAAGTTTTGGGGTGCGGAGTGCTCTATGTCTTGGTGGGGGTTGGGTTACAAGGTGGGTGCAATTATCACAATGCAGGGAATGTGCGCTTCGTATCGGTGCAGCCCCCTGTGGATCAACTCTACCTACATGACCGTGCTGTGGACACTGACCTGTGGGGCTGACCAGTATGCTGAAGCATCGAAGGGCATATCTGCAATCTACTTGGAAATGCATCAAAATAATAAGGTGGCTTGTGGATGGACAGAGGACACATGTGGGGCAGACAGGTACTGAAGCAAGTATAGTGAGCTGTTCATGGTAGAACCCAGGTGGGGGCATATGGGTGCTCACTGTCAAATCCTGTCAACCCTGCTGTGTGTTTGAAACATTTCTTAGTGAATTTTTTTTTTTTGGGGGGGGAAGTGTTCTGGGCAAAAGAGACAATATGTGGAAACAGTCTGAGGCATAATCAGGAGTACTGTGACATGGCTTTGAACGATAATGTCTAAAAAAATGACAGCTATCCTTAAAAGCACCAAGCACAGGGGAGATGGCAGTCAACATGAGAAAGCTTCCTTTCTGTAGTATCAACTAGGGAACTGAGGCAGAAAGAGGGCAAAGCAGGACAGAGGAAGGGAGAGGTGTGGAGGGCCGAAGAGAGGAGACACAGGAAAATGGCAGATATGAAAATGGATGGCTTCTCTCTGCGGCCTTGTGTTTTTCTAAGCTCAGATAAGCAAAACTTAGTTCGTTTTAGTGTTGCATGTGCTCCTGCAGGACCTCAAGGGCCCCCCACCACCCCATCGCCCCAGTAGACTCTTGGTGAATGTGTTAGCTGGAGATAAAGACTTCTTCACCCTGTGGTTTGCTAGTTCCGTGTTAACATTCGTAATCACTGCCCTTTGACATTCTGAATTAGGAAGTAGTTTACTTGATTTTATTTTCAAACATCACACTTTATTTTAAATTGATTTGTGATTATTCCTGGAATTAAAAAATGTTTGCATGCATGTCATGAGTCTACCCCTGTTTTTGAACCAGCTTAAGTTTAAAGTCTCATTACCAATAGAAATGTAAATGACAGTCTTTTGCTAGTTGAGAGTGTTAATATTACATAATTACAGTCATCCTGGAATGTTTCCACCTCCTGGAGCAGCTCAGGACTGCATTTCTACTCCCCACCCCCACCCCCATGATGCCAAAGCTGTTGGCCAGTCAGGGGACCACTCTTTGAGGAGTAAGTTAGGGTCTATGTGAGAAGTAGATTAAGTTAAAAAAAAAAAAAAAAAAAGAAGTGGACTCTCAGAACTTCTGGCCAGAGGTCAGCTTTGCAGCACAGGAGGGACTTCCTACAGTGTATGAGACCAGGGCTCTCCCAAGCCAGGGACCTGGTCGTTCACTCAGCCCCTTGGTAGCTCATGTGCCCTGTGAGCTTTTAGGCCACACTCACGGCATCTGGATTTTATCGAGGAAAAGAAAAAATAAATTGTATTAACACTGGGGCCCACACAACCTAAATCAGTTCTTGAGGGTCCTCGGTTCCCCTTCTGGCCCCTGCAACCTATCCCCAACTCCAAAGCTCCAACAGTCGGGCCTGCACTGCCCCTTACCGGCCTGCACTCTTGCCTTTGTCCACTGTGACTCCTAGACACCCAAGCTCTCCACCCTTCTCAGGAAACAAAACACGCCTTCCCCGCGCTCATTATGTAGTCACTTAGGGTTTGCTATGAGCCAGGCGCTGTGCAAAGCGCCCTGCATGAATTATCCTCTCACATTTTCATATTCACTAAGCAGTTAGGTAATACTGTTCCCATTTTTCAGATGGCTGACAAAAACAGTGAGTCTGTTTCCAAACCTCAGGGCCTACCTAGGATGCTCCAGCTGTCCCTCTCACCAGCACTGGCATATGCCTCACTGGCCTGGAAACGGCTGGCTTCTCTGGCTCAGAGAACCTGCTGGGGTGTCTCCATGTTCCTCCTACCTGTGGAGATGCAGGACTTGCCGTTGTCAGCCAGGATGTACCCTCTGGCACAGGAACACACCACAGAGTTCTTCTCTTCACTGCAGAACTGGTCACAGTCCCCATTGTCAATGCTACAGAATTTCCGTGTGGCTGTGGAAGAAGCATGTTGGCTCTCAGGACAGGTTGGGGACAGTGAGGCTGCAGCTTGCTGGGAGGAAGGATAGCAACACCAGGGGGATATAGACCCACCAGTCAGCCCCACAGTGAGCCACATGGCTCGAGCAAAGGGCCAGAGGCAGGTGGCTGATGCCCATCAGCTGGTCCCAGTGCAAATGAGACAGGCTGCCCAGAGCAGGCTGGAGGGATGAGGGGACCATGCCTCCATGTGTGCTCTTCTCACTGCCCTGCTGCCTCCCCAGACTATCTGGGGAAACCGTGGCATCCACTCAGTGAGAGCTGAGCGTCTGCAGGCCCTGGGCACCAGCCTTCCAGAAGGTGCTGAAGTAACCTGAGCATGCCCAGTTAGGCCCTGGAGACAGGGAGGGTCTCAAGTTTAGCCTTAAAAAGGCACATGGGTGCTGACCACCATGGATGGGCCTCATGCAGGAGGGTGGGCTCTGGGGCCAGTTGCTAAGGCAGAGCCTGGCAGAGTGGCCACATACCTATCCACTCTGAGGCTACAGGATTCCACGTGGAACAAGGGCCTCAGAGAATGGCATCGGGGCTTCTTTGTAGCAGGAAGGAGAAACAGGCAGCGCACATCCTGGGGTCAGGCCAACTCAAGTTCCAAACCGGACCTCCCATCACTTATTGTGTGATTTGAGCAAGTTATTTAAACCCATGGACCTCAGTTTCTTCTTTTGTAAAGTGGTAGAGGTCACACCACCTGACAGGAAAACCTCACAGGTCATGTGAAGCTCTTGGCATAGCGCTCCCTCGGCCAAGGTCAGTTTTCCAGACCTCTAGGCCGGCTGGGCTCACCCCTCACAGTTAAGTAGCTCTGACTAAGCCAGAATCACCCACCTGCTTCCAGTATACACTGAACATCAAACTCTAAACTCACATCACGTGATGCCATACTGGCAATTTACTTTACACTCCACATTTAGGTTTTGATGGAAAAATAATTACAGTGCAAAGATCAACACTGATGGAACTTTAGAAAACATTCACAATGGCTCTGGGGTCAGCCGAAAGGTGTGCAGGGGTGGCAGCTCTGGACTTGGGATGGATGGTGCATAACTGATATTACCATCGGGGAAAATTCCAAAACAGTCCAATCCAAGAGCACATTCTAAAGATTATAAATTAAGTAACTTAAAATAAATACAAATCTTTCTCTTTAACGAAAACTGGTCTAATACGAACCTAATTTTTATTTTAAAATTAATCACAATATTAGGAAAACTTTCAGTGACCTTTCCATGCCGAAATAATTAAATGTATCAAATTCTTATAATTGGACAATCCCCGACATTCAGTATTGATATTTGCACTAACACACACAAGTGAAAAGTAGTGATTTAGAACCATTGCCCAGGGACACAGGAATGTAAGTAACAACAACGAGGGGTACATTCTACTCCAAGAAGAAAGTCAGTTTTCGTTTCTATGTTAATGGGCTACACTCTTTACTAATGTTCCATAGCCTCTCTCAGAGGAACAGACAAGTGACTGTGTGACTCCAAAACACAGTTAGGCATTTACTGATTCTTGTTTTTTCTCTTATTACAGTGGTACATCACAGTGGAGCTCAGAGCCTAAGTCAGAAGTGATGTGAGACTGTTTCCTTGGGCATGTTAGCTTCTTCCCTATTTCCCACCTTTGATTCTTCAGACAACTCTGCCTTGAAGGTACACCAAGAAGAGGAACTCACTTAATTCACAATTTTTGCCTTCATAGCCTTCTGAGCAGGTGCAGATGTACTCCCCAAGGCCGTCTTTACACGTGCCCTGATTCAGGCAAGGACTGCTTTCACACTGGTCGCCATCTGCAAAGAAAAGATTTGGAAACTAAAGCTTGCAGGCAACTTCCATCATCACGAAAATGACTTTGCTGTGTTGATCTTGGCACACATTTTTCAGATAACTTGAGTGAACTTGGAAATCTTCCTGTTTCCCTGTAAACAATTCCTCCCACCTGAACTTCATTTTATTCCCGCTTTTTGTGGCCATGTGTACGTGATGCCCTTATCTAACTGGATCATTGACTGACCTTTCCAATTTTTGCTGAAATGTTTGACAGTGTTTTAACATCAAAGTGAGGAGCTCTGAGCTGATGAGTACGTGGGATCAGCTGGAAGGAAGGAGGATACGTGCTTGCCTGACACTTATTTCCGGGCTGAGCATTGATAAGAGGAATGTTAGGATTCCTCTTTCCAAATGCTCTGGGTATAAAATGAGAATTCAGAGACTACTGTCTGTCACATGGGACTTCACATTTCTTCATGCATTTGAGCAATCTAATTTAGAGATAAGTTCAATTGTGAGAAACCTGAATACTGTTACTAGAATGAAACATAAGTGACAATACCACTTCAGATGTGATCAGCATTAAATCAAGATGGTCACCTTATTAGAGGACCCAATCTTTTAGACTCTGTATTTTGTTTCTAGTTAACATACTTGGATTAAAAAAATTATCATCAAATTTGGTATCCTCAAATGAGAATGAACTGATTTAAATCTATATTTAAGTAAGCAACAAAACCAGAATTAACATAAAGTTATAAAAATCTATTTTACCATAAATGTTATGAAAACACTCAGAGGGGAGAAGTATTAAATAAGATTTAAACAGGAGCAGAAATGATATTTAAGAAACATTTTCAAAATTCAAATACAATCTCTCCCAATTTAAATATCCTAATGATGAATACCTCTCACTTAAGATTAGAGTAAAAAACATCTCACCTTTGTATTTATTCCAGAATTCATTCTAAAAGGGAAAAAAATTTTAAAATGCATTAGGACTTTACACCAATAACAACCATATCTAGTAACTCAACCTGAAGATGCTATGTTCCAAACAGAGCTCATTTTCTGGAACAAATTGCTCTAGAACTATTCAATCTAAAAGGGAAGTTTTTCCAGATTTTCTGCATCTATAGTGGCTTTAATCATTCGAAATGCACCATTTCTGTTGAATATTAAGAATTTAAAGTTAATCATCAAGAAATAGATTGTACCAAAAATGGTTTGTTCTGTTTGCTACCCCAAGCTGACCAATGAATGGTTTTCAGTTGAGATACTTGGGTCAAAAATTCAGTAAAAGATTGGATGCTTGGTGAATAATCATTATGTTAATTTTAAAAGTGGCAATTAGTACTTAGCTTAAAATAAGGCGTCAAGA
Source organism: Rhinolophus sinicus (assembly GCF_036562045.2). Taxonomy (NCBI): domain Eukaryota; kingdom Metazoa; phylum Chordata; class Mammalia; order Chiroptera; family Rhinolophidae; genus Rhinolophus; species Rhinolophus sinicus. The sequence goes on along the minus strand of NC_133754.1, from coordinate 55,101,414 downwards.
GCCTATATTACACTACAAAGTGTTCATAGTCTTAAAAAAATTTTTTTTTTGCTGTCTATAGTAGGTTAAATATTGTCCCTCTCTCACCCCCCAAGTTCAGGTGCACCCTCAGAACATGACCTTAATTGGAAATAGGGTCTTTGCAGATGTGATTGAAATAGGATTGAGATGAGCTCATACTAGATTAGGGTGGGCTCTATATCAATGAGAATGTGCTTATAATAGACAGAAATGGATGCACAGAGGCACGCAGAGAGAAGGTCATGTGAAGATGGAAACAGAGATTGGAGTGATGCATCTACAAGCCAAGGAATGTCAAGGATTGCCGGCAGCTACCAGAAGCTAAGAAAGACGCATGGTACATGTTCTCCCTCAGATCTTCTAAAGGAAACCAACCCTGGGACAATTTGACGTCAAACTTTTGGTCTCCAGAACTGTGAGAGAATAAATTTCTGTTATTTTAAGGAACCAAGTTTGTGGTTTTATTTTGCTCTGTTTTTTTTCTGTTTTTTTTTTTTAAGTATCTTAAGGTGGAAGCTTAGATTATCAATTTATGACATTTCTTCTTTTCCAATACAAACATTTAATGCTGTAAATTTCCCTATCAGTGTTATTTTAGCTGCAGCTTACAGATTTTATGTGTTGTATATTCATTTTTGTTCAGTTGAAAATATTTTTTAACTTCCCTTGAGACTTCTTCTTTGACCTACAGATTATTTAGAAGTATATTTGTTTAATTTCCATATACTTGGAAATTTTCCTGTTACTGATTTTTGGTTGCTTTCATTATGGTCAGATAAAATATTTTGTATAATTTCAGTTTTTTAAGTTTGTTAAGGTGTTTTTTTATGACACAGGATATGGTCTATCTTGTGGAAAGTTCCATGGGTGGTTAGAAAGAAATCATATTCTGGTGGTGTTGAGAATCTGTAAATATCAATTAGATTCAGGTCAAGTGTTATCTGAAGAACTAGAGGAGAAAAAAGGGTAAACACAATTATATGGCACTTTGAATTCTAGTCTTCTTCAATACACTGCTGCTATTGACCTTTCAGGATCCTCAAATAGCTGCTCCACACGTTCTATACAGGTTTTGTAGCTGCATTCAGTCGTAGACAGGGTGGAGTGTGCTTTCTCCATATTACTTGAAACTACAACTTGTAGGTAACCTTTGATCCAGTAATCCTTCTCTGGAGCAGCTATTCTTAGAAGATAATCCAGAAGAAATCTATGTGTTTTCATAATAGCAATATAAAATAATGTACATGGCCAAAACATGAAGGAGTAAATGTGTCCATACAATAAGATATAAATTAACTCTTTAAAATTATAAGTATGGTAGCTATATAGAAGTAAGGAAGAATGTTTGGGAAATGATGCTGAGGAAAAAGATAGAACGTGAACTTGGATTGGCATTAAAATTACTTTTATTATTTTAAAAAACTATGTATGTGTATGGGAATTAAAGGGACATTTAAAAATGAAAATGGTTCTTGAAACTATGAATAACTTTTTAGAAGAGAATACTCATTTATTTGGTAACAAGGAGTAAAAATGAATTCTCAATTCCTCTTCTTTCTATTGGTGGCTGAAGTGAACAGTAGTAGTCAAACAGATAGAAACAGGAATTCCTTTGCAGACCTTGATATTTTGCAGAAGTGCAAAGATGCCTGAGTCACCCAATTTACAGTCACTGTTTTCTAGACAGAAGTGCCAACTGTTGTGCTCTCCGGTGGATTAGTGGTTGCTGTGTTCTCCTCATTTTCAGGATTCATGGCCGGAAACAGAAGTACTTCTTTGACTTTACTGGCGTCTGTGAGAAACATGGTGCTGCAATTGATGCCCATGCCACAGCCAGCTGTGGGTGTCCCATGCAGTATCAAACTTTTCATCTATGTGCATGGCCTCCTCATTATTAGCAGCTTTGGCCTGTTCTTTAAAAAACTGCTTGCTGCTTCATGGAACTATTTACCTCACTGTAGGCACTGCACACTTCCTTCTTCACTACAAATAGCTCAGAGTATTCAGAGTGGTCCATTTGGCCAACGTTCTCATTATCTGTGGGTGATCACAGGTGAATGTGGGACTGATGCAAGCCACTTTCTGGAACTCCCTGACAAGCTTATCAAAGAGTCTGGCTGTGGTCCGAGGTGGAAGACACTCAATAGCTTTTGCCACACAGATATCAAGAAATATTTTAGTTTCTTCAGTTCTGAAAGGTTAGTTTTCTTGCAGCTTCTGGCAGGTTAGTTTCTCCCAGGGCTTTGTCAAGTTTTTCTACCATGCTGACTCTCTGGAAAGGTTGGGTATAGTGAATCTCATGGGTTTGACCTTCTGGGCATTTGGATGGTAGGTGATCCTGTAACTGTCTGTAATATGCTTTACCATCCCTGATATAATCTGCATGATTTCCTGAGATCATAACAATCTGCAGAGGCCATGTGAAAATTCACAGGTGGTGATTTAAAGTCAAATCATCTGGAACTGGTATTCAATTTCACAAACCTGGTCAAATCCACTGACGCCTGGCATCTTATGGTAGCATTCTAGAATAATTCTTATGTATAGTTCATGTCCAGCTCGCTGTGGTAGGCGATGAAAAGCTTGGCCACAGCTCCCCTTGAGAGAAATTTCATCATGGGAATTTCAATGTCTAGGAATCCTAACTTATCCAATAAACTTCGTGTATATGTGATGCTCTTAGTGTGGATAATAAATTTCTTCCTCACAAAGTCATTCAGGTTCAAGCCCAAGTATCTCCAATGATATTGTTTCCTTGCCTTTGAGGCCAAAGTGAGAATGAAGTGACATATGTGAGCAAGGAGGCACTAGTGTGATTTTGTGGAGAATGATGTTCAGCAGATCCTTCTTGGTTTGTCCAGGATTCTCCTGAACTCCAATTATGTCTCCCTGAGATAGTCTGTTATCCACACGAATAAATTCTTCTGATTTAAATTCCTTGGATTGGCCATGACTTGCAACTTGACTTGTCTTCGAAGAGCACAGAAGACGAGCTTTCCCCAGAAGCTCTTACGGCGTGAGTCTTATCTGCCGCCTTTAAGACGATGTTAGTCATGTGGTCTCCCGGGTGCAATGAAGAGCCTCTGCGCTGCGGGTCTCCCCAGTGCCCAGCAGCTGGTAGACACTCCACTGCAGTCCTGCAGTGTGGACGGGGGTCCACTGTCATTAGTGTGGTGGTGACAGCAGTAGCCTGGCCAAGCTGTCTCTGGCAGAGCTCCTGCTTGGTCTCCTCTGTTCTTCTCAGCTTATAGGTGTCATCTTCCCATTCTTGCCCAGTTTCAGCTAGCCACCATCCACTACCACCTCACCTCTGCATGGCAACCGTCTTTCCCAAGAGCCCGTTGCAAGGTGAACCAAGCTCATTAGCGACTTTCAGGACAGGGACCGAGGCCTCACCTATTTCAGGGGTGAGGGGGACTGGTGCCTTTGGAGTTGCCATTGTTGCTGCTGCAAGGGCATGGTATTGGGCCTCGTGGCCCAGAATCTGTGGTGTCTGTGTGCCAGGCACTCTCAGGGGTGCAACTCAGGTGCCTGATGTCAAATGGTGGTGGCCATGGATTTGAGAAAAAATCCAGTGGGCCAAATGTCTCTGTGTGCATGGCCCAGCCCAGGGAGGTGTTGGCCCAGGCCGTGAATAATTTTTAAATAAACTTTTCATGTTTTAGAATTGATTTAACAATACCTTCAGAAGTTCTCATAACTCTTGTAACTGGTTTTGGGCCACAGTTCCTCTCAGTTTTCCCACCCATGAAACAAGTTGCTGTGCCTCACCTGGTAGGTGAGGAGACAGGAATGAATACCGCTGCAAGCGGTAGCAGGACTCACAGTCTCCACACCAGGAAGTCCCTCCCTGGCTGCTCTCTCCTTCCAGCAGAGGCCACAGCACAGAAGGCCATGCAGTGTAGCCCAGCCCTGGCTATACTGACAGCCTCCAGTAGAGGGGTAACCAGGGTCAGCCAACACCCGTTTCGGGCTCAGCATAGTGCAGAACTGGTCTCTCTGTCTCACCAACCCTTACCGTCTTCTCGATGTTCTCAAAGACTTCTCGGGCCTCTTCGTAGGAACAGGTCTCTTCCAAACACTCTCTTTCAAGGTTTCCTTTCTTCATCTCTTCTAGAAATGAATTCGCCCTCCGGAACCTCTCCAGGACAGTATTGGCACGTTCCCGGTTAATGAACACTAGAACACAGGGAAGAAAACAAAGTTGAAAGTACCTGAAAACTCTCCTTCCTCATGCGCTAAGGCAGCTGGGAAGGAAATGCCCATCTCCCTCACAACTGCTCCATTACAGTACAAAATATCTATTCTAGACCCCACACATCCTTCTCTTGGGAAGTAAACACACCCCATCCAAACAACTCACCAGCCTCCCTGCACATTCACACCCAGCTTTACGTGGACAACCCCAACCCTCTTTCTTAAACTCCCCCTTCTCAGAGTGGTTCCAGGTCACTGTCACCTTCCCTCCCTGAGGCTACTGCCCTCTGAGCTCTGGCTCAGGCTGTACCTGTCCAGTTCCAGCCCCATCCTGAACCCCACCCTTCAAGGTCTCAGCTGAGTTCAGTAGGGAGTTGTGATAACTGTTTTGATCACAATCTACAATGAACAGTACGATTTATACATAAAGTCCCAGGACACACATCAGCACAATTGAAACATAATTTCAAGAAATAGTACTTACTACTATTTTCTACGAAATGGCACTTATTATAAAATTTTCTACTTGATTCTGTTCTATTTCAGTTTTAAAAAACCCACCAAATTGATTTCATGACTCACAAATGAGTCATGCTCTGCCAATTAAAATGGCTTGGATCAGAGCGTCTCTGGGTCCTCCTTATAATGTGTATCTACAGCTGAATTGTCCCTACCTCTCTAGTTGAGTCTTGTTTGTCTCTCACTCACCCACACTCCTTTTCTTGTTTTCATTGTGGTATTGGAAACCCTCACATTCTTTTCTTCCCCCTCTGCACTTCTCTCTTTATCTTTTTTTTTAAAAACTTTCATTTATTTTAAGTGTGTTTTTCCAGGACCCATCAGCTCCAAGTCAAGTAGTTGTTTCAATCTAGTTGTGGAGAGCGCAGCTCATAGTGGCCCATGTGGGGGTCGCACCGGCAACCTTGTTGTTAAGAGCACCACGCTCTAACCAGCTGAGCTAACGCCCACCTCTTCTCTATATCTTTTCTTCACCGAAGAATTTAGAGGCTCGCCGTTATAAAAGACTCTACAAATTGCTATTTCTAGCCCCAACTTTCATCCTGGGCTCTTTGTTTTCAATTCTCTCACCATGATTCATGCCTCTCCTCATCTCAGAACTCTAAATCCCCATGTCCTACACTAAAAAACAGGATTGCAGAATCAAGGAGACTTGACTTTCAAATATGTCTTGGTCACCTACTATTTAATATTGGCAAATGGAAATTACCATACATACCTACTTCTTAGAATTGTTTTAAAGATTGTATACAGTTCCTAGTGTTCAGTTTGGTACACATTAGGTGCTCAGTAAAGGTTAGCTTCATTCCTACTTCAAATTACTTTCCCAAATTCCCCATTTCTTTATTATCCTAACAGTGCCAGGCTCAATCTTGTAATTTGTGGGCCCCTCCCTCACTACTCCAAATATCTGCTCTACTATCAAGCACTTGCTTTGAAATAGAACCCACACATCGATTTCTCCCCTTCGTCATTCCCCTACGTGAAGGTCCCCAACGACCTTCATCATTCCCCTGTTCTGTTTTCTTCTCTCTCTTTTTTACTGTTCACCACTTTCTCATCTCCTGCACACCTGAGTCCCCTCTGTCTGCTCCTCAGTGCTCCTGTCCTTGCACTTGACCCAGGAAGCAGACAAGCCCCAGCATCCTTCCAGGAGTAAGGCCACCACCTCCACTCTTTCTTCTGACTTTACTCTGCTTCTCCCTTTTCTGAGCTTTTTCTCTCTGGTCAAGCCCTGGGAATCTGGAAGGTCCAGAGAGGCCCATCTGTCCAGTCTTGAGTAGGGGAGCCCTTCACCCTGGCTGAGCTAGTCTGAGGATGGTGACACCAGCTTTTCCCTCATTCTCTGCCCTGCCATGGAAATTCATCTCTGCTTGTGACCCCTTTGCTCTCCTCTCTCTCTCCGCTCACTTTGGCAGAGGGAGGGGACTTGTCTTTATCTCTGCCTGCCACCTCCCTCTCTCTCCATCTCTCTGCCTCTCTGTCTTCGGTCTCCGTTTCTCTGTTTTTGTCTATCCCTGTCTCTGTCTCTCTCCCTCTTTCTCTGTGGATGTGTTTTTATCTGTCTTTGTGACCTCTGACCCGCTGACTCTCCACCCACAGGGAGGCACACCTGGCCTTAAGCTACCCTTGGCTGAGACCACCAAGCACAGCTGTCTCATGCTAGCCTTTGACGTGGGATGGACACCCACCAACCAGATTCAAGGGCATCGCTCTGACTCCTCACCCTTCCTCTTCCTCCCCGGGGGCCACCTCTGCAGTCTGCAGATTGAGGGGCACTTACCACTTCCACCTGGCAATGGGAGGCTGGCCAGGGAGGCGCTGAGCAGAATGAAGCACAGCAGGCCCGCCATGGTGTGGCCGAGGACAGCGTCTCTGTTCCAGCTGGGACAGGCCTCTGGGGCAAGGTTCACTCACCTTGGCTCGAGGGTGGCTGGTTGTCCTGCTTATCACAGCCTCTTGATTGGAGCCTGGGCCTGCTGAGGGGTGGGGAGTGGGGGCAACTGATTGTGCTGGGGCATTGTCACCTGGCCTGTAGCCCTGGGGATGTCTCTACCAAACCTCATTCTCCTCAGTAACCATATCCAGGGGAAACTGCTGCAGGGATAGGAATTTTTCGTTCTGAGAGTAAAAATGTCATTTTATTTCAGACATTTATGTGTAGCTCTCATTTCATCCTTACCATGATAAAGGCTAATTATCATTTCTCCATCTTTTCTCTAGATCAGAAAACTGAGGTTTAGAGAGAGGTGAAGCATCTGTGGTACAATTGGGATTTGAATCCAGGACATTTTGCCCCAGTGTCCTGCCTTTCTCTAGGTCTAAAATGGTCCTTCCACTCAAAAGCCTCTCTCTCCAGGTGGTGTCAGGTGTGGTCCCGCAAAGGGTCTTCAGCACAGAGGGCCCTGGTGCCTGCACTTCACCTGCAGAGGCTCACCTGCAGAGGCTCCTAGAAGCAGAGACTATCTTGTGACTCTTCCATGCCACATGGCTCCTACACCTACTTCTGGGAGGCTGTCCCTTGGCTGGCGTGCCTGAGGGGACTGCTGTGCCGGAGCCCCTGCGTGATCTGTTGTCCAGGCTAGCCCGAGGTTGGGAGGGGCTGTGCACAGAGGACCTGCTGGGTGCGCCATGGAGGCTCATGGCTTAGCCTGACACGACCACCTCATATACCCCTACTGAGGGCCAGGTTGGGGGCTGGGGAGAATGAGCCCTGAGTCAGAGGCCTCACGGTGACGTCCATTTCTCACTTATGCAAAGCTCAGTACAGGTCATCCAGGAGAGAACATGGAGGGTGGCATGATGCCTGAGGACCAGGATTGGAGGCAGCTTTAGCATCCAGCCCTCTCCCATGGCTCTCATTCCCTACTCCTCTCATGTAGGGCCAAGATATATGGAGGGCACTGTGTCCCAGGGATACGGAAGTCTCACTATTTGGCTCTCATCCCAGGGAGATTCCAGATCTCAAAGTTGTGTGTCTTTACAACAAATGGTAAATGCCAGGGGAAGGCAAATCATCTCAGGTCACCAGAAGCAGACTGCCCCCTTGGCAGCCATGCTGGGAGGGAGGTGTGCGTGCTACACAGAGGGTACACACCAGGTCCAGGCTTCTCTCCCAGCCTGGAAACCTCCTCAAGGCGTCGGGATGCAGCCTGAGCTCTTGGGCTGACCAAGGTCTCTGCAGCCAGATTCCAGGTTCTGGAGGAAAAGTCTTCAGAACCCGCTGGCAAGATGAATACTTCATTGAGAGAGGCAGAAAAAGACTGCACTCTATCCCACAGCACCCATCACCCAGGACTGATTCTGCATGTGGTGACTGATTATTATCCAAGGCCCGTGGTCACTGGGATATAAGCACCATTGTCTAGCTTGTTTGTTGCTCTGTCTCTAGTACCTAGAGGAGTGTCTGACACACAGTAGATGCTCAATAAACACCAACAGATTGAGTGAATCAGTGTGGTCCCAAAATGCTCCTGCTCTGGGGGCTGAGGTCAGGGTGGTCTTTACCTGGGGGTGATCACTGTGATGTGCAGAGCCTGGTCCTCAGGGATAACCCGCAGTTGATGTCTTGGGCCTGTCTCACCTGGTCAATTTATGCTGTGATGATGTCTCTGGGCACGTTTAGCATGTGGGAGGAGGCCATATTCTGTGTGAGTCCCTGCCTGTCCCCAGCCCCTGGTGAGTGGGAAATGATTTGAGCTCCACTCACAGAAAGATGGACATGATCCCTAACGGTTAGTACATCAAGTGTTGTCCTGATGTCACCTGGCACCCATGTTTACGAACAGCTCTCTGAGGTAGGGCCTGTGTCCCATTGATAGCTGGGGAAACCGAGGCAAAGCCAGTGATACACAGGACTCTGTTTAACCCAATGTGTGTCTGGGGGTCTCCTGGCCTGGCCCCTTCAGCCCCATCTCCCCCCTTTTTTCCAGGACCTCATCTCTCCTCCCCCCCTTTTTTTCCCAGGAAGAGGGTCCAGACTGCTTTCATTTCCAGAGAAACAAGAGACTCGCTGGGCTCATTCCTCCTGAGACCTCTTACATTTTGGTTGCAGAATTTCCCCTAAATGTCTATAGCTGAGCTGTTGAGCTGGAGGACATCTGGGTGTTTGCAAATAGGCTTTACTGTCCATGATGACATAATTGAGTGCTCCCAGATGTCTCATGTCATGTGCAGCGGTTTCATCCTCCTGAAAAGCATCGCAGTGGGCTCCCGTTTTACAGATGAGAAAACAAGGCACACAGAGAGTCAGCGGCTTGGCCAAGAGAAAGAGTCAGAGTCAGACTGACTCCAGGAGGTCTGGCCCTGTCGGGTCTCTTAAAGTGCAGATGCCATCGCTTGGTGAGATCCCTAAAAATTACATCCTGACCAGGGCAGCAAGCCTTGTCTGTAAAGACCCAGATTGTGAATATTTTAGGTCTGTGGGTCAGATGGTCTCTTTGGCCAGTCTCCATCCCAGTTACTCAATACTGCCCTGTTTTTTTGTTTGTTTGTTTTTGAAAGTAGCCTTTTTTTGTTTTTAATTTTTTTTTTATTGGGGAATATTGGGAGACAGTATGTTTCTCCAGGGCCCATCAGCTCCAAGTCATTGTCCTTCAATCTAGTTGTGGAGGGCACAGCTCAGCTCCAAGTCCACTTGCTGTTTTCAATCTTTAGTTGCAGGGGGCGCAGCCCATCATCCCATGCGGGGATTGAACCTGCCACCTTGTTGTTGAGAGCTCGTGCTCTAACCAACTGAGCCATCTGGCCGCCCCTCTGGCAGCTCAGTGGCAGCTCGTTGTCTTCAATCTAGTTGTGGAGGGCGCAGCTCACTGGCCTATGTAGGAATCGAACCAGCAGCCCTGTTGTTCAGAGCTCGTGCTCTAACCAACTGGGCTATCTGACCACCCCTCAATGATGCACTTTTAAGCAGCAATGGATGATGTGTAAAGGAACAGTAGGTCCCAATAAAACTTCATTTACAAAACCAGGTGGCTAGCACTCAGCACCAGCATTAGCTTGCAGACCCTGGTCTCCTCTAAACAAAATATGACTTGACTGTTCTGCAGAGCAAGTGCTGGCACCCTAACTCACATGTGTTAAACACCGTTGGTGTTCCAGGCACAGGCCAGGCCACTAGCTGTCTCCAGTCATATCCTGAGGGAGGCGGGTGCCTGCCGGGTTTGCTCCACCCACCTTCACCAAGTTCAGGTGGGACCCACTTGAACTTTGATCATTTGTTTCCTTCTCACCTAAGACCTATGGTTTAGTGTGCCCACAATTACCTGAGGTTCTGGATAAAAATGTAACTCACCTGGTCCTACCCACCTTGGATCCCACAGACCTAGGCAGGACCTGGAAACTTGCATTTTGTGGAGCGTCCCTGGCCCTCTCTTTGAAGAGTGTCATCAACGAGGGCCTTGGCAGGAAGGAAACATCCAGTTCTACAGGGTTGTGGGAACAATAGCTTCTCAAATCCATCAGAGAGCTCTCAGTTTAAAAAAGCAGCCTCCCATTTCAGTTATGTGGGCAATTGTGAAAGAAAAGACAGCTTGATGATAAACACCAGGGTCTCAATGAAATGAATGTAAACAATCTATGAATGGCAGGCAGCCAGAAAAAATGCACTAAGGAGATTCAGCTGTTTGTTGTGGGGAGAACAAATGGTAAATGGTATGGAGAGTGGTTTTTTTTTCCAGTTAGTTTGTTTGTTTATTTATTTATTTATTTATTTAGATCAGAACATTTTTACTGCCAGATGCTAGAGTTTGAGTTATTCCAAACAAGGGTTTTATTTTATTTTATTTTTGTTATTAGTTTCAGGTGTATAGAGTGTTCAATGTAGTTCATTTTTATGGTAAAAGATACATGCACAGAACAAATCTGGAATGATATCCACCAAGGTGAATGGATGATGCTTCCAATTTAATTTATCTGAAATGAAGATGAAATAGTTGTATAAGAGAGAAAAAAGGTGAAAGTTAAAAGACAGCCTCAGAAAGTAGCACACATCACTGACTGAACACATGCGTGCATAGCTCCGCTGTGTCGGTCCTGAGAAGCAGAAATGTGTAGGCAAGGTCACTTCTGTCTCCATGGCAGCACTTCCTGTCTCCCTGGCCCACTGCCATGTGTCTCTCGCTATTTCCCTCTCAGTATATCTTTTTGAATCTCTGAGTCTCTTTCTCTACCTCTTTAGAATCTCTCCCCTCAGTTTTTCTGTCTCTCCCTCTCTCTCTACCCCTCTCATCTTGGTCTTTCTCTATTCTTTTCTCCATCTTTCTCTCCATCCTTCATTCTCTTTCTTCCTCTCTGGGCCTGTCTCTCCTTCTTTCATTCTATCTTTCCTTCTCTGTCTCTCTTGCAGTCTCTCTGTTTCTCTCCCTCCCTTCCTCTCCACTCCAAGAACAGCAAAAGAATGTATGAGATTTGATGCCAGGACAGCCCAAACAGCAGCAGCTTTATTTTACAAGAGGAAGGTCCGTGGAGCTGACACAGCAGTGCTAGGGGAATGGGGCTCGGAAGAGGCCTTCTGAGGGTGCTTTCGAGCTCATAAGCTTGTGGAGCCACTCGGTGTACTGGGAGACCCTGGTGTACACGCCAATGTGGCCTTTGGCGGCACAGCCCACACCCCAGCTGACGACGCCTGTCAGGTACCATGTGCTCTGGAACTTGGTGGCATGTGGGCCCCCGCTGTCCCCCTTGCAGGCGTCCTTGCTCCCATCCAGATAGCCAGCACAGAACATGTTCTCTGTGACCTTTGGGGAATTTTGCTTCCATTTTGACTGCTCCAGGCAGTCCTGGGTCATCAGCCGAGGCACATCGATGGTCATGAGCTCAAGGGCAGTGGCGCCCCTGTCGAGGAGCTGGCCCCAGCCGCTGACAGACGAGAAGCGGATGAAGGCCAGTGTCCTCTCAGAGAAGGTCTTCTCGGGCAGACAGAGAGGTACCACGTAGTCTGTGAAGGCCACGGGCCTGCTCAGGCGGAGCAGGGCGATGTCGTGGTTCGTCTTGCCTCTGACGTACTTGTTTGGCATGATGACCTGAGCGACGTGCCGCTCCTGCTCATCTCCATCCTCCTCACTCAGGTCATGCTCGCCTGTGGGAGACCAACACTGCTCAGGCCCCTTGCCCTGCAGCCTTAGGGAATGTCCCTTCCAGCATCTCAATAGGGTAGGCACCTCCTTTGGGGCAGTGGAGCCCTATATCACCCTCAAGCTGGCCAGAGCAGCCTTCCCAAGTGGCCACTGGTGGGCTCCATGCAGAGTGTGAATTGAGGGTGAATCTGGGACCTGGGGTGCTGGACCAGGCAGCTATATGTGCCTGATTCCCCAGTTCTTTCTAGACAGGGCCTGGGCCTCTCTGGGGGTCCTTGTCATCCCATAAATCCACCAAGCAGAGGTCCGTCCATGGTGGCCCATGGAGCCCTGGGCAGCTGCATCCCCCTTGGGGCTCTTGGCCCAAGCGAGGCAATTGGGTACAGCATTGCCCCACATGTCTTTATTTGGGTGGGAAAGAGGCTGAGGGGACGGTGGCCACAGTGGCTCCCTGTGAGCACTGGGGTTTGTCCAGATGCTGCCCACTTTTTTTTATTTGAGAAGTTCATCTGGTTGAGGAAGCTGGTGGTTCAAAACCTTGAATCTTAGCCCTGAGTTGTTATCACTCAAGAATTGTTCTTATCAGAAGGTGACAAAAACCTACCCACTACCACTGTCAGGTTCTTCCAGCTCGTGATTTTGTCAAAACAGTGGGCTGCAGAGACCACCCAGGTGGTGTCAATCAGGGTTCCCCCACACAGCAGCTGGCCATCCTTCAGCTTCAGAGCAGCCTGACAAGGGCACAACAGACATTGGAAGGTCACATTATTGTCCTTGGGATCCCCTTCCTTGGAGACTCACCTTTGCCCTGCACCTCAGGGATGGGCTGCATTTACAGGATGGTTTCTGAAATCCTGGGGCCTCCCCAGAACCCTTCCTGGGCAAAGCTGTTGCAACTTTGCTCCAGCAGGCTGTTTCCCCGTGTAGCTACGGGAAGGGGAAGCTCACGGGCACTGGCCTGGCAATAAAATTGTTGATGCTGGATTCGTTTGTGCGTCTCCCAGTATGGTCATCCACGCTTGCCCCAACATGCTTGATTTGCAAAGATCAGGCCAAGCGTGATGCTCCCAGAGCACGTGAGGAGTGAATGAAGCACCACAGTGAAGCACTGAGCGTGGCTCTAGGCACACAGTGGACCCTCAATAAATATTTCCTTTTCTTTCCTTCCTCCTAAAAGCACAGAGGGTGCTGAGCGGATCCTTGAATGAATCCTGCAGGGAGACATTTGCCCTTCAGTAATTCTCCCACGATGGATGGGAGAATCTCTGTCTCTGGCCAGGTTGGCCTGTGGACAGTAGGAATTGCAAGGCCAGAGGGAGGCCTGGCCGTGGGTAATATGGACCAGCTGGTAAACAGTCCTGGTCTGGTTTTCGATGGTCACCATGTGTTGTGGTTAAGTTGGATCAGCCAGGGAGGGAAGAGACTGGAAATGGGGTCAGCCAATCTGAGGCCTCATGTGCTGAGTTGTGAACAGCAGGACAAATGGTTCTGAGGAGGTGCCCCTCTTCTCACCCAACCTGGCAACTACTGGGCCTTTTGGAGAAAAATAAAAAGCCACCATAAAATTCTCCCATGATGGATTAAAAGAGCTACCTTCAGGCTCAAGGTCACAGGCCCTGTCAGTTGAAACCCCCTTAAAATCTAACCCTGCCCTGGATGACAGTGAATCTGTGGCTGCAGATATGAGTGGGGTGGTCTGGAGTGGTTTTAACAAGCTGGATCTGGGCCTTTTGGACCTGACTCTCAGTCCTGATGTGGGCAAGGCACTGGATCTTGCTGGGCCTCAGTATCCCCACCTATAAAATGGGGTGAGCATGCACCTATCTCTTGGGTGGGATTGTGGGGGTTAAATGATACTGAGACATGAGGTCTTGGCGGGGCCAGGCCCGAGGAGTATATGCTGGGAAGTAGTGCCTTCTGCACTTTCCCCCAGCAAGCCCACCTGAGAGCTCCCCATTGTAAAGGCACAGAAATCCCCATTTCTGGGACCAGCTCTGCCTCGACCTCGGAGAGGCTTTGCCACCCAATTACAGGGGACTCTGGTGAACATATTGGTCCCATTTGGGTGTGTCTAACTCAGATCCTTCCTCTGGATGCCAAAAACCAGGGTTCTGTAAAGCTGAGAAGTGGATCCTGGCCTGCAAAGGCCTCACCCTGGCCCCAACTGCTGTGGGAGGTGGGGTGGAGCAGGGGGAGGCCAGGAGGGCACAAGGCTGCGAGCTCAGCAAGAGACGCAACTTGTGAGAGTGTCTGAAGGGGCCAGATGGCCACGAAATGAGAGGCTTGGAGCTGCCCTGAGTCTGGGGTCAGGCCAAGGATGACCGCGATTCTCCAATTTCCCCTACAAGGTTCTCATACTTTTATTTCTAAATATTTTTAACTGTTTAACTAGGGGTGTCCCAGAATGAAAGGTTAAAGAAGAGTCACTGATTCGGGCTCAGACCTGAGTTTGTAGGTCTCAGTTGCAGCTTTTCTCACACTTGAGTGTGCACACATCCCTGCGTTCTCATGAAATGCAGATGTTGACCCAGTGGGTCCAGAGGCCTGAGACTCTGCATTTCCAAGTGGTACCAGGCTCATAGGCAGCCTTGCGGACAGGCATCCTGGAGGAGCCATGGCCCATAGACCTGACCACATGCCGGGGACAGCTTCCTGGCCTGCAGGAGGACTTTATTACGGATCAAGAATCATACTGTATGAGCTCACTTATAAGTAGAATCTAAAAAAACAAAATAAATGAATAAACAAAACAAAACAGAAACAAACCCTATGGACAGCAAGTTGATGGTTGCCAAGGGGGAGGGGTGGAGCCATGGTAATTTAAAAAATAATAAAATTAAAACAAACAAACAAAAAACCAAAAAAACAATGTCTGGCATACAAAAGAAAAAAAAAATCTCAGCTTCCAGAGGAGATAGAGCTTCCATATGGAGCTTTGGAGGTCACAGAGCTGGATTCAAATCCTGCCTCTACCATTTATTAGTTGTATGGTCTCAGTTTCTTATCTGTAAAAGGGGAGTGAGATGAAGCAGTGTGAAGAGAATAAGTAAACTGACAGAGGTGCTGCTGGGAGCACTGAAATCTGAGATGAATGGAGGCTGTTGTCAACAACTGGACCTCAGAATAAAGAGGAAATCCACTGAAACACTTCCGTGAGCAGGGGTAACTTGGGGCCTGGGGTGTCCTGTGGCTGACCTGCCCACTTTCTCTTTGAAGTTCCGCGTGACCCTGGGGCCCTGAAGCCTTACCTGCCAGGGACACTCCCCTTTGGGGCACACATTGCCACCCACAATTCGGCCTTGGGGTTGGCTGGCATTTCTTTTTTCCAGAACAGGTATTTTTCCGCATGGATATTCAACTGTATAAAACAAAAGTCAGCAAGACGTGGGGATTTATGATAGATGAACGCGCTAGTGAGAAGAGGACTCTGAGCCCTGCAGGCAGTGGTTCTGCCTCTGGCTCCTGCCTGGGGCTATGGGACGCCTCAGTGCCCTTGTGGTAGCTGCTGGGTGAGTAGATGGAGCAAGGGCTTTTGTTGCAGGAGCAGAGGGCCCTACTTCTTGAAACTGGGTTCTGCTAATTTTTCCAAGGGGAAGAAATGCTGCTTGAATTTCCTAAATGATGAATGATACTCTGTCTAAAGGCTAACCAGCCCCTCAGACAATTGTGCCGCTATTTTGATCCCACTCTTAGTTTTTGGTCTGCTCCAGTGAAGTTCTTGGGTCAGAAAAGAAAATGTTTAGAGGTGGCAGCTGAATTTCAGGTTGCTTTGACCAGGCTGGGTACATCTACTTCTGAAGACACAGAGGGAGAGGGGTGCCCCAGGCTTTGGAATTGCAGCCCCATTAGTTTGATGTTGGTTTGGAGTAATTTTCCTGAAAGTGCTTGCCTTTAAAAAAGATTTGATATCCAGAATTGTGTTGTAGTCAGTACAGACACGGGGTGTGGCAGTGTAGAGTCCCGGCAGAGAGAACTGGAAGTGGGGCAGGGGCTTCGTTTCGCTCCTCTGGGCCCACCTAGAATGGGCAGGGGGCCTGAGGCCCACACAGGGAGCTGCAATCAAGGCTCTGTCCTGTCCACTGTTGCCCTGGCCAGATTTGTGTCCTCCCTGCCTCTGAACATGCAGTGGTCAGCAGGTGGTGGAAGCTCAGTTAGTGCTATGCCACCCCGTCTCATTGTTTAGCCAAGAAGAGAACTTGTGGCAGGGCAGGAATTGGTGACTGCTCATCCGGAAGTGAAACAGCACACAAGCCCTGGAGCAGGACCCTGTTACCTGTGGGTGCGCAGGACACCTCGTCGGCCTGGAGTGTGTACCCCTTGTGGCACCAGCAGGAGCGCTTGGTCTCCACGTGGTTGTTGCAGTACTGCTGGCAGCCTCCATTCTCATTCTCACAGATCAGTTGGTCGTTTTTGTCTGAGGACAGAAGGAGACAGCCTGAGAGGGGCGTCTGGTGGTGGCCAACCTTCCCTGGGCCAGGGACAGAGTTCTGTATGAAGGTGGTGCTCAGCTGCCAACTACAGAGACTGAGCCTGGCACTACCCCACTCTACAGATTGATCCAGAAAGGTGGGACCCGGTGTTTGGGTGCTCACTCATGTCTGAGCAACCTAGCCAGTGGGGACACAGGGCCAGCAAGCAGTGGCCTCCACCTATCACCCCTGGTAGCAGCTGGTGGGCAGTTGAAAGGGCCAGAGGAAAGCAAAAAATCCCTTGGAGACAGTAAGAGTCCAACTCAAGCAGAGGCCTGCCAGTGAGAGGCCAGATAGAAGGGACTGCTCTGTAGTCAGGCCCTGGTGGCCAGTGACCCGGTCCGGGGTTAACCACTGATTTGGACAGGCAGAGATGAGGAAGATTCAACCTGACTCTGAAAGACAGCAGTTTGGTGAAGGAAACAGGGTTGGCTTGCTGTGAAAGTCCAAGACCACTGGCGGGAAGGCCAGTCCTAGAAGTGAATGCACACCAGAACAGCTGAGCACCCAAGTCTGGGCAAAGACACTGAGGCTTTCTAGCCCCAAATAAGTGGCAGGAAGCCTCTTTCCTTAGTCTGTCACACTATCTGGCCTCTGTTCTGCTTCGAGCAGAAGTTGGCTGAGGCCCAAAAGAGCTCATTCAGCATCAGAATGTACACGTGAGTGGGAAAGGATTAACCATGCTCAAAGAGAGGCCTGGCCTTCGCCTTCAGCTGCTGGGAAGTGACCTCCACACCATGAGTAAGTTGGATGCTTTTAATTTAATCTGCCTGAAAAGAAGGTTGTTTCCCTGAGAGCCTTGGGTCACACAGGATGGTCTAACAATGTGATTCATGTGGGGCCTTGGGCCACATGGTATTAGCTCAGCCTCTGGAGGGACTGGAGACCAAGGTAAGCCACATGGTTGGTCAGCCATGTTTACGTGACTGAGCCCCAGTAAAATCTCTGGGCACCGAGGCTTCGGTGTGTTTTCTGGGTTGGTGGAATGTCATACATCTTGTCCTACTTGGCCTTGGAGAATGAAAGACTGTCCATATGGCTGCCCTGGGAGAGGACAACTGGAAGCTTGCACCTCGTCCCTTTTAACCTGTATCTTTTTGCTATTATAAATGGTAACTGTGAGTATATCAGCTTTCAGTGAGTTCTGTGAGTCATTCCAGCAAATTATTAAACTTGAGGATGGTCTTAGGGACCTCTGAACTTTGCACTACTTTAACATATGGAAGGTGAAAAAAATATCTCATACCTTTGTAATAGCAGGTAGGGAAGGTCACGTTTACCCCACTGTCTTGGCTGGTGGGATATGTGGAAACTGGGCAGTGATGTAGTGACTCTCATCGGGGCCCTCTCCACAGAATATCCCAGTCCGGTGAACTCAAGAATTTTATATTTCCCAGAACGCAATAGGAGGCAATCAAGATTTAGAATTGGCACCTCAGAACCCCAGATCCAAGACTCTCAGATTGGCAGAGTCCTTCAAGGTCACCTAGACCAAGCTTCCCCTGGGGCTGAGCCCAGCCCACGCCTGACCAGGCCATGCCCATCAGCCCCCCGGGGACCCTGTCTGCACGCTATGGGATTCTCACTTGTCTCACAGTTCCGGCCCTCAAAATCGTCAGGGCAGAGGCAGATGTAAGACTGGAAATTGTCCTCACAGGAGCCTCCATTCTTGCATGGATTTGAGGCGCATTGGTTCTCATCTGTGGAATAAGTCAGTGTTAGTATGTTGAGAAGGGCTAGCGGGTGGGATATAAGTGGGCTGTTTACCTACTCACCTTTGTAAGAAATCCAGAACTGCTTCTGAGGGAACAAAGAGGAGGCTGCATGAGACATATGTCCACAAGAAGCAAACATTTATGGTATCCGTGGAATGAACTGATGAATTGGGGTGGGTGGGGTGGGCTGGGAGCTTCTGACATGGGGCCTTTGGCAATAGGCTCTGGAAGCCAGACTTTCCTCTGGAGATAAGTTGGGCTTATCTGGGGGAGAAAGGTTTTTCCTAATCCTCCATCTCCACCTCAGGTCATTAAGGCCACCAGAGATCACAAATATCCATCTCCCAAGTCAAAATACCTGAGTTTCAACCCCAATTAACCCCAACTCTGCCACCTCTGAGTTGTGAATCTGGGGCAAGACACAGATATTCTCTGAGCCTCCATTTGCTCCTATGGGTGGTCATCCATACACATGGGGTGATGTGAGGAGAAGGTCAGTAGTGGATGTAGAGGCATTCTATGAACGGCAAAGGGCTCCATCCATAAAACTGATTCCTGAGGATTCTTTTGGTCGACTAAATTCAAACTCACAGGGTTGCTGTGAGAATAAAACAAGATTAAAACTGTTGAAACTGCTCTGGAAAACTATGGTACACAGCAGCAACATATGACCATTCTTAACTTGCATGGAAAGGGTCATGTTAGCCTCTGTCTCAAATAGCCTTACTTCCTGTTGGGTGTGAGATATCCTGTGAATATGAAGCATGTGTCTTGTGAGTGTGGGGCATGTGTCCTGTGAGTGTGAGGTGTGTGACCTGTGAGTGTGAGGTGTGGTCTTATCTCATTGTAACCTGACCCACACTCCTGTTGAAGTATTCAAAGGGATGTGATACACTTTAAATATACTTCTTTTAGAAAATGAAAACAGAAATGAAGACTACTCTATCCATATGGCCCAAGGGCAGGTGGAAGAAGCAGTGGTTTCCTAAGTGTTTCCTCACTCAAGCTTCCCTGAAGAGGTGCCCACATGTGCGCAGCAATGAGAGGCTCACCTAGGCCAGTGTCTTAGACATCTGCTCTGTCAGCCTCACTTCTGTGAAGCAGGGGCAACTTTAGAGGACCTTCCTTGGATAGGCAAGGGACACATCACGTGTGCTTTTCAAACTATATGTTTTGATGTAAAATTTAGGATGCATGGTTTGCAAAGAGGAGGATGATCTTGGTAACGAGGGGAGGTATGGAATGCTGTGGGAGATCTAAGGAAAGTGAAGTCATCCTTAGGAAGGAAAGTGACTGAGAAAGCGAGGGGCTGTGCACCTGTGTGTTCAGCTGGGCCCGTAGCACTCACAACCACAGAAGTGGAGACACAGGAGTGACTCCTACTGTCTCAGAGCTCCCTTCCTGAAGACCTACAGTTTGGGTGGCTCAGAGGGCGCCCCCTAGAGGGAGAACTCACCGTTCTCTCATCGTTCTTGAAGATCTCCCTGGCCTCCTCAAAGGAGCACAGCTCCTCCTTGCACTCTCTCTCCAGAGAGCCGGGCCACAGCTCTTCCAGGAACGAGTTGGCACGCCTTTGCCTGTGCAAGATGCCTTGGGCTTCCTCCTGGGTAATGAAGACTGAGAAATGGGAGTTCCATGAAACATTCACAACCTGTCACGCCGAGATGGCACAGAAACCATGCACACTGGTCTCGTCCCACTCAGTAATAGGAATCAAAGTGTTCCTGCCTACAGGCATGGCTGAATTCGAAATAGGAGTGATTTCTTATGGCTGGTTGGAGACAAGACAACATGGCACGAACTTATGTACAAGGATAAGGCAATATGTTCATTCAATTGTAATTTAACACGCTCATACCTTTTGACTTGGTCACTTTACTTCTAGGAATTTATTCTAAGGAAATACTCAGAGGCATGCTCAAAACCCTAGCTATAAGGAGAGCTATTGCTAACAATAACCTGAAAACCAGGTGATGGTTGCCCCCTGCCACCAGGAATACAATGCTTAAGAAGATGTGATATTGGGGTCTCATTTTCTTATGGAGTCCCATCCCCCATATATGCAATTAAACGCACTTTTCTCCTGTTAATCTGTCTCACAACAATTTAATTCTTAAACCAGCCAGATGAACCTAGAAGGATGGAGGAAAAAATTTTCCTCCCGGACAAAAAAATAGTTATTAGGTAATTTAACATTATAGTTTTATATCCAAACAGTATTATTAAATTGTTTTCAAACTTTATCATTACAAAGTTTTCTAATAAATTGTTTAAACTCACCGTAAGGCATTTAAAAAATTATCTGAAGCTACAAATAACACACAAATGGGAAAGGTACATTCATTTCCCATCTTCACTAGTATTAGATATTAATTTATTGCCATTCACATCAGTGTCAACAAGTTATTGTCTGATAATATAAAATTTTCTCTACTTGAATTTGGAGTAGTTTGATTTGCCTTATTTATTTTCCAGATTCATTATGTCTTGGTTACAAGAAATGAAATTGCTATTATAGAAAAATTGTCATACTACCTGTCATGCATGGTGTCATGCGGGGTCTCTGCTCCCGCTCCCCACATAAGAAAGCAGGATATGGTGAGGCCAAAAAGAAACACCCATGGATCCATAGATAGAGGAGTCATACCATTATAGTCTCGCTGGCCGCTGGGTTGGAGACACAGCAAGCAGGCTCTGCAATCCATGCTTCTCTGCCAACAACCAACCCCTTGCTGACTGCTTGCTAGCTTAGCCACAGCAGTTATATCAGTGGTTAATGGCTAACCAGTAACAGCTGATGGCCAACTAGTCACAGCTGATGGCCATCTACTACCTGAGCCAGCACTTTTCCACGTGAGGCCGAGAGCCTGGAAACCGCTCTCTGGGACTCTGTTCCCACACTGCCCATCACTGTAAACCATTAGGACCCTTTTGTTTGTTTACTCTTATTTTCTACCTGTCTCTGATTGTAGGCTTATGACTCGAGATATACCCTGTTTCCCCGAAAGTAACACCTAGCCGAACAGTCGGCTCTGGTACGTCTTTTGGAGCAAAAATTGTAAGACTTGGTCTTATTTTACAATAATATAGGACTGGGTCTTATATAATATAATATGGGACCAGGTCTTATATAACATAACATAACATAACATAACATAACATAACATAACATAACATAACATAACATAACATAACACTGGGTCTTATACTAATTTTTGCTCCAAGGGACTCATTGGGGTTGATTTTCTGGCTGGGTCTTATTTTGGGGGAAACACGGTAGTACTTGCTCTTGTTAGGGAAGAGCAAGTCTGCTCTTGCTGTTGAAAGGAAGAACTTGTCATCCCAAAATATGCCTCTTTGACGTAATGATTATTTTAGGCTGATTATTTTTAAGAAATAGCAGACACAGGAAAAGTTCTGAAAACTGAGTGGAAGTTACCCTTTTGTAAGAGACACATTTGTTAAGGAAAAGAAAAAACAGGCCCAGAGTAGAGTGGCTTACCCCCTGGACAGAAAAATCAAGACTTAACTGCAGTTTCTGACTCTCTCAGAAATGTGACCTTAAGCCAATCAGTCTGGAATTTCCTGATTAACACTAGAGTGATAATCGGCTTAATGAGCCCCCTGCCTCCCTTCCCCTATTGAAAGGTGCCCTTTTTTCCTCTTGCTAATAACTTTCTTATCCTGCCCAGTTTCTACCTATAAAAACCTTCCACTTTGTACTTTTCAAAGCACCTCTCTGTTTACTAGAAGGGATATTGCCCGATTCATGAGTCACACAATAAAGCCGATTATTGGATCTTTAAATTGCCTCAGTTGAATTTTTGTTCTTTAACATATTTATAAGGGAAATCTCCAAAAAAGAAAAAAAAAGATGTGATATTAAATGAAAAAAAGAAGATAATAAAACAATATCTACTATATAATCCCTTTTTTGTAAATAAAAAGGTATATATGAGTAAATGTAATTTATTGAACGAATGCACATAAAAAATTAACTTTGGGGGTTAACAGCTATTCTGTTCCAAATCGTGTTCAATCAACATGCGTAACTTCTGTAATTAAAATACACATCGGCTAGAACATTCTATCAAGATTTTAATGGATGTACTGGAGGGTCCTATGGGGGAGAAGGGCCTTATGCTATGTGCATTTGAGAAAGGTCAGGTGGCAGGGAGAGGCTGGCTTGGGTAGAGAGAGGCAGGCGTTGCTCTGACTCCCGGGAGGGGCGGAGGGTGGCCTGGCTGAGGGTGGCAGATGGAGAGCGGCCGGCATTCCTTGTCTCCATTAAGGGCCAATAGTCCCGTTCACTTCATGCCACTCTTGTTCCTCCCAGCTCTTGTGGAACTCAGGTTACTTCCCAGTGTTGCCAGTTCTTTCCTCCCACCTAACTCACCTAAACACTTTCTCTGCTTTGCCACCACCCTCTCACTCTCCCTTTAAGATGACTCTCTTGAAGAAAAATTCCTCACCTTCCACCCAGGTTCTTATATTGACTCTTAGATCCACTGTAAGCAAAAGCTACCGTGACTGCCACAGGCTCCCCATAGGCTTTTCTTGGTGGCAGGAGGCCTGCTGACCGCTGTCTACTTCTCAGGACGGCCTCCCCTGGCCACTGAGACTGGGCTTCTTTCTGAGGCTCCTCCCCCCTCTCTGCCCACCCCCTCCAGCCTCCTTGGCAGCTGGTGTAGAGTTCTTGTAGCCTTCAGGTTTTTCTTTCTACTCTAAAGGTACTCCGAGCCACCTCACTCCATGTCCGGCTTCGGCTCTCCCTCCACATACCAGAACCCGCACAAGTATTTCCACCTAGAAGTGTGTCTGAACCTCAGATCTCTATCCCTACAGACCAACGCACATTCACAGACAGCTCATACAGGTCCTCCTCCCTCCTCTCCGCCCCAGCTGTGTCTGCTTTTCCTGTCTGAGTCCCGGTCTTGGGGAAGAGCCCCGCCTGCCTCCCAAGCCAAGTTTCTCTGAGGCATCTGACCCCTCACAGACAATTCTGCAGCTGTCACCTTCAGTATCTGCCTCTCTTCTCTCCACCCCTGCAATGCCACCTGAACTAAAGAGCTCCAACCTCCTCTGGGAACTTCCTGAGCACTTGCCTCTTCCTATCCTCTCACAGTGACCCCCATAGTTACTTGCAGCTAGCTCGTGTCCCCATTTTGCTTATGAGGAAGGAAGGTGAGTGAGGCTTAGAACTCACGCAAAGACACCGAGGGACCAAATTGAAAACATTGACTTTGAGGATTCTTTTGGACATGCAGGCAGACATGGGGACTGCACCCCAGAAGAGGGCTTGGCAATAGAGGCCAGGACGTTGAGACCAGTTACAATTATGCAGAGGTTGAAGTCAAGGGTGTGGATGAGGCCAGGGACGCTCACAGGGCCCTGGCCGATCCTGCTGTGTGTGACCAGTGCTGCTGGGGGGCTGTGCAGTGAGCAGGGAGAGAAGAGGAAATCCGGAATGAAGCCAGCATGGTGAGGCAGAAGCAAATGCGGAAACTGAGTCAGCAAGAGATCAGCTTTGGCGAGGCCGAGGTTTCTAGGAAGGAAGGGCAGGCTGTCTGTGCTGCCGCCTGTTCATCAGAAGGATGATGAGTGAGTGCGTCAGGTAGGAAGGCTATGCAATGTGGGGATGGGGAGGAAGGGGGAAGTGGGTGATCCCTGGCCACCCAGGCTGAAGGAGACCACATACTTAAAATTAGAGCGTTGCGCCTGTTGGTATTTCTGGGAACTTGATCTGGTTTGGAAGAAGTTGAGGGAAAAATCAAAGAATGGAGGTTTCTGGGAGGTGGTCGTGGAGCCCATGTGGGGAGGGCAAGCGGTGGAGGCCTGAGACCTGAGGCCATGGACAGGCTAGCGGCTAAGCTCAGCTGAATCATCTGCCCTCGGAGGAGAGAAAATTTGCACCACAAAGCTCTCAGGGAACCAGAGGCAAGTCTGGTAATAAAGTAACACACGATTATTGCAAAGAATTTGGAAAAGAGGCTAGAACAAGGCAGATGAAAGTCACCTGCCAACTGTCACTGTTTTCCTGCTCTAAGAAAGGACAATGGGCTGCACTGACTTTCTAGGGAGCAGGAAACGCTCTCCTTTAAGGTCATCAGGATGGGTGATGCCACCACTTAGATCCCAGGCTAGTTTCTTGCCGTGGGATTCGAAAGATGGCATGAACTAGATTTTAGAGCACAGTGTGAGCACCTTGTTTCCACCATGGCCACCAGTCCGTACTGGAGTCACGATGAGGACAGCTTATAAAGCATGTACCCATGTTTCCCCACTCAGGCCTCTCAGGGCACTTGATGGGCAGGGAGGGTGGCCTTTGTCACAGTGGTGGTAGAACAGCACAGCCCAGTATGCCCACGCCGAAAGCCCAGGAGAACAGAGCGAGAGGGAAACACACTCCCACCCCCACCCCTGGGCCCCAGATTCTGTGCTCTTTTCCAACTGCACAGTGTGGATCCCCACTGGTGGCCAGGAAAGTGCTGCAGGATCCCAAAAGTCTTTGAAAACTAATTCTGCCAAAGCGTGCACCGTCAATAGCACTTTCCTCCAATGCCTGGCAAGTGCCGGGGTGCTGTTTGCTTTTTGGAAGGAAAGCAGATCATATGGAGCCAGCAAATGCTCCTGGTGAACTGGAAGGTCCCGGTGGACAGGAACGAGCACAGTGGTGAACAGGAATAAAGGTGAGGTTGGGAGGCTTGGCTGCCAACCGCCAGGCTGCCCTTCTCACCGGGTTTATAGATAACCACCACCCAACATACCTGCAGCTGGAGACCCCTGCAGGCCCAGCAGAAAGCAGAGGAGGGCCAGCCCACCAGGCTGGGAAACCATGGTGTGGTCGGTGGTGTCACTCCCAGTCTGTTGACATTCCAGTGGGGGAGGCGGGCAAAGTTCTCAGCCTCAAAGTGCCCAGAGGGATGGGGGAGGGAGACCTTTCCTCCCAAACACTGTGTCAAATGCTGTGCTAGAGTGGGGATCAGAGACAGAAAGGGCCTGCAACCCAGGATGCCAGGTACGGGAATCCAGGAATAGGATGGCCAAGTCTGCAAAGCAGAGGTGCCTTTTCTGAAACGTAGGTGTTTGGAGGTGCACTTGGCATACGCACCTCAAATGCAATTTAGAATTCTGAAGCCCTTAGGACTTACAACGGCAGTTTAGGAAAACAGAATTAAACTGCGAGTGGAAAACTATAGCCCACAGTAATAATATTGGTAAAGAGAGCATATTTGGGGTATGAATGTTAATGTTTTGATGAGAGCCACAGAGGAGACATGGGACCGTCCTCGCCCGGGAGGCCTGGTTTCTTAGGGGAGCTAGAGTGCCTGGCAGAGAAGCACCAGGAAAAGGGGCATCTGCCCTTAGTTGAGCCCCCATTCCACTTCAGCTGCAGGTGGCAACTCCTGTACCCCTGGCATCCAGGTCTTGTTCCTCCTGGACCCAGGGCACAGCTAGGGTGACCCCCTGTCCTGGGCTGCCAGGCAGGAAAAGGTTTCTCAGGATGGCAGATGTTCCGTGCTGAAACTGGGACCGTCCTGGGCCCACCAGGATGCCCGGTTACCCTGGCAAGGCTCACATGGCATCCAACCTCCAGAGAGAGCTTGGGCTCAACACTCTGGAAATCATATCCTTTCTGTGAATGGATGGAGACCACTAGCTCCGCTCATTTCTGGCAGGGTCCCAGCCCTACTCCCCACATGGAAGATTTAGTCCTTAGGGGAAAATGTGTTTTATTGATCACCTTTAGAATTTTTAGTGGTCACTAGCAAGGATTGCTTAATTTTTTAGGAATTTAATTATATAGAAATTTATTTGTGGAGGAAGAAGGGAGGAGGAGGAGGGACTTATCATTTGACTGCTCTTCCGAGCCACAGCCCTTTCTGGGGGCATTTCTGCCTTTGACTTTCTTTGGATTCTCCTCCTTAAAGGTATGGCTAAACCTATCAAACCATCTGAGCCTGCTATCTGGGTTAACTTTTTCCTTATTTTTTTTAACTGAAAGTCAATATCTTTGTTATTCATCAACTCACGCATTTTATTTCTTCTTGAATAAATTTAACAATTTGCTTTCTTAAAGAAAATTCCTATTTTATGTTTTCAAATGTATTGGCAGAAAGTTGTTTATAATGGTCCTCTCATTTTAAACCTCTATTTGTTGTAAACTTTCCCAGTTTTCCCACAACTTGCTGTATTTTATTATTTTTCAAGGAACAAGGTTTTGATTTTGTTGATTTGTTTTATTTTCTTCTCTGAATTGTACTAATTCCTTCTTTATACTTTTTTTGGATTATATTGGTCCTATTTTAAGCTTCTTTAAATGGTTACCTCATTAATTTTGTCATGTAAAAAATTAAATGTAACTGGGCTATCAATGTCATTCTAAGCTATGCTTTAGCTGCACCCAAGAGCTCCGATATGCATACTTTGTCCAGTCCTACATAAATCAGAATTCCCAATGATATTTCTTTTCTAAACTTTTAAACTCTTTCATTGTTTTGTAAAAATTTTGTATATATTCCATGTGTTGGAAAAGAATGCACATTTTCCTATTTTTAGGGACAAATGCATATCAATTTCTGTGAGATAATTAAATTTTCACCCATGATTGCTGATCGTTGCTCTGCATATTTTGAGCATAATTGTTAAATGCTTACAAGTTCTTGATTGCCACATAGTGTCCTTTTTCTCCATTAATTGTTCTAAATTCCATTTTATGTGTTATTAATATTGCTGCCCCAGCTTCCTTTTAGTTAGAGTTTGTCTGTTATATCTTTGCTTTTTCTTTTATTTTCAATCTTTGTATAATTTTGTTTTATGGTCTGTTTTAGCAGTTGTTACATCCAATTTGATTCTCTTTCCATAGGTCAGTTTAAAATAATTACATTTGTTGTGACTGAGAAATATTTGGACTTATTTCTTCCATCATCTCTTGTGTTTCTGTTCATCATGATTTTCCCTTTCCATACCCTCCCTTCTTCTACTGGATAGACAACACTTCTTTCTTCTCTACCTTTCTGGTTTAGAAGTTATCAATTGTATTCTTGTTCTGATGTAGTAATTTTACATTTCTTTTGTTACATTTACATTGTTGACATACATAAGCTTGTTATTGCATCTTCATCATACGTAGGCCATACTCACTGCCTGCCTCATTCCTGCTTTACCACATGCTTGCCATACTGTGCATAGATGAGCAAAATAAAACACCACAGTGCTGGGAACTTAAGACGTAAGGGATTTTGTGCTTTTACAGATGAAGGCAGATAGCGAGAGTTGCTGACATTTCTTTAAACTCCGTCCACACAATAAAGAATTCTGATTTTTAAATTTCATTTACATTAGCAGAAAAAAACACAGTGACTGAAACATGAGGTTTTAAAGTGCCTTTATGAGGAAGAGATCACGAGAAAAGGTGGGCAATTCCAGGCTGAGAGGGCAGGAATGGTGACTGAATAATCAATATATTAATTAAATTACAAGACACGTCATTTTTCAAATAACTTATACACCAGAAGGAAAGCTGCCAAGTCTTGCACATTTTCTGTCTTATTATCACACTCTAGAGAGGTCGGGCTGGCACGATGGCCTTGCATGTGGTGGTGGGTGAAGAAGTCTGTTGGCCTCGGGCTGTAGCAGGGCCTGGGGCTCATGGAGGGCTGTAAAGTGACACATTTCCAGCAGCATGGAGGCTATAAATAGATCCCTTACATTGGATACATATGTACACACATTGACATATATACATACATATAAAAATATCTGCCCCAACCAGATACAGAAAGGAAATGTTTCCAAAGAACAGAATTTGTTTTCTGAAACACAAAAAAAGGTAAAACAGAAGAATTTTCTTTCCAGTTCTGTTTTGATTTGAATAAAATAAACTCTGCACCTTTAAATGTCTGTATTCAGGATGATTCTATACAGTATACACAGGGTGATTTTACTCTGTAGCCAGGCAAATGCGGCTGGAAAGGAGGCAGAGGTGCCTTGAGCTCAGGTTTTCACTAAGCTTCTTGTGACATCATTGGTTCAGATGATACCCTGCAAAAACTACATCTTTATTTATTCTTTATAAACAATAAAAAAATCCTAATTCAGTGAAGCTTGTTAAAAAAACCAACAGTCCTCATTTTTTTTTTTTTTTGTAGAAAAGAAGGTTAGTATTTTAAATTATAGCTTAAATTTTCTTTCGAAAATTAACTACACAAGTAAAGGAATTTCCTTGGTTTCTAACTGCTTTTGTGTGTAGAAATGCTGCCTGATTTTATTGAGTGCTGGGTTTTCATTCACCTGTGACCAGGTGGGCTTCGGAGAGTGCCGTCGATTTCCACGAGAGAGTCCC
Source organism: Rhinolophus sinicus (assembly GCF_036562045.2). Taxonomy (NCBI): domain Eukaryota; kingdom Metazoa; phylum Chordata; class Mammalia; order Chiroptera; family Rhinolophidae; genus Rhinolophus; species Rhinolophus sinicus. The sequence continues at coordinate 55,073,072 of NC_133754.1, read as the reverse complement.
CCAAATCATTCAGCGGTACAATAAACAATGTGCTGTAATGTAAACCCCGGTAACAAAAAAATAGTTTTATATCAAATGCAGTATCAAATTGTCATTTCATGTAAACACAGTGATTCTTGGTAAAGATTAGAGGCCAAAGTACCACAAAAAATGGCCGTGGGATTAATCTTTGCTTTAAAAAAAATTTGTAAAAGACAAAATAGTTCCCCACCCCCCCCTCTCTCTTCAAGCTGTTGGGTCAGTGAATCGGTCACTTCTTTTGGAAGCAGTCCCACAATATGCATATTCCTGCAGAAAGCACCGGACCAGAAATGTCAGAAACCAAAGCAGAATGGCTGGGACCGGCTCCTCCCTGGCTGCCTGGCAGAGGCTGGAAGAGACATCCCCGCCTCGGGGCCCTTCTGCACAGGTGGTCTATTGGTCTGCCACCCACCCTGTCCATTTCAATTTTCCGAAGAAGCTTGGTGTAGAGTCTTCCCACGGGAACTGGTTTCAGTGCCCTGGGAGGAGGCTGGCATGGAGGCTGGAGAGAAGAATGTTCCTGAACCTTTCTTCTGAATGCCCCCACATCCTGTACCTTGAGGTTCTGTGGGCAGCGGGCAGCTCCTTGTTTGGGTCTTGTCAGGGTCCTCCTTTTCCAGGGCTTCTTAGAGCACCGTCCCCTCACCAAACTAGGTAAGCCCAAGCAAAGGAAAACTTAGAGATTCATAGGCTGGTCTCCTGCACTGGGGGCCCGGCTGGTGCTACCCCTGCAGGTCTGCGAGGGGAGCGCCGCAGCTCTCGCTGCAGCTGGAGGAGTTGCTCAGCAGGGCGGACCCTGTGCTGGACTCTGCGGGAAAACCAGGCGAGAACGGCTTCGGCTCCATACTTGCACACTCAAGCCCCTCTTTCTTGTTAAATAGGCTCAGGCCTGTGAAAGCCGGTAGGCTCAGGGCACAGCCAGTGTGGAGCGGGGTGTCTTACCTGAGCTGCTCAAGCACTGCGCTGAGCTGGATTTGCCGAGGAGCGTGGACAGGCTACTGGCTGGCACCCAGCCCTCCTTGCTGGAGGTCAGGTTCCTGACATACCTGCAAGGGGTGTGGGCTGGTCAGTGGCTCCAGCCCACATGTCCTGAGTAGCCTGGGCATGTGGGCACCATGCGGCATCTTACCAAAGGCCGTCATCACCCTCCTGGACCACCTCCACCATGTCTCCGCTTCTCACAGCAAGCATGTCAGGGCCTCCCTTCTCATCGTCCACCACGATGGTGTATTTGCCCGGAACCTGTGAGGGGAAGGCACAGTGCATGAAATGCACGAAGCCCTTTGCTTCTATCCCCGAGGCACGGAGCACAGGCCACAGCGGCTATCCAGCGACAGGGAAGGTCCTACGACAGTGGGCTTCGAAGTGTCCGGCAACAGGAGAAGGACAATGAGCCCTTTGTCAGGACCCTGCCATGTGTGGAGCGTTTGGTGTGACTGTCACCTTAAGCTGGGAAGGTCTCCTAGTTATAAGAAGATGCTAGGTCTCCTATTGTGACCACACAAAAACACCTGCTCAGCCAGTGCCCTCAGCTTGTTCCTGGGGGTCTGGCCTTGCTCTGCAGTTCCCTCCACTGCTGCCACACTGGCTTTGCTCTGCAGTTCCTTCACGCTGGTCTCAGACACTCCAACCATAGCCCTTGGCCCCAGGATCTTTGCACCTACTGTTCCCACTTCCTGGAATACTCTTCCCTACTTGGCCTTCTCTCTGAAACGGCAGCCATCCATCCTCACCTAACACGCTATATATTTTACTACTTTATTATTATTATTATTATTATTGCTTTGCCTCCCTATAGAGGAGATTCTTGTCTATTTTGTGTCTTCAGTGTCTCACACAGTAGATGCTCAACATGTATTTGTGGACAAAGCTCCATTGTGGAATGTGGATCCTGGGAAGAGGAAGCTATTCTGACAGAGTGTGGGGGCAGCTCAAGCCTCACCTGGCAGTAGGAGAACATGTGACAACACGCGGCTAGACTGCAGGATGGGCTGCAGGGCTGCAGGGTTTGGAAGCTGGGAGATAGAGGGTGAGGGTCCTTTTTCCTCATTGCAGCCACTATGCCCTTAGGATGACCTGCACCAGCCCCTAACTGGCCCTGAGCAGCCAAGATCATGTCCTCCTGCTACACTGAGAACAGATCCAAACCCCCATCAGGGCCTGCCTGCATCCTGCCCTGCTCTTCTCTGCCCACCAGCCTCAGTTTCCCTCTGCTGGAAACGCCCAACACCCAGGCTCATCTGTGCCCCCCGTGTCCCCATGTCTGGCTTTTCCCACCCTCAGGCCTCCTTGAGAAAAGCTGCCCTGACCACACTGAGACTCCCTCTCTGTTTCATCCATTCATCTGTGTCTGCCCCTCCAGACTCTGGGATGTTCTGTTTGCTGCAATAACCCTGGTGCTAGAACAAGGGCAGCACTGAGTGTGCGATAAATATCTGTTGGTATAATCCTGACTCTAATGACTTAATATGTAAATAGCTTCTCCCTGCTGCTCGTTAAAACAGCACCTTGTTTAGAATGAAAAACCATACTTAGGACAGTGTTATTCTCTTAAAACAATGAGCTAGAAGTGTATACATAGCTTTAAGGAAACTTATGAGAGCACTGTATTTATCTGAAGGACAAATCAGGGTGTGTGCACTATTCCCTTTGAAGGACAGCCTCCCTCTGTGTGGTGGTCCGATGATGGTGAGCCAACAGAGAGGAGGGGGCACAGAACCACAGGGAGCCCTGGCCCCTGAAAGCCCTCCCCACAGTGGCCATGGGAGCTGCAGACCACCACAGTGGAGCTTCTAGAGCTCCCCTTCTTAAGGAACAGCAGCACCAGGCCCAACACCCAGTGGGAGCCAAGATTACCTACCAGCTTCCTGAGGCCCACTCCGCCTTCCTCCTCCGCGTCCGAAGAATTAATCAGCTCCTCGGCACTGGACCAGCCATCGTTGTCCTCAGGGGCCTCCAAGGGGTGAGACGTTTTGCTCCAACCTGAGAGGTGAATAGGTTCCAGTGAGGACCGCCCTCAATGACAAGCCTGTCCGAAGATGGTCTACAGAAGTCCCAGGAACCCCTGCAACGTGCTGCCTGTGTGGAGCCTACCCTTCCCAGGAGCTCATAAGACTTTGCAGGACACACCGCCAACTTCCGAAATGCCTGCCACGTTTGCTTCAACTGTGCAAACAGTCCAGAGAGATGGGATCAGAATACCTGCTTCCATTGCCAGGCCAACCAGGGGGAGGAAACGAGCCCCCAGCCCCTCCATGGATGGTTGTGCACTTATCTAGCAGGCCCTGCTCCTTCCCAGAGGAGGAGACGCACTCTCCCCCAGGCCCCCTGCCTCCCAGTCCCAGAGGAGCACGGAGACTATGAGAGACGACTAGCTGGAGACACCACTAGCCACCTATCTGTGTTGGAGCAAACATGGAAGGCAAGGTGTTTTCAATGAATGCTTGTACCATTCAACACCCATCAGATCAGGCCAGGAGAAGAGCTCCTCACACAAATGGCTGAGGCTTACTAACAGCATCGTGTGCCAGGCACACTCTTAGCCCTTGATGTGTGAGGCAAGGGGACTGTGATCCTCATGGAACTGGTGCTAATCACACATCTGAACTTCCGAAGGCCATGCGGCAAAGTTGGGATCCCAACCCAGGCCACTGGGCTGCAGAGCCAGCCCATGTGAGTTCTAACCACCTCCACTGGCCAGAAAACGAGGGGAAGAAGGCTTTCTTCTGGACTTTGCAATACATATAAATATATATTCCTTCAGCGGCATCTCTACTGCCATGTGTCCCCAACGAGTAGCAACTGTATTTCCCATTTGGGGGGAGAACGCAAGTAAGTGGTGGGGAGAAGCGAGATGATGAATAAATACAATAAATGCCAGTAATAAAGCAACAGGCCAAAGCCGTACTCCTTTGATCACAGCCATCACACAATATTAAATGTCATTTCAACAGGAAGCAAGCAGATCCGGGAAATAAGCAAACTACTTGGGCGGTCTGGGCTTGGGCACATCTAGTGCCAAGCTACATTTGGAAGCATGACTTTTCCTGAGAAAGAGAAGGTGCTGGGTGTGAAAACTATGGCAAGTCAAGTGCAAAATGCACAACCCCTTTTATGAAGTAGGGGATGCAAAGGCGCAAGCTGTCTAACGAGCCAGTTCCCAAGGCTGAGAATTTTTAAGGTTGGCAGTGAAACACTTGTGTTAAAGAGGCATTAGGAAGCCATCTTCATCGTCCTAGAAAAGGGAGCTGGAACCCAGAGTCCCCATGAGGCAGCAGAGCAGTGAGCCCCAGGAAGAAAGCATGTGTCTGCACATGTCCTCAGAGCTGAAGAAGCCAGCAGATGCCAGCAGCCCCGAGAGCCCCTTGAAACCCCCCCTGCACAGCAGGCCAGGCCCAGCAGGCCAGGAGAGCCTCGGAGCTTTGCTTGCCTGAGGCCAGGCGCTGGGGCGCGGGAGATGTGCTGAGCACAGCCCCGTTCATGCCACTACCAGGCTTGTGTCTGTGCAGCAATTGGGGACTGGGAGTTTCCAGCTACAAACCATCCAATCTCACCTGCTTTGGGCACGTCTGCAGTTGTCATACAGTGTGGGAAGCTAAGACTGAGCACTGGGCAAGGACCCTGGGGGTGCCAGTGCCAGGTAGACTGGCTACAAATGTCTTCCCCCACCCTGCCACCTACAGTAGGGTTTCTGACAAAAGAGAAGCAGAAGTCTGAGGACCCTGAGGACGGGAAGATGAGGACTGTTCTATGGGCAGAGCAGGCAGCACTGCCTGACCAACAGACCTTCTGTAAACTTTCACTTGAGAGAGCAGTGTGGCTGTGTTTGTGTTATGGGGAACTCAACAACTCTGCCCTCTGGTGCTTGCAGAGAAAAGAAGGTTTTCTAGACTTAGCAACGTTAGGCCTGTGGTTGCTCCCTTCTCTGCTGGGGAGCCACTGGGCGAACCCCCTTTATCAGGCTCCAGTAGCGCCCCTGCCTTAAAACAGTGTAACAAGAGAGCTAGTGGAAAACACTGAGACCCGACTGTGCCTGAGGCCCCAAGTGTGGAACAAGAAAATGAAAGGGTTTGGCAGCCTAACAACCACAAATCAGGACAGCATCCCTCTTGGTCCACGTAGGAGTGACTGCAGGACTTTAGGCCAAGGTGGCCATGAATACGGTCACCTCTACTTCCTGTAAAATAGTACTTGATATTAATATTGAGTAAAACAAGAGGCTGATGACGTTTTTCAGGAAGCAAACACTTAAGCCTGGGCAAGAGCGCCAGCCAGGGAGGCCTGAGTTCATCGTCACCTGCTGTAGACTGAAATGATCAATGATGAGGGTGCGGACGACTGGCTGCTGAGCCCCAGGCACTGGGCTCAGGGCTTTCACACAAATCTATTGCGACCCTGCAGGGTGGCCTTATATTCATTTTACAGATGAGGAGACGAGATTGGAGAGTGACACAACTTCTAAAAAGCAGTAGTGCTAAGCAGCATTTGCGCTGCCTTGGGCCATGCTCAAGCCCACATTCGGTACTGCCCCTCGGCCAGCCTCTTTCACAAGGGAGAGGCCTCAGGCTTCTCTGGGTCTTCAGTAGAAAACATGTAAGGGACAAAAATAGCCCCTCCCAGGAGACTTGTCCATGGGAAATGACTCTTCCCAAGCACCGGGGGCAAGCTGGATGCCAGCCACATAAAGCCTGTGGGAGAGGGTCCGCAAGCCCCTGGGTTCTGAGCTGTCATGCCCAGGGGCAGCAAGAGGGCTGCAGTCTGGGTCCTCGGCAAACGGAGTGTTTGAGACCAGAGCAGGCCATGGGTGACTGCTGGGTGGTCTCTGGCAGTGTGTGTGGATGTTGGTTCAGCCTACATCTCTCCTACAGCTTTCGGGAACCTTCACAATTGTTTCCAAAACTCAGGAAGATTCACAAAGTGAAATCCTTTCTGAGAACTTGAGACTCGCAACCTGGGCCAGGGAGTCTTTGGGTTTCCCTGGGCGGCAGGGGTGGGGGACTTCACTCTGTGCTGCTATGTTCTGTGTTTCCCCAAGAAACATCGAGACAAACTGGTGAAGTAGATGGTGCAGGGGACTTGAAGAGGGATGCACTAATGCCTACACAGCTGCTGAATAATAAGGCCCAACCCAACCCAACACAACCCAAATGCTGGCCAGGTGTTGGCGGCCTCTAGTGGCCAGTGGATAGTTCTGTAAGTTCTGGGCGGACCTGGCGAGAGTTCAACCGAGAAGCCTGACATCATCACGGTATCTGTTTGCCAGAGCATCAAGCTTTTGAACAAAACAGTGAATTTGCTTCTGGCTAGTAGAGACCTATTTCATTCTGCATCTTAGATGACATGTAGTAGCAAGACAGGCAGCGTCCCTAACCGGATGGGTAAATGGATGGCAGGCTATCTCCAGAAGGTTGAACCACTCTACCTCGTAAACCAAAAGGCGTTGGATCGCTCTTTACTTCATGTCGCTTAGCTTTTTTGTCAGGACTGGTAGGAGAGGCTGCAGAAGAAGGGAGAGGCAAAAATATAACAGGAGAGAGAGAGAGAGAGAGAGTGAGGAACTGCATGCAGAGCACCGAGGCGGCCATGAGAAACACTGAGTTCATGCTGAGATGGGATACAAACATTGAATGGCCTAATTTCCACTGATTCAAAAAGCAGCTTTCTGAGGAATCCCACAGGTGAAGGGAGAGCCCCAGGAAAAACACGATGACACCCATGTGCCGTTTATTCTAGCAATTGGTTATCATCGTTTTACGGGGCCACCCCTGGATACATTTTCTGAGTTCTACATAAAAGTATGCAGAGTATACACACTTTCCATACTTAGCAAAGTATATAAACCAGAATTTAACCCTTTTTTTTAGTTTGAGGCCAACTAAAAAGTATTTTATAAATTAGGGAAAAAAAAAACCCTCTAATTTTCTGGACCAGTGTCTGGACCAATGAAAAGAACCCGAGATAACACTGGGTTTTAGCACTTGGTGGGGAGTCCTATAACCCCACCTGGAACTTCAGGGTTTGCTTCATGAGTATCTTGGAGTGTTTCCCTCCCATGTAGTTCACTGCCAAGGAGCACTCAAAGGTGGTCAAGCTTTTAGAGATCACCAGCCAAGGGATCCTTCATCTGCCTGCCCAGTGCACTAGCAAAGACCCCTAGACGTTAGCTGACACCAGCACGTTTGCACTCTGGCAGAGGAGAGTAATTGTAGCCAGAAAGGTAATGCCCACAGAGACCTGACTGGAAAAAGCAAGAAAGGGGGAGGGCGGCGTGGGAGGAGGTGGACCAAAAAAGCAAATGACAAGTCCAGTTTCTGAGCATCCTTCATGAGAAAAGCTCACCTCCATCTTTTCAAAGAAAAGAGAACTTGGGTCACATGGTATAACAGACACACCAGCGTCAGTAAAATATGAGGGATTCAGTGGAAAAATGCTTCTGAACAGCTGCACTTGGTGATGAAGCAGGCAGAGGCGCTTCCTGAGACCGTCCTCACAAATGATCACCAGACGAATGGATGACAGACATGCCACCACAGCGAGGCACATGTCCAGAAAATGATTTTCGGCAGGTGCCTTTTACCTTTCTGACCTTTGAGGTTAGCAAAGCCCTGCAGAGTAAAGCGCTTCTTGGAAAGTGCAGAGCTTTCTGAGGTAGAGCTAGTGACTGTGTCATCTACAAAGGAAGAGAAAGGGACAGTGCGGAGGGCATCCACAACCGGGGTGGCTCTGGGGAGGGTGCACGTCAGGTCACACTGGGGCTCGTCGCTGGGGCTAGGTTTACCGGACTGGGGTACACACTGACCGTGAGGCAGAGGGGTTCCTCTGGGAAGTTCCAGTGCTCTGTGCAGGGCGGGTGGGAACCCCTGAACTCTTTACAAGTGCTTCTTTGTGCTGATGGGAGGCTGTGTTTCCCTGATGTGCTCTCTACACCCGGCTCGGTTGCTGCAGACACCCACCTTTGCCCTTCTCCGGGGGCTTTGTCAGCGACGCTGAGCTCACATAGCCTTCCAGGCTTAGGGGATCCGTTTTTCTTTCTTCCAACTTTTTGATGTTTCTTGTGTTCCCCTTCGAGGGACTAAAGACATCAGACACATTGAAAAAGAAATAGTATGTTGTCTGGTTAGTTTTTTCAAAACTCTTCCTGAGGATCTGAGGCCCCTAGACGTCCCTGAATTCCGACTCACCCTTAAAGCAGCGAGTCTTACTGACACAGGGTGGCCAAGCATTTCCTGATTAAGCCAAACAGACCCAAATGAGAACAAAAACCACCTTTCTAGCCATCGAGTAGGAAGTGGTTTTGTTGTGGTTTTTTTGGGGGGTGGTGTGGGGTGGAGGAGGTCTTTCTCTTTTAAAACTATTTTTCTATGGATTATTTATTTAGACCGTATCCTGTTCTAGGAATGATTACAGGTCGCTTATATAAGAAGCAGAAAAAAGTAAAGTAAAATAAATAAATAAGTGAATGAGTGAAATAACAAAAGAAAAATCAAGGCAGAAAGGGTACGACAAAGGTCACTTGAAGGCCAGTGTCAAACATGCCCTGCGTCTGTTGCATCGTGGCTCTGAGCCCCCACTGACTGATAGCCCCTGTCTGCGGCACTACTGCCACTGAAATGTCGGCGATTAACTGTGGTCTGGAGCCGCTTCGCATCATGCACTGATCATCATGGGAAATAACCCACAGATGGAAAGTAATGAGAGAGCTGTTGGTGACTGGTCTCCGCTTGGGCGGGGGCCGGTGACACCCATCTTTGAGGCGGACTCGCTCGGACTGACCCACCAGCCTGTGATTCCAGAGGAGAAGCACTTCAGGGGGCTCTGGGTGAATGCAAAGTCACCCCAATGATGTAAACTCGATGGCACCTGCAAATTCCTACTTGTGCCTCTTCCTGATACAGCGTGTGGTGTTTCAAGTGCATGAGTCCCTCACCTGGTGTTGGACGACGCTGGCAGAGGCAAACTCTGGGACTGCTCCAGAGCCCTGTGCTGGCTGGCTTCTGCGAGGAGGAACAGACCATGATTAGCGGAAGAACTGGGACCCGACACCGTTACTTCAAAATGCTATGGTATCTCAGACAACTAAGAATTGTGAGGTTGCTTTGAACATACGTAAAAATGCCCCTGGAGCAAAAGCAAAGAGAAAATAATGGCTGAACACATTCTTACCTCGACAAGCCTGCAGCTGGCTGGTCAGCACTTTCCGAATCTCATTCACCCATGCTGCTTTAATCTCAGGAGTTGGTGCCTATCCCCCAAAACAAACGCGAGGAGGTAAGGACTCCCATTCCCTAAAGACACACACTTTGGTATTTTACTCTTAAAACGTCTAAGGACAATCTTAGGAATCAATAATGAGAGCACTGCACATGAGAAAGGAGACGGGAGTAAATGCTGGCTCATCCCCTTGCTTCGGGACTTCCCCCACGGGCAAGGGCATGAGTGGACAGGGCCCAGGGCACTGCAACACCAGCCAGTGGACTGACTACCAGGCCAGTACCTTTGCTCAACCAGTGACGGCTGACTTAGTGGGTAAGCCCTGTGGCATAAGCTGCTCCTAAAGAGTAAGTTTCTCTGTGAAGTGGCCACACATCGTTTCAGGTGATAAGGACAGCGGGAGTCTGAAATCTCACAAGTAGACTCTCAACGTCCAGGGTGCGGGAGGCTACAGGAACAGGAACCACGGCCAGGGCTCTGTCCTGTCTCAATACAGTGTGTGGGGCCTGACGGGTAGTACCAGGTGGACAGCTGAGCTCTGAAGGTGCTGGGCTTACAGAAGCCAGAGCGCTGGCCCACATCCTTGCCTTAGCTCTGTGGGGCTCTGTGGGTGTGGCCGTGCTGGTGTGGGTGTTGAGTTGTAGACAACTAAGTGTAGTGTGCTACAGGGTTGCCAGAGAGCCCTGGGCCCAAACCATCAAGTGGGTCAGAATTTTGAAGGCAACCAGAAGAGGCACAGCCTGTGCTGGGTGACTCCTTCATGGGGCACCTGGGGTCTTGCACCTGGGGGCTCACGAATGCACTTATAGCCCCACCCACCTCCTGTCCTCACTGTGATGTGAGGATGGGGGAGGCCTCAGAACACACTTCCCACCAGGACAACCCATCCATGGGTGTAAGCATGGCACAGGCTTGCTGTGCTCCCCTGCACCGTCCAGGCACACAGAGGCAGGGGCTACAGGAGCCTGAGGCTGTTTTTCTGGAAGGACACTTCTAGCACCCCTAACTTGCGGTGCTTCCCTGTACTTCATCCTGGGTTCAACTCAGGTTAAAGACAGGCCAGGGCGTCGCCCCCAAAGGAATAGTGGTGCTCCTGGCCGCCGGGTGATAAAACACTGTGGAAGATTCTAGACACCAACTCTCACTAGAAGCCTTTCATTGCAATCTAAAAGAGACGTGAGGAGTCCCTATTGCCTGGGCAGAATGATCGGGGACCAACCTGTATGATGTAAACTTCCTCTCTGGCGTTGTACCAGATCTCAAACTTCTTCACATCCCCCTTCACATTCTCCGTTATGCCGACGGCTGTCATCTGAGAACACAAAATAGGGAGACAGGTGTTAGTCTGGGGCTGGGGGCTCAGGACACCAGAGATCCCAGACTCTCACATCCAAAGGTAAGAGGCATATGCCAGAAGGTGGACGTTGTGACCAAGGCTCAGCTACAACCTGGAACGGGCCCCTGGTCCGTCTCTTCAGGGCCAGCACCAGGAGGTCTGCAGCTGCTGGAAACAGGCCTTACTCACATTTAAGGACTGCTTGTAGCTGTAGGACGGGGCTTTCTCGTACCCTTCCCCATTTTCCTCCCTCTTCTTGCAGAAGAGCACGGCCTTCTCGTGCAGGAACAGATGTCGCTGCATGGGCTTGAACCTGGCCAGGTCCTTCACCTTGCTGTGGCCCTTCTTGTGGTCCGTCCAGACGCTGAAGGAGCCCTGCATCAGCAGCTTCCCCAAGTCACTCAGATTCCCCTACAACGTGTAGCAACATGAGGTGCATTTAAAGCACGGAATGAACATGGGGGGTCTTAAATGCACGTTGCTGAGTGAAAGAAGCCCGTCTGGGAAGGTTGCATGCTGGGTTCCAACTACGTCACATTTGGGAAAAGGCAAAATTATGGCGATAGTAAACATGTCAGTGGTTTCCAGGGGTTGGGTGGGAGGGGGGCAGGGAGGGGTGAACAGGCAGGGCACAGGGGACTTTTAGGGCAGTGAAACTACTCTGTAAGATACCACAATGGTGGACACATGTCATTACACATTTAGGCCAACCCACAGAATGTACAACACCAAGAGAGAACCCGGATGTACTCTATGGACTCTGGGTGATAGTGACGTGTCAGTGTTGTTTCATAGATAGCAACGAATGTCCCACTCTGGTGGGAGTGTTGATAATGGGGAGATTGTGAGTATGGGGGCAGGAGGCACGTGGGAAATTTCTGTACCTGCCTTTCAATTTGCTGGGAACCTAAAACTGCTCTTAAAATAAAGTCTATTAATTAAAAGAAACTGAGAATGATGCTGAATGGACTTATAGAGAGGTAAAAAGAATAAGTTGACCTGATAGGGGCTCACAGAGAAGAAAGTAGAAATCGGACATTTATGCCCACTTGTTACACATCGTCAGCCTATGAGCAGCATCAGAGAAGACAGATTTACACCCACTTCCCGAGTGATGCTGACCTCAGGAAAAGACCAGGAATGAAGAGGTCTTCAGAGATGCACCTCAAAGGGGTGAAAACTTCTTGGTTTTCTCTACCCGTTGGCGAGCCCTCGTGCAGGCCGGCCCCAACCCCTTGAGTCAGACTGGGTTTTAATGGATTCCAGGTGACACGCACGCACATGGAAGCTCAAGGGCGTAGCTCTGCACTGGTGATGGGCCGGTCCCAGCCCGCTGTGCGTCAGATCCCCCCACCAAGCTGGCTCGTTTGCACCACCTGAAAGCTGGGGGACGAAGGTGGGAGCACCCTCTGCGGTCCTTACATCGTAGCCTGTGATAGCAATGAGGTGCATGGAGTCGTTCACGGCCTTGAGGATGCCCAGGATGGAGCTCAGCGCCTCCTGCAGATCCTCCGCCCCCTCGCAGCTCTTGCTGTATTTCAACATTTCCTGGGGGTCGGGGGGGAACGAGGATGTGTTCACACACACAGCTGGACATGGACCCCCAGCCTTCCCTTGAAAGCTGCTGGAATCCCAGTGCCCTGTCCCCAGGCCATGGGTGGCCCTGAACATGGACCCTCAGGACACATGATGTGGTTTCCTGCTCAGTGGTCACCAGCAGGGACAAGAACACATACACATATGGACACACACCCTCCTGGGGCATGGGGTCTTCCTAGGGGCCACAGGCCTCAGAGCAGCTCAGGAAGCTGCCTTCTCACTTCCCGAAGCCCCTGTATCCCACCCCACAAAAGCCCGGATGCTGCATATCAGGGATGTCCCCTGAGCTGCACACTGAGCTGAGCTCAGCAAGTGCAGGCCCTTTGAACACCCCCACCAGGGTCAGCACCCTTGTTGCAGCTCTGACCCCGGCAAACTTAGACTGAGCCCCCAGTCTCATATCTCCCCACTTCTAAACTGGTTCCTTCTTCCTTGCAAATCTGACATCCCGAATGAACATCTGACTGTTACAGGCACCCTCTTCATATCCATTCAATTGCTCACTCTGGCCCATGAAGCTGCCTCTGCTGGGCCCACAAAGATAATGGACACAGGAGAGGCCTTGCCAGGAAGACCGGTGAGGGAGCACAGCCCAGTGTGGGTGTGAAGACCCTCTGAGCGTGGGCTCCGGGGGGTGGGGTCTGCCCGTATGCGCACGTCACTGTCCCTGCCCCAACAATGGCCAGTGCATAGTAGGTTCTCCACAAAGGTCTGTGAAGAGCCAGGCCCTTGCAGAGATGGGAAGAAGCTGACTCAGAGGCCAAGGTGTTAAGGGACGTCTGGGGCAGCTGAAACTGGGTGGGTGCGTGGCAGGAGGGGATGATAACAGTGAGGCGGCTGCAGGGCAGCCAGGCTGGCAGCAGGGCTCCAGGGAATGCGCGGCCAGGCATGGCTGCCCGGGGTCTCACCTTGAGCAGCAGCTGGTACTTGGTGATCCTCTGGACTGGCTTTAGCAGGTAGGAGTCCAAACTTAGCTTGTGATCCAGTTTCTTCTGGCATTCCTGCAACCACCGAAACCTCTGGTTTACACAGTTTTCATTATTCTTTGTTTGAGAGTCAATTAGTAAAGGAGATGATACTCTAAAGAGGGTTCCATAACATACCTGGAAAAATGGACAGTCGGAGCACTGTCTCCACAGGCTCTCGGAGCGGGGTTTGTTTTGGCAGTACTTCTCATAGATCTGGAACTCCTCCATCTGGACCCAGGACAGAAACCATGTCACAGTGCGCCTCCAAGGTGACCGTCATTGCAGCTCATGGAGGGCTGCTCCCACTCCCGAGTCACACCGCCCAGGGCTGGCCCTGCTGTGGAAGGACGCATGACACCTGGCCCCCGGCCCCTGGCCCCTCCGGGACCAGTCTGACCTCTTCCTGAATTCCTGTTCACCCCCTCCATCATGCCTCAGGGATGCATTAATCCTGGTATCTCCTTTTATACAGATCAACTCAATATAGCTGGCTTTTGCCATAGGAATAACAGACTAAAATTAACACGGGGCTAACACAGACTTTCTAAAGAAAGACTCTCCAGAGTTTGGCATACACAGTAGTACTCAAACTTGCAAGTGCATGAGAACAGGCAGGCTTGTTAAAACAGACTGCTGCCCCCACAGAGGTTTTGATTCGGCAGGTCTGGGGTGGGACCTGAGAACTTGCATTATAACAAGTTCCCAGGAGATACTGATGCTGATGGCCAGGGGACCCCCTTTGAGAACCACTGACTGACGGCAGGATTGCGCCTCCCCAGTTCTCAAATAGCACTGGGAAGCATTACCGATGGCCGGGCTGGGCTAAACATCAATATTGTTCCTCCTTTTCCTCCCTTCTGACTCTTCATACCAATTCATTATACCAGTCTCAGACTCTAGGTTATTTTATAAAAGTGACTTAGTTTTACTGCTGTGAGTAAGCTTCACTTTCCACATTGTAAACGAGCAGTTCATGGAGGTCAACCTAAGAGGACCATGTGGACTTTGTGGAGAAGACAGGGGTCCCCTGCATCCGGCTGCCCTTCCCTGCTCCCTAAGTCTCTCCTCATCCCGTGCCCCTCATTTAGCTGATTGTCCAGCCCTAGAAGGAGGCAGACATCTACCATTTCAAAGAGGAGAAAAATAAATACGGCTTAGCGAGCACAGATGACTTGTCCAATGTCAGCTAGTCAGTGAGGGAGCCTTAACCAGGACGGGATGAAACACAAAACAAAATAGCAGCATGAGAAAAGTTCAGCTTTATCTAACACTTGTAATTAAAACTTAGATGCTTTACAATTTGGGCATATCTCAAAGTTTAAATTTTATAGTTTTTCTCCTTTTTGAATTAGCTATTGGGCTTTAGAAAAAATGGTATTCTTTCAGCCCTACCAAAAAGTGTCATGTGATCTCAGCCAAACTTGGAACATTGGTACTTTGTCATTTCAGTTGGTAAGATGGGGACTGTGATAAAATTTAAAGTTATGATTTTACGTAATAGTAATTTTAGGAAGTAAGGCATGGGAAAGTATACATTTAAAAAAAACACATACCCTTTCTAGAAAACACCTTCCAACCAGCTCTGGGCAGTCTATGTAGTTTTCTAGCTCCCTCAGGAATATTCTAGACAAAGAAAGTTTGCATTAGGTCGTATGATAAACAACCTGCATAAGATGGCATCTATAACAAATTAACAGCTGTTATTTTCCAGACAACTTTCATTCCTAACTCTGGACAGCTCAGGAGGTTTTGTGTGTAAGAATACCTAGTCTGATTTCAGGGACCTGCAGCCCACACCTGTCACTCCCAGGGTCCTGACTGCACCAAACTCTCCGGTTTAAATAGACGTGGCCCCATGCGTCTCTTTATGCTTCTGATGTTGGCATTCGCACAGAAGTTAGGATAGCTCCTCTTTTATCAGCACAGACATGGTACAAAGAGTCCAAAGGCAGACAGACAGAAGCATCTCCAGGCTCTGGAATCCCAGCCCCTACAACCCATGTGCTGTGTCAGTTTTCTGCAGATGTCCTGGTCTGCCCCCAGGACCTTCCCGCATGCAGTACTGTCCCTGAGTCATGTGCCGAATTTCCCTACGTTTCTGACTTGCATCCATCCATGGGGTAAATCCCACTGGGAAGGTGAAGCTCCCTGGGGATCAGTTCACTACACGAGTCCTGCAACCAGTGCCCAAAGGCTGGCCAGAGCCACTAGCATGCCCAGGGACCAGGCCACCCACTCATTTTAATTCCCAAGGGAAGGCTCCTAGGTGGGGTTCAGTTGTAACCCGGTGCCTCCTTTATCAATGGGCAGTTGAGAGACACTAATGACAGTGGGGAGACTGGAGATGGAATTCCCGAGTGCCCTTTGAAGTCCAGAGGAGGGTGGGGCCTGAGTCACAAGCTGCTGGGCTCCCTGGCCCTGGACAGCACTGGGAAGGGGTGGGCTCACAGCTGGCCATTTTCCAGGACACACAGGCATTGAAATCCTCTGCTCACCTCCCTTCACACTTATGTCTGCCTGCTCATCTCCTTTCCCATGAGCTCCCGCAAATTTCGAGGAGACACTGAGGGTAAGCAGCTCCAGAAGGACCAAAGCACAAGGAGGCCGCAAATCTCTCTCGCAGGGAGAGAACAGGCAGGAAAGGAACTGCTAGTGTTGCCACCCTTTTCAAGAATGGGATTGGGAACAAAACCAGCCTTGCTAAGTGGCGTGGCTTTAGGTGCCACCCCAATACGCCAAATGCACACACTTGGGGGTGGGGTGGGGACTGGCTTCTGCTGGACCTGAAGGACAGGGAGAGGCAGGAGGGGCAGGCTGCTCCCACACAGTCATGCTGTCAAAACTCTGAGGCATCTCCCCACTGCTGGTGGGCGGCCCATTTGTAACCTACCTACCCCCGGTGGAGAGAACTTGTCCCGGGTACATCCCACCAAACTGCTGCTTGGTCTGTGGCCCCTCTGCAAGCTTATCCCCCCTTGAGAGAGGGAGGACGAGACAGTCTCCATCAGCACAGCATGGCCCAGGGGCTGTTTTGGTTTCAGCTCCTTACAGGTGGCTGCTTTAGAGGCGAGACATCACTGAGTGTGATCAGAGGAAGGGTCTCACCTGTTATGAAAGTGGTAAATTTCTTCCATGTTTCCAAATAAAACATCCTTCTTGTTTTGCAGGCCTGTTGAGATGAGATGTGTCATTAAAGGATTATCCATCTCAGCAGCGTAGCCCTGTGGAAGAGGAGAGAAGTCAGGAGGGAAATCGTGAAGCGCTGCTGACAGACCTTCAGGCCTTTTTAACAGCAGCTGAGTCTCCACAGTCCCGAGTGGGCGCCCCTCGGGGTGGGTGATGCTGTCTTAGGTTTTGGAAAGTGAGTACATCTTGTACTTACTCAGTGACCATTTCTAAAGTGATCGTCTGGACAAGCACCACAAAATATGAATGAATTACAAACAGCACCATTTTTTTTTCTTGGTGGGGTGGGTGGGTGAGATTCTATCTTTCTCCTTTATAGCCTTTTCAAAATTCAGGCATAACTTTTATGAAGCGGACAAATCTTATGTGCATACCTTGGTGAATTATTTATATGTCTACGCCCTTGTAACCGACATCCAGATCAAGATGTAGAATATTCCAGCACCCAGACGCGCTTCTGCCATTCTCAGGCAAAAACCCACCACCCCGCCTGCAGCCTGCACTCCAGCCTCTCCGCGCCAGACGGGCTCTGCTTGCCTGGGACTTCCTGTATAGGAACTGCACACGCTGCAAATCTGCTCTGATTTCTCCTGCTCACCATTATGCTCCTGAGGGTCACGCATAGTTCCTTACAGGAGCAGCTCTGCTTTGCTGTAAATACTGTCCCTGTGCAAATCCACCTAAATCTACTTGTCCCTTGTCCCACTGATGGGTATTTGAGTTGTTTTGTTATGAGTCAAGCTGCCATGAACCTTCATTCACATGCTTTTTGGTGGACACAAGACCACAGAGGGTGGGGGAAGCCCAGTCCATGGCCCACTCCCAGCGGTCCCCCCCAGCTGCAGGCTCACCTCCAGGACACAGAGCAGCTCTTCCACGTAGACCCGTTCCGTGTCAAGAAGCTCGTTCATCACGTGCCTGTGAATGGGTTGCACGAACTTATTATCTAGAAGCAGATTCCCTGACCAGCTTCCCTGATTTGGGGCCACCTACACAAAACGAGCCCTGATTCCTGACGCATGTCTCAAGCCTCCCTCTCTTCCAGGTCATGGCTCTGAGTCTCCTCACCCCTGCAGACTGAGCCTTGTTTGTTTCACCAGCTGCCCTTGTCTCTCTCCCAGGAAGAGCCCCTCCTTGCCTGGGGAAGGCTGCATCCCTCTGGGAGGCATCATTTTAACTGCTCCTGTGCCGTCACCACACTTTTGCATATAGTGTGGTGCAGTGGTGATGGGTGGAACTAAGTGCCTGTCATGTTATGGAGTCCCAGAAGGAGTGTGGGCTTGCAAACCAGCTCAGATCTCCTTTTATGGATGAGGACCACCTTTAACTGCCTACAACTATGCATCCCATTTTAATACACAGGCACTGGAGCCCAGGGGGTTGTTCCTGGGTTGGGACCATTGAGCATGGTCAGTTCTAAAACAACTGTCAGCACTTAACAAGGCCTTAGGCTGTGTTCAAAGAGTCCGAGCTCCTCTAGGGGCTGGTGGGGGTCAGGGGCCTTGGGCCTCCCACTCACCACAAGCTGGAGATGAGTGCTGCTCACTTGGGAGGAGAGAGCACAGTGGGAGCACAGAGTGGGGGATGTCCCGGGTGGGGGACTGAGTGGGGTGCTGAGGTCCAAGCAGTGAGCAGGCCCTCAGCATTCTGAGTACTGATCTCAGAGTGCGTAGACACAGGAAAGTGACAGGGTGCAGGCCACCTTTGTAGAAAGATGAATGGCCCAGCTCGGAGGGAAGCTGGGTTCTATGGTGAAAGTGACTACCAATCCTGGGAAGGATGTTGGAAGTGCCTTTCCTGTCAAGTCCAGAGTTCAGACTTCATCAAGCATTTGTGTTTGGGGACAGACTCAATTCCAGGGTGGACTGTGCAGGACACCCATGGTCATGGTACCTGCTGTGAAATAGTTTAGGTGTGCAGTAAGAAGAGCCCCAGCCAGGGTGAGGGCTTGAGAGAAGAGCAGGGAGCAGGAGGGGTGATGAAGAGAAAAGTGCCGCCCAGCCAGGAACCAGGAAGGGCTGGAAAGGCTCCTGAGCAGTGGGAGGGACCAAATCCACTGAGGGGACAGGAAGCTGGATCAGGGGACGGTTGGTTACATAGCTGATTCTGCATGTGCGACCAGAGGGCCTGCGTGGGCTGAATCACACTTATTTTCTCACCTGGGCTTGGAGAAAGGAGAATACAAGCCATTTCAAATCGCTGAAGTCCTGCCTGAGGATCCAGGGGCAAATGTGGCTTTTCTAAGGAAAACCTAAATTTCTCTTGGTTTCAGGTGTAGACATGTCAAATGGACAAGTGAATGCCGCGTCTGTCTGTACACTGCACGACACATGCACGTGTGTGGACCTCACGATGCCTGCTTTGCTCCCACTTTGTGGCTTTTGGGTAGAGGTTGGAATTTTTCACCAACTTTGGCTCGTTTCTATTCAGACTATCCTGGCCAAAGGCTGAGATCTGGGTGGGTCGTACTGATGTAGGGAATTTTTCTGTGTGAGTGAGTGCCGGGATCGTGTCTTGTGAAACCAAAGAATGGAAGCATGGACAAAGGAGAGGGGAGGAATTTAAAGAGGATAATTTATTAAAAATCGAAGAAATGCAGCTCCCGAGGGGGAGGGGATTCCCGAATGGGATGTCCCCTGACTGAGGCTAAAGCTCTTACTGTTATACTCTCCCTTGCCTCTTTGGGGAAGGGGAACTGGCGCCTTTTAATGGAATTCATCTATTTTTTTGCCCATCCTGAAGGGATTAATGAAATAATCCATTCCTATGTATCAGAGCTGCTCCATTTGTCCAGCCAAAATTTATGAGATAATTTATTAACTTCAAGGTTCTGTTAACATTTTATCCTGGAGTGAATGAGTTACTTCAGAACCTGGAGTTTTAGGATATGGCTGTCTTTTGTTTATTCTACCAGGGACCTTCCTGTCTGCCTAACAACATGCTAACTAACCTGTCTCAACTGAGCCATTCAGTGGTGCCTGGAAAGGCAGCGCACCCACCTCCGCAAGATGGCCAGGCTCTCCTCCTCATCCCCCGTGGAGCTGCTCCGGCCCTGTCGGCTCTCACTCATTTCACTCTGGGGAGAGAAGAGCATGCATTGCATTTAGATTTCAAAAAGAGAAGGCACAGCCTAACGTCCTGACTTTAAGACCCGGGAGTCCACGCTCATTTCCCAACTGGGATCAGATCTGAAATCTGAGGTCCTGCAGGATGAGGAGGGGAGGATGGATGCAGCTCACTGGCCCATATGTGGGAGAGGGGCTGGGGAGAACTGGGCTGGGTGGCAGCCAAGGAGGGTGAAGTGACCAGGAGGCAGTGGGGCTTGGGGCAGTGCAGGGTTCATGCCAGGAACAGTGGGGCCTCACCTTGGCCCTCCTGTAGGGCCCTCTACGGACTGCGTTGCCCTCAGAACTGTTGTTCTCAGAACCTCTCCGGATGCCTGGTTTGGAAAAAAAGAGGAGAAAGCTGGGTGCAACTTTGCATTTTACTGCATCGACAGGGGAAAAGCATGTCCAGAGTGACCAGAATTTTTTTTGTTTTTACTTTCGGAGAAAAAAAGCAAGCAGCCTAAAGAAGGGTGAGGAAAGCACAGCATAAATGAAGAGCAAGAAGATGGGTCAGGAGGTGAGGTAGGGGGTACAGGCTGGAGTTAGTTCACATCCACAGAGGGGCTCCCAGCTCCCAGCCCACGGGTGGGGGATGCTGGAGGGAAGGGGGATTAAGGGGTTAGGGGATGGCATCTGGCAATTGAGGGAAGAACTTTGTGACCAGGATGTCTCTGGTCCAGGAGGCCTCCAAACGGGCCAGAGAACGATGTCTTCTCAGACCCCGCATGCTGGGGGTGGGAGTGTTTGGGGACAGGGAGGGGACAGGAAGGAGTCACTGGGAAACGGTGCAGTGTCTGGCTCAGCCTTAAAGAAGGACTTCGCTGGGGGAGATGTAACGAGGGGCTGTAGCCAATTGACTGCAGTGCCTGGCGGGCAGCTGAGGCATTGGACACACCAGAGAGGCTTTGGGGCTGAAATTGGAATTGTGGGGGAGAGAAACTACTTTGGCAGGAGCACTGAGGACAAATGGGTAGGGGGAGAGAATGGAGTCAGGGTAAACAGGACCAGGAAAGTCCCTTGACCGTTATTCCAGTTCCAAGGGCCACACACTTTGCCACAACCACTCAGCTCTGCTGTGCTCAGTGCAGAAGCAGCATGATGAGAGTAAATGAATAAGCAGACTGACTGCTGATAAAACTTTATTTGCAAAATTAGTGATGGCCTCTGGACTTGGGCCCACTGTGGAAAGGAAGGAGGTGTCCCCCGGAGGAACAAGGTGTGCCTGCACATACCTGGGGAGGGGCAGGGGGACTTTGTGAGCGCCTCTGGCCGGGGGGCCACTGGCTGCACAGGCCTCGTCTGCTTGGCTGCCAGCTTCTTCAGGCTTGCCTGTCTCCGATGAAACATCTCTTCCATGCTCTCTTGCTTCTGGAAGACCTTCTGCACGTGTTTCTGAGGTGAAAGGGTATGGCGAACTAGTTAGCAAGATGCCTTATAATTGTCGGCGTCCCCAATTTAAAAACAGAAAGATCATGTGTAGACCAAGTGCTAGTGACGCAGCACCTATCACCAGTGCAGCAATCCTGCACTGGCTCCACTCGCTATGGAGAGGGAGGGGGGAACCCCACTACAGAATGAAGGACGCTAGCCTAGAGGAACATCGGCTGGGAGGGAGGGACATGCTGCCCTCTCCAGGCACCTAAAGGCGGTCTATGGAAGGGGCTGTAAGTACACTTGTGGGCTGCCCCAGGAGGTGGGCTGAGAACAGCTGGCCGAGAGTGAGGAGTTCTATTTCAGCATAATATTGAGAGAAGCACGCAGGAAGCAGGGCCCATGGAAATGGCTACTTCATCAAGAACATACCCCTCACAGGGAGTGATCCCGCAGGAGGTAAGAACACAACCTTTTAAAGGAGGCATAAAAATAATTTCCGCATTGAAAGAAAACTTGAGCCAGATAACCCCCCAACTCGACATTTCTCTCAAATGCCTAGTATCGTCTGAGAATTCATTAAATGCTTCTTTCGAACATCATCGGAGTAACTCCCCACCATTCAGGACAGGTGAGCTACAGGTGAAAAGCCCGAGTTGGCATACCATTAGATCTTGGGTGAGGATGGGTTCGTAGTCCTGGTAAATTTTATTGAGCTCCTGGATCTTATTTTCTGCACCGGTCTCCAAAAACTTCTCAATTTCTTGGAGGGCGGCCTCAGCCCCGTCCTGGGACTGGCACTTGTCCACAGGCTGTGAGGCCAGCAGGTAAATCCCCTCATCGCACCATTTCATGGACTGGACACGTGAAGCACAGCAGAGGGAGAGAATGGCACTGTTAGAAGCTGTGTCTTGGCTCTGTTTGCTGGGGCCTGTCAGCTGTCTCACATACAGTCTGCTGATCCCTACACGTTGGGAATATCTGCAACACTGCACCATCCTACTTCTGCCGTTATATGCAAAGGAGTCCCTTGGAGGGAATGCAGTGTTGTATAAACGCCAAGCAAACTGCCCAGGACTGGACTTATTCACACACAGAGAGAGGCAAAGTGCAGTGAGTTAGTTGCTGCAAGTGAACTCTAGAACACAGACAACTATGTCAGGACATGACCATCTGGGCCATAAGAAAGGTGTCCAGACAGCAGGGTGTGGGCCAGTTTCTAATCTATGACTGTGGTACACCCCACGTGGCGGGAGCTGGCCACTTGGGACCAAGAATCAGGCTGCTCATTAGGGGCGTTGGGGTTGGGGGGTCCTACCGCCTCCAGGAGACCATGCAGCTCCAGTGACTTGTGGAGTAGCCCCCTCCTCTGCCCAACCTCTGCCACAAACTGGTCGCAGAGGTGCTGCAGCTCATGGCACTTGGGGCGGATGGAGTCCACGGCGTAGTGCTTGTTGTCGATGAGCTGCTCACCCTCCAGGGACAGGGTGCGGGCCCGTTCCACGGCCACCTGCAGAGACAGCAGCCCCAGAAACACAGATCAGCTTATGTTCATTAAAGCAAGCAGGGCATTATTTCCTGAGTGATCTGTGGGGCATGGGGGCGAGGGTGGGTGTGGGGGTAGGATGTGAGAGTGAGGGTCAGAGGGGGTGGGCCAGGCAACCATCCCTCCACCTGCCAACGTCATTTGGGGCTGCGGGTTTCACTCAAATGGCAGGAAAG
This sequence comes from Rhinolophus sinicus, assembly GCF_036562045.2. Classification (NCBI taxonomy): domain Eukaryota; kingdom Metazoa; phylum Chordata; class Mammalia; order Chiroptera; family Rhinolophidae; genus Rhinolophus; species Rhinolophus sinicus. The sequence continues at coordinate 55,050,552 of NC_133754.1, read as the reverse complement.
CCCAATTCCTGTGCCTTCCTAAGCAACTTTGGTGACACCACAAGTACCGCCTCACCAGGCCGTCTCCCACCCACACCAGTCCACGTCCCACTCCTTACACTGGACTTCTCCTCAAAGCTGGTAAGGTCCTTCAGGAGGTGTTCCACATGTGCCAGGCTGTTGCCCACATCTGTGAAGGTCGCTATCTTCTGGGCCAACACATCTAAGGCAGCTTTGACCTGAAACCCAGGAAGGTGGGGCGAGAGAGTCGGGCCCATGTCAGAATAGCCACAGCTGAGCAGTGAGGACATGGAGACAGGACCAAAATTGAGATAGAAGGGAGGAGAGGGAAAATCCAGATCTACCTCCAGAAAAACAGGACTAGAGGGAAACTACCTCAGCAAGAGCATCTACAAAAATCCTATAGGCAACATTATACACATACTGTTGGTGAAAACAATGCATTCCCCCTAAGATTGGGGACAAGACAAAGAGGTCCACTCTCACAACTATTATTCAAGTGGTAGAAGCTCTAACCAGTGCAATAAGGCAAAAAAATAAAAAAAAAATAAAAATATAAACCAACAAAAGGCATAAGGATGGAAAAGGAAGAAATCAAGCTTTCCGTTTGCCCATGACCTGATCATCTGTGTAGAAAATCCCAAAGACAAACAACTCCTAGAATAAATATGATTGGCAAGGTTTCGGGAGTCAACATAAATATACAAAAATCAATTGTACTTCTATATGTAGCAATGAATACATGGGCACCAAAACTGAAAACTGAATACCATTTCTAATTGCTTAACAATGAAACATGTACGTGTGAATCAAACAAAACATGTACTGAATGAGTATGCTGAAAGGAAATCTAAATAAATGTTGATACATATTGTGTTTATTGATTGAAAAATTCAACTTAGTAAAGATGCTGATTCTCTTCCAAATAGAGGTTTAACATAATTCCTATCAAAATCCCAGCAATTTTTTTTGTAGATACAGACAAGATTATTTTAAATTTACATGGAAAAGCTAAGGAACTAGAATTTTGAAACAATTTTGAAAAAGAAGAATAAAGTGGGAGGAATTAACCTACCGGATTTCTAGACTTATTATATAGCTATAGTAATTAAGACTATATGATATTGATGCAGGGACAGAACACAGACCCAGAGATGACTCCCCAAAATATGCCCAACTGATTTTTGACAAAAGTGGAAAAGTAATTCAATGGAGGAAAGATGGTCTTTTCAACAAATGCTACAGGAGCAATTGGAACTGCAGAGACTTAAGAAATGAAACTTGACCTAATTCTCACACATTATACAAAAAGTAACTTGAGATGGATTAATGGCTTTAAATGCAAAACTATAATCTTTTATGAGAGAAAGCTTAGCAGAATATGTTTTAGATCTAGGGTTTAGATCATCCTTCAAAAATACAACCCTTCAAAAGAAAAACTGATAAACTGGACTTCATAAAAATTAAAAAGCTTTGCTCTGTGAAAAACCTTGTTAAGAGGATACAAGGAAAAGCGACAGACTGGAAGAAAATATTTCCAAACCACAAATGTCACAAAGGACTAGTATCTAAAGTATATAAAGAACTCTCGAAACACAGCAGTCAAAAACTAAAAACCAAAACAATCCAGCTGAAAAATTGGAAGTAGTAATAGAGACATTGCACTGAAGGGGATATACTAATGACAAATAAGCACATGGAAAGATGTTCACGGTCATTAGCCATTAGAAAATGCCAAACAGAACCACAATGAGATATCACTGCACACCTGTCAGAATATGTGCATAAAATAAAAAATACCACACCAAATGCTGGTAAGGATGTGGGGAAGCTGGATCACTGATACACTGCTGGTGGGAATGTAAAATGGTACAGCCATCTGGAAACAGTATGGCATTTTCTTAAAAAGCTAAACATGCAACTACCATCTGACCCAGCAATTGCACTCCTGAACATTTATCTCAGAGACATGACAACTTATGTTCACACAAAAACTTCTACATGAATGTTTATAACAGCTTTATTCATAATAGCGAACACCTGAAAACAGCTCAGATCGCCTTCAGTGGATGAATGGTTAAACTGTGGCTTGTCTATATCACGCATACTGACTGTTTAGGAATAAAAAGGAACAAACTGTTGGTACATACAAAAACTGGAATGAATCTCAGGAGAATGATGCCGAGTGTAAAGAACCAATCCTAAAAGGTTATGTACTGTATGATTTCATTTGCAGAACATTCTTGAAATGACAACATTATGGAGAATGGAGACCAGATTAGTGGTTGCCAGGGCTCGGGGGTGGGGGTGGGAGGGAGGTGGGTGTGTCTATAAAAGGGAAACACAGGAGATCTATCTTTGTGGTGATGGAACATTCAGTGCATTGACTGTATCATGGTCACTACCCTACCTGGGATGCTGTGCTTTAGTTTGGGGAGACTTCACCACTGGGGGAAACTGGGGGAAGAGTACGTAGGATCTCTCTGAATTATTTCTTACAACTGCACTTGAATCTACAATTTTCCCCAAATAAAACATTTGATTGTCTGAAGAACCTTCCTCAGTCCCCAAAGTAAGGAAAGACCATCCTCTCCAGATGCTCCCAGGGTGTGTTGGTCACACTGGCCAGCTGGTGCTACCTCTCTGGTCTGAGTCAGGGAGGCTGCTTCACCTTGTCTCCCGAGCTGGAGCCCGTGCCCCTCTGTAACAGTGCTCAGTGAAGGCTGCTGAACTAGAGCCCACCTTTTCCAAAAGGTGATACTCATGACTCTTTGAGGAGGCCTGGAACTGGAGGCTGGCCCCCACAGGACTGTTCACTGGTCCTCCTCACCTGGCACGTAGATGCTACCTCGCAACAGCTTTACCATTGAACTCAGTGCGGTCACTTATTTCCGTGTATTTATGATTCCTCCTTCCTGACCAGAGAGAGGTGTTCTAAGGACAGGAAAAGTGTTGTCATGACGTCTACGTTGCCCAGCACCAGGGCTAGACCACAGGGAAGTCTCAGCGTATGTATTCCACATAAATAAATGATTAACAGTCTTCTGGTCAGTCGGCCATCTCTAAGGCTCTAACACAATGATGGCACATGCCTTTGATATAGCCCTGTTGTACTGAATCCAAGGACGGACTGTATCTTTTATTTTTGTATACCTAGGGCCCAAGCCAGCACATAGTAGGCACATGTTGGAGGAAAGAACATACAAATGACCATAAAGGGAGAACAAAGGCCCCTTGGCTAATTGACGAATAATGCAGAAGGAAGTACATGCCAAGGAACAGATTGTACATAACCTTTTGTATGTAATGATTTACTCATCAATCACATATTTCAAGGTTTAGTTCAGCTTGATCTTGCAGCTCCATATGGCTTATCGAGACTATTCTGCATTGAGCCATAGTCCCCTGGGTAACTTGGTTTTCAGCGCTGGGTGATCCGGCCACATACTGGCTTCCTGCACCCAGAACGCCAGGTGCCCACCTACAGGTCTGTGCATGCTCTGGGCCACTCACCTCTCGGAAATCCTGCTCGAAATGCCGTAGCTGCAGACACTGTTCCAGTTTTTGCTGATGTTTTGCCCAAAACTCATCAAAGGCAGCCTCGGTTTCATTTAGCTGGGCCAGGAGCCTAGGAAGGAAGAGAGGAACCTGTGCTGTGAGTGGGAGTAGCATGTGGCGGTGTGTGAAGAATCATCCCTGCAACATGAAGTGGGGTGGGGCTCTGTCTTCACGCAGCCTTCCCAAGACCCTCACCTCCTCTTATCACAGGCACTGCAGCACAGGATTTGCAGGTGGGGTTTCTTTAGGTCCCGTTAACATGAAAGGGAGAGGCATGTCAGAGGCATAACTGTAGTCTGTTTCCCTGCCTCACCAGGCCTCATCACGCTGGGACGTACTGACACAGCCTCTTGGGGAGGGCAGCTGGATGAGCTGCTTGTTAATTTTTAAAAGGTCAAGATGGTAAAGGTTTGGGCTTATTGTTTATAACTTTGAGTCAGAGGTAAAGGAAGCAGCAAGTTACCACAATGCACATGCGGGTGAAGAGCTGCAGGCCCCCATTCACTGTCACTGTGTCCAAACCTGAGAAGCTGTATGTGCCAGACACTGTGCTGGACAAGTGTGAACTGATTTGATCCCACACCCATCCTGTAAGACGTGCTCAGGTTAGCCCCATTGTGTGGAATGGGACAGGAAAGTGAGCGAATTCAGAAGCTCTACAAGCTTGAACAAGTCACCACTGTTCTCCTTTAAATGTCTCCTCCATGCTTGTGAAAAAAGAGCGATTGCTCTAAGAAACCTTCCTGCCCAGAAAAGCCGCTTTATTTGGCATTTGGAAGAAAAACATTTCAGTGGTAAGGACCCTGAGTTCTGCTTGCTTCTCTTTCGAATGAGGAAACAGAGGCTCAGAGAGGTGACAAGCCAGTTGGGGTGGGACCTCCTGCTCCTGCTTGTCTGTCACTCTGTCCTCAGCCTACGGCCTCTCGTTTCTGCAGAGACCAAGCACCTGAACTGCACCCCCCTACCCCCAGCAGCCCACGGCCCTCACCTCTGCACGGTGGTCTGATTGTCCAGCTGGTCCTGGTTCAGGCTCTGCTCTGGGCTCTTGACTAGAGGTTCTCGGATGCTCTCCAGGATGCTCTGCCCCTCGTCCAGGGCCAGCCTCATGTCCTCCTGCGGGAAGATCACAGCACCTCTCACCCCAGGTCCACCCACACCCCGGGATGCTGTCCAGGTCGGCGAGAGCGGTGGGCTTCATGGGGCATCCCCCCTGCGAGGGGAGTGGGATTGTGACGATAAGGTGGGCATAGCATCAGCCAGAGCGAAATCTTCCTAGGCCCTCTGTGCTGACCTTTTGCATCTGTGTTCCACTTAGGACTGGGGAAGGAAGACAGGTGTTGGGGAGACTCCTTTCCCTGTGACCAGGGCAGAGCTAGGGTTACGGGTCACTCAGGGGCAGCAGGATAAGGTAAGACAGTAACAGGACACCAGACCGCTATATGCCTGCTTCTGCAGCTGTCCTCATTGCCAGCAGCAAAAGGGAGGGAGGGGTTCTCTTCTTGGCGTGGGTGGGGGGCAGTGCCTGAGGACCACCAGCGGGTCACAGCCACTGCTTATTCAAAGCCTGCGACATGCAGATTGGGCCGGGGGTACGACAGACCCTGGGAGCACTGACAGACCCAGGGAGCACCGCTCCCTCAGAACACATTTATCCAGGAAGTGATAGTACCTCCAGGAGTACAGTGACTACTGTATGAATTTCAACCTCTCCGAGTCAGTCCCCCATGTCTCTGCCTGCTGTCTACGGGATCCCAGGGGTCGAAATCCTTTTTTGGTTTACTAATAACAACAGAAACACCTAGATGGAGGGCCTTGCAATCCAGACAGCTCGGGAGCTTGTTCAGCGAGAAGCCGCCTGTGACGCCTTGCTTTAGTCAGCTTCCACAAGTTACTCAAGCCAACCGCGAGGTGTCTGTGTTTATACTGGTAGTATTCCTTACCCTGCTTCCAAAAAAGGAACATGTTTCAGTTCTCATCACAGAGGTTCCCCAGCTCATTAGCATCAAAAGGCATCTTTGAGGCCTCTTAGATTCTGTTTTACTTAATGCTGACATCGGCTTTCTCCCCCACTGTCTTGCAGGCGGGACGGCAGACACCCCCCAGAAGATGCACGTACCTTCGCTTTGTCCTTCTTCTCCATGTGTGCGCAGAGCACCGAGCTTGTCGATTGGACATCATTGGGCAGTTCCGTTTCGGCCAGCTCGGTCCCAAAGGACTGCAGCATCTGAGCCGTTTGTTTGACCATGAGGGCGAAACTTTCGATCGCCTTGGGAAGAGGGAAAACACCATCACCAAACTGCATGCACCACACCCTCCTGCTGCCTGAAAAGCACCACCAAGGACCAGTCGGGGCATCTTCAGAGGGGACAGGGCCACAGCAAGCCCGATCTACATAAAATAAATACCTTCCCACTGGTTTCTTAGCCTCACGACTTCTTCAGAAACATACCAGACACTCTTTACATACGCTTTCATCACCTAGAGTCATTCTATGCTTGAGGTCTCTCTCCTTGTTAAGAGAGGTGTGAGTGCTGCAAACTACAATATGGGGTTTCTCTTTCTTTCTTTTCTGTCTCTGAGCCTGGAGAAAGCCACTCCCAAATTTATTACTCATGTTATTTCTTTGGATGACTAAGGTCCACTGAGACCATCTTCTCATTCTTGGGGAGAAAACTTGGGTTAACATGAACATGTCTTTGGAAAAGGCAGCATCGAAACGCAAAAACAATCCTGGTAAATTAGGGATTATTAAGAAGCACAACCCCCACCAGAGAGTGCAGGGAAGACTCACCGTGCGGTGACACAACCACCTGGTGTGGCAATAATCCAGGGTCCCACCCAGGTCCTCGGTCAACTGGGATTTGTCGATGTAACCGTGTAATTCTGGTACTGAGCTCAGCATTATGACCTAGAGGAGAAAGAAAAAACGACCCCATAAAAAGAACGCCCAGCAGCTGGAGGGAGGAATTGTTCTCCTGCTGGTTGCTAAGGGTGGCGGTGTGGACAGAATTCACTGGCTTTGGATTGGGTTTAAATCCCAGCTCTACCACGTACTAGCTGGTTGACTTTAGGCAAGTTGCTTATTCTCCCTGTGCCTCAGCTTCCTCGTTTGTGAAATGGGTATGTGATGACTGATCTTGCCAGATGACAGCCACCAAAAATACATAAAACCCTTGACAGAACTGAGCACGCAATGGACCTCGGGCATCTGATAGGCATTTAGATGTAACTCTGTCCAGGGGAGCTCAGCACGGTTATCAAACAGTGCTCTGACTCGAAAGCAGATCATTCTGTACCTGTTCCTGTTGAAACCATGTGAGGTCATTGCAGGCATAGAATCAGCTCAGCACCCTTAGGTGCACAGCTGCTTTTAGGGGTGAGCATGTGGTTGTGGTGACTGAGCAAGCTCTTCCACACAGGACAAGTCTTTATTTTTTAAATATTTTTCCTGCCCTTTCTGAGGTCATTCTGTCCATGAGTTTTGGATAAAAATATAGCCTTTGCTTTGTAAGCTGTCACACAGATACTACAAAATAGGTCTTCAGAGGTTTAGCCCAAATGTTATTCGAAACCACCTCATGTATTATTAAATACTGTATTAGTTTAAGGCAAGGTTCTCCCCTAGGTGATTCTGCCCCCCCAGGGGACACTTGACAATGTCTGGAGACAGTTTTGTTTGTCATGATGTTAAAGGTGGTGGTGCTGGCATTTGTTGGGTGGAGGGCAGGGGGTGCTGCTAGATCCCACCATGCACAGGACAGCCCCACCACAGAGAATAATCGTGTCCAAATTGTTACCAGTGCCGACATTAAGATCCCCTGATTAAAGCATAATCATTTAAAAAATAGGATAAATGTCAATTTAGAGTAGAAAGGGTTCTCAACAGAGATGACTCTGCCTCCATTCTCTCTTTGCTCTTCTAACAAAACTATTCATGTACTGCCAAACAGCCCTGCTTCATGACCAGCCTGACCAAAGACTGGTTGATTAGGCAATCTAAGGATTTAAGTCACCTTCCTTTATGATTTTTGTATCTCCATTAATGTCTTGTCCATGTTTCACATATATATTTAACCATGACAGAAAAGGTGCAAGGACTCACCGTTTTTCTTAATATTTTCTATCTAGCGCTGAGTTCAACACACAGCACCAAAACATTGAGCAGGAATACATTTTTAACAACAGCATTCAGATTGTGCTTTCTATAATTCTAAAGAATGATCTAAAATGGGTCAGTGAGTTGAAGATGCTGGCAATGATTTTTGTGAAACCGGTTTTTGACAACTCACTAATTTGGCCCAATAGTTATTTTGCTGGGCCGATGCCAGGGAGCTCCCCTTTGCTGAACCTGCCCTGTGTCTGTCTGGCTAAAGTAAGGAGATGAGGTAGGGATCTCCATGCAGAGCCGAGAGCCACCCAACGCTGCCAGCAGCTCGGAGTTCTCTCCACAGGTCTGGGAGATACTTGGACCCACTTCTCTGGCCCCTCTATTGTCCCCAGGGACTGGCAGAGCCCAGCTGTTCCTCATAGGAGGTGGGTGACGGTGCTCAGCAGGTTGGGCTCTCTTGTTCTTCAGCTTGACTTTGCTGTAAGAATGTTCTAGACTTGTGGCTCTGATGAAATGCCTGTACTTTTATGGGGTGATCCATCCAAGGTCATGCTTTGCATAGTCAACTGGAGGTGGAGTGTGGCCTGTGGGAATGAAGGCTCATACGGCTCCTGGTAGCGTAAGAGGGAGTACAATTTCCTACTGAGTTGCTTGGGGCTTTATTTATGCCCACAGCTCTGAGGTTAGCACCTTGACAATTTCGATTATCATAGATGGGCGAAGAATGCAAATAATTCAGTTCTGCCTACAGAGCTAAAGCAGGGTATACTTACCGGTACCTTCATCTTAAAGTCATCTCTATTGAATTTGAAAGCCAGGTCAGAGAGAGTCCTTTGGAAAAATCCTGTTGGGCGCAGAACAAGGACGAGCTGCAGGTTTGCTGGGAAGGATGCCTGTAAGAAAACAGAAGGACAGGGGCACTGACGGTGGACCACTGCAACTGCTGAGCGTGGGGTCCCTGCACACCTGCAGCTGATTGCACAGTCTATGTGGAGAAGACCCAGCTTACTGGTCCAGGCATTTTCAACATGGCAATGTCATACTAAGATAAAAATGGTTACAGAGACTAGACTCTGTGAGAGGCATCACCATTTCTTAAAGGAAAAGGAAAAAAGTCACAGTGCTTGGGACAACTATACTATGCTGCTTATAAACTTAAAAGTCAAAAGCTTATTATACTTGCTATAGACTGAAGTGTGACCCCTAAAGTTCATATATTGAAGTACAAACCCCCAGGGTCTCATATGTGACCTTGTTCAGAGACAGGGTCTTTACAGAGACAATGAAGCTAAAATAAGGTCATTAGTGTGGATGCCTCACCCAATATGACTGCTGCCCTTATAAAAAAGGGAAATTTGGACACAAAAAACGCACAGGGAGCGCACCATGTAAAGATGAAGGGAGAAATGGGTGATGTGTCTACAAGCCAAGGAATGCCAAATATTACCAGCAAATCACCAGAAGCGAGAGCATGGACCAGATTCTCCCTCACAGCTCAAAGGGAACCAGCCCTGCTGATGCCTTCGTCTGGTCTCCAGACTGGGAGGCAATATATTTCTGTCGTTCAAACCGTCCAGGCTAGCAACTTTGTTATAACAGCCCCAGGGAACTAAGACGCGTGTCAAATAGAAACAAACCTATCTAGACATATATATGTATTACCTAAAAGAAAGATAAAAATAAGCTTATACCCTAGAGCACACACACACACAAACAGATAAAATTACATAAATATGTTTGGTTACCAGCTCTGCTTATAAGGAATGTGACCTTGGGCAAGTTATTTAACCTCCCTGTGCCTCGGTTTCCCCATCTGTGAAATAGGGAAAACAAAATGTCTTCCTCACTGCATACTCTTGAGGGTTAAATGCCCTGACGCATGTGCAGTGTTTAGTATAGTGCTCGCACAAAGTGCTAAAAAATGTGGTGATGACAGATATATAGTAAGAGGCTATTCTAGATGCCAGATTATTTCCAGATGTTGAAATCTAGGAAGACCCCATTACTAAAACAAGACATTTTGAAGCAAGTGAATTTGATTTCCAGAGAACTAGGCTAACTGCACCTAAAATATAGTATGTAGAAAAGAATGGCACAGCTCTAAGGCCAGAAAGGGATATGCCAGTAAGAATGGAAGACGAAAGCCAACTCACCACAGTATCTTGGCTAACAGGTTATTCCTGGGTCACACTCTAATATCCATGCTGGTCTCAGCAAGATTGGCAGAAGTGAGCCCTCAAGAGCATGGAACTGGGGAGCCCCCCCATCAGGTACCAGTGGGTGGCCCATCTGTACACCAGAACTCACCACATCTGTGGCTGTTCCTGGGCTACGTCATAAGGTTTAAAACTGCCACCCACTTACTGGTGATGCCCACACTGTCTGTGGCCTGGCCGCTCCCTGAGCTTCCACCCGAAGGTCCTGGATGCCTGCCAAGTACCTCCGCCATCCTCTAGGAACATTGAGGGTGGCGCTAAGACTTCAGTGAGTAGGGCACATACCCTTCCAGCCTGCAGCCCCCTAGACATGCCCTCCCTCCATGTTTGTGTCCCCCCAACATGTCTGTATGCCACTGTCACTGCCCGGGAGCACAGGGACCACGTGTCCTTGGTCGCCAGCACCTTAGCAAGTGCTTGCTAAGTGTCTACAGCTGTGTGGACAGGGAGGTAAGCTGAGCGCGATCATGGGGTGCCATCTTCCCAGCCATGGTCTCCACATTCACCCACGATCACCCGCTGGCCCGGAGCTGGGCCTGGGTGGGGTTATTCTGAGGCAGGCAGGGTGTCACTCGGCCCTGCTCCCTGTGTCCCACCATCACACTCTCTACTTGGACACAAACCTCTCTACATCCTGTGGGGAGCACACAGTGCAGCAGGGACATGTGATTGCTCGACACCAGCCCAGGAGGAAACTGAAAAATGTACCCCAGTGAGCAGTGGTCTCTCCATTGGTCCTGCTCCCACTGACTCAGGCCAACACTCATAAAGTTCAACTCCTTTGAGTGGGAAGGAAACAACTCAGAGAACCACACGGAGGGTTGGAAGTCCTAGGGTAGATTCTGGGTCACTTATCAACAAGCAGACTATGCAAACCTGTCACCACCATTTGTGAAAGTGGCCACCACTATTTAAGGAAAACCTCTTTATGAAAGTCTCTTTCTGGAGGTGACAGTGAGTCATACTTTTCTAAATTTCAATATTGTTTTTATCGCCCTGATTTACACCTCATGGCGGATGTGCTCTGTAAGGATGACAGTTGGAACTTACGTGACAAACTATGCCCTTGTCCTTCTTCAGCGATTTCACTTAGATTAATTCAACCCAGGTGGCAAGAAAACTCACTGGCAGTGGAATTCACCCACCCCATCCCGACAGGAAAGGCACCAGCCTTGCAAAGCCTGGGGCTGGAGACTGATGCTGGAGGTGACAAACAGTTAATTCTCCTCCTTTTCTTTGCTTTAGTTTCCATTTCTTTAAGTTATTGCATCTTTATATTAAAGAGCGTAATTGTAAGATCCTAGCCAAGTCAGAAGGCCTTAATGATATACACAAACATGTATTTTGAATATAAACAACAGTAAATTAAAATTTCTCTCGGTTGGAGCCAACCATATGTATTAAAAGCTGGAGACAATTCCAAAATAAAAACTTTATTTTAAAAATAGAGGTAATTAGATGGAGGATTTGGGCTGAAGGCTATCAAACAACATCTTTTTGTGACTTACTCATTAATCGAGTAATCATAAAATGATTATAATAGGTTTATATGTAATATGAAAGCAATATCATTTTCTGGGGCTGACACTGATTGACTTAGGGACCATGTGGTAACCACATGAATATAATTTGGAGATAGAAAAAGAGGAGTTAACTGGCTTCTGAATTAATATTTTTGGAGGCTTGTACAATGAAGCGACAACACAACTAAAACCAATAAAATATAACAGAAACTGTGGGGCTGGGGAGCTTTGGGGGATGATGTTTGAAACCCTCCCCAAGTTCAAGTAATTTCCGTAAGTCTGCTCACAACCACATTTATCCAGGCTGACATTATATGCTTAATGTCAAACGCAGCAGCTGAAGCCTGACCAATGACTTCTGTCTCATAGTAGACAGAAAAAAAAAATACACCCCACAAGCTTGTGTAATAAATATAAATTGGAAAGTTTGTGTTTTGGTGTTAAGAGATAAAAACAAAACAAAACACAAAACACAAAAAACCTCGGAGTCTGAATCGGAGAAGCTGAGCAGAGGCCTCCCTCTCCCAGGGCTGCTCCTGAGGAGGTTTGGACGAGAGCACTAAGGATGGAGCATCTCAGAAGACCCCGTCGGTGAATAACGGTAAGCTTATCATAACATCATTAAGAAAAAGACATTTTAATGAAAAAGAAGTGGGAAGGACATAATCTTTGGAAGAAGGACAACGATTAAACTGAATACGCTCAACATTACAAAACTCGCACTGCCTGCTCTTCTTTCTAGAATGCTCTGTGTGGACCAGCACTGCCCAACTGGTGTGCCTGGACCCCTGGTGCGGGGAAGGAGTTCAGCCTTGGAGACAGACCCCCAGCCATCCTACTCCATCAGTAGATGACCATAGCCCTTTGAAGCCCAGTGTCTCTACCTGCTGTGCAGGGACGATAAGCACAGGGAAAGCGGGAGTGAAACTGCACGTGTAAAAGCCTTCTCCAACAGAGCCTAGGATTCAGGAGGAGCTCATTATTACTGGACCCCGTTCCCTTCCACCAAAGTGGGTTCAGGGTGGTGCTATGCATTTCTGCTAAACTATGTAAGTATTTGTTCAAAGCAGACCCGTTCTGAGAAAGCTTAGCTGTGAAATAGCTGGAGCTGGGCCTCCCGGCTCTGCACTATCCATTCTGGCTCCCAGGCCCTGCGGTGAGGGCAGTGCCGTGACCCCTCCACTCCCTTGGTAAGCTGCGCTCCACCCCCTGACCCCTTGGAAGGATTCACAACCACTGGTCTCCCACCTTCACTGTGTCCCGAGGGGCATGCTGATCGCCCCCTCTGCCAGGACAACTCTTCCTTCCCTTCTGACTTTTGTTGGTGTCACCTCTGCTGAGAAGCCTTCCTGGTGCTCACACTGTCCCTGTCTTCACCTCCATTGGGTGCTGGCCAGCCTGTGCTTAGACCTCTGGTAACTGGCACACAGTAGGAATTCACTGGCATTATTTAAGACAATATGATTTTGTCATATGTAGTATATTTACTGGATGACCTGAAAATCCTGAGTCCTTCAGATACTTCATTCTGTTCCCTTTCTGCACACACAGACAGCTTTGACTCTGGGAAAAACCAGAGTTCTGCCCCATGCAAAACGACTTTAACCTCAATTTTCTTCAGCAGCATGTGCTAGGATATAGATTTAGCTTGAATTAGGCTAGCTCTAAACATGAATATGTATACTCTATTACAAACCCCTCCAGTGCTAACACACACACATACACACATACACACATACTCTCACATTCATACTTATACACATACATAGCAGATGTGGATTAAAATTTGAAATGGAATCCTAGAAGAGTACAGTTAAATAGTCACACAAGTTACCTATATCCCAGGAGAGTCCAAACTTTGAACTGACTCTTGGACAAAGAGTGAGGTTTGAATTCTCAGCTTTGGGCCTTGTTTCTCCCTGTGTCCACCAGCTGAGAGCATGGTCTGTGACAGGTCAGCACACACATCTCCCAATGCCCTGTCAGAGCTGATGCACACTCTTCTTGACAAAAGCACGTAAGTCTGATTTTAGGGATATTGGACTTTGGCTCCCGCAATGTCCTATTTTTCTATTCCAAGCCAAGCTGAAGGCATCCAAACAAGAAAAAAGAACAGCCCAAATGAAGGGAAGCTCAGCTCATGAGACAGCCCAGATGGTGGCTAAAAACAGCCCCGAGTAACATGGCGTTATGTAAGCGCTGAGCCTCACTGGGGTGTCCAGACACATTGGAGACAAATAGAGCCTCTGCCACGGGCTTGCCTTTGTCACACCTGCAGCAAAGTGGCCCGGGCGCCCCAGGGAGTCACGTATGCAGCACCATCCATGCATGTGCGAGTCCTCCTGAGGGCATTGGCCCGGCTGACGCGAGGCGCTGGTTTTCCCAAAGCCTCCCTTGGACGAGAGCACTGGCCAGATGAAGGCGCCTGTCTGGGTTCATAGCCCAGGTGATGGCATCAGTGCACCAGCTCTGCCCTCCCTACTCCCCGGCACGGGGACAACTGTGCCCGCTCTGTTTCCCGCCTCTTGGCCCCACTGCAGAGCCATGGTGGAGATCGGACCCGATCCCGGGCTGAGATGGACACGTGCACAAGGAGAGCAATAGGGCCTGGCCCACAGCGTCCTGACCACCCCTAGGACCTTGGCACTATCTCAGGCACCTCCTAGATGCTTGTCTGGCATCTCTGCGAATAACTCTTAGCACAATGTTCTGTCAACTGTCTGCACACACTTGGCTGTACACTTCTTGCTGACACCCCATTTATATGCCCAATGCTTTGCACAGTTCCAGCCACAGGCAGCGTCTCAATAAATATGTTGAATACATGAATAGAATTTTTGGCATTAATATGATCAGTAAATTCCTATAACAAAAAGCATTGGAGTTTAAAGAGAATTTTCGACAACTCTGCTGGGAAAATGCTAACTTCTGGGATTTCCAAACCAGTGTTGGATGACAGTGAGACTTACAGGAAAAAGTGAGACTTACAGGAAAAACAAAACAAAACAAAACAGAACAAAACCCTATATTTTTATTATGTAAGACAAAACAAAAATTCATTGACATAGATAATAGTTTAGGGGTTACCAGAGGGTAAGGGGGAAGGGGGGCTCTAGAAGAGGGTAAACGGGGTCTAATATATGGTGATGGAAAGAGAACTTACTCTGGGTGGTGAACTTCTTGTGAGATATAGATAATGTATTACAGAATTGTACACCTGAAATTTATGTAACTTTACTAACAATTGTCACCCCAATAAACCTTAATTAAAAAAAAAAGAATCAATGCAAACATAAAAACTCAAACACCAACTTTTCAGTTATGATTTTCGCAAAACAAAGTTTTCAAGGTGAGCCAGATCACTTCAGAAATGCATCTGATCATGAACTTGATGGTGAATAAAATTCTGATTATATTTGTCAACTCGAGAGCTTGACACAGACAGCTAGGACAGGATGGCCCTGGACCACACTGCTGAATTGCAGGGGGATCTGAAGGATTACTTCTGCTTTAAAAAATAATGTGTCTGTTTCTAAAGACGCAATCCTGCATGTGGGGACCCTCTTGTTTCTAACCAGGAGCCACAGATTGACTCGAGAGACATTTATGGCGAACGTGTCTCACACAGGGCCTGGGCTGAGTGCCCGGCCGCACGAAGATGGATGGGGCTTGGCCTTGGCTTTAAGGAACCCATGGTGTGCAAACAAAGAACGACTGTGCACCTCCATGAAGCAGAGGCAAAGCAGGAGACTCTGACGGGAGTGCTGCTTTCCTGGGAGGCTGGGAGAGGGGCTTTAGAAGAATGAAGAGAAGTCACTGGGGTGAGGGCATTCCAGGGAGAGGCATGTGTGCAAAGGCGCCGCCAAGAAGCACTTTCCAGCAAAGATGAGAGGCCTGGCCCCAAGCACATCCATGACAAAGAGGTCCATGTGGTACCAGTATGTCTCAGCGGTGATTTAAATCAGTGGTAGGTAAATGTGACAGGACTGGATGGATAACTTAGATTTTAAAACATTATTCTCATAACATTATTACTTTTTAAAACAACCACATACTTAACTAGGAACTTCTTGGTATCCAACCCAGGACATTTGTTGTAAATCCATTGTGCATCTGACTCAAGGTTTCTTACAATTTAATTCTTAATGTAGCCTGCCATGTGACATCATGTGCAAATTTATCTCAAAATTTAAAATATTGAAACTGTTACATCAGCTATGAACTGTTGATGGCATATCAACAGTGCTTTGCAAGTTTCTGGGGAGTTTAAAATAAAGGAAAGCTGATTATAGAACAGATGTATTTCTTTTGAAACACTCTGAAGTGCTTTGATTTGTGTCACATAAACGATGTCATGAGAAGTGTGTGCCAGGTGGGAACAGGGAATAGGAGACATACTGGGGCAGTGCAGGCACAAGCTTTATCAGAAAGACAAACGTGGGACTCAGCACCCCAGGAATAGGTTTGCACCCAAAATGATCTAAGTTGTAAGAGCCAGAGCAGATACTGAGCCTTTAATTATTGTTAAGATGCATGAATGAGGCAGCCCACAGGGAAGGAATCAATTCTTCCACTCCACCTCACGGCACGGCAGCCTCTCAGAGGCCAGGAAACAAAGATGGTTGAACGCAATACCCAGAACAAGAGGCTAGGAGAATTTCCCTGTCAGCGGTTAGGTTTTAAAGAAATGCTTGGGAACAGCAGAGCCACCACAGCCGAGGACCCCGGTCACAGTCACTCTGGGTAACTAATTCTGCTTGCCGACAATCACATTTTTTCATGCCTTTGGCTCCCGGATGCAAGCGTGGGTGAAACTCAGCATGGTGAGAAGTGCTCCTCGGTGGAGCTCGTGAGTGGGGGTGGAAAACAAGATTCAAGGGCTTTCTGCTTACTTAACTCTTCCCCTTACATTATTACTGCAGGCTAAAACCAGCCATAGCGACACCACAGACCAGCTGCTCTTCTGCCCTGGAGGGCAACACTCAGTCTGCAAACCAACCCTACAAATGTAAAGATAAATTCCTTGGCAGTGGGGATTAGTAAATGCCGGAATGGGTGACCAAGGAAGGGCAAGGCATCTGATTTAGTCGTAAAACTAAAGCATAAATAGCCCATTTAGAAAGGAGAAGATCACTTAGAAAAAGCTATTCAATATAATTTCAAACTTCTAGCCTGAAGATTCTCTATAACATACTCTGCTGGTTCGGGACCTTGTGCTGCATTTGAGAACAAACACAGTGAAATCCTGAGCATCTCACACACTTGAGATGGTCAGAAATAAACCAGCTGCTGGAATTGTTTTCAAATTATAACAGGCCCCCTAAGAGTTAACTCATTTGAGCACACACACACACATGCACGCACGTGAGCACACACATGCCCTACCTCCTGGAGGAATCCAAAAAGGTGGGGCTCCCAACACCTCTTGGCCCAGCCTCAGGCCACCCCGGGCTGGTGCCCTGAGCTGGCTGCACACCACGGCTCTTTGCTGCCCAGGGCTACACGGGCCAGCCAGAGCCCAAATTGCCACCCAGGCAGACAGGTCACGAGAAGAGAAACGCTGCTGTCACCCAGCCCAAGAGAAGAGTAGGTGGGAGCACCACAGAGCCCAGGCACCGACACTTACTGCTATTCGCAGGACCGATGCCTTCACTGAGGTCCATTTGTCCTGCCTTCGGTCTATGACCAGTATGAATCCGATGCCAGCATCTTGTAAGCTGAAACGAGGAGGAGAGACATCTGCATTTAGTGTGTGCAGCAGGAAGACAGGCTTTCATGTAATCTCTAAGAAAACCTTATAATAAAACGATTCCTCCTATAATCCTTATTCCACTTCTGCACTGCAAGGTAAAACGCTTGCCAAGTAGGCGTCTGAGCAGACTGCAGCATTTCCATAAGCCTCATCCGGGCAATTTCCAGAACTTGCTCTTATCTAAAGATGGACAGATATTTTCTGTGTGTTGCTTATTTCCTTCCCAGCCTAACACCAACCATCTCACAAGGAAAAGATCAAGCAGAACCCTTCTTTCCTGGAGCTCAATTCTCGTTCTATATCAAGAGCCGAGTCATTTTCCTTTCTGGGTTGACCAGCTGGCTGAATCCTCCAAAAGAAGTTTTATGACCCACATATCACGTTACTCCTAGCATCTGAGGTCCTCGTGTTTGTCCACGTTAGAAAATCACTCTTGATGGCATCGCTACAACTTTGGGAGAAAATCCCCAAGACATCTGAAGGCTCAAAAACATCTGTTGGAAATGGGAGGGGAGATATGGCTTCTTGCAACAGCAACATCTATGATAAAGATAACACTGAGTCGCTGTGTAATGATAACCTCCGTCCCGACTTAGCCTAATGCAGGAGCCTGAGTCGCAGTGCAGAAGCAAGGAGGTCCGCTTCCGTTGGCTAATCTCACATCCAAGCCAATTATGTAATGCCAGCAGCTGCCACTGCCAGCCAATCCACGCAGAAGCGAGAGAGGGGCAGCCTGAGGCACTGACTGGCATCGCTAATTTCCAAGTCTCTGAACCTATCTAAAGGAGCCACTTCTGGGTTTAAAGGAAAACCAAAATTATGTGGAACAAATATAAATTATGCACTCTGTGAAAGTGCAATGCCTGCTATAAACGTTATGTAATAAAGCCAGAGCTGTCATAGCTAACATCTTTTCCTGACTCTCAGATTTAATGATGGTGATGGCGACATACAAAATGCACACCTGTGTGGGTGTCTGCACACACCTGTGAGAGTATGTGCTGTTGATTCTCTGTTCTTGTCCACACTTGATGATGAAGAACCCTACCAGTTTATAGTAATCTGGTACAATGACAGCAAAGGACTTAGAGTAAATACACAAATCAACTTCAGCTTTCATTGAAAATAGCCGTTCTGCTGTTGATACTAGAGCCCACGGGTGCACGCACAGCGAGAAGTTAATGATTCTGTTTCATAGCTCTACGTGGTGCCTCAGACAGAACTGTCTTCTGAGCTGGCTTAGTTCTTATGGAGGTAAGGATTTTTTTGTACATCATTTGAGTTTCAGTGCCAGGAACCTAGAGTCACAGCTGTCTTGCTCCCCACTACACCCCAGCAGCAAGTGCTCAACACAGAGGGCCAGCCAACTTGCCTGATTCCGGCTGGGCAGGTCAGATAGGAAGGTGAGATGGAACAGAAACCCTAGTCCCTGGGCCCAGACTCTTCTTCTGGGAGGAGGGGTTTCTTTGTTCTTCAGTATTGCTACTGGCCATCCAACACACTAAAAGCTTGACAGCTATTCTTCCTTTTACCTCATCACAACCATATGAGGTAGCTGAGAGATGAGGCACAGAGGGGTTAAATCTTTTGCCCAAAAATCACACAGCTGGTGAGCGCAGATCGGGTGAACCCTATGGTCTGGCTCTGAGTTAGGACTCTCAGCTGTCTGCACGCTGCCTCCCAGGGCAAGTCTACTCTGCAGAACAAAGTAGCTTCCTCCTGCCCCTCCCATCTATGGACTGCATTCTAACGCTGGGCCAGGCAGGGGCTTCCTCAGGAGTCCCTGCACCACTTCTGGGTATCGGGGGACATGCTGAGGGAACCTGGCCCGAGAAGCAGACAGCAAAGATGCCCACACACCAGAACCCAGGAGAACTCTCCTCTGTGCCCCCCTCCTCTTGTCTCCTACAGCATTTTGGGAATGCTGACTCAGAAGCACATAGACTTAACAAACAGAAGGCATCTTATGTCAGGATGTAGAGACCCTTCAAGCTTCCCATGTGCTCTCACTGCAGCCTCAGAACAAGGCCGTGTGATTTGCCCCATTTCCCAGCAGCCCATAGGGTCCCATCGCTCCATCAGCCATCACACTAAGGGGGTTCTGGATCTGCCCACATGAGTGAAGGACCCAGAGCTCAAGAAGCCCTGCTTCTGCTACACCCCCTCCCCACTCCCACATCTGTGACCTCATATGCCCAGGGGACAGGGCGGCTCATGCTTGGATCTCAGCAGAAGCTGCCCACCCTAAGGTTCCTTGTGTGCCAGGCCTTGGGCGGATTGTGCTGAAGGTGGTGGCAGTAGAGTAAACAGGGAACAAACAGGGAGTTCAGAAGCTGGCAGCCACATCAAGCGTCCTAGTACCCTGGGCACACATGGCCTGCAAAACACAGATGTTGGCCTCTAATCTCGAAACACTTGGATTGGAGTGCTGCCCTGGCCAGCTGCCCAGCAGCTGAGTGAGGCCGATGAGCTCACTTTTGGCGTAAATCATCAAGAGGCACAGAACTTGAATAAAGTCTCTTTCTGGGATTCACCCTTTCACTGGAACCCTCTCTATCACCTCAGGGCTTGCTGGCCGTGGGCACCCATGGGCCTGCTAACTCCACCTGGGGGGCCCTCAGAGTCTGGTCCGCTGTGGGTCCAATCTCCCCATCACTAGGTGGGAGAAGTGAGCAGCATGAGAACAGTCCAGAAACAAGGGCTGGGCGTCCCTGCCAGTGAGTGAGGTCTTTTGTCACCCGGCATCACATTTGTGTAGCTCTAGGCTGAGCTGCATCTTGTTCCCTGGAACTGGTAGGAGAGTGTGGGACTCAGTCCCTCCTCCCCCACTCCGGTTTAGACCCAATTTATCTCAGAGCAGGGACAGGCGGAGACACAAAGAGAAACCAGGATGACAGAGGAGGAAAGGCATTCACGGAGAGAATAGCCCTAGCGGGGAGAGACGAGGGACGGAGGGGGTGTGAGGAAATGGGCCCACAACGTGCCTGCTTCTCCAACTGCAATGTGCATCCAAGACTCATGAAGGATTTGTGAAAACGCTGATTCAGGCTTGGGAGGCCAAGGTGGGGCCCACCTTATTGCACTTCTAACAAACTCCCAATGCTGCTGAGGCTGCTGGTCCAAGGATCCCACACCCTGAGTGGCTAGTCCCACAGACAAGCCCTGAGGACTTCCTGTGCTGGGGAGACATGCTATGTTTGAGTGCTCCGAGCTTCTGCCCAGAAGAAGAGCCGGGAAGGAGGCTGGGGCACCTGCGATGGCTGCGAGACACCTGGCACCATCAGGAAGCGAGGATGGGAAGAAGGGGGGTGGTGGGCAGCAACAAGCCCACTCAGGGTCAAGGCGGGGGAGACATTCAGGTGGAGTGGAGCAGGGCCCCAAGGATGCAGCAAGGAGGGCAATGTGGGGCTTTGGAGGTGGGGCATCAGTGTCATGCCGGAGAGCGGAGAGAAGTGCTGACATTAGTGATGGGCCAGGGCTGTTTTTGGAGGAGAGGCCCATGGGAAGAAGTCTTGAGGGACTGGAAGGTCACTCCCTCTCCAGGCTGAGATAACTGGGGAGTGGGAGGTCATACCTTGCCCACACAGCCAGGAGGCGCCAGTTCAGGACTGGGCTTCACAAACCCTCTTGCTGGGCCTAGCCTCAGCCCCCACGCCTGTTCTCTTCCCCTTCTCAAGGAAGCAGGGCTTTCAGGAGACAAAGAAAGGAATCCTAGTTATAGGAATAAACAAAAGCACCAGTGAAGTACAGAAACAGGTGAACGCGTGAGGAGGAACTCGTGGAGCAGAATTTAAAAATGTGTTCTGACCAATGGCGCCCTCTTGTGGTTGGAAGTGAGTCCCACATGTGACGCAGGCAGGCACTGGGAGCCTTATGTGGGAATATGGAGGGTAGGCCAACTTTCACCAGCTGCAATGTGGTTACAGTGACTTCCGGGGAGGCTGCCACCCTCTCTGAGCCCTGGACATGGCTATATGTCCCAGTCATCTGTTGGGATGTATGTGTGGGAGTCGCGCCTGGCCCAGGGTATCCCGAATAGTCTGAAGGGTTGGGAGCCCGAGGATCTAACTCTCAATACACTAATCTAGTGCTCAAGTGTGCCTTTCTGGTTTCCTAATAACCAGGATGACAAGACAGTCTTAAGACAGCCCTGCCCTGGGGCAAATCCTTTAATGCTGGGGTGTTTATCTTCTCATGAGCATGTGGCTAATTCCTGCTCAACCTGCACTTTTAAGCCTGGGAGGGACCGTCACACAAGAGGGCCTGACAGGCCGAAGGTATCGCAAGGGATTCACTGGTATCTGTGGCCACGCTCTGCATGCTTCTGAGTCTTGGGCCCTCTGTGAGAGCCCCCACCCCAGGTTCCCCTGCCACCCCACTGCTGCCCCAGGCTGGAGGGTTGGGTGGCAAGCGGCTGACCCAGGTGTCTGAGGTTAGCTGATGCTGAGGCTCAGCGGGCTTTGAAGTTACTGCACTCCTCCTGAGCAGACAAGAAGAGGCTGCTCCGGAAAAGCGGCCATATTTAACCCCCAGTTACCAAGAAACCACGGGCTCAACTCTGCTTTTCTTTTAGAATTAGAAATTAGTGGTCTCACTGCTTGAAAGATCTTAGCTATGATTACCCAAACCTCACCGGAGAGACCCGGAATGGGCCTTGCCCTGGGTTCTGTAGCTGGTTTGGAGTATACCGGGAAGGAACCCTGTAACGCCAAACCACGTCTGTCCTTCCTGTGTGGCAGGGAGAGCTTTTGGTTCCCTCAGATCTCTGGTAGCCAAGAGACCTGATGTGTTGCTGCAGAAACTCTGATCTTCCCAGGAGTCATCATCGCTCCAGCGGTCTGCTCTGAGAGCCGAGTCCGCTGACCCTGACCACACACCCCACAAGGGCTGCATCCTGTCTGTCTCCGGCCACGCCTAGCCCAGACCTACACACAGCATGCCCAAATGAATGAATGAACATGGGACTGACCAAAGCTTCAGCCCTCCTCTTCAGCGTGTCCACACCTACAAGGCCTCTGGTTTTGTCTCTGCCCGACCCTGAAAGGGAGCGTGCCACCACGGTACTGCTCTGCTTCCCAGATTTCTCCAGCCCCTTGAGTGTGGTGTCCCTTTGTTCCCGTGCTGAGAACCCCAGAGTCTGTGTCTCCCTGTTGATGTCAGCCAGTCCCTTGCCTGGGTTTATTCCCTTGATTCCCCATCCTCAAGGAGCATCCAAAGCCCTCCTTCCAGCCCCACTGGCTTTCCAATCTTCCTTCCATGAGCAGTGAAATGACCTCCTTCGTTGGAGTTACAACTATCCTTTAAAGAAGTTCAACTTGTTACTATTGCCACTGAGAGTTTGAGCCAGTCTATAAAAATGAAGTCAGTCGCACAACTTGCAGCCAAAACCAGCCCAGGCAGCCAGCTTGCCATCTAGAAGTCACACTTATGGGAAGTTGACCACTATCTGCCACAACAATCCAGAAACAAAACAACTACCCCGTAGCAACTGGCCCCTGAGAATCTGGACGTTTCAATAACTGCAGCTTCGCCAACCTTTGTCCCTGTTTGCAACTCAAGACCAATCAGAGAAAGCCAAAAGTGCTCCCTAACCATGCTGTACCCATATGTCTTTTGCGGGTGCGGTAGCTGCTCACTAGGGCGGGACCGGCCGTCGGGGGGTGGACATGGACCTGAGCTAAGCTAGGTCCGTTGTCCTGGAATGATATTTTCTGGAATGTAAACATCAACAGGTCATAGCAAGCCAGGCAGACGTGAACCCACGGCTCCAGGTGGGTCTCACTCCACTCTATGCCCAGAGCTCATGGCTCGAAGCTGGAGGACAATGAGGAAGCCTCTTCCCAGTGTGAAAGGACCATGGTGATACTGGGTGCCCTGGTGAGTGTTCTTGGAGCCACCTCTAACAAGACCTCTCAACCTGGTGCCGGGACCAGGACCGGAGGAAACAAGGCCAGTGATGGGGGCGAGCATCAGGCCAGGGTGTGCTCTTGCAGGAGGCAGTCACAAGCTGGCATCCATCCCAGACTGTTCCTGGCAGGTGGTGGGACCGGCATCAGGTGGAGCTTGTCCATCCATGACAAGGTCCCAGGGTCCCATGGGAGGGAAGGTCCAGCTTCCCTTAAGGGCTGGGTAGGATGTCAGGGCCCTGGCCAAGCAGGTGGGTCCTGAGAGCTGGGCCAGCTCAGAGGGGCCAGGAGATGAACAGGGCCAGGCAGGCAGGTGGCTGGGTGGGGGTGGAGGCAGGAGGGGTAGCATGCAGGGGATGCTGCAGCTGGAGAATGCGGTACACACAGACGAACTCTCAGAACACACAGGTTTTGGCTGTAGGCTGGGCCCACTCTCCCCTTCCCGGGCCTCCACCTGACTGTATTTCCTTGCTTTTCTCTCTCTTTTTCATCCCATATTTTGACACTGGTCTATAAAAGTTAGCAAATGTTAAAAAGACTTTCTTTTATTTCCTTATTTTCCTTTTGTTAGGAAAATGCTGTGGCCACGTTTCTCTCTGCCCCTGTGATTTATCTGCCTGGGTTTAAATCCTGTGACCCTGAATATGTTTCCTGAGCATCTGATTCTGAACGTTTCTTTACTGGCTCTTTCTTCTCTCTTCTTACGATTCAAACACTTAACCTATTATAATATCATTGGTGCAATACGTTTATCTGAACACTGATCAGCTTTCCATCCCAGAAGGCAAAAGAGTAAGAGAAACATCAAATGCTTAGGGAAAAAAAAAAGAACTCTCCCACACACGGTCATGTATAATATCTGTTCTCAAAGTTACATGCAATCCCCATTGGGGCTGGCAGGTCAGATGCGTACAAGATGAGCTGCAGATGAGGGGGTATCAGCCAAGGAGCCCTTTGTCACAAAACAGTAGCATCACCTCTCTTCTTCACAACCCAAACAGAACAGTCCACTTTTTAAAAAACAAAACAAAACAAATACAAAGTGATTTCTCTAAAGAGCCTGAAAACATGCGTTTTTATGTTCTTTATATTTGAGTTGTTCTTTCCCATATCAATAAATATAAATTTGGGGGACAAAAACGAACGAAGAAAACCAAAACTATGATATCCAGGGGAATCATTATGAACGTACTTGGAATTTGTTTGAACCCATGAATGCAGAGTAGGAGTGATAATATTCATAGCCAATGAAAAGATCAACACGCATACCTGGCCCTGGGCTACTCAAGCCTACACAGGGCAGGAGGAAAACGGAGCATCTTACCTATTTTTCAAAGACTTTTCTAATCGAGCTCAAAAACATAGCTTTCTCCACCAACAGATGAATGGATAAACAAAATGTGGCGCGTCCACACAATGGAATACTATTTGACTTACCAAGGAAGGACATTCTGACACATGCTACAGCATGGATGGACCTTGAGGACATTATGCTCGGTGAAACAAGCCAGTCACAAAAAGACATACACGGTATGAATCCATTTCTGTGAGGTCCCTAGAATCATCAAATTCGTAGAGACAGAAAGTAGGATGGCAGGTGCCAGGGGCTGGGGGAGAATAGGGGGGTGAGTGTTTAATAGGGACAGAGGCTCGGTTTGGGAAGATGAGAAGGTTCTGGGGATCTGTGCACAACAATGTAATATACTTAACACCACTGAACCACATACACCTAGAAATGGTTAAGATGGTAAGTTGTATATTATCAATATTGTACCACAGCTTAAAAAAATGCTATAAAAAACGAACCACCACATACATTCTTTAAATACGTTAAAAGAAATGAAAAGGTGCACACCACTGGCCAGTTCTTTGTAATCATGGAGTGGACTGCCCCCCCGGGGGGCAAAAAGGCACAACCTTGGGAAGTCAGATCTAGGCTGAGGACCTTCTGGAATCTGCTCATTACCTGCCTTGGGTCCGTGCTCAGCCCCAGCTGTCCACCTTTAGGGCTCCTGCTCCGAGTACAGGTCCTGGACGTGGCAGCCCTTCCTCCTCCGTCCTGACTCTCCGCTGCTCACCTGCAGCCCGGGGCTTATCTGGCTCCTTCCTCCACCAGGACCCGCCTCAGGTGTCGCCTCTCCAGCTGGAGCTGAAACTCTAGCTGCACAGGCTTCCAGGCGAGCTGTGTTTCCCTCTCTGCATCATCCCAGCCCCCGTGGCGTAGATGAGCTAGCAGGGGCATCCGGGGTGGCAAGGCAAGGGCTTCCCAAACCCCAAGCAAACACTTCCACAAGTTTCCCTCACTACATACTTAGAAATGGTTAAGATGGTAAGTTGTATGTTACGAATATTTTTCCCTCACAGCAAAATGTCATTGTTTCCAAGTAAGACAAGGGCCGTGGTTTCTCCTCCTGGGCAGGGGATCAGGTTAATAATCTCTTGGCCTTCCCTCCATAAATAAAGGGCATGGCTGCTGTCAATGGACTATCGCCCTATCACAGCCCACGTGCTCCAACAGATGGAAAGGTTCCACATCTGAGCTGCCCAATATGGCAGCCACTGGCCACATGTGAATTGAAATATGGCTGGCCCGACCCAGGGAACGAACTTTTATATTTATTTGGTTTTACTTGTTAAGTTTAAATAGCTATGTGTGGCCGGTGGCTCTCGTACTAGACCGCAGTGACAGAGAAAGACCATTACACCAAAGGAAGAAGACTCGAGGAGATGGGCAGCTGCTGGCTCCCCCAGGAGAACATGAGCTGTAGAGACAGGACGTGTGTGCAGGAGGTCACCGCAGTGAGCAGGGTCACTGAGCTCCCAGAGCTTTAGACTATGTGGGGCCATGGGCTGAGCAAAGCCACTGGACAGCAAATGGCAAGACTGGCCCTTTACTTTCTAATTATCTGGGCGGGAGGGGGAAGGATCACCCAGCCAGAGTGTCTGAGGACTATTACAAATGGGATCACTTTCAAGCCATCTGATCTCATAAACAGAATGCAAAACCCAGCTAGGCTGGGAACATGGCTGTTCATCACAGCAGGACCCTGAAGGGAGCCTGTGAGGGAAGGACCAACAGGCACAGACTCGGTGTGGTCGGTCCATCTACACCAGAGGGTGTGATGCAGCCACTGAAAGAATGAGGCAAAAGGTGCTGCCTCGAGCGATGTCCATGAGATCCTGTGAGCTAAGAAGAGGAGGGTTGTCATGTGACGTGTGTGCTGCCCCGTTTTGGAGGAAGCATGTGGACAGGATAGAACAAAGTCATGATTTTTCCCAAACTGACAGAGTTAAGAGTTAATGCTCTGAGGGAAGGAGGCAGGAGGTAAGGTGGAAGCTCTTTTCCGTGTGTATATTATGAAATGTGTGCATTCACTCACACATTTTTCAATCTTTATATTGACAATTCAATTGGAGATCATACTGGCAGTGAGAAGTAAGATGCTTCCAAGGGCTGAGGCCTGGCTGGCCTGAAGCTTACATAGCATGACGGGCAAGCACCTCTTGGAACAAGCAGCTCAGGCAGCTGGCAATGGGAGAGTGAGTCAGCTTGGTTCTATGGTTAGTCTTAGAATTAATACATTAGAAGTGCTCAGAACTCATATGGTTCTCTGCTTTTTCTGTCTGACTTGTTTCACTCAGCATTACTCTCTCAAGATCCATCCATGTTGTCACAAATGTTCCTATATCATCTTTTCTTACTGCCGAATAGTATTCCATTGTGTATATATACCACAACTTCTTTATCCATTCATCTATCGAAGGACATTTTGGTTGTGATTTCACTGATATGTGGTATATAAACCAAAAACAACAAAAGAACAAGACAAACAAATGAGAAACAGAAATTTATAGACACAGATAATAGTTTAGTGGTTGCCAGAGGGTAAGGGGGGTGGGGGGTGGGAGATGAGGGTAAGGGAGATCGAATATATGGTGATGGAAGGAGAACTGACTCTGGGTGATGAACACACAATGGGATTTATAGATGATGTAATACAGAATTGTACACCTGAAATCTATGTAATTTTACTAACAATTGTCACCCCAATAAATTTAATAAAATTAAATTAAAAAAAAAAAAAAAAAAAAAGAAGTGCTCAGAACTCTTGACTGGGAGTCAGACTACATTACATTCCTGTTCCACTCCATGTGCATCTGCCTTTCTCTTTCACACGGGCCATGCAACCTGGGTATGTGTGTGTGCCTGCATGTGTGTGTGTGTTTATGCACGCGTGCCAGTGTGTGTGAGTGTACGTGTGGCCTGTGTGCATGCATGTTTATGTATGTGTGTTGTATACACACACCTGTGTGTGGAGGTACCCATGTGTGCATGCCTCTTATCAGGGTAAATGTGGCCTATCATTGAAAACCAACTGGGAGATCAGATACTGTCTCCCAAGCAGCTGGGTGATTTGAACCCTGTCCATGGAAAGTCAACGTCATTGTCAGCTTCAATTAACACAAGGAGCTCCTGAGTTGTATTTTAATTGGGTTGAGGCGAGACTGCAGCAGTAGAGGAAGGTGATCCTCTTGATATTATCTCCCAAACCTTGGGTAGAGTAGGTGGGTGAAGCCCCCAGAACCCACCACAGGGGAAGGTTCCTGCAGGATTGCCGAGTGGAAATGCAAGGCCAGCGCTGCTATCACTGTTTTGCAAAGAAAAGCCAGAAATCTACTATCTCAGTGTTGGCAGCCCTCTGCATGTGTGAGCGCACATGCGCGTGTGTCTGTGCGTGTCTGTGTGCACCATGTGTGCATGTGGGTGTGTATACAGGGAGGACTCCATTCACAGGGAGGGACAGGATCAGACTGAGTTTGAAACGTTCCTTTTGCCACCGTGTAGGGTAAGAGGAGATAGGGAGGTGTGTGGGGGGGTGGCGGTTGGAGGTTGGAGGTGGAGGAGAGATCCAGGTTCCCGGAGTGGAGGGACGGAGAGGTCCTGCAGCCTCAGCATTCCTGCCCACTGCACGGGCTCCGTCATCCCCACCACCATTCACTGAGTACTGGACTCACACGAGGTGCACAAAGAAATCAAATGGTTTGTGTAAATCAAATGGCTAAGTGCAAAAGAAATCACATAGTTATTGCTCTTGCTTTTTTGTTGTTGGATAATGTCCATGAGCATCAACGTGCTGTTATTTCTCTCACCTTAAAAGAAAATCCCATCTGCCTCCCTCTCACCAGCTAACTGACCTATTTCTCTGCTCCTCTTGGAAGCAAAATCCTGGAAGGAGGTGTCTCATCTACTGTCTCAGATCGCTCTCCTCCCATTTTTACAGAATTTACTCCAATAAGCATTTTACTCCCCACCCTTCACTGTTAGCGTTCCCAAAGGCCTGTATGTCGTGAGAATCCCATTGAATTCCTCATTCTCATCTTATTTCACCCATCAGTAGCGCGACCATATAATGTACTAGGACACTTAAGAGGGAAGGGGGCCACAAGTAGTTGTAGGCATAGCATGGCCAGTGACCTCTCGACCTTTTGACCTATGGCATGCCCCCACAGAGCCCTACAGGATCTGGGTGGTACCCTCCTGGGACCCCAGTTGGGGCCAATTCCCCCTCCTCACCCTGTTGCATTTCCTCTTCCCACTGACTTCCTCCAGCTAGAACACCTGGGCCTCCCACTGCCCACCCCTAGGTCCTCACCCCCCAAATGCCCACAGCTCCCAAATCCACACAGTGGCTGGGGGCTCACCCCAGAGTTCCAGACCCCCCTCACATTACCCAGAGATACCAGCCCTCAACCCAAGACGTCTCCTTGGACATGCAAGTGACATACCAAACCTAATACGACCCTCCTACCTGCACCTTCCTTTCTTGGGTGACTGTCCTCAGAAAACCATCAGTCAGGCCATCTCTAATTCCTCCCTCCCCTCCTCTTCCCTCCTCGGGGCCTTTGTGAGGACTTGTCCGTGAGGAGGCCCCCTCGACTCCTGTAAGTCAGCTTCTCATGGGGGCGTCCCTCTTACTGCCCCTCCTGGCATCCCTCCTTTCTCTCTCATGCCTCCTTTTTCACAGTCCAACCCCTGTGTACCTCTTATTTAATTTACTGAGAATGTAAGCAGCAGGGTTTTGTGTATTTTGTTCACTGTTGGGTTCATATTGCCCAGCACACAATAGACAGAGACGGGCAGAACTGGCCAGAGCACCTTCCCCTGCCTTTCTCTCCGTTGTATAACTGTCCGCAGGGAGTTCACAGGGCCGCTGTCCGGGGCCAGGCATGTGCTTCACTGTCACTTGTTCTCTCAAGTCCGTGGGGTTGCCCCCACCCAGGCCTGGCAGATGATGGCAAACAAGCCCCATTAGGAATTGCAAGGGTGTAGGCGTCTGAGCGGTAAAACCCAGCCCTCTAACCATGGCGAGCGCTCAAAGGGACATCCCCATCGTGTGGCCACATTGGCGGGACGCCAGCTGATACTCCAGCTGATACATCTTACAGTCCTTCCATGTTCCTTTTACGGAGTCGTTTTTCAAAAAACAATAATTTGCCTCATAGTCACATATGTCTGATACATCTGGATGAAGACTGCCTGTTTCAGTGCAATATTTCACAATGTTTGGTAACTACTAATCAAATGTAATGGCTAAAATTGGGGCTCCCGTCATTTGCATTAATAACAGAAGGCGAACTAAAATCAGCCCATAATACATTTTTTTAAAAGGATAAAATCAATGCTTGGTTAACAACTGTAAGAGTCGGTATCTCTTAGAAACAGTCTTCAGGAGAGATTTGTCCATTTAATGAGCATTGACATTTAAAAGCACATACCTGGTTCTAAATTTCACTCTTTCTACTGAGAGGTTGTGCGGGCTCAGCAGCAGTGTGGAATAAATCCTGTGCCAATGACCTGCCTGTGTGAGGAATTTTTACTTCTTTCTAGAAGAAGCCCGCCTAGCTCCTGACTCTAGTCTGTTTAGCACGGATATTTAAGACTGGCTGCAATGCTGGTTGTGTCCACGAGGTGGCAGTCCTTTCTCCTGTAAATGAGGGTGTGTGTGTGTGTGTGTGTGTGTGTGTAACAAGGCCCATTAGGAATCGCAAGAGTGTAGGCATCTGAGCTATAAACCCCAGCCCTCTAGCCACGGCGAGTGCTCAAAGGGACATCTCTTTCTCTCCACAGATTCCCACAGGAGAATGAAGGGATTGCCCCATATATGGGTGCTGCTCAACAGGGCAGCAGCCCAGGGGCCACTGCAGATACTTCTGGGCATGTCAGTTGTATCTTCACCTTGCAACCAAGCTGGTCCCTTGTCCTGAACACACAGATGCAGGAAACCCTTGCTTTACCTACAGATACAAGATTTTCTCCCCTACATTTTTAATGTACACTAAATTCTCTAGGAATGCTTAGCTGTGTGAACCGATGGAAGACTGCACTTTTGCCTTCTTTAGAACTTCACCAAAAATTATTCCCTCTTTCAGAGATGATACCCTCAATGGCACCTACCTCACGGTGCTGTGACTGACACATCACCCTGCAGGGCAATGGACTCAGAGTTTTACACACAGGTGCGGGAGCCTGCCTGACCCTGGTGGCTTCTGTGTGGCCTGCCCGGACAGCTGCACGCGTAACACCTAATTCCTTTTCTCTGCAGGTCCTTCATGTTAGTTGGGCACTGCAGCTGTCTTTTGACACGATGGATGTATTGTCTACTTTTATTTTTTAATTTGGGAGTTTTATTTCTGGCTGAAAAGAGTGCTTTGGACCTGACAGGTACAGATCCATCACTCCAGCTTTTGGGCTTTTTAATCATTCTCAGTGGGAAATAATATGAATAAAACGCACATAAACGAAAGCCCAATCAATACACACACCCCTTTTCCTGGAAACAAAGCCCTTGGGTATAGGCTTCAAGTATTCAAACTTGCCTTATGGCCACTTTTATAGCACCGTGTATTATAAAGTAAAGATAACGTGCAGTAATTCCTCAGCTTTCAAAGGACAGGTTGTGCTTCTTGCCCTCTGATCTTGCGTATATTTTGTACATGCATTCTTGGTATCAGGGTTTTGAAAGGCTCCCTTCTTTCTATTGGGAATAAGAACCCTTAAAAAAAATAGAAGAACAGAGAAACAAAGGCTGCTCATTCTAAGTGAAGGGAGATCAGTGTTCTCAGTGAGGGATCACAGGATAGCCTATATACCTCCCGAGGCAGATTGGCCTCCGTGAATTTACTTTATTTACCTGCAAATGAAGTGTATTTATCCAACAAATATTTACCAAGTAGCCATGTACCCACTCTCAGGGACCTGCGTTCGAGGGCAGGCACAGAGCAAAATCAAGTTGGAAAACAATGATAAGCCCCATTTCAGATAAGCCCCATGAAGCAAACACGCCGGATGGGCAAGGGGTCTCGGGGTGGAGGAGCAGTGGGCTTGACGGAGGGCCTTCCTGAAGAGCTGGCCTGGAGTATGAGTGTCTCTGGAGACCAGGCAGAGGAACAGCAAGTACAAAGGCCCTGAGGTCAGATGGGCTGAGGACCAGCAAGACCAGCAAGGGTGGTGACCCCAAGGGGAGAAGATGGCACCAGCCTGGAAGATCCAGAGAGGGCATAGGGAATCTGGCTGCCCCTTCCCAGTGTCCTGTCTGCTTGTAGTCTGGGAAGAAGAAGGTGCACCTCTGCGTCAGGCGCAGAATGTTGAGTGTTGACATTTCCAGATATAATTCCTTGACCTTTTGAAATGTAAGAGTGACCAGAAAACCTGAGTTTCCATCCATAGGCAGGGAAGGATTCACCCCCCTGAACCCATCTTATATGGGCAGTGGGAGAGCAGGGAGAGCACCCTTGTAACCCCTTGGCTCAGACAGGTCACTGCAGCAAGGCTGCTCTCTCTGGGCACCGACTCCTGGGCTAGCCACTGCCTCGGCCAGGGTTCAGGAATCATGACTATAGGTACAGAGATGGCCGTGATGAATTTGAATCTACAGGATTTTTAGATGCCTAAATTGGGGTAGGAGAACAAGACAGAGAAAAATGAGATGGACAGTGAGGAGGCCCTGACAGGTTCTTGAGCCACTCTATAAAAAAAGATTGCGAAGCACGCCTGAGTGCTGAGCTCTCTCAGCTTTCATATATAGCCTCTGAATTCCTCAGATTCTATTCAGTTACCGTTCAGCAAAAGTGAAGTACGCAGCTGAATGACTCCATGATGTTTTCTAAAAAGGAAATGAGTGGAAGGAGGTTCAACAAAGAGAAGATACTCCAACGTATAGCTCAAAGGTATAAGGACCAACAATAGCTTTGACACTTGAGAAGTTCATAAACTTAGCATTCAGTGTTCAATTGGAGATGTTACTCAGCTCCATTGCCTAGACTTTAGAGAGAGGCCTGGGGCCAAGGGGCCGAGGGCGGAGGGACAAAGGCCACTGCCTCTCCTGGATGTGGAACTGCCCTCCACACCTTGGAGTTGGTCCCCATAGGGGAAGCTTAGGACATTGGTGCAGAAACCCACCCTCCAGAAGACCAGCCAGACTTCACAGGGTGTCCACAGTCAGCTGCCAACCACAGCCAAGATCCATTTTCTTTTCACATCAGTTCAACTTTTTCTTCCCTAAAACCACTGCTAAGTGCATCATTTCATGCTCAGATACTGCCCTTTCTTCTTGTTGGTTTCTTCCTGCTAGCATGTCCCTGCCACCAGGGGGTCCTATAGCATTTCAGCATCCCCCTGCTGGGCATACTGAGTGCTGGAGCATTGTCCTAGGTCCACACCCAAGGACACCCCTCTGTCCTACCACACGGGGGACTCTGAATCTTCTGGGCACTTTCTAGATGTGTGATCTTACTTTAGTGATGTCATACCTGAGGTCCAGTGACCTCATCTATAGAATGGGCAAGACAACCTCCTTCCTGTCTCTATGATTTTGAGAGTCAAGGGAGAAGAAAATAAATGGAGATGCTTTGCAGCATGGCAGGCCCCAGCGTGAAGCCCATCCCTCTGCCCCTAGAGGGCGCGTGGCCAGCCAGAGGGGACCTTTAAGAAAGCTGCTCAGCTCCCAGGGCTTTGGCTGCCCCTCCTGCCTCAGCTGGGCTGCCCGGAGCCTGGTACACTGAGGTGGGTACTGAGAGAGAAAGGACGATGGAGATGGTGACTACAGACCCCACACGGCTGAGCCAGGGTGCATGTCGCCTACCTTTCTGCCAAGTGACTCACTGCCACGCTTGTCCAGAGGCTCTCCCAACTGACCTGACCTCCCTTCCCCCACAGGCCAGGTTGCTAGAAGAATCTACACCTGCCTCCCCACACCAGCACTGATTGGTGACCAGTCATTACCAATTGATAGTTTTTATATGACATGTAGTGGTTGCTCCAACTTGCAGTTTCAGTCTGTTTTCTAGATTAGACTAATTCACAGAGCTCTAAGTTACCCAAATTCTGAAACTTGCCCTTACAGCTGGTGAGGAATGAAGAGTGTGCCTGAGTTCCTATGCTGCCATGCTTATTTTTTGCTAGTTAATCTCCCCACACTTATGTCTCCTCGTACTTTACGCAACGGGAGGAAGGAAACATCACCTGCAAGGTTGTTCCCATCCTTACAGAGAGTGTTGTACACTACACCTAAACAGAAGCTGTAGCTCCTGTGTCAGAGCATGAGGTGACATCCTCACTACTTCTGAGGGCCGGGTCCCAGGCCTGGAAGGTCACGACCACCTCTGCAGTGAGGCCTCTCTCTCGTGGAAAAAGCCCCTCCCAGCATTGCCTTGCTCAGCTAATGGAAGGCTGGACACTATCTGTGAGGGAGGAAACGTCCCCTGGGTTCAGTTGGACCCTAGGCAGTGCAGGTTGGAGCTGGACACCTCCCCCAGGTGAGGGGAAGGATGCCAACTCTGAAGCTGGATCACCTGGATTCTGATCCAGCATCTTTCACTGCTCAGCTGCGTGACCTCAGGCAGGCTCCTGAATTCCCCTCAGCCACAACCGCCTTATCTGACAAATGCCTAGGCCCTTCAAAAAGCCACTGGGGGACTCAAGGAGACTTGTAAACCTCTGTAAAGAAGCAGCAACACGCACCTGGGGATGCTGGTGAGATAGGTCATGACATTCTGGAACTCCTTGTCTGGGACGTCACTGAAGGCCGGGTAGTCCGGGAAGGTGATGACAGGGCTGCCGTCCTGCCCCCGCCCACCTGGGGAGAGAGCAAAGGTAGCATTTGGCACCAGTGGGCATCGGCGCCCTCTCGTTGTCAGCAGAATGTGACAGCGAATATTTCACTTAAAATTGAGGATGTGTTCCTCAACGTTATATTTTTTATTATGAAATAAATGCATGCTTATTGGAGGAACTATTTGGATTGCACAAAAACGTGAGATAAATTAAAAATAATCACCCATCATTTGGTACCCTGCCTGTGCCTGGGCTTCTGGACATGGACGATACTCTCTGCCATAGCATTCAGCACATTTCCTTTCATATCTTTTTCAGTGCATTTTTTACATAATGGAGACCATGTTGAATATAAAGGTGGCGTTCTGCCTTTTTCCTAACATTGTGAACTACCGTATTTCCCCGAAAATCAGACCTAGCCGGACAATCAACTCTAATGCATCTTTTGGAGCAAAAATTAATATAAGACCTGATCTTATTTTACTATAATATAAGACCAGGTTTAATGATACAATATAATATAACATAATATAATATAATATAATATAATATAATACAGGGTCTTATATTAATTTTTGCTCCAAAAGACGCATTAGAGCTGATTGTCTGGCTAGGTCTTATTTTCGGGGAAACAGGGTAGTTTTCTGTGCTTTCTAAATGATTTAACCGTGATTTTAAATACTGCATAACATTCCATTCAGGCTGTGTCCTAAGGACTCCTAAAACCCTGAGTGTGGTCATTTGGTAGTTGCTCTGACGTTCCACTTGTTAGACTATTCCATTCTGAAGGGCGTCACCCCTTCAGCATTTGAAGGCAAAGCGAGGGTACAGGTGGAACCAGAGGGGACCCTTCCAAGGGGAGATGCACCTGAGACATTTCAAGAGGAAAAATGGAAATGGTGCAGGAGGAATCAGAAACCGTGGCCAAGTGTGCGGCTTGGGACCTGGGAAGATGAGCGCAGCTCCAATCCAGTGGGGCAGTCGGGAAGGGGTGAGTTTAATCCCGTACATAGTTGATTTGAATTGTCCCACAAGGAAGCGAGAGAAGTAGCAGAGGCAGCAGGAGGTGAGAAGAGACAGGAGTCGCACAGGCTTGGGCTCCAGTCTGCCTGCTTGCCTGTGCCCGGGGCGGCTAGACATGGATGCTGCTCTCCGCCACTGCTGCCTCCAGGGATGAGGTCCATTTCTTTTCCATTAAACCCTCGCAACCTGTCTGGCCCATCGGATATGGCAGAATGATGGTGCATAACTCCCAAGGCTGGGCCGTAAGACACTGAAGAATCTACCCTCCCTGCTCAGAGTTCCCTCCTGGAGACTGGTCTTCATGTAAACATCCAACAACCCTACATCCACCATGCAGGGACGAAGCCCAGGCA